>NC_091284.1:383961687-385408354 GCF_032444005.1 Ranitomeya imitator
ATGTGGGCTACAAATTGTGGCATTTGAGGCCTCCATTCAACTGTTTTTGCTGTCTGTTAACCTAGTTCTTGACATTATTTTCCTGTAAGAAAATAAAAATACAGACCACATATTTTACAGTCTGGTATCTCTGTCACACGACTCAGCTATCTGTGGCCTAAAAATTGTGGCATTTCAGGCCTACATTGAACTGTTTTTGCTGTGTGCTACCCTAGAAACAAGAAGTATTGTTTCTCCTTGCGGAGAGTGACATGTTAAGAATGTCGAGGTGAGGAGACTTAAAGCGTGGCACTAGAGTTCTAGGCCTCTTCTCTCTGAAGAGACTATTTGCATATTTCCCAGAGGAGCATTGCGGCTTTAAGTCTCCTCACCTCGACATGCTTAACATGTCACTCTCCGCAAGGAGAAACGATAATTTTTGGATCCCGGTCAGACGCCTCTCAATCAGCCAAACCAGATCTACTACTTCCAGTAGGTGGCACTAGAGTTCTAGTCCTCTTCCTCTCTGAAGAGACAATTTGCATAAATCCCAGAGGAGCATTGTGGCTTTAAGCCACCTCACCTCGACATGCTTAACATGTCACTCTCCGCAAGGAGAAACGATACTTCTTGGATCCCGGTCAGACGCCTCTCAATCAGCCAAACCAGATCTCCACTTTGCACTGACGAGGGGCAGTACCCCAAAACACAGTGTCTGCAAATTGAGATTCTGGTTTGGCTATTATCCTAAGTCATGTGACAAGGCTCGTTAAAGGGTCGACTTTGACTGTTAGGATTGCTACATCCAATAGGTGGCACTAGAGTTCTAGTCCTCTTCCTCTCTGAAGAGACTACCCTAGATAGTGACACTATTTTGCTGTAAAAACTTAAAAATACAGGCCACACAGTTTACAGTGTGGTATCTCCGTCACATGCCTCATCTATCTGTGGGCTAAAAATTGTGGCATTTACGGTCTCCATTCAACTGTTTTTGCTGTGTGTTACCCTAGTTCTTGACACTATTTTTCTTTAAGAAAATAAAAATACAGGCCACATATTTTACAGTGTGGTACCTCTGTCACACGCCTCATCTATCTGGGGGCAAAAATTGTGGCATTTCAGGCCTCCATTCAACTGTTTTTCTGGTGTATTATCATAGTTATCGACACCAGTTTGCTGAAAAAAAAATTGTTAGCTACAGGCAAGCAATTTTAAACTGTGGTTTTCCCACACATGGATCACATATAAATTCTCTCCAAATTCAGCCATTTGTAGTGAACATGGAAAATATTGTAGTCCATTTAAAATGGGCAAGGCACGTAGCAAGGGACGGGAAAGTGGATTTGATGGTGATGGTGCATGCAGAGGCTGAGGCCGTGGGCAAACTGAAATTGTGCCACAACAAACACCTACATCTTCTCGCCCGAGCTTCCTGTCTAAATTGCTAGGGGACCGCAGAACGCCACTACTGAATCCAGAGCAGTTTCAAAAGGTTGTTGGTTGGATAGCGGATAATGCTTCCAGTCACTTTACAACCACCACCCTGTTTTCCACACGGTCAAGTCTGAGTAGCCGTGAGTCTGGACCGCATATTCTTCACCCTTATCATCCATCCTCCCACGGTGCCGAGTGCCCGGAAACAACTGATCCTACACTTGGACACTCCGAAGAGCTGTTTTCCATTAATAGATTTGAGGCTCTCCCTCAGTCCACTTGAAGGAGGGCAGGATGAGATCGCATGTAGCGATGCCCAAATATTTGAGCTGCCACGGTCAAATGAAGGTGATGGTGGGAATGTGTCACTAGAGGTGGACGATGATGAGACACAATTGCCAGAAACTCAGGAGAAAGACCAGGGTGTGGAAGTGGAAGACGAGGTGGTGGATGATATATTAACTGACCCAACCTGGTAGGAGGACATGCAGAGCGAGGCCAGCAGCACACAGGGGGAGGGAGGTATAGCACCCCAACAGGCAGGAAGAAGCAGCATGTTGGCCGCAGACAGAATGCGAGCAACCATTTCCCATAACACCAACACGATGGAAGTTGCCAGTTCAACTTTTAGGTCTTCCTGAGTCTGGTTATTTTTTAAAGACTCTGCCGATAACCCTAAACAGGCTATTTGCACCACTTGCCATGCCTGCATCAGAATTGGTTGCAAAACTACTAGCCTGACCACCACCAGCATGATCAGGCACATGGAAGCAAGGCACCTGTCTTTTTGAGCCGAACACCAGGGTCCAGGAACACTGTCTGTGGGTGACACCGCTGCTTATTCCACTATTGTGCATGAAAGCCAATCCCCTGTCCATGGTACATGCGACGATGCTTCCTGTCCTGCACCTGTCATTGCACACACTCAAGTGCTACCAACATCAAGTATGTCTACATCCTTGTACTAGCACCGTTTACAGTTGAACATACCCAAGTCCTTGAAAAGCAAGCGTAAATGCGTTGCCAATGCCCCACAGGCAACAGATTTATAATTTTTTTGCACTTGCAATGTTGAAATGTTGCTTTTTAGGCTCATGTAGATGGAAGTTTTTTGCAACATGATGGCGGCGTCTGTCCCAAAGTACTTGGTCCCCAGCTGCCACTATTTCTCCCGCTGTGCCGTACCGGCAGTACACAAGCACGTGTCCCACAACATTAGAAGTGCCCTCAACAAAGCTGTTACTGGGAAAGTCCACCCAACCACGGACACATGAACAAGTGCTTGTGGGTAGGGCAGTACATCTCGCTGTTGGCACACTAGGTTAAGATGGTGGAAGCCGGGTCCCAGTTGGACCTTGGGATGGAACACATCCTCCCGACACTGAGGATTGTGGGCCCTACATCAATCAGAGTTGCCCCCACAGTCTACAGCTCCAGAACATCCTCCTACTCTTCAGCCTCTATCTACGAAATGATCACATCAGTCACCAAGCTGGAAGCACTGCAGCACTGCCTCAGTCAAGCAGCAACAGATTGTGCTGAAGCTAATATGCTTACTTGACAAGCCGCACAATGGTGAAGAGTTGTGGACAGCTCTGAAAGAGCAGGCAGATCTGTGGCTGACACCCCTGAACCTAAAGCCAGGCATTTTCGTATGTGACAATGGCTGGAACCTGGTGACGGCTCTGAGGTGAGGCAAACTCACACATGCACCATGTCTGGCCCGTGTATTAACCTAGTTGTTCAATGGTTTCTCAAATGCTAGCTGGAGCTGCCGGATCTGCTTGTGAAACTACGCAGCCTGAGTGCCCATTTTAGAAAGTCAGCTACAGCTTCCACCGCCCTTGCCACGCTTCAGTAGTGTTTGCAGCTTCCCGTTCAACGTCTGGTGTGTGATGCCCCCATGCATTGGAACCCTACACTGCACATGTTGGATAGGATTTGTGAGCAGAAGAAGACAGTTGCTGACTATCAACATCAACAAGGTCGTCGGTATTCGATTCAGACTCCACACATAAGACCTCAGTAGTGGACATGGATGTCAGACATATGTAGCATCCTGCAAAACTTTGAGGAGTCCACCAAGATGGTGAGCGGCGTTGATGCCATAATTAGCCTCACCATCCTGCTTCTCTGTATTCTGAAAAGCACTCTGCTCACAATAAAAGAGGATGCATTGCAGGTGGAGCATGATGAGATGGAGCAAGGAACCATACAGTGTGATTACACACAGCCTGCCTCAGGTCATCCCAACATGGATTGGTTGACAATGAGGAAACGGAGGAGGAGGAGGAGGAAGAGCACGAGCTACTTTCATGCGCTATAGACGGTACTACAAGCACAACTGTTATACCGTCTGTTCAGTGTGGATGGCCTGAGAACAGGGAGTAGGAGGAGAGCATGGTCAGTCATCCTCTAGGTGAGTGTACAACAACAAATGGCGGTTTCTAGAAGGAGCGCTGGCAGCCGTCCCAATGAGGAGAAAATAAGTGCGCAGTTCCCCGCAGCTCCAGCCGGATACCCCACAACAGGGGGAGAAAGACTTGCAACAGGAACAGAATAGCTGGTCTCAGGAGTGCAGAAGGAGATCACAGAAACCAGTTAGGGTAAAACCACAATGCGATTCAACGGCGTGCGCCATCTTCTTCTGGTGAGGACACAGAAGTCTTGCCTGTTAGCAGTCTATAAAGCATGGCTGAATTTATGTTGCACTGCCTTTCCCGTGACCCTCGTATTCTCCAAATTATGAGTGACAGTCATTACTGGTTGGTGACACTTCTACACCAATGCTACAAGGAGAACTTTCAATCTCTTCTTCCAGAGGCAGACAGGTGTACTAAAATGGTGCAGTACCAGAAGGCTATTGTTGCGGAATTATTAAAAAAAATTCCCATCTGAAAATGCTGGTGGCAGAGGTCACAGTTCATTGGACAACCAAGGAGTAAAGGTGAAGGAGACACAACTCCAATCCAGCAGAGGCAGGGGAACACTGGCAAAGCTCTGGGACAGTTTTCTCAGACCCTCCCATCGCACTGACCCTGAGTTCTCTCACAAGGAGTGCAAAGTTTTGGAAGATGCTGAGGGAGAAGCTTGCTGACTGTACCAACATGCTCCGTGATTCCTCTGTGTCTTTTATTTATTGGGTCCTGGCCTGCCCTGCAGCTAGAATTTTATCAAGGCGGGTTTTTAGTGCAGCTGGTGGAATTACAATTGATAAGCACATCAGCCTGTCAACTGAAAATGCTGACAGGCTGACTTTTATAAAAATGAACAAGGACTGGATTGGGCCAGACTTCTCTAAACCACCAAATAATAAGAGGAAAATATAACCTC
The DNA here is from genome assembly GCF_032444005.1 of Ranitomeya imitator. Taxonomy (NCBI): domain Eukaryota; kingdom Metazoa; phylum Chordata; class Amphibia; order Anura; family Dendrobatidae; genus Ranitomeya; species Ranitomeya imitator. The sequence goes on from NC_091284.1 coordinate 383,966,434, forward strand.
AAATCCAGGGTAATTTTTTGGGAGGTCTATTTCCTAGCACCTCTTCACACCCACACATGGGTATGCACTTCCTAAATTTGCCTAATTGCTATTATCCTCCTCCTTCTCCTCATCGTCATCAGGCACCACCACTAGATCACCATGGTGACCATGGTCTGTGATGCAACAGCCACGTTACTGTGCTAAAGGATGTTTTTGATGCCCGTAAAAAATGTTTACACACTATGTTAAGGTGTACCCCCCAGGGGAAAATGTTTGTCAGCCCATACACTTAGGCTGTCATGTGGCCATCCAGTGCGTGGGTTCAAAGGCTTATTGGGGTGCGTGTAACTTTGGGACAGGGCAGGCCTTGCATTCAATGCATAAGCAAATATTATGGGAGTATCAAATGAATAATGTGAACTTGGTTTTCCTGTGGCCATCAAGTATGTGAGTTCAAAGGCTTATTGGGGTGTGTGTAACTTTGGTGCAGGGCAGGCCTTGCTTTCAATACAAAATCAAACAGAATGGGAGTACCAAATGAATACTGGGAACTTTGTTTACATGTGGTCATCCATGACGTCTTGTCAATGGGTTGTTGGGGCGCTTCCAAATTTTTTTGCAGCCCTGCCAATCACTGCATACGCAATAATAGTACTGCACAGCAAGTGGTCACCGAAATCAGTCAGTGTTATAATTAATATGCCTTGGAGATCACAGTCATACAGCTGAAGAGTTGTGGACAGCTCTCCAGGCCCAGTTTGAGCAATGGCTGTCTCAGCAGAACCTGAATCCAAGGAAGGCAGTGTCCGATAATGGTGTGAAAATGGTGGTGGCCCTACACTGAGGCAAGCTATCACACATGCCTTGCATGGCTCACATCCTCAACCTGGTGGTACCATGTTTTCTCTGCCACTATCCTGGCCTGGGCAAGCTGCTGCAGAAAGCATGGGAGCTGTGTGCTCACTTCCACCATTCGCACCCCTCAGGTCGTCAACTTGCATCGATACAGAGGTTTTTGTTCAAACCAGTTAACAGGTTGATATGTGATTTGCCGACATGGTGGAATTCTACCCTGCACATGTTACAGCGACTATGGAAGCAGCAACGAGCCCTCACGCAGTATGTCATGTTGTATATCCTGGGTCAACACAGTACAGACGTTACACGTATCATTTTTATGGAGTTGGCAAAGATTAAGGACCTCTCCACCCTTCTGCACAGTTTCAAAATGGCTACTTAGATTGTTATTGCTGATAATACCATCATCAGCATCACTATTCCAGTCATCTATATGCTGGAGCAGACTTTGAATAGTCTGCGGGAGGAGGTGGTGGTCCCAGAGGAAGAGGAGGAAGCAGAGCAGGATGCTGAAGAGATAATATTGTCTCTATGTTCCAGACTGTCATCACACAGGGTGGTGCCAAGGGTGGGTGGATTACTTTGATCAAGGGGGGCTGGTAATAACAGACACATTTTTAGTGAAGGTGCAAGATCCGAGGAAAAAATGGAAGAGGAGGTGATGGGTGAGCAACTGTCAGGAGATGAAGAGGATAATCATCCCCTCTCTGTTGTTTGTGGTTGTCTGGAGGGGATGGAGGAAACAAGCTTCAGTGCTACCCAGCCATCAACACAGCATGGGCTTAGACATCAGCTCGTACACCAGCACAGCAGAGTCCAAGTATGACATGTAGTGAGCAACTGGAGAGGATGTCAAACCCATGTCAAACCAATCTAATCAGTTTTTATGAAGGGGTAAGCTATAGACTGGAACAAGGTGAGTCATTGTGCATGGTATACCTTGATTTTTCCAAAGTGTTTGACACCGTGACACACAAGAAGTTGGTACACAAAATGAGAATGCTGGGTCTGGAGGAAAATGTGTGTAATGGGTAAGTAACTGGCTTAGTGATAAAAAGCAGAGGGTGGTTATAAATGGTATATTCTCAAACTGGGTCGCTGTAACCAGTTGGGTACCGCAGGGGTCGGTGTTGGGACCTATCCTCTTTAATATATTTATTACCAATCTGCTAGAAAGTTTACACAGTAAAATATCAATATTTGCAGATGATACAAAACTATTTAAAGCAGTCAATACAAGAGAAGATAGTATTCTGCTATAGATGGATCTGGATAAGTTGGAAACTTTGGCCTAGAGATGGCAGATGTGGTTTGACAATGATAAATGAAAGGTTATACACATGGGAAGAAGGAATCCATATCACCATTACACACTGAACGGAACACCACTGGGTAAATCTGACATGCAGAAGGACTTGGGGATCCTAGTTAATTATAAACTTACAAACAGGATCATGGGGTGCAATAAAAGAGGTCTGGATGCATATGATGAGAGCATTATACTGCCTCTGTACAAATCCCTGGTTAGACCACACAAAGAGTACAGTTTTGGGCACCAGTGCTCAGGGAGGATATAATGGAACTAGAGCGAGTACAAAGGAGAGTAACAAAATTAATAAAGGGGATGGGGGAACTACAATGCCCAGAGAGAGTAGCAAAATAAGGATTATTTAGACTAGAAAAAAGATGACTGAGGGGTGAGCTAATAACTATGTACAAGTATATAAGGGGAGAATTGTTGTGAGTTCTGTTTTTGGGCTCCCTCCGGTGGTTACTGATGGTACTGGGTGACTTGTGTTCTCTGCGGTCTCTGGTGTCCACCTGTTCCATCAGGTTATGGGAGTTTCCTATTTAACCTGGCTTTTTTGTCATTTCTTCACCGGCTATCAATGTAATCAGCGTGTCTTTTTACCTCTGCTACCTGCGTCTGTTATCTTCAGGACAAGCTAAGTTTTGATTTTCCTGTTCCACGTTTTGCTTAATTGTTGTCTTAGTCCAGCTTGCAGATATGTGATTCCTTGCTGCTGGTTGCTCTAGTGGGCTGAAATTACTCCTCATGTTCCATGAGTTGGCACATGAGTTCAAGTAATTTCAGGATGTTTTTTTGAAGGGTTTTTCGCTGACCGGGCAGTTCACTTTTGTATCCTCTGCTATCTAGCTTTAGCGGGCCTCATTTTTGCTGATTCTATTTTCATAACTACATATGTGCTTTCCTCTCATTTCACCGTTATTACATGTGGGGGGCTGCTATTTCTGTGGGGTGTTTCTCTGGAGGCAAGTGAGGTCTGTGTTTCTTCTAATAGGGGAAGTTAATCCTTCGGCTGGCGCGAGACGTCTAGGAATCATCGTAGGCACGTTCCCCGGCTACTGCTAGTTGTGTGATTAGGTTCAGGATCGCGGTCAGCTCAGGTTCCATCACCCTAGAGCTTGTTTTGTTTTTGTGCTTGTCCTTTTGTTATCCCCTGCCATTGGGATCATGACAGTATAGCCGGCCAGAAAAAATTGGTCATCGTTTTGGCTGAAGTAGGAGGAAAAGTAGTCTGAGGAAGTTTTTTTTTTTTTTTCCCCTCCTCAGAGTTTGCTGCCTAGCCTTAATTGCAGCTTGGCTGCTTCTTTCCTCCTCTTAATCCTTGAATGGCTCTGACCTCAGCTGTTTATCATGGACGTCCAGAGTTTGGCTTCCAGCCTGAATAATCTTGCTGCTAAGGTTCAAAATATACAAGATTTTGTTGTATATACTCCTATGTCTGAACCTAGAATTCCTATCCCAGAGTTTTTTTCTGGAGATAGATCTAGTTTTCTGAATTTTAGGAACAATTGCAAGTTGTTTTTTTCCTTGAAATCTCGCTCCTCTGGAGACCCTGCTCAGCAGGTCAAGATTGTTATATCTTTCCTGCGGGGTGACCCTCAGAATTGGGCATTTGCATTGGCACCAGGGGATCCTGCGTTGCTCAATGTGGATGCGTTTTTTCTGGCATTGGGTTTGCTCTATGAGGAACCTAACCTAGAGATTCAGGCTGAAAAAGCTTTATTGGCTCTCTCTCAGGGGCAAGATGAAGCAGAAATATATTGTCAGAAATTTCGGAAATGGCTGGTGCTTACTCAGTGGAATGAGTGCGCTCTGGCTGCAAAATTCAGAGATGGCCTTTCTGAGGCCATTAAAGATGTTATGGTGGGGTTCCCGGCGCCTACAGGTCTGAATGAGTCCATGACTATGGCTATTCAGATTGATCGGCGTTTACGGGAGCGCAAACCTGTGCACCATTTGGCGGTGTCTTCTGAACAGACACCTGAGATAATGCAATGTGATAGAATTCAGTCCAGAAGTGAACGGCAAAATTATAGGCGGAAAAATGGATTGTGTTTTTATTGTGGTGATTCAGCTCATGTTATATCAGCATGCTCTAAACGCACAAAAAAGGTTGATAAGTCTGTTGCCATTGGTACTTTACAGTGTAAGTTCATTCTGTCTGTGACTCTGATTTGTTCATTATCATCCATTTCCGTCGATGCCTATGTGGATTCAGGCGCTGCCCTGAGTCTTATGGATTGGTCATTTGCCAATCGCTGTGGGTTTAGTCTGGAACCTCTGGAAGTTCCTATTCCTTTGAAAGGAATTGACTCTACACCTTTGGCTATGAATAAACCTCAGTACTGGACACAAGTGACCATGCGTATGACTCCCGTTCATCAGGAGGTGATTCGCTTCCTGGTACTGTATAATTTACATGATGTCTTAGTGCTTGGTCTGCCATGGTTACAAACTCATAACCCAGTCCTGGACTGGAAAACAATGTCTGTGTTAAGCTGGGGATGTCAGGGGGTTCATGATGATGCATCTCCGATTTCTATCGCTTCATCTACTCCTTCTGACGTTCCGGTATTTTTGTCTGATTATCGGGAGGTTTTTGAGAAGCCTAAGCTCAGTTCGCTTCCTCCTCACAGGGATTGCGATTGTGCTATAGATTTGATTTCTGGCAGTAAATTCCCTAAAGGTCATTTGTTCAATCTGTCAGTGCCAGAGCATACTGCTATGCGGAATTATGTTAAGGAGTCCTTGGAAAAGGGACTTATCCGTCCATCTTCGTCCCCTTTGGGAGCAGGTTTTTTTTTCGTGGCCAAAAAAGATGGTTCCTTGAGGCCTTGCATAGATTATCGTCTTTTGAATAAGATTACAGTCAAATATCAGTATCCTTTGCCATTGTTGACTGATTTGTTCGCTCGCATTAAGGGGGCTAAATGGTTCACTAAGATTGATCTTCGGGGTGCGTATAATCTTGTGCGGATAAGGCAGGGTGATGAGTGGAAAACCACATTTAATACGCCTGAGGGCCATTTCGAGTATTTGGTGATGCCTTTTGGACTTTCTAATGCTCCTTCTGTCTTCCAGTCTTTTATGCACGATATTTTCCGTGAATATCTGGATAAATTTATTATCGTGTATTTGGATGATGTTTTGTTTTTTTCTGATGACTGGGAGTCTCATGTTCAGCAGGTCAGGAAGGTGTTTCAGGTCCTGCGGGCCAATTCTTTGTTTGTAAAGGGTTCTAAATGTCTCTTTGGAGTCCAGAAGATTTCTTTCTTGGGGTATATTTTTTCCCCTTCTACTATTGAGATGGATCCCGTCAAGGTTCAGGCTATTTGTGACTGGATGCAGCCTACATCTCTTAAGAGTCTACAGAAGTTCTTGGGCTTTGCTAATTTTTATCGTCGCTTCATAACTAATTTTTCTAGTGTTGTTAAGCCTTTGACAGATTTGACTAAGAAGGGTGCTGATGTTACTGATTGGTCTCCTGCGGCTGTGGAGACCTTTCAGGAACTTAAGCGCCGGTTTTCTTCTGCTCCTGTGTTGCGTCAGCCAGATACGTCGCTTCCTTTTCAGGTTGAGGTTGATGCTTCCGAGATCGGAGCGGGGGCGGTTTTGTCACAGAGAAGCTCCGATGGCTCAGTGATGAAGCCATGTGCGTTCTTTTCTAGAAAATTTTCACCTGCTGAACGGAATTATGATGTTGGTAATCGGGAGCTTTTGGCCATGAAGTGGGCATTTGAGGAGTGGCGTCATTGGCTTGAGGGTGCTAGACATCGTGTGGTGGTCTTGACTGATCACAAAAATCTGATGTACCTTGAGTCTGCCAAGCGTCTGAATCCTAGACAGGCTCGTTGGTCACTGTTTTTCTCCAGTTTCAATTTTGTGGTTTCATACCTGCCAGGTTCAAAGAATGTGAAGGCGGATGCTCTTTCTAGGAGTTTTGTGCCTGACTCCCCTGGAAATTCTGAGCCCACTGGTATCCTTAGGGATGGGGTGATTTTGTCGGCTGTCTCCCCAGACTTGCGACGTGCTTTGCAGGAGTTTCAGGCGGATAAACCTGATCGTTGTCCACCGGAAAGACTGTTTGTTCCGGATAATTGGACCAGTAGAGTCATCTCCGAGGTCCATTCTTCTGTGTTGGCAGGTCATCCTGGAATATTTGGTACTAGAGACTTGGTGGCCAGGTCTTTTTGGTGGCCTTCCTTGTCGAGGGATGTGCGTTCTTTCGTGCAGTCTTGTGGAGTTTGCGCTCGGGCTAAGCCTTGCTGTTCTTGGGCCAGTGGATTGTTGTCACCTTTGCCTATCCCGAAGAGGCCTTGGACGCACATTTCCATGGACTTTATTTCGGATCTCCCTGTCTCTCAAAAAATGTCCGTCATATGGGTTGTGTGTGACCGCTTTTCTAAGATGGTTCATCTGGTACCCTTGCCTAAGTTGCCTTCCTCCTCTGAGTTGGTCCCTCTGTTTTTTCAAAACGTGGTCCGTTTGCATGGCATTCCGGAGAACATCGTTTCTGACAGGGGATCCCAGTTTGTGTCTAGATTTTGGCGGACGTTCTGTGCTAAGATGGGCATTGATTTGTCCTTTTCGTCTGCATTCCATCCCCAGACGAATGGCCAGACGGAACGAACTAATCAGACTTTAGAAACTTATTTAAGGTGTTTTGTTTCTGCTGATCAAGATGACTGGGTTTCCTTTTTGCCGCTTGCCGAGTTTGCCCTTAATAATCGGGCTAGTTCTGCTACCTTGGTTTCTCCTTTCTTTTGTAATTCGGGGTTTCATCCTCGTTTTTCCTCTGGTCAGGTAGAGCCTTCTGATTGTCCTGGAGTGGACATGGTGGTGGATAGGTTGCATCAGATTTGGAGTCATGTGGTGGACAATTTGAAGTTGTCCCAGGAGAGGGCTCAGCAGTTTGCTAATCGCCGTCGCCGCGTGGGTCCTCGACTTCTTGTTGGGGACTTGGTGTGGTTGTCTTCTCGTTTTGTTCCTATGAAGGTCTCTTCTCCTAAGTTCAAGCCTCGGTTCATCGGTCCCTATAGGATCTTGGAAATTCTCTGTGTCGTTTCGTTTGGATCTCCCGGCATCATTTGCTATTCATAATGTGTTCCATCGGTCGTTGTTGCGGAAGTATGAGGTACCTGTTGTTCCTTCGCTTGAGCCTCCTGCTCCGGTGCTGGTGGAGGGTGAATTGGAGTATGTTGTGGAGAAGATCTTGGATTCTCGTGTTTCCAGACGGAAACTCCAGTATTTGGTCAAGTGGAAGGGTTATGGTCAGGAGGATAATTCTTGGGTGATTGCCTCTGATGTTCATGCTGCCGATTTGGTCCGTGCTTTTCATAGGGCTCATCCTGGTCGCCCTGGTGGTTCTCGTGAGGGTTCGGTGACCCCTCCTCAAGGGGGGGGTACTGTTGTGAGTTCTGTTTTTGGGCTCCCTCTGGTGGTTACTGATGGTACTGGGTGACTTGTGTTCTCTGCGGTCTCTGGTGTCCACCTGTTCCATCAGGTTATGGGAGTTTCCTATTTAACCTGGCTTTTTTGTCATTTCTTCGCCGGCTATCAATGTAATCAGCGTGTCTTTTTACCTCTGCTACCTGCGTCTGTTATCTTCAGGACAAGCTAAGTTTTGATTTTCCTGTTCCACGTTTTGCTTAATTTTTGTCTTAGTCCAGCTTGCAGATATGTGATTCCTTGCTGCTGGTTGCTCTAGTGGGCTGAAATTACTCCTCATGTTCCATGAGTTGGCACATGAGTTCAAGTAATTTCAGGATGTTTTTTTGAAGGGTTTTTCGCTGACCGCGCAGTTCACTTTTGTATCCTCTGCTATCTAGCTTTAGCGGGCCTCATTTTTGCTGATTCTATTTTCATAACTACGTATGTGCTTTCCTCTCATTTCACCGTTATTACATGTGGGGGGCTGCTATTTCTGTGGGGTGTTTCTCTGGAGGCAAGTGAGGTCTGTGTTTCTTCTAATAGGGGAAGTTAATCCTTCGGCTGGCGCGAGACGTCTAGGAATCATCGTAGGCACGTTCCCCGGCTACTGCTAGTTGTGTGTTTAGGTTCAGGATCGCGGTCAGCTCAGGTTCCATCACCCTAGAGCTTGTTTTGTTTTTGTGCTTGTCCTTTTGTTATCCCCTGCCATTGGGATCATGACAGACAATATAAATACAGTTAGGGCCAGAAATATTTGGACAGTGACACAAGTTTTGTTATTTTAGCTGTTTACAAAAACATGTTCAGAAATACAATTATATATATAATATGGGCTGAAAGTGCACACTCCCAGCTGCAATATGATAGTTTCCACATCCAAATCGGAGAAAGGGTTTAGGAATCATAGCTCTGTAATGCATAGCGTCCTCTTTTTCAAGGGACCAAAAGTAATTGGACAATGGACTCTATGGGCTGAAATTAACTCTGAAGGCGTCTCCCTCGTTAACCTGTAATCAATGAAGTAGTTAAAAGGTCAGGGGTGGATTCCAGGTGTGTGGTTTTGCATTTGGAAGCTGTTGCTGTGAGCAGACAACATGCGGTCAAAGGAACTCTCAATTGAGGTGAAGCAGAACATCCTGAGGCTGAAAAAAAAGAAAAAATCCATCAGAGAGATAGCAGACATGCTTGGAGTAGCAAAATCAACAGTTGGGTACATTCTGAGAAAAAAGGAATTGACTGGTGAGCTTGGGAACTCAAAAAGGCCTGGGCGTCCACCGATGACAACAGTGGTGGATGATCGCCGCATACTTAATTTGGTGAAGAAGAACCCGTTCACAACATCAACTGAAGTCCAGAACACTCTCAGTGAAGTAGGTGTATCTGTCTCTAAGTCAACAGTAAAGAGAAGACTCCATGACAGTAAATACAAAGGGTTCACATCTAGATGCAAACCATTCATCAATACCAAAAATAGACAGGCCAGAGTTAAATTTGCAGAAAAACACCTCAAGAAGCCAGCTCAGTTCTGGAAAAGTATTCTATGGACAGATGAGACAAAGATCAACCTGCACCAGAATGATGGGAAGAAAAAAGTTTGGAGAAGAAAGGGAACGACACATGATCCAAGGCACACCACATCCTCTGTAAAACATGGTGGAGGCAATGTGATGGCATGGGCATGCATGGCTTTCAATGGCACTGGGTCACTTGTGTTTATTGATGACATAAGAGCAGACAAGAGTAGCCGGATGAATTCTGAAGTGTACCGGGATATACTTTCAGCCCAGATTCAGCCAAATGCTGCAAAGTTGATTGGACGGCGCTTCATAGTACAGATGGACAATGACCCCAAGCATACAGCCAAAGCTACCCAGGAGTTCATGAGTGCCAAAAAGTGGAACATTCTGCAATGGTCAAGTCAATCTCCAGATCTAAACCCAATTGAGCATGCATTTCACTTGCTCAAATCCAGACTTAAGACGGAAAGACCCACAAACAAGCAAGAACTGAAGGCTGCGGCTGTAAAGGCCTGGCAAAGCATTAAGGAGGAAACCCAGCGTTTGGTGATGTCCATGGGTTCCAGACTTAAGGCAGTGATTGCCTCCAAAGGATTTGCAACAAAATATTGAAAATAAAAATATTTTGTTTGGGTTATGTTTATTTGTCCAATTACTTTTGACCTCCTAAAATGTGGAGTGTTTGTAAAGAAATGTGTACAATTCCTACATTTTCTATCAGATATTTTTGTTCAACCCTTCAAATTAAACGTTACAATCTGCACTTGAATTCTGTTGTAGAGGTTTCATTTCAAATCCAATGTGGTGGCATGCAGAGCCCAACTCGCGAAAATTGTGTCACTGTCCAAATATTTCTGGCCCTAACTGTATCTCTCTGAGGATCTGTTTATACCAAGGAAGGCCACAAGGGAACATTTTCTGCGTCTGGAGGAGAGAAGGTTTTTCCACCAACATAGAAGAGGATTCATTACTGTTAGGGCAGTGAGAATCTGCTATTCCTTGCCTGAGGAGGAGGTGATGGCGAACTCAGTCGAGAGGTTCAAGAGAGGCCTGGATGTCTTTCTGGAGCGTAACAATATTGTATCTTACAGTTATTAGGTTCTTTCAAAAAACGTAGATCTGGGATTTTATTCTGACGGAATATAGGCTGAACTGGATGGAGAAATGTCTTTTTTCGGCCTTACTATTTATGAACTATGAATTCATGGTGCAAGAGTATCTAGAACTGAATATCAATACCATCAGGGAGGGTTTGGACCCTTTCACATTTTGGTCTTCAAAAATGTATGAGTGGCCTGAGCTTAACTCTCACACCTTGGAGGTTTTTTTTACCATGCCCGACAGCCAGCATTTTTTCAGCACTGCTTGTGGTGTCCTGATGAATGAGAACCGCCAGCACACCCCAAGGAAGAAGCACTAGCGAAACACGCGTTGGGGTTAGGAGGTTCAGCCTGCCACCAGGCAGAACATTTTTTGGAGCGGTGCAGACCCTAGCAATATGTGTATGGTGTGGGGTGGTCGGAAAGTTTTTTGCTGTATGATCGCAATATAATTGTAGTATACTGAGGGTACTTTGTACTATGGCAATATGCAGGTATATAGTCCCGGTGGTTTGCAAGCCCTATCACATTGTTCAATTAGAGTTGAGCGACTTTTACTTTTTTAGGATCGAGTCGGGTTTTGCAAAACCCGACTGTCACAAGTCGGGTCGAGTGAAATCGGCCGATAATTTCGAAAAGTCGGGGGCTGATATAAACACAAAACCCAATGCAAGTCAATGGGGAATCAAAGTCGGCAGTGAGTGGAGGACAGGAAAACACCTACAGTGCCCATTTTAATGCCAAAATAATAAATTAATATTTTTTAAGCTTGTCAATCTAATTTACTTTATAATAATAGTTAGGCATTGAAAACAGGGGGTCATTTGGCTAAAGTTGTGGGGGGGTAGGGCTGGCTCAAGATTTTTGTAGGCCCAGGAAACGCGGAGTACGTCACGGCGGTGGAGCAGGGAGAGGTAAGTATTTCAACTTTGCAAGTGCTGTGATCCTGAGCAAGCAGGGGGGCCCACTTGTTGGCCCTTGGCACAGGGCCCCTCACAGTACGGCAGTGTGTTTGACGGCGGGTGGCGCCTCCCACTGCCAAAGACACTTTTGCATACTATGAGGGGCCCTGTGCCAGTGAGGTTGCCAAAGAGTATGCCCCCCCACCTGATGAAGGAACCTGCACTTTCATCTGCACCTTCCTCTTTGTCCCCGTGTAAGGTGGTATAGTATGCGGGAAGGGGAACCTGACTTTAAGCAGGGTCAGATTCAGGCTGTGTAGAGTGCACGGGGAATGTAGTGGTCTGGGTCAATGTACCAGCAGACTCATCTAGCAGTGGCTGGGCATTAGGCAGGATGAGGAGGTAACACAGATATAGGCCCAAATAATAAAGTGGGCTAAATGCAGTTCAAAATTGGTAACAGGACTAAACAGGCGGCATAGCTTTGTTCAGTGGAACACAGCTATAATGAGTGGCGCAGACACAGTTAGTAGGCCCAAAATAAAAAAGTAGGCTAAATGCAGTTCAAAATTGGTAACAGGACTAAACAGGGGGCATAGCTTTGTTCACTGGAGGGCAACTGTATTGAGTGGTGCAAACACTGTTAGTAGGCCCAAATACAAAAGTAGGCTAAAAGCAGTTCAAAATTGGTAACATGACTAAACAGGCGGCATAGCTAGGTACTGGGGTGGGCTCCTCTGCTGAGTAGCAGACAGTGGTAGTAGGCGCAAAGTATTAACTGGTCTAAATGGAGGCCAGGGCCCCTGTATATTTTAACTATCATCTATCATTTCAACAAATTTGTATTGGCAGTGCCATTGAAGGATTTAACAGCACAGACTACACAGTGGTGGAGCAGGGAGAGGTAAGTATTGCAAGTGGTAGAGCACTGTTCGAGCTGGGGGGAACACTCTCTCGTGGGCGGCGGTACTGGCACAGGGCCCCTCATATTACGACGGTGTGTCTGACGTTGGTTGTGTACCACCACCGTCAGAGACACTTCATTATATTATGAGGGACCCTGTGCCAGTGCCATCGCCCAAGAGTGGGTGCACTCACCTGTCCAGGCAAATGGCACTCGCATGGGTGCTTGCGCCAGGTGGTGACCACGGCCCTCTTGGGAGAGTCAGCCCATTTAGGGAGGTATAAAAATGGCCTATGGTGGACATTCAGCAGCTGCAAATGGCGGAATTGGAGAAGTCAGTAAGAGGAGGCCAAAAGCAAGACATTTTTCAGGCAAGCTACACGTCAGCAGGAGAAGGTGGGGCAAAATAATTTGAAATCCATGATTGGTTCATTTTAATGAAGGTTAGATCTTCAACATTCTGGGTAGCCAGACATGTCCTTTTTTCGGTCAGTATTGAACCAGCAGCACTGAAGACTCTTTCTGATAGCACACTAGAAGCAGAGCAAGCGAGCTCCGGTAATGCATATTCTGCCAATTCAGGCCAGGTGTCTATTTTAGATGCCCAGTAATCAAAGGGGAATGACCTATGAGGGAGAACATCGATAAGGGAGGAAAAGTAGTTTGTACCCATACTGGACAAATGCTGTGTCCTGTCACTTTGAATCGATGCAGTGGCAGAAAGGTGCTGGAAGATATATCAAAAAATACAAGGACTGTAGTACAATTTCAATCTCTCTACAATGATCTCAGGAAAAGTATGGCAGCAAAAAAAAGGACTGCTGCACACAAAAGTGTGGACAAATAAACAAGATAACTGTGCAGAAAGGAGCAGCAGGATTTTTGCTTTTTTGATAAAAAAGCAGTTGGTTTGCACAGCGGCGTGCAAACAGCAATGCAGCTATCAGGGAGCCTTATAAGGCAGCCTAATAAGCTACAGAGATGATGCACAAAAATATAGCCTCCACTGTCCCTGCAAAGAAATGGTGGTGTTGGACAGCGGAAATCGCTACAGCACAAGCAGTTTCGGGGCTTAATCTTCCCTCCCTAACTATTTCCCTTCTTCTGATGAAGCTGCAGCAACCTCTCCCTATGCTACGATCGGCAGAAGTAAGATGGCGGTCGGCGTGCACGCCCCTTTATAGCTCCTGTGACACCGCAGAAAGCAAGCCAATCACTGTCATGCCCTTCTCTAAGATGGTGGGGACCGAGACCTATGTCATCATGCTGCCCACACTCTGCATCCTCCTTCATTAGCTGAAAAATGGCGCTGAAAGCGTCATAGGAAACGCGACTTTGGCGCGAAGATCGCCGACCTCATAGCCGATCCCACACTAGGATCGGGTCTTTGCCGAAAGTCGACGATTTTTGAATTTGTCCGATCCGTTTCGCTCAACCCTATGTTCAATATAAAGACTGCATCTTTCTACGTACATGTACCTTGGTATAGCTAGTTAAATATATTTATGCATTGCCCTCCCACTGCATAACAGGAACACTGGATTTGTTTATATGTGCATTTTGACACAACAATGTTCATCAGTCTTTTTATCCTATTATAAATATATTTGCATGGCTAACAGGCATTAATAATATTCCATTAAACTAATAATAGCTAATGACTACTTTTCAGCAATTTAACACCCCATGCATGTTCACATACATAATTTCCTGTGTATATATGTCCTGCTCAAGCTGACCTTTCAGTGTAATTTTTAGTTGATCTGAGGCACCTTGTCTATAAGTCTGTTCATGTATTTGCATGCATTTTAGCTGTTTATAATAAATAAATTTTGTTTTTAAAATATATATGTGAACACTTCTTAATCTGACCATAAACTACATAACTGTGGGGAATAATATGTTGCACTGTCCCCTAAAAGTGTAGACTGCCTAACTTTCATCAGCATCAACAAGTCATGGATCTCTAAGGACTTTTTCACCACAATCTCAGACTGTACAGACTAGGCGATGTTGAAGTTTTAAGTTTGCTGCATTGATCTTGCGTAACTGCAGCCTGTAATATTTTTACTGTAGTGTAGCTTCTGTGCCTGCTGTTGCTGCTGCTGCAGATGTTAACACAAAAATGAAATTTTTTACATATTGGATGGTGGGTGTCCATAGTAGGGCTCACTCGGGGCCTGTCCTTGTCAGGACAGGAGTCATACAGGGGTGCTACAGGGAAGACAGTGGAATTAATCCTACCCCCACCCTTTCTTTCCCCTTTTGCCCTGGAACCACCACTCTCAACTCTGGGAGATTGGGAGACATCCCTTCTATACGTCCGTCTTTACTGGTAAGACTGTTCCATGATTTTATCTTGAGCACTGGTGCACCTGATCACGTTTTTCTTTGGTTTATGTATGTGTTTTGGTGGGATCCAAGAGTTTTAGCTTTATCATTAAAGGTTATGTTTTATATATTGGTTATCCTCCATAGCTATTTTTGAATTGTCAAGCCCTGAGGGTATATGTACGGCGAAGCCTTTTTGCATGCCTTAGCTATTTCTAGAAATAGGGAGTACAAGTTTCACCATTGCACAATGTGCAAAGTTTTCAAAAAATTACCCCACGGGGTCTGTATCATACACGCTGAAAGAGGCTGTGATGGGGACCTTACAATACATTTATCAATTTTTACAAGAGGTAGAGGTAGGGAGTACAAGTCTCACCATTGCACAATGTGTAAAGTTTTCCAAAAATTACACAATGGGTCTATTTGACAAGCTGAAAAAATGCTGTGATGAGGACATCACAAAAGACTTTGCAGTTATTACAAGAGGGAGTACAAGTTTCACCATGGCACAATGTGCACATTTTTAAATAAGTAAAAATTAAACATTACCCAAGTGGGTATACATAGATGACGACTAAGTACTTGCTGCAGAAGAAGGAAGAGGAGCAGATGATTTCCTGAACAACATGGGCTTGTATGGTAAGGGATGGACGTTAAGATGACTTCCAAAAAAAACAAACATTTGGGCTACATTTACATGACACTGCTGTCACCTGTAGGGCCTCAAAATCAGAAAAAATCCAGCCCTTGTTCAATTTTAGAAAAGTCAGACATGATTGCACCAGCCGAACTGAAAATGCGCTCAGACAACACACGTGCAGTAGGGCATGGCAGAACCTCCAAATTGGGCAGAGGTCAGGCCAAGTGTGCAGCTTGGACAAGCAAAAGTTAAAGGGCACTGAAGAATCAGAAAGGATGCTGGTATGGTCACTTACGTAAGTAGTCCTTCACTATCTTTCTCAACTTCTTCCTCCATGTCATAGTTACACTCACAGATAGCCCTTAGGACTAAGGGAAATTACTGGTAAATAGTGACATTTCTGTGGCTCAACAGGTTTTGCCCCATTAGCACAACTGCTAGATAAATAATAGCTATTTAAGCAGTAGATGAGGAATATTATTTATCAATTAGCTTTTACAATGGATGTTATTATATGCTGGCACTGAGGAATATTATTCAGCTGTAAATATATATATATATATATATATATATATATATATATACAGTGGGGCAAAAAAGTATTTAGTCAGTCAGCAATAGTGCAAGTTCCGCCATTTAAAAAGATGAGAGGCGTCTGTAATTTACATCATAGGTAGACCTCAACTATGGGAGACAAACTGAGAAAAAAAAATCCAGAAAATCACATTGTCTGTTTTTTTAACATTTTATTTGCATATTATGGTGGAAAATAAGTATTTGGTCAGAAACAAACAATCAAGATTTCTGGCTCTCACAGACCTGTAACTTCTTTAAGAGTCTCCTCTTTCCTCCACTCATTACCTGTAGTAATGGCACCTGTTTAAACTTGTTATCAGAATAAAAAGACACCTGTGCACACCCTCAAACAGTCTGACTCCAAACTCAACTATGGTGAAGACCAAAGAGCTGTCAAAGGACACCAGAAACAAAATTGTAGCCCTGCACCAGGCTTGGAAGACTGAATCTGCAATAGCCAACCAGCTTGGAGTGAAGAAATCAACAGTGGGAGCAATAATTAGAAAATGGAAGACATACAAGACCACTGATAATCTCCCTCAATCTGGGGCTCCACGCAAAATCCCACCCCGTGGGGTCAGAATGATCACAAGAACGGTGAGCAAAAATCCCAGAACCACGCGGGGGGACCTAGTGAATGAACTGCAGAGAGCTGGGACCAATGTAACAAGGCCTACCATAAGTAACACACTACGCCACCATGGACTCAGATCCTGCAGTGCCAGACGTGTCCCACTGCTTAAGCCAGTACATGTCCAGGCCCGTCTGAAGTTTGCTAGAGAGCATTTGGATGATCCAGAGGAGTTTTGGGAGAATGTCCTATGGTCTGATGAAACCAAACTGGAACTGTTTGGTAGAAACACAACTTGTCGTGTTTGGAGGAAAAAGAATACTGAGTTGCATCCATCAAACACCATACCTACTGTAAAGCATGGTGGTGGAAACATCATGCTTTGGGGCTGTTTCTCTGCAAAGGGGCCAGGACGACTGATCCGGGTACATGAAAGAATGAATGGGGCCATGTATCGTGAGACTTTGAGTGCAAACCTCCTTCCATCAGCAAGGGCATTGAAGATGAAACGTGGCTGGGTCTTTCAACATGACAATGATCCAAAGCACACCGCCAGGGCAACGAAGGAGTGGCTTCGTAAGAAGCATTTCAAGGTCCTGGAGTGGCCTAGCCAGTCTCCAGATCTCAACCCTATAGAAAACCTTTGGAGGGAGTTGAAAGTCCGTGTTGCCAAGCGAAAAGCCAAAAACATCACTGCTCTAGAGGAGATCTGCATGGAGGAATGGGCCAACATACCAACAACAGTGTGTGGCAACCTTGTGAAGACTTACAGAAAACGTTTGACCTCTGTCATTGCCAACAAAGGATATATTACAAAGTATTGAGATGAAATTTTGTTTCTGACCAAATACTTATTTTCCACCATAATATGCAAATAAAATGTTAAAAAAACAGACGTGATTTTCTGGATTTTTTTTTCTCATTTTGTCTCCCATAGTTGAGGTCTACCTATGATGTAAATTACAGACGCCTCTCATCTTTTTAAGTGGTGGAACTTGCACTATTGCTGACTGACTAAATACTTTTTTGCCCCACTGTATATATATATATATATATATATATATCTTATAGGCTGCTACACAGGAATATCATGTACAGTAGCTCCAAAAAATTGGTTTTGTATATACTGCTACTACCTAATATTATTTGCCTCTAAAAAGAGCTGATTTGTATATTATGGTAGTGGATGAAACCCTCCCTATTTCCCCCAAATCCCATAGTCTGTTCCTAATATTAAACTATACAATACGATAGAAAATAGCAGAGATCTGCAGCATGTACTTGCAATGGTAATAGCACCCAGGTGCATGCCTTTTATTCTCCCTCCTATTAAATCTCTCCCTACACTATCCCCACCTAATGAAGAACTAATCTTCACAATCTTCTACTCTTAAAAGAGCTTTTTGGAATGATTAACTCTCCCTATATGCTCCTATCACTGTCCCTACACTCTCCCTATGCTGTTTCCATCTGCAATGTGTGCAAAATAGTGCTGGCAGCAATTAGATATCCCGTATGACACTGTAAGGTCAGCTTATCACAGTAATGCCACACCAAAGATGGTGCCGGCATTACTTTAATTGCCAAGCCAGCCCATACTATTTGTGAAAGTAACGAATAGTGCCAAATCTACTCGCTCATAACTACTTACCATCTTTTTACCCATGCAATTTATGTTGAGGTTAGTTTGACATTACTAAAATTGTTTTTGTGTTTTTGAGCTTGAAGTGAGTTGAATTCAGTCATCGATGACCTCAGAGTGTCACACATCTCTTTTCAGGGCAGTCGTGGACTTTGCAGTTTGATTAAACGCAAATCTTTTTTTTTTAAAGCAGGCAAATTTTAATTTTAAAAGAAGCGGTCATTTCCATTTATAATATACTTTATGTATGGGTCATGTTGTTTATCAGAATTTTTTTTACTTCGTTTTATTCACCCTGAATCTTGCAATTTAAAAGTTAAAGGAGCTATCTATTAATGTGTAACCTCACAGCCTGAAAAGTAAGAATGCATATTGTATGGAGGTGTAAATGAAGTTCCACAATATCTGTTCAAGGGCTACTCTTCACTCAGTCACAAAGAACTTTATAGGTTTGCTTATTTTCTCTTTAAGCTGCATGATAAATCAAAATGACATATTCACCAACAGTATAATCTGTTTGGCTCTAAAACTCAGACTTGGGTCTCCTATTCAGTAGGGTTTTATAAACATGCTCTGTTAGGCTGTACTGCTCAAGTGTATGAGCTTGGAGAAGATGGATGAGTTGGGATGTAAAGCTTTCGTAGGACTACAGGTTTAGCTGAGGGTACTGTTAACCCTTCCAGAATATAAAAATCAGACACATAGGAACAATGGCATATGCATGATGTCCTGAAAACAAAATAGTCTCTCCCTGTGAGCATAATGAGAATTGCTTGTTTGAAAGCAGTGAAGTGGTACTTTACTATATGTAGTATATAGTATATATAGTATTTCGTGGTAGACAACTCCTGTCA
Organism: Ranitomeya imitator; assembly: GCF_032444005.1. Taxonomy (NCBI): domain Eukaryota; kingdom Metazoa; phylum Chordata; class Amphibia; order Anura; family Dendrobatidae; genus Ranitomeya; species Ranitomeya imitator. Next base: position 383,985,053 of record NC_091284.1, read on the forward strand.
ACTTTCTCAGCCAACATCCTGGGGAACTCTAGTGTTTAAGCATTTGAGTCCAAAATAAGTACCACAGGACCTACAGTATATCACAACATGAGTTCACCCCTCACATTTGTGTAAATATTTTATATCTTTTCATGTGACAACATTGAAGATATTTGATATAATATAAAGTAGTCAGTGTTCGTCTCGTGTACCAGTATAAATATGATGTGTCCTCTAAATAACTCATGTCACAGCCATTAAGATCTAAACTGCTGGCAACAAAAGTGAGTACACTCCTAATTTAAAATGGCCATATTGTGCCCAATGTGTCAAAGCACTGCCTTAACTCTCTTGGGCTTGGAGTTCACTAGAGCTTCACAGGTTACCACTGGAATCCTCTTTCACTCCTATGTAGCGACAACATAGAGCTGGAGTATGTTGGAGACCTTGCGTTCCTCCACCTTCTGTTTGAGCATTACCGAGTATGCTCGCTCATCACTATTACCCACAATTTACATGATATGCATCACATGGATATTTCAAGGCAACATTAAGAACACAATAATAGTTATAATTAGCACAAAATGGAAACATTATGTACTTATTTTGTGATTATTTCAAAGGAACGTTACATTCATTTGCTTCACTTGACTTTGAGCTACAATTTCCTTTTATACAGTAAACTCTGCAAGCTATCTGGTTGTTTCTATTATAATCATATCTTTAAAATGATAAAAGGCGATTTTATTTTTCTCCTTTTCTGTTCTTCTAGGTCTCATGAGTTTGCATTCTTTCCTTTTCAATCCTTTAATTTTGCAGTGGAAAAGTTCCATTATCTCTGCTTCACACAATGTGTTATTAATGGATTAAACTGCGTGTAGGTGAAGGTCTATTTTAATGCCCTTAATGACTTTAAAACTGGATTTTCTTACAGATTTTCAGACGTGCAAGGCTGTTAACATCTATAATGGAGACACTGCTCCAAATAAAATAAATACAAGAAATTATTGTGCTGCAGACTTGGAAGAGTTTTACCCATAGTTTTCAGGACTGATCAATTAACAATTGCAGTGATTCTGGTATATTATCAACTCTAAAAAGGAATTTACTACTATGGTAGTACTTATCCATAGTATATATATGGAATGATAGTGGATTGAAGAATTTGTACAAACCTGTACTTGTCCTTATATGGCCAGGGTGGAATGTGATCCACTCTATTTTATTAGAACGGTCTGTGCTATCGATACAATCCATATACCATGATGGATGTAGCTGTAAGGTTTAGCACAACCAGTTCGCTTTAACGGCTGACTGTAAGTTATATCACACACCACTTACGTTCCAGTAAAACATACATAATGCAGTTGGACGTACGCATGGGCTCTGTGTCTCGAAGCGGTGTGACATCTTCTTTGACCGGAAGTGACGCCAGCGGTTCATTACACACTGCTTGCGTTCCAGTTACCAAGCGCGATGAAGCCAGAACGGCGCATGCGTGGGTTATTCTGGAAGCGTTGAGGTGGCGTCCGGAAGTGTGGCGCCACGGTGCATATATTTAAGGCAGGTAACTACAGGAGCGCGGCAGCTCTGCTCACTTTGAAAATGTCATCATCCCCTGATGAATCGATATGAGGAAACGCGTCGGGAGACATTATGATACTAAGGAACCGTGCAACAAAAAAGATAATGAAGATTGCCGGTGATGACTATGCTCTAATGAAAGGGTTTTCCAGAAAGCCATCCTGTGGACCCAGATGAGTATATGTGGTTAACGCACAGCATATTTAGTCCACTATTTGAACCTATGCTATTGATATATTGGCATCGATGTATTCGGAGTATATAGTGGCATAAGGCTGCGTGATTGAGATGTGATTGATGGGACATCTCAGAGGAATTGTACAGATGAGCATGCTGATTGTTTACCACTAAATGATTTTGAAGAATACTACGTATGGGATCATATAACAGTGATCCATATTAGATACGAGATCAGTCCCGCATGAGATTGTGCTGACCTACAAGGAAAAAAAGATATGGTTCCTGGGGTGAAATGTGCACCCTAATGGTTTAATATATCCAGGTTATTACGGAATATCGGATATACACTGAATATAACACAATTATCGTGACATATGTAATCAGCTAAAGGAATCTATTGAATTTGAATTAGGAAGCCCGATTAATGAGATAATCTGATAGGGATACTCTGGAAATAAGGGAAGAAGCTTCCTTACATTCATTTAGTGGTATTCTTATACTGCCACATTTTTTTCACACTTTGTTTGCACTTAGCACTTTGTCACTGCACCTTTATATATATATATATATATATATATATATATATATATATATATATATACAGTGGGGCAAAAAAGTATTTAGTCAGTCAGCAATAGTGCAAGTTCCACCACTTAAAAAGATGAGAGGCGTCTGTAATTTACATCATAGGTAGACCTCAACTATCGGAGACAAACTGAGAAAAAAAAATCCAGAAAATCACATTGTCTGTTTTTTTAACATTTTATTTGCATATTATGGTGGAAAATAAGTATTTGGTCAGAAACAAAATTTCATCTCAATACTTTGTAATATATCCTTTGTTGGCAATGACAGAGGTCAAACGTTTTCTGTAAGTCTTCACAAGGTTGCCACACACTGTTGTTGGTATGTTGGCCCATTCCTCCATGCAGATCTCCTCTAGAGCAGTGATGTTTTTGGCTTTTCGCTTGGCAACACGGACTTTCAACTCCCTCCAAAGGTTTTCTATAGAATTGAGATCTGGAGACTGGCTAGGCCACTCCAGGACCTTGAAATGCTTCTTACGAAGCCACTCCTTCGTTGCCCTGGCGGTGTGCTTTGGATCATTGTCATGTTGAAAGACCCAGCCACGTTTCATCTTCAATGCCCTTGCTGATGGAAGGAGGTTTGCACTCAAAATCTCACGATACATGGCCCCATTCATTCTTTCATGTACCCGGATCAGTCGTCCTGGCCCCTTTGCAGAGAAACAGCCCCAAAGCATGATGTTTCCACCACCATGCTTTACAGTAGGTATGGTGTTTGATGGATGCAACTCAGTATTCTTTTTCCTCCAAACACGACAAGTTGTGTTTCTACCAAACAGTTCCAGTTTGGTTTCATCAGACCATAGGACATTCTCCCAAAACTCCTCTGGATCATCCAAATGCTCTCTAGCAAACTTCAGATGGGCTCGGACATGTACTGGCTTAAGCAGTGGGACACGTCTGGCACTGCAGGATCTGAGTCCATGGTGGCGTAGTGTGTTACTTATGGTAGGCCTTGTTACATTGGTCCCAGCTCTCTGCAGTTCATTCACTAGGTCCCCCCGCGCGGTTCTGGGATTTTTGCTCACCGTTCTTGTGATCATTCTGACCCCACGGGGTGGGATTTTGCGTGGAGCCCCAGATCGAGGGAGATTATCAGTGGTCTTGTATGTCTTCCATTTTCTAATTATTGCTCCCACTGTTGATTTCTTCACTCCAAGCTGGTTGGCTATTGCAGACTCAGTCTTCCCAGCCTGGTGCAGGGCTACAATTTTGTTTCTGGTGTCCTTTGACAGCTCTTTGGTCTTCACCATAGTGGAGTTTGGAGTCAGACTGTTTGAGGGTGTGCACAGGTGTCTTTTTATACTGATAACAAGTTTAAACAGGTGCCATTACTACAGGTAATGAGTGGAGGAAAGAGGAGACTCTTAAAGAAGAAGTTATAGGTCTGTGAGAGCCAGAAATCTTGATTGTTTGTTTCTGACCAAATACTTATTTTCCACCATAATATGCAAAAAAAATGATAAAAAAACAGACAATGTGATTTTCTGGATTTTTTTTTCTCAGTTTGTCTCACATAGTTGAGGTCTACCTATGATGTAAATTACAGACGCCTCTCATCTTTTTAAGTGGTGGAACTTGCACTATTGCTGACTGACTAAATACTTTTTTGCCCCACTGTATATATATAGTAAGATACTTTTAACACAACTCAGTAAAAGTATGTTTCAATACTTAGTCATTATTTGTTGCTACTCCTTTGAATATTTTGTCGGATTAGGAATAAGGCCTTTGCTAATAAGTCATATCATACATCAGGCATGGCAGGATTCTTATCCACAGGTTTAGATACAAACTCATGGGTAAACGAAGCCAAGTGTATATTCTCTGATTGGGCATTTATGCAAAAAAAGTACACACCATCTTACAACGCAGCATTCAAAAAACTAACTAAAATTTATAAAGAGCAAATTACATCCTGGTGGGAGGTCCAAAGCCTGGACAGTTACATTAAGGCAGGTATCGTACCGAGGCATTTCAGAATTCCTATGTCCCCGGGATATAGATATAAAAGTACAAATCTTCTTAGTAGGTTGGAAAAGGAAGCCACAGAAAGTTCCCTGAGGCTTATGAGACTTCTCCTTGAAGAGGAAAGAGTGATACTCAATAGCCTCAGCGACAATTTAAAGTAACAGATTGAGGTGACAAAAAAGTTTTCAGGCGAGGCTGATTTTGCAACTAAGGAAAAAACACTGCAAAACACCATTGAGAAGTACCAATATCATCTAAAGGAAAGGAAACACAAGTTCTTTATTAGGAATCTACGGGAATTCCGGGATAACAAAGCATATCTAGTGCAAAATCCTAAACCATTTAGACCGTTCCCTATTAGAGGTTCCCTACAGGAGGAACATTTTTTAGACCAAGGTTACCCAATCTGGAAAAGGTACAACTTCCGGAACCCCACGTAAAAAATCACATTATTAATTTTTCCTCAAAACCCCTCACTAATACACAGATGGCAGTCCTAAGCAAAGGGCTGTCCTTTGTACCGACCACCGATCTTGATAGCTTTGAAGCAATAAAAGACCTGAATCTGTTCGCTTGACGTTTAAAATGGAAGAAACATTTTATAAGAGAGGATAAAAAACATTGTGCGGACTTGGGAATAGATGAGGACCTCCTAAACGATGTAAGACTTCTCTTTCATTTGGAGGACATGGACCCTACTACAATGGGGATGGGTCCTTTCACTGACCTCAAAAATAAAAGTAAACGTATGCCACCAACTACAGGAGATGTGAAAACAGTGTATGTCTTCTTAAATTTAGTGTCGAGAGACATAATGGAGCTGAAACAAAAGAAAGGGAGCTTTCATAATTTGTCAAGGAATTAAATGGAAGGCTTGCGTAATTTAGAGGATGACAGCAGCAGAGTGATGAAGCCATCAGACAAGGGGGACAATATAATGGTAATGGATGTATCACAATACAGGACCCTATGTTGCTCCCTTTTACAAGCTGAGATGGGCTATGAGATACTTGATAGAGACCCAACAGCTGTATATCATAAAGAACTGAGTAGGTTAATATCAGAAGCCTTCAAATGTAGGGTGATTGACAGTGGTGAGAGAGAGTACCTCTTACCCTCACATCCTGTGGTGACTACTTTTATAGTCTACCAAAAATCCACAAGGGGATGAACCCTTTAAAAGGTCGCCCCATTGTTTCGGGGATAGGCAGTCTTACCCAGAATCTGGGTCGATATGTGGACAAAATTCTAAGACCATTCGTCACTTCTTTGAGTTCATACATAAGAGACACAACAGACCTTCTCCTTAAATTGGAGAACGTTGAGCATGATGAAGACATGATTCTGTGCTCTATTGATGTGGAGGCCCTATATTCCTGGATCCCTTACAATAAAGGCATCTTGGCTGTGGACTACTATCTAAAAACATTAGGTCGGCAATACACTGATCACAACAAATTTGTTTTACAAGCACTGGAGTTTTGTCTAACAAGAAATAATTTTTTGTTTGATGGCAAGTACTTCCACCAGCTCAGGGGCATGGCTATGGGAAGCGCGTGCACTCCGTTGTATGCCAATTTGCTCCTGGGCTGGTGGGAGGAAAATGTTGTCTTTGGAGAGGGTACGTCTGTGACCGACGATAACATCATTCTGTGGCTTAGATACATAGACGATGCGTTCGTCATATGGAGAGGAGATGAAGCCAGCTTCAGCACATTCGCGACAGGCCTCAACTCCAACAATCTGGGTCTACACTTCACATATGAGACAAACACCTCTAGACTTCCTTTTCTGGACATTTTGATTGAAAGAGGGAGAGAGGGAGAACTACTAACCAGTACAAACAGAAAACCTACAGCATCAAATTCTCTCCTGAGATCGGAATTTAATCATCCGGCCCCACTCAGGAGAGGTATACCAAAAGGCCAGTAAATTTGGATACAAAGGAACTGTTCAGACCAAGGTAGACATAAGGAACAAGCAAAAGATCTAAGGAAATGTTTTTGTGAGCATGGCTATCCAGACTCAGTCCTGAGGGAAGCCTATAAATCAGCGACTGAAAAAGATAGGAATGATCTACTCAATCCACCTACACAAAAGAGGGACAAAATGGCGCTAAAGATTTGAGAGAAATCATACAGTGCCATTGGCCCATTTTACAGATGGATGATGACCTAAAAAATGTAGTTGCCTCTTCCCCCCAAATCACGTTCAGGAGAGGCAGATCCCTCAGAGATAGAATTGTCCACAGCCATTTTGTCCTCCCAAACCCTGCTAACTGTACCTGGCTAGACACGTAGTTAAGGGATGTTTCAGATGTGGTGGCTGTAAATACTGTGGCTCTGTTAGCCAAGGAAAAGATTTTGTAAGCAATGTGACAGGGAAGACCTTCAGAATAAACCAGTTTATAAACTGCAAAATGAAAGGGGTTATCTATAAAATGACATGTGAATGTGGAATGGAATACATAGGGAAAACCTCTAGGGAATTGAGAAGAAGGGTAGGAGAGCACCATAGAGATACCATCAACCACAGAGACACCCCTGTAGCCAACCACATTAATAACATACACAATGAAGATCTGAAGAAGGTAAAATTTATGGGAATTAACAGGGTGCCTAGAGCACAGAGAGGAGGAAATTGGGACAGAGGTACCCGACAGAGAGAAACCAAATGGATCTTCCATCTACAAACTGTGAATCCGAAAGGACTAAATCTGTTAGGACTGGCGGAACGCACCAAGACAGATGATATAGATGCGTTCGCAGTCCGGGGTCCACCGTGCAAGTGAAAACCTGCTGCTAGCAATTTGCAGACTATATGGCGGGACACTCAAGTATAGACGCGTGGGTTAAACCTCACCCAGCGTGAAAGAAGCAATCCTGTTAAGTCACAGGACCGCGGTACCGCACCTAAAGCGCGAGCAAGTAGTCAGCGAACTCAACCCTAACTAGGATTGAAGTCCGATTAGACCCTTGCTGGCACAACACCGCAAAAGGGTGTGTAAGGAAACAGAATAACAATATTAATGCACAAGAGTGCATGCGGTGCCGCACTGACGAACGCCACTAACCACCCAGGCTTGGGTAAGGAAAGCACAGAGGAAGTGCACGGCGCCGTACTGGCGGTCACAGCAACTGGACGCTGTAATGTGTGATTCGTGCTGTAGGATAAGTCGGGCGCTAGATAGCAACCATACACCTTCCGCGAACAGACATTCAATAGGGTAGGGGTATCCAAGGACGACTTGCACTCACAACATACACACATTAGCAATTGTAAGACAATACTAGCGCATGGCCGTGCGGTCATGCGCAGTTTATATAGTTGCAGCACAGGAAGTGGCTACAGCACTTTTGCCCTTCCAAGACCTGCCAAGAGGACCAATGTAATGTGCTGCAGAGCCTGAGCACATGACCCTCGATCTCCAACGGGAGACCTTACCCTGGGCATGCTCAGTACGTGCAGACAAGGACTTAGTCCCAGAGAAGTCCGATCGCTGCTGACCAGCACTGACTTTAATGGCAGAGACTGGAGAAGCAGCAGTAACTCTCAGAACAGAGTGAGCATGAGCAAGACGCTGGGACCGACGTCTTTGCTGAGCAGACTCCACTGCGGCCGGATAAGAATGGGAGACCGCAGCGGAGGTGGTTCGAGATTCCCCCTGTGCAGAAGCGGGAACTCGACCCCTAACATAAATCAACAACTTAACTATTCTTCCTCCCTATAAGTGCAGCCACAACAGGGACAGCCACCGATGAGTGGGGGCACCACTGCGCAGGTCTAGGGTGCCAACCTCCGCGTCAGGCAGGGCTCTGACTAAGATAGGGGGCTACAAGGTGCATAGGGTCACCCTTTTCTATCTTTCCTTCAATGTATCCATGAGAGGTCCGTTGTGTCATCAATATTTTTGAAAAATTTCTCGATATTATTTTTATTTTTGGTACGGAGGAGGTCTCTCTCTCACTCTGCTGTAAATCCCTGTATGTGTAATAATATAATCGGAGCACTTTGGTAGTACTTATCCATAGTATATATAGAATGATAGTGGATTGAAGAATTTGTACAAACCTGTACATGTCTTTATATGGCCAGGGTGGAATGTGATCCACTCTATTATATTAGAACGGTCTGTGCTATCGATGCAACCCATATACCATGATGGATGTAGCTGTAAGGTTTAGCACAACCAGTTTGCGTCAACCGCTGACTGTAAGTTATGTCAGCGGCTTATGACACACCACTTACATTCCAGTCAAACAGATGTAATGCAGTTGGAAGTACGCATGAGCTCTGCGTCTCGAAGTGGTGTGACGTTCGCTGACCGGAAGTGACGCCAGTGGTTCAATATACACTGCTTGCGTTCCAGTTACCAAGCGCGATGAAGCCAGAACGGCGCATGCGTGCGTTATTCCGGAAGCGTTGAGGTGGCGTCCGGAAGTGTGGTGCCACGGTGCATATATTTAAGGCAGGTAATTACAGGAGCGCAGCAGATCTGCTCACTTTGATAATGTCATCATCCCCTGATGAATCGATATGAGGAAACGCATCGGGAGACATTATGATACTAAGTAATCGTGCAACAAATGGCTATGCTCTAATTAAAGGGTTTTCCAGAAAGCCATCCTGTGGACCCAGATGAGTATATGTGGTTAGCTCAAAGCATATTAAGTCCACTATTTGAACCTATGCTAATGATATATTGTCATCGATGTATTCGGAGGACTGCTCAGAGGAATTGTACAGATGAGCATGCTGATTGTATATCACTAAATGATTTTGAAGAATACCACATATGGGATGGTATAACAGTGATCCATGTTACATACGAGATCAGTCCCGCATGAGATTGTGTTGACCTACCAGGATAAAAAGATATGGTTCCTGGGGTGAAATGTGCACCCTAACGGTTTAATATATCCAGGTTATTACGGAATATCGGATATACACCGAATATAACTCAATTATCGTGACATATGTAATCAGCTAAAGGAATTTATTGAATTTGAATTAGGAAGCCCGATGTTAGGGTTGGCGGAACGCACCGAATATATTTATTAAGTAAGATTGGTGCGTTGGCCACCCAGGATCCACCGTGCAGGTAAGAACCTGCTGCTAAGTGAATGGCGGCACTATATGGCGGTACAATGTAATTACACACACGGGTTAACTTCACCCTGTGTGAAGGAAGCAATCCCTGTTAAGTCACAAGGTCACGGTACCGCACAGAGAGCGCAAGCAAGGAACCACAGAACTCAATCCCAGGACACAGGATTAGAGTTAGTGTAGACCTCTTGCGATCGACACCACAACAGGGGTATCAGAGATAACTATTGTGCACAGAAGTGTATGCTGTGCCACACTAGCGGACGCCACTAACCACCCAGACTTGGGTAAGGTAGGCGCACTAATAGCGCACGGCGCTGCACTGGCGGTCACAGCAGTTAGACGCTGCTTCGTGTGTTAAGGCTGTGAGTTCAGCCGGGCGCTAGATTGCAACCATACACCTTACGCGAACAGTCATACACAAGGGATGGGTTTTTTAAGGAACGACTTGCACTCATCAACACACACACGATAACAATAGTATACTAGCGCATGGCCGTGCGGTCATGCGAAGCTTATATAGCTGCAGCACGTTCAGGACCCTTCAAAGAAGGACCAATGGATTTACAGCAGTACCTGAGCATGTGACCCTAGATCTCCATTGAGAGATCTTGCCCTGGGCATGCTCAGTGTGTGCAAAGCAGGACTTAGACCCAGAAAAGCCTGCTCGTTGCAGATCAGTGCAGGGTACCATAGCAGAGCCTGGAGAAGCAGTAGTAACCCTTTGCACAGTACCAGTCTCAGTGAGACGCTGGGAGCAACGTCTCCGCTGAGCAGGCTCCACTGCGGCCGATGCAGAATGGGAGACCGCAGCAGACACAGATCGAGATTCCCCCTGTGCAGCAGAGGAAACTCGACTCCCAACACCCGATTAATGAGATAATCTGATAGGGATACTCTGGAAATAAGGGAAGACGCTTCCTTACATTCATTTAGTGGTATTTTTATACTGCCACATTTTTTTCACACTTTTTTTGCACTTAGCACTTTGTCACTGCACCTTTATATATATAGTAAGATACTTTTAATAAAACTCAGTAAAAGTTATGTTTTAATACTTAATCATTATCCGTTGCTACTCCTTTGAATATTTTGTCAGATTAGGAATAAGGCCTTTGCTAATATAGTCACTATATGGGCTCGGTGTGCCACCATAAATGGTCCTCGAACAATGGCATTGCACTACAAATTGGGCATACTGTAGCAGAACATTTTTATTTGAGGATTTGTCTAGTAATATTATCTGAATTATCCTGCTTCATTACGTAAAACTATAGAACCCTTTTAGCATTTTAATTATCAATATTCCTTTTACATGATCCCCCCTTATAAAAAGTGACTTTAAAATGTAAAATCAACTAACAAAAAACTGATACGCTGGTTACCATGGATGCTGCAAGTGGGTGGGCAAAAAAAAAAGAAATTTTGTCAGTTAGATAAGCAATACAATATCTAATTTCTATTAGTCATAGGTCAATAGTGTAATATTAGCAAACTGTATCTCCACCTGCCATACAGGAGGTATTACTTTACAAATGAAAACATTCTTTATAGATTAACAGGATTAGTTTAGACAAGGGCTCACTAAATTAATTATCACTTTACATCTGCATGCAGTACTATATGTCATGGAAACACTTTATGATGATACACTTCTGAAATATGATTATAAAAGAAATGGTTTTGTGTGAGTATGAAAGCCTACTAAGTAGTTAAAAGTAAAAATTCGCAACACACAAACTATGTGAAGCAATACATGCATTATGCTGCGCGGTGCCTGAAGCCCAGCTATGCCGGCGGACGGCTTGTCCATGGCTTCCTGGAGGAGAGCGGACTCCCTGCAGCATTCCTCTAAGGAGAGGTTTTCTTTGTTACTTTTGGACCTGGAGGAATACTTTTTTGAGCAGCATCTAGCACATCACATTACTAAATCAGGGGATGCGATAGAAAGAAGCGTAAGTGGATCCCTGAAAGTGTGTTCCAAATCCCTTATATTTGAACCTGATAAAATTGAAGAGCCCATACTGAAGATTGCATTGCGGGATTGCTCAAGAATTGAAGTGGAAGATGGTGACAATCTGTTCAGGAACAACAAGCACAAAAGATTTTCTGTTGTATTCAGTCAGGTTAACCTCATCAAGGAACAAAACATTGTTACTCCATACAACCTTCAGCGTGGTGGAGGCCATTTTTTCTTTCAGCTGGAGGATTCTAGAAAGGTGGATGATGTTGTACAGAATCTTCTACAGCTTCAAAGAGCTTCTCGTCTAGAAAAACTTGGAGATCAGACAGCCATGATTACTGCTATTCTGCAGTCTCATTTGGCAAGGGCGTCATTTGATAAAAACAGCTTTCAGAGTGTGTGTGAGAAATGGATCATGGAATGTGAAGCCGAGATGATAACGCCGCTGGTCTCCAACCCGGGCCATGTGTGCAACACAGATAAATATCTCTATTTCCAGCCTTTAAATGGATACCCAAAGCATGTAGTTTTTATTAGCCTGGCTGACATTCATCGAATATATAAAAGGAGACATATGCTGATGCCTCTGGGCCTGGAAGTATTTTGTACTGAAAATGACCTGTGCTCAGGTATATACCTTAAATTTTACAACCCTAAAGATCGAGATGACGTGTACTACTATATTGCTTCATATATAGAAAACCACGTGACGGAGCACACGGCAGACAGCTACATGCTTCAGTGGAAGATGGGCCAAATATCCAATTACCAGTATCTTTTACATCTCAATAACCTTGCAGATCGGAGCTGCAATGACCTTTCCCAGTATCCTGTGTTTCCATGGATCATCGCCGACAACACCAGTTCTCATTTGGATTTAACGCTTTGTGAAACCTTCCGAGATCTGAGAAAACCGGTGGGTGCTCTCAATAAAGACCGGCTTGAACGGTTACAGAAGCGGTATCATGAAATGCCAGAGCCGAAGTTTATATATGGAAGTCACTATTCCTCTCCAGGATATGTCCTCTTCTACTTGGTTAGAGTCGCACCAGAGCACATGCTTTGCATCCAAAATGGAAAGTTTGACCATGCCGATAGAATGTTCAACAGTATTGCAGAAACATGGAGGAACTGCTTAGACGGAGTAACAGACTTCAAAGAGTTAATTCCAGAGTTTTATGGAAGTGATGGCACATTCTTGCTAAACAGTTTGAACCTGGACCTTGGAAAAAGACAAGGGGGGAAATTAGTTGATTATGTAGATATCCCTCCATGGGCATCAGATGTAGATGACTTTCTACGGAAGAACATAGAGGCTTTAGAAAGCCAATATGTGTCAGACCATCTCCATCAATGGATTGACTTGATATTTGGCTGCAAGCAGAGAGGAAGTGAGGCTGTTTCTGCAAATAATGTGTTCCATCCAGTGACATATGAAGGAGAAATTGACTTAAAAAGGTTATCCTCCTATATTTGTTAGTACAGCCTTCCTTACAGACAGAATATCTCTTCAGTTCTTTTAGAGGCTGCTGGTGGAGGAGCATGTGACCAGTCAGTTGAATAATATGGCACATGATCAACACCTTAACGACCTGTGATGTAAATTTTCATTACAGGGTGTGGCGTATGGAGCGGGCTCAGGAGCCAAGCCTGCTTTATACCTGGCAGATGCTGGTATAAAAAGCAAACCCACACCCTTCTCCACAGACCGAAAAAGTTACGGGTCTCATTGGATTGACTAGGACGATAATGCTGCACAATGCTGCACAACTCTTCAGACAAGCCTACAACCTGCAGTAACCACCGATCGACCAAACCGCTGCATGACCATCTCTACCCTCACCTACTGTATTCTCACCCATCCCTTGTAGATTGTGAGCCATCGCGGGCAGGGTCCTCATTCCTCCTGTACCAGTTATGACTTGTATTGTTTAAGATTATTGTACTTGTTTTTATTATGTATACCCCTCCTCACATGTAAAGCGCCATGGAATAAATGGCGCTATAACAATAAATAATAATAATAATAATAATGTCAACACAGCACTTATCAAGATTATTGCTCACTTCCCATCAATGTGATGCTTTTTCAAGTTCTAATAGAAGAAGCCACTTTCCTAAACAATGTTAAAAGATACATGTGGCCTGCCCCAATGATTGTAAAGCCAGAACTACTCACTTTATTGACTCCCCACTACAAGTATGACAGGTATGGAAACTGCTGCAAGGATTTGACATTGTGGACAGTCCAGCTTGGCTTTATTAACTCCCTAGATGCAATAAACAGCAGCAACTGCAGAAACAAAGAAGATAGAGGGATAGAGCTCACACTTTCCAGCTATAAGCATCCTTTCATTTGATAGTGCTAGTTGGGGACTAATTATAGCTTACAGGTCTGTAGGTATATGTCTTTTAGACAATACCAGATGATTTATTACAGTGAAATTGAATTATACTTGAATTTTACAATAATCCACAATCTTCAGAATGCATCATTTTTGTAATTCACTAGCCACTATTATTTTGCTGAACATCAAAAGCTTACAAATAAAAAATAATGCTCACCTCACTACTCAACTCTCCAGCCATCTCTGCAGTTTGCTCACCTACACAGTACTTGATATCTTCTTACAACTGCTGCATGTTGCACACTGTATGTCCATGCGAGGTTGGGGTTTCTGGCCATGACTAGGCTTTAACATTACATTGTCGCTGCATCCTTACTAGAGATGAGCGAACCTTTCAAGTTTCGATCAGTTTGGATTCGACGAACGGTCGTCCGTTTGCAGAACAGTTCTCGAACGCTATTAGATTCAATGGGAAGCAAAATCAAAAGCACAGACAAGACATTAAGTGGTAATAAAAAGTGGCATCAATGGACACTAGAAATTTGAAAATGGAACAGCAGCATTCAGTCAAGGACAATGTATGGGTTATCAGGCTCTGGCCCAGCATTTACAGCTTGGAATTTAAGCTTTAATGAGGACTTGATGGTTAAGGGAGCAGTTTCGACCTTCGTAGCTGGGAGACATCACACCTCATGCAACACCTCTAATTTTTTTTTTCAGCCACACTCAGATGGCACAAACACCAGTTTTATAGACTACTATTGGTTGAAAAATGTAAGGAAATTAACACAGGTATTGGACTGAAAGTAGGTGCAGGCCTGCCTGTCTGGGAGACCTACTTGCACGGGCAACCCACCAGATGGCAACCCAACTTGGAGTCTCCACATTTCCAAAAATTGTTTGCAACATCAGTAACAGTAGCAACAGCAGGCACAGAAGACACCACAGATATGGCACATACTGTAAGAACGCGAGATCAATACATGACACTAAAAATGACTCATCGCCTCATCTGCCCAATCTGTGACTGGGGTGCAAAAGTCATCGGAGATTCATGATTTGTTCATTTTAATGAAAATTAGACAGTCTACACTTTGAGGGGATAGCCAGATGTGCTTACCCATCAGGTCATCCCCAGCAGCGCTGAAGACACGCTCTGAGAGAACGCTGTCTGCGGGGCATAACAAAACCTCCAAGGCTTGACAGATGAGCTCAAGCCACTCTTCCATTTTTGTTGACCAAAATGTAAAAGGGTCCAAACCCCCCTGATGGCATTGATATTGAGCTCTAGATACTTCTGCACCATTCTCTCCAGACAATCACAATGTGATAGACTTGTATTCTGTTCTGCTGGTGCACAGGCTGTTCCAAAAAATGTGTTAAACGACTCACAGAAATTGCTTATGCCGCTTACACTGCTGCTGCTTCTGCTGCTATTGTTTTGGTGATGACGCCTTGACGTTCCTGAGGTTGGACATCTACAGCTGGGATGCACAGTGTGTGCCTCACTGCTGTCTTGGGGATAACCACTCTTAAGGTTGTCTACAAGCATTCATGTGTTTGGTCGGTTCCATGAGGTCTAAGTCCATGCTGTGCTGGTGGTGGGGATACACTAGAGGTTGCTTCACCTTCCCCTCCCACCAACCACGGAAAACAGAGAGCATATCATTATCCTCTTCATCTCCTGACTGTTGCATATTCATCACCTCATCCTCCTCAATTTGTTCCTCAGCTCCTGCATCTTCATTAACAGTTTGTTTGGTACCATGACCTTGATATCTGTAAGCCACGCTTCCATGGCACCCGCCTGTGCGACGACAGTCCAGAAATATTGTTATCCCTTCTGCATCCATCTCTGCTTCCAACTCTTCCTCTGGAACCATCACCTCCTCACGCAGACTATTCAAAGTGTGCTACAGCATATAGATGACTGGAATAGTGATGCTGATGACAGCATAGTTAGCAATAACCATCTTAGTAGCCATTTCAAAACTGTGCAGAAGGGTTCAGAAGTCCTTCATCTGTGCTCTCTCCGCAAATGTAATTTGCAACATGTCCGAACAGCATTGGTCAAGGCTATTCAAAAGGACATACTGCATCAGGGATCATCGCTGCTGCCATAGCCACTGCAATGTGTGCAGAGTGGAATTCCATCATGTCAGAACCTCACTTATCACTTATCAGTTAACCAGTAGGCCGAAAGACCTCTGTAGCAACGCAAATCGATGAACTGCTGAAGTGAGCACATAGTGATCGTCCTTTCTGTAGTGTCACATCCAGGCCGGGTTAGTGGCAGAGAAATTGCTGTATCAACAAGTTGAGGACATGAGCCATGCAATACATGTAGTGAGCTTGCTACAGCGTAGGGCTACCACCAGGTTTGCATTATTATTGCATACGGCCTTCCCTGGTCCAGGTATAGTGCAGGCAGCCATTGCTCTAACTCGGCCTGGATACCTGTCCACAACTCTTGAGCTGTGTGACTGCAATCACCAAAGCATATTAATTTAAACATTGCCTGATTACAATGAGCTATGGCTGCACAGTACAGAGGTGGGGTAGATTTATCTGCACTGTTGGAACGCGTGTTTGATTACGCAAGAGTTTGAGGACACAAGTGGAGACCTTAGATGAAGTGGAGGAGGCAGAAACAGGGGAGGAAGTGTTAGATACAGAGGTTTGTCCTGCAATTCTTGATGGTAATAGACCGCCTGCCTCCACAGAAACCCGAGTCATCCAGTGCCCAGTCAGCAAGATGTAAGGCCCCTGCCCAAATTTGCTTGTCCAGGTGTCAGTGGTGAAGTGCATCCTGGCAGACAGATTTCTTCAGGGAATGGGTGATATTATTGGTGATATGTTGATGTAGTGCAGGCACTGATTTCTTTGAGAATTAATGGTGACTGGGCAACTGATTATTGGGGACTGCGACGGCCATCATCTTTCTGAAATCATCTGTATCCACCAGGCAAAAAGGCAGCATTTCCGTGGCCAACAGATTGGAGATGGTGGAGTTCAATCACTTGACTTTGCCATGTGTAGGAGGAAACATTCTTTTACATGACCACAACTAAAGGACCGAGAGCTGGATGCTGTGCTGAGAGAGGGCAGAGTATTGAAAACTGGACCAACTGCTGAACTGTAAGTGATGTTTAGGTGGAGGTGTTATGGTGGATTGAGAAAGATATGTTGTGCTAGGTGTCTACTTCCATAACAACTGACCGGCTCTCACTCACCCCGACTGTGGTGGGTAAACAATTGTACTTTGAACACTTGGAATGTTGACAAAGGAGGAAGAAGATTAACACATTAAGGCATGTTGATCGTGCATGTGCCGATTCATGCATGTAGTTCTCAAATTATTGCAATTTTTGTCTCTACTGAATTTTTGTTTGCAAATTTGACAGATAATGTGTGTTGGGTAGTGTTGAGCGATACCTTCCGATATTTGAAAGTATTGGTATTGGATTGTATCAGACGATATCCGAAAAATATCGGATATCGCCGATACTGATATCCGATACCAATACAAGTCAATGGGACAGAAATATCGGAATGTATCCTGTAATGGTTCCCAGGGTCTGAAGGAGAGGAAACTCTCCTTCAGGCCCTGGGATCCATATTCATGTGTAAAATAAAGAATAAAAATAAAAAATATTGATATACTCACCCTCAGATGCGCCCTGGTTGTAACCGCTGCAACTGCCATGCTTCCCTTCGTAAGAATGAGTGCGTGAAGGACCTTCGATGACGTCGCGGCTTGTGTTTGGTCGCGTGACCGCTCATGTGACCGCTCACGCGACCAATCACAAGCCGCGACATCATCGCAGGTCCTTCACGCATAATTCAGAAATTTAAACACAACTGTCTATATCACATGCTCGCTGTAAAAAATATATACATTTTTGCACCCTTCATTGTTGTAGTAGTCCATTATTAGACCCTAACACTCATCACCTGAATACTGTGGGCTGTTGAAGGTGCTTGCTTTTGGAATGTTAAGTTATCTAATTATTCTTGTCCAGTCCCATTTTGTAAAGGTTCTTGGCTGTTTTTTTTTTAATCTTTAAAAGAAAGGTCACATTTCAGCTTTTGATTACCTTTTTAAATGGTCTAATTAATCAATCGCACACCCCACAAATATATTGTATGCTGCTATCGCATTTTAATTTCCTGCTGTGAGCCTGCGTGTATCTTCTTTGCAATGGAAAATTTTAGGGTTACATAAAATTAATATATCTTTAATAATTTAAAAAATAAGGAGAGATGAAATATTGACAAAAAAAGTAAAACTGAAAAATATTAAAAAAGGTTACAGTTTTTTAACTGATTTACAAGTTGCAGCTATCAATCATATGCATCACAACAGTATTGCTGGATTTTTCCACAAACTAATTTTCGAACATGCACATGGCTTTTAAGGTTAGATGGTTTTTGATAAGGGGTGGGGTAAAAAATGTAAATATATGTCTTATGATGCAGTCATGAACACTGACCTTAACTGAAGCAAATGAGGGCTGCAGTTCTTTGGATGTAGATGGTTGATCTTTTGTGACCTTTTGGATAAGTCGTAGTTGCACTATTGGGGTAATTTTGGTTGGCCGTCCACTCCTGGGAAGGTTCACCACTGTTCTTTGTTTTTTCCATTTGTGCATAATGTGGTTTGCTGGAATCCCAAAGTTTTAAAAATGGCTTTATAACCTTTTCCAAGCTGATAGATCTTAATTACTTTGTTTTTCATTTGTTTCAGAATTTCTTTGGATCGCAGTATGATGTTTAGCATTTAAAGATTTTTTTCTCTACTTTAGTTTGTCAGGCAGGTCCCAGTTAAGTGATTTCTTGATTGAGAACAGATGTGACAGTAATCGGGCCTGGGTGCAGCTAAGGCATTTGAACTCAGCTTCCCAAAGATGTGATAAACCACAGTTAATTTAGTGGGAGGGGCGGGGCAAACACTTTTTCACACAGGCCACTGTGGGTTTGGATTTACTTTCTCATAATAATAAAGATCTTCATTTGCATTTTGTATTTACTTGTGTTATCTTTGTCTAATATTTAAATTTGTTTGCTGACCTGAAACATCAAAATTGTAACAAACATGCAAAATAATATTAAATCTGGAAGGGGGTACTGTATATTTGTCCTACACAGACACAAATAAAAGGTTTTTTTTACACATTTATACACTTTTAACTTTTTGATTACCCATTTTAATACTTCAGTTTGGAAATAGTACCACATGTCTACCCTGTGGTCTGCTGCAACCTTTTTAGGCAGTGTTCCATTTGTTTTAAAGCGGTCATTTTTGGCCAGAGAGAATTAACCTAACATTTATAGATTTTCACGTGTCACTGTTTATTTGCTTTTTTGCAAGTGTGCCTGCGCGTTATGTTTTATTCTGAATTATATTTGCTTTTTTTTTTTATGTGGAAGGTCGGCTCACTTAGCTGATCCTCGAAGTAGAAACAGGCATACACGTGGCTAAAGTCTCTGGGTGGTTTACTGCATCATAAACTAAAAAACCCAAGCTGGTAACAGAAAACAGCCTTTCCGGCTCAAATGAAAATAAACAAAGTTCATATACAGTCCTGCCCAGGTACTCTGGAACAACACATATGGCAGGTCTCTCAGGAGCTAGCAGTCAAGAGGCTTCCTACCTCCACACACAGACAGAGAAAAAAAACTGGCTGGACATTTATTTTCCCAACCACACTCTTGAGGTGGAGATATGGTGAGTAGGCATCCCGCCCATCTGTTACCTACTCACCTAAAAACCCGCCCATAACATGACCGATAAACTCCTTCACCACATAACATGCTGAAAAGAAACTTATGGGTTTCTAGATCACGGAAGAAAGCAATCTCTAGGACACATATCTCCCCTCACATACAGTGCTAGTGACCCTGTCACTTATTCCCTCTCCCTCTGCCCAAAGTTGGGGGCTTTGGCACCTTCAGTCACCAAACAGGGAATTCAGGAAAGGGCATCTGCATTCCCGTATGACTTCCGGACCTGTAGAAACCAAGAGGAATGTCCAGCTCCAGGAAAACCAATGCATTTGTTTGAAAAATAGATTTTTAAAAATACAACCTTGTCCAGAAAAAATAGAAAAAGGGGAAGGGCAACGCGTTTCAAATGCGACTCTGAAGTTCTTTGTCACAGCTTCTAATGTGTAGTGCGGTCAACTCTTACATGTGTGTGCTAATTGCAAACAGGTGAGATAAACACACCCTGTGGGAGAAACTGTGTGGCCTCACTCCAGAATGGGAAGGGTCAACATAATTGAAAAAAAACAGTATAATTTATTTTGCTTTTTTTCTTTTTTTTCTTTTTCCCTTGTACTTTTTCTCATGAGGGAAGGAACAGGGGCGAATACACATTAAATGAATAATAAAACCAATACACCTAATGAAGCAATAGACAGGCAGAGCATGAGAAAATTAACAAATCTTGTTAGTAATGGAACATAATTTCCTTGCGCATATTCAAACCTAGTCCGGGAATACAGGTATCTAAATTATAAGTCCAAAAAGCTTTCCTAGTACGCAGTCTTCTCATGTGATTGCGCCCCCCTATTATACCTAGTCACTTTTTCAATACCATAGACTCTAAAGGATGAATTACTTCTGTTATGTTGTAAAATAAAATACCTAGATGCCTGTGAGATGTTGCAATTCGCATTGTTAGTGCTGATAATATAAGTAATATGCTCTGATAAACGGATCTTTGATTTGTGCAATGTACATCCCATATATATCTTGTGGCATGAAGAGCAGTCAATAATATAGACAACATCCGTAGTATTACAATTTATAAAGTTTTTATATCATAACTGCAAGAGTTGTTCTGATTACAAAAAGTTTTTTATTTTATTATTAACTGCTTGTGAACATGTTCTGCACCGATCTCTTTCACACCTGAAGAAAAACCCCTGCAGGAAAGCCAGGTTTGATTTTTCATGTAAGAGTAAAAGTAGCTGGGAGAAACTTTTCTATTGTAGTTGCTTTTTTACACTATTGCACCGCCTGGTTCAAGAAAAGAAGACAAGATAGGGTCCTGATATCATATAGGAATAACTTATGAATGATTTGTTTTATGTGGTTGAATTGAGGGATATATTAAAAAGGAAGTACAGGTTTATCATTTATTTTAAAATTCTTTAAGTTTTTATTTTTATTTTTCACTTTGTTCACCATATCAGATCTATTTTTAGAGGAGATAATATTAGTGCCCTATTAAGGGACCAAGTAGAATAGCCTCTTTTCTTAAGTCTGGAGCGGGCTTCACTAACTTCCCGATCAAGGATATTAGGATCAATACAATATGTTTTACTTTTAATTGCATTACGCTCACCCACTGGAATGGCACGCAATGTGTGATTAAGGTGGCTACTACGAGCATGCAGAATGGTGTTAATATGGGTAGATGTAATAATCCTGCTCTCCACTCCTCTTCACTGGTCAGCACAAAAAAATCTTCAGCAAAGGTAATATTTCTGCTTTATGGGGTTTGATGTGCTGATTCCAAAAATATGCTTAGTTTTGTTTTATCACATAAAGTTTCTGAGATAGAAGTATTTTTGTTGTTACAATATTTCTGCATCTTCAATGCATGTGTTTTTTCCTATGTTATTTCCATTTCTTTGCTTGTCTTACTTAATTGTGAATTTTCTTACAGGGACCTTCAGTAAAGGTTTTAGTGAGTTTTATGGGAAGGAGTATTGACAATGCTGTCAACTAATGACTGCTTCTCAGAAAGTCACTTGTTATGGTGAGGAGCTAACTGTTATGAGGTGGTAAGATTTGATTCAGTCAGAAAAGGATGGTGAGGGCAGCAAGGACTAGCATGTGAGACTCTGACAGGAGACAGGCCTCTACAGGGATCTGAGCCCTGCCACAGGGAGATAGAAGGGAAGGCAGCGAACAGCTAACATTGTGAGAGGATTTTCACTGCATTTCTGGGAGGGCAAGTCACCTCGGAGGGAAGAAAACAGCTCAGACACTGAGGTGTAAATGAGTGAAGGTCTCCACAGAGATAGAACCTGAAAGCAGCCACCATCACATTGAGTAACTGCCTGTCTGCAAATGTCCATCTGTAAGGAATAGGCTGCCCCGTTTACCTCACAACTGTATCTAGTGATCTATCACATTAACTCCAATAATATCAGTTCTAAATACAAGCTGCCTCTGTCATCTCCGGGGAAATATCTACATATAGTCGGTCGGCTCATTGCATTTTTTTTTAGTTTGTCACCACCATTGAACTGAACTTACTCTACTATTTGATCTGATTTAAAGGGGAAAAATGCCCCGACGGTCTATCAATCATCCAAACAGATTCTGCTATGTGCATGGTTATTTTACACCAAAAGGCCAAGTATGTTCAATCACTCATGATATTAAAAAGATGTACCAGATGTACTTTAAGTGTTCACTTAGTGATCAAGTCAAAAGCTGACCAAAAATTGTCTTCGTGACTGGTTGAATATGAAGAAAGTGGCTACGCCATTGGCTGTTCCCATGATTTGGAGAGAACCCAAAAATCATAGTGATGACTGCTACTTTTGTTTTTACCCAAGCAAATTGAAGGACAGCATCCAATCCAGGTGAAAAAAACTCTCCTTTATTATGCCAAATGCGATGTTTCAACCATCAAAGGTCTTTTTAAAGCATACAAAACAGTTAAAATGGCAGCCTTAAATAGGAACTGGCTGGAAACACCACCAATCCCCTTTCAAGAAGCCGCCCATATAATTTACATATCAACATATCATAATTAAGTAAACAACATATAAATAAAACAAAATCAGTATATTACATATCTCCAAAATTAGTGCAAAGTGCTATATACAGAAAGAAGTTACCATAATTATTGCCACATATACATTTGTTAACACATGGTAGATGTTAAAAGTAAACAAACAGTAGCACGCTGTCATGTCAGGACCAATCGCCTCATCCATCACAAATCACACATCGTCTTACCACCAATGTCATATGCTATAACATGGAGTAGACCGTATGTCCCGGCTGCACCAATCGAGCATCAAGATGTCCCAACAAATCCCCGTTAAGCATATCAATATTGCTTCCTGTTAGCATTAGATATACATGCGGTCTGTCATTGGCCCATATGACAGAGACGCTGACAGACCTGCAAGCGTACTAGAGTCACCCTGGAAAGGAAACCACATGACATGATCGGACCTCCGGCACCGCGTCATGACAAACAAGGACCCGCCCTGTTATGGACCTGGTGGTTAGGAGCACCCGGAACGACCTGATGGTTAAACTCACACAGGACAAGCTCTGGGAAGTGGGAGCTCTGCTGACCGCAACCCCTAATCCTATCACACAACTAGAAATAGCCGTGGAGCGTACCTAACACTGCCTAGACGCTTCTTCACAGCCTAAGAGCTAACTAGCCCTAAAGATAGAAAATAAAGCCTACCTTGCCTCAGAGAAATTCCCCAAAGGAAAAGGCAGCCCCCACATATATTGACTGTGAGTTAAGATGAAAGTCACAAACACAGAAATGAAACAGGTTTCAGCAAAGGGAGGCCAGACTTACTAAACAGACAGAGGATAGGAAAGGTATCTTTGCGGTCAGCACAAAAAACTACAAAAAGATCATGCAGAGTGTGCAAAAAGACCTCCGCACCGACTCACGGTGCGGAGGTGCCACTCTGCATCCCAGAGCTTCCAGCTACCAAGGCAAAATCATGATAGCAAGCTGGCCAAGGAAACAATGAACACATAATTAACAAGCAGGGACTTAGCTTCTGCTGGAATAGACAGGTCACCAGAAAGATCCAAGAGCAACTGAACCAGTACAAGAACATTGACAGCTGGCATGGAGTAACGATCTGAGTGGAGTTAAATAGAGCAGCCAGCCAAAGAATAAACTACGTCACCTGTGGAAGGAACCTCAGAAGCAGCAGCTCCACTCACAACCACCAGAGGGAGTCCATGGACAGAACTCGCCGAAGTACCATTCATGACCACAGGAGGGAGTTCGATCACAGAATTCACAACAGTACCCCCCCTTGAGGAGGGGTCACCGAACCCTCACCAGAGCCCCCAGGCCGATCAGGACGAGCCAAATGAAAGGCACGAACTAGAACGGCAGCATGAACATCAGAGGCAAAAACCCAGGAATTATCTTCCTGACCATAACCCTTCCACTTGACCAGGTACTGGAGTTTCCGTCTCGAAATACGAGAATCCAAAATCTTCTCCACCACATACTCCAACTCCCCCTCGACCAAAACCGGGGCAGGAGGATCAACGGAGGGAACCATAGGCGCCAAGTATCTCCGCAATAACAACCTATGAAACACATTAATAATGGCAAAAGAAGCTGGAAGGGCCAAACGAAATGACACAGGATTGAGAACTTCCGAAATCTTATACGGACAAATGAAACGAGGCTTAAATTTAGGAGAGGAAACCTTCATAGGAACATAACGAGACGACAACCAAACCAAATCCCCAACACGAAGTCGGGGACCAACAGAGCGCCGGCGGTTAGC
Organism: Ranitomeya imitator; assembly: GCF_032444005.1. Lineage (NCBI taxonomy): Eukaryota > Metazoa > Chordata > Amphibia > Anura > Dendrobatidae > Ranitomeya > Ranitomeya imitator. The sequence continues at coordinate 384,009,300 of NC_091284.1, forward strand.
GAAACGTTGAGCCTTCTCCTGGGACAATGTCAAATTGTCCACCACATGAGTCCAAATCTGCTGCAACCTGTCCACCACAGTATCCACACCAGGACAGTCCGAAGGCTCAACCTGCCCTGAAGAGAAACGAGGATGGAAACCAGAATTACAGAAAAAAGGCAAAACCAAAGTAGCCGAGCTGGCCCGATTATTAAGGGCGAACTCAGCCAAAGGCAAGAAGGACACCCAATCATCCTGATCAGCAGAAACAAAGCATCTCAGATATGTTTCGAAAGTCTGATTAGTTCGTTCGGTTTGGCCATTTGTCTGAGGATGGAAAGCCGAAGATAACGACAAATCAATGCCCATGTTAGCACAAAAGGACCGCCAAAACCTCGAAACAAACTGGGGACCTCTGTCCAAGACGATGTTCTCCGGAATGCCATGCAAACGAACCACATGCTGGAAAAACAATGGCACCAAATCAGAGGAGGAAGGCAATTTAGACAAGGGTACCAAATGGACCATCTTAGAGAAGCGATCACAAACCACCCAAATGACCGACATCCTTTGAGAGACAGGGAGATCTGAAATAAAATCCATGGAAATATGCGTCCAGGGCCTCTTCGGGACCGGCAAGGGCAAAAGCAGCCCACTGGCACGAGAACAGCAGGGCTTAGCCCGAGCACAAGTCCCACAGGACAGCACAAAAGAACGCACATCCCGTGACAAAGAAGGCCACCAAAAGGATCTAGCCACCAAATCTCTGGTACCAAAGATTCCAGGATGACCAGCCAACACCGAAAAATGAACCTCAGAGATAACTCTACTAGTCCATCTATCAGGGACAAATAGTTTCTCCGCTGGACAACGGTCAGGTCTCTCAGCCTGAAACTTCTGCAGCACCCGCCGCAAATCAGGGGAGATGGCAGACAAAATTACCCCCTCTTTGAGAATACCCGCCGGCTCAGGAACACCCGGAGAGTCAGGCACAAAACTCCTTGACAGGGCATCAGCCTTCACATTCTTAGAGCCCGGAAGGTACGAAACCACAAAATCAAAACGGGAGAAAAACAGCGACCATCGAGCCTGTCAAGGATTCAACCGTTTGGCAGACTCGAGATAAGTCAAATTCTTGTGATCCATCAAGACCACCACGCGATGCTTGGCTCCTTCAAGCCAATGTCGCCACTCCTCGAATGCCCACTTCATGGCCAACAACTCTCGATTGCCAACATCATAAGTGCGCTCAGCAGGCGAGAATTTTCTAGAAAAGAAGGCACATGGTTTCATCACCGAGCCATCAGAACTTCTTTGCGACAAAACAGCCCCTGCTCCAATCTCAGAAGCATCAACCTCGACCTGAAACGGGAGCGAAACATCTGGCTGACACAACACAGGGGCAGAAGAAAAACGACGCTTCAACTCTTGAAAAGCCTCTACAGCCGCAGAGGACCAATTGACCACATCAGCACCTTTCTTGGTCAAATCAGTCAACGGTTTAGCAATACTAGAAAAATTAGCGATGAAGCGACGGTAAAAATTAGCAAAGCCCAGGAACTTCTGCAGGCTCTTCACAGATGTCGGCTGAGTCCAATCATAAAAGGCCTGAACTTTAACAGGGTCCATATCGATAGTAGAAGGGGAAAAAATGAAACCCAAAAATGAAACCTTCTGAACTCCAAAGAGACATTTTGACCCCTTCACAAACAAGGAATTCGCACGAAGGACCTGGAACACCATTCTGACCTGCTTCACATGAGACTCATTCAGACCAGCAGGCGTGGGAAATCCCACCATGACATCCTTAAGGGCTTCAGAAAGACCCTTTCTGAAAATTGCCGCCAGGGCACACTCATTCCACTCAGTAAACACAGACCACTTTCTAAACTTCTGACAATACACCTCCGCTTCATACTGACCCTGACACAAAGCCAGCAAGATTTTCTCTGCCTGATCCACTGAATTTTGTTAATCATAAAGCAATCCAAGCGCCAGAAAAAATGCATCTACATCACGCAATGCAGGATCTCCTGGCGCAAGAGAAAATGCCCAGTCCTGAGGGTCACCACACAACAAAGAAATAATGATTTTTACTTGTTGAACGGGGTCACCAGAGGAGCGGGGTTTCAAAGCTAGAAACAGTTTACAATTATTTTTGAAATTCAGGAACTTAGATCTATCCCCAGAAAACAAATCAGGAATTGGAATTCTAGGCTCTAATATCGGATTCTGAACCACAAAATCTTGAATGTTTTGTACCCTTGCAGTAAGATGATCCACACACGAGGACAGACCTTGGATGTCCATATCTACACCTGTGTCCTGAAGCACCCAGAGGTTAAGGGGAAAAGAAAGACAAAACTCACTGCAGAGAAAAAAAAAAGGTCTCAGAACTTCTCTTATCCCTCTATTGAGATGCATTAATACTTTGGGCCAGCTGTACTGTTATGGACCTGGTGGTTAGGAGCACCCAGAATGACCTGATGGTTAAACTCACACAGGACAAGCTCTGGGAAGTGGGAGCTCTGCTGACCGCAACCCTAATCCTATCACACAACTAGAAATAGCCGTGGAGCGTACCTAACACTGCCTAGACGCCTCTTCACAGCCTAAGAGCTAACTAGCCCTAAAGATAGAAAATAAAGCCTACCTTGCCTCAGAGAAATTCCCCAAAGGAAAAGGCAGCCCCCACATATATTGACTGTGAGTTAAGATGAAAGTCACAAACACAGAAATGAAACAGGTTTCAGCAAAGGGAGGCCAGACTTACTACACAGAGGATAGGAAAGGTATCTTTGCGGTCAGCACAAAAAACTACAAAAAGACCACGCAGAGTGTGCAAAAATACCTCCGCACCGACTCACGGTGCGGAGGTGCCACTCTGCATCCCAGAGCTTCCAGCTAGCAAGGCAAAATCATGATAGCAAGCAGGACAAGGAAACAATGAACAAATAATTAACAAGCAGGGACTTAGCTTCTGCTGGAGTAGACAGGTCACCAGAAAGATCCAAGAGCAACTGAACCAGTACAAGAACATTGACAGCTGGCATGGAGTAACGATCTGAGTGGAGTTAAATAGAGCAGCCAGCCAAAGAATAAACTACGTCACCTGTGGAAGGAACCTCAGAAGCAGCAGCTCCACTCACAGCCACCAGAGGGAGTCCATGGACAGAACTCGCCGAAGTACCATTCATGACCACAGGAGGGAGTTCGATCACAGAATTCACAACACCGCCCCACTCCATCGTGCGTCACCAGCTCTGGGACGGGCATCCCTCTGCCAGTTGTGCGGCCAGCTAACTTCTAGTTTATGAACTGCTACTTTTGTTTTTTCAAACTGAAGGGCAAAGAATAAACATAAGATTACTTACCCTGAACTTAAATCTACGATTAGGCCAGTTCCACATGATGGTACCTTGCCAGTTCCTGTAACTCCGTTTTCTGGATTAGATGAAAATGAAGTAGAATATGAAGACTATGGAGCTGATGCTACTGGCAAAGACATGGAGACCTCAAGTCAAGATGAGTATGTACCTGATGGAGCAGCTGAGCAGCCAGAATGTTTTACTCAACATGAATTATATGATCTCATCAGAGACATTTCATTGTCAAAAGATAAAGCTGAACTTCTTGCATCTAGGTTGAAACAGAAGAATGTTCTTCACGATGATGATGTCAAAGTGTGTTATTACCGAAACAAAAGGAACACTTTAACCCTTATCCGGCTGAATAGGTACAATTGTAACTATTCCGTTTTAAAATTGCAATAACTTTTTTTTGAAAAGACGTAGAGGGCTGAAATTTCGTGACATCTCTACATTTTTGGTCCAGAATATATTGGCCAAATTTCAATAAAATATCTCCACCCGCTTCCGAGATAAGGGGTCGAGATCTTTTTGCATCCATAACAAGCTGCATAGGTACAAATGTACCTCATATATTTTGAATGAAGATAATGCAAGGGAAAAAGCATAAATTTTTTTTTAATGATAATGCTATTTAACTATTATAAACAAGTAAAAAACTGTTCATTTACATTATAAAAGAAAATGTAAGAAACTTTTTTTTATTGATTTTCTTTGCAAGTAATGCATGTTGGCTTTGCTACAGAGTGTTCATCGCAAATGGGTTTCACACAAACCACACAAGACTTTCTAGTCTTGCGTTGTTTTCGCCTCAGGTCTCTGCAGACATAGCAACTACCAACAACAGGGGAGGGTCCACGACTACCATGAGGTATTTTGGGGCCAGCTGCTGGCTGCGATGCTACCACAATGCATCGTCCAAGCACCATTTCTACTGCACCTCGAAGAAAATGGTTTCTCATTATCATTTTGTTTGTACTACGATCTTCAATTGCAATCATACACAGCTGATTTGCGAGATCTTTCAGGAACTTTCTTCGTTGATCCTTTGCCCTGAAGCTTGGATTGTGTTCTCTGTAGATGATGTAGGATGCTAACCCACTGACATCAATCATATTGTAGAAAAATGCCAAAGTCCAACGTGATGTTCGTCGTTTCACAGTGTACTCTCCCAACATTTTATCCATAACATCAACGCCACCTTTTGTTATGTTGTAGTATTTTATTATCTCTGGCTTGGCTGCTAGTGTCTCTTCAACTTCTCCCGTCATGTGCATAGATGATAGAAGCACGACTGATTTGTTCTTCTTTGGTACATATGAACAGACTGTTGCATCATGATTGTAGGCAAAATTTGTCGAGTATACAGGCCTTTCTTTGGCAGGCTGCATGTTGTTAGGTAGGAACCTTTTGTTTTTTCTCACTGTACCAACTAGTGTCATGTTCCAGGAGTTCAATACCTTAGCTAGTTCCATGGTTGTAAAGAAGTTATCGGTGGTGACATTTCTTCCAGAGCCTTTATACGAGCTCACTAGGTCCAATACTGTTCGTTCTCCAATGTTTACTTGTCGAGGACCATCAGTTGGTTTCCCAGTGTAGAGCTGACCTTGTAAAGGGTAGGCATTTGATGAGTCACAAGCCCAGAAAATCTTTATGCCATATTTAGCTGGTTTTGAAGGTATATACTGGGTAAATTTAGTATAACCTCTAAATGGAAATAATTGCTCGTCGACGGTGATACAATGATATGGCTTGTAGGCTCTCTCCAGATTACTGTTCAGCATTGTCCAGATGTCCCGTATTGGTGCAGCTTTATCTGTTTGCACACGTTCTGCACGTGTATTTTCGTTGTCAAACCTGATAAATCTGAGTATCATCTTGAAGCGGTCACGAGACATGGCTGCACGTATAAGAGGCAGAGCAGCAACATTCCACATTTCCTCCAGATTCTCTTTGTTGGCTCTGTGCACACCAGCAGCAATCAGTATGCCCAAAAATGCATGAAGTTCAGTTTCAGTAAATTGCTTGAATGTTTTTTGTGGTGGCCGTTTGGAAGAATCAGGAAAACGTTGTACCAGTTCGTTGTTGTAAGCATCACAAACTCTCTTGGCCTTTCGATTCGTTTCCCGTAATATGATGTCACACATCTCGGGAGTCATGATGGACTTGAATAGCTCTTTTGCTGTATATAGGTTGCTGATTGCTGCAGGGCCACCTCTTTGTCGTAGGACATTATGAGATTTTGTTTGTGCATTTGGCAGTGGATTACTGCACCATTGAGTTTCATCCTTAGCAGTCCAAATGTCGCCTGCACTTTGAGGCACAGAATCATCCTCAACACTTTCGTCTGATTCGTATTCATTTTCATGCTCTATGACCATTTCTTGTTCAATGTCTGAATCTTCTTCAGTAACATCCACTTGTGGTACATAGTTTTCATCATCAGATGGAACATATGGTTCATCCTCATGCTCAGAATCAGATTCTTCTAGCATTCGCATTATTTCGTCAGACGTAAATCTGTAAATATGAAAAAATGTAAAATAAATAATTTTCCGAAATACTACATTATTGGCTTTTCACAAAATTATACTAACCTGCAAACACGTTTTCTTGGATTATGGCGGAAACTAGATCCAGCATTACTATCACTCATGATGACTTGCTAGATGAATTTTGGCTTCGTATTTTGTGCTGAATATAAATAAAACATCGTAAAACAATATGTAGATACTAATTATTATCCATTTTTCGTATAAAAATTATACCTATAGTGATAAGTTTCATACAAAATATATGTAAGCCAAGTCCAGGCTGAAAGACAATTTGACTGTTCTGTCCCCACATAATGAGAATAAAGGTATAACTGGCTGTTAGATGCTGTGAGACTTTCCTACCTTCGTTTCCAAGAAATTGAAGACTTCACAAGCCTAGAAATGTGTGCTCACAGCAATGAGATGAACAGCAAAATGGCTAATGAGAGGAGGGAGGCAGGAAGACAAGTAGAAGCCACTCCCAGTTTGAATTAACTTAATTGACAGCAACATAAGTGACCAGTAACAACACTGAACAATAGATATCAGCATAACATTTGTAGCTGAATGAACTTTAGTTTCTGAAACCAAGTAAAGTCTTCCCACAGTGGAGGTATATGTGAAGGTACAATTGTACCTATGCAGCCTGTTAAGGTTGTAAAATTATGCAGCCTGACAAGGGTTAAAAACGTTTTCACAGTTGATGGACAAATAGTGTACTGTAACTATGTGAATGGCCTCTTTGAAGAACTGACTCAAGAGTATTTTGTTGCAGATTGGCGATTGTTTATTGACTCATCCCAGAGAAGTTTGAAAGCAGTGTTGCTTCACAATGGAAATATGAAACCATCAATCCCTATTGCTCACTCATGTATTATAAAGGAATGTTCTGAAAATCTGTCAATTGTTTTGGATGCTATACAACTTAAGCATCATCAATGGAATATCTGTGGAGATTTGAAAGTGATTGGTCTGCTAATGGAAATACAAGGTTTCACAAAATATTGTTGCTTCTTGTGTTTATGGGACAGTAGAAATACAGTAGAGCATTATGCTTGTTGTGATTTGGGAAAGAGAAACATCTATGCTCCAGGTAGAGACAATGTTCAGCATAATCCATTAGTTGCTCCAACAAAAATCTTTCTTCCTCCACTACATATAAAGTTGGAATTGTTTAAAAACTTTGTAAAAGCAATGGCAAAGACAAATTCACAAGGGTTCCAGTAGAGCTCACAGAAATTCTCCAGCATTTCACCAGCAAAACGGAAGGAAGGGTTATTTGTTGGTCCTCAGATAAGAGAGCTTATGAGAGATGATGTGTTTGAAGGAACTCTAAATGATAAGAAATTGAGATCTTGGAAAAGCTTCTAGTGGATTTGTGAAAACTTCGTTAGGAAAACCAAAATCTCCAGAATATGCTGAAGGTGTTGAGGGACGGCTAAATGCAAGTATTTTGGATGTTGCATGTCTCTGAAAATGCACTTTTGCTTTCCCATTTAGATTTCTTCCCTAAAAATCTTGGGGATGTAAGCGATGAACAAAGCGAGCGGTTTAACCAGGACATTAAAGTAATGGAACACCGCTACCAGGGTTTTTGGAATGACTCAATGATGGCAGATTACTGTTGGATGTTATATAGGGATAACCCTGAAAAATCATATCACTGACAGTATAATGTGAAGCACTTTTAATTTCTGCTCATATTTTGGTTTCTATTTTGCATGTGAATTTATTTTGGTTCACTGAAAACTGTTTTTAAGTTGAAGCATTTTTTTCTGATATTTAGATTACTGTCGCCAGTAGTGTTGAGCATTCCGATACCGCAAGTATCGGGTATCGGCCGATATTTGCGGTATCGGAATTCCGATACTGAATTCCGATACTTCCCGCGTATCGGATACCGGAATCGGAAGTTCCCAGAATTCAAATTGAACGCAGCAGCCAATGAGGAATGAATGAAAGTGTGGGCACATCCTGTTTAGCATGGTGGGCATGTAAGTACTGGCAAGGCTTGGATTGGCTGCTGAAATGATGTCACTCTGCACTATAAAAAAGCGCTGCCGCCATTTTGCGCTCACTCTGCTGTGATTTCAGTTAGGGACAGGACGCTGTGTTCTAACTGAGGGCCAGTTGAGCTAGCTAATTGCTTTATTTTCCTTTCCAAAGGCTAATTTAGCAAAACGCTGTGTGTTCTTCACTGTTCACCTTGCTCTTGCCTTGCAGCGCTGTTTTAACAGCGTTCTGCAAGGTCTCTGTGTGTGTGTGTGTGTGTGCAGCTCACTCTGTAGTCTGTGTGCAGCCATATACCCGGTTGTATTCAGCTCAGGGGGGGTTCACACTGCCTCACACAGTTGTTCTTTTTTGCTCTTAGTGCAGCCTGCTGCACATTTTTTCTCAAATTTCCTATTAGTGTTTTTCCACCAGTCTCCAGCTCTATTGTGGAAAAACACTACATAGGATAACCTAGAGGGGGGTTTTTGGGCCTTGCAGCGCCGTTTACGGCTGTCTGCACGGTCTCCGTGTGAGCCCAGCTCGCCCTGTAGTCTGTGTGCAGCCATAGCCGGTTGGATTCAGCTCAGGGTTCGTTACTGGCTCATACCTTGAGAAAAATTTTCCTTTTTTTCAAATAGTGCAGCCTGTTTAAAATTTGAAAAAAAAAATTCCTATTAGTGTCTTTCCACTCGTATCCAGCTAAATAGTGGAAAAACACTATATAGGATAACCTAGAGGAGGGTTTTTTGGCCTTGCAGCGCCGTTTACGGCTGTCTGCACGGTCTCCGTGTGAGCCCAGCTCGCCCTGTAGTCTGTGTGCAGCCATAGCCGGTTGGATTCAGCTCAGGGTTCGTTACTGGCTCATACCTTGAGAAAAATTTTCCTTTTTTTCAAATAGTGCAGCCTGTTTAAAATTTGAAAAAAAAAAAAATTCCTATTAGTGTCTTTCCACCAGTCTCCAGCTCAATTGTGGAAAAACACTACATAGGATAACCTAGAGGTTTTTTTGGGGGCCTTGCAGCGCCGTTTACGGCTGTCTGCACGGTCTCTGTGTGAGCGCAGCTCGCCCTGTAGTCTGTGTGCAGCCATAGCCGGTTGGATTCAGCTCAGGGTGCGTTACTGCCTCATACCTTGAAAAACAATTTCCTTTTTTTCAAATAGTGCAGCCAGTTTAAAATTTGAAAAAAAAAATTCCTATTAGTGTCTTTCCACTTGTATCCAGCTAAATAGTGGAAAAACACTATATAGGATAACCTAGAGGAGGGTTTCTTGGCCTTGCAGCGCCGTTTACGGCTGTCTGCACGGTCTCCGTGTGATTTAAACTAGCTCTGTAGCCCGATCTGCACCAAAAAAAAGGTTAAGTTCACCAAACACAACTTACACTTGTGTAGGCCACATTTGAAAAATAATAAAGTTTAGTCCACAATTTACAACATTAGTGTTTCTTACACCTGTTAGGAGGAGCATTACAGGAATAAGCACACTAAGGCCTTAGTACTTTTCTGCTTATCTTTATCTGTCAACCAAGATGAAGAGGGCAGGGAGTAAGGCACGTGGGCGTGGGCGCGGAGCAGGGAGAGGAGCAGGGAGAGGACGTGGTGATTCTGTGCCTGCTGCGGGCGCCGGTGACTCGTCGTCACTCAGTTTCAGCAGGGAACAGTCCTTCATGCGCAGCTTTGTCGGAGAGCGCCGTGCACCGCTGCTGCGTGAAGACCAAATTGAAGCCGTTGTCGGGTGGATGGCAGCTAACGCCTCGGCATCGACTTCAGTTAGTGCCACATCCTCTCAGGCACAGAGCACTGGAGAGCAGCCATCTGTCTCTTCACCACCTGCCAAATTGGCCAGGCAGTCAGAGAGCCCAGGACAGGAGCCGTCTCTACTTCTGTTCTCTGAATCTCTTGGCTTGGAAACAGGGGGCCAGCCAAGCAGCATTGGAGAAATGGAAGAAGAGGCAGTGTGCAGTGATGCCCAACACCTTTTTCTCTCTGACTCTGAAGAGGCAGGTGGGCCAGTGCCTCCGGTGACCACAGCGCAGTACGCATCTGATGATGAAACTCAGGTGCCGCTTTCTCGTGCGTACTGTGCTGCTGAGACTACCCAGGAGGAGCAGTTGGTGGCAGAGGGTAGTGGAGATGATGAGGTCCTTGACCCATCGTGGCGTGAGGAACAGGAAGGTGGTGGGAGCAGCTCAGAGGAAGAGCTTCCTCTTACGGGCCAAAGAGGGAGAGGGAGGGGGAAGACTGCGGAGCCTGTAGCCTCCACTTTGGCACCCGTTAGGAGCCTGTCTCTTTCCAAAGCCAAAAAGGGCGCTCCCAAGACTTGCAGTGCCTGGTCCTTTTTTGACACAGTTGCAGATGACATTTGTTTTGTCAAATGCAAGCTGTGTCATCATAAAGTAAAAAGAGGGAAAAATGTCAGCAACCTCAATACCACAAATATGTGGAAACATGTGCGGACCAGGCACGCGGTGGAGTTACAGAAACACACTGAAGATGTAGGCCAACCAACAGCGGCAGCTACCACCTCTTCAGCTCGTGTTGCCTCTTCCTCCAGCTCACGCACAGCTGGTTTGGCTTCCTCCCAGAGACCTAGTGTAATTCCACCCACAGCACCACCTTCCCAGTCATCCTCACACTCCCAGTCTACTCTACAGCCATCGGTAGTCCAGGCATGGGAGAAAAGGCGGGCATTCTCGGCCAACCACCCCCGAGCACAGGCTCTGAATGCAGGCATTGCCAAACTGTTGTCCCTGGAAATGCTCTCGTTCAGGCTGGTGGAGACTGACAGCTTCCGTGACTTGATGGCATTGGCAGTCCCACAGTACAAGGTGCCCAGCCGCTTTTACTTCAGCAGGCAGGCTGTCCCTGCCCTGCACAGGCATGTTGAGGCAAACATAAAACATGCGCTACTGAACGCCGTCAGTAGCAAGGTCCACCTCACCACCGATGCGTGGACTAGTCAGCATGGACAGGGGCGATATGTTTCCCTCACTGCCCATTGGGTTAATGTTGTTGAGCCAGGTACAGATCGTGCGAGTGGCGCAGGACGTGTCCTGCCCACTCCAAGGATTGCAGGAATCCAGTCTGTACGCATCGACTCCTCCTCTTACACCAGTTCCTCTGATTCCTCTCTGCAGGATCCGTCACAGTCCACCCCCACATGGACCCGTGAACGTTTACCTATGACCGACATGAGCACAGTCGTGGCCAAACGTCAGCAGGCCGTCTTGAAACTAGTTTCATTGGGGCATCGAAGCCACACAGCGCAGGAGCTCTGGAATGCCATAAAGCAGGAGAGCGATGTGTGGTTACTGCCAGCGAATCTCCAGCCAGGCATGGTAGTGTGTGACAATGGCCGAAATCTGGTGGCAGCTTTGGCCCTTGGCAACCTCACTCACATCCCATGTCTGGCACATGTGCTCAATTTGGTTGTGCAGAGTTTTCTGAGGGACTATCCGGATCTTGATGCCCTGCTGCACAAGGTCCGCCTAGAGTGTGCTCACTTGCGGCGTTCCAGCTTGGCCAGATCCCGCATTGCTGCTCTGCAGCGCCGATTCCGCCTTCCGGAACACCGCATCATATGTGACCTACCTACCCGGTGGAATTCCACGTTACATATGTTGGAGCGGTTGTGTGAGCAGCAGCAAGCAGTTATGGAGTACCAGCTGCATCAGGCGCAAAGAAGTCGCAGTCAGCGCCGATCAGACTTCACAACCACAGAGTGGGCCACTATGAAGGACGTCTGCCAGGTTTTGCGTCCTTTTGATTATTCCACGCGGATGGCAAGTGCAGATGATGCACTAGTCAGCATGACTGTCCCCCTTATCTGCCTGCTTCAGCAAACTTTGCAAGGGTTAAGGGATGATGTGGTGGAAGAGGTGGAGGATGAGGAGTCACCTTTTCCATCAGCTTCTGGAGAGTCAGCGCCACGTGGTTCCTCACAAAGGGGTACGCAGGGGCCAATTTGTGAGGAGGATGAGGAGGAGTCAATGGAGGAGGAAGAGCTCCGTCCAGAGGAGGGAGCGACACAATTGTCCAGTGGTCAGTGTGTACAGCGAGGGTGGGGTGATGACGAGCGGGCAGAGATCATGTCTCAAGCAGGGGACAGCGTTTCTGGGCCGGTTGGCACTCTGCAGCACATGGTGGATTTCATGCTGCAGTGCCTGAGAAACGACCGCCGCATCGACCACATTCTCAACATGCCTGATTATTGGGTGTTCACCCTCCTCGATCCTCGCTACCGGGACAACGTCCAAAACCTCATCCCTGCGTTGACCCGGGAGCGTAAATTGCGGGAGTACCACGACACACTGGTGAATTCCATCATCTTCTCCTGTCCAACTGAGAGGAGTGCTGCTAGTGCTTTACAAAGCAGCTCAGTGCGTCGAGGCAGTGGGGGAGGCTCTGCCCAAAGAGGGAGCAGAAGCAGTGCCTCTGCCCAAGGCAAGCCCAGTATGGCACAACTCTGGCACACTTTTGTGTGCCCGCCTCAAATGTCTACACCATCACCGGCGGCTCCAGTCAGCAGGAGGCAACGGTTCCGTCAGATGGTGACAGACTACATGGCTTGCCCTCTTACTGTACTCCCAGACGGCTCTTCCCCGTTCAAGTTTTGGGTCTCTAAGCTGGATACATGGCCAGAGCTAAGCCAGTATGCATTGGAGGTGCTGGCTTGCCCTGCGGCTAGTGTCTTATCGGAACGTGTCTTTAGTGCCGCAGGTGGTGTACTAACAGACCGTCGCATGCGACTATCCTCCGATAACGTTGACCGGCTTACTTTCCTGAAAATGAACCAGGCCTGGATCTCGCAGGAATTTGCCACTCCTCTGCCTGATTAAGTAATTGGGTGTCATCCAGGTCTCCTGCTGTGTTCATCTTTCTACCACCTGAACTGCTATTCCTGGGCTCCAACACCGCCAGTTGCGGCTCAGAAGTGCAGGCTGCACAGTAAAAACATACGACCCAGTGTTATTGGGTTTCAGTAACGTCAGCTGATCCCCAGCTGTGTAGCCGGCAATGTGTCCTGCGACCGCCACGCTGGCACAACAACCTAAATGTAAGGGAACCTCTCCCCCCCCCCCCCCCCGTCGTTTGTTACTGAAAGAGCCATCTTGTGCAGCAGTAATGCTGCGCAAGGAAAAGGTAGCTCTTTTTTTTTAGCTCTTTGCACACGCAGAACTTAACACTTATAAAATGTGTTCACTGATACCGTTATACCGTCCCGGAGCTGGGACTTTCCTTCGTAATGTGACGCAGCACAGCCGTCATTCCTACCCCCTTGGTGCCATGCGCTGCCTCCTCAGCGTTGTTTTAAGCTGTCACGGAGCCTGCGCTGTTCTGTTATCCCTTGGGCATGCCCTATTTGCGCTGCCTGTCTTCTGACATAATTTGGTGTCAGGCTGGCTGCGCCTGTGCGGCCGCGGTGCCCGAGATCCCGCCTCGCAGTGTCTTCTGATTGAGTCACACTGCGGGCCTGGGATCCATGGGCATGCGCAGTGCATATCTTCCCCTCGGGCTCTCGCTCATTTCCCTCCGCCTTCTTTAGACTGTGCGCCGTCAGCTGATCCCTAGCATGCCACGGCCGTGACACCGCACAGTCTGAAGAAGAGGGAAGGAGGGGAGTGAGAGTCGAGGTTATGCACTGTGCATGCCCATGGTTCCAAGGCCCGCAGTGGGATTACGTTAGATGAGACTGCGAGGTGGGATCTGGAGCAGCGTGGACGCACAGGCACTGACAGCCTGACACCAAATTATGTCAGAAGACAGGCAGCGCTAATTGGGCATGGCCAAGGGCTAACAGAACAGCGCAGGCTCCGTGGCAGCTTAAAACAACGCTGAGGAGGCAGCGCACGGCATCAAGGGGATAGGAATGACAGCTGTGCTGTGTCCCATTACGAAGGAAATTCGCACCTCCGGAACGGTTTAACGGTATAAAGGGACACATTTTTAGTGTTTACTTCGGTGTTTGCAAGGAGCATAATTAAAAGAGCAACCTTTTCCTTTTGCATCCTTAGTGCTGCACAACATGGCTCTTTCAGCTACAAACGTCTTGGGGGGGGGGGGTTAAAGGTTTCCTTTCAACTTGCTCCAATCAGGCTTCGGCCTACACTCTGTTCCTCTGCTCCTCCTGCTGTCCCTGGGCTCTAACACCGCCAGTTGGTGCCTGGAAGTGCTGTGTGCACAGTCAACAGTCGCTCCTCTGTTATTGGGGTTCAGTAACGTCAGCTGATCCCCAGCTGTGTGTGCGGCAATACCTCCAATCTGCTCCTCCTGCTGTCCCTGGGCTCTAACACCGCCAGTTGGTGCCTGGAAGTGCTGTGTGCACAGTCAACAGTCGCTCCTCTGTTATTGGGGTTCAGTAACGTCAGCTGATCCCCAGCTGTGTGTGCGGCAATACCTCCAATCTGCTCCTCCTGCTGTCCCTGGGCTCTAACACCGCCAGTTGGTGCCTGGAAGTGCTGTGTGCACAGTCAACAGTCGCTCCTCTGTTATTGGGGTTCAGTAACGTCAGCTGATCCCCAGCTGTGTATCCGGCAACGTGTCATGCGACCGCCACGCTGGCACAACTAAAATGTAAGGGGACCTGTCCCCGCCCCCCCTAGGCGTTTGTTACTGAAAGAGCCACCATGTGCAGCACTAATACTGCACAAGGGAAAGGTCGCTCTTGAAATTATGCTCCTTGCAAACGCTGAACTACACACTCATGTAATGTGTCCCCTCACACCGTCCAACCGTCCCGGAGGTGGGACTTTCCTTTGTAATGTGACGCAGCACAGCCGTCATTGCTACCCCCTTGGCACCGTGCGCTGCCTCCTTAGCGTTGTTTGATTCCGTCATGGACCCTGCGCTGTTATGTTATCCCTTGGCCATGCACAGTTTGCGCTGCCCGTCCTCTGACATCATTTGTTGTCGTCCTGGCTGCGCCTGTGCATCCACGCTGCCCGAAATCACACCTCGCAGTGTCGTCTAATGTGATCCCACAGTGGGCCTGGTATCCATGGCCATGCGCAGTGCATATACTAGCCTCTCACTCCCCTTCTTCACGCTTCTTCAGACTAGGCGGCGTCAGCTGATCCCTAATAGCATGCCACGGCCGTGACGCCGCACAGTCTGAAGAAGCAGGAAGGAGGTGAGTGAGAGGCGATGATATGCACTGCGCATGCCCATGGATCCCTGGCCCGCAGTGGGACTACATTAGATGACACTGCAAGGTTGGATCTCGGGCAGCTTGGACGCACAGGCACTGCCAGCCTGACACCTACATGATGTCAGAAGACGGGCACCGCTAACTGTGCATGGCCAAGGGATAACATTACAGTGCGGGCTCCGTGACAGAACCAAACAACGTTGAGGAGGTGGTGCCCGGCACCAAGGGGGTTGGAATGACGGCTGTGCTGTGTCACATTACAAAGGAAAGTCCCACTTCCGGGATGGTTTGACGGTGTGAGGGGACACATTATATGAGTGTGTACTTCAGCGTTTGCAAGGAGCATAATTTTCGGAGCCACCATTTTCCATATGCAGTATTACTGCTGTACAAGATGGCTCTTTCAGCAACAAATGCCTGGGGGGGGGGGTTAAAGGTTCCCTTTCAACTTGCTCCACTGCAGGCTTCGGCCTACACTCTGCTCCTCTTTGATTCCCTGGGTTTCAACACTGTCAGTTGCCACCTGGAAGTGTTGTCTACACAGAAAAAAACACTAGGTGATGTGTCAGTGGGGTTCAGCACCGCCAGCTGTTCCCCTGCTGTGTAGTCGGCAACGTGTCCAGCACAAGCCACGCTGGCACAACAGAACAAAAGCTGCCACCAGTGCAGGCTTCGGCCTACACTCTGCTCCTCTCCTCCTCCTGCTGACCCTGGGCTCAAACACCGCTAGTTTTTGCCCGGAAGTGCTAGCTGCACAGAGAAAAACACCAGCCAATGTGTTAGTGGGGTTCAGCAACGCCAGCTGTTCCCCTGCTGTGTAGCCGGCAACGTGACCTGCAAACGCCATGCAGGCACAGGAACTGAAATTAAAAGGGAACCTGGCCCCACCCCCCCAGGTGTTTCTATGTATAACAGCCACCTAGTACAGCAGTACTGCTGCATTTGTACAAGGTGGCTGACTTTTTCTCCTTGCCCACGTGGAACTCAACACGTACAAAATGTGTCTCATTGAGACCATTCCACTGTCCCTGAGGTGTGACTTTCCTTTGTAATGATACGCAGCACCCCCCTTGGTAGCGTTTCCCGTCTTTTGTCATCATGGTTAGCTGGCTGCGCCTGTGCATCCGCCCTGCTAGAAACAACGCCCCTCGTTGTCATATTTATTTTGTCAGCGAGGGTGTGGTTTATGGGCACGAGCAGTGCATATGTTCGCCTGTCTTAACTCATCTCCTTCCGCCTTCTTCAGACTGTGCGGCCTCCTGGCCGTGGTAGGCGATAAGGGATCAGCTGAGGCCGCCCAGTCTGGAGCAGGTGTAAGGACATGTGTAAGCGGCAAACCTATTTACTGCACAAGGCCACGAATCCCAGCCACGCAGTGTGATTTTTTGAAAACACACTGTGGGTCTGGGATTCATGTCCATCGCTAACCGCAACGGCCGACATGAAATGAGGTCAGAAGACAGGAAGCGCTCACAGCGCATGGCCAAGGGATCACAATAGCGCAGACTCCTGTACAGCAAATAACAACGCTCAGGAATCTGCGCCCAGTACCTAGGTGCAAATTTTGACACCTGTGCTGCGTCTCGTTAAAAAGACAAGTCACGCCTCCACAACTGTTTGACAGTATAATGGGCTAAATAGTGTACGTGTTTTAGTCAGCGTGTGCAAGGAGCAAAACAAATAGAGCAACCTTTTACTTGTGCAGCATTAATGCTGCACAAGGTGTGGCTCTTGTACCTTGCAACACCTGAGGGGGGGGTTAAAGGTAACCTTTGAAATTGGTTCAACTAGGCTTCGGCCTACACTCTGCTCCTCTACTCCTCCTGCTGACCCTGGGCTCAAACACCGCTAGTTTTTGCCCG
Source organism: Ranitomeya imitator (assembly GCF_032444005.1). Lineage (NCBI taxonomy): Eukaryota > Metazoa > Chordata > Amphibia > Anura > Dendrobatidae > Ranitomeya > Ranitomeya imitator. The sequence continues at coordinate 384,026,181 of NC_091284.1, forward strand.
GAAATGCTAGCTGCACAGAGAAAAACACCAGCCAATGTGTTAGTGGGGTTCAGCACCGCCAGCTGTTCCCCTGCTGTGTAGTCGGCAACGTGTCCAGCACAAGCCACGCTGGCACAACAGAACAAAAGCTGCCACCAGTGCAGGCTTCGGCCTACACTTTGCTCCTCTCCTCCTCCTGCTGACCCTGGGCTCAAACAACGCCAGTTTCTGCCCGGACATGCTAGCTGCACAGAGAAAAACACCAGCCAATGTGTTAGTGGGGTTCAGCACCGCCTGCTGTTCCCCCGCTGTGTAGCCGGCATCGTGTCCAGCACAAGCCACGCTGGCACAACCGACCAAAAGCTGCCACCAGTGCAGGCTTCGGCCTACACTTTGCTCCTCTCCTCCTCCTCCTGCTGACCCTGGGCTCTAACACCGCTAGTTTTTGCCCGGACATGCAATCTGCACAGAGAAAAACACCAGTCAATGTGTCAGTGGGGTTCAGCAACGCCAGCTGTTCCCCTGCTGTGTAGCTTGCAACGTGACCTGCAAACGCCACGCAGGCACATGAACTGAAATTGAAGGGAGCCTGCCCCCCACCCACAGGTGTTTCTATGTATATCAGCCACCTTGTACAGCAGTACTGCTGCATTTGTACAAGGTGGCTGACTTTTTCTCCTTGCCCACGTGGAACTCAACACGTACAAAATGTGTCTCATTAGAGACCATTACAATGTCCCTGAGGTGTGACTTTCCTTTGTAATGACACGCAGCACCACCCTTGTTAGCGCTGCCCGTCTTTTGACATCATTGGTTAGCTGGCTGCGCCTGTGCATCTCCCCTGCTCGAAACAACGGCCCTCGGTGTCTTATTTTTTTGGACAGCGAGGGTGTGATTGATGGGCATGTGCAGTGCATATGTTTGCCTGTGTTCACTCATCTCCTTCCGCCTTCTTCAGACTGGGTGTCCTCATGGCCGCGGCAGGCGATAAGGGATCAGATGAGGCCGCCCAGTCTGAAGCAGGTGTAAGGACATGTGTGAGCGGCAAACATATTTAGTGCACCAGGGCACGAATCCCAGCACCGCAGTATGATTTTTTAAAAACACACTGTGGGTCTGGGATTCATGTCCATCGCTAACCGCAACGGCCGACATGAAATGAGGTCAGAAGACAGGAAGCGCTCACAGCGCATGGCCAAGGGATCACAATAGCGCAGACTCCTGTACAGCAAATAACAACGCTCAGGAATCTGCGCCCAGTACCTAGGTGCAAATTTTGACACCTGTGCTGCGTCTCGTTAAAAAGACAAGTCACGCCTCCACAACTGTTTGACAGTATAATGGGCTAAATAGTGTACGTGTTTTAGTCAGCGTGTGCAAGGAGCAAAACAAATAGAGCAACCTTTTACTTGTGCAGCATTAATGATGCACAAGGTGTGGCTCTTGTACCTTGCAACACCTGAGGGGGGGTTAAAGGTAACCTTTGAAATTGGTTCAACTAGGCTTCGGCCTACACTCTGCTCCTCTACTCCTCCTGCTGACCCTGGGCTCAAACACCGCTAGTTTTTGCCCGGAAATGCTAGCTGCACAGAGAAAAACACCAGCCAATGTGTTAGTGGGGTTCAGCACCGCCAGCTGTTCCCCTGCTGTGTAGTCGGCAACGTGTCCAGCACAAGCCACGCTGGCACAACAGAACAAAAGCTGCCACCAGTGCAGGCTTCGGCCTACACTTTGCTCCTCTCCTCCTCCTGCTGACCCTGGGCTCAAACAACGCCAGTTTCTGCCCGGACATGCTAGCTGCACAGAGAAAAACACCAGCCAATGTGTTAGTGGGGTTCAGCACCGCCAGCTGTTCCCCCGCTGTGTAGCCGGCATCGTGTCCAGCACAAGCCACGCTGGCACAACCGACGAAAAGCTGCCACCAGTGCAGGCTTCGTCCTACACTTTGCTCCTCTCCTCCTGCTGACCCTGGGCTCTAACACCGCTAGTTTTTGCCCGGACATGCAATCTGCACAGAGAAAAACACCAGTCAATGTGTCAGTGGGGTTCAGCAACGCCAGCTGTTCCCCTGCTGTGTAGCTTGCAACGTGACCTGCAAACGCCACGCAGGCACATGAACTGAAATTGAAGGGAGCCTGCCCCCCACCCCCCCAGGTGTTTCTATGTATAACAGCCACCTTGTACAGCAGTACTGCTGCATTTGTACAAGGTGGCTGACTTTTTCTCCTTGCACACGTGGAACTCAACAAGTACAAAATGTGTCTCATTACAGACCATTACAATGTCCCTGAGGTGTGACTTTCCTTTTTAATGACACGCAGCACCCCCATTGTTAGCGCTGCCCGTCTCCTGACATCATTGGTTGGCTGGCTGTGCCTGTGCGTCCCCCCTGCCCAACACAACGCCCCCCGTTGTCTCATATATTTTGACTGCGAGGGTGTGATTGATGGGCACGAGCAGTGCATATGTTCCCCTGTTTTCACTCCCCTCCTTCCGCCTTCTTCTGACTGTGCGGCCTCATGGCCGCGGCATGCGATAAGGGATCAGCTGAGGCCGCCCAGTCTGAAGCAGGTGTAAGGACATGTGTGAGCGGCGAACATATTTACTGCACAAGGCCACGAATCCCAGCACCGCAGTGTGACTTTAGGAAAAGCCACTGTGGGTCTGGGATTTATGGCCATCGTTAACCGCACCGGCCAACATGAAATGAGGTCATGAGACGGCCTGCACTAACAGGGTATTGCCAAGGGATAACACAAGAGCGCAGTTTCCTGTACTGCAAATAACAACGGTAAGGAATCTGCGCACAGCACCTAGGTGTAAATTTGTACACCTGTGCTGCGTCTCCTTAAAAAGACTAGTAGTCACGCCTCCACTACTGTTTGACAGTATAATGGGCTAAATAGTGTACGTGTTTAATTCAGCGTGTGCAAGGAGCAAAATTAAATAGAGCAACCTTTGACTTGTGCATCATTAATGCTGTTCAAGGTGTGGCTCTTGTACCTTGCAACACCTGAGGGGGGGGTTAAAGGTAACCTTTGAAATTGGTTCAACTAGGCTTCGGCCTACACTCTGCTCCTCTACTCCTCCTGCTGACCCTGGGCTCAAACACCGCTAGTTTTTGCCCGGAAATGCTAGCTGCACAGAGAAAAACACCAGCCAATGTGTTAGTGGGGTTCAGCACCGCCAGCTGTTCCCCTGCTGTGTAGTCGGCAACGTGTCCAGCACAAGCCACGCTGGCACAACAGAACAAAAGCTGCCACCAGTGCAGGCTTCGGCCTACACTTTGCTCCTCTCCTCCTCCTGCTGACCCTGGGCTCAAACAACGCCAGTTTCTGCCCGGACATGCTAGCTGCACAGAGAAAAACACCAGCCAATGTGTTAGTGGGGTTCAGCACCGCCAGCTGTTCCCCCGCTGTGTAGCCGGCATCGTGTCCAGCACAAGCCACGCTGGCACAACCGACCAAAAGCTGCCACCAGTGCAGGCTTCGTCCTACACTTTGCTCCTCTCCTCCTCCTCCTGCTGACCCTGGGCTCTAACACCGCTAGTTTTTGCCCGGACATGCAATCTGCACAGAGAAAAACACCAGTCAATGTGTCAGTGGGGTTCAGCAACGCCAGCTGTTCCCCTGCTGTGTAGCTTGCAACGTGACCTGCAAACGCCACGCAGGCACATGAACTGAAATTGAAGGGAGCCTGCCCCCCACCCCCCCAGGTGTTTCTATGTATAACAGCCACCTTGTACAGCAGTACTGCTGCATTTGTACAAGGTGGCTGACTTTTTCTCCTTGCACACGTGGAACTCAACAAGTACAAAATGTGTCTCATTACAGACCATTACAATGTCCCTGAGGTGTGACTTTCCTTTTTAATGACACGCAGCACCCCCATTGTTAGCGCTGCCCGTCTCCTGACATCATTGGTTGGCTGGCTGTGCCTGTGCGTCCCCCCTGCCCGACACAACGCCCCCCGTTGTCTCATATATTTTGACTGCGAGGGTGTGATTGATGGGCACGAGCAGTGCATATGTTCCCCTGTTTTCACTCCCCTCCTTCCGCCTTCTTCTGACTGTGCGGCCTCATGGCCGCGGCATGCGATAAGGGATCAGCTGAGGCCGCCCAGTCTGAAGCAGGTGTAAGGACATGTGTGAGCGGCGAACATATTTACTGCACAAGGCCACGAATCCCAGCACCGCAGTGTGGCTTTAGGAAAAGCCACTGTGGGTCTGGGATTTATGGCCATCGTTAACCGCACCGGCCAACATGAAATGAGGTCATGAGACGGCCTGCACTAACAGGGTATTGCCAAGGGATAACACAAGAGCGCAGTTTCCTGTACTGCAAATAACAACGGTAAGGAATCTGCGCACAGCACCTAGGTGTAAATTTGTACACCTGTGCTGCGTCTCCTTAAAAAGACTAGTAGTCACGCCTCCACTACTGTTTGACAGTATAATGGGCTAAATAGTGTACGTGTTTAATTCAGCGTGTGCAAGGAGCAAAATTAAATAGAGCAACCTTTGACTTGTGCATCAATAATGCTGTTCAAGGTGTGGCTCTTGTACCTTGCAACACCTGAGGGGGGGGTTAAAGGTAACCTTTGAAATTGGTTCAACTAGGCTTTGGCCAACACTCTGCTCCTCTACTCCTCCTGCTGACCCTGGGCTCAAACACCGCTAGTTTTTGCCCGGAAATGCTAGCTGCACAGAGAAAAACACCAGCCAATGTGTTAGTGGGGTTCAGCACCGCCAGCTGTTCCCCTGCTGTGTAGTCGGCAACGTGTCCAGCACAAGCCACGCTGGCACAACAGAACAAAAGCTGCCACCAGTGCAGGCTTCGGCCTACACTTTGCTCCTCTCCTCCTCCTGCTGACCCTGGGCTCAAACAACGCCAGTTTCTGCCCGGACATGCTAGCTGCACAGAGAAAAACACCAGCCAATGTGTTAGTGGGGTTCAGCACCGCCAGCTGTTCCCCTGCTGTGCAGCTTGCAACGTGACCTGCAAACGCCACGCAGGCACATGAACTGAAATTGAAGGGAGCCTGGCCCCCACCCCCAGGTGTTTCTATGTATAACAGCCACCTTGTACAGCAGTACTGCTGCATTTGTACAAGGTGGCTGATGTTTTCTCCTTGCCCACGTGGAACTCAACACGTACAAAATGTGTCTCTTTGAGACCATTCCACTGTCCCTGAGGTGTGACTTTCCTTTCTAATGATACGCAGCACCCCCCTTGGTAGCGCTTCCCGTCTTCTGACATCATTGGTTGGCTACTTGCGCCTGTTCGTCCGCCCTGCCTGAATAAAATGCTCCTCGTTGTCTTAATTATTTTGACTGCGAGGGTGTGATTGATGGGCACGAGCAGTGCATATCTTCGCCTGTCTTAACTCATCTCCTTCCGCCTTCTTCAGACTGTGCAGCCTCATGGCCGCGGCATGCGAGAAGGGATCAGCAGAGGCCGCCCAGTCTGAAGCAGGTGTAAGGACGTGTGTGAGCGGCCAAAATATTTACTGCTCAAGGCCACGAATCCCAGCACCGCAGTGTGGCTTTATGAAAAGACACTGTGGGTCTGGGATTTATGGCCATCGTTAACCGCACCGGCCAACATGAAATGAGGTCATAAGATGGGCAGCGCTAACAGGGCATTGCCAAGGGATAACACAAGAGCGCAGACTCCTGTACAGCAAATAACAACGCTCAGGAAGCTGCGCCAAGCACCAAGGCGTTATTTTGGACACCTGTGCTGCGTCTCATCAAAAAACCAAGTCACGCATCCACTACAGTTTGACTGTAGAATGGGGTAAATTGTGTATGTCTTTCATTCAGCGTGTGCAAGTAGACAAATTAATAGAGCAACCTTTCACTTGTGCAGCATTAATACTGCACAAGGTGTGTCTCTTGTACTTTGTAACACCTGAGGGGGGGGTTAAAGGTTTCCTTTGAAATTGGTTCAACTAGGCTTCGGCCTACACTCTGCTCCTCTCCTCCTCCTCCTGCTTCAACACGGGCTCTAACATCGCTAGTTTTTGCCCGCAAGTGCTAGCTGCACAGATAAAAACACACGCCATTGTGTTAGTGGGGTTCAGCAACGCCAGCTGTTCCCCCAGTGTGTAGCCGGCAAAGTGTCCTGCAAACGCAACGCAGACACAAAGCTGCCTCCAGTGCAGGCTTCGGCCTACACTCATCTCCCCCTGCTTACCCTTTGCTCCAACACCGCTAGTTGGGGCTCTAGGAAGACAATCTTTAATAGGCAAGGCAACGCATCCGGGTTCCAGCACCGCCAGCTGGTTCTCGGCAGTGTTCTTGTCACAGGTACTCCCTCGTGCCAAGCCTGGTTTCAGCACCGTCAGCTGTTTCCGGGTTGTGTCAACTTCACTGAGACGCCTATGCTTGCCCCGTCGTGGGGCGGTCGAGTTAGCCAACTCCAGGGTGCCTCCAGTTTAGGAGCTTCCTATGTGGGCTGCGTGAACTGGTAGTCAAGGCTGGTTCTGTAGTGCCAGTAGGCCCAGCTCCCCCTGTAGGACTGTTGGGGTTCGGTAACTGCGGCTGCCTCGCGGCCTAGCTGTTCTCTCCTCTCCTGTGGGCCTTGGGGTCCACCACCTGGTTCCAGCACCGTCAGCTGGTTCCGGGCCGAGCCTTTGGCTTAGGTGCCTCCTCCTGGGTATCCGAGTTCCGCCAACGCCAGGCGGTCCTTGGTAGTGCTTTTAAGCGCGGGCACCTACAGCTTAGTAACCGGGTTCCAGCACCGTCAGCTGGTCCTCGGTCGTGCCATTGGCTCTTGCACACTGGGGCAACGCATCCGGGTTCCAGCACCGCCAGCTGGTTCTCGGCAGTGTTCTTGTCACAGGTACTCCCTCGTACCAAGCCTGGTTTCAGCACCGTCAGCTGTTTCCGGGTTGTGTCAACTTCACTGAGACGCCTATGCTTGCCCCGTCGTGGGGCGGTCGAGTTAGCCAACTCCAGGGTGCCTCCAGTTTAGGAGCTTCCTATGTGGGCTGCGTGAACTGGTAGTCAAGGCTGGTTCTGTAGTGCCAGTAGGCCCAGCTCCCCCTGTAGGACTGTTGGGGTTCGGTAACTGCGGCTGCCTCGCGGCCTAGCTGTTCTCTCCTCTCCTGTGGGCCTTGGGGTCCACCACCTGGTTCCAGCACCGTCAGCTGGTTCCGGGCCGAGCCTTTGGCTTAGGTGCCTCCTCCTGGGTATCCGAGTTCCGCCAACGCCAGGCGGTCCTTGGTAGTGCTTTTAAGCGCGGGCACCTACAGCTTAGTGACCGGGTTCCAGCACCGTCAGCTGGTCCTCGGTCGTGCCATTGGCTCTTGCACACTGGGGCAACGCATCCGGGTTCCAGCACCGCCAGCTGGTTCTCGGCAGTGTTCTTGTCACAGGTACTCCCTCGTGCCAAGCCTGGTTTCAGCACCGTCAGCTGTTTCCGGGTTGTGTCAACTTCACTGAGACGCCTATGCTTGCCCCGTCGTGGGGCGGTCGAGTTAGCCAACTCCAGGGTGCCTCCAGTTTAGGAGCTTCCTATGTGGGCTGCGTGAACTGGTAGTCAAGGCTGGTTCTGTAGTGCCAGTAGGCCCAGCTCCCCCTGTAGGACTGTTGGGGTTCGGTAACTGCGGCTGCCTCGCGGCCTAGCTGTTCTCTCCTCTCCTGTGGGCCTTGGGGTCCACCACCTGGTTCCAGCACCGTCAGCTGGTTCCGGGCCGAGCCTTTGGCTTAGGTGCCTCCTCCTGGGTATCCGAGTTCCGCCAACGCCAGGCGGTCCTTGGTAGTGCTTTTAAGCGCGGGCACCTACAGCTTAGCAACCGGGTTCCAGCACCGTCAGCTGGTCCTCGGTCGTGCCATTGGCTCTTGCACACTGGGGCAACGCATCCGGGTTCCAGCACCGCCAGCTGGTTCTCGGCAGTGTTCTTGTCACAGGTACTCCCTCGTACCAAGCCTGGTTTCAGCACCGTCAGCTGTTTCCGGGTTGTGTCAACTTCACTGAGACGCCTATGCTTGCCCCGTCGTGGGGCGGTCGAGTTAGCCAACTCCAGGGTGCCTCCAGTTTAGGAGCTTCCTATGTGGGCTGCGTGAACTGGTAGTCAAGGCTGGTTCTGTAGTGCCAGTAGGCCCAGCTCCCCCTGTAGGACTGTTGGGGTTCGGTAACTGCGGCTGCCTCGCGGCCTAGCTGTTCTCTCCTCTCCTGTGGGCCTTGGGGTCCACCACCTGGTTCCAGCACCGTCAGCTGGTTCCGGGCCGAGCCTTTGGCTTAGGTGCCTCCTCCTGGGTATCCGAGTTCCGCCAACGCCAGGCGGTCCTTGGTAGTGCTTTTAAGCGCGGGCACCTACAGCTTAGTAACCGGGTTCCAGCACCGTCAGCTGGTCCTCGGTCGTGCCATTGGCTCTTGCACACTGGGGCAACGCATCCGGGTTCCAGCACCGCCAGCTGGTTCTCGGCAGTGTTCTTGTCACAGGTACTCCCTCGTGCCAAGCCTGGTTTCAGCACCGTCAGCTGTTTCCGGGTTGTGTCAACTTCACTGAGACGCCTATGCTTGCCCCGTCGTGGGGCGGTCGAGTTAGCCAACTCCAGGGTGCCTCCAGTTTAGGAGCTTCCTATGTGGGCTGCGTGAACTGGTAGTCAAGGCTGGTTCTGTAGTGCCAGTAGGCCCAGCTCCCCCTGTAGGACTGTTGGGGTTCGGTAACTGCGGCTGCCTCGCGGCCTAGCTGTTCTCTCCTCTCCTGTGGGCCTTGGGGTCCACCACCTGGTTCCAGCACCGTCAGCTGGTTCCGGGCCGAGCCTTTGGCTTAGGTGCCTCCTCCTGGGTATCCGAGTTCCGCCAACGCCAGGCGGTCCTTGGTAGTGCTTTTAAGCGCGGGCACCTACAGCTTAGTAACCGGGTTCCAGCACCGTCAGCTGGTCCTCGGTCGTGCCATTGGCTCTTGCACACTGGGGCAACGCATCCGGGTTCCAGCACCGCCAGCTGGTTCTCGGCAGTGTTCTTGTCACAGGTACTCCCTCGTGCCAAGCCTGGTTTCAGCACCGTCAGCTGTTTCCGGGTTGTGTCAACTTCACTGAGACGCCTATGCTTGCCCCGTCGTGGGGCGGTCGAGTTAGCCAACTCCAGGGTGCCTCCAGTTTAGGAGCTTCCTATGTGGGCTGCGTGAACTGGTAGTCAAGGCTGGTTCTGTAGTGCCAGTAGGCCCAGCTCCCCCTGTAGGACTGTTGGGGTTCGGTAACTGCGGCTGCCTCGCGGCCTAGCTGTTCTCTCCTCTCCTGTGGGCCTTGGGGTCCACCACCTGGTTCCAGCACCGTCAGCTGGTTCCGGGCCGAGCCTTTGGCTTAGGTGCCTCCTCCTGGGTATCCGAGTTCCGCCAACGCCAGGCGGTCCTTGGTAGTGCTTTTAAGCGCGGGCACCTACAGCTTAGTAACCGGGTTCCAGCACCGTCAGCTGGTCCTCGGTCGTGCCATTGGCTCTTGCACACTGGGGCAACGCATCCGGGTTCCAGCACCGCCAGCTGGTTCTCGGCAGTGTTCTTGTCACAGGTACTCCCTCGTACCAAGCCTGGTTTCAGCACCGTCAGCTGTTTCCGGGTTGTGTCAACTTCACTGAGACGCCTATGCTTGCCCCGTCGTGGGGCGGTCGAGTTAGCCAACTCCAGGGTGCCTCCAGTTTAGGAGCTTCCTATGTGGGCTGCGTGAACTGGTAGTCAAGGCTGGTTCTGTAGTGCCAGTAGGCCCAGCTCCCCCTGTAGGACTGTTGGGGTTCGGTAACTGCGGCTGCCTCGCGGCCTAGCTGTTCTCTCCTCTCCTGTGGGCCTTCGGGTCCACCACCTGGTTCCAGCACCGTCAGCTGGTTCTCGGCAGTGTCTTTTGCTCTTGTACCTTCTGCTCCCCATCCTGGTTCCAGTACCGTCAGCTGGTTCCGGGCAGAGCCTTTGGCTTAGGTGCCTCCTTCTGGGTATCCAAGTTCCACCAATGTCAGGTGGTCCTTGGTAGTGCTTTCAGGCACGGGTACCTCCTGCTTAGTAACCGGGTTCCAGTAACGTCAGCTGGTCCTTGGTAGTTCCATTGGCTCTTGGACATTCGGCTACCCATCCGGGTTCCAGTACCGTCAGCTGGTTCTCGGCAGTGTCTTTTGCTCTTGTACCTTCTGCTCCCCATCCTGGTTCCAGTAACGTCATCTGGTTCCGGGCAGAGCCTTTGGCTTAGGTGCCTCCTTCTGGGTATCCGAGTTCCGCCAACGTCAGGCGGTCCTTGGTAGTGCTTTTTAGCACGGGTACCTCCTGCTTAGTAACCGGGTTCCAGTAACGTCAGCTGGTCCTCGGTAGTTCCATAGGCTCTTGAACCTTCGGGTAGCCATCCGAGTTCCAGTTCCATCAGCTGGTTCTTGGCATTTTCTCAGCCTTCTTGTACCTTCTGCTACATTTCCAAGTTGAAGACCCTAACGTCGACAACCCGGAAGACCACCCCGATGACGACGACCCGGAAGACCACCCCGATGACGACGACGACGACGACGGCGGAGACGACGACGGCTGAGACGACGACGGCGGAGATGACGACACTGGAGACGAAGACCCTGGAGACGACAACATGGAAGACCGAGAAGCAGAAGAACAAGAGGCTGCAGAACAAAGAGCAGAAGAACATTAAGCATAAGACTTAATATCAGAGCAAAAGATATTATCTAAATTATATGCAGAAGAAGACTAAGCAGTGTATGGGGGTGAGTCCGTTCCTCCTCGTGGTGCCCCTGGATAAAGCCTGATGCTGCAGGCCAAACTGAACGCGGACAAATGTAACTTTTGTGACTGGCAGAACGGAAGGTGTAATCTTCCAACTTTTATAGATAACAACTACGGGAATGCCTGTCACAAATGAGAATATGATGAAGAAGTAGAATAGGAAGAATAATAACAGTGGAATAAAAAGAATATGTAGAATAGGAAGAATAATAATAGTTGAAGAAAATGAATATGAAGAATGTAATAAAAAAAAAAAATAGGTAGAAGATGAAGAAGAAGATGAATAAGGTGAAGAAGTTGATGTCAAGGATGCTGATGATGATGAAGATGAAAGTGTGGGAAAAGAAAAAAAAAAAAAGAAAAAAAAGAAGGGGAAGGGCGTGGAATAGTGAAACATCAATATCTGACAAAATAAAAAAAATTTACATACTCAATATCTTTTTCAATCCGAACGTCTTTAAAAAAAAAAAAAAAACATGCTATTCTATTTGATTGGACTAATCCTCATTGCCTTTAATGTCTCCGCCACCTCCCCCATACATCCTACATTATTCTTAGTTGTTTTCCTTCAGGTAGAATGAACCTACAAGGAAAGAAAGGGTTTATTTTAATTCCGATATTTTGGTCCCATTGACTTGCATTGGGATCGGGTATCGGTATCGGCGATATCCGATATTTTTTGAATATCGGCCGATCCAAACCGATACCGATACTTTCCGATATCGGAAGGTATCGCTCAACACTAGTCGCCAGTATATTTCCTATAACTCATAATAATGATGCTGCTCCATGGAAACAATACATGCTACAGAAAAACTATATACATTTTTGAAATCAGGATAAAAAGATGATTCAGAAAACTAAAAAGTCACCTGCGATGATTACAAAAAATATTTTTTTGTAAACCTGTGTATTTGATGGTCCAAAAATGAAATTGTGTTTTTATGAAAAATATAGGTATACTGCAAATTAAAGCTATTTTTGTTAAAATATTCAACGAAGTCTGTTATGGCAGACACATTGCCCCACGTATGAAGAGGAGATCATCTATGTGTCTGCCATACCAGACCACGCCATGCCCAAAAGGGCTGGAGATGGAATACAGGAACAACAACTCTCAATAAGCCATTACCAGATTTGCTAGCGATGGAGAATATTTAGCCCCCTTAGAGAAAACCCTCTTCTGCAAAGAAAATGAGTGATCAAATGTGAAAAATTATGGGTCATAAGAAAAAAAAGGTAACTTGCAGAATTAAATCCTGGAGATCCTGTGTGAATTTGCTGTAACAAGACATGTGAAATTTTAAGGCTTTAATAGCCACATCATGGGGTATCGATGTGTTACATCACAGGATAACCATGAAAAATCCTGACACCATTTTTTGTCCGAAAAACTTCTAAGCACATAAATCCTTAAGAAACCCTGATGTTCTTTGGGCTAATGGTTGAAGGGCTCTGACCAAATAATGATGAACTTTGCTAAATTTTTTGCACAGCGGGAGCTGGTCATCAAGGGATTTGTAAAGGTCTGATCATGCTGAGAGCTACAGGGCATGGCAAGCCTCTTCCAGAATGCCACCAGAGACTTGGACCTTTCCAGTAGCGAGGAGTAAGATCTCCTGGTAAAGTGGCCTGGCAAAGTGAGTCTTTTAAACTCACCAAAAGAATCAGAGACCTTTTTTAACTCAAATAGATTTTTATTAAGTATAACATCACAATAAACATTTTACAACAATACAGGGATTTTGAAAAGATTTCCTCCCCCGCAATATATCCTAACATTACCCAACCCCCCCTTTTCTCCCCATTTAGACAGCTCATGCTCTTCCCTTAGTATATCGTATACCGGCATATACTTTAGTATTATGTGATGACTCCTACTGTCCCCTTATAAGCAAACTTCACAGAACGTTCTTTCCTCATCCCTCGCCTACCCCAATTCCAACCAGGGTGTCCACAGTTTATCATAAAACTCCACCTTGCTATGACCTTTCGAGCCATGTACAATAGTCTAGCAATTGCTATCTTCAAATTGTTAACTACTCTTATCTTCTGTACATAGCCCAACAAACACACCACCGGTTCCTTTGGGACCACGCATCTATAAACCCCCTCTATTCGACTGATAATCACCAGCCAGAAAGCAACCAACCTCGGACACACATCCAGAGCATTTTCCCTTCCCTCCCTCCTCTCTTCTTTATGCTTATTTTACTTCATTTACCTCCCAGCATGTGCGCATGTCCGCTGTGACTGCATTCTGATGCATCCCTGCGGGCCTCCGTAGTGTCAGGCGGGCGATATGACGTCATGGGGATTTCCCCTCGCCCGCCCTGACATGTGTGCGGTCTGAGGCGATGTGTCCTATAGGATGCGGTATGCAGCGCACATGCGCCATATAGGTGCTGGGACACTCGGTCGATAGCGGCAGGTTAATTAAGTTGTTGCCCAGACATAATGCCGACGACTGGCACCTTTGCGCGCATGCACGGCGGCCATTTTCTGGCCATAACAACAGATAAGACATCTGAGTGCGCAGGCGCCGGGCAGCAATAATTAGTAGCGGTAACAGCTGATCCAGTGATTTATAAGCATGTGGGAATGACACACACACACCACCCCACACACACACAGCCCCCGGAAGAAGCCCATGCGAAACGCACGTTGGGGCTGCTGTGGAGCGCACACTGACGGACATTACTATGGGTAAGCTGAGCAACCTGTGAAGGAGTCCTTTTAATAATCTTTTCTACCAGGCTCCATAGAGTATTTAAGATTAGCTTCTGATGTGTTTATATGGAGGTCATGGTATATTCATCAGTATCCAACCCTATTATGAGGCTTTCACTTGCTGTAATGGATGCTCATGAATATAGACGATATGCCTGTTAGGTATGCTCACTTACCTGGTCTGTTACTCTAGTTGTGTCGCTCTTTCTCCTCATGAGTTATTGTGTTTACCTTTCATGTCTGTTTTATACTTTTTTTGATTTTGTATCTTTCAATAAAATATTTATACTGATTTAATCTAGTGGGACATTTACTCCTTTTTTGGTCTTGTGTAGGATTTATATGAAGCAGTCCAGCATTGTCATTCCTGCACCTAGAGCACTCCGAGTCAGACCGCAATCTGGCCTTATACAAGATGAATCAGAGACCTTAACATAAAGTATCCAGACAGAATATATGTTGCTTAGGCATAAGGAAATCTTCCAGGTCTGGCATTCGTATACTCCACTAGGGGTGTCTACCCAATTGTTCAAAAGTTCCCTTATAACTTACGATGTAATCCATGTCTGGGGATAAACAGTTTTCAACCTGGATGTTACCACGATGGGACTGTCTAGGTTGAGAACCACTAGGAGAAGGAGCTCCTGGGAAGCAGCAACAAGGACTAGTGGTGACGTCATCGAGGTTATAACCAGTCAATGAGGCTGCATGGTGTGGAGGGATGGCCAGCACAGGGCAAGTGAGAAGAGCGGAGCAAAGAGACATAATTGGCGCATCTAAGGCCGGCCTCACACTCAGCGTATAAAAATACAGTCCGCAATTTACGGTCGTAATACGCCTCAAAATTCGAAATACGGTGATCCATAAGTACTCCGTAGGCAAGGTGTGGTCGCGTATTTTGCGCATGTAATGTTGCGTATGTAATCCGTATGCCCACCGTAATGCGTATTTTTCACGCAACCTGACAAAATGGACATTTAACAGTTTTGGAAGCTAAAATTGATTTAAATTACCGTCATCAACCCTATTTAAGGCCTCTACAAAAGGTGGCTCACTCCCATATGGTCATTTTGAGATTTGACATCTGTTGTAGTGTTGTGGTAACATTTGTATCATGTCTGACCACCTGCAGTTCACCCCAATGCAGCGGGTTTTGTTTAACTGGGTCTTGTCGCGTCAGTTTGGGCAGCCATACCCTGTGATTGTGGATCCGCAAAGGAGGAGCAGAAGAATATGGGTGCATCCTCTTTTGACTCACAAAAGGCCATTTTCATCGGCTATATACAGCTCTGCGGGAACATCCAGAAAAGTTTTATCTCTACTGTCGCTTGACAATGCAAACATTTGACAGATTGTTGGAGATATTACGCCCAGGAATCACATTTCAGGACACAAGAATGCGCAAAGCCATCTCCGCCGAGGAACGTCTTCTCCTTACCTTACAGTATGTGTTCTACATCCTCACACACTGTATATTGATGATCTTTTTTATTTTATGTGTTTGTTTCAATCTGTTTTTTCCCGGAATATGTGTACATTAGGTCACAAGCAGATGTGACAAAGTTACGTAAATGTTATAGTTAAGCACCCTAAGGACATTTTTCCCTTTCCAGCGTTAATCTTGTTTCAGAAAAAAGCAAATATGATTGTGCTTATTCATGTTTTGTGTGCACTCTTGAAACATACCTAATTTTTTTGTTTGTTTCACTTTCAGATTCCTGTCCACTGGATTGTCCTTTGCGGGACTCCACCTAGAGTTTTTGATTGGCCGATCCACAATTTATGGCATTGTGCGGTTAACCTGTCGGCAAATATGGGATAGTTTCCAGGACCTTGTGATGCCTGAGCCAAAACAGGCTGATTGGCTCAAAATAGCCCGTGGGTTCCAGGTCAATTGTGACTTCCCAAACTGCATTGGAGTGGTGGATGGGAAACATATCAGGGTACGTAAGCCGCCGAACTCTGGCTCCCAATTCTACAGCTATAAGCAGTTTTTCTCTGTAGTTCTGTTAGCTGTAGTTGACAGTAACTACAGGTTTATAATTGTAGACATTGGGGCCTATGGCCGAACTGGAGACTCTAAGGTCTTCAATTCGTCTATAATGGGTTGGCGGCTACATGACAACCAGTTACATCTCCCACCACCACAACAACTTCCAGGCTCCACTGCAGAAGCACTGCCTTTTTTTTGTTGGAGATGAGGCGTTCCAACTCACCAGACATGTCATGAGGCCTTATCCCCGGCGCAACCTGGACCACCGTCGGAGGATATTTAATTTGTGCCTTTCTAGGGCGCAGAGACTGGTGGAGTGCGCCTTTGGTATTCTGGTGGCCAAATGGCGTGTCCTACAGACTGCCATACAGCTCAGTGAGGCTACAGTAAATGAAGTTATCAAAGCATCAGTAATTTTGCACAACTATATCCACATACATGATTGCTTCTCAGATTGTAATGATGAACACATGTTGCGTAGTGTAATTAGGCCAACACCACATGGCCCTCCTCCGCGCCGTCCCCTTTCTGGCCTAAAAGTTAGGGATGTTTTGACCAATTTTTTTGTTTCTCCTCAGGGTTCTACTCCCTGGCAAGATTATGCTGTTTCTCAGTTGTGATTTCATTATTTTCTAGATATCTTTGAGAAATATACTATTTTCATCCACTGAAACAGTACTGTGTGTGTTGTGTTTCCTCAATGACCATATGTTTATGTTTTCTGAATATGTGTGTGATGCAAAAATGATTTATCCACAAACATCAATTGGCTTTTGTGAAACATTTTTAGTAACATACCAAGCAACTTTAAACCATATTTTGGTCATATGGTATTTTTTAACTTTTTTTTTTTTTTTTTGAAACAAGTAACCACGACAAAGTGGAAATGGTGCCCAAACAAATAACGAACATGGTAGGCAGCTCCCAAAAAACAAGATAATGAAGCAAAACAAAAAACACATTACAGATCCCTGTAAGTTGGCGGTGGAGATGGTGGCAGCTCAGGGTCCTGGTCAGGGGGCCTTTGTTGGGCCAATGGGACTTCATCCTGTGAGGATGCAGTGGCTTGTGGGCCAGAATACTGGCCTTGTTCATATTGGCCAGTTGTGTGGTGTCCATAAACCAATTGTCTCTGTGCCTCATGCTGACGGACATATTGGCTTACATCATACCCAACCCCAAAATGGCCATGTTGTCCAAACCCAGGTTGGGACCAGCCTACATCACTGGGTCTGGAAAAGTGGCCATATTGGGATTGGGGGTTGTAGCCTGCCATATGGTAGACTGATGGCCTTTGTACATTTTGTGGTGGGAGGGGTTGAGGTGTAGGCATACGTGGAGTAGGTGCTGCAAATCCTGATTGATCCTGCTCCTGTTGAGGGAATTGAAGGCGCAAGAGGTTGGTTTGGGCAAGCTGCCTTCGCTCCCGATATTCAAACACCTCATAGGGGTTATTTGGAGGGGTGCTTAAATCAATCAGGATTTGCATACATCCTCTCACACATAGCTTCACCTCATGGGGAAGGGGTCTAAAGTAACGGGCAAGGCTGCGGGCAAAGACCTCCTCTCCATCATCTGTGGCTGCCCTGGCCAAATAATTGAGGACCCCAGCATCAACATCAGTTCTTGTGGCTTGCAGCTCTCTCCTCCGGTGGGATCTCCGTAAAGGCCCAGCTGCCTGTGGGGATGACACCAGTGGGCCTGTAGGGCTGCTGCTCTTGCCATGTTCCTCATGCCTTTCCGCATCATGTGCTGCTGAGGGTGGTGGTGCTGCATCTTCCTCACTTGCTGCTGCCTGCAGTGATGATGATGCTGATGGGTCCTCAAGGATGGATGCTGAAGATTCCAAAGATGGGCCTGCCACCTCTTCATCCACACTTACAGGATCTATCACAGCCTTCGATTCCGACCCTGTCTCCCTCTCTGTGAGGTTAGACTGTGTTCTGTTAATAAAAACAAAAAAAAAAAGGTAATTTATTTGTGGCCATTGTTTAATTACACATCTGTGAGCTATATTCACAAAAAAACATACACACAACCTCAGATCAGCACATCTCTTTCTCTACTCCCCTCTTATCTCATATTCCCACAAGAATATACAAGATTTGTCTTGGGGATCACCACAAATGTTACAAACACTAATACAACACATCATAATGTCGCGTACCATTTCAAGCTACAAAGAAACCAGGAAGACCCACCTCTTAAAACAATCAGATAACCTGCAGTAACAACCCATCCAACAAACCAATGCATGAACATCTCTAAACTCACATACTACATTCTCACCCATCCCTTGTTGTAGCTTGGGATGCTTTGCGGGCAGGGTCCTCTCTCCTCCAGGACCCTTTGGTAATTTAAGCTTGTTTACATTATTGTTTGCACTATATTGACACATCCTTACATGTAATTTGCAATGTAATAACCATAATCAACAAAACAGACTAAGAATTAGTTTCATTACAAATGTGTTTAGTGGTTTTTACTTACTGCCTAAGATCCATACTGACTGTTGTGAATTCTGTGGCTGAGTTCACTTCTGTGGTCACAAGTGGTATTGCAGTCTCTGGGCTTCCTCCCTCAGGTGTTTTGGTGAGCTCGTTGGCTGCCTTGCTATTTAGCTCCACCTGAGTCTGTCTTCCTTGCTCCTTGTCAATGTTCCAGTGTTGGATCTGAGCTACTGCATCTTTCCTTGGGCCTGCTGCTCTGCTAGATAAGTGCTTCTAGTTTGTCTTCTGTTTTTTCTGTCCAGCTTGCTATTAACTTTTGCTGGAAGCTCTGAGAAGCAAAGGGGTGCACCGCCGTGCTGTTAGTTCGGCACGGTGGGTCTTTTTGCCCCTTTGCGTGGTTTTCGTTTTAGGGTTTTTGTAGACTGCATAGTTCTCTTTGCTATCCTCGCTCTGTCTAGAATATCGGGCCTCACTTTGCTGAATCTATTTCATTCCTACGTTTGTCTTTTCATCTTGCT
Source organism: Ranitomeya imitator (assembly GCF_032444005.1). Classification (NCBI taxonomy): domain Eukaryota; kingdom Metazoa; phylum Chordata; class Amphibia; order Anura; family Dendrobatidae; genus Ranitomeya; species Ranitomeya imitator. Next base: position 384,044,573 of record NC_091284.1, read on the forward strand.
AACAGTCATTATATGTGGGGGGCTGCCTATTCCTTTGGGGTATTTCTCTGAGGTAAGTCAGGCTTGTATTTCTATCTTCAGGCTAGTCAGCTCCTCAGGCAGTGCCGAGTTGCATAGGTAGTGATAGGCGCAATCCACTGCTGCTTATAGTTGTGTGAGGATAGATCAGGTACTGCAGTCTACAGAGATTCCACGTCTCAGAGCTCGTCCTATTGTTTTTGGTTATTGCCAGATCTTTGTATGTGCGCTGATTACTGCACACTGTGTTGCCTGATTGCCAGCCATAACAGTACAAGGAGCCACACCAATGATTCCCAATAGAGGGAAAAAAGAAATCCTGACATCATTTTTTTTTCTTAGCTCTGTCTTCAGTCTTTTTTTTCCCCTAGACATTAGAGTGCTTCAGGACACAGCTGTGGACATGGATATTCAGGCTCTGTGCTCCTCAATGGATAATCTCGTTGTAAATGTACAAAAGATTCTAGATACTATTGATCAGAAATCGATGCTAGAACCAAGAATTCCGATTCCTGATTTGTTTTTTGGTGACAGAACTAAGTTCCTGAGCTTCAGAAATAATTGTAAGCTATTTTTGGCCTTGAAACCTCATTCTTCTGGTAATCCTATTCAACAGGTTTTGATTATTATTTCTTTTTTGCGCGGCGACCCACAGGACTGGGCGTTTTCTCTTGCACCAGGAGATTCTGCATTGAGTAATGTTGATGCATTTTTCCAGGCGCTGGGATTGCTTTACGATGAGCCTAATTCAGTGGATCAGGCTGAGAAAAATCTGCTGGCTTTATGCCAGGGTCAGGATGATGTAGAAGTATATTGTCAGAAATTTAGGAAGTGGTCAGTACTCACTCAGTGGAATGAATCTGCACTAGCGGCTTTGTTCAGAAAGGGTCTCTCTGAAGCTCTTAAGGATGTAATGGTGGGATTTCCTATGCCTGCTGGTTTGAATGAGTCTATGTCCTTGGCCATTCAGATCGGTCGTCGCTTGCGCGAGCGTAAATCTGTGCACCATCTGGCGGTATTGTCTGAGAGTAAACCTGAGCCTATGCAGTGCGACAGGACTATGACTAAAGTAGAACGGCAAGAACACAGACGTCTGAACAGACTGTGTTTCTATTGTGGTGATTCTACTCATGCTATTTCTAATTGTCCTAAACGCACTAGGCGGTTCGATAGCTCTGCCGTTATTGGTACTGTACAGTCCAAATTCCTTTTGTCCATTACCTTAATGTGCTCTTTGTCATTGTATTCTGTCATGGCGTTTGTGGATTCAGGCGCTGCCCTGAATCTGATGGATTTGGATTATGCTAAATGTTGTGGATTTTTCTTGGAGCCTTTGCGGTGTCCTATTCCGTTGAGAGGAATTGATGCTACACCTTTGGCCAAGAATAAGCCTCAGTACTGGGCCCAGCTGACCATGTGCATGGCTCCTGCACATCAGGAAGTTATTCGCTTTCTGGTACTGCATAATTTGCATGATGTGGTCGTGTTGGGGTTGCCATGGCTACAAACCCATAATCCAGTATTGGATTGGAACTCTATGTCGGTAACCAGCTGGGGTTGTCAGGGAGTACATGGTGATGTTCCATTTTTGTCTATTTCGTCATCCATTCCTTCTGACATCCCAGAGTTCTTGTCGGACTTTCAGGATGTATTTGAAGAGTCCAAGTCTGATGCCCTACCTCCGCATAGGAATTGTGATTGTGCTATCGATTTGATTCCTGGTAGTAAATTCCCTAAGGGTCGTTTATTTAATTTGTCCGTACCTGAACACACCGCTATGCGCAGTTATGTGAAGGAGTCCCTGGAGAAGGGACATATTCGCCCATCGTCGTCACCATTGGGAGCAGGGTTCTTTTTTGTAGCCAAGAAGGATGGTTCGCTAAGACCGTGTATTGATTACCGCCTTCTTAATAAGATCACTGTTAAGTTTCAGTATCCCTTGCCATTGATTTCTGACTTGTTTGCTCGGATTAAGGGGGCTAGTTGGTTTACTAAGATTGATCTTCGTGGTGCGTATAATCTGGTGAGAATCAGGCAGGGAGATGAATGGAAAACGGCATTTAATACGCCCGAGGGTCATTTTGAGTATCTGGTGATGCCGTTCGGACTTGCCAATGCTCCATCTGTTTTTCAGTCTTTTATGCATGACATTTTCCATGAGTATCTGGATAAATTCTTGATTGTTTACTTGGATGACATTTTGATCTTCTCAGATGATTGGGAGTCTCATGTGAAGCAAGTCAGAATGGTTTTCCAGGTACTGCGTGCTAATTCCTTGTTCGTGAAGGGATCAAAGTGTCTCTTCGGTGTGCAGAAAGTTTCATTTTTGGGGTTCATCTTTTCCCCTTCTACTATCGAGATGGATCCGGTTAAGGTTCAGGCCATCCAGGATTGGACTCAGCCGACATCTCTAAAAAGTCTGCAGAAATTCCTGGGCTTTGCTAATTTTTATCGTCGCTTCATCTGTAATTTTTCTAGCATTGCCAGACCATTGACCGATTTGACCAAGAAGGGTGCTGATTTGGTTAATTGGTCTTCTGCTGCCGTGGAAGCTTTTCAGGAGTTGAAGCGTCGTTTTTGCTGTGCCCCTGTGTTGTGTCAACCTGATGTTTCTCTTCCGTTCCAGGTCGAGGTTGATGCTTCTGAGATTGGTGCAGGGGCGGTTTTGTCACAGAGAGGTTCTGGTTGCTCAGTGTTCAAACCATGTGCTTTCTTTTCCAGGAAATTTTCTGCTGCTGAGCGTAATTATGATGTGGGCAACCGAGAGTTGCTGGCCATGGAGTGGGCATTCGAGGAGTGGCGTCATTGGCTTGAGGGTGCTAAGCATCGCGTGGTGGTTTTGACTGATCATAAGAACCTTACTTATCTTGAGTCTGCCAAGCGCTTGAATCCTAGACAGGCCCGTTGGTCGTTATTTTTTGCTCGTTTTGATTTTGTGATTTCATACCTTCCGGGCTCTAAAAATGTGAAGGCGGATGCTCTGTCTAGGAGTTTTGTGCCCGACTCTCCGGGGTTATCTGAGCCGGCGAGTATCCTCAAGGAAGGAGTCATTGTGTCTGCCATCTCCCCTGATTTGCGGAGAGTGTTGCAGAAATTTCAGGCTAATAAACCTGATCATTGTCCGGCCGAGAAACTGTTCGTCCCTGATAGGTGGACTAGTAAAGTTATCTCTGAACTTCATTGTTCGGTGCTGGCCGGTCATCCAGGAATCTTTGGTACCAGGGAGTTGGTTGCTAGATCCTTCTGGTGGCCGTCTCCGTCACGGGATGTGCGTGCTTTTGTGCAGTCCTGTGGAATTTGTGCTAGGGCTAAGCCCTGCTGTTCACGTGCCAGTGGGTTGCTTTTGCCCTTGCCGGTCCCGAAGAGGCCTTGGACACATATTTCGATGGATTTCATTTCTGACCTTCCCGTTTCTCAAAAAATGTCGGTCATTTGGGTGGTCTGTGATCGCTTTTCTAAAATGGTCCATCTGGTGCCCTTGGTTAAATTGCCTTCCTCCTCTGATTTGGTGCCTTTGTTCTTCCAGCATGTGGTTCGTTTACATGGCATTCCTGAGAATATTGTTTCTGACAGAGGTTCCCAGTTTGTCTCGAGGTTCTGGCGAGCCTTTTGTGGTAGGATGGGCATTGACCTATCTTTCTCCTCGGCCTTCCATCCTCAGACTAATGGCCAGACCGAACGAACCAATCAGACCTTGGAAACATATCTGAGATGTTTTGTTTCCGCTGACCAGGATGATTGGGTGTCATTTTTGCCGTTGGCTGAGTTCGCCCTTAATAATCGGGCCAGCTCGGCTACCTTGGTCTCTCCATTTTTCTGCAATTCTGGGTTCCATCCTCGTTTCTCTTCAGGACAGGTTGAGTCTTCGGACTGTCCTGGTGTGGATTCTGTGGTGGACAGGTTGCAGCAGATCTGGACTCAGGTAGTGGACAATTTGACCTTGTCCCAGGAGAAGGCTCAGCTTTTCGCTAATCGCAGACGCCATGTGGGACCCCGACTTCGTGTTGGGGATCTGGTTTGGTTATCTTCTCGTCATATTCCTATGAAGGTTTCCTCTCCTAAATTTAAACCTCGTTTTATTGGTCCGTATAGGATTTCTGAGATTCTCAATCCGGTGTCTTTTCGTCTGACCCTCCCAGACTCCTTTTCCATACATAATGTATTCCATAGGTCGTTGTTGAGGAGATACGTGGCACCTATGGTTCCATCTGTGGAGCCTCCTGCCCCTGTTTTGGTGGAGGGGGAATTGGAGTATATTGTGGAGAAGATTTTGGATTCTCGTGTCTCTAGACGGAAACTCCAGTATCTGGTCAAATGGAAGGGTTATGCTCAGGAAGATAATTCCTGGGTTTTTGCCTCTGATGTCCATGCCCCAGATCTTGTTCGTGCCTTTCATGTGGCTCATCCTGGTCAGCCTGGGGGTTCTGGTGAGGGTTCGGTGACCCCTCCTCAAGGGGGGGTACTGTTGTGAATTCTGTGGCTGAGTTCACTTCTGTGGTCACAAGTGGTATTGTAGTCTCTGGGCTTCCTCCCTCAGGTGTTTTGGTGAGCTCGTTGGCTGCCTTGCTATTTAGCTCCACCTGAGTCTGTCTTCCTTGCTCCTTGTCAATGTTCCAGTGTGTGATCTGAGCTACTGCATCTTTCCTTGGGCCTGCTGCTCTGCTAGATAAGTGCTTCTAGTTTGTCTTCTGTTTTTTCTGTCCAGCTTGCTATTAACTTTTGCTGGAAGCTCTGAGAAGCAAAGGGGTGCACCGCCGTGCTGTTAGTTCGGCACGGTGGGTCTTTTTGCCCCTTTGCGTGGTTTTCGTTTTAGGGTTTTTGTAGACTGCATAGTTCTCTTTGCTATCCTCGCTCTGTCTAGAATATCGGGCCTCACTTTGCTGAATCTATTTCATTCCTACGTTTGTCTTTTCATCTTGCTAACAGTCATTATATGTGGGGGGCTGCCTATTCCTTTGGGGTATTTCTCTGAGGTAAGTCAGGCTTGTATTTCTATCTTCAGGCTAGTCAGCTCCTCAGGCAGTGCCGAGTTGCATAGGTAGTGATAGGCGCAATCCACTGCTGCTTATAGTTGTGTGAGGATAGATCAGGTACTGCAGTCTACAGAGATTCCACGTCTCAGAGCTCGTCCTATTGTTTTTGGTTATTGCCAGATCTCTGTATGTGCGCTGATTACTGCACGCTGTGTTGCCTGATTGCCAGCCATAACAACTGACATCCAAAAAGGAAAGACGGTCATAATATATGTATTTGCGCTTCTTCAGTGGGACTGCTGACCCACTTCTAGCCCGCTGCTGTCTTTCCCGCAGGTATTGGTCCCGGATGCTGCGCCATCGTGTCATAACATCATCCACTGCAATTACATGGTCAAAAATATTGTTCACTATCATTCTGAACATAGCTTATTACAGTTGTCAGTGATATATTATTCCTATTTTTTATTTTTTTTCTTGCACCATTATTTCCATGGTGCTGCAGATGATAAAGGGGTTACATGCAGAGGTCTATATATCGGTCACAGTTAAAAACTTTTCAGTCACAGACTGGTAGAGAAGGGAGAGAGCCCTGTTCTTGCAAACACACATTAGGTAAGATTTTGGATAGGAAAAGAAAATGCCTTGTGCAATAATTAGCCTAATGTGCGAAATTAGGGTCAACACCCCTCTGGACGAGGTATGAGTCCAAATAAATCTTTAGCAGGGCAAGATCAAGATTACCTATGTACAGAAACACTTTTGCATGTTAATCAGCTTTTGAAATTGCCAAAAATGGCCATAAATGACATAGAAAGATAAAAATGATTGTTCAAGTAATCATGTAGGGAAAGCATCTTGTAAAGTTCAATCTTGTGAATACATGAGTGTACTTACATAGACTTGTCTGCTCCGTACGTGGCCGTTGGGCATAATCGGGGAATAGGAGCCCACAGATGGCCCTCCAAGCTGCCTCTTTCCTGGCCCGGTTGGAGTAGTTGGGATCCCGCTGGTCCCATATTTCTGGCCTTTCTTGGACCAGGATGAGGAGCATGTCGACGTTGATTATACAGGCCAAGATGCTTGCAACTCTGTGGAGGCGAGCACCAGACTTCCGGGATGTCTGTGTGGCTTTTTGAGCTAATTAGCATGTCTGAGATTCATGATTGAGGGATTGGCTCAATTCCTTGCACCTGGCGATGTCTGGAGATGTCTGGCGTATTTCACGCAAGTCACACTGTTGGTCCGTGTGTAATCCGTATTTTTCTGGCCCCCATAGACTTTCATTGGCAATTTTTTTGCGCAATACGGTGACAAACGCAGCATGCTGCGATTTTCTACGGCCGTAGAAGCCCATATAATACGGATCGGTAAAATACGGCAGATAGAAGCTTGGCCATAGAGATGTATTGTACCGTATGCAATCCGTATTTTCTGCACCTCTCTTGCATCCGTAAAACTCGCTAGTGTGAGGCCGGCATAATAGATATAGCTTTTCTGGGCGTCTGTGGGCTTCTATTTTTAGGCTGGGGTGCCAATATCCATAGCTCCTTACCAGACTGAGAACACCAGCCCCCAGTTGTCAGCTTTAGCTTGGCTGTGAAAAATGGGGGGGCCTCACGATGTGTTTTAAATTATTGCTTCAATTATTTATTTAAATTTAAAAAAAACAGCGCGGAGATCCCACTAATTTTGATAACCAGTCTTGCTAACACTGACAGCTGAGGGATGCCTGGCTGGTTATCAAAAATGCAGGGGAACCCTGTATTTTTTATTATTATTTATTGAGAGCGCAGGCGCCTGTTTTCGCTGTTAATATTGGCAGCAGGCATAGGCTGATGGGAGCAGTAGTCCTCCTATTAGCTGATTCCAGTCACCAGAGGTAAACTTTTTACTGCTGATCTAAGCTGCGGTCTCACGCTGTCATTTGATAGCCTGGGAACTGTAACTGTCTGACCAGGGGTAATGATTTTACCAACAATCAGAAGCAGAGTTTGACGCACCGTTATACACATGATTATGCAAGAAACACCCAGTGTTTGGGTTGCTAAACTCAAACAGTAACACTGACTTCCTGGTAAAATATATGTTCAGTGTCAGTTCCTGAACAGCAGGTGTTTGGTTTGGATGCTGAACTTTACTGTTTGGATTTGCCCATCTCTGCTCACAACTTCCTCTCTCCCCCTATCTGACCACCAGATGTTTCCTGGATGAAAACCTCTTCCAGAGTGCTCTCGACCTCAGATAGCAAAAACTCACAGTCAACAACAACACACAGCAAACCTCCTCTTCAGAGGAGCCGGAATTCTAATGTCTTGATGCCAGCCTTGAACTCACATAGCCAATATCCTCTCCGGAGTTGCCAGAATTCTAATGACACAGGGCCAGCCCTGAACACTTGCTGTCACAAATCACTGACATCCCACTGGTAATTGATGCAGTGCAAAACATGCAAAACGGAGAGACAGAGCGGTATCGAATCCACCCACACTCACTCACCAAGCACAAGTGATGCTATCACGCCTGCCCTTTATGCACCAGGCTACACACCAAACACTAACGCCCAGTCAGTGTTAAAACAGGAATTAATATCAATTTAAGCCTTTTCTATAATATAAACATTATTTATATTATATAAATACAGTATATACTGTAAATATATACTGTGCATACACACACACATGTAAAGAGAGAGAGCAGATATATGTAGTTGATGTGGTAATTATACCGAAATGTATGCATGTAAAATATTTTATATTTTATAGGTGAGAAGTGTTAGATTTTTGCAAGTATTCTGCCTATATTAAGTCGGTATTCAACTGATAAATGCAAAACAGATTACAGATTGAAAGCCTTTTTTTCAGAGTTAATCACGAAGATCCCACTGTACTATTTCATGACAGAAAAAGAATTGAAGCTTTGAACATTTTTTATCAGATAGTTTTGAAGGAAAGGCAAAAATCTCATTAAGACTTGGAGTTTCAGTCCTGCCCTCTCTCGAGTTGATAATGCCATTGACTTGCGATTTACAACCCTGGAAAATAAATTTTACCCTTGTGCTCCTCCCTTGCTTATCAGATAATCTGTTTTAGCAATGATCATTGGTAATCATGGTTATTTGATGAAACATGGAAGGTTATTCATTGAATCGCTGTACTGCTGACCGCGAGTCAATAAATTTTGCAGTTGCAAAATCAAAGTTCATTATAGCATATATAATTTAGAAGGGATATTATATTCAAACAGATTTTTTTTTCAAAATAATCCTTTCCCGTACTACACCAAAATACACTGTATGGAGAATAATTAGGAAAGTGAGTATTTTGACCATATTATCGAGACCCCTCAGCATAATAAACAATTTATGTAAGGCTACGTTCACATTGGCGTTCCGCCAATGTGCGTCGCTGTTGCGCCGGCGACGCGCCGGCGACGCAGCGGCGACGCGCCCCTATGTTTAACATAGGGGACGCGTGCGTCGTTTTGGTGGCGTTTTTCGCCACGTGCGTCGTTTCCGACGCTAGCGTCGGACGCAAGAAAACGCTACATTGTAGCATTTTCTGTGCGTCCGATTTTCGTCAAAAACGACGCACGCGTCGCAAAACGCGCGCGTTTTTGCGCGCGTTTGCGCGCGTTTTTACGTGCGTCGCGCGTTGCGTCGCCGACGCAGGGCGGCGCAACGCTAGTGTGAACCTAGCCTTACAAATAATAAAAGTTCTTAGCACTCATCTCACTGCTCACCCCATGTTCTGTTTTCTTACAGGTTCTCATGTGTGTAATGTAACATGCAGCATAACCATTCTCTGCCTTCCAAAATAAGCAGACCGTTCTGATTAGTCTAACTTGTTTATTGGTCAACAGGTTTATGTATATCAATCAAAATATATATGGATGGTTGATAAGACTGCAAGAATACAATTAACAAGTATAAATATTGAGCTTAGAATATCACATAACTATGACAATAAACAATGAAAGCACAAAGCAGGATGGAGCTTGTACATGTGAACACATGACTTAGTATTAATCAACGTCTGATTTAACGACTTGCTGACAGAGCTAATTTGGTACTTAATGACCAAGAACATTTTTACAATTCTGACCGTCATTTTATGAGGTTATTGCTTTGGAATGCTTCAACGTGTCCCACTGATTTTTAATTTGTTTTTGTTCATGACATATTGTCCTCATGTTAGTGGTAAAATGTCTTTGATATGACTTGCGTTTATTTATGAAAAACACAAAATTTGGCCAAAATTTTGAACATTTAGCAATTTTAACATTTTAATTTTTGTACCCTTAAATCAGAGAGTGGTGTCACACAAAATAGTTAATAAATAACATTTCCCATATGTCAGCTTTACCTCAGCACAAGGATGGTGGATCCTAGGATGTTATAAAGGTTAAAAGTTGACCAGCAATTTCCAACAAAATTTACAAAACCATTGTTTTTAGGGACCACCTCCCATTTGAAGCGAGTTTGGGGGTCAATATAACAGGAAATACACAAAAATGACACCATTCTAAAAACTTCACCCCTCAAGGTGCGCAAAACCACATTCAAGAAGTATGTTAAAGGGACTCTGTCACCTGAATTTGGCGGGACTGGTTTTGGGTCATATGGGCGGAGTTTTCGAGTGTTTGATTCACCCTTTCCTTACCCGCTGGCTGCATGCTGGCTGCAATATTGGATTGAAGTTCATTCTCTGTCCTCCATAGTACATGCCTGCGCAAAGCAATCTTGCCTTGTGCAGGCATGTACTATGGAGGACAGAGAATGAACTTCAATCCAATATTGCAGCCAGCATGCAGCCAGCGGGTAAGGAAAGGGTGAATCAAACACCCGAAAACTCCCCCATATGACCCAAAACCAGTCCCGCCAAATTCAGGTGACAGGTTCCCTTTAACCCTTCATGTGCTTCACAAGAAATAAAGCAATGTGGAAAGAAAAAATAAATTTAGTTTGGAAATTGTTTTATTTTCACAAGGGTAACAGGAGAAAATGGACCATAAAATTTGTTGTGCAATTTCTCCTGAATACGCCAATACCCTATATGTGGGGGAAAGCCATTATTTTAGTGAATGGCAGGGCTCAGAAGGGATTGAGCAAAGTTTGACTTTTTGCACGCAAAATTGTCTGGAATCAATGGTGGCACCATGTCAGGTTTGGAGACCCCCTGATGTACCTAAACAGTGGAACTCCCCAATTCTAACTTCAACCCTAACCCTAACTCACCCCTAACCCTAATCCCAACCCTAATCATAGGCCTAACCACAAACCTAACCCTAACATACCTGGAACCTTTATCCCAACCTTAACCATAATCTCAACCATTACCACAACCCTAATCCTAGCCCAACCCTAACATTTGACCAACCCTAACCCTAGCGCCAACCCCAACCCTAGCCCCAACCCTTACCCTAGCTCAACCCTAATAATAGCCCAACTCTAACCCTACCTTTAGCCCAACCCTAACTTTAGCCAAATCCATTAACTTTAGCCCAACCCTAACTTTAGCCCCTAGCCTAACTTTTGCCCAACCCTAACTCTAATAGAAAAATGGATATAAAGACTTTTTTTATTTTGTTATTTTTACGTAACTAAGGGGGTGATAACTGGGGGTTTGATTTATAATTTTTTATTTTGATCACTGTGATAGGGTCTATCAAAATGAACCAATAGAAGAAGTTCTTTTACTGGCCTGAGGAATAGTTAACTCTCAACAGACTTCCACACTTTGACTTCATCTTTGAGCATATTCCCATCCTTACTTTGGAACGTTTTGGTGACGAAGCCTAGTGGCCACTCAATGCGGTGGCTGTATTACATAAGCTATACATCACCAGGATTGATGTTCTGTTTGTAGCTCTGTCAATTTTTCCTTGGTTGTAAGGTAGAGAGATGCAGCTTCTTCATCTGTCCCAGAAAACATTAGATATCTTTTGCACCTGCCTCTATTTCTGACAGTAGAGGTCTTTGTCTTTAAATTCTTCAAGCGGAGAACTCAGAGTGCTGATTTTCTGAGTAACATGGCGGGATTGAGAATAGTCATATCTCTTGAGTCACTAGAAAGTGCAATCAATGGTCTGATATTCATGATAGCTGAATCTTCTTCCAAAAACGTAGTCAGATTTTCATATCTGAGACTAGCAATTCCTGCTTGCATGAAGATTGAGTCTATGACTGTGAATGTTATTCCTATAATTCTCTCCCAAGCACCTACCATGTGAGAATAACACAGTATATTGAAAGTTCATGTGCATCCTTACTCAATTAAGAATCTTTTCACATTGGGAGTGTCTAAGTTTGAAGGAATTTTAAGTTTATTTAATGCTCCAACAAAATTTGTGCCTCTACCAGAGCGAATGTGCTTCACTCTACCTCTGATGGCAACTTGATGTGTCCATGGATTCAATTACTTCAACATGTACAGCACTGATGGATATGCAAGTAAACATGACCGCCTAGAATTTTCGTTGGTATGAATCTCTCTAGTGTGCCATGCAACCACTGACCAAGGGCCAAATTCATCCAGATCTATGTCTACCAAATGGGAGATTGGCCATTTTCGGGTACTGAAAAACAACACAATATTTGCATCAGGTAACGCAGAAGATGAATTTACTCACATATCTCTTGGCTCTGATCATCCACAATTCAAAAGCTTGTAGATTCAGTAAACAATCAATCCTTGTGTTCAACTAATACTTTGTGATCTTGCACGAGCAGAGTCATAATGTGATGATGTCCTGGAATTATTACAGGATGTTTTTTCATGAATTAAACTTTGGCTTCAAGAAGACAGCCTTCTATTCTTAACATCTCATGCTCATTTTTATCATCTTTGGGTGAACCGTCACCCACTTTGTTTGAGTTACCTTCATAACTCTCAACAGGTTTATCATCTACTTGTATTTTAGCTGTAGAATCTTCTTTTTATCAGATGTTTGTTCTGTCTTCCTGTGCCTATGGTGTTAGAGGCCAGGACATCCCTTCCAGGTGGGTTGTATTGCAGGCACTGTTTGTTGCTCTGGTCTCCCGATCAGGTACAACCGCTGGGTCTGCTGCTTAGCGCAGACGTTGGTCCCAGTATCTTGCTCAGGCTCCTGTTATATGTGTGGTAACTGCTAGTTCTCCAGCTAAAGTGTATGATAAACAGTGGTTTACAGAGGCAACCCCACTCTCTGGAGTCTAAGTCCAGAAATCACCTTGCTGAGCATGTCCGTGATGTGGCGCCTGGTCATTGGTGCGCGGATGCTTTCTTCTCTGGTGATGTGACAGTACCGGACTGGCCCACGGGCGATGCCCTTTAAGAAAAGGCTTAAATTGATATTAATTCCTGTTTTAACACACAGTGAAATTTCTTTCTTACCCATCTATTTAACTCTATTTTTTATTTTTGGAAGCTCAGTTTTGTATGTCTGATAGTGTAAGTGAATTATTTAGTTGGACCTGCACGGATTTCCATAGCAGTACAGATAGTAGTTTAATGGGAACCTGTCATCTGGATTTTGCTGCCTCACCTGAGAACAGCATGATGTAGGAAAATAGACCTTGATTCCAATGATTTATCGCTTAGATTACTGGGTGCAGCAGTTGTGATGCAATCTGAGTTATTAGATTCGTCATGAAGCAGAGCTGAAAAAGCTAACCCTGCCCACACCAGGCTCTCTATGTACATTGTCTATGGACAGGGAGCTGCTTATCACGGGAAAGAGTGTGGTCTGTCCAGCAGGCATGTGAGAGCTAGCCCCTGCAATGATAATCACTTGTTGATAAAACCCTAATTGTAAGTAAACAATAACACACAGCCTGATAAGTGACATATCAGAGTTTTGTGTTTTAACGCCTACCTCCTGCTGTCCTCAGATTACATTGCAAAAATCTGCTGAAAAATTCCCTTTTGTCAGGGGAGCTGTACATTTCACACTTTTGTACTGTAAAGGGGACATTTGTGTTGACATCTGTATGCATTAATTGACTTTGGGTAAATTTAACCTATGTTTGAATTTGTGTAGTATTGTATGTAGTATATGTAGTATATGTAGTATATATAGACCGGTCCAAAGTGGTCTATATTTTTTCTTTGTTATCTGATGTTTTGGCATGGACTGCAACATTTTGCGAGTGGAATGATCCTATGATGCTTTCTCCACCATCCATTCTTCCTCACTTCCATGAAGTGTTTGATGAACCAGGTCTATTTCATCCAGTTGCTGATTAAATAAAGCAGCTCAGACAAGGAACATTATGACATCTAATTCCATGTCCTGTCTGCTGAAATGGAATAATAACACTCTCCTAGCTGTTTCATACGCTGGACTAACCAGTTGGATGAAAAATATACTTGCTGCTAGAAATTTGCATTCCCCTCTTGATGATTTGATTTGCACTAATAAGCAAAAGGGTAATAATGATTTAAACTTTTTACTTTCAGGCTCCATATGTCACCATCCACTACAGCTTTGAACTTGAGACTACTATCATTTTATAGTCAATTATATTGGCTATCTCACACATAAATTTGAATTGCAGCTATTTTGCATATGATTAGCTATGCAGATTCCTGTCCTATCACTGCATTGTTACTGTGTTTCTCCTGGTGGTGGAAAAATCATTTTCTTCCTGTATACTACCAATTACAACAAGTTCTCATATTTCCTAATTGCTCTGAGTGTTATTAGGTAGACTCTCAAGCGAAAGGTCAAAAGGTCACTGGTTCAAAATTAGGAGCAGCCATGAAGAAGATTTCCCAAGAAAAGAGAAACCACATAATCCAGCTCTTCAATAGCGGTCTCTCAGCCAAGAAAATTGCCAAACTGCATCATGCGAGTGTCATGACAGTTGAAAGAATACTAAATGATGTTCATCCATCCATTCAAAAGCCAAGAGGTGGTGGAGGTGGTTCATATGCTTTGTAATATTGAGATCACAGATGTCCATGCAACCAACGTGCGACACACGTTACACAAGTCTGGAATGGTGTAAAAAAAAAGTGAGGAAGCCTCAACTTAAATATTGTCATTAGAAGCATTGGCTCAAGCTTGTAAAAAAGTGCAAAAAGTGAATGGTAGAAGATTGGAAAAAGGTGATTTGAAGGAGCAGTCACGGCAAGGTTGCAAGATATCTCTGGTTTTTGCTCCTTCCCTATCCCTAATAGTAGAGACGTCATGGCTATCGCTGCTCCTTGGATAACTTCTGAAGACACCAGAGCTAGATACGCTCTTAACCCTCCGTCACATACAATATTCGGACTAACTAGTTCACATACAATGTGCCTGTCAGGCGCCTGCTGGAAAAATACCTATAATATCTAATGTTTGCAATTTCAGTGCTCTAAAAGTGATCAGTGACCTTCATAGGGATGTAATAAAAGAGACTACACATAATCAGTTGCAAAAAAAAACATTTACTTAACATAAAACTAATAACTATGAAATACAAACTTTTCAAAACTCCCGCCAAATAGTCCCCAGTTCGACTCTCTCAAAACAATGTACAAAGAAAATTTTTGAACACAAACTTAATTTTAAGGTACCTTAAGTACTATTAAAAACATATTCAATCAGAAGTAGATGCTGAGGTTTCCCCAGAAAAGTCACACTTGCAGAGCAAATAGCAAGAATTACACACCATTTTTGCATGTGTCAGGCAAATTGCTTTATGACATTTGAGACATTCATAATTTGAAAGCCTTCTCGTTCCGCTTTCCGTTTGGCAGGTGGTGCATCTCCTTCTTTTGTGAGGTGGTGCAGATGGTGACTTTTCACCATCATCTTCTGGGCGGAACCTTTTGAGCTGAACTTGAAGGCGAGAGGGGATACCGATTGTTTTCACGCTTCTCCTGCGTAGCTCTCCAAGTACTAGTTCATGGGCCAATTTTTTCAGATACAATCGTCTACGGAGTGGTTCAAGCTTGTTTTCAAGATAAATTGTCACCATCTTGCTCTGTTTCAGAATCCAGGACACATTCTTCCACCTCATCATGAGAATCAATCTCACTTTCCTCTCCTAAATCCTCATTCAGTGTGAGGTCTCTATCATCTAACAGCATGTTTGTTACTTCCTCAACATCAAGTTGTTTGGATAAATTGTACATTTTCCTCTCCATTTCAGCAGATAATCTGAAGCAAGAGAAGGAATATGTTAGGGAACTACTGTATATGCCTGAGCAGCACACTTTCTTTTATAAAATCTCCCTTATTTCTATGAAATATCCTCACATTTTGTGCTATACATTCATAAAACAAGCTAAATAAACTATTGTGATGAATAAAAACATAAAATACCAACCTTACTGAATGTGACGTATTCACATACAATGAGCCTGAGAGATCTGTGCAGCTATATCCTCTCCCCTGAAGCTCTGAAATCCAACTGTGATATCAGGTTTCACAGACCTTCAAGAGACAGGAGACTACCTGGAGGGAGGGGGTTTCCTCACAATCTGGTGAGGAAGGAGAAATGAAAGTAAAAGAGAAGCGCCTGTCAGATCAGTTGTATGTGACGGAGGGTTAAGTCAGCTCTTATCTGTCCCCTCCCCCAGCCAATGAAGTGGGGAGTTGTTGTGTATATGCAGGGCTGGCTTTTTGCACAGGCAGACCAGGCAGACGCCTGGGGCCCCCACCTACAAAATCCCTCCAGTGGCTCCCAATTCCCCAACGAATTCAGTTCAAGCTACTAACACTGATCTACAAAGCCATCCACAACCTGTCCCCTCCCTATATCTCTGAACTAAACTCGCACTAACTTTCCTCACGTAATCTTCGATCCTCCCAAGACCTCCTTCTCTCCTTCACACTTATTCGTTCCTCACACAACCGCCTCCAAGATTTCTCCCGAATATCCCCCATCCTCTGGAGTTCTACGCCTCAACACGTCCGATTATCCACCACCCTCGGATTCTTCAGACGGAACCAGAAAACCCATATTTTCAGGAAAGTCTACAGCCTGCAATAACCATTCTGCCGCCTCGCCAACTGCCCGAGCTGCCGCTACGTCACCGACCACCCGAGCTGCCGCCATGTCACCGACCACCCGAGCTGCCGCCATGTCACCGACCACCCGAGCTGCCACCACGTCACCGACCACCTGAGCTGCCACCACGTCACTGACCACCCGAGCTGCCGCCACCACCACCACCAGTGCTGCAGCACACCAACCTCCTGTCTCTTCCCCACTATCCTGAAGAATGTAAGTCCGCAGGGACAGGGTCCTCTTCCCTCTGTACCAGTCTGTCACTGTAAATTTGTTTACTGTTAACGATATCTGTAACCCTGTATGTAACCCCTTTTCACATGTACAGCACCATGGAATTAATGGTGCTATATAAATAATAATAATAATGATAATCTGCAACCCCTGTATGAAGTGCCCAGAGGGTGTTCAGCAGTGATTAATGCTGTGCATTGCTCTGTAGTCCCAGAGCGTCTCTCCCAAACCCCCCTTGAGACCCCCTCAGTGCAGTGATTTTCTCACTGTGGTCCCAGAGCTCTATGATGATTGCTGCAGGATCAGGTTTCACAGTCACATACAGCAGCCATCAGCATTGGCTCTGACCAGTCACTAAATCACTGCTTTTAATCTGACAGGGCGACCTCCTGTCACTACTGTCTGGATGACACAAGACAGGAATATTGTCTGCTGAATCAGGGCATTTATTATATAGAAATAAATGAATTCCCACGTGAAATAATAAGGGTAAACCATACACATATATAGTACAGGTGTGCATAGGAATCAGCGTTTTTGGTGCATTTTTTTTTTGCAGCCAAAACCTACTCTCTTGGCAGTAAAAAGTCTGCTTTCAAAGAACCCATTTTCTAGGGTATGTGCAGAGAATCCGGAAATGGCAGCCCTTTGGACGCAATGGATATGTGCTGCATCCAAAGTGCTTCCATGTTTTGAATACAGGTGATTCCGCACGTGTTCATTGAACCGAGCGGAATCACCGCGTCCTATACATTGGACGGGTGAGATTTCTCTTGTGGAGACTTGCGTCTATGCCAGATAAATTGGCATGCTGGGGTCTGGAGAGACGCACCGCATGTCCGCCTCCGCAGGTGAGGTGCCGGTGTCAGTGCACGCCTAGTAGAGATGGAATTTCTTGAAATACCATCCACTATACTGTAACATCTGGCCGCTGTGGGTTGGACGCTGTACAAGTACACAGAAGCCGACCCTTAGAGCTTTTGCTGTTTGCTTTTTACAGTATGCATTTTGTCTACAGTACATGTTTAATAAAGTTAGTTTTATTCACCAAAAATGCAGTGAAAAATAACATTGCAACATTTGCAGCATTTTTAAAACTTTTTCATTGCTTTCTACGGGTGAAAAAAAATTGCTGAAGTGACATGCTGCAGATTTAATAAAGGCTGCAGTTGTGAAATTCAGTCAGGAGAAAATAAACATATGAACATGGCAAAAAGCTGCTTTTCAAAGTGCCAGCAAAACATAGGAGATTTCCAAAATCTCCTGCAGGCGCTTGTTTGTTTCTGACTGGATTTCAGAACTGTAGGGCTTTATAAATCTGTAGCGTGTCACTTCTTTCAGTGTGTTTTCACCCGTAGAAAGCAATGAAAGAATAAAAAAGCTGCAGATATTGCAACGGCATTTTTCACTGCAATTTTTTAAGTGGTTTTGGTGAATTAAACTATTAGGTCTTGTTCACATGTTCAGTATTTCACATCAGTATTTGTAATGCAGAAACAGCAGTGGAACAATGAGGTTATGTGCACACGTTGTGGAATCTGCCGTGGATTTTTCCACCCAGATTCCTAAAAATCTGCAGGTAAAACGCAGATTTACGGCGGAATTACGGCATTTTTTGTGCGGTTTTCAACAGCGTATTTACCGCTGCGGATTCCTATTATGGAGCAGGTGTAAAACGTTGAGGAATCCGCACAAAGAATTGACATGTTCCAGAAAATACAACGCAGCGTTTCTGCGCGGTATTTTCCGCAGCATGTGTACGGCGGATTTTGTTTTCCATACAATTACATGGTACTGTACAATGCATGGAAAACTGCTGCAGATCCACAGCAAAATCCGCAGCTTGTGCACATACCCTGAGAAACACGTCACCACTTCTGTATTTCTCACCCTCCTGGTTTTGGCTTACACATACTGATGTGAAATACTGACCAAATACTGATCGTATGAATGTGGTCTTAAACATACTGTAGACAAAGCAAACATCCTCACTCCAAAAAAAGCTGAAAAAAGTGTGACGAACACCACAAAACAAGCTGAAAAACAGGTGTTTTGAACGCAACATTTTTACTGCTAAAAGGTTTTGGCTACTGAAAAAAATGCTGCATGTGAACATAGTCTTACTCTGAAACGCTATGTCTATCTGTGGTGTTACATAGGACTGCAGGTGACATCTACTACATTATCTGTACTCAGAGAGTTAGCACTCTATTATCTGTGGTGTTAAAAAAAAATAAGAGGGGGTTGGGGGCAACTCTTTGTTTTGGGGCTTGGGCCCTCAATCTTTTCTGACCCTAGCAACGCCCCTGCATACAGCTAATAGTGGCAGACCTGTTGACCGATATAAGGCCCCTAAATATGGGGGCCGCAGTGTGAGCACTGGCTCCAGGCCACTCCATCAACTGTATCGGCATCCTGCTCATGTAATGTAACCTAAATCTTTGTGTGATTTTACAATGTTAGCATTTGGGGCCCCCCTTTAATTTTTTGCCTGAGCCCCACTTTGACTAAAACCGGCCCTGTATATATGAATACACTACAGGCAAAAATGAAAATACCAGTCATACAAATATGCACTCAAAAACAACATAGTAAAACAACGGGAAGGAAAGGAAGTGAAAACCAAATAGGAGAGGATGAGGATATGCCCACAGACAAATCACCAAGCAACTGTCTCCTGAACAACTCTCCAAAACACCTCCTCAAACAACCAACACCTCCAGCTACAGAACCAGGCAGCATCAAATTAACTCTGGCAATGCCTGCTTGCCAAAGGCGAGTATATATAGCAGAATGGCCAACACTGAACAGCTGAGATCAGGAAATCTTCCATGAGTATTCAGCTAAACTGATTATCCCTGCACTGATAGCAGAAAAAAATAAAAATGTCCAGCTCCACCGAGTCCGTTAAGACAAAATTTCTTTATTCACAAACTTGTAGCATAGAGGATACAAACCTCAGCACAAACCATTTGGATGTGAATCTGAACACATTTCTGGAGACTAAGCTCCCTTAAACAAGCTGGACATTTTTCTTTTTTTGGACTTCACAAGTTTGGACACAGCGGGTCTGTGCTCCCGAAGTTCAACTAATGCATCACGGGTGAGCTGGTTTATTTCTCTTTTCCTCAAAACTGCTAGCAGAAACCTGCAATGTTTAATATGTAGGTGAAGTGCGTCTAATCGGGGCAATAGCATGAAAAATCAGAAAGCGCGATCCTCTGATTCTTCTCTGCAGTTTTTTGCAGTGTTTTTATATCAAGCAGGTCCTTCTTGTGGGTCAACTGATCTAGTCCAGCACATGAAGTCGCTCCTTCTTCAAATCTTCTAGTACAATTTGGTTCCGCTTGAATTCATTTGGCAAGCAGATGGCAGTCTCTCCTCATTTATGGCGCATCCTGGAAGAGTTCTTCAGAGATATCACAACTTCTCATTGCAGCTACACAGGCGCTTGGAAGGAGGGGTTTCTGAGCATCAGAAAGCTTCATAAATATGTCTCCTCAGATTGAAAGCAGACATTATTTGGACAATCAGTTTCTAAGAGCCATAGCACAGTATTCTGCTTTCTATGAACTAGGTCCTTATCACTAGAAGATGTCAGAACTAAGATAAAAGGGAAGTTTCAATGTTTGTAGAGACAGTCACGACAAGTTTGGTAAGCTCTCGTTGTATTCCTCTCCTTTTTTTGGGCTCTATACCTATTCTTGCCATTCTGTGACTTTTACATCTGGGGGATGGGAGAGAGTTGTAAAGACTCTTGCTGCTACAGAAAGCTTCATGAGTGAATGCACATATTGGTGTGTATATGTGTATAAACTGAGTACATTATGCGTGTTTTTTAGGATGTAAATGATTGCATCTGAATATTATATGCATTCTGTTGCATGTTTGATATTGTTTGGGTTTATTGTTTCATTGTGGGTTTGAAGAAAATGCTTAGGCTGCAGTTTTGTGTTAATGGTACATGTAGATACCAGATCGATTTTTAATATTAAACAGGAAAAAGATGTTTTCATTATTTGAAACAGTTTATTTGACTATGAAACTTCATAGGTGGAATGATCAGGACTTAAAACAGAAGAAGCAACAGTTTAGTGAAGACTGAACAACACTTTAGGATTGAATGACAGACATAACAAGAAGGTAGGATAATTAGATTAGAATTCATTTTTGAAGGATGCTTGGAGTGTTTGTGAAGAGGGCACTTCACTAATATGTTGGGACAAATTCAGTCATCCATATATCATAGTTTGATGGCAGACACAGACTTCAAGTCTGACCGCAAGTCTCCTCACCCAAACTCAACAGCCTCACATACTCGAATATTTAGTTACACACTTCACATTGAGAACAGAGAGATCTTTAGACATTCTAATGATTGACCAGATTCTAATGTTGCCAAATATTGATAGGGCAGTGACACAGAGGGGAGAAGACCATATACCTATAGGAAAACTCTTCTGATAAGCCTTCTTAGACAAGACAAGCTAGGAATTAGCAAATGGTCGCCAAAAGGAAAAAAAGGCTTATCTGTTCAACAGAGTGTCTAAATGAAAAAAAAAAACACGTTCGGAGGAGCACAGAAATTTTGGCAAGGTCACAAATTCATTTTTGTAGACACATGACAGGTCCTTTTTAAATGGCAAATTAATCAAATTAATTAAATTAATTGCCCAACCCTAGTGACATGTCACTTATTGTGGTGAATTCTAAGTAGGAAAAAAAGCAGATTCAACATGCCAGATCAACCTCATTGAATATGGATAATCCTCATGCACCCGTAGCATAACAAACAGCATATCTGAGAATTTGTCACGTTAGCAATTAGTGGCTCAGTAAAAATGTGTGTTTTGAAATTGAGCACTGGAATGCATGGAAGATGAATGGTCCCATAGAAAAAATCAAGAGATTAAGATTCTGAACAGAGGAATCTGAGAAAAACGTGGTCAAATTCCCTTTTATGGCAAGTGTGGCACAAAGTGTGGCTGAACAGAAAGAAAATATTGTAACATTAGAGCTTTAGTGGTTTAGCATTTTGTTGATGCTGCATGCATAAATGCACTAATCAGTAGCTTAGCTACCAGGGGGGCAGAGGGTGCAGTTGCCCCGGGCCCACCACTCACAGGGGCCCACCCAGATCTACACTACATTTAATTATATCAGTGTGCACAGCTCGCCAATATAGTTAAGCTCGATGGTAGAGAATGGAGACATGATCTCCCTGTACTACCATGGGCAGTGACCGAAAAGAGACAGGGGAACATACCCCGCCCCTGGGGATGCTGGATACAAGCTGGGTGCCAGGACTGTACCTAACAGCTGCCTCCAGTATACCGGAGACACATCCACATTGCACGCTGAGGGGGCGCATCTGCTGCAGAGCAGTCAGGAAGGCGCTGCTTTTTCCAGCCAGAGAGGAGCAGGACATGGGGACACAGTGGTGTAAGTAACAGCTCACACGTCTACTCTACTCTGCTGCTCCCCTGATAACACCCTGCCAGATTCTTGTCCTGTATCTGCAGTCTCTAAGGTACTGTAGATTTATGGCACCTGATTGAACTTTTGTACAGATCAGGTCACTGTCAATGCAAATTGCCCAAGCATCACCCGATCTGTAAAAAACTTCAAAGCAGCAGCCATAAATCTCAAGGTGCCTCAGATAGAGAGACAAGACTGGGCAGTAATAGGCACTGATAGACGTGTCCCCAGCTGCAGGACCTCAAAAATGAAGATATATGTCTCTTTCCCATTTATATACTGTATATGGGAAAGAGTCAAATATAGTCATCTGTGGGGTCCTGCAGCCGGGGTCACGTCTATCAGTGCACATTACTGACAATTCTTTTCAATGTGTGTATATATATATATATATATATATATATAATATATATATAATATATATATATTTACACACAAAGACACTGGTCTGACAGGACCACGACCTTGGCTATAGGATAGATTTTATATATAAATACAGTTAGGTCCATATATATTTGGACAGAGACAACATTTTTATAATTTTGGTTATAGACATTACCACAATGAATTTTAAACAAAACAATTCAGATGCAGTTGAAGTTAAGATTTTCAGATTTCATTTGACGGTATCCACATTAAAATTGAATGAAGGGTTTAGGAGTTTCAGCTCCTTAACATGTGCCACCCTGTTTTTAAAGGGACCAAAGTAATTGGACAATTGACTCCAAGGCTATTTCATGGACAGGTGTGGGCAATCCCTTCGTTATGTCATTCTCAATTAAGCAGATAAAAGGCCTGGAGTTGATTTGAGGTGTGGTGCTTGCATTTGGAAGGTTTTGCTGTAAAATAAACATGCGGTCAAAGGAGCTCTCCATGCAGGTGAAACAAGCCATCCTTAAGCTGCGAAAACAGAAAAAACCCATCCGAGAAATTGCTACAATATTAGGAGTGGCAAAATCTACAGTTTGGTACATCCTGAGAAAGAAAGAAAGCACTGGTGAACTCATCAATGCAAAAAGACCCGGGTGCCCACGGAAGACAACAGTGGTGGATGATGGCAGAATAATCCCCATGGTGAAGAGAAACGCCTTCACAACTGCCAACCAAGTGAACAACACTCTCCAGGAGGTAGGCGTATCAATATCCAAAGCTACCATAAAGAGAAGACTGCATGAAAGTAAATACAGAGGGTTTACTGCACAGTGCAAGCCACTCATAAGCATCAAGAATAAAAAGGCTAGACTGGACTTTGCTAAAAAACATCTAAAAAAGCCAGCACAGTTCTGGAAGAACATTCTTTGGACAGATGAAACCAACATCAACCTCTACTAGAATGATGGAAAGAGAAAAGTATGGCGAAGGCATGGTACAGCTCATGATCCAAAGCATACCACATCATCTGTAAAATACGGTGGAGGCAGTGTGATGGCTTGGGCATGCATGGCCGCTAGTGGCACTGGGTCACTAGTGTTTATTGATGATGTGACACAGGGCAGAAGCAGCCAAATTAATTCTGAGGTATTCAGAGCCATACTGTGTGCTCAGATCCAGCCAAATGCAACCAAACTGATTGGTCGTCGCTTCATACTTCAGATGGACAATGACCCAAAACATAAAGCCAAAGCAACCCAGGAGTTTATTAAAGCAAAGAAGTGGAATATTCTTGAATGGCCAAGTCAGTCACCTGATCTAAACCCAATTGAGCATGCATTTCACTTGTTAAAGACTAAACTTCAGACAGAAAGGCTCACAAACAAACAGCAACTGAAAACCACCGCAGTGAAGGCCTGGCAGAGCATCAAAAAGGAGGAAATACAGCGTCTGGTGATGTCCATGAGTTCAAGACTTCAGGCAGTCATTGCCAACAAAGGGTTTTCAACCAAGTACTAGAAATGAACATTTTACTAAAAAATTTTTAATCTGCCCAATTACTTTTGGTCCCTTTAAAAACAGGGTGGCACATGTTAAGGAGCTGAAACTCATAAACCCTTCATCCAATTTTAATGTGGATACCCTCAAATGAAAGCTGAAAGTCTGAACTTCAACTGCATCTGAATTGTTTTGTTTAAAATTCATTGTGGCAATGTCTATAACCAAAATTAGAAAAATGTTGTCTCTGTCCAAATATATATGGACCTAACTGTATATCAGAGCTGTGCAAGTAACAGTGTAACACCCCATTTAACCGGTTGTTACAGTGGCATTACTTTCCTCATGGGGAGAGTGATGTCATGCTTGGAAGTGAGGAAGGATCCCTTTTTCAAGTTTCACAAACATGCAACATGCTCTTACTCCAGGTCAGAAGGGGGAGCTCTGATCCAGTTTGTGGGTGGCTCTCCTATTTATATTCTGGCTGGAGGGAGAGTTAGTCAGTCTGTCAGAGACAAAGAAAGAGATCAGTCTCCCAGAGGGAGTAGACAGAGAGAGTCTGTGAGAGGAGAGGAGTAAGGAAGACTGAGGGGCCGTGCAGCCACGTGAGGTGCTGCAGCTCCTGGAAATGAAAGAAAGAATGTAACAGTTTGAGCATGAAGGAGGAAGTAGCAAAGTAGAGCAAAGAGCTGGAGATAGAAGCTACGACTGAGCTTCCTCCACGCTGAAGAGCAGAATACCGGTAGTCGGAAGACCAAGGTTGTAGGGGTAACTTCACGCCCCACGGCAAAAACTGGTGGACAGCTGGATTTCAAATCACCTGTCCACCATTAACACCCGAAGGCACAGTAACACAAAGAGCCTGGGTCATGATAGAGACTCTGTAAAAAGGCTTGGGTTACCTGCCATGCAGGTTAGGCCGGGTTCACATTGCGTTAGTGCAGTCCGTTCAATGCATATGTTAAACAGACTGCGCTAACGCAAGTGCCAACTTTGGCACATCGCTAGCGCAGATAGAGCATCTGCTAGCTCTATCTGCACTAGCGGTGACGGACCCGGAAATGTTGCAGCCCGCGTCTCGGGGTCCATCACTCAATGACGGCACATCGCTAGCGCACTGGGCGTGCGCTAGCGATGCGTCTGCCATAGGAAGTAATGGCGGCATTAACAGACCACGTTACACCGCGTTATGCCACGGTGTAATGTAGTCCATCTAACGGATCACACTAATGCAGTGTAAACCCGGCCTTAGTGTCGTACCTAAAGGGGGACACAGAGAAAGTGAGGACCTTGTGTGAGTTCTAAGGCAGTAAGAGACTACAACACTGCACTTGAAGGATGGCTTCCAACCCCACCTGGTTAGGAGATTCCAGGCTCACTTCAATGCCAGCTGGACCATACCAACACCTGTGATCTAGTACCCTGGACTGTGGCTGCCTGAATTCTACAGTAAAGAGGTAAAGAGACTGCAACTTGTGTACTCTGTTTCTTTCTACACCATCTTCCATCTTTATCTACTACACCAGGAACCCTGGGGACCCAGATTTACCTGTGGGAAGCCATACCATTCCAGCTGCCATAGCATCACTCCAGCAGAACCTTTTAAGCAGTGTTAGTCATCCCTGACTGAATAAAACAGGTGGCGTCACGAACATTTCTTATTTCACAAACCACTTTAAAGACCTTTCCTTTAACTTGGGTGCCCAGGGCCACAGACCAGGTCACCGCCGCTGAGTACCCCACGGACCTGGCTGACGTTCAATTTTGGCATCACAAACAGGATGGACCGACCCAGCAAACAGGTTCTTGTGCGCCTAAGAGACTGTGCTTTATTGAGAGACTATTGAACTGTTAATTTGTGGCCAAAACTGCTGCCATTATAGCACTATGTGTTGTGCAGGAGGAGAAGGGTGTTTTGTCAAGGGTGGAGACTGTAGAAACAGAGCAAGAGCCATGGTCGCCCCTCACCAATACTACTATCTGAGAGAAGTATGCCCATCAATGAATGGTCCACCTCCTGGTCTGGGATGGCAGGAAGAAAAAGAGGACCAGCCCACGAAGACAGGCGTGGTGGAGTGAAACCATGGGAAATCAGACCGAGGAGGAAATGCCGGAAAGCAGTATGGCAGAGGGAGGTGAGCAAGAAACGGAGCTTGGGGTGGAGCAAGAGGACTCCCCCAGCCAGAACCTGCAAGAACTGAACTGACCAGCCACCAATGTTGGATCCAGACCTCCTGCGGAAAGAAGTGGAGGAACTTCCTCGGGAGCTCATGCAGATTCAGCTGAAGGCTGTGACCGAGTGGAAGGAGGCCTTCCTCGGGAACCTTACCGGATGACTGCCTAGACACTGACTAGTCTAGACACTGCTTGTGTCGGCGATTCACACGTTACCTCCAGCTGCGGACTATGTAACCCCGGACCGTGCCTCCACTGCATCACCTATGACTGCACATATGTCTTTACTAAGGTGACAGACACGGCATGAAGGAAGTTTAATATTCCCGGCCTCACCCCATTCACTCTGCTGGAACCCTCGAGTCTGCAGGGCCACATAGGAGCCTGCATAATTATCCAGCCAACCTGACCCTTGACAGATGTCTCAAATTTATCGCTGGACTGTACTATAGCTTCCGACCATTGAATAATAAGACAGTTTATTCGTCATCTGGGTCACAGCCGGACTACCCTTACCTGGCTACATATACAGTTAGGTCCATATATATTTGGACAGAGACAACATTTTTCTAATTTTGGTTATAGACATTGCCACAATGAATTTTAAACAAAACAATTCAGATTCAGTTGAAGTTCAGACTTTCAGCTTTCATTTGAGGGTATCCACATTAAAATTGGATGAAGGGTTTATGAGTTTCAGCTCCTTAACATGTGCCACCCTGTTTTTAAAGGGACCAAAAGTAATTGGGCAGATTAAATAATTTTAAGTAAAATGTTCATTTCTAGTACTTGGTTGAAAACCCTTTGCTGGCAATGACTGCCTGAAGTCTTGAACTCATGGACATCACCAGACGCTGTATTTCCTCCTTTTTGATGCTCTGCCAGGCCTTCACTGCGGTGGTTTTCAGTTGCTGTTTGTTTGTGAGCCTTTCTGTCTGAAGTTTAGTCTTTAACAAGTGAAATGCATGCTCAATTGGGTTTAGATCAGGTGACTGACTTGGCCATTCAAGAATATCCCACTTCTTTGCTTTAATAAACTCCTGGGTTGCTTTGGCTTTATGTTTTGGGTCATTGTCCATCTGAAGTATGAAGCGACGACCAATCAGTTTGGTTGCATTTGGCTGGATCTGAGCACACAGTATGGCTCTGAATACCTCAGAATTAATTTGGCTGCTTCTGTCCTGTGTCAAATCATCAATAAACACTAGTGACCCAGTGCCACTGGCAGCCATGCATGCCCAAGCCATCACACTGCCTCCACCGTATTTTACAGATGATGTGGTATGATTTGGATCATGAGCTGTACCACGCCTTCGCCATACTTTTCTCTTTCCATCATTCTAGTAGAGGTTGATGTTGGTTTCATCTGTCCAAAGAATGTTCTTCCAGAACTGTGCTGGCTTTTTTAGATGTTTGTTAGCAAAGTCCAGTCTAGCGTTTTTATTCTTGATGCTTATGAGTGGCTTGCACTGTGCAGTGAACCCTTTGTATTTACTTTCATGCAGTCTTCTCTTTATGGTAGCTTTGGATATTGATACGCCTACCTCCTGGAGAGTGTTGTTCACTTGGTTGGCGGTTGTGAAGGCGTTTCTCTTCACCATGGGGATTATTCTGCCATCATCCACCACTGTTGTCTTCCGTGGGCACCCGGGTCTTTTTGCATTGATGAGTTCACCAGTGCTTTCTTTCTTTCTCAGGATGTACCAAACTGTAGATTTTGCCACTCCTAATATTGTAGCAATTTCTCGGATGGGTTTTTTCTGTTTTCGCAGCTTAAGGATGGCTTGTTTCACCTGCATGGAGAGCTCCTTTGACCGCATGTTTATTTCACAGCAAAATCTTCCAATGCATGCACCACACCTCAAATCAACTCCAGGCCTTTTATCTGCTTAATTGAGAATTACATAACGAAGGGATTGCCCACACCTGTCCATGAAATAGCCTTGGAGTCAATTGTCCAATTACTTTGGTCCCTTTAAAAACAGGGTGGCACATGTTAAGGAGCTGAAACTCCTAAACCCTTCATTCAATTTTAATGTGGATACCGTCAAATGAAATCTGAAAATCTGAACTTCAACTGCATCTGAATTGTTTTGTTTAAAATTCATTGTGGTAATGTCTATAACCAAAATTAGAAAAATGTTGTCTCTGTCCAAATATATATGGACCTAACTGTAACTTTATCCTTGTTTTTACATGACGTGTCACAAACAGTTCCTAAGGCACCATTTGTGAACAAGGCCACTGAGTGGCCGAAACGTTAAAGTTGTTGCCTTACTGTTTTTGCTCTCACATCTTCAATAAACTTTTTCACATTAGCAAATTTGAACTAGATGAGTGCAGTGTTTTGACTTTTCCCCCAAAATCCTTTGGGCAGAAAGGGGACCACTATGGCAGGGGGAAGTAGTGGTCTTCTACCAAAAGAGAGGCTTGGGTTTCATTAAGGAAACGGAGATGATAAACAAGATTTTTGCTAACCGGAGAGACGTTGAATCTCAATTAATGGAAGGACACCCTGACACCGACCTGCACCCCTGTGACAGAGTGACATATACCCGCCATATCGACGACAAAGGATGGTACACTCTGGACTGCAGAAAGTGCATACCAGTGCAAAAGCAGTCAGAGCAAACAGAACAGGCTGTAATATCAGTCCCTTCAGGAGCAGCAGCAGCAGGCCAGGCTAGGCCAGTTACTAAATGCCACCAATCCACCTAGACACCAGTGGTGGAACCAGCTAATATGCCTTGGTATGCCATACAAGTTGACAGGTACGATCCTGAATTTTCCTGGTCAAGGAGTAGCAGCAACCAGGAGCTACCTTGGCAGAGGAAATAGACAGTTTCTAAATGTTCCAATGTTTGCTGAAAGTTTAAAATAACTGTTGAAGTTAAAGGTTTGTTTGTTTAAAGAGACACTGTGGCCATGGACAGTAAATGGTCCACAAACTGTCATGTAAATAGTTAGCACTTCTTAAGGCGCTTCCTACTGGTTTTACATATGGCCAAAGAAGATACCATTCATTTTACACTAAAGCATAATTATCTTAAAGTGACCTGAAGAAAAACTATTTGGTGTGGCCGAACACAAGGTCTGGATGTTATGCATTGTAGCCCACCCAATACCTACATTGGGGGTTTAGAACGGATCCCCCGCTTTAATGATTCACTACTGTTGTTGGTGAGAAAAGTCTCACAATTTGTTGAAACTGAAACAGCTGCTGATAAGATGTTGAATTACTTAAATAATGTTTGTACTTTTAAAGGTTGCACTACCTCAGAATGGAAAATGTTGACCTTATTACACTGTATTAAAGTATTAGTCTTTAATATTGATAGAGGAGTTAGCCCGTAAGGGGATTGAATAATAGTCTGTATATCAAATAGTCAAAATATGCATAAATAATATTTTGTATAGACAGTTTCATATCTTTTTGGTGAAGCTAATGTTTTGCACTTTAGTGTAAGAAGAGTTCTAAAAATAGTATACTCGTAAAGGGAGATTGTCATTTCATATTTAATATTTAGTCTCATAGAAAGTTCTATTTTTGAAAAAGGTATTTTCTACCATGTATTAAAGTTTTGCAACATTTAAGGTAATAACCTTCCATAAAGGGAAGTAAGAGTTATTTTACCTGTTGTTCTGCATTTCAAAATTTTTGCATGTTTTTTAACCTGGTATTATTTTTTTTCCCAGTCCGGGAGTACTGGATTTAATAGGGGGGAGTGTAACACCCCAGGTGTTGTTACAGTGGCATTACTTTCCTCACGGGGAGAGTGATGTCATGCTTGGAAATGAGGAAGGATCCCTTTATCAGGTAACACAAACATGCAACATGTTCTTACTCCAAGCCAGGAGGGAGAACTCTGATCCAGTTTGTGGGTGCATCCCCTATTTATATATTCTGGCTGGAGGGAGAGATAGTCAGTCTGTCAGAGACAGGGAAAGAAAGCAGTTTGCCAGAGGGAACAGACAGAGAGAGTCTGTGAGAGGAGAGGAGTAAGGAAGACTGAGGGGCTGTGCAGCCAAATGAGGTGCTGCAGCTCCTGGAAAGGAAAGAAAGGTCGGAACAGTTTGTAGAGAGCGTGAAGGAGGAAGGAGCAAAGGAGAGTAAAGAGCTGGAGAGAGAAGCTGCGACTGAGCTTCCTCAACGCGGAAGCGCAGAATACCGGTAGCCACAAGACCGAGGTTGTGGGGGTAACTTCATGCCCCACGGCAGAAATCGGCAGACAGCTGGATTTCAAATCACCTGTCCACCATTAACACCAGAAGGCACAGTAACCCATAGAGCCCGGGAAGTGAAACAGACTATTTAAAAAGGCTCACGTTACCTGCCATGCTTGTTAGTGTCCTACCTATAGGGGGACAAAGAGAAAGTGAGGACCTTGTGTGAGTTATAAGGCAGCAAGGGACTAAAACACCGCACTACAAGGAAGGCTTCCAACCTCACCTGGTTGGGGGGATTCCAGACTCGCTTCCATGTGGCCCAGACCATACGAGCACCTGTGATCCAGTACCCTGGACTGTGGCTACCTGAATTCTACAGGAAAGAGGTAAAGAGATTGCAACTTGTGTCCTCTGTTTCTTTCTACACCATTTATCATCTTTATCTACTACACCAGGAACCCTAGGAACCCAGCTTCACCTGTGGGAAGCCATACCATCCCAGCTGCCATGACATTACCCCAACGGACCCCTTTAAGCAGCCTCGGTCATCCCTGATTGAATACCACAGGTGGTGTCACGAACATTGCTCATTTCACAAAACCCCTTTAAAAACCTTTCCTTTAACATGGATGCCCAGGGGCACTGCTGCCGTGACACATCCCTTTAAGTACCGGACCCTGTACTGAGTACCCCACGACCCTGGCGGGCGTTCCAACAGCTCACAGAAAGGGATGGGCAGAGACCAGAATCTAAGGAGTTGGAGTTATTATGGGTTCTATTATACAGCATTGCAGCTAATGCAGGAGTCATTATACAGCATGAGAGCTAATGCGGGGGTCATTATACAGCATCGGAGCTAATGCAGGGGTCATTATACAGTGTGAGAGCTATTGTGGGTTCTATTATACAGCGTGAGAGCTAATGCGGGGGTTATTATACAATGTGGGAGCTAATGCGGGGTCATTATACAGTGTGGTAGATAATATTGGGGCCATTATGCAGCAGTGGACCTAATGTGGGAGTCATTATACAGTGTGGGAGCTAATGCGGGGGTCATTATACACTGTGGGAGCTATTGTGGGTTCTATTATACAGCGTGAGAGCTAATGCGGGGGTCATTATACAGCATCAGAGCTAATGCAGGGGTCATTATACAGTGTGAGAGCTATTGTGGGTTCTATTATACAGCGTGAGAGCTAATGCGGGGGTTATTATACAGCATGGGAGCTAATGCAAGGGTCATTATACAGTGTGGTAGATAATGTTGGGGCCATTATGCAGCATCGGACCTAATGTGGGAGTCATTATACAGTGTGGGAGCTAATGCGGGGGTCATTATACACTGTGGGAGCTATATGCAGAGGTCATTATACAGTATGGGAGGTATTGTGGATTCCATTATACAACGTGGAAGCTAATGAGGGGGTCATTATACAGTTGGGGGATAATGCAAGGGCCGTTATACAGTTTGAAGGCTGCAATCATCATCATACAGTGTAGTGCCTATATACAGGGTGGGAGCTACTGCGGGGGCTATTATACAGTGTGGGGACTACTGTGGGGGCCTGTAAAGAGATTGGGGCTACTGTGAGAGCAAAAAGAAGACATTTTACTATGTAAGGGCACAGTGGTGGCATTAGTATGTGCAGCAGTATTAGGAGCACTGCTTTTGTACCACACAGTGGGAGCAGTAATAAGGGAAACAACAGCAGCAGCTCAGTATTAGCCTATAGGCAAGATGAGGAGTTTGTGCAGGTCAGGGATAGATATAGACAGTGCTGGAAATGTGAGATGTCATACAGTATGTGTCTTTGATGTAATTTCTGCAGCTGAGTCGTGGCTGGAAGAAGTTGTCATGTCGGTCAGGGCCAGATGGAAAAGATGGGAAAGTGAACAATTCCATCAGAAAGAACATCAGCGGTAAGTCACCATCCATAAGTGTACTGTATTCACTTTTATGCTTTGTAGAACTGGTGTCTACCACTATATGGTCACAATATTGCAGTATTATCAGTATTGGTCTTTGTGGAGATGCTTTTTTAGTTACAGCAGGATCATCTGCTGAGGTTCTCCTACATCCACTATTAGGGTGCCCTGTTATGATCTGGTGGTTTAGGAACAACATGAGACAAGCTCTGAAGGAGGTGGTATCTGTACTGACCGCAAACCCTGAACCTAGCAGCGCAACTAAAAATAGCCGTGGGGGTTACCTGACGCTCCCTAGACCCCTCGGCACAGCCTAAGATCTAACTTCCCCTAAAGATGGAAACAGGAAACCTATCTTGCCTCAGAGAAAATCCCCAAAGGAAAGATAGCCCCCCACAAATATTGACGGTCATCCTGACCTGCTTCACATGAGACTCCCAATCATTGGAAAAAATCAAAATATCATCCAAATATACGACCATGAATTTATCAAGATAATTGTGGAAAATATCATGCATGAAAGACTGGAACACAGATGGAGCATTAGAGAGCCCAAATGGCATTACAAGGTATTCAAAATGGCCTTCGGGCATATTAAATGCAGTTTTCCATTCGTCACCCTGTTTAATACGAACAAGATTATATGCCCTTCAGAGGTCAATCTTAGTAAACCAACTAGCCCCCTTAATCTGAGCAAACAAATCAGTAAGCAGAGGCAAGGGACGATAATCAATACAGGGTCTCAAGGAGCCATCCTTCTTAGCAACAAAAAAGAAACCCGCTCCCAATG
Organism: Ranitomeya imitator; assembly: GCF_032444005.1. Taxonomy (NCBI): domain Eukaryota; kingdom Metazoa; phylum Chordata; class Amphibia; order Anura; family Dendrobatidae; genus Ranitomeya; species Ranitomeya imitator. The sequence goes on from NC_091284.1 coordinate 384,077,181, forward strand.
GTGATGAAGAGGGCCGAATATGCCCTTTCTCCAAAGATTCCTTAACATAGCTCCGCATGGCGGCATGCTCTGGCACAGACAGATTGAAAAGTCGGCCCTTAGGGAACTTACAACCAGGAATCAAGTTAATAGCACAATCACAGTCCCTATGTGGAGGAAGGGAACTGGACTTGGGCTCATCAAATACATCCTGGAAATCCGAAAAAAACTCAGGGACCTCAGAAGAGGGGGAAGAGGAAATTGAAATCAAAGGAACGTCACTATGTACTCATCGACAACCCCAACTAGTCACCGACATAGTTTTCCAATCCAGCACCGGATTATGTTCCTGTAACCATGGAAATCCCAGCACAACAACATCATGCAGGTTATGCAACACCAGAAAACGGCAATCTTCCTGATGTGCAGGAGCCATGTACATAGTCATCTGTGTCCAGTACTGAGGTTTATCCTTGGCCAAGGGTGTAGCATCAATGCCCCTCAAAGGAATAGGGCTCTGCAAAGGCTGCAAGGAAAAACCACAGCGCCTGGCGAATTCTAAGCCCATTAAGTTCAGGGCAGCGCCTGAATCCACAAATGCCATGACAGAAAAGGACGACAATGAGCAAATCAGGGTAAACAGATAAGAGAAATTTAGGCTGTATAGTACTAATGGTAACAGACCTAGCGACTCTCTTAGTACGCTTAGGGCAATCAGAGATAACATGAGCCGAATCACCACAGTAAAAACACAGCCTATTCTGACGTCTGAATTCTTGCCGTTCTATTCTAGTCAAAATCCTATCACGTTGCATAGGTTCAGGACTATGCTCAGAGGATACTGCCATATGGTACACAGCTTTGCGCTCGCGCAGACGCCGATCAATCTGAATGGCTAGAGACATAGATTCGCTCAAACCGGCAGGCGTAGGAAAGCCCACCATAACATCTTTAAGGGTTTCAGAAAGACCTTTTCTGAAAATAGCAGCCAGAGTCTCTTCATTACATTTAGTGAGCACAGACCATTTTCTAAATTTCTCACAGTATAACTCTGCCGCTTCCTGACCTTGACACAAGGCCAACAGGGTCTTTTCTGCATAATCCACAGAATTAGGTTCGTCATACAATAATCCGAGCGCTTGAAAAAATGCATCTACATTCAATAATGCCGGATCCCCTGTTTCAAGAGAAAAAGCCCAGTCTTGAGGATCACCACGCAGCAAGGATATGATGATTTTCACCTGCTGAATGGGATCACCAGAAGAACGGGGTTTCAAAGCAAAAAACAATTTGCAGTTATTTTTAAAGTTCAAAAACTTGGATCTGTTCCCAAAAAACAAATCAGGAGTAGGAATTCTGGGCTCTAAAGCCGGAGTCTGGACAACATAGTCCTGGATATTCTGTACTCTTGCAGCAAGTTGATCCACACGAGAAAACAAACCCTGAACATCCATGCCAAAACATATATCCTGAACCACCCAGATATCAAGAGGAAAAAAAAAAGACAAACCAAAGCACAGAAAAAAAAATTGTTCAGAACTTTCTTTTCCTTCTTTTGAGATTAGTGTTGAGCGATACCGTCCGATACTTGAAAGTATCGGTATCGGATAGTATCGGCCGATACCCGAAAAATATCGGATATCGCCGATACCGATATCCGATACCAATACAAGTCAATGGGACATCAAGTATCGGAAGGTATTCTCATGGTTCCCAGGGTCTGAAGGAGAGGAAACTCTCCTTCAGGCCCTGGGATCCATAGGGATGTGTAAAATAAAGAATTAAAATAAAAAATATTGATATATTTACCTCTCCGGCGGCCCCTGAACTCAGCGCGGGTAACCGGCAGGCTTCTTTGTTCAAAATCAGCGCGTTTAGGACCTGAGAATCACGTCCTGGCTTCTGATTGGTCGCGGGCCGCCCATGTGACCGTCACGCGACCAATCACAAGCCGTGACGTCATTCGCAGGTCCTTAACGCGCTCATTTTTTAAAAATGAGCGCGGTAATGACTTTCAAAGACGTAGCGGCTTGTGATTGGTCGCGGCCACGCGACCAATCACAAGCCGCTACGTCTTTGAAAGCCATTAACGCGCTCATTTTTAAAAATGAGCGCGTTAATAGCTTGCAGTGACGTCGCGGCTTGTGATTGGTCGCGTGGCCGCGACCAATCACAAGCCGCTACGTCTTTGAAAGTCATTAACGCGCTCATTTTTAAAAATGAGCGCGTTAATAGCTTGCGGTGACGTCGCGGCTTGTGATTGGTCGCGGCCACGCGACCAATCACAAGCCGCTACGTCTTTGAAAGTCATTAACGCGCTCATTTTTAAAAATGAGCGCGTTAATAGCTTGCGGTGACGTCGCGGCTTGTGATTGGTCGCGTGGCCGCGACCAATCACAAGCCGCTACGTCTTTGAAAGCCATTAACGCGCTCATTTTTTAAAAATGAGCGCGTTAAGGACCTGCGAATGACGTCGCGGCTTGTGATTGGTCGCGTGGCGGTCACATGGGCGGCCCGCGACCAATCAGAAGCCGGGACGTGATTCTCAGGTCCTAAAAGCGCTGATTTTGAACAACGAAGCCTGCCGGTTACCCGCGCTGAGTCCAGGGGCCGCCGGAGAGGTAAATATATCAATATTTTTTATTTTAATTCTTTATTTTACACATCTCTATGTATCCGATACCGATACCCGATACCACAAAAGTATCGGATCTCGGTATCGGAATTCCGATACCGCAAGTATCGGCCGATACCCGATACTTGCGGTATCGGAATGCTCAACACTATTTGAGATACATTTAATTCATTTTCGGCCACTTGTACTGTTATTATCTGGTGGTTTAAGAACAACATGAGACAAGCTCTGAAGGAGGTGGTATCTGTACTGACCGCAGACCCTGAACCTAGCAGCGCAACTAAAAATAGCCGTGGGGGGTACCTGACGCTCCCTAGACCCCTCGGCACAGCCTAAGATCTAACTTCCCCTAAAGATGGAAACAGGAAACCTATCTTGCCTCAGTGAAAATCCCCAAAGGAAAGATAGCCCCCCACAAATATTGACGGTGAGAGGAGGGGAAAATAACATACGCAGAAATTAAATCAGATTTTAGCATAGGAGGCCAGTCTAGCTTGATAGATAGGACAGGAAAGGATACTGTGCGGTCAGTATAAAAACTACAAAACAATCCACACAGAGTTTACAAAATCTCCACACCTGACTAAAGGTGTGGAGGTTAAATCTGCTTCCCAGAGCTTCCAGCTAACAGAAAAAATCCATACTGACAAGCTGGACAAATATAGAATGCACAGAACAATAAGTCCACAACATGTGGACTGAAATGAGCAAAGCCAGAACTTATCTTTGCAGAACTGGTCAGGAAACCAGGAGAATCCAAGCAGAGATTTGAATCCAGCCAGGAACATTGACAAGTGGCACAGGCTGAAGAAAGAGCCAGACTTAAATAGCGGACAATAAGTGGAGGCAGCTGATGACAGCTAACTCCAAGGAGCAGCCATACCACTAGAAACCACAAGAGGGAGCCCAAGAGCAGAACTCACAAAAGTGCCACTTACAACCACCGGAGGGAGCCCAAGAGCGGAATTCACAACAGTGCCCCACCATAGTTGTAATCAGAGGTTAGGGGCCCACTCAGATGTCTCACCCCCCTGAGCTGAACCCCTAGCTAAGCCTCTGGCACTAATAAAATATAAAATTATTTACCTCATAATTTGAGTGCCAAATCTAAAGAGGAATCAACACCAGAATTGCTATTTTTTGTCATTGCACACACACACCAAAAATGCAATGAAAACAGATCAAATCAAGAAATATACTAGAAAAATAGTAGCAACAAAAACTTCAGTTTGATGCACAAGAAAAAAAGTCCTCATACAGGCTTATCGTTAGAAGAAAATAAAAGTTACTAGATTCAGAAAATGGAAGCACAATCCATTTTTCTTTACAAAGTTTAAAAAAAATGTTATCCACTGACATATAAAGATTTTATTAGTTTAGCGGTGCCAAATTTGTATTTGCAATCAGGTTCATCTTAACAGCATTATTGGCATCGGCTGGGGTCTATACGACAACCAATCACAGGAATAAAAAGTAAATGCTCTATAATATTACATATATATTTATTTTATTGGCACTTCAACCAACTGGTGTTAAAATATTAAAAGCAAGCTGTACAGCATCATCTAGTCAACAAGCTAAACCTTTCAACAATACACAAGACTTGAAAAACACAATAATGCTAAGTAAGCCACACACATTAGATGGCACAGCACGAAAGTACAAACTTCTTATTATAAAAAGCATTTGCAGCATTTTTTCAGAGAATTGCTTTATTATTGGCTTTAAAGTCAATGGTGTTCAGGATTTCATTTTCCATGCTCATGAGTGAAAGCCAGTTCAAGTGATGCTGCCCCATTGTGCTACAAAGCTATTTTTTATGAGCTTTAGTGTTGAACAAGAACATTCTCCAGTACAGATGGTTACCATATTGCACATGAACAATCTGAGTGCAATTTCAACATTCGAGAAAACAGATTTCAAATTGTCTGAAATTATTTTTCTGTACAATGCAGGGAGAGTGTGACAATTTTCTTCAAGAGCCGTGTAGTGCTTAAGATGCTCACGTTTATTTAAAAGGTTATCATAATTGAGGTCTTTGAGTTACATATTAGCCAGACGATCAAATTTTTTTCTTTAATGCATCAGAAGCAATCGTTTTGAATTCACTGAAGAAAGAAAGCAGATTTCCAAGCTGTGAATAAACCTGTCCATTTATTGTCAGATCCAAGATTAGAGTGTCCAGAATTGGGAAGAAAGTTTCCACCTTGAACTTTTCAGGTTTACCAAGAGGTACCTCTTCTTCTGCTGATTAGTGATGAGCGAGTGTACGTCTTGCTCTGGTTTTCCCAAGCACGCTCAGGTGGTCTCCGAGTAATTATGACTGCTCGGAGATTACGTCTTCATCGCCTCAGCAGCATGATTTACAGCTATTAGCCAGCTTGATTACTTGTGGGGATTCCCTAGCAACCAGGCAACCCCCACATGTACTCAGCCTGGCTAATAGCTGTAAATCATTCAGCTGCCGGGATGAAAACTAAATCTCTGAACACTAACAAATACTCGGAGGTCAACCGACCGTGCTCGGGAAAACCTTAGCAACGAGTACACTCGCTTATCACTACTGCTGATCCATCATTATCATATCTACTAAGTCGCACACTTCATATTCATTCCTATCACTGTAATCTCTATCTGGACACATACTCCTGGCTTTTATTTCATATTCACTATGTATTTAGTTTCCTGAAGATAGGTTTTCATAGACTCAAGAAGATTAGTGGCAACAAGGATATTCACATCATTTGATTGCAGGGCTTCGCTTGTTTTTTTTTTTTCATTCTTTATAGAATGCCATTCCAATGAATTGTGAGAAAGATTGTTTCTAGGTTCTCCATTTTATTTTTGCTCAACTCTTCTGCCTCTCGCCTTGTATCTTGTATTCACTTGCTGTTCAGTGTTAAATAGAGAATCCAGTGCAATTTTTATTTTCTCGACCTTCCCATACAGAGCAAGAACAGCATCAAAATGTGTTGACCATCGTGTGTCAGACAAACGTTTGACCATGAAATCTTTTCCTAAAGATGATGCCAATATTTTCCAGAGATGAGTAGAAGCAGCAAAAAATGTACACATATGCTGCACAAAGTCAAAGAATTTTAGTTTGTAGACAACACTCTGTTACTATTACTCCCGCCAAGTTCAGGCTGTGTCCAGCACTGGGGACATAGATGGCAAACCCATTAAGTTGCTGAATCCGTGCTTTCTATCCAGTATATCTTACTGACATAATTGAGGCATTATGATATGACTGATGATGACAGTTTGATAGTGGAAATTTATTCTCATTCACAAAAACCACAGCAGTGTCTGTTAGCTCCTTTGCTCCATGAAAACATATGGGAATGATCATCAAGAAAGTTCCACAGGCTCACAGCCTTTAATCTATCAGACAGTAAATGTCAGTTGATCTGTGTATGATGTCAACAAAGGCTACTTTCACACTTCCGTCTTTTGTCCTCTGTCGCAATCCGTCATTATGGGCAAAAAACGGATCCTGCAAATGTGCTTGCAGGATCGTGACGGATCGTGACGGATGGGCACATGTGGCATCCATCGTGCGACGGATCCGTCATGTTTTGGCGGACCTGACACACAAAAAAAGTTCAATGTAACTTTTTTTGTGCGACATGTCCGCCATTTTTGATTGCGCATGTGCGGCCGAAACTCCGCCCCCTCCTCCCTGGACAGCAGAATGGGCAGCGGATGCATTGAAAAACTGCATCTGCTGCCCACGTCTTGCAGTTATTTCACAACGTCCGTCGGTACGTTGGCCCGACGCATTGCGACTGGCCCGTACCGCCGGAAGTGTGAAAGTAGCCAAAGACACATCTGACTTCTCACGTTTCCAGTATTGTCCCTATCTATTCCCAATCTGTTCAAACTACTCATTCTGCTGATACCCCAATACTGAGCCATTGCTACCATATGTGTCCTACAGCATGTGATGTGTGTTACAATAATGGCTCCTCTTACCGCACCACATAGTAATGCCAGTGCTATGATGATCCCTCAGCTCCCCTATGCACAGTATAATGCCAACAGAACTCCAATATAGAAAGTATTATGCCCCCCAGAGCTCCCCTATATACAGTATAATGGGTCAACTACTCCCCTATGCACAGTATAATGCCTTCACAGCTTCCATAGTCACAGTATGGTTGGTCCACAGCTCCTGTACATGCAGTATGATGTCAACCACAGTTCCCCTGTACACAGTATAATGGGCCAACTGCTCCATTATACACAATATAATGTCCCTACATGTCCCCTATACACAGTATGATAGTCTCACAGCTCCCTTATACACAGTAGGAAGGGCTCGCAGCTCACGTATATACAGTTTGATGTCCAACAGAGTTCCCAGCTACATAGAATGATGTCCCCACTGCTTCCTCAAAAACATTGTAAAATAGTTAAAAGCGTTCTCACACCATGCAGCGCCTGCACTGAGAGTCCGACTGCCAGGAGGAAATGAACCTCCTGGCAGCCTTGCTGTTCCAGTCATAAGGGGTGGTGCTGGCACTGTTTCTGTCGCCACTGTATAGGGAGTGGCTCCTGTAATCGTGCCCTAGCACTTACTGACAGCCAGATCAGCATTCTCTGCCACCCGATAGATATGCTACTTGTGCCCCTATAAACAATTATGCTTCTTAAGTGCTCCCTTGACAATTAATAATGTATACTGAGTTTCCCCATGTACAGTAACAAAGGCCCCAGCATCGGTGATGTCAGCAGGGGGTCGCGTGACAACTCTTTTGGCTTCTTTCAATTCTCTTCTATTGAGAGAAGCAAAACCTTTCTAGTGAACACATGCACATTGCAAACATAGTTGTATGAACACCTGATATCTCTCATGCAGCAGGTGCTTCCTGTCATGTTTTGGCAATCTGCAGTCACATAAAGTGACTGCAAACATTTACTCCAAGCCTTTATTAACTTTATAATAAATCGCTTATTAAATTATTAAAGCACCACTCCAGCAGGGTTTTTTTCATAGCTGGAGTGGAGCTTTAAGCACAAGTCCCTTGCCCTGGTCACATACTCATACTGGCGTATTCACTGGTTTTTGGCACAGCTCCAGTACTACGTCTCTATCTTGAGAGCGCAGCTTCTTACTGGCCAAAAGTTAGAAGCTACATCACAAACGCTCAATGTAAGTCTATGAAAGGCAGAAAGAGGCCAGAATGAGGTCAGAATGAGGTGAGAATGAGGCCAGAATGTGGTCTTCTTATACTAATACTTGTAAAAGACGCAGCTGGTAAGAATAAAAATCCCCCGACCTCCCCATCTCCAACCTCCCCAAACAGCAACTATTACAGTGGGTACGGAAAGTATTCGGACCCCTTTAAATGTTTCACTCTTTGATTCATTGCAACCATTTAGTAAATTCAAAAAAGTTCATTTTTTCACATTAATTTATACTCTGCACCCCATCTTGACTGAAAAAAAAACAGAAATGTTGAAATTTTTGCAAATTTAACAAAAAAAGAAAAAACAAAATATCCCATCGTCATAAGTAGTGTTGAGCATTCCGATACCGCAAGTATCGGGTATCGGCCGATATTTGCGGTATCGGAATTCCGATACCGAATTCCGATACTTCCCGCGTATCGGATACCGGAATCGGAAGTTCCCAGAATTCAAACTGAACGCAGCAGCCAATGAGGAATGATTGGAAGTGTGGGCACATCCTGTTTAGCATGGTGGGCATGTAAGTACTGGCAAGGCTTGGATTGGCTGCTGAAATGATGTCACTCTGCACTATAAAAAACGCTGCCGCCATTTTGCGCTCACTCTGCTGTGATTTCAGTTAGGGACAGGACGCTGTGTTCTAACTGAGGGCCAGTCGAGCTAGCTAATTGCTTTATTTTCCTTTCCAAAGGCTAATTTAGCAAAACGCTGTGTGTTCTTCACTGTTCACCTTGCTCTTGCCTTGCAGCGCTGTTTTAACAGCGTTCTGCAAGGTCTCTGTGTGTGTGTGTGTGCAGCTCACTCTGTAGTCTGTGTGCAGCCATATACCCGGTTGTATTCAGCTCAGGGGGGGTTCACACTGCCTCACACAGTTGTCCTTTTTTGCTCTTAGTGCAGCCTGCTGCACATTTTTTCTCAAATTTCCTATTAGTGTTTTTCCACCAGTCTCCAGCTCTATTGTGGAAAAACACTACATAGGATAACCTAGAGGGGGGTTTTTGGGCCTTGCAGCGCCGTTTACGGCTGTCTGCACGGTCTCCGTGTGAGCCCAGCTCGCCCTGTAGTCTGTGTGCAGCCATAGCCGGTTGGATTCAGCTCAGGGTTCGTTACTGTCTCATACCTTGAGAAAAATTTTACTTTTTTTTCAAATAGTGCAGCCTGTTTAAAATTTGAAAAAAAAAAATTCCTATTAGTGTCTTTCCACTCGTATCCAGCTAAATAGTGGAAAAACACTATATAGGATAACCTAGAGGAGGGTTTGTTGGCCTTGCAGCGCCATTTACGGCTGTCTGCACGGTCTCCGTGTGAGCCCAGCTCGCCCTGTAGTCTGTGTGCAGCCATAGCCGGTTGGATTCAGCTCAGGGTTCGTTACTGGCTCATACCTAGAGAAAAATTTTACTTTTTTTCAAATAGTGCAGCCTGTTTAAAATTTGAAAAACAAAAATTCCTATTAGTGTCTTTCCACTCGTATCCAGCTAAATAGTGGAAAAACACTATATAGGATAACCTAGAGGAGGGTTTTTTGGCCTTGCAGCGCCGTTTACGGCTGTCTGCACGGTCTCTGTGTGAGCGCAGCTCGCCCTGTAGTCTGTGTGCAGCCATAGCCGGTTGGATTCAGCTCAGGGTGCGTTACTGCCTCATACCTTGAAAAACTATTTCCTTTTTTTCAAATAGTGCAGCCAGTTTAAAATTTGAAAAAAAAAATTCCTATTAGTGTCTTTCCACTCGTATCCAGCTAAATAGTGGAAAAACACTATATAGGATAACCTAGAGGAGGTTTTTTTGGCCTTGCAGCGCCGTTTACGGCTGTCTGCACGGTCTCCGTGTGAGCCCAGCTCGCCCTGTAGTCTGTGTGCAGCCATAGCCGGTTGGATTCAGCTCAGGGTTCGTTACTGCCTCATACCTTGAGAAAAATTTTACTTTTTTTCAAATAGTGCAGCCTGTTTAAAATTTGAAAAAAAAAATTCCTATTAGTGTCTTTCCACTCGTATCCAGCTAAATAGTGGAAAAACACTATATAGGATAACCTAGAGGAGGGTTTGTTGGCCTTGCAGCGCCGTTTACGGCTGTCTGCACGGTCTCTGTGTGAGCGCAGCTCGCCCTGTAGTCTGTGTGCAGCCATAGCCGGTTGGATTCAGCTCAGGGTGCGTCACTGCCTCATACCTTGAGAAAAATTTTACTTTTTTTCAAATAGTGCAGCCTGTTTAAAATTTGAAAAAAAAAAATTCCTATTAGTGTCTTTCCACTCGTATCCAGCTAAATAGTGGAAAAACACTATATAGGATAACCTAGAGGAGGGTTTGTTGGCCTTGCAGCGCCATTTACGGCTGTCTGCACGGTCTCTGTGTGAGCGCAGCTCGCCCTGTAGTCTGTGTGCAGCCATAGCCGGTTGGATTCAGCTCAGGGTGCGTTACTGCCTCATACCTTGAAAAACAATTTCCTTTTTTTCAAATAGTGCAGCCAGTTTAAAATTTGAAAAAAAAAATTCCTATTAGTGTCTTTCCACTCGTATCCAGCTAAATAGTGGAAAAACACTATATAGGATAACCGAGAGGAGGGTTTTTTGGCCTTGCAGCGCCGTTTACGGCTGTCTACACGGTCTCCGTGTGATTTAAACTAGCTCTGTAGCCCGATCTGCACCAAAAAAAAAAGTTAAGTTCACCAAACACAACTTAACACTTGTGTAGGCCACATTTGAAAAATAATAAAGTTTAGTCCACAATTTACAACATTAGTGTTTCTTACACCTGTTAGGAGGAGCATTTCAGGAATAAGCACACTAAGGCCTTAGTACTTTTCTGCTTATCTTTATCTGTCAACCAAGAGGAAGAGGGCAGGGAGTAAGGCACGTGGGCGTGGGCGCGGAGCAGGGAGAGGAGCAGGGAGAGGACGTGGTGATTCTGTGCCTGCTGCGGGCGCCGGTGACTCGTCGTCACTCAGTTTCAGCAGGGAACAGTCCTTCATGCGCAGCTTTGTCGGAGAGCGCCGTGCACCGCTGCTACGTGAAGACCAAATTGAAGCCGTTGTCGGGTGGATGGCAGCTAACGCCTCGGCATCGACTTCAGTTAGTGCCACATCCTCTCAGGCACAGAGCACTGGAGAGCAGCCATCTGTCTCTTCACCACCTGCCAAATTGGCCAGGCAGTCAGAGAGCCCAGGACAGGAGCCGTCTCTACTTCTGTTCTCTGAATCTCTTGGCTTGGAAACAGGGGGCCAGCCAAGCAGCATTGGAGAAATGGAAGAAGAGGCAGTGTGCAGTGATGCCCAAAAGCTTTATCTCTCTGACTCTGAAGAGGCAGGTGGGCCAGTGCCTCCGGTGACCACAGCGCAGTACGCATCTGATGATGAAACTCAGGTGCCGCTTTCTGATGCGTACTGTGCTGCCGAGACTACCCAGGAGGAGCAGTTGGTGGCAGAGGGTAGTGGAGATGATGAGGTCCTTGACCCATCGTGGCGTGAGGAACAGGAAGGTGGTGGGAGCAGCTCTGAGGAAGAGCTTCCCCTTACGGGCCAAAGAGGGAGAGGGAGGGGGAAGACTGCGGAGCCTGTAGCCTCCACTTTGGCACCCGTTAGGAGCCTGTCTCTTTCCAAAGCCAAAAAGGGCGCTCCCAAGACTTGCAGTGCCTGGTCCTTTTTTGACACAGTTGCAGATGACATTTGTTTTGTCAAATGCAAGCTGTGTCATCAGAAAGTAAAAAGAGGTAAAAGTGTCAGCAACCTCAATACCACAAATATGTGGAAACATGTGCGGAACAGGCACGCGGTGGAGTTACAGAAACACAGTGAAGACGTAGGCCAACCAACAGCGGCAGCTACCACCTCTTCATCTCGTGTTGCCTCTTCCTCCACTGTTGTCCAGAGACCTAGTGTAATTCCACCCACAGCACCACCTTCCCAGTCATCCTCACACTCCCAGTCTACTCTACAGCCATCGGTAGTCCAGGCATGGGAGAAAAGGCGGGCATTCTCGGCCAACCACCCCCGAGCACAGGCTCTGAATGCAGGCATTGCCAAACTGTTGTCCCAGGAAATGCTCTCGTTCAGGCTGGTGGAGACTGACAGCTTCCGTGACTTGATGGCATTGGCAGTCCCACAGTACAAGGTGCCCAGCCGCTTTTACTTCAGCAGGCAGGCTGTCCCTGCCCTGCACAGGCATGTTGAGGCAAACATAAAACATGCGCTACTGAACGCCGTCAGTAGCAAGGTCCACCTCACCACCGATGCGTGGACCAGTCAGCATGTACAGGGGCGATATGTTTCCCTCACTGCCCATTGGGTTAATGTTGTTGAGCCAGGTACAGATCGTGCGAGTGGCGCAGGACGTGTCCTGCCCACTCCAAGGATTGCAGGAATCCAGTCTGTACGCATCGACTCCTCCTCTTACACCAGTTCCTCTGATTCCTCTCTGCAGGATCCGTCACAGTCCACCTCCACATGGACCCGTGAACGTTTACCTATGACCGACATGAGCACAGCCGTGGCCAAACGTCAGCAGGCCATCTTGAAACTAGTTTCATTGGGGCATCGAAGCCACACAGCGCAGGAGCTCTGGAATGCCATCAAGCAGGAGAGCGATGTGTGGTTACTGCCAGCGAATCTCCAGCCAGGCATGGTAGTGTGTGACAATGGCCGAAATCTGGTGGCAGCTTTGGCCCTTGGCAACCTCACTCACATCCCATGTCTGGCACATGTGCTCAATTTGGTTGTGCAGAGTTTTCTGAGGGACTATCCGGATCTTGATGCCCTGCTGCACAAGGTCCGCCTAGAGTGTGCTCACTTGCGGCGTTCCAGCTTGGCCAGATCCCGCATTGCTGCTCTGCAGCGCCGATTCCGCCTTCCGGAACACCGCATCATATGTGACCTACCTACCCGGTGGAATTCAACGTTACATATGTTGGAGCGGTTGTGTGAGCAGCAGCAAGCAGTTATGGAGTACCAGCTGCATCAGGCGCAAAGAAGTCGCAGTCAGCGCCGATCAGACTTCACAACCACAGAGTGGGCCACTATGAAGGACGTCTGCCAGGTTTTGCATCCTTTTGATTATTCCACGCGGATGGCAAGTGCAGATGATGCACTAGTCAGCATGACTGTCCCCCTTATCTGCCTGCTTCAGCAAACTTTGCAAGGGTTAAGGGATGATGTGGTGGAAGAGGTGGAGGATGAGGAGTCACCTTTTCCATCAGCTTCTGGAGAGTCAGCGCCACGTGGTTCCTCACAAAGGGGTACGCAGGGGCCAATTTGTGAGGAGGATGAGGAGGAGTCAATGGAGGAGGAAGAGCTCCGTCCAGAGGAGGGAGCGACACAATTGTCCAGTGGTCAGTGTGTACAGCGAGGGTGGGGTGATGACGAGCGGGCAGAGATCATGTCTCAAGCAGGGGACAGCGTTTCTGGGCCAGTTGGCACTCTGCAGCACATGGTGGATTTCATGCTGCAGTGCCTGAGAAACGACCGCCGCATCGACCACATTCTCAACATGCCTGATTATTGGGTGTTCACCCTCCTCGATCCTCGCTACCGGGACAACGTCCAAAACCTCATCCCTGCGTTGACCCGGGAGCGTAAATTGCGGGAGTACCACGACACACTGGTGAATTCCATCATCTTCTCCTGTCCAACTGAGAGGAGTGCTGCTAGTGCTTTACAAAGCAGCTCAGTGCGTCGAGGCAGTGGGGGAGGCTCTGCCCAAAGAGGGAGCAGAAGCAGTGCCTCTGCCCAAGGCAAGCCCAGTATGGCACAACTCTGGCACACTTTTGTGTGCCCGCCCCAAATGTCTACACCATCACCGGCGGCTCCAGTCAGCAGGAGGCAACGGTTCCGTCAGATGGTGACAGACTACATGGCTTGCCCTCTTACTGTACTCCCAGACGGCTCTTCCCCGTTCAAGTTTTGGGTCTCTAAGCTGGATACATGGCCAGAGCTAAGCCAGTATGCATTGGAGGTGCTGGCTTGCCCTGCGGCTAGTGTCTTATCGGAACGTGTCTTTAGTGCCGCAGGTGGTGTACTAACAGACCGTCGCATGCGACTATCCTCCGATAACGTTGACCGGCTTACTTTCCTGAAAATGAACCAGGCCTGGATCTCGCAGGAATTTGCCACTCCTCTGCCTGATTAAGTAATTGGGTGTCATCCAGGTCTCCTGCTGTGTTCATCTTTCTACCATCTGAACTGCTATTCCTGGGCTCCAACACCGCCAGTTGCGGCTCAGAAGTGCAGGCTGCACAGTAAAAACATACGACCCAGTGTTATTGGGTTTCAGTAACGTCAGCTGATCCCCAGCTGTGTAGCCGGCAATGTGTCCTGCGACCGCCACGCTGGCACAACAACCTAAATGTAAGGGAACCTGTCCCCCCCCCCCCGTCGTTTGTTACTGAAAGAGCCATCTTGTGCAGCAGTAATGCTGCACAAGGAAAAGGTAGCTCTTTGTTTTTAGCTCTTTGCACACGCAGAACTTAACACTTATAAAATGTGTTCACTGATACCGTTATACCGTCCTGGAGCTGGGACTTTCCTTCGTAATGTGACGCAGCACAGCCGTCATTCCTACCCCCTTGGTGCCATGCGCTGCCTCCTCAGCGTTGTTTTAAGCTGTCACGGAGCCTGCGCTGTTCTGTTATCCCTTGGGCATGCCCTATTTGCGCTGCCTGTCTTCTGACATAATTTGGTGTCAGGCTGGCTGCGCCTGTGCGGCCGCGCTGCCCGAGATCCCGCCTCGCAGTGTTTTCTGATTGAGTCACACTGCGGGCCTGGGATCCATGGGCATGCGCAGTGCATATCTTCCCCTCGGGCTCTCGCTCATTTCCCTCCGCCTTCTTTAGACTGTGCGCCGTCAGCTGATCCCTAGCATGCCATGGCCGTGACACCGCACAGTCTGAAGAAGAGGGAAGGAGGGGAGTGAGAGTCGAGGTTATGCACTGTGCATGCCCATGGTTCCAAGGCCCGCAGTGGGATTACGTTAGACGAGACTGCGAGGTGGGATCTGGAGCAGCGTGGACGCACAGGCACTGACAGCCTGACACCAAATTATGTCAGAAGACAGGCAGCGCTAATTGGGCATGGCCAAGGGCTAACAGAACAGCGCAGGCTCCGTGACAGCTTAAAACAACGCTGAGGAGGCAGCGCACGGCATCAAGGGGATAGGAATGACAGCTGTGCTGTGTCCCATTACGAAGGAAATTCGCACCTCCGGAACGGTTTAACGGTATAAAGGGACACATTTTTAGTGTTTACTTCGGTGTTTGCAAGGAGCATAATTAAAAGAGCAACCTTTTCCTTTTGCATCCTTAGTGCTGCACAAGATGGCTCTTTCAGCTACAAACGTCTTGGGGGGGGGGTTAAAGGTTTCCTTTCAACTTGCTCCAATCAGGCTTCGGCCTACACTCTGTTCCTCTGCTCCTCCTGCTGTCCCTGGGCTCTAACACCGCCAGTTGGTGCCTGGAAGTGCTGTGTGCACAGTCAACAGTCGCTCCTCTGTTATTGGGGTTCAGTAACGTCAGCTGATCCCCAGCTGTGTGTGCGGCAATACCTCCAATCTGCTCCTCCTGCTGTCCCTGGGCTCTAACACCGCCAGTTGGTGCCTGGAAGTGCTGTGTGCACAGTCAACAGTCGCTCCTCTGTTATTGGGGTTCAGTAACGTCAGCTGATCCCCAGCTGTGTGTGCGGCAATACCTCCAATCTGCTCCTCCTGCTGTCCCTGGGCTCTAACACCGCCAGTTGGTGCCTGGAAGTGCTGTGTGCACAGTCAACAGTCGCTCCTCTGTTATTGGGGTTCAGTAACGTCAGCTGATCCCCAGCTGTGTATCCGGCAACGTGTCATGCGACCGCCACGCTGGCACAACTAAAATGTAAGGGGACCTGTCCCCCCCCCCCTAGGCGTTTGTTACTGAAAGAGTCACCATGTGCAGCACTAATACTGCAAGGGAAAGGTCGCTCTTGAAATTATGCTCCTTGCAAACGCTGAACTACACACTCATGTAATGTGTCCCCTCACACCGTCCAACCGTCCCGGAGGTGGGACTTTCCTTTGTAATGTGACGCAGCACAGCCGTCATTGCTACCCCCTTGGCACCGTGCGCTGCCTCCTTAGCGTTGTTTGATTCCGTCATGGACCCTGCGCTGTTAGGTTATCCCTTGGCCATGCACAGTTTGCGCTGCCCGTCCTCTGACATCATTTGTTGTCGTCCTGGCTGCGCCTGTGCGTCCACGCTGCCCGAAATCACACCTCGCAGTGTCGTCTAATGTGATCCCACAGTGGGCCTGGTATCCATGGCCATGCGCAGTGCATATACTAGCCTCTCACTCCCCTTCTTCACGCTTCTTCAGACTAGGCGGCGTCAGCTGATCCCTAATAGCATGCCACGGCCGTGACGCCGCACAGTCTGAAGAAGCAGGAAGGAGGTGAGTGAGAGGCGATGATATGCACTGCGCATGCCCATGGATCCCTGGCCCGCAGTGGGACTACATTAGATGACACTGCAAGGTTGGATCTCGGGCAGCTTGGACGCACAGGCACTGCCAGCCTGACACCTACATGATGTCAGAAGACGGGCACCGCTAACTGTGCATGGCCAAGGGATAACATTACAGCGCGGGCTCCGTGACAGAACCAAACAACGTTGAGGAGGTGGCGCCTGGCACCAAGGGGGTTGGAATGACGGCTGTGCTGTGTCACATTACAAAGGAAAGTCCCACTTCCGGGATGGTTTGACGGTGTGAGGGGACACATTATATGAGTGTGTACTTCAGCGTTTGCAAGGAGCATAATTTTCAGAGCCACCATTTTCCATGTGCAGTATTACTGCTGTACAAGATGGCTCTTTCAGCAACAAATGCCTGGGGGGGGGGGGTTAAAGGTTCCCTTTCAACTTGCTCCACTGCAGGCTTCGGCCTACACTCTGCTCCTCTTTGATTCCCTGGGTTTCAACACTGTCAGTTGCCACCTGGAAGTGTTGTCTACACAGAAAAACACTAGGTGATGTGTCAGTGGGGTTCAGCACCGCCAGCTGTTCCCCTGCTGTGTAGTCGGCAACGTGTCCAGCACAAGCCACGCTGGCACAACAGAACAAAAGCTGCCACCAGTGCAGGCTTCGGCCTACACTCTGCTCCTCTCCTCCTCCTGCTGACCCTGGGCTCAAACACCGCTAGTTTTTGCCCGGAAGTGCTAGCTGCACAGAGAAAAACACCAGCCAATGTGTTAGTGGGGTTCAGCAACGCCAGCTGTTCCCCTGCTGTGTAGCCGGCAACGTGACCTGCAAACGCCACGCAGGCACATGAACTGAAATTAAAGGGAACCTGGCCCCACCCCCCCAGGTGTTTCTATGTATAACAGCCACCTAGTACAGCAGTACTGCTGCATTTGTACAAGGTGGCTGACTTTTTCTCCTTGCCCACGTGGAACTCAACACGTACAAAATGTGTCTCATTGAGACCATTCCACTGTCCCTGAGGTGTGACTTTCCTTTCTAATGATACGCAGCACCCCCCTTGGTAGCGTTTCCCGTCTTTTGTCATCATGGTTAGCTGGCTGCACCTGTGCATCCGCCCTGCTAGAAACAACGCCCCTCGTTGTCATATTTATTTTGTCAGCGAGGGTGTGGTTTATGGGCACGAGCAGTGCATATGTTCGCCTGTCTTAACTCATCTCCTTCCGCCTTCTTCAGACTGTGCGGCCTCCTGGCCGTGGTAGGCGATAAGGGATCAGCTGAGGCCGCCCAGTCTGGAGCAGGTGTAAGGACATGTGTAAGCGGCAAACCTATTTACTGCACAAGGCCACGAATCACAGCCACGCAGTGTGATTTTTTGAAAACACACTGTGGGTCTGGGATTCATGTCCATCGCTAACCGCAACGGCCGAAATGAAATGAGGTCAGAAGACAGGAAGCGCTCACAGCGCATGGCCAAGGGATCACAATAGCGCAGACTCCTGTACAGCAAATAACAATGCTCAAGAATCTGCGCCCAGTACCTAGGTGCAAATTTTGACACCTGTGCTGCGTCTCCTTAAAAAGACAAGTCACGCCTCCACAACTGTTTGACAGTATAATGGGCTAAATAGTGTACGTGTTTTAGTCAGCGTGTGCAAGGAGCAAAACAAATAGAGCAACCTTTTACTTGTGCAGCATTAATGCTGCACAAGGTGTGGCTCTTGTACCTTGCAACACCTGAGGGGGGTTAAAGGTAACCTTTGAAATTGGTTCAACTAGGCTTCGGCCTACACTCTGCTCCTCTCCTGCTGACCCTGGGCTCAAACACCGCTAGTTTTTGCCCGGAACTGCTAGCTGCACAGAGAAAAACACCAGTCAATGTGTTAGTGAGGTTCAGCACCGCCAGCTGTTCCCCTGCTGTGTAGTCGGCATCGTGTCCAGCACAAGCCACGCTGGCACAACTGACCAAAAGCTGCCACCAGTGCAGGCTTCGGCCTACACTCTGCTCCTCTCCTCCTCCTGCTGACCCTGGGCTCAAACACCGCCAGTTTCTGCCCGGAAGTGCTAACTGCACAGAGAAAAACACCAGCCAATGTGTTAGTGGGGTTCAGCACCGCCAGCTGTTCCCCCGCTGTGTAGCCGGCATCGTGTCCAGCACAAGCCACGCTGGCACAACTGACCAAAAGCTGCCACCAGTGCAGGCTTCGGCCTACACATTGCTCCTCTCCTCCTCCTGCTGACCCTGGGCTCTAACACCGCCAGTTTTTGCCCGGACATGCGAGCTGCACAGAGAAAAACACCAGTCAATGTGTCAGTGGGGTTCAGCACCGCCAGCTGTTCCCCTGCTGTGTAGCTTGCAACGTGACCTGCAAACGCCACACAGGCACATGAACTGAAATTGAAGGGAGCCTGCCCCCCACCCCCAGGTGTTTCTATGTAAAACAGCCACCTTGTACAGCAGTACTGCTGCATTTGTACAAGGTGGCTGACTTTTCTCCTTGCCCACGTGGAACTCAACACGTAGAAAATGTGTCTCATTGAGACCATTCCACTGTCCCTGAGGTGTGACTTTCCTTTCTAATGATACGCAGCACCACCCTTGTTAGCGCTGCCCGTCTTTTGACATCATTGGTTAGCTGGCTGCGCCTGTGCGACTGCCCTGTTCGAAACAACGCCCCTCGGTGTCTTATTTTTTTGAACAGCGAGGGTGTGATTGATGGGCATGTGCAGTGCATATGTTTGCCTGTGTTCACTCATCTCCTTCCGCCTTCTTCAGACTGGGTGTCCTCATGGCCGCGGCAGGCGATAAGGGATCAGATGAGGCCGCCCAGTCTGAAGCAGGTGTAAGGACATGTGTGAGCGTCAAACATATTTACTGAACAAGGCCACGAATCCCATCCACGCAGTGTGATTTTTTGAAAACACACTGTGGGTCTGGGATTCATGTCCATCGCTAACCGTAACGGCCGACATTAAATGAGGTCAGAAGACAGGAAGCGCTCACAGCGCATGGCCAAGGGATCCCAATAGCGCAGACTCCTGTACAGCAAATAACAACGCTCAGGAATCTGCGCACAGCAGCTAGGTGTAAATTTTGACACCTGTGCTGCATCTCCTTAAAAAGACTAGTAGTCACGCCTCCACTACTGTTTGACAGTATAATGGGCTAAATAGTGTACGTGTTTTATTCAGCGTGTGCAAGGAGCAAAATTAAATAGAGCAACCTTTGACTTGTGCATCATTAATGCTGTTCAAGGTGTGGCTCTTGTACCTTGCAACACCTGAGGGGGGGGTTAAAGGTAACCTTTGAAATTGGTTCAACTAGGCTTCGGCCTACACTCTGCTCCTCTACTCCTCCTGCTGACCCTGGGCTCAAACAACGCCAGTTTCTGCCCGTACATGCTAGCTGCACAGAGAAAAACACCAGCCAATGTGTTAGTGGGGTTCAGCACCGCCAGCTGTTCCCCTGCTGTGTAGTCGGCATCGTGTCCAGCACAAGCCACGCTGGCACAACTGACCAAAAGCTGCCACCAGTGCAGGCTTCGGCCTACACTTTGCTCCTCTCCTCCTCCTGCTGACCCTGGGCTCAAACAACGCCAGTTTCTGCCCGGACATGCTAGCTGCACAGAGAAAAACACCAGCCAATGTGTTAGTGGGGTTCAGCACCGCCAGCTGTTCCCCTGCTGTGTAGTCGGCATCGTGTCCAGCACAAGCCACGCTGGCACAACTGACCAAAAGCTGCCACCAGTGCAGGCTTCGGCCTACACTTTGCTCCTCTCCTCCTCCTGCTGACCCTGGGCTCAAACAACGCCAGTTTCTGCCCGGACATGCTAGCTGCACAGAGAAAAACACCAGCCAATGTGTTAGTGGGGTTCAGCACCGCCAGCTGTTCCCCTGCTGTGTAGTCGGCATCGTGTCCAGCACAAGCCACGCTGGCACAACTGACCAAAAGCTGCCACCAGTGCAGGCTTCGGCCTACACTTTGCTCCTCTTCTCCTCCTGCTGACCCTGGGCTCAAACAACGCCAGTTTCTGCCCGGACATGCTAGCTGCACAGAGAAAAACACCAGCCAATGTGTTAGTGGGGTTCAGCACCGCCAGCTGTTCCCCTGCTGTGTAGCTGGCAACGTGTCCTGCAAACGCCACGCAGGCACATGAACTGAAATTGAAGGGAGCCTGCCCCCCACCCCCCCAGGTGTTTCTATGTATAACAGCCACCTTGTACAGCAGTACTGCTGCATTTGTACAAGGTGGCTGACTTTTTCTCCTTGCACACGTGGAACTCAACAAGTACAAAATGTGTCTCATTACAGACCATTACAATGTCCCTGAGGTGTGACTTTCCTTTTTAATGACACGCAGCACCCCCATTGTTAGCGCTGCCCGTCTCCTGACATCATTGGTTGGCTGGCTGTGCCTGTGCGTCCCCCCTGCCCGACACAACGCCCCCCGTTGTCTCATATATTTTGACTGCGAGGGTGTGATTGATGGGCACGAGCAGTGCATATGTTCCCCTGTCTTCACTCCCCTCCTTCCGCCTTCTTCTGACTGTGCGGCCTCATGGCCGCGGCATGCGATAAGGGATCAGCTGAGGCCGCCCAGTCTGAAGCAGGTGTAAGGACATGTGTGAGCGGCGAACATATTTACTGCACAAGGCCACGAATCCCAGCACCGCAGTGTGACTTTAGGAAAAGCCACTGTGGGTCTGGGATTTATGGCCATCGTTAACCGCACCGGCCAACATGAAATGAGGTCATGAGACGGCCTGCACTAACAGGGTATTGCCAAGGGATAACACAAGAGCGCAGTTTCCTGTACTGCAAATAACAACGGTAAGGAATCTGCGCACAGCACCTAGGTGTAAATTTGTACACCTGTGCTGCGTCTCTTTAAAAAGACTAGTAGACTAGTCACGCCTCCACTACTGTTTGACAGTATAATGGGCTAAATAGTGTACGTGTTTAATTCAGCGTGTGCAAGGAGCAAAATTAAATAGAGCAACCTTTGACTTGTGCATCATTAATGCTGTTCAAGGTGTGGCTCTTGTACCTTGCAACACCTGAGGGGGGGGGGTTAAAGGTAACCTTTGAAATTGGTTCAACTAGGCTTCGGCCTACACTCTGCTCCTCTACTCCTCCTGCTGACCCTGGGCTCAAACACCGCTAGTTTCTGCCCGGAACTGCTAGCTGCACAGAGAAAAACACCAGTCAATGTGTTCGTGGGGTTCAGCACCGCCAGCTGTTCTCCTGCTGTGTAGTTGGCATCGTGTCCAGCACAAGCCACGCTGGCACAACCGACCAAAAGCTGCCACCAGTGCAGGCTTCGGCCTACACTCTGCTCCTCTCCTCCTCCTGCTGACCCCGGGCTCAAACACCGCCAGTTTCTGCCCGGACATGCTAGCTGCACAGAGAAAAACACCAGTCAATGTGTTAGTGGGGTTCAGCACCGCCAGCTGTTCCCCTGCTGTGTAGTCGGCATCGTGTCCAGCACAAGCCACGCTGGCACAACTGAACAAAAGCTGACACCAGTGCAGGCTTCGGCCTACACTTTGCTCCTCTCCTCCTCCTGCTGACCCTGGGCTCAAACAACGCCAGTTTCTGCCCGGACATGCTAGCTGCACAGAGAAAAACACCAGCCAATGTGTTAGTGGGGTTCAGCACCGCCAGCTGTTCCCCTGCTGTGTAGCTGGCAACGTGTCCTGCAAACGCCACGCAGGCACATGAACTGAAATTGAAGGGAGCCTGCCCCCCACCCCCCCAGGTGTTTCTATGTATAACAGCCACCTTGTACAGCAGTACTGCTGCATTTGTACAAGGTGGCTGACTTTTTCTCCTTGCACACGTGGAACTCAACAAGTACAAAATGTGTCTCATTACAGACCATTACAATGTCCCTGAGGTGTGACTTTCCTTTTTAATGACACGCAGCACCCCCATTGTTAGCGCTGCCCGTCTCCTGACATCATTGGTTGGCTGGCTGTGCCTGTGCGTCCCCCCTGCCCGACACAACGCCCCCCGTTGTCTCATATATTTTGACTGCGAGGGTGTGATTGATGGGCACGAGCAGTGCATATGTTCCCCTGTCTTCACTCCCCTCCTTCCGCCTTCTTCTGACTGTGCGGCCTCATGGCCGCGGCATGCGATAAGGGATCAGCTGAGGCCGCCCAGTCTGAAGCAGGTGTAAGGACATGTGTGAGCGGCGAACATATTTACTGAACAAGGCCACGAATCCCAGCCACGCAGTGTGATTTTTTGAAAACACACTGTGGGTCTGGGATTCATGTCCATCGCTAACCGTAACGGCCGACATTAAATGAGGTCAGAAGACAGGAAGCGCTCACAGCGCATGGCCAAGGGATCCCAATAGCGCAGACTCCTGTACAGCAAATAACAACGCTCAGGAATCTGCGCACAGCAGCTAGGTGTAAATTTTGACACCTGTGCTGCATCTCCTTAAAAAGACTAGTAGTCACGCCTCCACTACTGTTTGACAGTATAATGGGCTAAATAGTGTACGTGTTTTATTCAGCGTGTGCAAGGAGCAAAATTAAATAGAGCAACCTTTGACTTGTGCATCATTAATGCTGTTCAAGGTGTGGCTCTTGTACCTTGCAACACCTGAGGGGGGGGTTAAAGGTAACCTTTGAAATTGGTTCAACTAGGCTTCGGCCTACACTCTGCTCCTCTACTCCTCCTGCTGACCCTGGGCTCAAACACCGCTAGTTTTTGCCCGGAACTGCTAGCTGCACAGAGAAAAACACCAGTCAATGTGTTAGTGGGGTTCAGCAACCCAGCTGTTCCCCTGCTGTGTAGTCGGCAACGTGTCCAGCACAAGCCACGCTGGCACAACAGAACAAAAGCTGCCACCAGTGCAGGCTTCGGCCTACACTTTGCTCCTCTCCTCCTCCTGCTGACCCTGGGCTCAAACAACACCAGTTTCTGCCCGGACATGCTAGCTGCACAGAGAAAAACACCAGCCAATGTGTTAGTGGGGTTCAGCACCGCCAGCTGTTCCCCTGCTGTGTAGCTGGCAACGTGTCCTGCAAACGCCACACAGGCACATGAACTGAAATTGAAGGGAGCCTGCCCCCCACCCCCCCAGGTGTTTCTATGTATAACAGCCACCTTGTACAGCAGTACTGCTGCATTTGTACAAGGTGGCTGACTTTTTCTCCTTGCACACGTGGAACTCAAAACGTACAAAATGTGTCTCATTGAGACCATTCCACTGTCCCTGAGGTGTGACTTTCCTTTCTAATGATACGCAGCACCCCCCTTGGTAGCGCTTCCCGTCTTCTGACATCATTGGTTGGCTTGTTGCGCCTGTGCGTCCGCCCTGCCTGAAACAATGCTCCTCGTTGTCTTATTTTGACTGCGAGGGTGTGATTGATGGGCACGAGCAGTGCATATCTTCACCTGTCTTAACTCATCTCCTTCCGCCTTCTTCAGACTGTGCAGCCTCATGGCCGCGGCATGCGAGAAGGGATCAGCAGAGGCCGCCCAGTCTGAAGCAGGTGTAAGGACGTGTGTGAGCGGCCAAAATATTTACTGCTCAAGGCCACGAATCACAGCACCGCAGTGTGACTTTATGAAAAGGCACTGTGGGTCTGGGATTTATGGCCATCGTTAACCGCACCGGCCAACATGAAATGAGGTCATAAGACGGGCAGCTCTAACAGGGCATTGCCAAGGGATAACACAAGAGCGCAGACTCCTGTACAGCAAATAACAACGCTCAGGAAGCTGCGCCAAGCACCAAGGCGTTATTTGGGACACCTGTGCTGCGTCTCCTTAAAAAGCCAAGTCACGCATCCACTACAGTTTGACTGTAGAATGGGCTAAATTGTGTACGTCTTTCATTCAGCGTGTGCAAGTAGACAAATTAATAGAGCAACCTTTCACTTGTGCAGCATTAATACTGCACAAGGTGTGTCTCTTGTACTTTGTAACACCTGAGGGGAGGGTTAAAGGTTTCCTTTGAAATTGGTTCAAATAGGCTTCGGCCTACACTCTGCTCCTCTACTCCTCCTCCTGCTTCAACACGGGCTCTAACATCGCTAGTTTTTGACCGCAAGTGCTAGCTGCACAGAGAAAAACACACGCCATTGTGTTAGTGGGGTTCAGCAACGCCAGCTGTTCCCCCACTGTGTAGCCGGCAAAGTGTCCTGCAAACGCAACGCAGACACAAAGCTGCCTCCAGTGCAGGCTTCGGCCTACACTCTGCTCCCCCTGCTTACCCTTAGCTCCAACACCGCTAGTTGGGGCTCTAGGAAGACAATCTTTAATAGGCAACGCATCTGGGTTCCAGCACCGCGAGCTGGTTCTCGGCAGTGTTCTTGTCACAGGTACTCCCTCGTGCCAAGCCTGGTTTCAGCACCGCCAGCTGTTTCCGGGTTGTGTCAAGCTCACTGAGACGCCTATGCTTGCCCCGTCGTGGTGCGGTCGGGTTAGCCAACTCCAGGGTGCCTCCAGTTTAGGAGCTTCCTATGTGGGCTGCGTGAACTGGTAGTCAAGGCTGGTTCTGTAGTGCCAGTAGGCCCAGCTCCCCCTGTAGGACTGTTGGGGTTCGGTAACTGCGGCTGCCTCGCGGCCTAGCTGTTCTCTCCTCTCCTGTGGGCCTTGGGGTCCACCACCTGATTCCAGCACCGTCAGCTGGTTCCAGGCCGAGCCTTTGGCTTAGGTGCCTCCTCCTGGGTATCCGAGTTCCGCCAACGTCAGGCGGTCCTTGGTAGTGCTTTTAAGCGCGGGCACCTACAGCTTAGTAACCGTGTTCCAGCACCGCCAGCTGGTCCTCGGTCGTGCCATTGGCTCTTGCACACTGGGGCAACGCATCTGGGTTCCAGCACTGCCAGCTGGTTCTCGGCAGTGTTCTTGTCACAGGTACTCCCTCGTGCCAAGCCTGGTTTCAGCACCGTCAGCTGTTTCCGGGTTGTGTCAAGCTCACTGAGACGCCTATGCTTGCCCCGTCGTGGTGCGGTCGGGTTAGCCAACTCCAGGGTGCCTCCAGTTTAGGAGCTTCCTATGTGGGCTGCGTGAACTGGTAGTCAAGGCTGGTTCTGTAGTGCCAGTAGGCCCAGCTCCCCCTGTAGGACTGTTGGGGTTCGGTAACTGCGGCTGCCTCGCGGCCTAGCTGTTCTCTCCTCTCCTGTGGGCCTTGGGGTCCACCACCTGGTTCCAGCACCGTCAGCTGGTTCCGGGCCGAGCCTTTGGCTTAGGTGCCTCCTCCTGGGTATCCGAGTTCCGCCAACGTCAGGCGGTCCTTGGTAGTGCTTTTAAGCGCGGGCACCTACAGCTTAGTAACCGTGTTCCAGCACCGCCAGCTGGTCCTCGGTCGTGCCATTGGCTCTTGCACACTGGGGAAACGCATCTCGGTTACAGCACCGCCAGCTGGTTCTCGGCAGTGTTCTTGACACAGGTACTCCCTCGTGCCAGGCCTGGTTTCAGCACCGCCAGCTGTTTCCGGGTTGTGTCAAGCTCACTGAGACGCCTATGCTTGCCCCGTCGTGGTGCGGTCGGGTTAGCCAACTCCAGGGTGCCTCCAGTTTAGGAGCTTCCTATGTGGGCTGCGTGAACTGGTAGTCAAGGCTGGTTCTGTAGTGCCAGTAGGGCCAGCTCCCCCTGTAGGACTGTTGGGGTTCGGTAACTGCGGCTGCCTCGCGGCCTAGCTGTTCTCTCCTCTCCTGTGGACCTTCAGGTCCACCACCTGGTTCCAGCACCGTCAGCTGGTTCTCAGCAGTGTCTTTTGCTCTTGTACCTTCTGCTCCCCATCCTGGTTCCAGTACCGTCAGCTGGTTCCGGGCAGAGCCTTTGGCTTAGGTGCCTCCTTCTGGGTATCCAAGTTCCACCAACGTCAGGTGGTCCTTGGTAGTGCTTTCGGGCACGGGTACCTCCTGCTTAGTAACCGGGTTCCAGTAACGTCAGCTGGTCCTCGGTAGTTCCATAGGCTCTTGAACCTTCGGGTAGCCATCCGAGTTCCAGTTCCATCAGCTGGTTCTTGGCATTTTCTCAGCCTTCTTGTACCTTCTGCTACATTTCCAAGTTGAAGACCCTAAAGTCGACGACCCGGAAGACCACCCCGATGACGACGACGACGACCCGGAAGACCACCCCGATGACGACGACGACGGAGACGACGATGGCTGAGACGACGACGGCGGAGATGACGACACTGGAGACGACGACCCTGGAGACGACGACATGGAAGACCGAGAAGCAGAAGAACAAGAGGCTGCAGAACAAAGAGCAGAAGAACATTAAGCATAAGACTTAATATCAGAGCAAAAGATATTATCTAAATTATATGCAGAAGAAGACTAAGCAGTGTATGGGGGTGAGTCCGTTCCTCCTCGTGGTGCCCCTGGATAAAGCCTGATGCTGCAGGCCAAACTGAACGCGGACAAATGTAACTTTTGTGACTGGCAGAACGGAAGGTGTAATCTTCCAACTTTTATAGATAACAACTACGGGAATGCCTGTCACAAATGAGAATATGATGAAGAAGTAGAATAGGAAGAATAATAACAGTGGAATAAAAAGAATATGTAGAATAGGAAGAATAATAATAGTTGAATAAAATGAATATGAAGAATGTAATAAAAAAAAATAGGTAGAAGATGAAGAAGAAGATGAATAAGGTGAAGAAGAAGTTGATGTCAAAGATGCTGATGATGATGAAGATGAAAGTGTGGGAAAAGTAAAAAAAAAAAAGAAAAAAAAAGAAGGGGAAGGGCGTGGAATAGTGAAACATCAATATCTGACAAAATAAAAAAAAATTTACATACTCAATATCTTTTTCACTCCGAACGTCTTAAAAAAAAAAAAAAAACATGCTATTCTATTTGATTGGGCTAAACCTCATTGCCTTTAATGTCTCCGCCACCTCCCACAATACATCCTACATTATTCTTAGTTGTTTTCCTTGATGTAGAATGAACCTACAAGGCAAGAAAGGGTTTATTTTAATTCCGATATTTTGGTCCCATTGACTTGCATTGGGATCGGGTATCGGTATCGGCGATATCCGATATTTTTTGAATATCGGCCGATCCTATCCGATACCGATACTTTCCGATATCGGAAGGTATCGCTCAACACTAGTCATAAGTATTCAGACCCTTTGCTCAGACACTCATATTTAAGTTGCATGCTTTCCATTTCCTTGTGATCCTCCTGGAGATGGTTCTACTCCTTCATTGAAGTCCAGCTGTGTTTAATTAAACTGATAGGACTTGGTTGGGAAAGGCACTCACCTGTCTGTATAAGACTTCACAGCTCACAGTGAATGTCAGACCAAATAAGAATCATAAGGTCAAAGGAACTGGCCAAGGAGCTCAGAGAAAGAACTGACCTTTCTGGCGCCTGCGCACTGCACTACTTTGTTCTGCCCTCAACAGGGCAGACAAAGTACGCCTGCGCCGGAGCCGTGGCTGAAGATCAGAAGAGGACGTCTTGGAATGAAGATGGGAGGCGCCGCAGCGGACCAGAGACACCCATCCGACCGGACCAGCAGCGGGACCGCCCCTGGGTGAGTATAATCTAACGTCTTTTTCTCCTCTTTCAGGTAACACTGGGGGCTTATCTACAGCATTACAGAATACTGTAGATAAGCCCCTGATGCCGGTGGGCTTACCTCACCCGCGATTTTTGGGGTGACAGGTTCCCTTTAACAAAGGAGTGGCTTCAGAACAACTCTGTGACCATTCTTGACTGGCCCAGTCAGAGCCCTGACCTAAATCCAATTGAGCATCACTGGGGAGACCTGTAAATGGCTGTCCACCAACGTTCACCATCCAACCTAACGGACCTGGAGAGGATCTGCAAGGAAGAATGGAAGAGGATCCTCAAATGCAGGTGTGAAAAACTTGTTGCATCATTCCCAAGAAGACTCATGGCTGTACTAGCTCAAAAGGGTGCTGAATATTTATGACCATGTGATATTTCAATTTTTCTTCTTTATTAAATTTGCAAAAATTACTGCATTTCTGCTTTTTCTCAGTCAATATGGGGTGCAGATTGTACATTAATGAGAAAAAAATGAACTTTTTTGAATTTACCAAATGGCTACAATGAAACAGAGTGAAAAATTTAAAGGGGTCTGAATACTTTCCGTACCCATTGTACAGTACATGTGATGGAGTGCATATAATAGCATAACAAAACAGTGTAATAATCAGCCCCCAGTGGCCTGTTAAGCCCCCACGATACCACCATCATCTCACATTCACCCCTCAGAGCCCAGTCTACCTCAACCACCTCAGCCCCCACAATAGCCTCATCATCTCACATTCACCCGCCAGCATCCTATCCTCCTCACCCACTTCAGCCCCTACAGTACCCCCATCCTCTCACATTCATCCCCTGCACCCTGTCTCCCTCATCCACCTCAGCCCCACACAATACCCTCCTCCTCTCACACTCACTCCACAGTACCCTGTCCCCTTTGCCCCTCTTCAGACCCCACAATACTCCCACCCTCTCACATTCATTCCACAGTGACCTGTCTCTCCTCCCCCATTTCAGCCTCCACAATACCCCATCCTCTCACATTCACCCCACAGTGAACATGACATGCCTGCATTTAATCAATCTAATAAATTTCATCCCAACCTACCGATGCATTTGATTGCAGGATCAGGAAGTGTCTGAGTGAAATATAATGTGGACACTAGGACCCAGCGTGCCTGCCCTGAACCAAGCAAAGCTTGCACAGAGTGAAGAAAACTGCAGCCTGGCAGAAGCTCCTCAGGTCAGACAGCACCATACAGTGCAGGAGGGAGACTATGCAACTGGCCACTGTGCTGGTCAATGTGCAGAGTCTCCATCAGACAGGAGCAGGCATTTAACTGCTCTCCTCATGTGCTGTGTTCTGCCTCCTGACAGAACTAACAGCAGCTCCCGGTTGGCCCCTTCATGTGACGGCCCGGGTCAACGCCCCCTCTGTCCCCCAGTAGCTATGCTACTGCTCTGGAAGCAAGAAAGTGAATTACATAAACCATACATGTCAACACTTTATGCCAATATGGCTGATCTGAGCGATGTTGCTCAAGTAATAGCAAATCTAAACGTCCAGTTTCTTTATACCTGATGAAATATGCTGTCATGCACGTTCGATGATCTTGCCAATGTTCATTATCTACAATAACATTGCTGTGCTTCCAGTCATTTTATCCTGATACAGTAATATGAGATTCTTTCTTGGACAATAGGCAACATGCAAAGCTGTACAAACTATCTTGGGATGATGAATAGAGTAGCCATTCACGTTTCAAACACTTGTCATTCTTCAGTTCTGATTTGAGCACATTGTTACATACCGTGCCTTCATATTCTCTACTCCATCTGTTTTATATACTGTGCGCAAATTTGAATGGTTGCCATCATGATTCTGACATGATGAGGGCCCACTACGAATCCAGCAATCTATAGTGTCAGTATCATGACTGTAAACTCCTTTACTGTTACAGATTTGGGTATTTCCTCTTGCAAAATGTCACCAGCAACAGCAACAACAACAGGCAAGTGTCTGCTGAAACTGAATGATTGGTAGCAGGATTGGATGTAGATGTGGATGCTATATCTGAAGGAACAGTACTAGTGGCTGATATTGCAAGAGTGGATGCTGATATGGATGCTATATCTGAAGAAATGGTTTGAGTGACTGTCGCACCTGTGTTGGACCAAGATGTTAATTTTGGAAGTTTATCTATTTTCTCCTTCACCTCTGCAGCTCTCTTCCTCTTCTGTGCTCCTTTCAAAACATTATGTTTCACTTCTGCTGCAAGGGTAGTTCATCTAGTGAAAAACACCAAAAAAGGAAAAATTCAAGAAAACACACCAAAAACAGGCAGAGATGCTTATCTGTCTAAATGGGCCTCAATACTATTGCACAGACAGGGTGCAGCGGACCCAAATAAAATGGCAAATACACAGGTGCAATACCTAATGAACAGCCAGCCTTCAATCAGGGATTGGCCGTGTGGTACACCAATGCACTAAGATACAGTATATACTCTGTATGTGGCGTGTTCACACAAGGAATAGAGAGCATCTGGCTCCAGCCTATTAGTAACGCCCTATGGCGGGCTGCCCAGTGCTACAATGCATCCTGTGCGAACAGAGGCCACAGTGTACACAACCATTTGGGCCCAACTGCACCCTGCAAAAACTACAACGTGCACAACGTGCACAACAAAATCCCTGATTGAAGGCTGGCTGTTCATTAGGTATTGCACCTGTGCATTTGCCATTTTATTTGGGTCCGCTGCACCCTGTCTGTGCAATTGTATTGAGGCCCATTTAGACAGGTAAGCATCTCTGCCTGTTTTTTGTGTGTCTAGTTCATCTAGTGGCAGAAAGAGAGTCTATATATTCTAGGTTTCAAGCACATTAAGTAGTGAGCAGACTGCTCCTTTTTCTCTTCTCTGACTTGCATAACATGTTACAATTTCGGAGTTTGCTTGTGGGACCGAAGATGGTTGAAGCTGGAATTTTATCTGACCTCTGTTAGGTGAGATAAAAATCTCTTCTTTTTCAGGCTATATTTCACTGTTTTTAAAGGCAGCGCACTACTAGGTCACCAGTATGAAAAATGCTCAGCCAAATGCTGCCATTCTTCTAGTGTAAAGTAGTCTGAGAGTTAAGGTATAACACGCACAGATTAGCAGGGGGCCCTATGCTCGTGGGGCAACTGGGCAAGTGCCAATTGGACCCACGCGTTAGGATGAACCTGCTTGCAATCATGTTGCTGAGTTGTTTTTTTTTATTATTATTCCCCAGTCCTCACAAGCCTGCTCTGTAGCACTACTCCAGTCTGGTGATCTTCTTTGGTCAGGTGTAGCTTCTGATTCAGTCCGGTATTGTGTCTTCCTGGAATCTTTAGCACTAACTAGTCCTCTTATCTTCATGATTTTGCAATGCACATGGTATCACTATTAGGCCATATGCAATGTCTTGACATGGGTTATAAAGCCTTTATGTGTGTAGCAAAGTCATGCTGACACGGGTGTGACCAGTGCTGAAGATACCAGGAGCCAAAGGAAGACATTGCATGATTGGAGCGGGGGACAGGTTAAGGCCAGGCAATCAATTTTTATCTATTTTTGTGTTATCTGTGCTTGTGGTCTGGAGATGCTGATGGATTATAATTCACATTAGATCATTAGATTCATAATTTGCCTTCAAATTCTAATTTTGGCAAATTCGCTCATTCTTAGAATGGCAACTTTGCTTTTAGGGTATGTGCACATGTTGAGTATTTGCTTGTAGAAATTTCTGCAAGATCTCTGCATATCTTGGCAGCAAAAACGCGCTTTTTGTTGTTTTTTTTGCATGCGTTTTTGTACAGCAATGAATGCTATTTTGAGCTAATTAACGATATAAAAAATGTTTTGTGATGTAAATACTTGGTTCAACGCCTTCTTTTTCATTCTGATGCATTGGCATCAAGGTAATGGGATTAGGGCTTGGTGTCCCTAGCTGTCTCTGACACCAAGCCCTAGCTTTAGTAATGAAGAGATGTCAGCCAGACACCCTCATTACTAAACAGGTAAGTAAAGAGTAAAATAAACATACACACACATTGTCACCAGCCTATGTAGGAGCGTTAACACAATTAACCTACTGTGACAATCTGACTGCACTCTGATGTAATCTGAGCGCAGTCCTATAGTGACCGTGAGGACGGAAGACTGAGACAATCTGACTGCACTCTGATGAAATCTGAGCGCAGTCCTATAGTGACCGTGAGGATGGAAGACTGTGACAATCTGACTGCACTCTGATGAAATCTGAGTGCAGTCCTATAGTGACCGTGAGGACGGAAGAACCGGACAGAGAGTGGACCCTCTGGGTCACGGTACTGATACACCCAGGGGCGAGCGAACCCGAGATGACAACCCCTATACAGGGATAGTTGGGGAGCAGGCCCGAGGGGAACAATACCGCAACAGCTGGCACCAAGAGGGACGGCTCTGGAAAGGACAGAAGGGAAGGACGGAAGTGGAGGAGAAATCCTGGGAATGAAAGTAACAGGGAGAGGGGAGGAAGGGACGAACCAAGGGAGACAGGCTGGGAAAACGGAGGGAAGACAGGAGGATAATGAGCCTGAGAAAACGGACCAGACTGGAGCAGAAAAGGATCTGAACCAGACAGGGCCAAACGAAGGTACAAACTGCACACAACAATCAGGCACCTCCATTATGGAGGCGAGGCCTGATATAGCCCAAAGAAGTGCCTGATTGGAGGAGACAGGAGCAGGGAGGGTCCGAAATGGTTAACTGGAGGAAGAAGTGCACGCCCGCGTCCTAAGGCGCATGTGTGGAGCAGGTACAGGACGGGAGGGAAGAGGAGCGCGCACCCCACGCCGAAATCCCCGAGCAGCAGGAAGAGGACGCGGGCAACTGGCGCGACACTGAGAGCGGCGAGGAGAAATGGAGAGAGCGGGACTGATAGGAGAAGCGGCCACAGCGTCAGAGGAGGCCGGTATGACACCTACATAGTATTAAACCAAACATCAACCTGCAAAAATCAGAGTGCACTGCAATAGCTGTTAATTTTTACAAAAAAATAAAAAAAATTGCTTGGACTCCCGAGTAAGTTTCATAACCAGCAGAGGTAAAGCCAGTGGCTGAGGGCTGATGTTGATATTCTAGGAAGGAGCCAATAGCCATTAAGGTTCCCAGGCTATTAATTTCAGCTCACTGCTGTTTGCTTAGTCATTACTGGTGAGTTTACAGAGGGACCCCAGAAAAAGATTGACTTAGGGTCCCCCTATAAAAATACAACCAGCAAAGACAAGGCAGACAGCTGCTGGATAATATTAATAGCCTAGGAAGGGGCCATGGCTATTTGCCCCTTCCCAGACTAAAAACATCAACTCTCAGCTGCCCCATAAATGGCACATTAACTATATGTGCCAATTCTGGCACTTAGCCTAACTCTTCCCACTTGCCCTGGTGCAGTGGCTAGTGGGGTGATAGTTGGAGGGGTTGATGTCACCTTTGTATTGTCAGGTGACATCAAGACGAGAGGTTAAAAATGGAAATATATCTATAATGCTCCCCCATTACTAACCCCATAGTGATATTACAAAAAAACACACACTCATATTAAAGTCCTTTTGTAAATTAATCAAAATAATAAATCACAATATTCCTCACATGTCCGCCAAGAAGATAATAATCCATAATGTCCCACCATAATCCTGATGACTTTAAGAGCAGTCACTGATGAGAATGCTCTAGAGGATAGCCAGCTACACACTGACACAAGAGGTAATTGCTCTTGTGTCAGTGTATAGCGCTGAGCTGCAGTGAGGAAGTTCACCAGAGTTCATCAGCTAATGAGATCAGGTAATCTCACTGCACCTCCGCTGTGTGAGAAAGTTCTCACGCAGCTGTAATGCCATAGCTGAGATCACCAGATCTCATCAGCTGATGTACTCGTGTGACCTCTCTCATGGCAGCTCAGCACTATACACTGTGGGAACAATGATGCTCCTATCAATGTGTAGATGGCAGCCGGTTAGAGCAGTCACATATCCTGATGTGACTGTTCTTCAAGTGAAATCGCCGCGAGACAGTCTGGATTAGGGTTGAGCGACTTTTACTTTTATAGGATCGAGTCGGGTTTCACGAAACCCGACTTTTTCAAAAGTCGGGTCGAGTGAAATCGGCCGATCCTATAAAAAAGTCGGGGTCGGCCGAAACTCGAAACCCAATGCAGTGCATTGGGTTTCCAATGGTTCCCAGCGTCTGAAGGAGAGGAAACTCTCCTTCAGGCCCTGCGATCCATATTTAAGTGTAAAATAAAGAATTAAAATAAAAAAATATCGCTATACTTACCCTCTGACGCGCCCTGGTACTAACCGGCAGCCTTTCTTCCTTCGAATCAGCGCTTGCAGGACCTTGCGGTGACGTCGCGGCTTGTGATTGGTCGCGCGACCACCCATGTGACCGCTCGCGTGACCAATCACAAGCCGCGACGTCACCGCAAGGTCCTGCAAGTGCTGATTCTTAGGAAGGAAGGCTGACGGAAAGAAGCAGGGCGCGTCCGAGGGTGAGTATATTCTTATTAGGTATATACTCACCCTCGGACGCGCCCTGCTTCATTCCGGCAGCCTTCCTTCCTAAGAATCAGCGCTTGCAGGACCTTGCGGTGACGTCGCGGCTTGTGATTGGTCGTGCGAGCGGTCACATGGGCGGTCGCGCGACCAATCACAAGCCGCGACGTCACCGCAAGGTCCTGCAAGCGCTGATTCGAAGGAAGAAAGGCTGCCGGTTAGTACCAGGGTGCGTCAGAGGGTAAGTATAGCGATATTTTTTATTTTAATTCTTTATTTTACACTTAAATATGGATTCCGATACCGATTTCCGATATTGCAAACATCGGAACTCGGTATCGGAATTCCGATCCCAGATTCAGAAGATCGCCGACCTCATGGCCGACCCCACACAGGGGTCGGGTCGGGTTTCATGAAACCCAACTTTGCCAAAAGTCGGCGACTTCTGAAAATGGCCGACCCGTTTCGTTCAACCCTAGTCTGGATTACATGGACTATGGCAAACATGAGTGTATATCATTATTTATTATTTTTGATTATTTACAGGAGACATGGGCATCGGAGATTGGGTCTTAAGGTTAGTATATGTTGTTTTTTTATTTTACATTTTTTATAGGAGACAAGGGCATAGGGGACTTGGTGTTAGGTGAGTATAATGTTTTTCATTTTTATTTGAATATGTAATTAATTATTTTAAATGTTTTTTTTTTCATTTTTCTTTAAGTTTGAGCACAGGCACCATCTGACGAGAGACTAGTTATCCCATAAGCGGCGCATGCTATCACTGTTAACAGTGACAGCAGGCGTCGGCTGATGGAAGCAGAAGTCTCTTATCAGCTGACACCTGCTGACCTGCAATAAGCTTTTTACTGTGGGTCACAGTGTCTCTGTGACGTCACACTGACATCTGAAAACATGAATACCGTCAATCAGAACCGCGATAGGAAATCCATAAAAATCATTTTTGGCCCATTTTTGCAAGGAAAAAAATGCCCCGAAAGTGCAAAAGAAAAAATGCAACGAGCACACTATCTAAAACCTCATGCAGTCAGTTGGACACAGGAGACACAAAATTTTAAAAGCTGCATGAACTTTGCTAAAATCATGTCAGATGAGAAATCTTGTGACATTTCTAATTCTTATAATTCTTACTTTTCTTTTTATGAGGACATTTTGTTAAACTGAAAAAAAGTTATGCTCAAATTATGTAACTTTCATTTTTTTAAATCTGTATATCTACCTGACATCCTGTCTTTTCATAATTAAACATTGGTGATATGCTCTGCATTTACTTACTGATACCAAAATTTAAGAGAACAGTCTGTCAGAGCTTGATTTATTTAAATAGGTTTTTCATCATTTTAAATCATAGTCATGTAAAAGTATAATCTATACTTCCACAACATTCATCCTGAAAGATAGAAATTGATAGACCTGAAAACGTATCCAGTCAATTATCTGAAAAAAAACATACACTTTCTTTTTTGCAATACAATGCTATTAAAATGATGTCACATAGTACTGTCATATCAGCTGTAAGCACATCTTCACCATTTATATGCAGACATAGAGGTCTACCAGGAAACTTTTTTAAAACTTATTGAATTAGAAATACATAAACTGCTACATTGAAAAGATTAAGATATTACAATATGACCATGAACCAATCAACTACTTATTTTCCCCACTGCATATTATTACGGTTATAGTCTTAGCCACATTGACTATACTGCATTATAGTATTTTTAAGAAGAAAATTTATATCATGTGGAGGCAATCATTATAATATTAGAGCTGCCAACGTATTTTACAAGAAAATCCTCCTAACTGTGATCATAGGGGAATTCATAATGGCAAAGCAATTCTAGTTAAAGAATCCACTCCATGTTAACTGCATATATATACTATACCTATAGATGCAGTGGGGAAAACAATATTTAGTCAGCCACCAATTGTGCAAGTTCTCCCAGTTAAAAAGTTGAGCGAGGCCTGTAATTGACATCAGAGATAGATCACAACTATGAGAGTCAAAATGAGAAAACAAATCCAGAAAATCATCTCATGCTTTTCTCGATATCTGACATGAAATTTGACAAATGCCAGAATAATGAGAGAGCTAATGTTTTAAGGCATTTTTATTACTTACTGCAAAGTGAAAAGTTTACTATGCCTTTAAACAATTCTGGAGATGTTGCCAAAAAAAACGGAAGCTTCCAAAACACATGACATCATCATATGGGCAGTCCAGAATTGTTTAAAGGCATAGCAATCTTAGTGCATGTAAACGTTTGACTTTGCAGTAAGTAATAAAAATCCCTTAGAACATTCTCTCGCATTATTCTGGCATTTGTCAAATATTAATAATTATGGTAATCCTAAATGACCTAAAACGGGAAATGTTTATTCCGATTTCATTTCAGCTATTGATAAAAACATGCATATGTGTCATTTTATATAGTGCATGTAAACTTCTGGTTTTAACTGTATATAAAAATGTATTGAACATTTATTCTGCAACTTTTTGGGAAATTATTTCCTTTTCCTTTTATCTTCAAAGCTTGATACCTTTTCCTTGTAGAAGGCTTGTGGATCTTTTATGTGAAGCACTCGGCAGTAGTTCCCCATCATGTTAACATTCCATCTTCCTTGGTATTGTCATTCTATCTCCTTGCAATCCTGATGAATTATTTCTCCTTGCTCTTCGCTAACAGCATCAAGGTTTTCTGGAAAGAATGTGAAATGGGAATGTTAAAATGTAACTTCAAATGCATCAGACAAGCCAAGGTTTAGAAATGTTTCAGCATGTTTCCCATGACGGACATACATTTTGGAACTTTGTTGTTACGTAGAAATTTCTTTATAACTTATTTACAAAAATCCCAAGGTCTTTTCTCAAAAGCTTTCATTTTTGTTTTGAACCTTGATGAGTCCTTCATGAGTTTCCGAATACCTGGACCCACAAAAAATGCCTTCTTTCAGTTTTGCTTGCTGAAACTTGATACACAAGAACTTAAAAGTCTCTCCTTTATTCCGTGGAACTTTCACAAACTGCTTCATCAGTCCAAGCTTAATGTGGAGTGGTTGCAAGAAAACTCTAGTGGGATCAACTAAACTTTACACAACTATGTTCTTAAGTCCAGGTTGCAAAGATGTTTTCATTGGCAAACTTTTTTGGCTCCAGCGATGAGTCCTATCCCATCTGTCCCACTCAAACAAAAAGCATGGGTACTTGGTGGATCCTCCTGCCCAATGGGTAAAAACAAGACTTTCAGATCACTGCATACTGAATATCCTTGATCCACGTAATAAAGTGTAAATTTTCATAGCTTTCCTTTAAGTTCACAGAATGTCTTACATGCACTTAAAAATAATTGCTGCAATTGTGCAGTAGCACAACTTTTAGACTTCTGTACCATGAAAGACAGGTACCAAATGATAGCAGGTTCTTTTCCTTTAGCCTAGAGCCTGAAAGGTCCAAGTCCCTGGCTATGTCATTTAAATCGAGCTGTGAAAGAAGCTGTGGCTCATTGGGATTATTGTGAAAGTCTTTGCAGAATCCTGCCCTTTTTGAATCTTCTGAATCAGGTGTATTGATTCTATAGAGGTGAAGGGACAGGTATTCCTGGACTAGGAGGAACAAAATGAATTGGTGACGGGAGGACCGGGTATATAATTTCCTTCATATTTTCAAGGTTGAATCTATCCATGTTGCATGAACAAAAATAGCAGTCATCACTATGATTTTGCGGATCACTCCAGATCAAAAGCACACCAAAACGAAAGCTCTTTTTTTTTCCGTTTAAACTACTGTCATACTTCTTTTACACAAAAAGAACATACTTCATGTAGATCCCTTGTCCTGATCACCTAGTTTTACACCAAAGTTTGCATAATACACTTTTCTAACGAAGTCCGTAATGTTCCTTTGTTGTTCCTTCACTACAAAACAACACCATATTTAGCAAAAGTTGTTGGGTAAATTACGAAACCCTCTTGTAGACATTTCCATCATGTTGTTAGAAACACAAGCTTAATCCACCCAAACTACAAAATACTCAAAGGAATTGTGGTAAGCACACCAATCCCAGTGCAGCTTTCAGTTCTTTTACTGCTGTGGTAAAAAGAATGCTGTGCTGGGCATTACATATCTCCACATCTAACTCCAAGAATACCATGGAACCCCCTGAGAAAGAATGTAGGAAGTAGGATCTGGAGGAGAAATCGAATAAAGGCTGCATGATGAAACATCAGCTTTCAAATTCTTGGACCCCAGCCTGAATGTGATCTTAAAATTTAATCTAGAAAAAAATAAGGACCATCTGTCCTGTTTTGGGGTTAACCATTTAGCTGATTCATTATTGGCAAAATTTTTATGATCTGTCGTCATCGTGACTTTATGAACTTCCCTCTTTAGAAACTGTCTCCATTCTTCAAAAGCTAATTTAACCTCTGGCAGTTTGTAATTCTCAAAAAGCATAATTTCTCTGGGCAGGTGAAAATTTCCCAGAGAAAAAAATGCGCATGGTCACAAGTTGGTCAGTGTTTTGGAACCTTGTGATAATACAGCTACTACCCCGTCCTCCAAGGTATCCACCTCTGCAATAAATGTTTTCTGGAGATCAGTTTCGATTAAAACTGGAGCAGATATAAAATACTCCTAATTGATTAAATGCCCCAATAGCATCCGCCCCATTATGTGTGAGTTTGATGAGAGGTTTAAAAATCTGAAAAACCTCTAATAAATTTTCTGTAGTAATTGGTAAAACTAAAAAAACTTGTAACGCTTTAAGGTCACGAGGTTAAACCCAATCAATTATCACCTGCACCATTCCAGGATCCATCTTATACCCTTCAGCAAATATAATGAATCCCAGGAACGATATCTCTTGGACATAAATAGTACATTTCTCCAGTTTAGCAAATACAAAAATCTCTCTAAGCTTTCGTAAAACAAAACAGATATGTTCATGGTGCGAATTAAGATTGGGAGAAAGAATTTTGATTATTGTCAAGGTATACCACAGCAAAACTTCCAATACAATCAAAAAAGATTGTTCATAAAATTTTGAAATACCGCTGGTGCATTGGTTAACATAAAAAAAAAAATGATAAGATTTTCAAATAGACTTTCAGATGTTAAAAACACCGTCTTCCATTCATGCGTATCAAATTATAAGCCCCTGTAATATTTTGTTTAGGTCAGGATTGGAATGAGTAAATGTGGTTAGGTGTTTTGAATCTCAATTTTCTTTGTTTCACGAAAATTGAGGCAAGGACGGAGAGTCACATCTTTCTTTTTAAAACAGAAAAATCCAGCAGCTACTGGCAAGGAAGAACGAATATGAACCTTCCAAAAACTTGTGTTTTACATATCTTTCTCGACAGTAGGCTCAGGTCCCGACAAATTATACAGGTATACAGGTAAACTTTAGGTAATTTGGCATTAGGGACAAGATCAATTTCACAATCATAAGGATGATGAGGAGGAGGTAAAATATCTGCCTCTTTTTCTGAGAATATATCTCCGATCCTCCAGACTAGCTGAGCAAATTTGTGCAGAACTAAGACAATTCTTATGACAATTGGGGTTCCACTTATCAATATCCTTCTGACACCAATCAATAACAGGACTATGTATACATAGCCACAGAGGCCCAATACCAACCCAGCAGGTATATTGTCCAGCACATAGCAGGAAATTGACTTTGAGTGAAGTATTCTCACTGTAAGTGTGAACTCCACTCTTACCAGCTGAATAAGATTCTGGAGTAACGGTGTCTTGTTAATGGAAAAAAATTGAATTGTTTTTTCCAACCTAATTGTCCCTAACCCTAGATACAGAACAAATCAAGGATCAGTGAAGTTGGTGGAATTCCCACAGTCAATGAAAGCTAATGCAGCTAACCATTGGTACTTAAAAAGTAGTTCAATGTTTAGCAGTATTTTGTCTGAGGAGTAAAAAGGTAGCTGAAAGTCTGTCTGATCTCCTTGACAGTCAGCTAACTGATTTATACTTTCCCATAAAGTTTACTACTTCTCGGGGAATGTGTATATTATCTGTATCTTACTTGCACCATGCACGTTTTTGCTTTTGCATTGAATTTTGTTGAGGTGGAGATCTTGTGATCTCTGTAAGCATGCCCAGCCTATGACTTTTCACTGCTTTTTCCTTTTCTTGTGTCCCTCACACAGAAACCCTCCATGTGCCTTGTCATTGATAAGCTGTTGATAAGCTGTTGATTTCGATTTTTTGTGATTTTTGTGTAAATTATGTTCTAATAAACTTTGTTATATTTTTATCAAAAACATTTTGACATTTACTCTGTGTGTTTGTGTAGGATTAGTGATGAGCGAACGTGCTCACCACTACTCGGTACTCGCCCAAGTATCACTATGCTCGGTGTACTCGGCGAGCACCGAGTATTTCCGGGATTATTCGGTGGGAGCTCGGGTCTCCGCCCTACAATTCTGGTGCTCTTTAGAGCACCAATGACATTGCAGGTGCTCTAAAGAGTGCCAGACTTCGCTTACCAGGCATACGTTGCATAATTCTAACTGCTAGCCTTGTTCTACACAGTATTTAGTGTTTAAAAAAAAATTCAAAAAATGTAGACAGTTTGTTATGTCCGTCAGACGCCTGGTGTATCTGTGGTGGAAAAATCTTCGCTTAGCAGGCTTACGTTGCATAGTTCTGGCTGCTAGCCTTGTTCTACTCAGTAATTAGTGAATAAAAAACATTTAAAAAATGTAGACAGTCTGTTATCTCCGTCAGATGCCTGGTGTATCTGTGGTGGAAAAATTTTTGCTTACTAGATATTCGTGTTAGGAGTCGAGTTTCCTCTGCTGCACAGGGGGACTCTCGATCCGTGTCTGCTGCGGTCTCCCATTCGGTATCGGCCGCAGTGGGCTCTGCTCAGTGGAGACGTCGCTCCCAGCGTCTCGCTGGGGCTGATTCGGTGCATAGGGTCACTACTGCCTTTTCTGGCTTTCCTATGGTACCCTGCACTGATCTGCGGTGAGCGAGCCTCTCTGGGACCAAGTCCTTGTTTACTCACACTGAGCATGCCCAGGGCAGGGTCTCCCATTGGAGGTCGAGGGCCACATGTTCGGTCACATGCTCAGGTGCTGCAGTACATTCCATTGGTCCTTCTGGAAGGTCCTGAAAGGGCAAAACATGCTCAGGTACTGCAGCACTTTCCATTGGTCCTTCAGGAAGGTCCTGAAAGGGCAAAAACTTCAGTAGCAGCTTCCTGTGCTGCAAATATATAAACTGCGCATGACCGCACGGCCATGCGCTAGTATCGTCTTATGCTATATGCTTTACGCCAATGTGGTCATGTGTTTAAATGTGTTCAGGGACCCGGCTGAAATAAGCCCCTAGAATGCTGGCACCTCCGGCGAGGAGTTTTGTATGCATGCATGACCACTCACTGCTCACATCTGGGTAGTTGGCCTGTACCTCTGTGAAAGTCTAACAGGGCACAGAGCTTTCCTCTCGCGGTTACTCTGTGAAGCTAACAGAGTTGGTATATACCGCCATATAGAGCCGCCATTATTTAGCAGCAGGTGCTTTCCTGCACGGTGGATCCCGGGTTGCGAACGCACCAATTCCATTTCATAAATTATATATTTGGTGCGTTCCGCCAACCCTAACAGTATACTAGCGCCAGGATCTGGCTAAGTAATGGCGGATGAACAGCGATTGCAGGGGTACATCCAGCTGCTGGAGGGCCAGTTGGCGTCTCTTGAGCGTGCAACCTCGGCGGTGGATGTTACCGCAATAGCTGTTCAGGCTGCTAGCGTGGCTGCAGCAGCTTTACCCACTGCCACCTCTGTTCCGACCCTATCTCACCTTCCTTTGCCTGAGAGATACTCTGGGGACAGTAAGTTCTGTAGGGGTTTCGTGAGCCAATGTGGTATACACCTCGAGCTTCTGGCTGCACGTTTCCCTACTGAGCGGGCAAAGGTGGGATTCATAATCTCTCTCCTGTCGGACAGAGCGTTGGAGTGGGCTACGCCGCTGTGGGAGCGCAACAATCATGTGGTGCGGAGTGTTCCTAGGTTTCTGGACACTCTGAAACAGGTCTTTTTAGGACCTCAAGTCACCCATGATACAGCGCTCCAACTGCTGGCTTTGACTCAGGGTTCAACCATGGTCAGCCATTTTGCTGTTCACTTCCGGACATTAGCGTTTGAGTTGGAATGGCCAGATAAAACACTCATTCCCGTATTTTGGAGGGGGCTGGCTGACCATGTGAAGGACGCTTTGGCCACTAGGGAGATTCCCGCCACACTGGAGGAGCTCATACCGTATCTACTCGTATTGACCTCCGTTTTAACGAGCGGAGGTTGGAGTGAGCCCAGTGTAGGCAGAGGTTTCGGCTGGCTCCCACCTTCGCCAAACCTTTGGAATCTCCAGTCCAGGCATCCGAGTCACATGAGGCCTTAGAGGTGACACGAGCGGGATACAAGTCTCAGTCTGCCCGTGCACATAAGTGTTATGAAAGGTAATTCAGTACCACAATGGACATAGAGGTCAGCGCACATACAGTGACCTGGCAATAACCCAAAAAACAAGAACGAGCTCTGAGACGTGGGAACTCTGTTGACCGCAATCCCTAATCCTCTCCAACCACACTAAAGGCAGCCGTGGATTGCGCCTAACGCTCCCTATGCAACTCGGCACGGCCTGAGAAACTAGCTAGCCTGAAGATAGAAAATAAGCCTACCTTGCCTCAGATAAATACCCCAAAGGAAAAGGCAGCCCCCAGATATAATGACTGTGAGTTAAGATGAAAAGACAAACGTAGAGATGAAATAGATTTAGCAAAGTGAGGCCCAACTTTCTGAACAGAGCGAGGATAGGAAAGGTAACTTTGCGGTCAACACAAAACCCTACAAATACCACGCAAAGGGGGCAAAAAGACCCTCTGTACCGAACTAACGGCACGGAGGTACACCCTCTGCGTCCCAGAGCTTCCAGCAAGCAGAAAAAAACAAATTGACAAGCTGGACAGAAAAAAACAGCAAACAAATAGCAGGAGGAAACAGGTCCAATACTAGAACATTGACTGGAGGCCAGGATCAAAGCACTAGGTGGAGTTAAATAGAGCAGCACCTAACGATTTCACCACATCACCTGAGGAAGGAAACTCAGAAGCCGCAGTACCACTTTCCTCCACCAACGGAAGCTCACAGAGAGAACCAGCCGAAGTACCACTTGTGACCACAGGAGGGAGCTCTGCCACAGAATTCACAACACATAAGGTCCGTCATGTTTGCCAGCAGTCAGGACACCTTGCCTCCAAGGGTCCTCAGCGGTCGGGGAAACGTCAGCGTCTAGTGGCAGTTGGAGGAGGTACACTAGACACGGTGACGTTTGCCTCAAAGTTGTCCTTCAAGGGGACAATTACCATAGGCCCATCCACTCTTATGGTCGAGCTATGCGTGGATTCTGGGGC
The DNA here is from genome assembly GCF_032444005.1 of Ranitomeya imitator. NCBI lineage: Eukaryota > Metazoa > Chordata > Amphibia > Anura > Dendrobatidae > Ranitomeya > Ranitomeya imitator. The sequence continues at coordinate 384,120,925 of NC_091284.1, forward strand.
AGAGGGTAACTTTATGTCTTCCGCTTTTGCCCAGCGTCACGCAATACGCTTGGTGATGCTCGCCAAGCCGGTAACCGTTCGAGTGGTAAATGGGTCAACACTACCTTCACAGATTACCCACCAAACCATTCCTTTCACGCTATCTGTGTCTCCATCACATCAGGAGATAATCTCCCTATTAGTCATTCCTGAGGGAATTGATGAGGTCCTGTTGGGGATACCATGGCTTTGCTACCATTCTCCTCATATTGAGTGGTCCTCTGGGAGAATTTTGGGTTGGAGTAAATCTTGCGAGGGTAGATGTCTGAGGGAGTGCGTTCAGGTTGCTACAACACAGGTACCCGCAGATCTTTCCTCTCTCCCCAAGCACTATTGGCCCTATGCAGATGTGTTCTCCAAAAGAGCTGCGGAGACCCTTCCGCCTCACCGCCCCTATGACTGTCCTATTGACCTCTTGCCTGGTGCTGAGCCTCCCCGGGGTCGAGTCTATCCGTTATCTCTCCCGGAGACGGAGGCAATGTCCCAGTACATCCAGGAGAATCTGGCAAGAGGATTCATTAGGAAGTCAGTGTCACCGGCAGGGGCAGGGTTCTTCTTCGTACAGAAGAAGACTGGAGACTTGCGTCCATGCATAGACTACAGGGGTCTTAACGCCATCACCGTTAAGAACAAGTACCCACTACCCCTGATATCTGAGCTGTTTGATAGGCTACGGGGAGCGAGGGTATTTACAAAGTTTGATCTGCGGGGTGCTTAAAACCTGATTCGCATCCGTGAGGGGGATGAATGGAAGACGGCTTTTAACACCAGGTATGGGCACTATGAATATCTGGTGATGCCCTTCGGGCTCTGTAATGCCCCAGCCATTTTCCAAGACTTTGTGAACGACATCTTCCGGGATATGCTCACCACCTCGGTCGTAGTCTATCTGGATGATATTCTCATCTTCTCTCCAGATATTGACTCCCATCGGAGAGATGTTCGCAAAGTCTTCGACCTCTTACGGGCAAACTCCCTCTACGCCAAGTTGGAGAAGTGTGTGTTTGAGCAGGAGTCCTTGCCTTTCCTTGGTTATATCCTCTCTGCCCAGGGTTTGGCTATGGATCCTGCCAAGCTACAGGCTGTAATGGACTGGCAGGAACCCCATTCTCTTAAAGTGGTGCAGCGCTTTATGGGGTTCATTAATTACTATCGCCAGTTCATTCCACACTTCTCAACTTTGGTAGCTCCCTTGGTTGCCCTCACCAAGAAGGGAGCAAATCCCAAGTTGTGGTCAGAGGAGGTCTCCAAAGCCTTTCTCTCGATCAAGTCACACTTCGCTAGCGCTCCCATCCTACATCGCCCCGATGTTGATAAGCCATTTATCTTGGAGGTGGATGCCTCATCCGTTGGTGCTGGAGCAGTCCTTTTCCAAAAGGATGCTCAAGGTCGGAAGCATCCTTGCTTCTTCTTCTCCAAGACCTTCACACCAGCGGAGAGGAATTATTCCATCGGGGACAGGGAGTTGCTGGCCATGAAGTTGGCTTTTTCGGAGTGGAGACATCTCTTGGAGGGAGCTCGCTTTCCCTTCCAAGTCTTCACTGACCACAAGAACTTGGTGTATCTGCAAACGGCCCAGCGGCTGAATTCTCGCCAGGCTAGATGGTCCCTGTTCTTCTCCCTGTTCCATTTTACTCTCCATTTCCTCTTTGGGGAGAAGAACATTCGTGCTGACGCTCTCTCCCGCTCTGTGGTGTCATCGGAGGAGGAGGAGCCTCGGCTTATTGTCCCTTCTGAGAGCCTGAGAACTGTAGCTCCGGTTTCGCTAGAGTCTGTGCCCCTGGGCAAGACTTTCGTACCAGCTAACTTGCGACCGGAGGTTCTCTCTTGGGCTCACTCCTCCAGAGTGGGTGGGCATTTTGGGACCAAGAGGACATCTGAGCTTCTGGCGAGAACATACTGGTGGCCGCATATGGCCCGAGATGTCAAGGACTATATTCAGGTGTGCGTTTCTTGCGCCCAGAATCAGTCTCCTTGGCAACGGCCTGCTGGGTTGCTTTACCCTCTACCGGTGGCAGACAGGCACTGGGAGATGGTCGGGATGGACTTTGTGGTGGGTCTACCCAAGTCGCGTGGCTGCTCCATTATTTGGGTTGTCACCGACCATTTCTCCAAGATGGTGCATTTGGTGCCGCTTCCTCGGTTACCCTCAGCACGGGCCTTGGCGGTGTTGTTCATTAAACACGTTTTCCGATTGAATGGTATGCCTGATAAGATTGTCAGCGATCGGGGTCCCCAGTTCGCATCTCGGTTTTGGAGAGAGCTCTGCCGTTTACTCAGCATAGAGTTAAACCTCTCCTCTGCATACCATCCCAAGACGAATGGGTTGGTGGAGAGAACCAACTAGACTCTGGTGACATATTTGCGACATTTCGTCTCTGCTAGGCAGGATGACTGGGCATCTTTGCTACCTTGGGCGGAATTTGCCCTGAACAACGCCGTAGCCGATTCAACTGGTCAAACTCCTTTTCTCCTTAATTACGGCCAGCATCCGCGTGTCCCTGTGCCCATGCCAATCCACCGATTCTAGGGTGGCAGACTGGGCGGTGGAGGCACGTGACATCTGGGACCGCACACAGGATGCCATCCGGGCCTCCAAGGAGAGAATGAGGGTTTCGGCTGATACACACCGGCGCCCCGCTCCGGTCTTTGCTCCTGGCAACTTAGTGTGGCTGTCCACCCGTAACATCAGGCTGCGAGTTGAGTCCACTAAGTTTGCTCCTCGCTACATTGGCCCGTTTAAGGTTCTGGAACAGGTCAACCCTGTGGTCTACCGTTTGGCTATTCCTCCACGCCTTGGTATCACCGATACTTTCCACGTTTCCCTCTTAAAGCCCGTTCATTTGTCCCGGTTTTCCGAGTCATCTGCTGGGACATCGGGTTCATCCACGGATGAGTTTGAGGAGAATGCTATTGTGGGGTGCAAGGTGGTACGTGGCAAGAAATTTTATCTGGTGGACTGGAAGGGTCACGGCCCAGAGGATAGAACCTGGGAGCCTGTGGAGCACATTCGGGCTCCGCTGCTTATCGCAGCTTTTGAGCGTAGTGAGGCTCAAGGAGGGGGGGCCCTAGGAGGGGGGGTAATGTTAGGAGTCGAGTTTCCTCTGCTGCACAGGGGGAATCTCGATCCGTGTCTGCTGCAGTCTCCCATTCGGTATCGGCCGCAGTGGGCTCTGCTCAGCGGAGACATCGCTCCCAGCGTCTCGCTGGGGCTGATTCGGTGCATAGGGTCACTACTGCCTTTTCTGGCTTTCCTATGGTACCCTGCACTGATCTGCGGCTAGCGAGCCTCTCTGGGACTAAGTCCTTGTTTACTCACACTAAGCATGCCCACGGCAGGGTCTCCCATTGGAGGTCGAGGGCCACATGTTCGGTCACATGCTCAGGTGCTGCAGTACATTCCATTGGTCCTTCTGGAAGGTCCTGAAAGGGCAAAACATGCTCAGGTACTGCAGCACTTTCCTTTGGTCCTTCTGGAAGGTCCTGAAAGGGCAAAAACTTCAGTAGCAGCTTCCTGTGCTGCAACAATATAAACTGCGCATGAACGCACGGCCATGCGCTAGTATCGTCTTATGCTATATGCTTTGCGCCAATGTGGTCATGTGTTTAAATGTGTTCAGGGACCCGGCTGAAATAAGCCCCTAGAATGCTGGCACCTCCGGCGAGGAGATTGTGTTTAAGTGTGTTCAGGGACCCGGCTGAAATAAGCCCCTAGGATGCTGGCATCTCCGGCGAGGAGTTTTGTATGCATGCATGACCACTCACTGCTCACATCTGGGTAGTTGGCCTGTGCCTCTGTGAAAGTCTAACAGGGCACAGAGCTTTCCTCTCGCGGTTACTCTGTGAAGGTAACAGAGTTGGTATATACCGCCATATAGAGCCGCCATTATTTAGCAGCAGGTGCTTTCCTGCACGGTGGATCCCGGGTTGCGAACGCACCAATTCCATTTAATAAATTATATATTTGGTGCGTTCCACCAACCCTAACATACGTTGCATAGTTCTGGCTGCTAGCCTTGTTCTACTTAGTATTTAGCATTTTCAAAAAATAAAAAAAATTTAAAAATACATACAGTCTGTTATATCCGTCAGATGCCTGGTGTATCTGCGGTGAAGAAATCTTCACTTACCTGGCATACGTTGCATAGTTCTGGCTGCTAGCCTTGTTCTACTCAGTATTTAGTGTTAGTGTTTAAAAAAAAATAAAACATTCAAAAAAATTAGACAGTCTGTCATCTCTGACAGACGCCTGGTGTATCTGTGGTGGAAAAATCTTTTTTTACCAGGCATATGCTGTATAGTTCTGGCTGCTAGCCTTGTTCTACTCAGTATTTAGTGTTTAAAAAAAGCATTTAAAAAGTTTAGACAGTCTGTTATCTCCGACAGACGTTTAGTGTATCTGTAGTGGAAAAATCTTGGCTTCGCAGGCATACGTTGCATTGTTCTGTCTGCTAGCCTTGGTCTATTCATAATTTTTTGTTTAAAAAAATATTTGAAAAAATATATATTTTAACTGTCTGCTATCTCCGTCAGACACTCGGTGTATCAGTGGTTTCCAAAAACGTGCTTTTCAGGCATCCTGATCACATATAATTTTCTCCAAATAATCCATTTGTATTGAGCTTTTCAAAGATTTCAGTAGTCCATTTAAAATGGGCAAGACAAAGGATGCGGAAGTAGACGTGATGTTGATGGTGTATGCAGAGGACGAGGCCGTTTCCAAGCTGAAAGCGGGCCACAACAAAGACCCACATCTTTGCGCTCGACCTTCCTGTCCCAGTTTCTAGGGGACCACAGCACACCACTGTTGAAGCCAGAGCAGTGTGACATGGTTGTTGATTGGATAGCTTCCAGTCACTTAGCCACCAGCAACACCACCATGTCTTCCACACGGTCAAGTCAGAGTAGTCGTAAGTGTGGAACAAATATTACTCACTGTGATCCTCCTTACTCCCACCATGCCGAGTGCCCTGAGACAACTGATCCCACACTTGGACACTCCGAAGAGCTGATCAGTTTTCTCTTTAAAGATTCCGGACTCTCGGCTGGTCAACTTGAAGTGGGGCCAGATGAGATCGCATGTAGCGATGTCCAAAGATCTGAACAGCCACGGTCACACGAAGACAATGGTGGGAAAGTGTCACAAGAGGTGAACAATGATGAGACACAATTGCCAGAAAGTTAAGAGGAGGAGCAGGGTTTGGATGTGGAAGATGAGGTGCTGAATGACATAGTGACTGACCCAACCTGGCAGGAGGACATGCAGAGTGAGGACAGCAGCACACATGGGGAAGGAGGCATATCACCCCAACAGGCAGGAAGAATCAGTGTGGTGGCCACAGACAGAAGGCATGCATCTGTTCCCCGTAACACCAACATGATGCAAGTTTCCATTCCACCTGTTAGATCTTCCTGCATCTGGTTATTTTTTAAAGACTCTGCCGATAACCCCAAACAGGCCATTTGCAGCACCTGCCATGCCCGCATCAGCAGGGGTAGCAAAACTACAAGCCTGACCACCACTAGCATGATCAGGCACATGGCAGCAAAGCACCCAACTTTGTGGGTCGAACCTCAGGTTCAAGGAACACTGTCTGCTGGTGACACCACTGCTTATTCCACTGTTTGGCAGAAAAGCCAATCTCCAGTCTATCATGCATGTAAAGATGCCTCTGGCCCTGCACCTGTTGTTGCGCACAGTCAAGCAGCACCATCATCAAGCCCGTCCAAGTTCTTGTCCCAGCTCAGACATCAGTTGTCTATACCCCACTCATTGGAACGCAAGCAGAAAAACCCATCCAATACCCCACAGGCCACAGTACTAAATTGTTACTCTCTAATTTCTCTGCCTCTTGTGCTTGAAATGTTGCCTTTTAGGCTTGTTGAGAAGGAAGCTTTCTGCAAACTGATGGCAGCCACCATCCCAAGGTACTCGGTCTCCAGTCGCCACTATTTCTCCCAGCGTGCTGTACCGGCATCACACCAGCATGTGTCCCACAACATTACCCATGCCATCAACAATGCTGTTACTGGGAAAGTCCACCTAACCATGGACATGTGGACAAGTGCTTGTAAGCAGGATCGGTACATCTCATCTCACTGACGGCACACTGGTGTAACATTGTGGAAGCCGGGACCCAGTCGGACCTTGGTATGGAACACATCCTCCCCACATCAAGGATTGCAGGCCCTATGTCAATCAGGGTTGCCCCACAGTCTACAGCTCCTGCACCTCCTCCTCCTCTTCAGCCTTTTTCTCTGAAATGAACCCATCAGTCAGGAGCTGGACGCACTGCAGCACTGCCTCAACCAAGTGGCAACAGGCTGTGCTGAAACTAATCTGCTTAGGTCACAAACTGCACAATGCTGAAGAGTTGTGAACAGTGCTGAAAGATTAGTCAGATATTTGGATGACACTGCTGAACCTACAGCCAGGCATGATCGTGTGTGACAATGTCTGGAACCTGGTGGTGGCTCTGAGGCAAGGTGAGCTCACACACATACCTTGCCTGGCCAATGTGCTTAACCTTGTGGTTCAACGTTTTCTCAAAAGCTACCCGGAGGTGTCGGATCTGCTAGTGAAATTATGCCTTCTGTCTGCTCATTTTAGAAAGTCTGCTACAGTTTCTGCCAGCCGCGCTTGCCGTGCTTCAGCAGCGTTTTATTTCAGCTCACTGACTGATGTGTGATGTCCCCACGCTTTCGAACTCTACAATCCATATGTTGGAAAGGAATTGTGAGCAGAAGAGGACAGTTGTTGACTACCAGCATCAACAAGGTCGTCAATATTCAGTTCAGACTCCACACATAAGACTTTAGGAGTGGACATGGATGTCAGACTAATGGACCATCCTCCAAAAGTTTGAGGACTGCACCAAGATGGTGAGTAGCGATGGTGCGATAATTAGCATCACCATCCCACTTCTCTGCATTCTGAAAACCACTCTGCTCACAATTAAAGAGGGGGCATTGCAGGCAGAGCTCGAGGACATGAAACAAGGAACCATACAGGTTGATTACACTCAGCCCAATCTCATGTTGTCCCAATGTGGATTGGTAGATAATGAGGAGAAGGAGGAGGAAGAACAGGAGCTACTTTCATGCGCTATAGATGGTACTACAAGCACAGCTGTCTTACCATCTGTCCAGTGGCAATAGCCTGAAGACAGGGAGGAGGTGGAGGAGGATGAAGAAGCGGAGAAGAGGAGGACAGCATCGTCAGTCATCCTGTTGGTGAGGACACGGAAGTCTTGCCTGTTAGCAGTCTGGCACACATGGCTGACTTTACCCTCGCATTATTAAAATTTTCAGGGACACTCATTACTGATTGGTGTCACTTCTAGACCCACACTACAAGGAGAGTTTTCAATCTCTTCTTCCAGAGGCAGACAGGTGTACGAAAATGTTGCAGTACCAGACGGCCCTTGTAGTGTAATTACTTGAAAAATTCCCATGTGAGAACGCTGGCAGCAGATGTCAGAGTTTGTTGTATAACAAAGGAGTCCAAGTGAGAAAGACAGAAGTACAATCCAGCTCAGGCAGGGGAACAATGGCAAAGTTCTGGGACAGTTTTCTCTGACCCTCCCATCGTCCCTGGACAGAGGCAAGGCGTGCTGTCACAAGAAGTGCAATGTTTGGGAAGATGCTGAGGGAGTACCTTGCAAATCATACTACAGTCCTCTGTGCCTTTTAATTATTGGTTATCCAAGCTGGACACATAGCATGATCTGACTCTCTACGCCTTGGAAGTCCAGGCCTGCCCTGCTGCTAGCTTTCTGTCAGAGCGGGTTTTCAGTGCCACTGGTGGAATTATAACAGATAAGTGCATTCGCCTGTCAACTGAAAATGCTGACAGGCTTATAAAAATGAACAAGGGCTGTATTGGGCAAGACTTCTGTACACCACCAAGTGAAAACAGCAAAACTTAAAATACAAAAAATAGTCTTTTTGTGGAGGTTTATTCTCATGCACCTCTTCACAACCACACATGGGTATATGCTTCCTAATTTGGTCTGTTTGGTGTTATCCTCCTCCTTATCCTCATCATCCACAGCCACTAGAACATCAGGGTGAATGTATTCCGTAATGCAAAATCCACTCAATTTTTGTGCAAGGGTGTTTTTATGATGCCTGTTAATAAATCGAAACCAAAACAAATGTTACTTCCCCAGGGTGAGCAGATTCTGTGATGCCGAAGTCAGATTTTTTTTTTTTTTTTTTTAACCAATAAATTTTTATTCAGAAATTACATGTTAAACAGCACATCAGTGAACTTAGGGAAGAGGAGGGGGAGGAAGGGAGGGCAGTCAGGGAGGGAAAGGGGACGAGGGAAAAAAAATCCAGTGCAGAATACATGAAGACCACAACATAATCAATACACATTACACAATTACAGTGTCAGTTACAGCGAAAAACGGAAATAAAGAAATATAAGTTTTAAATGAGGGCAAGAGCAGACTGAGAGATGTGTGCGGAGAACACCCAGGGGTCCCACCACGAGAAGACCCTAGTTTTCATCGACAAACCCTGCGCCATAACAACCTCATAGCAGAAGTGTACGTCGATTTTGGTAATCAGCTCGGCTCTGGAGGGGAGGTCCGCGGACTTCCAATGTTTCGTAATACATTGTCTGGCGGCAACTAGGACATTAGAGACCATGGGCCGGAGAGGGGAAGGGAGGTCGATGAGGGAAATACCTAGGACAGCGAGCTGACCACTCAGCGCCAGGGTGAGACGAGTCAAATCGGTAATCAATGCCTCCACCTCACGCCAGAAAGCCCGGATCCGCGGGCATGACCACCAGACATGGGAGGAGGACCCCAGGGCGCCACACCCCTTCCAACAAAGAGGGGAGGAAGACGGGGAGAACTTCGCCAAGCGGACCGGGGTAATATATCAATGCAGCTGAATCTTTTTCACCTGTTCCAAGTGGCCAATACATGAGGAGAATTTAGAGGGATGTATCATTGCAAACTGCCAATCTTCCAAGGCGGCCTCAAAGCCCAGCGAGGACTCCCAGGAGGTCATAAATTGAAATTTGTCAGTGGAGCCATAGGATATGAGGGCTTTGTAGATAATGGAGATGCCATGGGGCAATACAGTGGCTGGTCTGAAGAACCTATGAGCCGGATCCTCTGTTAATGGCGGGGGCGCCCCGAACGACCGACGTGACCTGAGGAAGCTACGGAGCTGGAGATATTGGTAAAAGTCAGAGATATTTAGGGAGAATCTCCCTGAGAGGTCCTCAAATGACAGAAGGCCATCCGATCCAAATAGGTCCGCCGCCCGGAGCACCCCGCGACTCCTCCAGGAGGAAAGAGAAATGTGCCCGATAGCATACTCCAGAGCCTGCAAAGAGACATAATCATACATGAACCCCAGATGGGAGGAGCTAAGCAGCGCCCAGAGTTTAGCAGCATTCCTAACCGAGCGGAGACACGGGCCCACAAGAGGAACCCGAAGTAGCTGAAGTTCTAAGAGTAATTTAAGCGAGTTTTGGGGGGCAAAGTGAGACTCAATATGGAACCAGGGCAAGCAAGAGTTCCCCTCCCACCATATTTTAAGGGGCTCAAGGATCGCCGCCCTATAGTAAGACTGCACCGCAGGGGCACCCAGCCCACCCATGGAGTACGGAAGGGACATAATCCGACGCCTGACCCTATGAGGCTTCTTATTCCAGATAAACCGATCTATAAGTGATTGGAAAGCTGAAATGAACTTCGAGGGGATAAAAAGGGGGAGGCAGCGGAAGAGGTACATAATTTTTGGCAGGAACAGCATTTTAGCAGTTTGTATACGAGCCATCCATGAGAGGGTCGCATTCGATAAATGATCCATGCCTTTCCTGACCTCCGCAAGAGTTTCCTCACAATTTGCGCAAACTATTTTGTCTAACTTAGTTATCCTGATACCTAGGTACGTGAAGCCCAGGGGAGCCCAAATGAACGCGTATTGTGATTGAATTTGGACCTGAAGGGGAGCCGGTAGAAAAAGGGGAAAAATTGTGGATTTAGTCAAATTAAGCTTGTAGTATGAAACCGCTGAGAACTCAGTTAAGATGGAGGTGATAGCGTTCAACGAGGTTAAAGGTGAGGTGCAGGTCAGGACCACGTCGTCGGCATAGAGACCAATCTTGTGTTCAGATCCCCCTACCACAATTCCCTTTATATCCGCACTTTGCCTGACCATCGCAGCCAAGGGCTCCATGACCAGAGCAAAGATGATCGGGGAGAGGGGGCAGCCCTGACGTGTACCATTACGAATGGGGAATGTCCGAGACCCAAAACCCGCCGATCGAACCGAGGGGTTGGAGTACAATGCCATAACCGCTCTACCAATTTGCCCGGTGAGCCCAAATTTCTCCAGTGTGAGTTCAATATATCCCCAGTGCACCCTGTCGAACGCCTTTTCGGCGTCAAGTGACAGAAATACACTGGGGAGGCTCCCCCTTTCCACCACATTCAAAAGGTCTATCAGGCGCCTGGTGCCATCCCTGGTCTGCCTGCCAGGGACGAACCCAACCTGGTCTGGGTGAATGAGACTAGGGAGAACTGAGAATAGTCTGTTGGCCCAGATCTTTGCATAGATCTTAACGTCACAGTTTAATAGTGCTATCGGACGGAAGTTCCCCGGGGATATTGGGGGTCTCCCTTGTTTGGGGAGAGTTGCAATGGAAGCCTCCAACCCCTCAGCCCTAATACTGCCCGCCGACAACCAATTATTAAAAAGCCGCAAAAGATAAGGGGAGAGGACAGGAAAGAACTGTGCGTAGTAAAGAAAAGAAAAGCCATCTGGCCCGGGGGAGGAACCCTTATTGGCCTCTCTGACAATCTGCGAGAGTTCAGACTCGACAATGGGAGAGTTTAGGAAAGAGAGCTGCTCCTGGGTGACCGAGGGGAGATTAGCCCTCTCCAAGAACGCCAAAATTGACTCCCGCGAAGGCTGGGGAATCCCTAGGTCAGACCTGAGGTCATAGAGCGAGAAATAATAAGAAGCAAACTCCTCAGCAATCTGAATCGGGTTGCGCACCTGGGAGCCGAGCAAGAATGGGATCTTGGATTGGGCCTCTCTCTTCCTAACACGTCTGGCCAGAACAGCATCCGCTCGATCCCCCTTTGTGTAAAATTTCGCTCTAGTTTTCCTCAGGGCCTTCTCAGCTCTATGGAGGAGTAGATTGCGAACATGCATGCGAGCTTTAGAAAGGTCAGAGAGAAGGGCTGGAGTAGGAGATAGTTTGTGGGCAGACTCCAAATGAGATAGTTCCTCTAGGGCTGACTGGAGGGCTGCATTGTACTTCCTTTTGGCCTTTGCCGCCAGCTTAATGAAGTGGCCCCTAATTACCGCCTTGTGGGCAAACCAAAGAGTGTCGTCACTTATGTCAGGGGTATCATTAGAGGCAAAAAATTCCCCCAAGGCCACCTCTATACAATGGGAGCTGGATTGGTCAGCAAGGAGATGGGCATTGAGACGCCAGTGCGCGGGGGGTCTGATGGCCAGGGGGTCTTTCAGGCTAAGGGACACCGGGGCATGGTCCGACCAGGTAATACCGCCAATGTCTGCAGAGATGCAGTGAGGGAGAGCCACGTCATTCACCAGCACAAAATCAATCCTGCTATAGGAACCGTGTCTGGGAGACAAGAACGTGTAGTCTCTCGCCGCAGTGCAGATATCTCCAAATATCATGCAGGTTGAAAGAATTAGTTAGGGGACCTGCTTCGCATCTTGACAGGGAGGAGGCGGAACAGTCCAGATCCCTAGACATTGGAGCATTGAAATCACCAGCAATCAATTTGTGACCGTGTTGGATGTCGTGCAAAATTTGGAAAACCCCCTCCAGAAATCCGAGCTGCCCTACATTAGGGGCATAGATCGAGGCAATGGTGTAGGGTGCATTGTTAATAAGGCATAGAACCACAATAAACCTGCCCAGCGGATCCGCTATGGAGCGAACCAGCTGAAAGGAGTTGGCCCTGCTAAAGAAAATGGCTACTCCCGCCTTTTTTGATGGGCCATTAGCAAAAAACTGGTGCGGGTATAAACCTGAGTGCATTCTGTGGTTATCACATTCCAGCAGGTGTGTTTCCTGAAGACACAAAATATCGTGGCGGGATTTACCCAACTGACGCCACACAACAGACCTCTTGCCCGGGGAGTTGAGACCATTAACATTAATTGAATACAACGAAATACTCATAATGAGGTCATATAAACAGTTTTGCAATCATCTGGACACCGACAACCTGTGCATGAGAATAGACGACATGTGGCCAGTAAACTAGAGCATACATGCGGGAAGAACGGAGGAGGGGAAGATAAGGACGGGAGGACACAAACAAGACACACGACAAATAACAAATAAACCAGTGGACCGGAGTCCATTCAGGGATACCCTGAGTCCAAAAGGTGAGAATCAGAAAAACAGTTCACCTATGGGGCAAACAAAGGCTGCGGATACACTCAAAAGAGGGTCCGGCGCAGCTAAAAAAAACAAGAAAAAAGAAAACCAAAGTAAATCCGTGCGGGAAAATAGCCAGGAACCGTAGATGCAGTGGACTCAGGCCTCCTCCCAGTCCGGTGTGATGCGGGCCCTGAGGCCTCCGCCGCCTCCAGGCCTAGAAAGGGTCACAGAGACCGGAGATTCAGGAGTTGGGAGTCCCCATTTGGAGAGGGCAGAAGCTGCGTGTGCCGGAGTCAGGCAGGTGGTGATCGATCCATCTTTGCGAATGAGAAGCTTGGTAGGAAATCCCCAGCGATACTGGATACCTTTCTCTCTGAGGATAGTGGTATAGGGGCCAAAGGCCCTTCGAAGAGCCAAAGTACCCGGGGAGAGATCCGGAAAAACAGAGATGCGCGCAAATCTTTCAGGGAGAGCTGGATTTTTCCTTAGAGCCTGGAGAAAATCCTCCTTCATTATGTAGAAGTGTATGCGGGCCAGCACGTCTCTTGGGACGGAGGGCCCCAGGCCAGGCGGTTTAGGGATCCTGTGTATACGGTCAATTATGATATACTTTGGGGCAAACTGAGGGAGAGCTGCAGCCACAAAGTCCTGCAAAAATAGCTTCAAGTCTCCTGCAAGGACAGATTCCTCAATGCCTCTGAGTTTAACGTTATTTCTCCTGGACCTATCTTCCAGGTCTAGGGCTTTAGAGTGGGTTTTAGTGGCCAGGGTTTGCAGGGCCTCATGAGCGTCCCAGAGTTCGTTATGGGAAGAGACCAGCTCCGCCATCTTACGCTCCAGGAGGTCAGTGCGATTACCCAGTTCCACTACCTCCCCTTTTAATTCCGCCAGCATAGTGCGCATATCCTCTTGAATGGAGGTTCTGAGGTCTCCAAGAAGGCCCTTGAGGAGGGCAGCCGTCACCGGACCGTCAAGTGAATCCGACGCCGCAGCGCCTGAATGCGACGCTGCTCCGCCCGAATGCAACGCTGCTCCGCCTGGATGCAACGCTGCACCTCCTAATTGCGACGCCTGAGCGTTGCGTTGTGAAGAGCGGGAAGGCCTGGGGGAGGAAGGCGCCATCTTGGGTTTCGGCGGTGGCTGTGAGGTGGCTGCAAAGAAGTCAGGAATTCTCCTGGGGGGATCACGGGCGCCCGCTTTAGCTTTCCCCATACACTCACCACCGCACCGGGAACCGGCACCGATATCATGGAGGTGAACGAGAGCGCTGAGGAGATAGATATGGGCCGCTTTAAGGTTCCTGGCTGAGGAGCTCCCGCTCTGTGCGACCTACTCCATCGGCAGACAGGCCACACCCCCCCAAGTCCGATTTTTTTGTGCAAGGGTGTTTTTATGATGCCCGTTACTAATTGGAAACCAAAACAAATGTTACTCCCACAGGGAGAATGTCTTAAAAATGAGATGTACATATATTCTTCCCATTTATTCTGATAATTTCAAGTTTTCCAATCTCTGGACCATACTCTTTTGACCTGGTGTATACCTCTTCACTATAAAAAATATTGAAATACTATTACATTGCATTTTTATTTATATCTCTGACCTGTTGCTAGAGACCAACATATCTTGTTGGACACATTTTGGCTTCATTTCTATGAACCTGTGTTCGCCCCTTCCTTTTGTTATTCTGTTTCATAGATGGATTCACATCCTTTATTTATTTGATTTCAGTGTGATTTATCAGTATGTCTCCTCATTCTCAACCACTAGATCACCAGGGTTAACGTGTTTTGTGCTGCTACAGCCAGTCCATTTTTTGGCAAGGGTGTCTATGATACCCATAAAATATTTTTTTAAATATTTTCCCCATGGGAAATATTTGTCAGCCCATGCACTTCATGTATGGGCATTACAAGTCTAGGAGACCAGCTCCTTAACATTGGGCCTAGTTTTTAAAGAGGCCTTCCTCAACGTGTCATCATTTTCCACCAATAGAACACCATGGTGAGCGTGTTGTATGCTCCTACAGCCATTCAATTTTTGAGCAAGGGTGTCTATGATACACATAAATCATTTTTTTTAAATGTACCCCCCATGAGGAAATGTTTGTCAGCCCATGCACTTCGTATATGGACATTACAAGTCTAGGAGACCCACTCCTTTACATTGGGCCTGGTTTTTAATGAGGCCTTCATCAATGTTTCCTCAATCTCCACCACTAGATCACCAAGGTTAATGTGTTCTGTGCTGCTACTGGCAGTCCAATTGTTAGCAAGGGTGTCTATGATTCCCATAAAATATTTTTAAAAACCCGCACCTTAACATTGGGCCTAGTTTTTAATAAGGCCTTCCTCCACATCTCATCATTCTCTGCCACTAGAACACCAACGTGAACGTGTTGTATGCTGCTGCCATTCAATTTTTGTGCAAGGCTGTTTTTATGATGCCTGTTACCAATTTGAAGCTAAAACAAATGTTACTCCCCCATGGGGAAATGTAAAAATTAGATGTAAGTTTATTCTTCCCATTTATTCTTTTATTTTCTATTTTTCATATCTCTGGACCATCCTCTAATGAGCTAGTGTATACCAATACAATAGAAAAATATTGAAATACTATTATATTATATTTTAATTTATATCCCTGTCTCTGAGCTGTTGCTAGGGACATACATATCTCGTTGGACAAATTCTGGCTTCATATCTATGAACCTTTGTTCGCCCCTCCCTTTTGTTATTTTCTTTGTGGATTCACATTTTGTATTCATTTGTTTGATTTCAGTATGATTTATCATTATGTCTCCTCATTTTCCGCCTCTAGATCATCAGGGTTAACGGGCTCTGTGCTGCAACAGCCATTCAATTTTGGGCAAAGGGAGTCTATGATCCCCTTAAATCATTTTTAAAAAATGTACCCCCTATGGGGAAATGTTTGTCAGCCCATGCACTCGGTGTATGGGCATTACAAGTCTTGGAGACCCACTCCTTTACATTGGGACTAGTTTTTAATGAGGCCTTCATCAATGTCTCCTCATTCTCCGCCACCAGATCACCAGGGTTAACATGTTCTGTGCTGCTACAGCCATTGCAATGTTTGGCAAATGTGTCCATGATGCCCATAAAATATTTTTCAAAAATTTACCCCCAATGGGGAAATGTTTGTCTGCCCATACACTTTGAGTATGGGCATTTCAAATCTAATTGGGCCTAAGTTTAAATGAGGCCTTCCTCCACAGCTCATCATCCAATTAAATTAGATCACCAGGGTTAACATGTTGTATGCTGCTACAGCCATTAAATTTTTGTGCCTATGTGTCTCTCATTCCCATAAAAAAATGTACCCCCCATGGGGAAATGTTTGCTAGCCCATACACTTAGTGTATGGGCATTACGAGTCTATGAGACCCGCTCCTTTGTAATGCTACAGTTTTTTTAGGGTGCCCTGCTCCGTGTTTCTTCCAAGGGGGGATTGGGGTGCGTGCAAATTTGGGTCAAGGTGGCCCTTGCATTCAATGCATAAGGAAACTGTATGGCAGGACCAACTATTGCCTCTGAAGTGGGTTTTCCTGTGACCTTCCAGTATCTTGGTTCTGGTATCTTGGTCCTCCTGTCCGCTCCCCCCGTGCTCCAATCACACCCCCGTGCTCCAATCAAACCCCCCACACTCCAATCCCCCCCCGCACAGCGATCCCCCCCCCGTGCTCCGATCCACCCCCCGCACAGCGATCCCCCACTCTGTGCTCCAATCCACCCCCCCGTGTTCCGATCCCCCCCCATGCTCCGATCCACCCCCCGTGCTCCGACGCCCCCCCGTGCCCTGATCTTCCCCCCCTTATACTTAACTAGCCTCCCGGGGTCTGTCCGTCTTCTTTCCTGGGCGCCGCCATCTTCCAAAATGGCGGGCGCATGTGCAGTGCGCCCGCCGAATCTGCCGGCCGGCAGATTCGTTCCAGAGTGAATTTTGATCACTGAGATAGGTTATATCTCAGTGATCAAAATAAAAAAAATAGTAAATGACCCCCCCCCTTTGTCACCCCCATAGGTAGGGACAATAAAAAAAAAAATATTTTTTTTCCACTAAGGTTAGGGTTAGGGGTAGGGTTAGGGTTAGGGGTAGGGGTAGGGTTAGGGGTAGGGGTAGGTGTAGGGTTAGGGGTAGGGTTAGGGTTAGGGGTAGGGGTAGGGTTAGGGTTAGGGGTAGGGTTAGGGGTAGGGTTAGGGCTAGGGTTCGGGATGTGCACACGTATTCTGGTCCTATGCGGATTTTTCCGCAGAGGATTTGATAAATCCGCAGTGCTAAACCGCTGTGGCTTTACCGCGGTTTTTCTGTGCATTTCACTGCGGTTTTACAACTGCGATTTTCTATTGGAGCAGTTGTAAAACCTCTGCGGAATCCGCAGAAAGAAGTGACATGCTGCGGAATATAAACCGCTGCGTTTCCGTGCAGTTTTTCTGCAGCATGTGTACAGCGATTTTTGTTTCCCATAGGTTTACATTGAACTGTAAACTCATGGGAAACTGCTGCGGATCCGCAGCGTTTTCCGCAGTGTGTGCACATACTTTTAGAACTAGGCCATGAGCACACGGTGCGGATTTGGCTGCGGATCCGCAGCAGTGTTCCATCAGATTTACAGTACCATGTAAACATATGGAAAACCAAATCCACTGTGCCCATGGTGCGGAAAATACCGCGCGGGAACGCTGCGTTGTATTTTCCGCAGCATGTCAATACTTTGTGCGGATTCCACAGCGTTTTACACCTGTTCCTCAATAGGAATCCGCAGGTGAAATCCGCACAAAAAACACTGGCAACCCCCGGTAAATCCGCAGGTAAAACGCAGTGCCTTTTACCCACGGATTTTTCAAAAATGGTGCTGAAAAATCTCATACGAATCCGCAACGTGGGCACATAGCCTTAGGGTTAGGGTTGGGTTGGAATTAGGGTTGTGGTTAGGGTTGGGAGTGTGTTGGGGTTACGGGTGTGTTGGGGTTAGGGTTGTGATTAGGGTTACGGCTACAGTTGGGATAAGGTTTAGGGTTGTGTTGGAGTTAGAATTGAGGGGTTTCCACTGTTTAGGCACATCAGGGGGCCTCCAAACGCAACATGGCGCCACCATTGATTCCAGCCAATCTTGTATTCAAAAAGTCAAATGGTGCTCCCTCACTTCCAAGCCCCGATGTGTGCCCAAACAGTGGTTTACCCCCACATATGGGGTGCCAGCATAATCAGGACAAACTGCGCAACAATTACTGGGGTCCAATTTCTCCTGTTACCCTTGAGAAAATAAAAAATTGCTTGCTAAAACATCATTTTTGAGGAAAGAAAAATGATTTTTTATTTTCACGGCTCAGCGTTGTAAACGTCTGTGAAGCACTTGGGGGTTCAAAGTGCTCACCACATATCTAGATAAGTTCCTTGGGGGGTCTAGTTTCCAAAATGGGGTCACTTGTGGGGGGTTTCTACTGTTTAGGCACACCAGGGGCTCTGCAAATGCAACATGACGTCCGCAGACCATTCCATCAAAGTCTGCATTTCAAAGGTCACTACTTCCCTTCTGAGCCCCGACGTGTGCCCAAACAGTGGTTTACCCCCACACATAGGGTATCAGCGTACTCAGGAGAAACTGGACAACAACTTTTGGGGTCCAATTTCTCCTGTAACCCTTGGGAAAATAAAATATTCTGGGCTAAAATATGATTTTTGAGGAAAGAAAACGTATTTATTATTTTCACTGCTCTGTGTTATGAACTTCTGTGAAGCACTTGGGGGTTCAAAGTGCTCACCTCACATTTAGATAAGTTCCTTTCGGGGTCTAGTTTCCAAAATGCCGTCACTTGTGGGGGATTTCTACTGTTTAGCCACATCAGGGGCTCTGCAAACGCAACGTGACGCCCGCAGAGCATTCCATCAAAGTCTGCATTTCAAAACGTCACTACTTAACTTCCGAGCCCCAGCATGTGCCTAAACAGTGGTTTACCCCCACATATGGGGTATAAGCGTACTCAGGAGAAACTGGACAACAACTTTTGGGGTCAAATTTCTCCTGTTACCCTTGGGAAAATAAAAAATTGCGGGCTAAAAAATCATTTTTGAGAAAAGAATTTTTTTTTTATTTTCATGGCTCTGCGTTATAAACTTCTGTGAAGCACTTGAGGGTTCAAAGTGCTCACCACACATCTAGATTAGTTCTTTTGGGGGTCTAGTTTCCAAAATGGGGTCATTTGTGGGGGATCTCCAATGTTTAGGCACACAGGGGCTCTCCAAACGCGACATGGTGTCCGCTAATGATTGGAGCTAATTTTCCATTTAAAAAGCCAAATGGCGTGCCTTCCCTTCTGAGCCCTGCCGTGCGCCCAAACAGTGGTTTACCCCCACATATGGGGTATCTGCGTACTCAGGACAAACT
This sequence comes from Ranitomeya imitator, assembly GCF_032444005.1. Classification (NCBI taxonomy): domain Eukaryota; kingdom Metazoa; phylum Chordata; class Amphibia; order Anura; family Dendrobatidae; genus Ranitomeya; species Ranitomeya imitator. Next base: position 384,139,767 of record NC_091284.1, read on the forward strand.
GGACAACAACATTTGTGGTCCAATTTCTCCTATTACCATTGGCAAAATAGGAAATTCCAGGCTAAAAATCATTTTTGAGAAAAGAAAAATTATTTTTTATTTTCATGGCCCTGCATTATAAACTTCTGTGAAGCACCTGGGGGTTTAAAGTGCTCAGTATGCATCTAGATAAGTTCCTTGGGGGCTCTAGTTTCCAAAATGGGGTCACTTGTGGGGGAGCTCCATTGCATAGGCACACAGGGGCTCTCCAAATGCGACATGGTGTCCGCTAACAATTGGAGCTAATTTTCCATTCAAAAAGTCAAAGTCCCTTCCGAGCCCTGCCGTGTGCCCAAACAGTGGTTTACCCCCACATATGAGGTATCGGCGTACTCGGGAGAAATTGCTCAACAAACTTTAGGATCCATTTTATCCTATTGCCCATGTGAAAATGAAAAAATTGAGGCGAAAATAAATTTTTTGTGAAAAAAAAGTACTTTTTCATTTTTACGGATCAATTTGTGAAGCACCTGAGGGTTTAAAGTGCTCACTAGGCATCTCGATAAGTTCCTTGGGGGGTCCAGTTTCCAAAATGGGGTCACATGTGGGGGAGCTCCAATGTTTAAGCACACAGGGTCTCTCCAAACGCGACATGGTGTCCGCTAACGATGGAGATAATTTTTCTTTCAAAAAGTCAAATGGCGCTCCTTCCCTTCCGAGCCTTACCATGTGCCCAAACAGTGGTTTACCCCCACATCTGAGGTATCGGTGTACTCAGGAGAAATTGCCAAACAAATTTTAGGATCCATTTTATCCTGTTGTCCATGGGAAAATGAAAAAATTGAGGCTAAAAGAATTTTTTTGTGAAAAAAAGTACTTTTTCATTTTTACGGATCAATTTGTGAAGCACCTGGGGGTTTAAAGGGCTCACTATGCATCTAGATAAGTTCCTTGGGGTGTCTAGTTTCCAAAATGGGGTCACTTGTGGGGGAGCTCCAATTTTTAGGCACACGGGGGCTCTCCAAACGTGACATGGTGTCCACTAAAGAGTGCAGCCAATTTTTCATTCAAAAAGTCAAATGGCGCTCCTTCCCTTCCAAGCCCTGCCGTGCGCCCAAACAGTGGTTTACCCCCACATATTAGGTATCAGCGTACTCAGGACAAATTGGACAACAACTTTCGTTGTTCAGTTTCTCCTTTTACCATTGGGAAAATAAAAAAATTGTTGCTGAAAAATCATTTTTGTGACTAAAAAGATAAATGTTCATTTTTTCCTTCCATGTTGCTTCTGCTGTTGTGAAGCACCTGAAGGGTTAATAAACTTCTTGAATGTGGTTTTGTGCAACATGAGGGGTGCAGTTTTTAGAATGTTGTCACTTTTGGGTATTTTCAGCCATATAGACACCTCAAACTGACTTCAAATGTGAGGTGGTCCCTAAAAAAAATGGTTTTGTAAATTTCGTTGTAAAAATGAGAAATCGCTGGTCAAATTTTAACCCTTATAACTTCCTAGCAAAAAAATTGTGCTGATGTAAAGTAGACGTGTGGGAAATGTTATTTATTAACTATTTTGTGTCACATAACTCTCTGGTTTAACAGAATAAAAATTCAAAATGTGAAAATTGCAAAATTTTCAAAATTTTCGCCAAATTTCCGTTTTTATCACAAATAAACACAGAATTTATTGACCTAAATTTACCACTAACATGAAGCCCAATATGTCACGAAAAAACAGTCTCAGAACCGCTAGGATCCATTGAAGCGTTCCTGAGTTATTACCTCATGAATGGACACTGGTCAGAATTGCAAAAAACGGCAAGGTCTTTAAGGTCAAAATAGGCTGGGTCATGAAGGGGTTAATGCCGCCTGACGCCCCTCTAAAATTAGGCTTTGTGACTTTAAGAGTCCCTCCTTCAGAAATTAAACAAGATGTGTCTCCTTATGTGCCAAACACCACATGGATAGCTAGGGTTGTTAAATGTTACAATGACATTTCCCAGTGAATGCATTTGTATTGGTTGAAAGCAATGTTAAAGGGACTCTGTCACCTGAATTTGGCGGGACCGGTTTTGGGTCATATGGGCGGAGTTTTCGGGTGTTTGATTCACCCTTTCCTTACCCGCTGGCTGCATTATTGGATTGAAGCTCATTCTCTGTCCTCCATAGTACACGCCTGCACAAAGCAATCTTGCCTTGTGCAGGCGTGTACTATGGAGGACAGAGAATGAACTTCAATCCAATATTGCAGCCAGCATGCAGCCAGCGGGTAAGGAAAGGGTGAATCAAACACCCGAAAACCCCGCCCATATGACCCAAAACTGGTCCCGCCAAATTCAGGTGACAGGTTCCCTTTAAAGTTGAATAACACATAAAAAATGCTGCGTGTGTTAGGTGTCGAGTTCACACCTCTGCACAGGGGGAATCTCGAACCATCTCCGCTGCGGTCTCCCATTCTTCTCCAGCCGCAGTGGAGTCTGCTTAGCGGAGACATCGGTCCCAGCATCTAGCTCAGGGTAATACTGGACAACTGGTTACTACTGCCCTTCCAGACTCTGTTCTTGTAGCCAGCAATGTTCAGCAGCGAGCCGGTTTTTCTGGGACTAAGTCCAGATTTTCCCTTTCTGAGCATGCCCATGGGATGACCTCCCATTGGAGGTTGGGGGTCACATGCTTAGATACTGCAGCTAATCCCATTGGTCCTCTAGGAAGATCCTAAAGGTGTTCTTCTTCTGTGGCAGACTCCCATTGGTCCTTCTCGGAAAGTCTTGTACTTGCTGCAGCTATAAAAGGTTTGCATGGCCATGCGCTAGTATACAATTGTTATCGTGTGTGTGTTGATGAGTGCAAGTCGTTCCTTAAAAAATCTATCCCTTGTGTATGACTGTTCGCATAAGGTGTATGTCTGCAATCTAGCGCCCGGCTGAACTCACAGCTTTAACACACGAAACAGCGTCTAACTGTTGTGACTGCCAGTGCAGCGCTGTGCGCTATTAGAGCGCTTACCTTAGCCAAGTCTGGGTGGTTAGTGGCGTCCGCTAGTGTGGCACAGCATGCACTTCTGTACATATTAGTTACCTCTGATACCCCAATTGTGGTGTCGATCACAAGAGGTCTACATTAACTCTAATCCTGTGTCCTGGGATAGAGTTCTGTGGTTCCTTGCTTGCGCTCTCTGTGCAGTACCGCGACCCTGTGACTTAACAGGGATCGCTTTCTTCATGCAGGGTGAAGTTAACCCATATGTGTATCCTCATTGTACTGCCATAAAGTCCGTCATTACTTAGCAGCAGGTTCCATCTCTGCACGGTGGGCCCCAGGCTGCGAACGCACCTTATTATATCAATTTAATTATTTGGTGCGTTCCGCTAGCCCTAACAGCGTGTGAACATAGCAAAAGTGGTGGAGGAACATTTTGGTCTGGGATTAATAATTTTGCCTTATAAATAAGTCATTACCCTGGAAAGGATGTACCTTAACATGTTTCCCAGCAAAGTCCATTTTGGTTTCATTTTTGTATGTTTTTTGGTGCACCTGTAAAAATGTCGTGAAACTCTGACAACATTATTTACAGCTGTGACCTAGTAGTGAGAAATGCTTCCAGGGGTGATCCCCATGATGTTCCCATGCCATTTGAGCAGTGTTTCCATCATTTTCAGACGTTTTTAGACCTTAAAAGGACCCCCGGGGGGATCGCGGTAAAAATACTTGGGTTTAAAATAGACTTACGTTGGGCTCATTGCTCGGGTCGAGTACCCATCCCCATCAGAAGAAGCTAACACGAAACGCGCGTCGGGACGCTCCCTGCTAACTAGGTCATATATACCCCTTGAATTTAGCTGATTTGCTTCCTCCTTCATGTCTTGCTGACTATTACAAACCTTCGGTAGCATGCTTGCACTTTAACCACTGCACCTTAACCTAATTTTATGTCATCCATTTGATTGGTGCCATTTTTAGTAGCTTGTTTTTGTACCTTACAATATGGTTTTGTCTCTGCAAGTATTCTAAAGCATGTTTTGCACTAATATTGAACATTATTTAGCACTATTCACTTTAATGTTATGTATTGTCTTTTAACATAGAGATAGCAAGCAATCTTATACGTAGACAATTTTGCTGTGAGGAGCCACAAAGGTTTTTACATAGAGCCATAAGCTCTATGGGCATCTAAATAGGGCTATATGTGAAAATTATTTTCCTTATTTATGTGTCTATGCTTTATGAATGTTATATTGAATACCAAATTTGGCTGACATATGAGTCCAAAAGCACTGTTTGCAAAGTGAAATATATTGAATTATATAACATTGATTAACATTCAAGAAGGCTTTGTTCCATATATAATGTAGCCCTTTCTGAGGAACCCTAGAGAACATTTTTTTCTTTATATACTCTGGATATTTATCCATTTTTTGAATATGTTTATGGCATGGGTATAATAATTCCTGTGTTCTCAGGTCCATATGTGTGTATTCATCTACTGAATCTTTTTAAATAGTTGTGTGTCAATATTTGTTAAATACAATTTTTGGGGGGAATTTTTACTTGGCATATGCTTCAGTTTATTTGGAGGTAGTAGGTGTTAGGGTTTGGCGGAACGCACCAAATATATATTTATAGAGTAATAGGTGCGTTCGCATCCCGGGGTCCACCGTTCAGGAGTAAAACGCGCTGCTACTAACTGACGGTACTATATGGCGGTATAAGTGAACTCTGTTACTTCACAGTTTTAACACAACAGAACGCTGTGTCCTGTTAACCTCACAGAGGAACACAGCTACCAAATAGAGCGAACAGTGGTCATGCAGTCAGAATAGCACACGCAAAACTCCTCACCGGAGGTGCTGGTATTCTAGGGGCTTATTTCAGCCGGGCCCTGAATCCACTCACACAAAACTCATCACCGGAGGTGCCAGTATTCTAGGGGCTTATTTCAACCAAACCCTGAAACCACATACATATAACCACACTGGCGCAGAACATGTAACTTAGTTGATACTAGCCCATGGCCGTGTGGCCATGAGAACCTTTTATAGCTGCAGCAACTACAGGACCTTCCTAGAGGACCAATGGGAGCTGCTACAGTACCAGAGCCACTTCAGGACCTTCCTAGAGGACCAAACAGAGCTGCTGTAGTACCTGAGCATGTGACCCCCGACCTCCAATGAGAGGACTTAACCTGGGCAAGCTCAGAAGGGGAAAAGCAGGACTTAGTCCCAGAGACGTCTGCTCGCCGCTGACCAGTATTGGCTACAATGGCTGAGCCTGGAAAGGCAGCAGTAATTATCCATACCCTATCAGGCTGAGCCAGATCGACGTCTCCGCTGAGCAGACTCCACTGCGGCTGGAGAAGAATGGGAGACCGCAGCGGAGATGGATCGAGACTCCCCCTGTGCAAAGACAGGAACTCAATCCCTAACATTAACACCCCCCCTAGGGCCCCCCTCCTTGGACCTCGCTATGCTCGAAAGGCCGCAATGAACTGCGGAGCTCAAATGTGCTCAGCAGGTTCCCAAGACCTGTCCTCTGGGCCATAACCTTTCCAGTCCACCAAATAAAATTTCTTGCCACGTACCACCTTGCACCCCAAAATAGTGTTCACCTCGCAATCGTCCGTAGACGAACCCGATGTCCCGGCAGATGACTCGAAGAACCAGGACATGTATACGGGCTTCAAGAGGGACACATGAAAGGTGTCGGTGATACCTAGGCGTGGAGGAAGGGCCAGAGGGTAGACCACACGGTTAACCTGTTCGAGGACCTTGAAGGGACCCAAGTTGCGAGGTGCAAACTTAGTGGACTCAACATGCAGCCTGATGTTACAGGAGAGCCACACTAAGTCGTCAGGAGCAAAGGTCGGAGCGGGGCGCCGATGAACATCAGCGGAGAACCTCATTCTCTCCTTGGAGGCCCGAATGACATCCTGAGTGCGGTCCCAAATATCCCGTGCCCCCACAGCCCAGTCTGCTACCCTGGAGTCGGTGGAAGACACGGGCATGGGCACAGGGACACGCGGATGCTGGCAGTAATTAATGAGGAATGGAGTCTGACCTGTGGAGTCGGCTACGGCGTTGTTAAGCGCAAACTCCGCCCACGGTAGCAAGGAAGCCCAGTGATCCTGCCTGGTAAAAACAAAATGACGTAGATATTTCTCTTTGGTCAGACATCATCTGGAATACTGTGTCCAGTTTTGGGCACCACATTTTAAAAAATACATTAAGAAACTGGAGGATGTTCACAGAAGAGTGACCAGAATGGTGACCTGTCTGCAAACCATGTCCCATGAGGAATGGTTACAGCTGATGGCTGTTGCAGTCCAACAATAATAGTTGGCCAGTCACCAATACTTCTCCCAGAACAATATGTCGGTGCTATACCAGCATGTCTCAGACAAGGTAGCACATTCCTTGAAAAAATGTATGTCTGACAGGGTTCATTTCACCACTGACACCTGGATGAGCAAGCATGGCCAGGGGCATTACATCTTGTTAACTGGGCACTGGGTGACTGGTGGCTGCAGAAGCAGGCGGGGAAGGGGCTGCTCCACAAATCTTGAAATCTCCAAGGCTTGGTAGACACACCTTTGTATCTAACACTGCCTACTCCATCTTCTCTAAGATCCCAATCTGCACCCTCAATCTTTTCCTTAATGAGACACATGTTCCAACAGTGCAAAAAGAATCCCCCCACCTCTGTACTGCACAGCCAGGGCTCAGCACAATCAGGCAGTGTCTAAATTAATATGCCTTGGAGATCAAAGTCACACAGCTCAACAGTTGTGGACAGCTATTCAGGCAGAGTTAGAACAATGACTGTCTCTACTAAACCTCGAACAAGGGAAGGCCATGTGCGATAACAGTGCAAACCTCGATCCAAGGAAGACCGTGTGGTTCAGCAATTTCTCTTCCACTCTCCCGGCCTGGATATGCTGCTGCAGAAAGCACGGTTGCTGTTTGCTCTTTTCTGCCATTTGCACAATGTGGGTCATCAGCTTGCATCGCTATAGAGTTGTGTTGGCCTACCAGTTAATCAGTTGATGTGCATTGTGCCGACATGGTGGAATTCTACATGTTGCAGCGACTGTAGCAGTGTCAACCCCTGGTTCAGTATATCATTTTACATAGCCTGAACCAACACAGTATAGACGTGGTGCAAATCATGCTTGTGGAGTGGACACAGATGAAGGAGCTCTGCACCCTTCTGCACAGTTTTGAAATGGCTACTAAGATGGTTAGCGCTGACGATGCCGGCTTCAGTATCACTATTTTGCTCTTCTAGATCTTGGAGCACACTCTGAATAGTCTGCAGGGAGAGGAGAAAGCTGATTAGGATGTGGAAGGGATAATAATATCTCTAAGTTTGTCATGCCTGACAGTCAGCGTTTTCTCAGAACAAGTCTGCAGTGCTGCTGGTGGGGTTCTGATTAGTGATGAGCGAGTATACTCATTGCTCGGGTTTTCCCGAGCACACTTGGGTGATCTCCGAGTATTTGCTAGTGTTCGGAGATTAAGTTTTCATTGCCTCACCTGAATGATTTACAGCTATTAGCCAGCTTAAACACATGTGGGGATTTCCTAGCAACCGGGCAACCCGCACATGTACTCAGCCTGGCTAATAGCTGTAAATCATTCAGCTGCCATGATGAAAACTAAATCTCCGAACACTAACAAATACTCGGAGATCACCCGAGCGTGCTCGGGAAAACCCAAGCAAAGAGAATACTCGCTCATCACAAGTTCTGATGAATAAGCGCATCTGGCTTTACCCTGAAAGTGTAGACTGCATAACTTTCATCAAAATGAACAAGTCATGGATCTCCAATGACTTTTGTACCCAAATTGCAAACTGGGCAGACCAGGCGATGGTATAGTTTTCAGTGTGCTGCATTGATCTTGCATTATTGCACTCTGTGACACGTTTGTCATGGCTTCAGTTGCCGCTGTTGCTACTGCTGCTGATATTACTAACAAGTGCCTTCATGGCGCAAAAAGGTGTGTCCACTGCTGTTACATTCACAATTTTTTAAAGCACCCAATATTGCTCCTGTTCCTCCTGCTTCTTCATGAGTCACGGCAAGTGATGAGCGAGCATACTCAGTAATGCTCGTTACTCGCCCGAGTATCGCATTTCCGGGATTATTCGGCAGGAGTTCGGGTCCATGCCCTGCATGTTTGGTACTCTTCAGCGTGCCAGTCAACATGCAGGGATTGTCTGCAATGCACTGTAATCCCACAGCCATGTTGGTTGTGGCATTACAGTGTTGGGCTGGCCGCATAGCATCATCAGGTCTATATCAGGCATGGCGCCGAAATGCGCGGCACAGTCACCTTCAGAATCAGACAGTGTAGGGAGATTTGCTGGTGAGATAGGGTCAGATTTGGGGGTTTATAACTTAGTGTGGATATACCATAATAGAATACACAAATCCAGCTTAATCATCAGTCCTTCTATGGACTATTTATGGGGTATATAGATTGCAGTGCTTGGTAGGCAGGGAGTGTCTGTGGGCTGGACCGGCGTCAGCACCCGGCACACCAGGGCAAGTGCCGGGGCCCTGAGCAGGCCGGGGGCCCACTCGGGACACTGGTGAACAATAGTGCAGGCCCCCGCGAGTGGACCCGCCGGTTGCAGCGTCTTCCATCCTCTGACTGTGACTCGATGACATCACTAGTGCGCGCCCTCTGCCTGAGCAGTTGCAGCACAGAGAGCAGGAAGACGCCGACGCTGAGGAGTCCACAGCAGAGGAGCGTCAAGCAATGAGAGGTGAGTATGACACCTGACCTGTTGAGTAGAGAACTGCCTTGTATAACCACCATTTTCTCTTCTTTATACATAATCTATTACACACAAATTGAGGGGACAATGGTGGTCACACGCTACATATCTATGCTCACCATCACAGGTGTCAGAAATAGTGAATTCATGAGCCTGTATATGTTTATCATGAATTCATTATTTCTGACACCTGACTTGATGAGTATAGATAGTGTGACAGTGATTGTCTCTTCAGTTTATGTCCAATGGATACAGGAGAAGAGAATCATGACGCAATGACGTCAACAAGCTTACCAATAAAGCAACATGGCTGCCATTACTAGCAGTATGTGGCCAGTGTTTTATATCAGTATTTGTAAGTCAAAACAAGGAGTGGAACAATTAGAGGTAAATTATGATATTAACATAATAACTAGCGCCTCTGTCTTTATCACCCACTCCTGGTTTTGGATTACAAAAACTTATATTAAATACAGATCAAATACTGCCAGTTTTAGGACAACCTTGGTTTGGAGAGGAAAAAGATAGGAGAGACGGTCAACACAACCAAAACTAAAGTTTATTAATGAGAAATATTATTATCATTGTAGAAAATTACTGGTACAGATGTAATTACAACATGACTTTTAAACAACATTGTCCTGCCATGACACACGTCCAATATCTGAATCAAAAAAGGGAGAAAATTGGTCCCGCATGTGACCAATTGCTGCAGTTGACCGCAGCGGGTGATGCTGGAAATCGGGCAGTGGGTGTGCAACTGGTTCATCCAGTTCAATGTTGGGTTGCTACTTAACCATTATATAGTTGTGCAGAACCACACAGGCTTTGACCACCTCGTCGACTGTTTCCACTTTTAGATTTATGGCTGATTGTTGTGAATTCTGTTGTCGAACTCCCTCCTGTGGTCGTGAATGGTACTTCGGCGAGTTCTGTCAATGGGCTCCCTCTGGTGGTTATGAGTGAAGCTGCTGCTTCTGAGGTTCCTTACACAGGTGACTTGGTTTATCCTTTGGTTGGCTTCTCTATTTAACTCCACTTAGATCGTTACTCCATGCCAGCTGTCAATGTTTTAGCATTGGTTCAGTTCGCTCCTGGATCTGCCTGGTGACCTGTCTTCTCCTGCAGAAGCTAAGTTCCTTATTGTTATTTTTGCTCATTGTTTCTTTGTCCAGCTGGTTATCCTGATTTTGTCTTGCTAGCTGGAAGCTCTGGGATGCAGAGTGGCACCCCGCACCGTGAGTCGGTGTGGAGGACCCTTTTGCACACTCTGCGTGGTCTTTTGTAGGTTTTTGTGCTGACCGCAAAGATTCCTTTCCTATCCTCTGTCTATTTAGTAAGTCTGGCCTCCCTTTGCTGAAACCTATTTCATTTCTGCGTTTGTGACTTTCATCTTTACTCACAGTTATTATATGTGGGGGGCTGCCTATTCCTTTGGGGAATTTCTCTGAGGCAAGGTAGGCTTTATTTTCTATCTCTAGGGCTAGCTAGCTCTGAGGCTGTGACGAGGCGCCTAGGGAGCGTCTGGAGCGCTCCACGGCTATTTTTAGTGTGTGCGATAGGATTAGGGCTTGCGGTCAGCAGAGCTCCCACATCCCAGAGCTCGTCCTGTATGAGTTTAACTATCAGGTCGGGTGCTCCTAACCACCAGGTCATAACAGTACAGCTGGACCAAAGTATTAATGCATCTCAATAGAGGGATAAGAGGACTTCTGAGACCATTTTTTTTTCTTTGCACTGTGTTTTGTCTTTGTTTTCCCCTAGACCTTTGGGTGGTTCAGGACACAGGTGTAGTGATGGACATTCAGGGTCTATCCTCTTGTGTGGATCATCTCACTGCAAGGGTACAAAACATTCAAGATTTTGTGGTTCAGAATCCTATGTTAGAGCCTAGAATTCCTATTCCTGATTTATTTTCTGGGGATAGATCTAGATTCTTGAATTTCAAAAATAATTGTAAACTGTTTCTAGCTTTGAAACCCCGCTCCTCTGGTGAACCCGTTCAACAAGTAAAGATCATAATTTCTTTGTTGCGTGGTGACCCTCAAGACTGGGCTTTTTCCCTTGCGCCAGGAGATCCTGCATTGCGAGATGTAGATGCGTTTTTTCTGGCGCTTGGATTGCTTTAGGATGAACCAAATTGAATGGATCAGGCGGAGAAAATCTTGCTGGCTTTGTGTCAGGGTCAGGATGAAGTGGAGGTGTACTGTCAGAAGTTTAGAAAGTGGTCTGTGCTTACTCAGTGGAATGAATGTGCCCTGGCGGCAATTTTCAGAAAGGGTCATTCTGAAGCCCTTAAGGATGTCATGGTGGGATTTCCCACGCCTGCTGGTCTGAATGAGTCTATGTCCTTGGCCATTCAGATCGATTGGCGCATGCGTGAGCGCAAAGCTGTGCACCATCTGGTGGTATTCTCTGAGCATAGGCCTGAGCCTATGCAATGTGATAGGACTTTGACTAGAGCTGAACGGCAAGAACACAGACGTCGGAATGGGCTGTGTTTTTACTGTGGTGAATCCACTCGTGCTATCTCCGATTGTCCTAAGCGCACTAAGCGGTTCGCTAGGTCTGCCACCATTGGTACTGTATAGTCTAAATTTATTTTGTCCGTTACTCTGATTTGCTCTCTGTCGTCCTATTCTGTAATGGCATTTGTGGATTCAGGCGCTGCCCTGAATTTGATGGACTTGGAGTTTGCCAGGAGCTGTGGTTTTTTCTTGGAGCCCTTGCAGTATCCTATTCCATTGAGAGGAATTGATGCTACGCCTTTGGCCAAGAATAAGCCTCAGTACTGGACTCAATTGACCATGTGCATGGCTCCTGCACATCAGGAGGATATTCGCTTTTTGGTGTTGCATAATCTGCATGATGTGGTCGTTTTGGGGTTGCCATGGCTACAGGTCCATAATCCAGTGTTGGATTGGAAATCTATGTCTGTGTCCAGCTGGGGTTGTCAGGGGGTACATGGTGATGTTCCATTGCTGTCAATTTCGCCTTCCACTCCTTCTGAAGTCCCTGAGTTTTTATCAGATTACCGGGATGTATTTGAAGAGCCCAAATCTGGTGCCTTACCTCCTCATAGGGAGTGCGACTGTGCTATTAATTTGATTCCTGGTAGTAAGTTTCCTAAGGGCCGTCTGTTTAATTTATCTGTGCCAGAGCACGCCGCTATGCGGAGTTATATAAAGGAATCCTTGGAGAAGGGTCATATTCGTCCGTCGTCATCACCATTGGGAGCAGGGTTCTTTTTTGTGGCCAAGAAGGATGGTTCTTTGAGACCTTGTATTGATTACCGCCTTCTTAATAAGATCACAGTCAAATTTCAGTATCCATTGCCACTGCTGTCTGATTTATTTGCTCGGATTAACTGGGCTAGTTGGTTCACCAAGATAGATCTTCGAGGGGCGTATAATCTTGTGCGAATTAAACAGGGTGATGAATGGAAAACAGCATTTAATATGCCCGAGGGCCATTTTGAGTACCAGGTTATGCCATTCGGGCTTTCTAATGCTCCATCTGTGTTTCAGTCCTTTATGCATGACATCTTCCGAGAGTACCTGGATAGATTTATGATTGTATATTTGGATGACATTTTGGTCTTTTCGGATGATTGGGAGTCTCATGTGAAGCAGGTCAGAATGGTGTTCCAGGTCCTTCGTGCGAATTCCTTGTTTGTGAAAGGGTTAAAGTGTCTCTTTGGAGTTCAGAAGGTTTCATTTTTGGGTTTCATTTTTTCCCCTTCTACTATCGAGATGGACCCTGTTAAAGTTCAGGCCATTTACGATTGGACTCAGCCGACATCTGTGAAGAGCTTGCAGAAGTTCCTGGGCTTTGCTAATTTTTATCGTCGCTTCATCGCTAACTTTTCCAGTATTGCTAAACCGTTGACTGATTTGACCAAGAAAGGTGCTGATGTGGTCAATTGGTCCTCTGCGGCTGTAGCGGCTTTTCAGGAGTTGAAGCGTCGTTTTGCTTCTGCCCCTGTGTTGTGCCAGCCAGATGTTTCGCTCCCTTTTCAGGTGGAGGTTGATGCTTCTGAAATTGGAGCAGGGGCTGTTTTGTCGCAAAGAAGTTCTGATGGCTCGGTGATAAACCCTGTGCCTTCTTTTGTAGAAAATTCTCGCCAGCTGAGCGCAATTATGATGTGGGCAATCGGGAGTTGTTGGCCATGAAGTGGGCATTCGAGGAGTGGCGACATTGGCTTGAAGGAGCTAAACATCGCATGGTGGTCTTTACGGATCACAAGAATTTGACTTATCTCGAGTCTGCCAAACGGTTGAATCCTAGACAGGCTCGATGGTCGCTCTTTTTCTCCCGTTTTGATTTTGTGGTTTCATACCTTCCGGGATCTAAGAATGTGAAGGCTGATGCCCTGTCAAGGAGTTTTGTGCCTGACTCTCCGGGTGTTCCGGAGCCGGCGGGTATTCTTAAAGAAGGGGTAACTTTGTCTGCCATTTCCCCTGATTTGCGGCGTGTGCTGCAAAAGTTTCAGGCTGATAGACCTGACCGTTGTCCTACGGAGAAACTGTTTGTCCCTGATAGATGGACTGGTAGAGTTATCTCGGAGATTCATTGTTCAGTATTGGCTGGTCATCCTGGAATCTTTGGTACCAGAGATTTGGTGGCTAGATCTTTTTGGTGGCCTTCTTTGTCACGGGATGTGCCTTCTTTTGTGCAGTCCTGTGGGATTTGTGCTCGGGCTAAGCCCTGCTGTTCTCATGCCAGTGGGTTGCTTTTGCCCTTGCCGATTCCGAAGAGGCCCTGGACGCATATTTCCATGGATTTTATTTCTGATCTCCCTGTTTCTCAAAAGATGTCAGTCATTTGGGTGGTTTGTGGTCGCTTCTCTAAGATGGTCCATTTGGTACCCTTATCTAAAATGCCTTCCTCCTCTGATTTGGTGCCATTGTTTTTCCAGCATGTGGTTCGTTTGCATGGCATTCCGGAGAACATCGTCTCGGACAGAGGTTCCCAGTTTGTTTCAAGGTTTTGGAGGTCCTTTTGCGCTAAGTCTTTTTCTTCGGCTTTCCATCCTCAGACTAATGGCCAAACCGAACAAACTTATCAGACTTTGGAGACATATCTGAGATGCTTTGTTTCTGCTGATCAGGATGATTGGGTGTCCTTCTTGCCTTTGGCTGAGTTTGCCCTTAATAATCGGGCCAGCTCAGCTACTTTAGTTTCTCCTTTTTTCTGCAATTCTGGTTTCCATCCTCGTTTCTCTTCAGGGCAGGTTGAGCCTTCGGACTGTCCTGGTGTGGATGCGGTGGTGGACAGGTTGCAGCAGATTTGGACTCATGTGGTGCACAATTTGACATTGTCCCAGGAGAAGGCTCAACATTTCCCTAACTGCCGGCGTTGTGTTGGTCCCCGACTTCGTGTTGGGGATTTGGTTTGGTTGTCATCTCGTCACGTTCCTATGAAGGTTTCCTCTCCTAAGTTTAAGCCTCGTTTCATTTGACCATATAAGATTTCTGAGGTTCTTAATCCTGTGTCATTTCGTTTGGACCTTCCAGCTTCTTTTGCCATCCATAATGTGTTCCATAGGTCGTTGTTGCGGAGATACGTGGCGCCTATGGTTCCCTCCGTTGATCCTCCTGCCCCGGTGTTGGTCGAGGGGGAGTTGAAGTATGTGGTGGAGAAGATTTTGGATTCTCGTGTTTCGAGATGGAAACTCCAGTACCTGGTCAAGTGGAAGGGTTATGGTCAAGAAGATAATTCCTGGGTTTTTGCCTCTGATGTTCATGCTGCCGATCTTGTTCGTGCCTTTCATTTGGCTCATCCTGATCGGCCTGGGGGTTCTGGTGAGGGTTCGGTGACCCCTCCTCAAGGGGGGGGGTACTGTTGTGAATTCTGTTGTCGAACTCCCTCCTGTGGTCATGAATGGTACTTCGGCGAGTTCTGTCAATGGGCTCCCTCTGGTGGTTATGAGTGAAGCTGCTGCTTCTGAGGTTCCTTACACAGGTGACTTGGTTTATCCTTTGGTTGGCTTCTCTATTTAACTCCACTCAGATCGTTACTCCATGCCAGCTGTCAATGTTTTAGCATTGGTTCAGTTCGCTCCTGGATCTGCCTGGTGACCTGTCTTCTCCTGCAGAAGCTAAGTTCCTTATTGTTATTTTTGCTCATTGTTTCTTTGTCCAGCTGGTTATCCTGATTTTGTCTTGCTAGCTGGAAGCTCTGGGATGCAGAGTGGCACCCCGCACCGTGAGTCGGTGCGGAGGACCCTTTTGCACACTCTGTGTGGTCTTTTGTAGGTTTTTGTGCTGACCGCAAAGATTCCTTTCCTATCCTCTGTCTATTTAGTAAGTCTGGCCTCCCTTTGCTGAAACCTATTTCATTTCTGCGTTTGTGACTTTCATCTTTACTCACAGTCATTATATGTGGGGGCTGCCTATTCCTTTGGGGAATTTCTCTGAGGCAAGGTAGGCTTTATTTTCTATCTCTAGGGCTAGCTAGCTCTGAGGCTGTGACGAGGCGCCTAGGGAGCGTCTGGAGCGCTCCACGGCTATTTTTAGTGTGTGCGATAGGATTAGGGCTTGCGGTCAGCAGAGCTCCCACATCCCAGAGCTCGTCCTGTATGAGTTTAACTATCAGGTCGGGTGCTCCTAACCACCAGGTCATAACAGCTGATCCAAGAATGCGCCATTTAGGGACCAGAATGCCAAAGGTACACTCTACTGTTCTTCAGGCCCTGGTCAGTATGTAGTTAAAGATCCTTCTAGTGTGGTTCAAGTCCCGACTTGAATATGGCTTCAGTAGGTTTTCACACATCTGGAAGGCCTCATCCCCAACCATAACAAATGGCATCGGTGGACCTTGAGTGTTGGGGAGAGGTTGTGGTGGTGGAAAATTGAAATTGTTGCCATACACACGGCGGTCCATATCCGAGTCCTTGAAAGTCTGAGAATCGTTGCCATGGCCAAAAGCTCCAATGTCCACGGCGATGAAGCGACAGTTCGCATCGGCTATTGCCATGAGCACCACAGAAAAATATTTTTTGTAATTGAAGTACTCCGATCCTGTCCTGGTTGGTTTGATAATGCGAATGTGCTTTCCATCCACCGCTCCTAAACAGTTGGGGAAATCACACACATTCCAGAATTTTTCCGCAAGTTCAAGCCACATGTACAAGATGGGTAGGGGTATAAACTCATCCTGGAGTACATTCCACAAAGCCCGGCAGGTGTCCGCAACTATTCCGGACAGGGTGGATATTCCAAGCCGGTATTGGAAGTGGAGGGATGATAAACTCCGGTGGCTAAAAATCTGGAAGAAAAACAAACACAAAAAAATTACAATCTATTCTTTTTATGGTGTGGTTACGATAAAAAAAGAAAAGAAAATACACAAAAAATACATGTCAGAAAACACTAAATTTGGACTGTCATTGGTTTAGATTTTGAATGTAACTTAATGTAACCAGCAGACGTTCCTTGGGTGGAATCACTCTACGGAGCTGGGTGTCCTGTCGTCGTATGGCTCCTTGGACACGAGAAAGAAAATCCCGGAACGAGTCTTGCAACATTCGTGTGTATTCCTGGAATTTCTCCAGGTTGGCATTAAGCTCGGCATAGAGCGTGTGATAGGCTCCACGGCTCTCACGTACTTCGATAATGGGGTGCCTCCAAAAACGCCTACGTTGTCTCCTTCTCCATCTTTCGCGATTTCTGTCTTGCTCCCAAGCAAAAGCATAGGCAAGAAACAGCTTGAAGCTGAAATCCAGGTTGAAAATAAAGCTCTCCATGCGAAGATCCATCATTACACAGGATACAGTAGCAAACTGTTAAAATTTCAGTAGCCCTAGGGTCTATATATAGAGATCCAATCATATACGCCCTCTGTAGTCCCATTGGTGGTGTCTGGTTATCTTGATTTTTCTCTTGTGAAATTTCTCATCATGCGCAACAAAAACGCAAACGCAGGAAAAAACGCATGTAAACGCGTACAAACGCAGCGTTTTTTTAACCGCATGCGACAACGCATGCGTCTAAAAAATGCTGCGTTTGTACGCGTTTATATGCGTTTTTTCCACCACTTGCGGATGTGTTTTAAACGCTGCGGATTTAAACGCAAATGTGAAACCAGCCTAAGGAGTACTATATGGGCCCATTCTGTATGGAGCATCATATGGGGCCCATTCTGTATGGAGCAATATATGGGACTCAGTATACTGTGTGGGGCCGATCATATACTGTATGGAGCATTATATGAGGCCCATTATATATGGAGCAATAGATGGGGCCCATCATATACTGTATGGAGAATTATATGTGGCTCACTATACTGTGTGGAGCATTATATGGGGTCAATTCCATATGGAGCAATATATGCGGCTCATTCTGTATGGAGCACTCTGTGGTGCCCATTATACTGTATGGAGCATTATATGGGGCTCATTATTCTGTATAGAGGACTATGTGATGCCAATTATACTGTATGGAGCACTATATGAGGTCATTATACTGTATGGGGCAATATATGGGGCTCATTATTCTGTATAGAGGACTATACTGCCCGGTTTCTGAGCTAATGTAGAATGTACAATAGATATCACTCATGTAATGTAAGAAGTGAAATCTTTGGCATTGTACTATACCTTTATTTATCTGCTGTATCGGTGTATTATGAATTGTGGTATGTGTTAAAGGGGCCCACTGGGACTCTTTCGCCCAGGGCCCATGAAAACTTGGGGCCACCCCTCTCTGTGGGTATATAGATATCAGTAGCAGGCAGGCATTGTATGTGGCATACTTCATTGCATACATCACAATTCCATTACTGTCTGCTGCTGCTGCCTATTACATATATTGACTGTATATACATAGCCCCAGGTATGAGTGGCCATGAATATTTTTTCTTGCATCTTCATCTGGATTATTTTATTCCAAAGCAATCCAGAGCCTCATGGTTTTTCTCCATTTGCTTGTTGACACTGCAGAATACAGCCAGATCCTTTTCATAGTACAGCATGAAAATCCCACTATTTTAAATGGGTTTGCCCATCCCAGCCATCACATCTGAGTGCGCAGAAAATTCTGCCATTTTTATGGTACTGTAAAAAAAAAATTATAGTGTCTTTCTTGACACCATTTTGCTGCCCAAATATTTTTTAGCTGCCTAAAAAATATTTAGCTGTCAAAAACATATTTAGCTACAGGGCAGATATTTTACACTGGGTATTGTCCGCCCACGGATCACATATCATTGCGCTCAAAATTGTGCCATTTCAGGTCTCCATAGATTTTTTCACAGGAAGGCGAACGTGTCACAAGAGGTGGGCAAAAATTAGACACAATTGCCAGAAAGTCAGGAGGAGGACCAGGTTGCAGAAGTGGAAGACGAGGTGGTGGATGATATAGTAACTGACCCAACCTGGCAGGAGAACATGCAAAGGAAGGTCAGCAGCTAACAGGGGGAGGGAGGTGTAGCACTCCAACAGGCAGGAAGAAGCAGTGTGGTGGCTGCAGACAGAAGGCAGGCAACCGTCCCTCATAACACCAGCTCGACGAAAGTTGGCAGTACAACTTTCAAGTCTTGTTGAGCCTGGATGTTTTTCAAAAGACTCTGCCAATAACCGCAAACAGGCCATTTTCAGCACCTGCCATGCCTGCATCAGCAGTGGTAGCAAAATTACCAGCCTGACCACCACCAGCATGATCAAGCACATGGCAGCAAAGCACCCAACTTTGTGGGCTGTACCTCAGGCTCCAGGAACACTGTCTGCGGGTGACACCACTGCTTCTTCCACGGTTGTGCGTACAAGCCAATTGCCTGTCCACGCTGAATGCGAAGAAGCCTCCTGCCCTGCACCTGTCATAGCCCACACTCAACTAGCACCATCATCAAGCACGTCCACGTTCTTTTCCCTGTGCAGCCTTCAGTTGTCCATACCCCAGTCATTGGAACGCAAGCGGAAATACGCAGCCAATGCCCCACAGGCCAAAGTGCTACATTCACACATTTCTCTTCTGCTTGCACTTGAAATGTTGCCTTTTAGGCTCATGGAGATGGAAGTTTTCTGCAACCTGATGGCGAAGGTTGTACCAAGGAACTCGGTCTCCAGCAGCCACTATTTCTCCTGGTGTGCTTTCCTGCATTACACAAGCACGGATCCCACAAAATTACCCGTGCCCTCAACAATGCTGTTACTGGGAAAGTCCACCTAATCACGGACATGTGGACAAGTGCTTGTGTGCAGGGATGGTACATCTCACTGATGGTACACTGGGTTAACATAGTGTAAGCCGGGACCCAGTCGAACCTTGGGATGGAACACATCCTCCTGAATCCAAGTATTGCGGGCCCTAAGTCAATCAAGGTTGCCCCACAGTCAACAGCTCCTGCACCTCCTCCTCTTCTTCAACCTCCATCTCTGAAATGAGCACATCAGTCACAAGCTGAAAGCACTGCAGCACTGCCTCAGTCAAGCGTCAACAGGCTGTTCTGAAGCTGATATGCTTAGGTGACAAACCGCACAATGCTGAACAGTTGTGGACAGCTCTGAAAAAGCAGGCATATCTGTGGCTGACACTGCTGAACCTACAACCAGGCATGGTCATGTGTGACAATGGCCGGAACCTGGTGGTGGCTCTGAGGCGAGCTCACACACGTACCATGCCTGGCCTGTGTGCTTAACCTTGTTATTCAACTATTTCTCAAAAGCTACCCGCAGCTGCCAGATCTGCTTTTGAAAGTACACTGCCTGTGTGCCCATTTTAGAAAGTCATCTACTGTGAAAGTCCTTGCTGTGCTTCAGCAGCATTTGCAGTTTCCAGCTCACGGACTGGTGTGTGATGTCTCAATGCGTTGGAACTCTACACTGCATATGTTGGATAGGATTTGTGAGCAGAAGAGGGCAGTTGTTGACTACCAGCATCAACAAGGCCATCATTATTCAGTTCAGACTCCACACATAAGACCTCAGAGGTGGACATGGATGTCAGACATATGTACCATCCTCCAAAACTTTGAATACTCCACCAAGATGGTGAGCGCTGATGACGCCATAATTCACGTCACCATCCTACTTTTCTGCAATTTGAAAACCTCTCTGCTCACAATGAAAGAGGATGCATTGCAGGCGGAGCACGATGAGATGGAGCAAGGAACCATGCAGAGTGATTACACACAGCCCAGCCCCTCATGTCATCCTCATGTCATCCCAACGTGGATTGGTTCACAATAAGCGAGAGGAGGAGCAGGAAGAACTAGAGCTACTTTCATGCCCTATTGACGGTACTACAAGCACAACTGTCATACCGTCCGCTCAGCGTGGATGGCCTGATGACAGGGAGGAGGAGGAGTAGGAGTCTGGCACTCAAAGCTGACTTTATGTTGCCCTGCCTTTCCATTGACCCTCGCATTATCAAAATCTTTAGTGACACTCATTACTGGATATTGACACTTCAAGACCTTCACTACAAGGAGACCTTTAAATCTCTTCTTCCAGAGGCAGATAGGTGTACCAAAATGTTGCAGTACAAGAGGGTCATTGTTGTGGAATTATTAAAAAAATTCCCATTTGAAAATGCTGGCAGCAGAGTTCACAGTTTGTTGGACAACCAAGGAGTACAGGCGAGAGAGACACAACTCCAATCCAGCAGAGGCAGGAGAACACTGACAAAGTTCTGGGAGAGTTTTCTCAGAGCCTCACATCGCCCTGGCCCAGAGGTGTGGGGTACTCTCACAATGAGTGCAAAGTTTGGGAAGATGCTGAGTGATAACCTTGCTGACCGTACCAATGTCCTCCGTGATTCCTTTGTGCCTTTTAATTATTGGGTATTCAAGCTGGACATATGGCATGAACTGGCTCTCTACGCCTTGGAGGTCCTGGCCTGCTCTGCCTCTAGCGTTTTGTGATAGTGAATTTTTAGTGCCGCTTGTGGAATTATAACTGATAAGCGCATCCACCTGTCAACTGAAAATGCTAACAGGCTGACTCATAAAAATGAACAAGGGCTGGATTTGACCAGACTTCTCTACATCATCAAAAGATAACAGTGAAACATAACCTCCAATACAGTATCGCTTTTGGGAGGTGAATTCCCATGCACCTCTTCACACCCACAAATGGATATATGCTTCTTGATTTTGGCTATTTGGTGTTATCCTCCTCCTCCTCCTCATCCTTATCATCTACCACCACTAGATCACTATGGTGACCGTGGTCCATGATGGAACAGCCAATTTATTGTGTAAAAGGGTGTTTTAGATGCCCTTTAAAAAAAATGTTTGCACAGTATGATGATGTGTACACCCCAGGGTGAAATATTTGTCAGCCCATACACTTAGTGTATGTGCATTACAAGTAAAGGAGACCCACTTCTTTAAACTGGGAAAACATTTTTCCGACGCTATCCTCCACTTCTCTTCCGACACCATCACTAGATCACCAGGGCGAACGTGTTCTGTGGTACAACAGCCAAGTAATTTTTTTCAAGGATGTTTAAGATGCTCATTCCAAAAATGTTTACACAATATTTTGAGGTGTGCAGGTGGAAATGCTTGGCAGCCCATACTGGGCATTACAAGTATAGGAAACCGGCTGCTTTAAACTGGGAAAATATTTTTCAGATGCCATCCTCCACATTTCTTCCTTGGGGGATTGGAATGCATGCAAATTTTGGGGAGGCCTTAAATTCACTTCATGGGCAAACTTTAGGTGACTTAAAAAAATCATAATAAAGGGAATTTTGGTTTCATGTGACCATGCAGTACGTGTGTTCAAAGGGTTATTGGGGTGCATGTAACTTTGGTGCAGGGCAGGCCTTGCATTCAATGCATAAGCAAACAGTATGGGAGTAGCAAATGAATAATGTGAACTTGGTTTTCATGTGGCCATCCAGTACGTGGATTCAAAGGCTTATTGGGGTGTGTGTAACTTTGGTGCAGGGCAGGCCTTGCTTTCAATGCATAAGCAAAAAGTATGAGAGTACCAAATGAATAATGTGAACCTGGTGTCCATGTGGTCAACCAGTACGTGTATTCAAAGGCTTATTGAGGTTCATGTATCTTTGGTGCAGGGCAGGCCTTGCATCCAATGCATACCGCAAGCAGTATAGGAGTACCAAATGAATAATGTGAACTTGGTTTTCCTGTGGACATCCAGCACGTAGGTTCAAAGGTTCATTCTAACAGTATCTGTGACGACTCAGGTTAAAGATACCGTCCTGGCATAGGGACACCGCAGTGACTATTCCTAGGTATCCTTATTAACCATAGATGGGCTACCTGTTTTCACAGATTCCAGTAATTTTAGTGACATTCTATGCCTGGCCTACAGACTCCTTTTTTTTTCTCTGGAGACATTAAAACAACCAATTGATGGTATTAATAATGTATGGCACAGACAACTTTTGTTTCCCATGTACGCTGGCCAGAAGTATGATTATGCAATGTGGTACCCGTATTATCATGTTTTACCCATGGGATATTATGAGTATTTTTATACTCAGCAGCCCATGCATCAATAAATCTTTAGTACCTACCATACAGGTTGGCTTCATTTATTATTAATATTTTTTGAATATATAAAAAAAAATATCCCCAGTTATTATTTATCCTCTTTTTTTATCATTTTACTATTCCCATACTCTGTTTGATTGCTTATGTAGCCATTATTCCTTAGCTCTGGTTCCATTGGTTCATCTTTCTCTCCAACAGCCCTTTATTTAATTCTTTTAATGCAAGTGTTTATACATTTTTTCCCCTTTTTTTCTCCTTTGATGTGTTCACCCGCCATTCTGGCAGTCAGACCTCATAACAAGAAAGTCCTCTCCTTGTTCCACTAGTCCTTAACTGTTTCTTATGTTTCCATCCTTGCTCCCGGGAACAGCGCATGTGCCGTTCATTCTCTCTTCTTGTCAGATGCGTCGCACTGGTTTCATTTTCCTGCGCAATTGACATATAGGGCAGAGACATCTGCCCGGCCTTTATGGCATTCCTCCTTTACTTCCACTTCCGATCATGGACGCGCACACATGCGGGATTACTGATCAACTGCGATACAGGTATTTAAACGCTCAATTGACAACTCATTGTACACTTCCCCTGATGAAGCCGTCCATGTAATGGCGACACGAGATGGGTGTCTTTCCCAACTTGCCCTCCTCCCTCCTGGCCATCCAGCATGGATTTTCAATAGGTGACTTTCCACTTCATGAGGATTTTTCATTTTGCCAATTTAACATAGTAGCTTCCGATTTAGGGCTATTTTGGCATATAGGACAACAAACCTCTACCTCAACTTACTGCATCAGCAGTCTAGTCTCACAGGGTAAACCAAATATTTAGAATTAAGAGTCCTCAGTGGTTGATACCTTTTAATGGCTAACTGAAAAGATGGTAACAAATTGCAAGCTTTCGAGACTACACAGGTCTCTTCATCAGGCAAAGACTAAAACAAATTCTGAAGAATCACATATTTATGCACAACATAGCATAGAAAAAAAAAAGGGAAAAATCATGGATAAGACAGGTGATAAACAGTTACGTCCATATATATTGGGCCAATTCTTAGATAAGGAATGTTTTATTGTCCTCTGATTAGGGTCTCTGTTGTGATGACCCCACATGGTCTGAGGGGCAAGTTCCTTAGTTGATGTAAAAAGACATAAATCCATGCGACACATTCATTCCTGCAGTGTGAGTGTCAAAGGTCATCAGTTTATATTCCCAGACTCTTCTGTGTCTCTGCGATTTGAAGCTACCTTTTAACACAAGTAATTTCATGTCCATAATGTTATAATTTGGGAGACAAAAATGTATTGCCACAGGTAGATCCATTCTTTTTTCTCTTATTGTATGGCGATGAGAATTCATCCTTGTTCTCAGTTTCTGCCTTGTCTCCCCCACATACAGACCCCCATTTGGACATTTAGTACAAATAATTAGGTACACCACATTAGAAGTGACGCAGCTGAAAGTACCTGGTATCTTGTAGTCCTGATGTGAATTGGGGATCTTTAACTTGTCCGTGGTCATTATAAATGGACAGGTTTAAAAAAATTTCTGGTTGCAAGGAAAGGTACCTGCAGCTGTTGGAGAGGACAGGGAGCTCTTGACAATGATGCTTCTTAGATTTGGGGGCTGCCTAAAACACAGTAGTGGGGGGTCTGGAAAAATGGATTGTAAGCGAGCATCTTTTTGCAGTAAAGGTTGTAATTTCCGTGCAGCTCCCCTTAGCACCTCCAGATTTGGATTGTAGGTAACCACTAGAGGTACCCGATTATTTTCTTCTTTAGCTTTGTAATGTAGCAGCTGATTCCTTGATATTCTGGTGGCTTTTGTAATCTGATTTTCAATTGTTCTTGGATGGTAGCCCTGATTCAAAAAGGTCTTTCTGAGGCGACCAAGGTGTTCATCCCTATCCATTGGGTTGGAACATATATGATTGTATCTGATGGCCTGGCTGTAGACAATAGAGTTTTTTATGTGTTTTGGATGGAAACTGTCCCATTTAAGGTATGTTGGACGGTCGATTGGCTTCTGATACAGGGATGTCTCTATTTTATTGTTCTGCAGCTTAATGATGGTGTCCAAAAAGTTAATTTCAGTGCAGGAGTAGTTGAGTGTTAAGTTGGTGGAATGAAATTGATTAAACTGTTCATGGAACGTCTTTTGCTGTGGCTCAGACTCCGTCCAGATGATTAAAATATCATCAATGTAGCGGTAGTACGCCAGAGGCCTGATGGGACATGAGGACAAAAAGTCACTTTCAAGCTCTGCCATGAAAAGATTTGCATACTGTGGAGCCATTTTACTTCCCATTGCTGTGCCAGTCTCCTGTAGATAGATCTTCTTGTCAAACTCAAAGTAATTGTGGGTGGGGATGAATTTTATACGTTGCACCACAGAATTTGCATCAGTCCCTGCGTTTTCCAGGAATAATTTTCAAGCATTTAATCCATCCTGGTGTGGGATATTGGAGTACAAAGATTCCACATCCATGGTGGCCAGGATGGTTCCTTCTGGTAGAGGACTGTTATGGACCTGGTGGTTAGGAGCACCCGGAACGACCTGATGGTTAAACTCACACAGGACAAGCTCTGGGAAGTGGGAGCTCTGCTGACCGCAACCCCTAATCCTATCATACAACTAGAAATAGCCATGGAGCGTACCTAACTCTGCCTAGACGCCTCTTCCCAGCCTAAGAGCTAACTAGCCCTAGAGATAGAAAATAAAGCCTACCTTGCCTCAGAGAAATTCCCCAAAGGAAAAGGCAGCCCCCCACATATATTGACTGTGAGTTAAATTGAAAGTCACAAACACAGAAATGAAACAGGTTTCAGCAAAGGGAGGCCAGACTTACTAAACAGACAGAGGATAGGAAAGGTATCTTTGCGGTCAGCACAAAAAACTACAAAAAGACCAGGCAGAGTGTGCAAAAAGACCTCCGCACCGACTCACGGTGCGGAGGTGCCACTCTGCATCCCAGAGCTTCCAGCTAGCAAGGCAAAATCATGATAGCAAGCTGGACAAGAAAACAATGAACAAATAATTAAGTAGCAGGAACTTAGCTTCTGCTGGAGTAGACAGGTCACCAGAAAGATCCAAGAGCGAACTGAACCAGTACAAGAACATTGACAGCTGGCATGGAGTAACAGTCTGAGTGGAGTTAAATAGAGCAGCCAGCCAAAGAATAAACTACGTTACCTGTGGAAGGAACCTCAGAAGCATCAGCTCCACTCACAGCCACCAGAGGGAGTCCATGGACAGAACTCGCCGAAGTACCATTCATGACCACAGGAGGGAGTTTGATAACAGAATTCACAACAGAGGACCAACAAATACACCCTGTTATTCCTGAAAAGCTTGCTGAGTTATTTTTATATAGTTTTGTATATCATTGTATTCTCTGTCATCTGAATGGTTTGCAAGGCCAGTTGTATATGTTTCTACCTAGGTGTTATCATACACTTGTGCCAAGGTGTCATTACATACCTGCACTGAGGGTTATTATATGCTGGATCAGCGCCATACTCAATGTGAATGTTTTATGCACTATCTTGCAATTATCATTGTAGTACTTTGTGGTGGATTTATATAACTGGTGTAAAGGTAATTATTTGGAGAAAAGTGGGGTGATGGTGGTTATTGGCATTTACTGTTTTTAGTGTGTTTTTAAACAATTGTTTGTCAATAAAGTTGCTTCCTTTTCTATAATTCTATTGGAGGTGTGCATTGATTGTAAGTAGAGTTGAGCGACCTTGACCTTTTTAGAGTCGAGCCGGGTTTTGCGAAACCCGACTATGTCCAAAGTCGGGTCGAGTGAAATCGGCCGATTATGACGTAAAGTCGGGATCGACCGAAACACGAAACCCAATGCAAGTCAATGGGGCAGCATAGTCGGCAGTGAGTGGGGGCCAGGAAAACACCTAGAGTACCCATTTTAATGTCAAAACCATCCATTCTTCTTAATGAAGCTTGTCAAGCGTAATTTACCTTATAATAATTGGAAGGCATTTGAAATTGGGGGTCATTTGGCTAAAGTTGTGGGGGGTAGGGCTGGTTCAAGTAATTAGTGGGCCCAGTAAATCTGGACCACGTCACGGCAGTGGAGCAGGGAGAGGTAAGTATTTCAACTTTGCAAGTGCTGTGAACCTGAGCAAGCAGGGGGGGCCCACTCTTTGGCATTGGCACTGGCACAGGGCCCCTCAAAGTACAGCGGTGTGTTTGCACGGCGGGGGCGCCTCCCACCGGCAGCAATACTTTTGCGTACCATGAGAGGCCCTGTGCCAGTGACGTCGCCAACTAGTATTCCTCCCCCCACCTGATGAAGGAACCTGCACTTTCATCTGCACCTTCCTGTTTGTCCCCGTGTAAGGTGGTATGGTATGCGGGAAGGGGGACCTGACTTTCAGCAGGGTCACAATCTTGCAGTGTAGCGTGCACGGGAAATGTTGCGTTATGGGTCAATGTACCAGCAGACTCATCTATCACTGGCTGGGCAATGGGCAGGATGAGGAGGAAACACAGATATAGGCCCAAAGAATAAAGTGGGCTAAATGCAGTTCAAAATTGGTAACACAGGACTAATCAGGGGGCATTGCAGTGGAGGACAACTGGAATGAGAGGCTGACACAGAGAGTAGGCCCAAATCAGTAAGTAGTCGAAATGCAGTTCAAAATTGGCAACAGTAGTAAACAGGCGGCACAGCTTTGTTCAGTGGAGGAGAACAGCAAGGAGTGGCAGACACCGATAGTAGGCCCCAACCCAACTAGTAGGCCAAATGCAGTCTAACATTAACAACTACTTAACGAGAGGCTGAAAATGGAATTTCAGGACAGGAAACCAGGAGAACAGCAAGGAGTGGCAGACACCGATAGTAGGCCCCAAACCAACTAGTACGCCAAATGCAGTTGTTCCATTTAACCACAATTTAATGAGAGCCTGAAGATAGAAGCTCAGGAAAGGCAACCTGGGGAACACCTTGGAGTGTAACACACCATCTCTCTCCACCCCATACCCATTTTGTAGGCCTAATGCTGTGTACTTTTCTACAACTACTAAACGAGAGTCGGAAGACCGAAGCAATGGCAAGGAAACCTGGGGAACACCTTGGAGTGTAACACACCATCTCTCTCCACCCCATACCCAATTTGTAGGCCTAATGCAGCCTACTTTCCGACACCTACTAAACGAGAGCATGAAGATCGAAGTTCAGGAAAGGCAACCTGGGGAACACCTTGGAGTGTAACACACCATCTCTCTCCACCCCATACCCATTTTTTAGGCCTAATGCAGTGTACTTTTCTACAACTACTAAACGAGAGTCGGAAGACCGAAGCAATGGCAAGGAAACCTGGGGAACACCTTGGAGTGTAACACACCATCTCTCTCCACCCCATTCCCCATTTTTTAGGCCTAATGCAGCCTACTTTCCGACACCTACTAAACGAGAGCATGAAGATCGAAGCTCAGGAAAGGCAACCTGGGGAACACCTTGGAGTGTAACACACCATCTCTCTCCACCCCATACCCATTTTGTAGGCCTAATGCTGTGTACTTTTCTACAACTACTAAACGAGAGTCGGAAGACCGAAGCAATGGCAAGGAAACCTGGGGAACACCTTGGAGTGTAACACACCATCTCTCTCCACCCCATACCCAATTTGTAGGCCTAATGCAGCCTACTTTCCGACACCTACTAAACGAGAGCATGAAGATCGAAGCTCAGGAAAGGCAACCTGGGGAACACCTTGGAGTGTAACACACCATCTCTCTCCACCCCATACCCAATTTGTAGGCCTAATGCAGCCTACTTTCCGACACCTACTAAACGAGAGCATGAAGATCGAAGCTCAGGAAAGGCAACCTGGGGAACACCTTGGAGTGTAACACACCATCTCTCTCCACCCCATACCCATTTTTTAGGCCTAATGCAGTGTACTTTTCTACAACTACTAAACGAGAGTCGGAAGACCGAAGCAATGGCAAGGAAACCTGGGGAACACCTTGGAGTGTAACACACCATCTCTCTCCACCCCATTCCCCATTTTTTAGGCCTAATGCAGCCTACTTTCCGACACCTACTAAACGAGAGCATGAAGATCGAAGCTCAGGAAAGGCAACCTGGGGAACACCTTGGAGTGTAACACACCATCTCTCTCCACCCCATACCCATTTTGTAGGCCTAATGCAGCGTACTTTTCTACAACTACTAAACGAGAGCATGAAGATCGAAGCTCAGGAAAGGCAACCTGGTGAAAACCTTGGAGTGTAACACAACCTGTCTCTACACCCCATACCAAATTTGTAGGCCTAATGCAGCGTAGTTTCCACCAACTACTAAACGAGAGCCGGAAGATCGAAGCTCATGAAAGGCAACCCGGGGAACACCTTGGAGTGTAACACAACCTCTCTCTACACCACGAAAGGGCTGATTCTTAGGAAGGAAGGCTGTTGTAAATAAGCATTGCGCGTCCGAGGGTGATTATATTCTTATTCGGTATCTACTCACCCTCGGACGCGCCATGCTTTTTGATTTGTAATTAATGTTTATTTGCAATGTGCTTTTGACTTACTCAATTATTTTTTTAATTATTGATTTTATTAAATTAATAGTTTAACATCTTATTGGAAATAATTTAAAGGAGACGCGACAGGACAACACTCGGTGGATGTCATATCTGTGTTAACAACTCCAAAAAACTTTCAGTTAACTTCTTGCAGGAGAAAGAAATTGTAGCTGTTGGACCTTTGTAGTACAGTTCCAGATATTTGTTGTGTGTTTGTTTTGATTGTTAAAATGTCTGCATTTGAGATCTCAACACGATCTTATTTTTTATAATCAAATTAATTTTTTAAATATTTTATTAGGTTGGTTCAAGGGGTACACGGGCCGCAGTAGACAGGTCAGTGGAGGCCTAGTGGAAGGAGGGACCGCAGATGCGCCACTGTTTCACCCATACACAATTAGTAGGCCTAATGCAGCGTAGTTTCCAACAGCTACTAAACGAGAGCCGGAAGATCGAAGCTCAGGAAAGGCAACCTGGGGAACACCTTGGAGTGTAACACAACCTCTCTCTACACCACGGAAGGGCTGATTCTTAGGAAGGAAGGCTGTTTTAAATAAGCATTGCGCGTCCGAGGGTGATTATATTCTTATTCGGTATCTACTCACCCTCGGACGCGCCATGCTTCTTGATTTGTAATTAATGTTTATTTGCAATGTGCTTTTGACTTACTCAATTATTTTTTTAATTATTGATTTTATTAAATTAATAGTTTAACATCTTATTGGAAATAATTTAAAGGAGACGCGACAGGACAACACTCGGTGGATGCCATATCTGTGTTAACAACTCCAAAAAACTTTCAGTTAACTTCTTGCAGGAGAAAGAAATTGTAGCTGTTGGACCTTTGTAGTACAGTTCCAGATATTTGTTGTGTGTTTGTTTTGATTGTTAAAATGTCTGCATTTGAGATCTCAACACGATCTTATTTTTTATAATCAAATTAATTTTTTAAATATTTTATTAGGTTGGTTCAAGGGGTACACGGGCCGCAGTAGACAGGTCAGTGGAGGCCTAGTGGAAGGAGGGACCGCAGATGCGCCACTGTTTCACCCATACACAATTAGTAGGCCTAATGCAGCGTAGTTTCCAACAGCTACTAAACGAGAGCCGGAAGATCGAAGCTCAGGAAAGGCAACCTGGGGAACACCTTGGAGTGTAACACAACCTCTCTCTACACCACGGAAGGGCTGATTCTTAGGAAGGAAGGCTGTTTTAAATAAGCATTGCGCGTCCGAGGGTGATTATATTCTTATTCGGTATCTACTCACCCTCGGACGCGCCATGCTTCTTGATTTGTAATTAATGTTTATTTGCAATGTGCTTTTGACTTACTCAATTATTTTTTTAATTATTGATTTTATTAAATTAATAGCTTAACATCTTATTGGAAATAATTTAAAGGAGACGCGACAGGACAACACTCGGTGGATGCCATATCTGTGTTAACAACTCCAAAAAACTTTCAGTTAACTTCTTGCAGGAGAAAGAAATTGTAGCTGTTGGACCTTTGTAGTACAGTTCCAGATATTTGTTGTGTGTTTGTTTTGATTGTTAAAATGTCTGCATTTGAGATCTCAACACAATCTTATTTTTTATAATCAAATTAATTTTTTTTATATTTAATGATGTTGGTTCAAGGGGTACACGGGCAGCAATAGACAGGTCAGTGGAGGCCTAGTGGAAGGAGTGACGGCAGACAGGCATCAAAGGCCTAACATTGGGCTGGCTGTAGGCAAGTTAAAATTGGTTCCAGGGGAACACGGCCATCAGTGGCCTGGTCAGTGTAGTTGTAGTTGAAAGAACGGGACGCAGACAGGCTTCGAAGGCCTAACATAATAACATAGGGCTGGCTGTAGGCAAGTTAAAATTGGTTCCAGGGGAACACGGCCATCAGTGGCCTGGTCAGTGTAGTTGTAGTTGAAAGAACGGGACGCAGACAGGCTTCGAAGGCCTAACATAACAAACTTGGGCTGGCTGTAGGCACTTTTAAATTTGTTCCAGGGGTACATGGGCAGCAGTGTATGGTCAGTGGAAGTCTAGTGGAAGGAGTGACCGCAGACAGGCTTCCAAGGCCTAACATAACAAACTTGGGCTGGCTGTAGGCACTTTTAAATTGGTTCCAGGGGTACACGGGCAGCAGTGGTCTGGTCAGTGGAAGTCTAGTGGAAGGAGTGACCGCAGACAGGCTTCCAAGGCCTAACATAACAAACTTGGGCTGGCTGTAGGCACTTTTAAATTGGTTCCAGGGGTACACGGGCAGCAGTGGTCTGGTCTGTGGAAGTCTAGTGGAAGGAGTGACCGCAGACAGGCTTCGAAGGCCTAACATAACAAACTTGGGCTGGCTGTAGGCACTTTTAAATTGGTTCCAGGGGTACACGGGCAGCAGTGGTCTGGTCAGTGGAAGTCTAGTGGAAGGAGTGACCGCAGACAGGCTTCCAAGGCCTAACATAACTAACTTGGGCTGGCTGTAGGCACTTTTAAATTGGTTCCAGGGGTACACGGGCAGCAGTGGTCTGGTCAGTGGAAGTCTAGTGGAAGGAGTGACCGCAGACAGGCTTCCAAGGCCTAACATAACAAACTTGGGCTGGCTGTAGGCACTTTTAAATTGGTTCCAGGGGTACACGGGCAGCAGTGGTCTGGTCTGTGGAAGTCTAGTGGAAGGAGTGACCGCAGACAGGCTTCGAAGGCCTAACATAACAAACTTGGGCTGGCTGTAGGCACTTTTAAATTGGTTCCAGGGGTACACGGGCAGCAGTGGTCTGGTCAGTGGAAGTCTAGTGGAAGGAGTGACCGCAGACAGGCTTCCAAGGCCTAACATTACAAACTTGGGCTGGCTGTAGGCACTTTTAAATTGGTTCCAGGGGTACACGGGCAGCAGTGGTCTGGTCTGTGGAAGTCTAGTGGAAGGAGTGACCGCAGACAGGCTTCGAAGGCCTAACATAATAAACTTGGGCTGGCTGTAGGCACTTTTAAATTGGTTCCAGGGGTACACGGGCAGCAGTGGTCTGGTCTGTGGAAGTCTAGTGGAAGGAGTGACCGCAGACAGGCTTCGAAGGCCTAACATAACAAAATTGGGCTGGCTGTAGGCACTTTTAAATTGGTTCCAGGGGTACACGGGCAGCAGTGGTCTGGTCTGTGGAAGTCTAGTGGAAGGAGTGACCGCAGACAGGCTTCGAAGGCCTAACATAACAAAATTGGGCTGGCTGTAGGCACTTTTAAATTGGTTCCAGGGGTACATGGGCAGCAGTGTATGGTCAGTGGAAGTCTAGTGGAAGGAGTGACGGCAGACAGTCTTCGAAGGCCTAACATAACAAAATTGGGCTGACTGTAGGCACTTTTAAATTGGTTCCAGGGTAACACGGCCAGCAGTGGCCTGGTCAGTGTAGTAGTTGTAGAAAGAAGGGACCGCAGACAGGCTTCGAAGGCCTAACATAACAAAAATGTCAAAACAATGGTATTGTCAGTGCCAGGCATTGAAGGATGTCAGCGCCTAGACTACACATTGGTGAAGCTGTGAGAGATAATTTTGCTAGTGGTAGAGCACTGTTTGAGCTGGGGGGGGGGAACTGTCTTGTGGCCGGCGGTACAGGCACAGGGCCCCTCATATTACAACGGTGTGTCTGACGTTGGGTGCACACCACCACCGCCAGAGACACTTTATTGTACTATGAGGGACCCAGTGGCAGTGCCGTCGACCAAAAGCGGCCACACCCACCTCTTCAGACAAACAGCACTCTCAAGGGTCCAAGCGCAAAGTGGCGATAGCACGGCCCCGTGTGGGGAGTTTGGCCATTTCGTGAGGTGGAAACATGTCGTATGCTGGACAATCAGGTGAAGAAAATTACGAGATTGGAAAAGTCTTTCAGAATAGTCCACAGGCAAGACCTTTTCATAGGAAAGCTAGGTGTCAGCCGGGCAGGGTGGGGCAAAAGATTTTGAAATCCAGTTGTGGTTCATTTTAATGAAGGTTAGATCATCTACATTTTGGGTAGCCAGACGAGTCCTTTTTTCTGTTAGTATTGAACCTGCAGCACTGAATACTCTTTCTGATAGGACACTAGCTGCCGGGCAAGCAAGCTCCTGCAATGCATATTCTGCCAATTCTGGCCAGGTGTCTAATTTGGATGCCCAGTAATCAAATGGGAATGACGGTTGAGGGAGAACGTCGATAAGGGATGAAAAATAGTTTGTAACCATACTGGACAAATGTTGTCTCCTGTCACTTTGAATTGATGCTGCAGTACCTGTCCTGTCTGCGGTCATAGAAAAATCACACCACAACCTGGTCAGAAAACCCCTCTGGCCAACGCCACTTCTGATTTCTGCCCCTCTAACACCTCTGGTCTGCTGGCCCCTGGAGCTCGTGTGAGAACGATCACGGGCGCTGTGTGCAGGGAATGCCAGAAGCAAACGGTCAACAAGAGTTGATTGTTTTGTTGCTAATATTAGTTCCAAGTTCTCATGTGGCATAATATTTTGCAATTTGCCTTTATAGCGAGGATCAAGGAGGCAGGCCAACCAGTAATCGTCATCGTTCATCATTTTTGTAATGCGTGTGTCCCTTTTGAGGATACGTAAGGCATAATCCGCCATGTGGGCCAAAGTTCCCGTTGTCAAATCTGCGGTTGTGCTTGGTTGAGGGGCAGTTGCAGGCAAATCTACGTCACTTGTGTCCCTCAAAAAACCAGAACCCGGCCTTGCCACGCCACCAATTTCCCGTGCCCCCGGGAAAGCTTCCTCATTAAAAATATACTCATCCCCATCATCCTCCTCATCCTCCACCTCCTCTTCGCCCGGTACCTCGTCATGTACACTGCCCTGACCAGACAATCGCTGACTGTCATCAAGGCTTTCCTCTTCCTCTGGTGCAGACGCCTGATCCTTTATGTGCGTCAAACTTTGCATCAGCAGACGCATTAGGGGGATGCTCATGCTTATTATGGCGTTGTCTGCACTAACCAGCCGTGTGCATTCCTCATAACACTGAAGGACTTGACACATGTCTTGAATCTTCGACCACTGCACACCTGACAACTCCATGTCTGCCATCCTACTGCCTGCCCGTGTATGTGTATCCTCCCACAAAAACATAACAGCCCGCCTCTGTTCGCACAGTCTCTGAAGCATGTGCAGTGTTGAGTTCCACCTTGTTGCAACGTCTATGATTAGGCGATGCTGGGGAAGGTTCAAAGAACGCTGATAGGTCTGCATACGGCTGGAGTGTACAGGCGAATGGCGGATATGTGCGCAAAGTCCACGCACTTTGAGGAGCAGGTCGGATAACCCCGGATAACTTTTCAGGAAGTACTGCACCACCAGGTTTAAGGTGTGAGCCAGGCAAGGAATGTGTTTCAGTTGGGAAAGGGAGATGGCAGCCATGAAATTCCTTCCGTTATCACTCACTACCTTGCCTGCCTCAAGATCTACAGTGCCCAGCCACGACTGCGTTTCTTGCTGCAAGAACTCGGACAGAACTTCCGCGGTGTGTCTATTGTCGCCCAAACACTTCATAGCCAATACAGCCTGCTGACGTTTGCCAGTAGCTGCCCCATAATGGGAGACCTGGTGTGCAACAGTGGCAGGTACGGATGGAGTGTTTGTGCGACTGCGGTCTGTGGACGAGCTCTTGCTTCTGCAGGAGGACGAGGAGGAGGAGGAGGAGGAGGGGGTGCGAACGGCTACAGACAACTGTTTACTAGACCGTGGGCTAGGCAGAACTGTCCCAAACTTGCTGTCCCCTGTGGACCCTGAATCCACCACATTTACCCAGTGTGCCGTGATGGACACGTAACGTCCCTGGCCATGCCTACTGGTCCATGCATCTGTTGTCAGGTGCACCTTTGTGCTCACAGATTGCCTGAGTGCATGGACGATGCGCTCTTTAACATGCTGGTGGAGGGCTGGGATGGCTTTTCTGGAAAAAAAGTGTCGACTGGGTAGCTCGTAGCGTGGTACAGCGTAGTCCATCAGGTCTTTGAAAGCTTCGCTTTCAACTAACCGGTAGGGCATCATCTCTAACGAGATTAGTCTAGCTATGTGGGCGTTCAAACCCTGTGTACGCGGATGCGAGGCTAAGTATTTCCTTTTTCTAACCATAGTCTCATGTAGGGTGAGCTGGACTGGAGAGCTGGAGATCGTGGAACTAGCGGGGGTGCCGGTGGACATGGCAGACTGAGAGACGGTGGGAGATGGTATTGTTGCCGCCGGTGCCCTAGATGCAGTGTTTCCTACTACGAAACTGGTGATTCCCTGACCCTGACTGCTTTGGCCTGGCAAAGATACCTGCACAGATACAGCAGGTGGTGCGCTAAATGGTGGTCCTACACTGCCGGAAGGGATGTTGCGTTGATGACTAGCTTCATTGGCCGAGGGTGCAACAACCTTAAGGGACGTTTGGTAGTTAGTCCAAGCTTTCAAATGCATGGTGGTTAAATGTCTATGCATGCAACTAGTATTGAGACTTTTCAGATTCTGACCTCTGCTTAAGGAAGTAGAACATTTTTGACAGATGACTTTGCGCTGATCAATTGGATGTTGTTTAAAAAAATGCCAGACTGCACTCTTTCTAGCATCGGATACCTTTTCAGGCATTGCAGACTGAGCTTTAACCGGATGGCCACGCTGTCCTCCACCAGGTTTTGGCTTTGCCACGCGTTTTGGGCAAGATACGGGCCCGGCAGATGGAACCTGTGGCGATGTTGATGCCTGCTGCGGCCCCTCCTCCTCCTCTGCTTAAGAACTGCTGCCGCCTGCACCCTGTTCCCCCAATGGCTGCCAATCGGGGTCAAGAACTGGGTCATCTAATAACTCTTCTTGTACCTCCTGCGCAACTTCGTCTGTGTCACCGTGTCGTTCGGTGGTATAGCGTTCGTGATGGGGCAACATAGTCTCATCAGGGTCTGATTCTTGATCAGCACCCTGCGAGGGCAATGTTGTGGTCTGAGTCAAAGGACCAGCATAGTAGTCTGGCTGTGGCTGTGCGTCAGTGCACTCCATGTCAGATTCAACTTGTAATGGGCATGGACTGTTAACTGCTTCACTTTCTAAGCCAGGGACGGTATGTGTAAAGAGCTCCATGGAGTAACCCGTTGTGTCGCCTGCTGCATTCTTCTCTGTTGTTGTTTTTGCTGAAGAGGACAAGGAAGTGACTTGTCCCTGACCGTGAACATCCACTAACGACGCGCTGCTTTTACTTTTACCAGTTTCACGAGAGGAGGCAAAAGAGCTAGAGGCTGAGTCAGCAAGATAAGCCAAAACTTGCTCTTGCTGCTCCGGCTTTAAAAGCGGTTTTCCTAATCCCAGAAAAGGGAGCGTTCGAGGCCTTGTGTAGCCGGATGACGAACCTGGCTCCACAGCTCCAGACTTAGGTGCAATATTTTTTTCCCCACGACCACCTGATGCTCCACCACTACCACTACCCTCATTACCAGCTGACAATGAACGCCCCCGGCCACGACCTCTTCCACTAGACTTCCTCATTGTTTTAAAAACGTAACCAAACTAACGTTATTTGTTGCAGTCACACAACTTACACGGTGAGCTATAACTTCAGTATGATTTAGCTACCCCTTTACAGGTTGGTGAGACCACAGCGAAAATCAGGCCCAATGTTACACACTCTTTTTTTGGTGGCTGCAAATTAGAGAGATGCCCCACACGCAGGACTGTCACTGAAGCACAAATGTTAATATTAATGTCACACTATTATTTTTTTTTTATTTTTATTTTTTTCAGGAACACTTTAGAAACCCCCCCCCAAAAAAAAAAATAGATTTTTGCAGGGAGAATTTAGAAAACAAATGTAACAAACTATATGCTTTCTATGGGCCACTGAGTGAGAGATGACGCACACAGGAATCAGGAGTGGCACACAAGCCCAGAGGCCAATATTTTTCTACCAATGATTGATGGAGTTATTTTCTCTGGTAGATTTTGGAACCCAAATCAAGGAAAAAAAATATAGGCTTTCTATGGACCACAATTGGAGAGAGAGAGAGAGAGAGAGAGAGAGATGGCACACCCAGGAGTCAAGACTGGCACACAAGCAGAAAGGCCAATATTAATCTCCCATTTTTTGGGGGGGTTTGTTTTTTTTTTTTTTTTTTTTTTTTTTTTTCAGGGAGACTTTAGAAAAAAAAATAATAAAAAAAATATGATTTTATCAGGAAGAATTTAGAAACCAAATAAAATAAAATGATTTTTTCAGGGAGAATTTATAAAACAAATAAAAACAAAAATAGGCGTTCTATGGCCCACTGACTGAGAGATGACGCACACAGGAGTCAGGAGTGGCACACAAGCCCAGAGGCCAATATTTTTCTACCAATGATTGATGTAGTTATTTTCTCTGGTATATTTTGGAACCCAAATCCAGGAAAAAAAATATAGGCTTTCTATGGACCACAATTGGAGAGAGAGAGAGAGAGAGAGAGAGAGATGGCACACCCAGGAGTCAAGACTGGCACACAAGCAGAAAGGCCAATATTAATCTCCCACTGTTTTTTTTGTTTGTTTTTTTTTTTTTTTTTTCAGGGAGACTTTAGAAAAAAAAATAATAAAAAAAATATGATTTTATCAGGAAGAATTTAGAAACCAAATAAAATAAAATGATTTTTTCAGGGAGAATTTATAAAACAAATAAAAACAAAAATAGGTGTTCTATGGCCCACTGACTGAGAGATGACGCACACAGGAGTCAGGAGTGGCACACAAGCCCAGAGGCCAATATTTTTCTACCAATGATTGATGTAGTTATTTTCTCTGGTAGATTTTGGAACCCAAATCAAGGAAAAAAAATATAGGCTTTCTATGGACCACAATTGGAGAGAGAGAGAGAGAGAGAGAGAGATGGCACACCCAGGAGTCAAGACTGGCACACAAGCAGAAAGGCCAATATTAATCTCCCACTGTTTTTTTTGTTTGTTTTTTTTTTTTTTTTTTTCAGGGAGACTTTAGAAAAAAAAATAATAAAAAAATATGATTTTATCAGGAAGAATTTAGAAACCAAATAAAATAAAATGATTTTTTCAGGGAGAATTTATAAAACAAATAAAAACAAAAATAGGCGTTCTATGGCCCACTGACTGAGAGATGACGCACACAGGAGTCAGGAGTGGCACACAAGCCCAGAGGCCAATATTTTTCTACCAATGATTGATGTAGTTATTTTCTCTGGTAGATTTTGGAACCCAAATCAAGGAAAAAAAATATAGGCTTTCTATGGACCACAATTGGAGAGAGAGAGAGAGAGAGATGGCACACCCAGGAGTCAAGACTGGCACACAAGCAGAAAGGCCAATATTAATCTCCCACTGTTTTTTTTGGTGGTTTTTTTTTTTTTTTTTTCAGGGAGACTTTAGAAAAAAAATTAATAAAAAAAATATGATTTTATCAGGAAGAATTTAGAAACCAAATAAAATAAAATGATTTTTTCAGGGAGAATTTATAAAACAAATAAAACCAAAAATAGGCGTTCTATGGCCCACTGACTGAGAGATGACGCACCCAGGAGTCAAGACTGGCACACAAGCAGAAAGGCCAATATTAATCTCCCACTGTTTTTTTTTTTTTTTTTTTTTTTTTTTTCAGGGAGACTTTAGAAAAAAAAATAATAATAAAAATATGATTTTAT
Source organism: Ranitomeya imitator (assembly GCF_032444005.1). Classification (NCBI taxonomy): domain Eukaryota; kingdom Metazoa; phylum Chordata; class Amphibia; order Anura; family Dendrobatidae; genus Ranitomeya; species Ranitomeya imitator. The sequence continues at coordinate 384,178,173 of NC_091284.1, forward strand.
CAGGAAGAATTTAGAAACCAAATAAAATAAAATGATTTTTTCAGGGAGAATTTAGAAAACAAATAAAACCAAAAATAGGCGTTCTATGGCCCACTGACTGAGAGAGAGAGAGAGAGATGGCACGCTTAGTACTGGCACACAAGCCCAAAGGGCAATATTAATCTCCCTTTTTTTTTCAGGGAGAATTTCTAAAACCCCCAAAAAAAAAAAAATAGGCTTTCTATGGCCCACTATTTGTGAGAGAGATGGGACGCTCAGGACTGGCACAGATGGCACGCTCAGGACTGGCACAGAAGCCCAGAGGCCAATATTAATCTACCTTTTTTTCTGGGAGAATTTATAAAACCAAAAAAATATTTAAATAGGCTTTCTATGGCCCACTATTTGTGAGAGAGATGGCACGCTCAGGACTGGCACAGATGGCACGCTCACAACTGGCACACAAGCCCAGAGGCCAATATTAATCTCCCTTTTTTCAGGGAAAATTTATAAAACAAAAAAAAAAATTAAATAGGCTTTCTATGGCCCACTATTTGTGAGAGAGATGGCACGCTCAGGACTGGCACAGATGGCACGCTCACAACTGGCACACAAGCCCAGAGGCCAATATTAATCTCCCTTTTTTCAGGGAAAATTTATAAAACCAAAAAAAAAATTAAATAGGCTTTCTATGGCCCACTATTTGTGAGAGAGATGGCACGCTCAGGACTGGCACAGATGGCACGCTCACAACTGGCACACAACCCCAGAGGCCAATATTAATCTCCCTTTTTTTCAGGGAGAATTTATAAAACCAAAAAAAAAAATTAAATAGGCTTTCTATGGCCCACTATTTGTGAGAGAGATGGCACGCTCAGGGCTGGCACAGATGGCACGCTCACAACTGGCACACAAGCCCAGAGGCCAATATTAATCTCCCTTTTTTCAGGGAAAATTTATAAAACCAAAAAAAAAATTAAATAGGCTTTCTATGGCCCACTATTTGTGAGAGAGATGGCACGCTCAGGACTGGCACAGATGGCACGCTCACAACTGGCACACAAGCCCAGAGGCCAATATTAATCTCCCTTTTTTTCAGGGAGAATGTATAAAACCAAAAAAAAAATTAAATAGGCTTTCTATGGCCCACTATTTGTGAGAGAGATGGCACGCTCAGGGCTGGCACAGATGGCACGCTCAGGACTGGCACACAAGCCCAGAGGCCAATATTAATCTCCCTTTTTTTCAGGGAGAATTTATAAAACCCAAAAAAAAATAAAATAGGCTTTCTATGGCCCACTATTTGTGAGAGAGATGGCACACTCAGGACTGGCACACAAGCCCAAAGGCCAATATTAATCTCCCACTGTATTTTTATCAGGGAGAATTTATACACCCCACAAAAAAAAATACAGAAAAATGAAAAGGCTTTCTATGGCCCACTATGTGAGAGAGATGGCACACACAGGGATGGCACTCTAGCAGAAATGCCAAATTGCCAATCTTAATCTCCCACCAAAAAAAAAAAAAAACAGGGAATGTCCTACAATTACTATCTCCCTGCCTGCAGTAATCTCAGCCAGGTATGGCAGGCAGCTACTATCTCCCTGCCTGCAGTAATCTCAGCCAGGTATGGCAGGCAGCAATAAGGAGTGGACTGATGCACAAATGAAATAAAAAGTGTGGACAAACAAAAAAGATAGCTGTGCAGAAAGGAAGGAACAAGAGGATTTGTGCTTTGAAAAAAGCAGTTGGTTTGCACAGCGGCGTACACACAGCAATGCAGCTATCAGGGAGCCTTCTAGGGCAGCCCAATGAGCTACAGCGCTGAGGGGAAAAAAAAAAAAAAAAACTTCCACTGTCCCTGCACACCGAGGGTGGTGTTGGACAGTGCAAATCGCTGCAGCACAAGCGGTTTTGTGGTTAATGGACCCTGCCTAACGCTATCCCTGCTTCTGACAAAGCGGCAGCAACCTCTCCCTAAGCTCAGATCAGCAGCAGTAAGATGGCGGTCGGCGGGAACGCCTCTTTATAGCCCCTGTGACGTCGCAGACAGCAAGCCAATCACTGCAATGCCCTTCTCTAAGATGGTGGGGACCAGGACCTATGTCATCACGCTGCCCACACTCTGCGTTTACCTTCATTGGCTGAGAAATGGCGCTTTTCGCGTCACTGAAACGCGACTTTGGCGCGAAAGTCGCGTACCGCATGGCCGACCCCGCACAGGGGTCGGATCGGGTTTCATGAAACCCCGACTTAGCCAAAAGTCAGGGACTTTTGAAAATGTTCGACCCGTTTCGCTCAACCCTAATTGTAAGTGGTTCTTTTCTTGCTTTGCCATGTTTATTACTAGTTCACCACTTGTCTCCACCCCCGCGTTTTTTTATTGAATTATTGGTAGTGTGCCAGTAACTTATTACCTTGGCTGTGTCCGATAATGGTGTAAACCTGGCGGCTGCTCTATGTTGAGGCAAGCTCACACACGCGCCTTACATGGCTGATGTCCTCAATCTGGTTGTGCAGCGTTTTCTCTGTCACTATCCTGGCTTGGGTGAGCTGCTACAGAAAGCACAGAAGCAGTGTGCTTATTCCTGCCGATAGCACCCCTCAGGTCATCGACTTGCATCGATACAGAGGTCTTTGTCCATGATAGTTAACAGATTGATATGCGATGTGTCTACATGTTCGAATTCTACACAGTATGCCCTGACGCAGTATGTCATGTTGTATAGCCTGGGCCAACACAGTATGGACGTGGCGCATATCATGTTTACGGAGTGGGAAAAGATTAAGGACCTCTGTACCCTTCTGCACAGTTTCAAAATAGCTACTAAGATGGTTAGTGCTGACGACAATGCCATCAACATCACTATTCCGGTCATCTATATGCTGGAGCAGACTTTGAGTAGCCTGCAGGAGGAGATCGTGGTCCCAGAAGAAGAGGAGAAGCAGAGGAGGATTCGGAAGGGATAATATTGTCTCTAAGTTTCATACTATCGTCACACAGGCAGGTGCCAAGGGAAGGTAGATTACTGCCATCAAGGCTGGCTGGTGATGACTGTTAATGTTGGTGCAAGATCTGAGGAACAAATGGAGGAGGAAGATGTGATGGGCAAGCAACTGTCAAAATATAAAGAGGATAATACTACCTTGTCTTTTGTTAGCAGCAGCCGCCGGTTCTTGCAACAGCTGAACGATCACGTGTGCCCATTACTAAAGAGAATGAATATTCACTTTTCTTCATGCCCATGGGAGTGGAGAGTAGTGAATATTCATTCCCTTTAGTAGCGGGCACACGTGATCTCCCAGCAGCAGGAAGCCTGCATTTGCGACTAACACTGCCCGCTATTAAAGTGAAATGAATATTTACTGCTTTCCACTCCTATAGTCCTGAGTATGGGGACCATTGAATATTTCGGCAACTGGCTTAGGCTTGTAGTCAGCTCATGACATTACTGTCATGTGCTGCTTACAAGCTGAAATCAGCTGCTGGCATCAGAACAGGACACTGTGAGGGAGCGCAGGGTAGGTAAGTAGAATTGTTTATTTTTTTTATGTGTTTTGATGGGGGTGATGCATACCAGGATGGGGGTGGTGGCAATTCATAACAGGATGGGGAGGGGGCATGAATACCAGGATAAGGATGAGAGGGACATTCATACCAGGATAGGGATGAGGGGGTCATTCTTATCAGGCTGGGGATGATAGGGCCAAGCATAGCAGGCTGGAGATGAGGGGGGCATGTATACCAGGCTGGGATGAGGGGACCATGAATACCAGGGCTGTGGATGAAGGTACCATGCATACCAGGGTGGGAATGAGGGGGCCATGCATTCCAGGGTGAGGATGAGGGGGTCATTCATACCAGGGTGGGAATAAAGGGGCATGCACACCAGGATGGGAATGATGGGGCCATGTATCCCAGAATAGGGATGAGAGTCTCATGCATACCAGGATGGGGATGAGGGAGATATGCATACCAGAATGGTGATGAGGGGACTACCTGGATTGGGGACATATATATACCAGTATGGGTGTGGGATATTAGTACAGAATTGAACACATTTTTTACCTCAATGTTTTTTCTATTTTTCTCCTCTAAAGCTTAGGTGTGTGTTATAGTCTGGTGCATCTTATGGTCTGAAAAATAAGGTATATATCAGTGAGCTAGTGAGTACGTGGTAGCCATAATACTGAAGGACTGCAAGATAATCTATGGGGGAGTTGCATTATATTCTATGAGGAGGGCTGCATTGTATTATATGTGGGGGGCTGCATTATACTATATGAGGGCTGTATTATATCTTTACGTGGGTTGCATTATATTCTATGAGGGAGGCTACATTATGTTCTATGAGGGGCTGCATTAAACTATATGGGGGCTGCATTATAGTCTATGGGGCTACATTATACTACATGAGGGGGCTGCATTATACTCTATGGGGAGTACAGGCTTCCAGTATCCATTGTTTCAGATGCTGGGGTCATCGGAAGGCAATTGTCTATGCTGTGAAGATACAAGATTTGCAGCATCTCAAACAATGGATGCTGGAAGCCTGTGCTAGCATTTCTTCTGCGGTGTTGCTATCAGTTTGTCAAGAGTGGGAGAAGAGAGTTGCATTGACATCCAAGAAAATGGGTAACACTTTGAACACATTTTATAAGTGGTCATAAACTTCCCTATAACTCATGAAAGAATAAAGTGTTTAGGACTGGCGGAACACACCAAGTACAAGATGAAATGGAACTAGGTGCGTTCGCAGTCCGAGGTCCACCGTGCAGGTAAAAACCCTGCTGCTAGTAAGACGGACTATATGGCGGTACTATAAGTATACACGCACGGGTTAACTTCACCCTGCATGAAGGAAGCGATCCTGTTGCGTCACAGGACTGCAGTACCGCACATAGAGCGCGAGCAAGAAGTCAGCGAACTCAACCCCAACTAGGATTGAAGTTCGATTAGAGACTTGCTGGCACAACACCGCAACTGGGTGTGTAAGGAAACTGAATAATAATATAAAGGCACAAGAGTGCGTGCGGTGCCGCACTGACGGACGCCACTAACCACCCAGGCTTGGGTCAGGAAAGCGCAGAGCAAGCGCACGGCGCCGTACAGGCGGACACAGCAACTGGTAGCTGTAATGTGTGTTACGTGCTGTTGAATAAGTCGGGCGCTAGATAGCAAACATACACCTTCCGCGAACAATCATTCAATAGAGAGGGTTATTTAAAGAGCGACTTTCACTCACAACACACACACATATTTACAAGACAATACTAGCGCATGGCCGTGCGGTCATGCGCAGTTTATATAGCTGCAGCACAGGAAACAGCTACAGAAGTTTTGCCCTTTCAGGACCTGCCAAAAGGACCAATGGGATGTGCTGCAGTACCTGAGCATGTGACCCTCGATCTCCAACGGGAGATCCTGCCCTGGGCATGCTCAGACAGAGAAAAGCAGGACTTAGATCCAGAAACGTCCACTCACCGCTGCCCAGCACTGGCTTCAATGGCAGAAGCAGGAAAAGCAGCAGTAACTCTTCGCACAGTGTCAGACTGAGCGAGACGCTGGGATCGACGTCCCTGCTGAGCAGACTCCACTACGGCTGGAGAAGAATGGGAGACCGCAGCGGAGATGGATCGAGATTCCCCCTGTGCAGCAGAGGAAACTCGACTCCTAACATTACCCCCCCTGCTAGGGCCCCCCCCTCCTTGGGCCTCGCTACGTTCGAAGGCAGCAATGAGCTGCAGGGCCCGAATGTGCTCAACAGGCTCCCAGGACCTGTCCTCGGGGCCATAACCCTTCCAGTCTACCAAATAAAATTTTTTGCCACGTACCACCTTGAACCCCAAAATAGCGTTCACCTCATAATCGTCCGTAGACGAACCCGATGTCCCAGCAGATGACTCGGAAAACCGGGACATATACACGGGTTTCAAGAGGGACACATGAAAGGTGTCGGTGATACCCAGGCGTGGCGGAAGGGCCAAACGATAGACCACAGGATTAACCTGCTCGAGGACCTTGAATGGGCCCAAGTAGCGAGGAGCAAATTTAGTGGACTCAACTCGCAGCCTGATGTTACGGGCGGAGAGCCACACCAAGTCGCCAGGAGCATCGGCGGAGGACCTCATTCTCTCCTTAGAGGCCCGAATGGCATCCTGAGTGCGGTCCCAAATATCCCGTGCCTCCACAGCCCAGTCTGCCACCCTGGAGTCGGCGGAAGACACGGGCATAGGCACAGGTACCCGTGGATGCTGACCATAGTTGAGGAGGAATGGGGTTTGTCCAGTGGAGTCGGCTATGGTGTTGTTCAGTGCAAACTCTGCCCATGATAGCAAGGATGCCCAGTCATCCTGCCTGGATAAAACAAAATGTTGCAGGTATGTGACCAAGGTCTGGTTGGCCCTCTCTACCAACCCATTCATCTCGGGATGATAAGCGGAAGAGAGATTCAACTCAATACTGAGAAGACGGCAAAGCTCTCTCCAGAACTGAGACGCAAACTGGGGACCCCGGTCACTGACAATTTTGTCAGGCATACCATGTAGGCGGAAGATGTGTTTAATGAACAACGCTGCCAAGGCCCGTGCAGAAGGTAACCGTGGTAGCGGCACCAAATGCACCATTTTCGAGAAATGATCGGTGATGACCCAAATGATGGTACAGCCGCGAGACTTGGGTAAACCCACAACAAAGTCCATCCCGACCATCTCCCAGGGCCTATCTGCCACCGGCAAGGGATAGAGCAACCCAGCTGGCCTTTGATACAGAGATTTGTTTTTGGCGCAGGAGACACACGCCAGAATATAATCCCTGACATCCCAGACCATATGCGGCCACCAGTACGTCCTTGTCAGTAGCTCAGATGTCCACTTTGTCCCAAAGTGTCCACCCACCCTGGACGAATGAGCCCAAGAGAGAACCTCCGGTCGCAAATTAATGGGCACAAAAGTCTTGCCCGGAGGCACAGACTCTAGCGAAACCGGCGCTACGGTTCTCAGGCTCTCGGAAGGGACAATAAGCCGAGGCTCCTCTTCCTCCTCCTCAGTTGACATAAGGGAGCGAGAGAGAGCGTCAGCACGGATATTCTTCTCCCCGGTGAGATAATGAAGGGAAAAGTGGAACCGAGAGAAGAACAGGGACCATCTGGCCTGGCGAGAATTTAGCCGCTGGGCTGTTTGCAAATAGACCAAATTTTTGTGGTCCGTGTAAACTTGGAAGGGAAACCGCGCACCTTCCAGAAGGTGTCTCCACTCCGAAAAGGCCAACTTCATTGCTGGCAACTCCCTGTCCCCGATGGAGTAGTTTCTCTCCGCTGGCGTGAAGGTCTTAGAGAAGAAGAAGCATGGATGCTTCCGACCTTGAGCATCCTTTTGATAGAGGACTGCTCCAGCACCAACGGACGAGGCATCCACCTCCATTAGGAATGGCTTATCCACATCGGGACGATGTAAGATGGGAGCGCTAGCAAAGTGGGACTTAATAGAAGTGAAGGCCTTGGAGACCTCTTCCGACCACAATTTGGGATTCGCTCCCTTCTTGGTGAGGGCTACCAAGGGAGCTACCAGAGTTGAGAAGTGGGGAATGAACTGGCGGTAATAGTTTATGAACCCCATAAAGCGCTGCACCGCTTTAAGAGAATGGGGCTCTTGCCAGTCCATCACAGCCTGTAGTTTGGCAGGATCCATAGCCAATCCCTGGGCGGAGATGATATAGCCCAGGAAAGGTAAGGACTCCTGCTCAAACACACACTTCTCCAACTTCGCATAAAGAGAGTTTGCCCGAAGGAGGTCGAAGACTCTGCCAACATCTCTCCGGTGGGAGTCAATATCTGGAGAAAAGATGAGAATATCATCCAGATAGACTACAACCGAGGTGGAAAGCATATCCCGGAAGATGTCGTTGACAAAGTCTTGGAAAGCGGCAGGTGCATTACAGAGCCCGAAGGGCATCACCAGATACTCATAGTGCCCATCTCTGGTGTTAAATGCCGTTTTCCATTCGTCCCCCTCACGGATGCGAATCAGGTTATAAGCACCCCGTAGATCTAGTTTAGTAAACACTTTAGCTCCCCGAAGCCTATCGAAAAGCTCAGATATCAAAGGCAAAGGGTACTTGTTCTTAACTGTGATAGCATTAAGACCCCTGTAGTCTATGCATGGACGTAGTTCTCCATTCTTCTTCTGCACAAAAAAGAACCCTGCCCCAGCAGGTGACACTGACTTCCTGATGAACCCTCTTGCCAGATTCTCTTGAATGTACTGAGACATTGCCTCCGTTTCCGGGAGAGATAATGGATAGACTCGACCCCGGGGAGACTCAGCACCAGGCAAGAGATCAATAGGACAGTCATAGGGGCGATGGGGCGGAAGGGTCTCCGCTGCCTTTTTGGAGAACACGTCTGCATAAGACCAATATTGCTTGGGGATAGAGGAAAGATCTGCGGGTACCTCTGTAGTAGCAACCTGAACGCACTCTCGATGACACCTGTTCCCACAAGATTCACCCCATCCCAGAATTCTGCCTGAGGACCACTCGATGTGAGGAGAGTGGTACCGTAACCAAGGTATCCCCAAGAGAACCTCATCAATTCCCTCAGGAATGACGAGTAGAGATATAATCTCCTGATGAGATGGTGACATGGACAGAGTAAAAGGGATAGTTTGATGTGTAATCTGTGTGGGCATTGTCGACCCATTCACCACTCGTACCGTTACTGGTTGAGATAGCATGACCAGAGGAATTGCGTGACGTTGGGCGAAGGCTGAAGACATAAAATTGCCCTCCGCCCCAGAATCCACGCAGAGCTCTACCGAGTGGGAGGATGAGCCTAATGTTATTGTCCCCTTAAAGGACAATTTGGAGGCAAACGTCGCTGTGTCTAGTGCACCTCCACCAACTACCACTAGACGCTGACGTTTCCTCGACCGCTGGAGACATCTGGAGGCAAGATGTCCAGACTGTTGGCAAAGATGACAAATCTGGAGTGCACGAGCGGTCCGGGACTTAGATCCTGCTCGAGACTCTACCACAGACTCATGGGGCTCAGGAGCCTGGTCTGGAGATTCCAAAGGTTTGGCGAAGGTGGGAGCCAGCCGAAACCTCTGCCTACACTGGGCTCGCTCTAACCTCCGCTCGTGAAAACGGAGATCAATACGAGTGGATAGAGTTATTAATTCCTCCAGTGTGGCGGGAATCTCCCTAGTGGCCAGGGCGTCCTTAACCCCTTCATGACCCAGCCTATTTTGACCTTAAAGACCTTGCCGTTTTTTGCAATTCTGACCAGTGTCCCTTTACGAGGTAATAACTCAGGAACGCTTCAACGGATCCTAGCGGTTCTGAGATTGTTTTTTCGTGACATATTGGGCTTCATGTTAGTGGTAAATTTAGGTCAATAAATTCTGCGTTTATTTGTGATAAAAACGGAAATTTGGCGAAAATTTAGAAAATTTCGCAATTTTCACATTTTTAATTTTTATTCTGTTAAACCAGAGAGTTATGTGACACAAAATAGTTAATAAATAACATTTCCAACATGTATACTTTACATCAGCACAATTTTGGAAACAAAATTTTTTTTGGTAGGAAGTTATAAGGGTTAAAATTTGACCAGCGATTTCTCATTTTTACAACGAAATTTACAAAACCATTTTTTTAGGGACCACCTCACATTTGAAGTCAGTTTACGGGGTCTATATGGCTGAAAATACCCAAAAGTAACACCATTCTAAAAACTGCACCCCTCAAGGTACTGAAAACCACATTCAAGAAGTTTATTAACCCTTCAGGTGCTTCACAGCAGCAGAAGCAACATGGAAGGAAAAAATGAACATTTAACTTTTTAGTCACAAAAATTATCTTTTAGCAACAATTTTTTTATTTTCCCAATGGTAAAAGGAGAAACTGAACCAAGAACGTTGTTGTCCAATTTGCCCTGAGTACGCTGATACCTCATATGTGGGGGTAAACCACTGTTTGGGCGAACGGAAGGGCTTGGAAGGGAAGGAGCGCCATTTGACTTTTTGAATGAAAAATTGGCTCCACTCTTTAGCGGACACCATGTCACGTTTGGAGAGCCCCCGTGTGCCTAAAAATTGGAGCTCCCCCACAAGTGACCCCATTTTGGAAACTAGACGCCCCAAGGAACTTATCTAGATGCATAGTGAGCACTTTGAACCCCCAGGTGCTTCACAAATTGATCCGTAAAAATGAAAAAGTACTTTTTTTTTCACAAAAAAAATTTTTAGCCTCAATTTTTTCATTTTCACATGGGCAACAGGATAAAATGGATCCTAAAATTTGTTGGGCAATTTCTCCTGAGTACACAAATACCTCACATGTGGGGTTAAACCACTGTTTGGGCACATGGTAAGGCTCGGAAGGGAAGGAGCGCCATTTGACTTTTTAAATGAAAAATTATCTCCATCGTTAGCGGACACCATGTCGCGTTTGGAGAGACCCTGTGTGCCTAAACATTAGAGCTCCCCCACAAGTGACCCCATTTTGGAAACTAGACCCCCCAAGGATCTTATCTAGATGCCTAGTGAGCACTTTAAACCCTCAGGTGCTTCACAAATTGATCTGTAAAAATGAAAAAGTACTTTTTTTTCACAAAAAAATTATTTTCGCCTCAATGTTTTCATTTTAACATGGGCAATAGGATAAAATGGATCATAACATTTGTTGGGCAATTTCTCCCGAGTACGCCGATACCTCATATGTGGGGGTAAACCACTGTTTGGGCACACGGCAGGGCTCGGAAGGGAAGGTGCGCCATTTGACTTTTTGAATGGAAAATTAGCTCCAATTGTTAGCGGACACCATGTCGCGTTTGGAGAGCCCCTGTGTGCCTAAACATTGGAGCTCCCCCACAAGTGACCCCATTTTGGAAACTAGACCCCCCAAGGAACTTATCTAGATGCATATTGAGCACTTTAAACCCCCAGGTGCTTCACAGAAGTTTATAACGCAGAGCCATGAAAATAAAAAATAATTTTTCTTTCCTCAAAAATGATTTTTTAGCCTGGAATTTCCTATTTTGCCAAGGGTAATAGGAGAAATTGGACCCCAAATGTTGTTGTCCAGTTTGTCCTGAGTACACTGATACCCCATATGTAGGGGTAAACCACTGTTTGTGCGCACGGCAGGGCTCGGAAGGGAAGGCACGCCATTTGGCTTTTTAAATGGAAAATTAGTTCCAATCATTAGCGGACACCATGTCACGTTTGGAGAGCCCCTGTGTGCCTAAACATTTGAGATACCCCAGAAATGACCCCATTTTGGAAACTAGACCCCCAAAGGAACTAATCTAGATGTGTGGTGAGGACTTTGAACCCCCAAGTGCTTCACAGAAGTTTATAACGCAGAGCCATGAAAAAAAATATATATATATTTTCTCAAAAATGATCTTTTAGCCTGCAATTTTGTATTTTCTCAAGGGTAACAGGAGAAATTTGACCCAAATATTTGTTGTCCAGTTTCTCCTGAGTACGCTGATACCCCATATGTGGGGGTAAACCACTGTTTGGGCACATGCCGGGGCTCGGAAGGGAAGTAGTGACTTTTGAAATGCAGACTTTGATGAAATGGTCTACGGGCATCACGTTGCGTTTGCAGAGCCCCTGGTGTGCCTAAACAGTAAAAACCCCCCACACGTGACCCCATTTTGGAAACTAGACCCCGAAAGGCATTTATCTAGATGTGTGCTGAGCACTTTGAACCCCCAAGTGCTTCATAGAAGTTTATAATGCAGAACCGTGAAAATAATAAATACGTTTTCTTTCCTCAAAAATAATTATTTAGCCCATAATTTTTTATTTTCCCAAGGGTTACAGGAGAAATTGGACCCCAAAAGTTGTTGTCCAGTTTCTCCTGAGTACGCTGATACCCCATGTGTGGAGGTAAACCACTGTTTGGGCACACGTCGGGGCTCAGAAGGGAAGTAGTGACTTTTGAAATGCAGACTTTGATGAAATGGTCTGCGGGCGTCACGTTGCATTTGCAGAGCCCCTGGTGTGCCTAAACAGTAGAAACCCCCCACAAGTGACCCCATTTTAGAAACTAGACCCCCCAAGGAACTTATCTAGATATGTGGTGAGCACTTTTGAACCCCCAAGTGCTTCACAGACGTTTACAACGCAGAGCCGTGAAAATAAAAAATCATTTTTCTTTCCTCAAAAATGATGTTTTAGCAAGCAATTTTTTATTTTCACAAGGGTAACAGGAGAAATTGGACCCCAGTAATTGTTGCGCAGTTTATCCTGAGTATGCTGGTACCCCATGTGTGGGGGTAAACCACTGTTTGGGCACACGTCGGGGCTCGGAATTGAGGGAGCACCATTTGACTTTTTGAATACGAGATTGGCTGGAATCAATGGTGGCGCCATGTTGCGTTTGGAGACCCCTGATGTGCCTAAACAGTGGTAACCCCTCAATTCTACCTTCAACACTAACCCCCCCACACCCCTAACCCTAATCCCAAATGTAGCCATAACCCTAATCACAACCCTAACCACAACCCTAATTCCAACCCTAACCCTAAGGCTATGTGCCCACGTTGCGGATTCGTGTGAGATTTTTCAGCATCATTTTTGAAAAATCCGCGGGTAAAAGGCACTGCGTTTTACCTGCGGATTTTCCACGGATTTCCAGTGTTTTTTGTGCGGATTTCACCTGCGGATTCCTATTGAGGAACAGGTGTAAAACGCTGCGGAATCCGCACAAAGAATTGACATGCTGCGGAAAATACAACGCAGCGTTTCCGCGCAGTATTTTCCGCACCATGGGCACAGCGGATTTGGTTTTCCATGGTACTGTAAACCTGATGGTACACTGCTGCGAATCCGCAGCGGCCAATCCGCTGCGGATCCGCAGCCAAATCCGCACCGTGTGCACATAGCCTAATTCTAAAGGTATGTGCACACGCTGCGGAAAACGCTGCGGATCCGCAGCAGTTTCCCATGAGTTTACAGTTCAATGTAAACCTATGGGAAACAAAAATCGCTGTACACATGCTGCGGAAAAACTGCACGGAAACGCAGCGGTTTACATTCCGCAGCATGTCACTTCTTTCTTCGGATTCCGCAGCGGTTTTACAACTGCTCAAATAGAAAATCGCAGTTGTAAAACCGCAGTGAAATGCGCAGAAAAAACGCGGTAAATCCGCCATAAATCCGCAGCGGTTTAGCACTGCGGATCTATCAAATCCGCAGCGGAAAAATCCGCAGAGGACCAGAATACGTGTGCACATACCAAAACCCTAACCCTACCCCTAACCCTAACCCTAACCCTACACCTAACCCTACCCCTACCCCTAACCCTAACCCTACCCCTACCCCTAACCCTACCCCTAACCGTAACCCTAACCCTACCCCTAAACCTTACCCTACCCCTTGGGGGTGACAAAGGGGGGGGTCATTTATTATTTTTTTTATTTTGATCACTGAGATATAATCTATCTCAGTGATCAAAATGCACTTTGGAACGAATCTGCCGGCCGGCAGATTCGGCGGGCGCACTGCGCATGCACCCGCCATTTTGGAAGATGGCGGCGCCCAGGGAGAAGACGGACGGACCCCGGCAGGATCGGTAAGTATGATGGGGTGGGGGGGAGCACGGGGGGGGGATCGGAGCATGGGGAGGGGGATCGGAGCGCGGGAGGGGTGGAACGGAGCACGGGGGGGTGCATTGGAGCATCGGGGGTGGATCGGACTGCAGGGGGGGTGGATCGGACTGCAGGGGGGGTGGATCAGAGTGCAGGGGGGGTGATTGGAGCACGGGGGGGTGATTGGAGCACGGGGGGAGCGGACAACAGCACGGGGGGAGCGGCGCACACAACGGAGTGGAGCCGCAGCAGTGTACCCGACAGATCGGGGGGCTGGGGGGGCGATCGGTGGGGTGGGGTGGGGGCACATTAGTGTTTCCAGCCATGGCCGATGATATTGCAGCATCGGCCATGGCTGGATTGTAATATTTCACCCGTTATAATAGGTGAAATATTACAAATCGCTCTGATTGGCAGTTTCACTTTCAACAGCCAATCAGAGCGATCGTAGCCACGGGGGGGTGAAGCCACCCCCCCTGGGCTAAACTACCACTCCCCCTGTCCCTGCAGATCGGGTGAAATGGGAGTTAACCCTTTCACCCGATCTGCAGGGACGCAATCTTTCCATGACGCCACATAGGCGTCATGGGTCGGATTGGCACAGACTTTCATGACGCCTACGCGGCGTCATGGGTCGGGAAGGGGTTAACGTGGTCAGCCAGCCCCCTCCAAAATATTGGAATGAGGGCTTTATCCGACCACTCCAGCTCAGATGCTAAGGTGCGGAAGTGGACGGCAAAATGACTGACCAAGGACGAGCCCTGAGTCAATGCCAACAATTGGAGCGCCATATCATGGGTGACACGAGGTCCTAAAAAGATCTGTTTCAGAGTGCTCAGAAACAACGGAGCACTCTGCACCACATGATCGCTACGCTCCCATAGCGGCGTAGCCCACTGCAACGCCCTGTCCGATAGAAGAGACACTATAAATCCCACCTTAGCCCGCTCTGTAGGGAAACGAGAGGCCAGAAGCTCGAGATGGATAGAGCACTGACTCACGAAACCCCTACAAGACTTACTGTCACCAGAGAATTTCTCTGGAAGCGGGAGGCGAGTTAGAGTCGGGACAGGAGCGGCAGTGGACAAGGTGTAGCTGCAGCAACACTAGCAGCCTGATCAGCGACAGCAGTGACATCCACAGCTGAGGTTGAATGCTCAAGAGCCGCCAACCTTCCCTCCAGCTGCTGGATGTACCGCTGTGAACGCTGATCGTCCATCATTTACTAGCCAGACCTTGGCGCTAGTATTATGTTAAGGACTGGTGGAACACACCAAGTACAAGATGAAATGGGACTAGGTGCGTTCGCAGTTCGAGGTCCACCGTGCAGGTAAAAACCCTGCTGCTAGTAAGACAGACTATATGGCGGTACTATAAGTATACACGCACGGGTTAACTTCACCCTGCGTGAAGGAAGCGATCCTGTTGCGTCACAGGACCGCGGTACCGCACATAGAGCGCGAGCAAGAAGTCAGCGAACTCAACCCCAACTAGGATTGAAGTCCGATTAGACACTTGCTGGCACAACACCGCAACTGGGTGTGTAAGGAAACTAAATAATAATATAAAGGCACAAGAGTGCGTGCGGTGCCGCACTGACGGACGCCACTAACCACCCAGGCTTGGGTCAGGAAAGCGCAGAGCAAGCGCACGGCGCCGTACAGGCGGACACTGCAACTGGTAGCTGTAATGTGTGTTACGTGCTGTTGAATAAGTCGGGCGCTAGATTGCAAACATACACCTTCCGTGAACAATCATTCAATAGGGAGGGTTATTTAAAGAGCGACTTTCACTCACAACACACACACATATTTACAAGACAATACTAGCGCATGGCCGTGCGGTCATGCGCAGTTTATATAGCTGCAGCACAGGAAACAGCTACAGAAGTTTTGCCCTTTCAGGACCTGCCAAAAGGACCAATGGGATGTGCTGCAGTACCTGAGCATGTGACCCTCAATCTCCAACGGGAGATCCTGCCCTTGGCATGCTCAGACAGAGAAAAGCAGGACTTAGATCCAGAAACGTCCACTCGCCGCTGCCCAGCACTGGCTTCAATGGCAGAAACAGGAAAAGCAGCAGTAACTCTTCGCACAGAGTCAGACTGAGCGAGACGCTGGGATCGACGTCCCTGCTGAGCAGACTCCACTGCGGCTGGAGAAGAATGGGAGACCGCAGCGGAGACGGATCAAGATTCCCCCTGTGCAGCAGAGGAAACTCGACTCCTAACATAAAGTTTGTTTAAATCAAGTACGCTATTGTTTTTCTTGTGAAATTTTCAATAAGTTTGATGTGTCACATGACCCTCTTCCCATTGGAAAAAAATAAAGTTGGATAAAAAATGACTGACTTCAAAATGGCCGCCACGGTCACCACTCATCTTGAAAAGTTTTCCCCCTTCCATATACTAATGTGCCACAAACAGTAAGTTGATATCGCCAACTATTCCCATTTTATTTTGGTGTATCCATATAAATCGCCCACCCTGTATATTTTTTATGTGCAGTGCAGCGACTGAAAAAAAAAAATGCCGTTCTTGCATTTTGTCTCTAATGTGCGGTTAAGAAAAAAATATTTCTTGATAAATCAGACTTTTACTAAAGCCGTGTTACCAAATATGCCTTTTTTTTCTTTTCTTTCTCTACTGTTTTATATGGGAAAAGGAGGCGATTTAAACTTTTATATTTTTACACATTTGTTATATTTTTAAAAACTTTTTTCTTAATTGTTTACTTTATATTTTAGTTTTCTTTGGGGTACAGAACTTGCAATCTTTTGACCTCTTCTACAATACCACAGTATTTGGATATATAGTGAAATTGTGCGTCTGTTCTTTAATACAACTCAGCCCATAGGCGAGTGTCACAGGATCACCAAGATGGCATTTAACAGAGCCCTCAGCAGGCCCATGGCTGCCATGACATCCCGTTGGTTCCCCGAGATCACAACGCGGGAGGACTGTGGGAGCTGGTGCATGTGCAACAGGCATTGATGACAATCACAGTGATTGACAGTGGCATTTAAATGATTAACCCCTTACCGGCATCGGACGTACTATACCGTCCGATGCCGGCTCCCCTGCTTTGATGCAGGGCTCCGCGGTGAGCCCGCATCAAAGTCGGGACATGTCAGCTGTTTTGAACAGCTGACATGTGCCCGCAATAGGTGCGGGCAGAATCGCGATCTGCCCGCACCTATTAACTAGTTAAATGCCGCTGTCAAACGCAGACAGCGGCATTTAACTACCGCTTCCGGCCGGGCGGCCGGAAATGACGTCATCGCCGACCCCCGTCACATGATCGGGGGTCGGCGATGCTTGTGAATGGTAACCATAGAGGTCCTAGAGACCTCTATGGTTACTGATTGCCCGTCGCTGTGAGCGCCACCCTGTGGTCGGCGCTCACAGCACACCTCCATTTCTGCTACATAGCAGCGATCAGCAGATCGCTGCTATGTAGCAGAGCCGATCGTGCTGTGCCAGCTTCTAGCCTCCCATGGAGGCTATTGAAGCATGGCAAAAGTTAAGAAAAAAAGTTTAAAAAAATGTGAAAAAAAAAAAAAAAACATAAAAGTTTAAATCACCCCCCTTTCGCCCCAATCAAAATAAATCAATAAAAAAAATATCAAATCTACGCATATTTGGTATCGCCGCGCTCAGAATCGCCCGATCTATCAATTAAAAAAAAGTATTAACCTGATCGCTAAACAGCGTAGCGGGAAAAAAATTCAAAACGCTAGAATTACATTTTTTTGGTTGCCGCGACATTGCATTAAAATGCAATAACGGGCGATCAAAAGAACGTATCTGCACCAAAATGCTATCATTAAAAACGTCATCTCGGCACGCAAAAAAAAAGCCCTCAACCGACCCCAGATCATGAAAAATGGAGACGCTACGAGTATCGGAAAATGGCGCAATTTTTTTTTTTTTTTTTTAGCAAAGTTTGGAATTTTTTTTCACCACTTAGATAAAAAATAACCTAGTCATGTTTGGTGTCTATGAACTCGTACTGACCTGGAGAATCATAATTGCAGGTCATTTTTAGCATTTAGTGAACCTAGCAAAAAAGCCAAACAAAAAACCAATGTGGGATTGCACTTTTTTTGCAATTTCACCGCACTTGGAATTTTTTTCCCGTTTTCTAGTACACGACATGCTAAAACCAATGATGTCGTTCAAAAGTACAACTCGTCCCGCAAAAAATAAGCCCTCACATGGCCAAATTGACGGAAAAATAAAAAAGTTATGGCTCTGGGAAGGAGGGGAGCGAAAAACGAACACGGAAAAACAAAAAATCCCCCGGTCATGAAGGGGTTAAACAGCAGCTCCGACCACTGCTGTTACAGGTAAATGCTGGCTGTGTAACAGAGCTGTCATCTGTCCCAAATGGTGCAGGCTCAGCTCCTGAACCCGCTCCATACACGTTGCAATTATATGACATCAATTTACAATTTGCAGTCATTATCTGGTTAACCAACTGGGAATTAAACATCTCACACGAAAACCACTCGTAGAAAACAAGCTGATTGCAGATCATGGCATTTTTTCAGCATTTTTCTCAGAATTATGTGAATTATTCCTAGGTCAGCTTATCAAAAATTGTCACATAGTAGTATGGATTTTTTCTAAATCCTTAGCCATGGTGCAATCTTTACTGCAATATATTTTTCATAATCAGGAGCACTGCTTTTATTGTTTTCCCACTTTTTTCCACAGCGCATGATGTGAAAAGCTAAGAATTCTGCATAACTAACCTAAAGGATATTGAATCGACAATTTGAAAAATGTGATGTAGACAAGGGAGATAATGTTGCAATTTCTACCTTAGCTGTTGAGTGGCAAGTTTAATAGATCTATTTTCTCTCTGCTCTCTGGGCTAAACCAGTTTATTTGTGACATGTCCATCATTCAGAGAGAGGCGAAAAGATCACGTGATGGGGCGAAGGTCTGACAAGAACAAGGAAAAGTAGGATATCTTGCTGTCTTGAGTGAGCTGTTGAGATTTCACTGAACATGCCATGTATTTGAAGCATTCTAAACATATACATCAACTAGATTTCTAGGAGTCGCATACTAAGCTGTCATGTCAATTCCTGGGTATATGTGATATGGATATTACTGGTTTTTTTATATTTCTTTTTTTAACTATATGCGTTCTTCAATGTGCATATATCCATCCATATCCCTATTCTATATAAAAAAAAAATAATAATGCAAGTAGAAATACACACCTCAAATTTGAAATTGCACCACTGTCGTGGAGTTATGAAAATCATAGGATTCATAGATATGCTAATATTATGCAAATGCTGAAAATTGGAAACAAAATTTTAAAAATATCTTGCTTTATTCAATGATAAATATGAGCGATGATAATCATGATCTGCTGCTGATAGCTCCTGACCTGGCATTCCAGATGTGCTTGATGAGAGACAAGTGTGAAAACGCTGCAACAATGGTATTACATTCATTTAGATCAAGCAAGCTGCTTATGGCCTGTAATGCTGAGCAGTAAATATGCCTAGAAAGAAGACCAGAGCAGCTATGGTACATTATGCCACCCAAACCATAATCCCAGGAGTAGGAACAGGGTTACATTCCATTGTCAAGATTTTCCATTGACCTCTTGCTACAGCTCTCAAAGGCTATTGATTTACAGAGCAAAGTTGAAATAGAGAATTGAATGGAGGTCTATCTTCTTCAGCGATGCTACTGTGAAAGCGCCGCACAACGGAGGTAGTGGATGCAGTTTTTCAACGCATCCGCTGCCCCATTCTGAGCTGCGGGGAGGAGGGGACGGAGTTCTGGCCGCGCATGCGCGGTCGGAAATGGCGGATACGACGCATCAAAAAATGTTATATACAACGTTTTTTGGTTTTGACGGTCCGACGCAACACGACGCAACCGTTGCACGACGGTTGCGACGTCTGGCAAAGCGTCGCAATGCATCGCTAATGTTAGTCTATGGAGAAAAAAACGCATCCTGCAAGAAATTTTGCAGGATGCGTTTTTTCTCCAAAACAATGCATTGCGACGTGCATCGTACGACACTAGTGTGAAAGTAGCCTAAGTCCTGCATTTTTTTTGTTAGCTGGAACCAGTGACATGTCCATTTCTCCACAGTGTCCCAGGAAGCAATTTTATAAAACAGGTTGCATGTTGCTTATGATACTCTGAGCAGCTTCCATCCCCTAAATGTGCTACTATGGCCTGAAGCACTTCGGAACTTGTGTCTCATGTAACACATCTGGGACATCATTGGCCAGCAATTATTAAGGGAATTGCCATCAGCAGACCGTGGCAATTAATACACTAAAGTGTAGCCACTAGTGATGGGCAAGCATGCTCGATACTCGATCGAGCATTTGGGTGCTCGATCGCGTACAGAGCAGTGTCGAGTATCACATGGTGCTCGAGTGCTCGGATACTTCATTTAAATCTGAGCGGAGCAGCACAGAAGCTGGGAATATATACATCTCTCTCTCTCGGATTCCAAGATAACTGCAGGACAGCTTCATCTCACTCCCGCCCATCAAATTCAGGTCTCCTCAAAAAATGCTCGACTGATTCATTGACATACATTATGTTCGGTACTTGAGTCGATTACCCAAGTAGTCACGAATCGAGTATCGAACACCCAAACAGATTACTGGTTGCTCATTACTATCAGCCACTATGGCAGAATATTCCTCTAAAAATAATTATCCCCTTCATGACAAGGCGAGTTTCCTTTTTTTTTTTTTTACCTCAAATTCATCCAAGAGCCATCTATATATACAATTGTCTAAGGGGTACTTCCGCCTGTCTGTCCTCAACTTCCGTAACGGAAATCCCGCGTCGCTGATTGGTCTCAGCAGCTGCCCGTTATGGCTGCCATGACTAAACAGTGATGGGCACAGTCCGATTAGTCCCTCCCCTACTCCCCTGCACTCACTGCCTGGCACCCGCTCCATAATCCCCTCCAGTCACGGCTCACACAGGGTTAATGGCAGTGGTAACAAGCCGCAGTGTAACGCACTCCGTTACCGCTGTTATTAACCCTGTGTGTCCCCAACTATTTACTATTGATGCTGCCTATGCAGCATCAATAGTAAAAATATGTCATGTTAAAAATAATAAAAAAAACCAAAAAACCTGCTATACTCCCCATCCGCCGCCTTTCCCGCTCCTCGCGATGCTCCGGTGACCGCTCCATTGCAAGCGGCAGCTTCCGGTCCTAGGGCTGGTGTGCGACAAGGACCTGCGACATCATCACAGGTCCTGCTCATACCAGCCCTGGGACCGTAAGCTGCCGCTTGCAATGGAGCGGTCACCGGAGCGTCGCGAGGAGCAGGAAAGGCAGCGGATGGTGAGTATAGCAGGACTTTAGCGGGCCTTCGGAAGGTGAGTATATGTTTATTTTTTATTTTAAGTCTCTATACTACGTGGCTCTGTGCTGTATACTCCGTCGCTGTGCAATATACTATGTGGCTGGGCAATATACTATGTGGCTGGGCAATATACTACGTGACTGGGCAATACAATATGTGGCTGGACAATATACTCAGTCGCTGTGCAATATACTACGTGGCTGGGCAATATACTACGTAGCTGGGCAATATACTACGTGATTGGGAAATATACTACGTGGCTGGGCAATATATTACGTGACTGGGCAATATACTACGTGGCTCTGCTATATACTATGTGGCTGGGCAATATACTACGTGGCTGGGCAATATACTACATGGCTGGGCAATATACTACGTAGCTGGGCAATATACTACGTGATTGGGAAATATACTACGTGGCTGGGCAATATACTACGTGACTGGGCAATATACTACGTGGCTCTGCTATATACTATGTGGCTGGGCAATATACTACGTGGCTGGGCAATATACTACGTGGCTGGGCAATATACTTTGTGGCTGGGCAATATACTACGTGACTGGCCAATATACTACGTGACTGGGCAATATACTACGTGGCTGGGCAATATACTACGTGGCTGGGCAATATACTACGTGACTGGGCAATATACTACGTGACTGGCCAATATACTACGTGACTGGGCAATATACTATGTCGCTGGGCAATATACTACGTGGGCTGTGCAATATACTACGTGGACATGCATATTCTAGAATACCCGATGCGTTAGAATCAGGCCACCATCTAGTAACTTTTATATTCTTTCATAATTGTAGCCATTTTAGGGATTATTTTTTGTGGGTTGAGTTGTACTTTTGAATTACTTCATTCATTCTACCACGTGTACTTGAAAATGGGGAAAAAAATTCCAAGCGCAAGTGAAATTGTAAAAAAAAGTATGATTCCACAATAGTTTATTTTTTATTTTTTATTGACCACAATGTTCACTATATGTTAATACTGACCTGGTAATATGGTTCTCCAGGTCAGTATGAGTACATAGATACCAAACATGCATAGTTTTTTTTTTTTATTTAATTGGTGAAAAAATAAAAATCTGAAATTTGTAAAAAAAATGTGTGCTTTTGTCGCTGTAATGTTTTAATTTTTCAGGATATGGGCCTGTGTGAAGACTTATTTTTTGTGCCCTGAGCTGACATTTTTATTGATACGAATTTGGGGTAGATAAGATATTTTGGTCACCTGTTTTTGCATTTTAGTGCAATGTTAGGCTATGTGCACACATTGCGGATTGGTGTGCGGAATGTTCCACACTGTTTTTGCAAAATCCGCAGGTAAACGTAACTGCCGATTACCCGCAGATTTGCCACGGATTTACCACGGTTTTTGTGCGGCTTTTGTGCGGATTCCACCTGCGGTTTTAGACCTGTGGATTCCTATTATGGAGCAGGTGTAAACCGCTGTGGAATCCGCACAAAGAATTGACATGCTACAGAAAAAACAACGCTGCGTTTCCGCCCGTTTTTTTCCGCAGCATGTGCACAGCGGATTTTGTTTTCCATACGTTTACATGGTACTGTACAACGCATGGAAAACAGCTGTAGATTCGCAGTGTCAAATCCGTTGCGGATCCGCATCAAAATCCACAACGTGTGCACATAGCCTTACAGTGGCCCAACAAAGTAATTATGGCGTTTTGATATTTTTTCTCGTTACACTTTTTACCATTTGGAAAAATGTACTTTATATTTTGATAAATCGTACTTTTAGGAACACAGCGATACCAAATATGTGTGTATTTTTTATTATTGTTTTATTTTTAATGGCACAAAAGGTGATTTGACCTTGTATTTTTTTCACATTTTTAAATTCTTTTTTTTTTTTAAATTTTCAACTGTATTTGTTAGTCCCCTAAGGAGAATTGAAGCTACAATAATCTGATCGCTTATGCTTTACAAACCAGTGTGTCAGCACTGTAATATACAAGTGCTTCTCACAAAATTAGAATATCATCAAAAAGCTAATTTATTTCAGTTCTTCAATGCAAAATGTGAAACTCATATAGAGTTGTGCTTAAAATTTTTTCAGAGAATATAATTTATAACACCAAACCTTTTTCTCCACTCATGGATAGTGGTTGGGTGAAGCCAATTATTGTCAAACTACTGTGTTTTCTGTTTTAAATCATAATGACAACCCAAAACATCCAAATGACATTTTGGATTTTAAAATTATTTTTCAAGCTGGTGTTATAATGTATTCTAATTTACTAAGATAATGACTTTTAGGTTTTCATTGGCTGTAAGGCATAATCATCAACATTAACAAAAATAAACACTTGAAATAGATCACTCTGTTTGTAATTACTCTATATAATATATGAGTTCCACTTTTTGTATTGAAGAACTGAAATAAATTATATTTTTGATGATGTTCTAATCTAGTGAGAAGCACTTATAGATACTGTAGGTAGATAAATGGATAGATAATGCCCCATACAGAATATTCATGACAATTATTTTGGAATAATTCACTCTCTAGAAAAGCTAATGCACTTAACTGTGCGCAAAGGGTACCAAAAGTGGCATACGTTTAGCAGTACTACTGCCCGGGCAGATGTTGTGAAAGGTACTGATGATGCTTCTGCTGTTGCTAGCAGCTCTTACATGTTTAGCCATGGTCTGAGGTTCTTTCTTTTACACTACCATTGCCCTTGTCACTTTTTCTCTGACCATATATTTTTTGCAACACTATAGTTATTTTTTAGCAATTTTTCAACCCCAATTATTGAACCTCTGCCAAATAGCTGATTATAAGAAATGCTAGTTGATTAACACAAATCAAATCACAAGTTGTGTAATATTGCTGAGACCTTTGAATTTCATAGTATTTAATTGATTTCATCCTGTTTAGCTGTCATCTAACATGTATTAGTAAAAATAAATAAATTGAACAATAATTTTTCATTTAGATTGAAAGGTTATTTAATCATGTTCCAATAGCCACATGACTCTGAAGAGTTAGTTTTATAAAATTAAATACTAGTTTGGGAGCTTGCATTGTCCCTTCAAGAGTATATTCTACAAGCTTTTTGTTTATTAGACCTTTGGTTTCGTTATCATTTTGGCTTTGCTTTTACCCTAAAGGTAGGTATTCAATAGTGCAAAATTGTTTCTCTCGAGCTGCTGTTTTCTAATTCCCATTTTAGCCTCAGGCTTTGCTCAAGATCATAAGCTTTACTCTCAAGTACTAAATGTTAACACTTTGTTTTTAATACTTTCATTACTTCTGATTCCCATAAACTTTTCTATATCACACCATCACAGAAATATATATTCTATTCTCACACAGACTACTGTACATTAACCTTCTTCCCCCTGTCTGGTCCCTTTCCGGCATTTCTCATCCATCTCTTGCTGTTTCATTTCATGCACAATACAACCCTTGGGAAGATATAAGTGGTGCTTAACACAACTCATCAGACAGAATTAATGCAATGGGCAAAACATTTTGTTTTATTTATGTATGTATTTCTCTTTTGTGTGTTCTTTTAGTTGTTCTTGCTCTAGGGAACTATTTCTAATAACAAGAAAAGCACTGGTCATCAAGGCTGAAATTTATTATCCATCTACTCCATTTCCTTCATCATCTACTGCCAGATGGTTGTAATATGTTGTACTAAACATTTTAAGCTTAGTACAATGCAAAGGACAAGTACATGATATTTTTATTATTTGACATCAAAAGTAAACAAGAGAGGCATTAATGCATTACTCCCTCTCCTTTTAGCTAGAAGGGCTATGCATTTAAATGAATAGTCTTGGTTTACTCTCTTTTATTACCTAGGTTCAGTTCATCTATACCGCATGCTAACCTACTCTAATTAGTGATGAGTAGAGATAAGCGGTGATCGAGTCGAACTGTTCGCCAATTTCAAATTCGAGCTGTTTTGGGCGGTGTTCGAGTCATTCGACGAACTCGAACAATTTGCTTAAAATTCAGCTGTTCGAGTTTCTGTTCGATAACTGTTCGTTCACCAAAAACCTAACTTGATTTGCACATTAAAACTGTTTATCATTGTTAATGGACTTTTTCAGTGTATAGTGGGTGGGGGGAGGGGGTGGGGTATAGATCTGTGCTGAAATAACGCCAATTTCCATTTTTTTTTCTTTCCCGCATTTACAGTGGGGTGGTGCAGTCTCTCAGCCTATCAGCAGTGCACACACACAGCAATGTGCATGTGATGCACACAAGAAAGGGCATGTGTCATTGGCTGTGTATGTCACATGTCCTTGCCCTATAAGAGCCAGCCATTTGCCCCGTCGCCACCAATTCCTCACTGCTTCAGCTTAGTGTTAGACGGCACTGCTGCTGCTGTGGGCCCTATACAGTCAAAGAGTGTTTTTTTGGAGCGAATTTTCAGAGAGATAGGTTTAGGGAGTCAGGAGGAGTTGGGACTAGTTGTAATATCAGCCATTTTCAGGGTAGGTTACAGCAGTTCATAGCACTGTTTGCCAGGCAGGTCTGTGCCAGTGCTGTGCAAGAGTTTGTCACAGCATTTGGTGTAATCTAGCTAAGCCAATCCTTTTGGGCTAGTAGCATTGTCTGATAGTCATCTGAGTAGACCGCCTGTGAAGCTAGCTACACTGCCTGTCTATCTCAATTTTTACTGCATCTAACCCAGTTAATAGTTTTGGGCCTAGGAACAGTGTCTGCATGTCAGCAGAGTAACCCGCCTGTGAAACTAACTACACCACCTGTGTATCTCTATTTTTACTGCATTTAATCCAGTTAATAGTTTTGGGCCTAGGAGCAATGTTTGCATGTCAGCAGAGTAGCCCGCCTGTGAAACTAACTATACCGCCTGTGTATCTCTATTTTTACTGCATCTAATCCAGTTAATAGTTTTGGGCCAAGGAGCAGTGTCTGCATGTCAGCAGAGTAGCCTGCCTGTGAAACTAACTACACCGCCTGTGTATCTCAATTTTTACTGCATCTAATCCAGTTAATAGTTTTGGGCCTAGGAGCAGTGTCTGCACGTCAGCAGAGTAGCCCACCTGTGAAACTAACTATACCGAATGTGTATCTAAATTTTTACTGCATCTAATCCAGGTAATAGTTTGGGGCCTAGTAACAGTGTCTGCACGTCAGCAGAGTAGCCCGCCTGTGAAACTAACTACACCGCCTGTGTATCTCTATGTTACTGCATCTATTCCAGTTAATAGTTTTGGGCCTAGGAGCAGTGTTTGCACATCAGCAGAGTAGCCCGCCTGTGAAACCAACTATACCGCCTGTGTATCTCAATTTTTACTGCTTCTAATCCAGTTAATAGTTTTGGCCTAGGAGCAGTGTCTACACGTCAGCAGATTAGCCCGCCTGTGAAACTAACTATACTGCCTGTGTATCTCTATTTTGACTGCATCTAATCCAGTTAATAGTTTTGGGCCTAGGAGCAGTTTCTGCACGTCAGCAGAGTAGCCCGCCTGTGAAAATAACTACACCATCTGTGTATCTCAATGTTTACTAGTTTGGGGCGTAGTACCACAGTTTGGCCACTCAGTTCTGCTCGGTTTTTATCCATTGGTTGTTGTGCCAACAACTACAGATACAGAGTTGCCAATTAGCTAAGCACTAAAATGAGTGGCAAAAGGCGTGCTGCTGGTGGAAAGGGGAATAGGCGTGATGGAAAGGGAAAAAAAGGTTGTGTCCGTGGGGTAGGTGGTAAAGCAACGGTAACATCTGCAGAAGAAAGACCATCTTCCAGCCAAAGTAAGATGTCTACTTCTTTTCGTGGACAATCTGATAAGATCCCTTTCTTACGACCATCGCTACAAGCATCGCCAAAAATTCCAGATGAGGCACAAAAACAGCAGGTGCTTGAACG
This sequence comes from Ranitomeya imitator, assembly GCF_032444005.1. Classification (NCBI taxonomy): domain Eukaryota; kingdom Metazoa; phylum Chordata; class Amphibia; order Anura; family Dendrobatidae; genus Ranitomeya; species Ranitomeya imitator. Next base: position 384,205,018 of record NC_091284.1, read on the forward strand.
GATATCAAGTGCTCGTTCAAGTGGGCTCTCCTCCATGTCAACTTCAACATCACAACTACTCCAGTCCTCAAAGTTGTCACTAGTGTTGAGCATTCCGATACCGCAATTATCGGGTATCGGCCGATATTTGCGGTATCGGAATTCCGATACCGAGTTCCGATATTTTTGTGATATCGGGAATCAGTATTGGGATTTAGATTAATGTGTAAAATAAAGCATAAAAATAAAAAATATTGATATACTTACCCTCGGATGGGCCCTGGTTGTCACCGCTGCAATCGCCATGTTTTCCTTCCTATGAATGAGCTTGTTAAGTACCTTCGATGACGTCGCTGCTTGTGATTGGTCGCTGAGCGGTCATGTGACCGCTCACGCGACCAATCACAAGCCGCGACGTCATCGAAAGTACTTAACGCGCTCATTCCTAAGAATGAGCGCGTTAAGGACCTTCGATGACGTCGCGGCTTGTGATTGGTCGCGTGAGCGGTCACATGACCGCTCAGCGACCAATCACAAGCCGCGACGTCATCGAAGGTCATTAAAGCGCTCATTCTTAGGAAGAAAAGCATGGCGATTGCAGCGGTGACAGCCAGGGCCCGTCCGAGGGTAAGTATATCAATATTTTTTATTTTTATTCTTTATTTTACACATTAATATGGATCCCAGGGCCTGAAGGAGAGTTTCCTCTCCTTCAGACCCTGGGAACCATTACGGATACCTTCCGATATTTGTGTCCCATTGACTTGTATTGGTATCGTATATCGGTATCGGCGATATCCGATATTTTTCGGATATCGGCCGATACCATCCGATACCGATACTTTCAAATATCGAACGGTATCGCTCAACACTAGTTGTCACCCCAATTGCACTTTCTTCCTCACAGCTCCCAAGTCTCCAGCCGCCCGTCTGAGCGTGGGGTAACACACATGGTTGAGTCTGTAGAGCTGTTTACGCATACTATAGCCTGGGAATCAGAGGTCTGCTCCAGAGCTTCTGTGAATCCAGATGAGGAAATGATCTGCACTGATGCCCAGAATCTTTGTGAGTCGGATTCATGACCAGATGAAGAAGGTTCTGAGCATAATGTAGACCCTCGTTCCCAAACTATAACTCCTGTTGCTGGAGACAATGAGGAAGATGATGATGAGACTGAGATACCTGATTGGAAAGAAAACTTGAGTTTTCGGTCAGGGCAGGAAGAGGTTGGCTCTGAGGACGATGGCTGTGAGAACACACAGGATAATGATGACGAGGTTGTAGACCCCACTTACTGTCAACCCCCAGTCCGCCAGTCCATGAGGTCAGCAGAGGAGGTGGAGGAGGATGCTAGTGACGAGTCTGATGACGAGGTTACGTTGCGCCTTCCTGGACAGAGGCAGAGTACTGGAAGCACGTCAACAACTGCATCCTCAACCCCAACTGTGGCTCAGACCAGGAGTCGTGGTGGCTCTTTAGTTCGCACAGGCTCTAAGCCTTGCATAGCTTGGGCATTTTTTGACATTGCAAAGGATGACCCAACTCATGTTGTTTGTAAGATTTGTCAACAAAATCTCAGTAGAGGACAAAAAATGACTAGTTTGAGTACTTCATACATGAACCATCACATGGATATGAGGCATAAGTTGCAGTGGGAAGCTCACTGTGCTACAATGCGGCCTAGTGGGCCGGCTCAACCACCGTCTGCCCCATCAAGTGCATCCATGTCCTCTTCATCCTCTGTAACTGTGGGGACAGCAGTCGCACATGGTTTTGGACGCAGACCTTACACCTTTTTACCCGCAACAGCCAGTGTGATTGGCAGGTCATCAGGACATTTGCAAGTGGAAACACCTGCTTGTGTTGAGCGCTCTCCGACATCGACACTACATTTTGATCAAGGCAACATAACATCTCCACCTGCACCTCCCTCACAGACCAGCAGTTTGCCGGGGACACCCTACTCAACTCCATCTAAGCACAGCAGCCAGCCTTCAGTCCCTCAGATGTGGACAAGTAAAAGACCATTTCCTCCTAGCCATGACAAAGCTAAGAGGTTGAATTTCTCAATCTGCAAGCTGCTGGCTGCAGAAATGCTATCTTTCCACCTGGTGGACACAGAAGATTTTCGATACCTTATGTCCGTCGCAGTGCCCCAGTACCAGATGCCCAGTCGCCACTACTTCTCAAAGAAAGCTGTGCCTGTGCTACACCAGCATGTCGCACACAACATCACCGCTTCCTTGAGAAACTCTGTGTATGACAGGGTGCATTTCACCACAGACACTTGGACGAATAGACAAGGACAAGGGCGTTACATGTCGGTGACTGGGCACTGGGTAACTACGGCGACATCAGGAGAAGGGGCTGATGTCCAAGTCTTGCCGTCCCCACGAGTTGCTCGTCGATCCTCTGTATCTAGAAGTTCCTCCACTGCTTCTGCCTCCTCAACCTCCTCTCGGTTCTCCACCTGCACCCAAAGCCTGTCTGGTAATGCCACCCGCATTGTAACTGCGCAGAAGGAATCCTGCACACCTCCTCACTATGCTGTCACCAGGGCTCAACATCATCAGGCAGTGTTTACATTAAAATGTCTGGGAAATGTGAGTCACACAGCTGAGGAGTTGTGGTCAGCTCTGGAGACCGAGCTCCATCAATGGTTGTCTCCACTCAACCTGCAGCCAGGGAAGGCTGTGTGCGACAATGCTGCAAACCTGGGTGCAGCCCTTCGCCGGGAAAATGTCACACACGTGCCTTGTATGGCTCATGTTTTGAACCTGGTTGTCCAGCAATTTTTATCCCACTTTCTACTCATCGACTTACATCTCTACAGAAGTCGTTGGGCCTGCCAGTTCACTGGCTGAAATGCGATGTGCCCACATGTTGGAATTCAACTCAGCACATGTTGCAGCAACTGTGGCAGCAACGATGAGCCCTGGTGCAATACATAATGACGTATAGCCTGGGCCAAAGAGATCAAGAGGTGGGGCAAATCACGCTGCATGAGTGGTCTCAGATCAGGGACCTATGCACCTTTCTGCACAGTTTTGAAATAGCAACAAAGATGTTTAGTGCTGACGATGCCATTATCAGCATGACCATTCCGGTGATTTACATGCTGGAGCACACCGTAAACAGTGTTCGGAGTCAGGTGGTGGAACAAGAGGTGGAGGAGGAACAAGAGGAGTCGTATGCGGAAGGCATAATATCTCCAAGGTCAAGAAAGTTGGCAGCACCAAGGCGGCTGGCATTGGACGCTGGGGGAAAGGGAATACTGAGGGCGCATGATAGCAGCCAAACTGTTGAGGAAGGTGCAGGAGACGAGGAAGATGTGGAGGACGAGCTGGCGCTGGGCATGGAAGACTCATCAGATGAGGGAGACCTTGATCAAATTTCTGTTGTGCGAGGTTGGGGGGAGAGGGCAGATGAAGGAAGCATGATTCTCACCTCGCAATCACCAAGACAACAAGGACTTGGTCCTCCTGGATGCGCAAGACACATGAGTGCCTTCTTGCTGCACTACCTGCAACATGACCCTCGGATTGTCAGAATCCGAAGTAATGCCGACTACTGGGTTGCCACACTCTTAGATCCCCGGTACAAAAGCAAATTTGGTGAAATAATTCCTGCCATAGAAAGGGATTCATGCATGCAGGAGTATCAGCAGAGACTGTTACAGAATCTAACATCTGCTTTTCCACAAAACACCAGTGGTGCATGTAGTGAATCTCTGAGTTCTAACTTTCCAACCGTGGGACTATTGAGTCATCAATCAAACTGTAACAGTAACATCGTATCTGGTGATAACAGCAATTATTTCCAATCGTTTCAAGGTTTTTTTAGACCATATTTTGCAAGGCCACAGGAGACAAGAAGTCTGACGCACAGCCAACGCCTAGAGAGGATAGTACAAGAGTATCTCCAAACTAACATCGATGCCATGACTGTGGAACTGGACCCTTGCTTATTTTGGGCTTCCAATCTAGAAAAATGGCCTGAGCTCACCACTGACACCTTGGAGATCTTGTTGTGCCCCGCAGCAAGCGTTCTCTCTGAATGTGTGTTCAGCGCTGCTGGTGGTGTGCTGACAGATAAGCGCACGCATCTGTCCAGTGACAATGTAAACAGACTAACGTTCATCAAGATGAACAAATCCTGGATCTGCAAGGACTTTTCTACCCCTGTATCATCTTGGGGAGACTAAAAGCTTGATGATTTTTGAAAATCACCTCACCAACCGTTTTAAAAAACTCTGGCGAAATTGATGCCACTTAAGTGGTGTCTGTGGCCGAATTTTTGGAAAAAAGGAGACTCTCTATTTAGTCCCCTTGCTGAGTTTTACATGATGTTGCCATCGTCAATTCCAGATGGGTGGGGGTCGTCTGCAGAGTTGTTTACTCATACTATGGCCTGGGATTCAGAGGCCTGCCCCAAAGCTTCAGTGTCTGCTAGTCAGCAGAGTAGCCCAGCCACCTACTGCCTGTTTACCTAAGTACTATTTGTAATGGCATCTGGTCCAGGAAATCCTTTTGGGCCTAGCAGAATTTAGTGCTACTCAGCAGCGTACCCCACCCATGAAGCAAGCTACACCGCCTGTTTACCTAAGTACTATTTTTTAACGGCATTTGGCCCAGAAAATCCTTTTGGGCCTAGTAGCAATTTCTGCTACTCAGCAGAGTACCCCACCCATGAAGCAAGCTACACCGCCTTCTTTTTTTCTCAATCTAACCCCTCGGCTCTGGGGTGTCCACTCTCCCTCCAGCTCTCTCCTTCTCACAGGTGGACTACCACGTGTTTTCACACTGTGGCGAATCTTTTGGGCCTAGGCATAGGAAGTCGTCGAGGTAATGGATAATATGTGCCGCCTTACAAACGTCCATGATGACTCATTCGAGGAAGCAACTTAACGCCTCAAATAGTGAGCAGGAGATGGAGCACCCCACGGGCAAACAGCGATCTATGTAGTATGCTCCTTCACAGAAGCAGCCCAATGGGAGGACACTATTCGGAGGCACAGGTAGTAACCGGAACGCGCCCCTCAATGTCTGTTTTGGCCATTAGGGTGCCCCTTACCAACTTCTTGACCCACCTGATTGCCTCATCAAAGGAGGTACAGTACATAGTACTGTACTTGGTTCCGCATCGATGTTGTCGTTTACTGACCTGCCCCTTGGATATGACAAATGGTGGATTAGTCTGAATGTATTGGGTTCATTTTTTGCCACAACTCCCAACGGGGATACCACTACGTCTTCTAAGGAAAGTGTTCTGAATGTACCCGCCGCCATTCTACCTAAAGATATATTTTTTTTTTGTCAAAACGTCTGGGTGTTGGTAGAGTGAGTTTAGATTTTTACTCCAGCCTTTCTTGATTTTAGAAGGGCATGACATGCCTATATCTGTGTCTCTTCCTCCTTTTACTCCTCCACCTCTTTTCTTTTTGCATGTCTATATGTAGTTGTGACTTTTCCATGTGTTTGTTGTGTCTTCTGAGCAGTTTGTCAACTTTTCGACACCCTTTAAGGTGTGTTTGTATGTGTTTGTGTTTGCCTGCCATTGGTTTCAATGGGGTTAGACGGTGTTCGTCAAACGTTCGACGAACATTCTTTGAACGCATCCCTATTCGACGAACTGAACCGAACCCGAACACTAGGGAAGTGGCTCAACACTAGTGATGAGCGAGTATGCTCGTTACTCGAGTTTCTCCGATCATGATCTGGTGGCCTCTGAGTATTTCAGCGTTCTCAGAGATTTAGTATATGTCCACACAGCTTCATGATTGGCAGCTGCTAGACAGCTTGAATACATGTAGGGATTGCCTGTTTGTTAGGAAATCCCTACATGTATTAAACCTGTCTAGCAGTCGCCAATCATGCAGCTGCGTCGACATGAACTAAATCTCCGAGCATGCTGAAATACTTGGAGACCCCCCCCCCCAGCTTTCTTGGAGAAACTCGCTCATCACTAATGCTAATATTACTTTAATCATTGTAAATGAATGTTAAGGAACAAAAGACTTTCAATGGATAGTTTCATGTGTCAATTTGTAGTTTGGAAATATATTTATTGGAGACCTGAGGTTTCCAATAATAGTAATGATGATATTCATAACTGAAAGGCTAATTGAGCTGGTAATTTTGGAGGTTCTTGGGAATTTCAACATTGTTTTCCATTACTCATCACTGTCAGTCAGCAACTCAGTTGCATTTAGGTTTGCTTTTAGCTTTTCATTTAATTATTTTTTTTTTTGCTGTTCAAGGAACTGTATTTAACTTTTCATGAGCAAGGTGCTGGGGTGCTCACTCACTGTTGCTTAGTGAACTCGCCCATGGCCACCACCCCGTGCCGCCTTATGACATTTTGGCATAGTTGGCAGGATCCAGATGCCTTGCATATTGGGAGCGGAGGAGCCTTAAAAGTGGCAGCCGTGAATAAAACCAAGATGGCAGCTGAGAGTGACTTTGTAATGGCACAATATATCACCAAGATGGCTAATGGCACAAAAACTGAGAGCAGAGTTGCCCATTATTGGCGTTTCCCATTGAAAAGAGCACGAAGATGGAGGGCTGATGCCTGCCCAAAATGGGTGAGGCTGTCAAAAATACCCCAACCCCAGCAGAATCTGAAGGAATGAGTGGGGAAGCCGGAAGTAACTCCACCCACAAATGGGTGGAGCCTGGGAGAGCAAAACGGCATGCCCGGAAGAGGGACGCCATTACCAAGCAAGTTACCTACTGAAAGCAGAAACACTGCGGAAGCAGAGGAGCCAGCGCCGGAAGGATTGATAGAGAAGCCAGAAGTCATGGAGAGAGGGACCATCCTGGCAGTGATTCTAAGTTCATGCAGCAGCAGGGGAGGACAGTTACAGCAGACCACAGCTTCGGTGAGTGAGAGGCCTGCGCCCACATCAGATCCCACATCGACTCCTGCCCACTGACTTTCCCAGGCCCTTGCATCCTTCCGTGACATCTATCTGGATGAGCCCCAGGTTCCCACAGCAGAGGAGGCAAAGTGGGTGAGGGGAGTGACTGAGGAGAAGAAGTGGCGGGAGCAGTGAATCTTAAAGGAGATGAGATGCCCTGGGGAAGGAATTATGTCCGGCCGGATGACGCGCTGCCCATTACTCTGGTCAGCGGCCCTGCAATGACTAATGTGACTTTGAGTGGAAAGTGTTGTGCTAATTGCACCCAGTAAGAAGAGTTGTGCCGCTTGCACTGAATAAGAGACTATGTTTTTTTTTCCCCTTCCAAGTTTATTTGCGTATGTTTGCGTGCCCTCTGCTGGATTACAGGACTGAAGCCCTGAAAGGGTTAACTGCCAAGGACTGTGTATGTGGCTGTCCTGAGTGCTCGACTGTTTTACCTTGAACTTTTATATAAACAGGCCACTTGTTTTCTTTGTGATCCTGTGGTCCGCTGAAAGAGGGAGGGGGGAAAACCTGGTTCAGGAGGACCCGAGGAGCGAGCCGCGTCAGGACTGTGTGAACTTTTGATTCCTATGTTTGGATACCCAGAACAGGAAAGGACTGGCCCTATGGGCATCAAATTGTTGTTACTTATGTGTATAGGTTCCAGGAGCCAAGGGACAGGCATCAGCTTGGCCAGTGTTAAATAACTTGAACTCTTGTTCAAGGGCTCTAACAGATGACCCACTAATGTGTGCATTTTATTGATGTTTTATGTGTTATATTAAAAAAATGTGTTCTAACAGTTTTACAGTTGAAAGGTCAGAGAGGCCCGGCGCCTGCGCACTGCAGTACTTTGCTGTGCCCTCAACAGGGCAGACAAAGTACGCCTGCGCTGGAGCCGCAGCGTGAAGACAAGAAGAGGACCTCATCATAAGAATATGGGAGGCCCCGGACCTTGACGCCCATCGGACTGGACCGCAGCGGGAACGCCCCTGGTGAGTATAATATAACCTCTTTTTCTCATCTTTCAGAATACATTGGGGGCTTATCTACAGCATTCCAGAATGCTGTAGATAAGCCCCTGATGCAGGTGGGCTTAGCGCATCGTTGATTTTGGGGGTGACAGGTTCCCTTTAACACCACTTCTAATCCATTTACATCTTACAAGATAGGTTAAGGTCAATACACATGAAAATGTTTTTGTTTGCATTACAAAGATCAAAATGAGTTCAATACATACCTAGAAGACATCGGGATGCTATTCCTGTGTTTTCCAGGCAATTAGGGGTCATTAAGTATTGCAATTTGTGAGACTTTAATTGTTGCAAATTGATTTCTTGGGAACACTTGGTGAAGCTGGCAAATACGAACGTCAAACAGTTCTCTCATCTCTTTGTATTAGTTATATACATCTAAACATGCATATTTGGTTCTTCATCAGTCTATGACATCATATCTATAATATGCATAGACATAAACTTTTCATTATGCCAATATTGATAATATTTACAGATGAAGAGTTAAGAACGTGTTGAGTAGATTTGGATTCTTTAAACTCTTGACAACATTTATTTTCTACTTATGGCTCATATTTTTTGCTTCAGTTTCCTGTCACAGTAGAAGCCAAGGTGAATTGTATTACCTTTCAGAACCTTGACTAGTCTCAATAAATTAATATCTTCTCTTTAAGATAAGACCGCGAGAAACCAAACAAGTTGAAGAACTTGGTCATTACTTTGATCATTTTTTTTTCTCGTTTTTAATATTTCAACTCTAAGAACATTCATTAAAAAGTACATTCAACATTGATGCAAAAGGAATTAAACTAGTAAAAAATAAGCATTATTTCTTCTAAGAGCTAGGCTACAATCTTCGCATAATCAACACAGCTGGATTCCCAGGATCACAGGTGTACTTGTTCAGTACTGGAATGTTTTTATTTTTTTTTACATTCCTAGGACCATCATATTCCAATGAACATAATATACTGCATGCCTCATTAAAGGTAAAGAAATACACAGAAATCATTCATCTTACTATTATGTCACTCTGTGGGAAGCACATACAAAGACGATAAGCATATTCTTGGCTACAGTAAAGAAATGGAGATGGCTGAAATTTACATTTTGTGCAGCTTAGAGTATAACGGGAGTTGTAAAGATCTTTTTATGACTGCCAAGCTAAAAAAAAAATGCGTTCTGGGAGATTAAATGATTACATTAAAACAATTTAACCCCTTCACTACCTTGGGTTTTTCAGTTTTTGAGTTTCCGATTTTTGCTCCAATTCTTCCCAGATCCATAACTATTTATATTTTTCCATAAATTTGCCATATGAGGGCTTGTTTTTTTTGCCGGACAAGTTGTAATTTTGAACAACACCATTAGTTTTTCCATATAGTGTTCTGGAAAATAAGAAAAAAAAATAAACGTGCAATTCCACACATCTTTTGTTTTGTTTTTTAACCATGTTCACTAAATGCAAAAACTGACCGACCATTTTGATTCTTACGAGTTTGTAGATACCAAACATGTATAGGTCCTTTTCTCAAATAAAAAAAGTCGCTATTTTCCAAAACCCATAGCTAGTTGTGAGCGAATTTGTTTTGAAAATGATCGCCATACATAAATTCGGCACGAATATGGCACATTTGGATTCGTGATTGTACACACGAGCAAAATTTTATATAATCGGTAAAAATCGGTAACATTCGTTAAAAAATGCTGGAAAATATTTGCGTTGCAGCAAAATTATTTTCAGAACTTTTGCAATAGTAATGGTGATGTATCATGAGCGTGGGACACGTCTTTGATGAGGAGAGGTGGTTTGCAGAGCTCAGATGCGCGGCATGCTTGAAACAGTAATTTTTTTTCCTAACTGTTTCCTGCGCCCTAGCGAATCAGGGTGCAGGAAACATCCGCAATGTCCTGACACATCGCCTTGAGTCATTGGCAGCTGAAATCACATGTCCCTCTGCATATAAAGAGTGGACATTTGTTTTAGCGCCTATTTGATACTGTAACAGTGGAGAAAGGCTGTTCCTGATGCTGGCAGTGTTAGCAGCTTGATTTTAGCTAGTTAGCTTTGCGGTTGTTTGTTGCTCAGAGAGTTTAGCTGGGTAGTGTCCTGTGTGGATGTGAAAATGACCTTCCAGCAGTTTTCTTTTTTTGCCATTACTGAGGTCCACAGACATAGACGGCAGGGCACATGTCATACAAGTGTCTTGTGCACTGCTTCTTTTGTGCTCCATGCATGAGTATAGCATTCTAAATCTTATTTTTTCACTAGCTAAGTGTGAAACAGCATGTCATAGGCCACCTCTCATTTAGTGCTGTGGTGACATTGTTCTGTGATTTGAGCTGTGATGCATTAAGAAATAATTTTGGGGGCACTTGCTTTTGTGATTCACTGTGCCATATCTCACCTTCTTATTTAGTGGCAGTGAAATTCTGCAGTGTGCATTGCTCATGCATATTAAAAAAATATATTATTTTTTTTTGTTGTTGAACGTAATACAACCTGCCATACCCCACATTATCATTTTGTGGAGGTGATATGAAGCTGTCTGCAGACCTAACGCACATAAAAAAGTATAATTTTTTCTGTTGCTAAACGTGATACAGCCCACCATATCATATGTTGTAGTTTTGTGGTGGTGAAATTGTTGTGAGTGCAGAGCTGTTGCACATAGAAAAAACAACATTTTTAGGGTTGTATAAACATGATACAGCAGGCTAAATCCGAATTTGAAATTGTTTGGAGCATATCTTATAGACTATACAAGCCTCACCCACACTACAAAAAAATATATTGTTACTAGCGTCATACAGTAGGTTACATCTCACTTTCAACTTGTAGCATCTAGTATGTTGTAGAGGCCTCATCCACAGGCACCAATAAAATTCATGTGTTACTAACATCGTACAATAGGAGACTTGTCACTTCCAAATTGTTTGTAACATCTAATCTGTTATAGGGGCATAATCCACAGAATGCTGCCAATCAGAGATGTGGGCAGGGACAGCATATGCAGAGCTCATCATTATTTAGAGAACTGGTAGTGCAAATCTGCAGCAGTTAAAATAGTGATTTTTTTTTAAATATTGCAGCAAGCAGCCCAGCAAGTGATACAGTACTGGAACGTAAGTCTCTGACTCTACTTTATGCTGCTTTAAGATGTGGTAGCAAAATCTGGGAACAGATTCTCTTTAAATATATTTGGCCATGATGATATATCGAGATTCCTAAGCTCCAACTGAATTTTAAAACAAGTGTTCTTCCTTTTGCAGCAAATTCTAATTTTTGTATTTGCACATTTTTTCTCCACTTCTTCCAAAATTCATAACTTTGTTTATTTTTCCATCAGTGGGCTTGCTTTTTTTTGCATGACACAAATGTACTGAATAACAGGGAAAAAATTGTGAAAGAAAAAGCCAACAATTTTGCCATTGATTTTGGGTTTTGTTTTTATGGTATTTGTTGTTTGGAAAAATAACCTGACAATATAATTTCTCAGGTCAGTATGATATGTCTCTGTTTGTGAAAACTGAACATGTCTGACTTAAGTTCAAGTCCTTTTCCTCTCCGAAAAGGTAATTTTCATATAGAAGTTCCTAAAATAGCATTGAATGGCCTATTAGATTCCTCACACCAGAATATCACTTTCCGAAAGAGAGACGTTACCCATGTCATGTGGAAAAGCTTGTTAATGGTCCATATTGACTTTTAAGAATGCTACTTCCTACAGGTGACACTAGATTTCAAGTGTTCCATTCTGAAGAGGTAAATTACATATTTAACATACACAGGTTCTAAACTTGTATAATTTTTTTCATTTACAGCAGTGTTCAAAATAATAGCAGTCCAATATGAGTAACCAGATTAATTACTGTTTTTGGTATAAGTTATATTACCACATTTCAAATATTTTACCAGTTGCTGCAGAAGCTTCTACGAAAACTAACAGACTCAGTATTCATTCACACTTGCCGTATAAAAAATCGGTCCAATTTTGACGGACGACAATCGCAACAAAGTTCTCTGAACAGTGATCCGTGTGTAATCCGTTTGCTATGCGATCATGTGATTTCCTTGCATCTAAGTATCCGTGTGACATCTGTATGTCATCCATATTGCATGCGTATGCCGTTATTTTTGCCCTTACTTGCAAAATGGACTTTTAACAGATCCATGACCTGAAATGAATTAAAATCATAATCATCAACCCTATTTATTGCCTCAACGACAGGTAACACCCTCCAACCTTTGCATTAGAGTCAGTGCTTGTGTTGTGGTATTGCTGTTTTGTGTATAACATGTCAGACAGGTTTATTTTCAACACTACTGAGCGGGTGCTTTTCCACTGAGATTTGTCCCAACATTTTGGGGAGCCATACCCAGTGATTGTGGATCTGAGGAGGCGGAGAAGAATGTGGGTCCATCCCCTTTTGAGGCGATGGCTGACTAAAGGCCATTTCCACCATTTGCAAGCTTCACTACGCAGCCATCCTGACAAGTTTTCCAGTATTGCCAGATGAGCATAGCCACATTTGACATTCTGTTGAAGATTGTGCGCTCTGGGATCATCTGTAACCCCTTAACCTCCAAGGGTGGTTTGCACTTTAAAGAAGTTTAAACCAATGTCAAAGTGAACATAAGGCAATGATCACAATAAGGTATAAAAATATAATTTTATTACAAAAAAATAATAACAAACAAAAAAAAAAACAAAGTACAAAAAAGAGAACAACCAACAATACTACAGCATATAAAGGATATACCGAATGAGGAGACCAGATGGACAATCCATCTTAATAAAGATGACTCCTTGAAAAAGCCACTTAGGCGAAACGTACGTTGGAGTCGGAGTCCTTGAGGGTCACAGATCATCTTCACACTGGTACTAGTATTGCTCCAGAGGTTCTATGCACTTTTTCTGTCTTGATTAGACTATTTATTATGAAAGCATATGCACTTTATTAAGATGGATTGTCCATTTCTTTTTTCATCCATCTTCTGCACCTTGGAGGGTTATATATTATTTTTCTAGTATATATTTTTTATTATATGGATCTGGTCTCCTCATTCGGTATATCCTTTATATGCTGTAGTATTGTTGGTTGTTCTCTTTTTTGTACTTTGTTTTTTTTTTGTTTGTTATTATTTTTTGTAATAAAATTATATTTTTATACCTTATTGTGATCATTGCCTTATGTTCACTTTGACATTGGTTTATATTTGATGGTGGACATTTATTCACTTTTGTGAATTTTGTTGTTTTAAACTTTAAATAAGTTGTTTACTACTATGACGTTTTTTTTTTTTTTCATAAATCTTGCTATTATGTGCCACTGAAAACATCTACTGTGTTTATTTTAGCAATATTACCTGTTATCATGCTGTAGCAGCACATCTTCAGTGCTGGATTCAGCTCTCATGGGGTTAATCAACAACTTCCTTTTTCCTGAGTTATTGTGCTCTAATACTACAAGTTCCATGATGCTTTGCACTGCCACTAAGCCCGAACCTAGCACACCCACTCCAAAAACACACTCAAACCCCTCCCTCCTCTCTCTTCAAAAAGATTTGTGGTGTAATTTCTGTCCAACCTCCTCTTTTACCTTTGTCCAACCCACACTCCATTACACACAGATAGATAGATAGATAGATAGATAGATAGATAGATAGATAGATAGATAGATAGATAGATAGATAGATAGATAGATAGATATTAGATAGATAGATAAATAGATAGATATTAGATAGATAGATAGATAGATATTAGATAGATAGATAGATAATAGATAGATAGATATATATGGGATAGATAGATATTAGATAGATAAATAGATGTGGGATAGATAGATACAGACAGATAGATAGAATTAGATAGATATGGGATAGATAGATACATACAGATATATATATATCTATTTCGATAGATCTGTCCATATCCATGTTTCTAAACCCCTTCACCCCTGGAGCTTTTTTCGTTTATCGCTCCCCTTTTTTCCAGAGCCATAATGTTTCCGTCAATATGGCCATGTGAGGGCTTATCTTTTGCGGGACAAGTTCTACTTTTGAGCGACACCATTGGTTTTACCATGTCGTGTAACAGAAAATGTGAAAAAAATTCAAAGTGCGATGAAATTGCAAAAAAAGTGCAATCCCACACTTGTTTTTTGCTTGCCTTTTTGCTAGGTTCACTAAATGCTAAGACTGTGTGCACACGTTGCGGATTTGATTGCAGATCCGTAGCGTTTTTTGCCGTATGGAATTGCATCAAATCCGCAGTGTAGTGCACAACCAATGTAAGTCTATGGGAGCCGCAGACTTGTTGTGCCGCACCGAAACGCAGCTTTTTTTTTTCTCCGCAGCATGTCACTTCTTTTGTGCCGAACTGCAGCGTTTCTGCACCCTTAGGCCGGGATCACACACAGCGAGATACGGCCGAGTCTCGCAGGTTAAAACCAAGCTCTGGCATCATCACTCCGGAGCGGAGTGTGCGGCCGCATAGCAATACATGGAGCCGCACGCTCCGCTCCGGAGTGCCGGTGCCAGAGCTTGTATTTAACCTGCGAGACTCGGCCGTATCTCGCTGTAGTGTGACTCTGGCCTTACACTTTCATTGAGAAGTAAAAAATATCTGCAGTTTTGTTGCGGATGTGGGTCCGAGAAACGCTGCAGTTCAGGAGGAGGGAAGTGTGTGGGCGGTGACCAGGGCCGGACTGGCCATCGGGCACTTCTGGCAAATGCCAGAAGGGCCGATGCCAGTAGTGGGCCGCTGCACTCTTTCCCCCCTCCTCCCGCCAGTGCCGCCGCCGCATTCAACTATACCGGTGTCTATGACGCCGGTATAGTTCAATGCAATGATGGAGGAGAGAGCGTCCGCTGACGCTCCCTCTCCCATCATTCCCCGCTCTGCCTCTGACACTGCGGGTGCGCGATGACGTCATATCATCGCACACCTGCTGTGTCCCGGGCAGACTGCAGCCGCCGAGACAGGAGCAGCGCGGGCAAGAGGAAAGGTGAGGAGAGTGTTTTTTTTTTTTTACTGGACTGTGGAGCCATTATCGGGGGGATGAGATGTGGGTTGTGCTGTATATACCACTGTGTGGGCTGTGCTGTGTATATACCACTGTGTGGGCTGTGCTGTGTATATACCACTGTGTGGGCTGTGCTGTGTATATACCACTGTGTGGGCTGTGCTGTGTATATAACACTGTGTGGGCTGTGCTGTGTACTAGGGTTGAGCGAAACGGGTCGTTCATTTTCAAAAGTCGCCGACTTTTGGCAAAGTCGGGTTTCATGAAACCCGATCCGACCCCTGTGCGGGGTCGGCCATGCGGTACGCGACTTTCGCGCCAAAGTCGCATTTCAATGACGCGAAAAGCGCCATTTCTCAGCCAATGAAGGTAAACGCAGAGTGTGGGCAGCGTGATGACATAGGTCCTGGTCCCCACCATCTTAGAGAAGGGCATTGCAGTGATTGGCTTGCTGTCTGCGGCGTCACAGGGGCTATAAAGGGGAGTTCCCGCCGACCGCCATGTTACTGCTGCTGATCTGAGCTTAGGGAGAGGTTGCTGCCGCTTCGTCAGAAGCAGGGATAGCGTTAGGCAGGGTCCATTAACCACCAAACCGCTTGTGCTGTAGCGATTTCCACTGCCCAACACCACCTTCGGTGTGCAGGGACAGTGGAAGCTACATTTTTTTTTTTTTCCCCTCAGCGCTGTAGCTCATTGGGCTGCCCTAGAAGGCTCCCTGATAGCTGCATTGCTGTGTGTACGCCGCTGTGCAAACCAACTGCTTTTTTCAAAGCACAAATCCTCTTGTTCCTTCCTTTCTGCACAGCTATCTTTTTTGTTTGTACACACTTTTTATTTAATTTGTGCATCAGTCCACTCCTTATTGCTGCCTGCCATACCTGGCAGAGATTACTGCAGGGAGATAGTAATTGAAGGACACTCCCTGTTTTTTTTTTTTGTGGGAGATTAAGATTGACATTTCTGCTAGAGTGCCATCCCTGTGTGTGCCATCTCTCACTCAGTGGGCCATAGAAAGCCTATTTATTTTTTTGCTTGATTTGGGTTATAAAATCTACCTGAAAAAATCACTACATCAATCAGTGGGAGAAAAATATTGGCCTCAGGGCTTGTGTGCCACTCTTGACTCTTGTGTGTGCCATCTCTCAGTCAGTGGGCCATAGAAAGCCTATTTATTTTTTTGCTTGATTTTGGTTCTAAAATCTACCTGAAAAAATCACTACATCAATCAGTGGGAGAAAAATATTGGCCTCAGGGCTTGTGTGCCACTCCTGACTCCTGTGTGCATCATCACTCACTCAGTGGGCCATAGAAAGCCCTTTTTTTTTTTTTTTTGCTTTATTTGGGTTCTAAATTCTACCTGAAAAAATCAATAAATCAATCAGTGGGAGATTAATATTGGCCTTTGGGCTTGTGTGCCAGTCCTAAGCGTGCCATCTCTCTCTCTCAGATAGTGGGCCATAGAAAGCCTATTTATTATTTTTTTTATTGGGTTTATAAATTTTCCCTGGAACCAAAAAAAAAAAAGTGGGAGATTAATATTGGCCTCTGGGCTTGTGTGCCAGTCCTGAGCGTGCCATCTCTCTCACAAATAGTGGGCCATAGAAAGCCTATTTATTTTTTTGCTTGATTTGGGTTCTAAAATGTACCTGAAAAAATCACTACATCAATCAGTGGGAGAAAAATATTGGCCTCAGGGCTTGTGTGCCACTCCTGACTCCTGTGTGCATCATCACTCACTCAGTGGGCCATAGAAAGCCCATTTTTTTTTTTTTGCTTTATTTGGGTTCTAAATTCTACCTGAAAAAATCAATAAATCAATCAGTGGGAGATTAATATTGGCCTTTGGGCTTGTGTGCCAGTCCTGAGCGTGCCATCTCTCTCACAAATAGTGGGCCATAGAAAGCCTATTTATTTATTTTTTTTTGGTTTTATAAATTTTCCCTTAAAAAAAAAGGGAGATTAATATTGGCCTTTGGGCTTGTGTGCCAGTCCTAAGCGTGCCATCTTTCTCTCTCTCTCAGATAGTGGGCCATAGAAAGCCTATTTATTATTTTTTTTATTGGGTTTATAAATTTTCCCTGGAACAAAAAAAAAAAGTGGGAGATAAATATTGGCCTCTGGGCTTGTGTGCCACTCCTGACTCCTGTGTGCGTCATCTCTCACTCAGTGGGCCATAGAAAGCCTTTTTTTGTTTTATTTGTTTTCTAAATTCTCCCTGAAAAAATCATTTTATTTTATTTGGTTTCTAAATTCTTCCTGAAAAAATCATTTTATTCTATTATTTTTTTTTCCTAAAGTCTCCCTGAAAAAAAAAAAAAAAAACAAATCAGTGGGAGATTAATATTGCCCTTTCTGCTTGTGTGCCAGTCTTGACTCCTGGCTGTGCCATCTCTCTCTCTCTCTCCAATTGTGGGCCATAGAAAGCCTATTATTTTTTTAGCTTGATTTGGGTTCCAAAATCTACCTGAAAAAATCACTACATCAATCAGTGGGAGATAAATATTGGCCTCTGGGCTTGTGTGCCACTCCTGACTCCTGTGTGCGTCATCTCTCACTCAGTGGGCCATAGAAAGCCTTTTTTTGTTTTATTTGTTTTCTAAATTCTCCCTGAAAAAATCATTTTATTTTATTTGGTTTCTAAATTCTTCCTGAAAAAATCATTTTATTCTATTATTTTTTTTCCTAAAGTCTCCCTGAAAAAAACAAAAAAAAACAAATCAGTGGGAGATTAATATTGCCCTTTCTGCTTGTGTGCCAATCTTGACTCCTGGGTGTGCTATCTCTCTCTCTCTCTCCAATTGTGGGCCATAGAAAGCCTATTATTTTTTTAGCTTGATTTGGGTTCCAAAATCTACCTGAAAAAATCACTACATCAATCAGTGGGAGATAAATATTGGCCTCTGGGCTTGTGTGCCACTCCTGACTACTGTGTGCGTCATCTCTCACTCAGTGGGCCATAGAAAGCCTTTTTTTGTTTTATTTGTTTTCTAAATTCTCCCTGAAAAAATCATTTTATTTTATTTGGTTTCTAAATTCTTCCTGAAAAAATCATTTTATTCTATTATTTTTTTTTCCTAAAGTCTCCCTGAAAAAAAAAAAAAAAACAAATCAGTGGGAGATTAATATTGCCCTTTCTGCTTGTGTGCCAGTCTTGACTCCTGGCTGTGCCATCTCTCTCTCTCTCTCCAATTGTGGGCCATAGAAAGCCTATTATTTTTTTAGCTTGATTTGGGTTCCAAAATCTACCTGAAAAAATCACTACATCAATCAGTGGGAGATAAATATTGGCCTCTGGGCTTGTGTGCCACTCCTGACTCCTGTGTGCGTCATCTCTCACTCAGTGGGCCATAGAAAGCCTTTTTTTGTTTTATTTGTTTTCTAAATTCTCCCTGAAAAAATCATTTTATTTTATTTGGTTTCTAAATTCTTCCTGAAAAAATCATTTTATTCTATTATTTTTTTTTCCTAAAGTCTCCCTGAAAAAAAAACAAAAAACAAATCAGTGGGAGATTAATATTGCCCTTTCTGCTTGTGTGCCAGTCTTGACTCCTGGGTGTGCCATCTCTCTCTCTCTCTCCAATTGTGGGCCATAGAAAGCCTATTATTTTTTTAGCTTGATTTGGGTTCCAAAATCTACCTGAAAAAATCACTACATCAATCAGTGGGAGATAAATATTGGCCTCTGGGCTTGTGTGCCACTCCTGACTCCTGTGTGCGTCATCTCTCACTCAGTGGGCCATAGAAAGCCTTTTTTTGTTTTATTTGTTTTCTAAATTCTCCCTTAAAAAATCATTTTATTTTATTTGGTTTCTAAATTCTTCCTGAAAAAACCATTTTATTCTATTATTTTTTTTTCCTAAAGTCTTCCTGAAAAAAAAAAAAAAATCAAATCAGTGGGAGATTAATATTTACATTTGTGCTTCAGTGACAGTCCTGCGTGTGTGGCATCTCTCTCATTTGTTGCCACCAACAACAGAGTGTGTAACATTGTGCCTGATTTTCGTTGTGGTCTCACTCACCTGTAAAGGGGTAGCTAAATCATACTGAAGTTATAGCTCACCGTGTAATTTGTGTGACAGCAACAAATACCGTTAGTTTGTTTACGTTTTTAAAACAATGAGGAAGTATGGTGGAAGAGGTCGTGGCCGGGGGCGTTCATTGTCAGCTGGTAATGAGGGTAGTGGTAGTGGTGGAGCATCAGCTGGTCGTGGGAAAAAAAATATTGCACCTAAATCTGGAGCTGTGGAGCCAGGTTCGTCGTCTGGCTACACAAGGCCTCAAACGCTCCCTTTTCTGGGAGTAGGAAAACCGCTTTTAAAGCCGGAGCAGCAAGAGCAAGTTTTGGCTTATCTTGCTGACTCAGCCTCTAGCTCTTTTGCCTCCTCTCGTGAAACTGGTAAATGTCAAAGCAGCGCGTCGTTAGTGGATGTTCACGGTCAGGGACAAGTCGCTTCCTTGTCCTCTTCAGCAAAAACAACAACAGAGAAGAATGCAGCAGGCGACACAACGGGTTACTCCATGGAGCTCTTTACACATACCGTCCCTGGCTTAGAAAGTGAAGCAGTTAACAGTCCATGCCCATTACAAGTTGAATCTGACATGGAGTGCACTGATGCACAGCCACAGCCAGACTACTATGCTGGTCCTTTGACTCAGACCACAACATTGCCCTCGCAGGGTAATGATCAAGAATCAGACCCTGATGAGACTATGTTGCCCCATCACGAACGCTATACCACCGACCGACACGGTGACACAGACGAAGTTGCACACGAGCTACAAGAAGAGGTAATAGATGACCCAGTTCTTGACCCCGATTGGCAGCCATTGGGGGAACAGGGTGCAGGCGGCAGCAGTTCTGAAGCGGAGGAGGAAGGGCCGCAGCAGGCATCAACATCGCAACAGGTTCCATCTGCCGGGCCCGTATCTTGCCCAAAACGCGTGGCAAAGCCAAAACCTGTTGGAGGACAGCGTGGCCATCCGGTTAAAGCTCAGTCTGCAATGCCTGAAAAGGTATCCGATGCTAGAAAGAGTGCAGTCTGGCATTTTTTTAAACAACATCCAATTGATCAGCGCAAAGTCATCTGTCAAAAATGTTCAACTACCTTAAGAAGAGGACAGAATCTGAAAAGTCTCAATACAAGTTGCATGCATAGACATTTAACCACCATGCATTTGCAAGCCTGGACTAACTACCAAACGTCCCTTAAGGTTGTAGATTCCTCGGCCAATGAAGCTAGTCAGCAACGCAACATCCCTTCCGGCAGTGTAGGGCCACCATTTTCCGCACCACCTGCAGTATCTGTGCAGGTTTCTTTGCCAGGCCAAAGCAGTCAGGGTCAGGGAATCACCAGTTTCGTAGTAGGAAACACTGCATCTAGGGCACCGGCGGCAACAATACCATCTCCCACCGTCTCTCAGTCTGCCATGTCCACCGGCACCCCCGCTAGATCCACGATCTCCAGCTCTCCAGTCCAGCTCACCCTACATGAGACTATGGTTAGAAAAAGGAAGTACTTAGCCTCGCATCCGCGTACACAGGGTTTGAACGCACACATAGCTAGACTAATCTCGTTAGAGATGATGCCCTACCGGTTAGTTGAAAGCAAAGCTTTCAAAGCCCTGATGGACTACGCTGTACCACGCTACGAGCTACCCAGTCGACACTTTTTTTCCAGAAATGCCATCCCAGCCCTCCACCAGCATGTTAAAGAGCGCATCGTCCATGCACTCAGGCAATCTGTGAGCACAAAGGTGCACCTGACAACAGATGTATGGACCAGTAGGCATGGCCAGGGACGTTACGTGTCCATCACGGCACACTGGGTAAATGTGGTGGATGCAGGGTCCACAGGGGACAGCAAGTTTGGGACAGTTCTGCCTAGCCCACGGTCTAGGAAACAGTTGGCTGTAGCCGTTCGCACCCCCTCCTCCTCCTCTTCGTCCTCCTGCAGAAGCGAGAGCTCGTCCACAGACCGCAGTCGCACAACCACTCCATCCGCAGCTGCCACTGTTGCACACCAGGTCTCCCATTATGGGGCAGCTACTGGCAAACGTCAGCAGGCTGTATTGGCTATGAAGTGTTTGGGCGACAACAGACACACCGCGGAAGTTCTGTCCGAGTTCTTGCAGAAAGAAACGCAGTCGTGGCTGGGCACTGTAGATCTTGAGGCAGGCAAGATAGTGAGTGATAACGGAAGGAATTTCATGGCTGCCATCTCCCTTTCCCAACTGAAACACATTCCTTGCCTGGCTCACACCTTAAACCTGGTGGTGCAGTGCTTCCTGAAAAGTTATCCGGGGTTATCCGACCTGCTCCTCAAAGTGCGTGGACTTTGCTCACATATCCGCCGTTCGCCCGTACACTCCAGCCGTATGCAGACCTATCAGCGTTCTTTGAACCTTCCCCAGCATCGCCTAATCATAGACGTTGCAACAAGGTGGAACTCAACACTGCACATGCTTCAGAGACTGTGCGAACAGAGGTGGGCTGTTATGTTTTTGTGGGAGGATACACATACACGGGCAGGCAGTAGGATGGCAGACATGGAGTTGTCAGGTGTGCAGTGGTCGAAGATTCAAGACATGTGTCAAGTCCTTCAGTGTTTTGAGGAATGCACACGACTGGTTAGTGCAGACAACGCCATAATAAGCATGAGCATCCCCCTAATGCGTCTGCTGATGCAAAGTTTGACGCACATAAAGGATCAGGCGTCTGCAGCTGAGGAAGAGGAAAGCCTTGATGATAGTCAGCCATTGTCTGGCCAGGGCAGTGTACAGGACGAGTTAGCGGGCGAAGAGGAGGAGGAGGACGAGGAGGATGATGGGGATGATTATATTTTTAATGAGGAAGCTTTTCCGGGGTCACTGGAAATTGGTGGCGCGGCAAGGCCGGGTTCTGGTTTTTGGAGGGACACAAGTGACGTGGATTTGCCTGAAACTGACCCTCAACCAAGCACAACCGCAGATTTGAGAACTGGAACTTTGGCCCACATGGCGGATTATGCCTTACGTATCCTCAAAAGGGACACACGCATAACTAAAATGATGAACGATGACGATTACTGGTTGGCCTGCCTCCTTGATCCTCGCTATAAAGGCAAATTGCAAAATATAATGCCACATGAGAACTTGGAACTATTATTAGCAACCAAACAATCAACTCTTGTTGACCGTTTGCTTCTGGCATTCCCTGCACACAGCGCCCGTGATCGTTCTCACACGAGCTGCAGGGGCCAGCAGACCAGAGGAGTTAGAGGGGCAGAAATCAGAAGTGGCGTTGGCCAGAGGGGTTTTCTGACCAGGTTGTGGAGTGATTTTGCTATGACCGCAGACAGGACAGGTACTGCAGCATCAATTCAAAGTGACAGGAGACAACATTTGTCCAGTATGGTTACAAACTATTTTTCATCCCTTATCGATGTTCTCCCTCAACCGTCATTCCCATTTGATTACTGGGCATCAAAATTAGACACCTGGCCAGAATTGGCAGAATATGCATTGCAGGAGCTTGCTTGCCCGGCAGCTAGTGTCCTATCAGAAAGAGTATTCAGTGCTGCAGGTTCAATACTAACAGAAAAAAGGACTCGTCTGGCTACCCAAAATGTAGATGATCTAACCTTCATTAAAATGAACCACAACTGGATTTCGAAATCTTTTGCCCCACCTTGCCCGGCTGACACCTAGCTTTCCTATGAAAAGGTCTTGCCTGTGGACTATTCTGAATGCCTTTTCCAATCTCGTAATTTTCTGCACCTGATTGTCCAGCATACGACATGTTTACACCTCACTAAATGACCAAACTCCCCACACGGGGCCGTGGTATCGACACTTGGCGACAGCACCCGTGAGAGTGCTGTTTGTCTGAAGAGGTGGGTGTGCCCGCTTTTGGTCGACGGCACTGCCACTGGGTCCCTCCTAGTACAATAAAGTGTCTCTGGCGGTGGTGGTGCGCACCCAACGTCAGACACACCGTTGTAATATGAGGGGCCCTGGGCCTGTACCGCCGGCCACAAGACAGTTCCCCCCCCAGCTCAAACAGTGCTCTATCACTTGCAAAATTATCTCACAGCTCCACCAATGTTTAGTCTATGCGCTGACATCCTTCAATGCCTGCCACTGACAATACCATTGTATTGACATTTTTGTTATGTTAGGCCTTCGAAGCCTGTCTGCGGTCACTCCTTCCACTAGGCCTCCACTGACCACACCACTGCTGCCCGTGTACCCCTGGAACCAATTTAAAATTGCCTACAGCCATGTGTTATTATTTTAGGCCTTCGATGCCTGTCTGCGGTCACTCCTTACAATATGCCTCCACTGACCACACCACTGCTGCCCGTGTACCCCTGGAACCAATTTAAAATTGCCTACAGCCATGTGTTATTATTTTAGGCCTTCGATGCCTGTCTGTGGTCACTCCTTCCACTAGGCCTCCACTGACCACACCACTGCTGCCCGTGTAACCCTGTAACCAATTTAAAATTGCCTACAGCCAGCCCAATTTTTTTACTTTAGGCCTTCGATGCCTGTCTGCGGTCACTCCTTCCACTAGACCTCCACTGACCACACCACTGCTGCCCGTGTACCCCTGGAACCAATTTAAAATTGCCTACAGCCATGTGTTATTATTTTAGGCCTTCGATGCCTGTCTGCGGTCACTCCTTACAATATGCCTCCACTGACCACACCACTGCTGCCCGTGTACCCCTGGAACCAATTTAAAATTGGCTACAGCCAGCCCAATTTTTTTATTTTAGGCCTTCGATGCCTGTCTGCGGTCCATTCTTTCTACTACTACTACACTGACCAGGCCACTGCTGCCCGTGTACCCCGGAACCAATTTAAAATTGCCTACAGCCATGTGGTATTATTTTAGGCCTTCGATGCCTGTCTGCGGTCACTCCTTACAATATGCCTCCACTGACCACACCACTGCTGCCCGTGTACCCCTGGAACCAATTTAAAATTGCCTACAGCCATGTGTTATTATTTTAGGCCTTCGATGCCTGTCTGTGGTCACTCCTTCCACTAGACCTCCACTGACCACACCACTGCTGCCCGTGTACCCCTGGAACCAATTTAAAATTGCCTACAGCCATGTGTTATTATTTTAGGCCTTCGATGCCTGTCTGCGGTCACTCCTTACAATATGCCTCCACTGACCACACCACTGCTGCCCGTGTACCCCTGGAACCAATTTAAAATTGCCTACAGCCATGTGTTATTATTTTAGGCCTTCGATGCCTGTCTGCGGTCACTCCTTCCACTAGGCCTCCACTGACCACACCACTGCTGCCCGTGTACCCCTGGAACCAATTTAAAATTGCCTACAGCCAGCCCAATTTTTTTACTTTAGGCCTTCGATGCCTGTCTGCGGTCACTCCTTCCACTAGGCCTCCACTGACCACACCACTGCTGCCCGTGTACCCCTGGAACCAATTTAAAATTGCCTACAGCCAGCCCAATTTTTTTATTTTAGGCCTTCGATGCCTGTCTGCGGTCCGTTCTTTCTACTACTACTACACTGACCAGGCCACTGCTGCCCGTGTACCCCTGGAACCAATTTAAAATTGCCTACAGCCATGTGTTATTATGTTAGGCCTTCGATGCCTGTCTGTGGTCACTCCTTCCACTAGGCCTCCACTGACCACACCACTGCTGCCCGTGTACCCCTGGAACCAACATCAGAAAATATAAAAATAAGTATTTTGCTTATAAAAAAGAAAATACTGGAGAGATATCAAATGCAGACATTTTAACATTAAAAACAAACACATACAACAAAAATCTGGTACAGTACTAAAAATGGCCACCAGCTACAATAACTTTCTCCTGCAAATAGTTAACTGAAAGGTTTTTTCAATTTAAAACACAGATATGGCATCCACCGAGTGTTGTCCTGTCGCGTCTTCTTTATATTATTGCCAAGAAGATGCAAAACAATGAAAATAATAAAATCATTATTTACCAAAAAAATAGAGTAGGTCAAAACCACATTGCAAATAAACATTCATTACAAATAAAGAAGCAGGGCGCGTCCGAGGGTGAGTATATACCTAATAAGAATATAATCACCCTCGGACGCGCCCTGCTTCTTTCTGACAGCCTTCCTTCCTAAGAATCAGCCCTTCCGTGGTGTAGAGAGAGGGTTTGTTACACTCCAAGGTGTTCCCCAGGTTGCCTTTCCTGAGCTTCGATCTTCATGCTCTCGTTTAGTAGTTGTCGGAAAGTAGGCTGCATTAGGCCTACAAATTGGGTATGGGGTGTAGAGAGATGGTGTGTTCCACTCCAAAGTGTTCCCCAGGTTTCCTCGCCAATGCTTCGATCATCATGCTCTCGTTTAGTAGTTGTTGGAAACTACGCTGCATTAGGCCTACAAATTGGGTATGGGGTGTAGAGAGATGGTGTGTTCCACTCCAAGGTGTTCTCCAGGTTGCATTTCCTGAGCTTCGATCTTCCGGCTCTCGTTTAGTAGTTGTTGGAAACTACGCTGCATTAGGCCTACAAATTGGGTATGGGGTGTAGAGAGATGGTGTGTTCCACTCCAAAGTGTTCCCCAGGTTTCCTCGCCAATGCTTCGATCATCATGCTCTCGTTTAGTAGTTGTTGGAAACTACGCTGCATTAGGCCTACAAATTGGGTATGGGGTGTAGAGAGATGGTGTGTTCCAGTCCAAGGTGTTCTCCAGGTTGCCTTTCCTGAGCTTCGATCTTCCGGCTCTCGTTTAGTAGTTGTTGGAAACTACGCTGCATTAGGCCTACAAATTGGGTATGGGGTGTAGAGAGATGGTGTGTTCCACTCCAAGGTGTTCCCCAGGTTTCCTCGCCAATGCTTCGATCATCATGCTCTCGTTTAGTAGTTGTTGGAAACTACGCTGCATTAGGCCTACAAATTGGGTATGGGGTGTAGAGAGATGGTGTGTTCCACTCCAAGGTGTTCTCCAGGTTGCCTTTCCTGAGCTTCGATCTTCCGGCTCTCGTTTAGTAGTTGTTGGAAACTACGCTGCATTAGGCCTACAAATTGGGTATGGGGTGTAGAGAGATGGTGTGTTCCACTCCAAGGTGTTCTCCATGTTGCCTTTCCTGAGCTTCGATCTTCCGGCTCTCGTTTAGTAGTTGTTGGAAACTACGCTGCATTAGGCCTACAAATTGGGTATGGGGTGTAGAGAGATGGTGTGTTCCACTCCAAAGTGTTCCCCAGGTTTCCTCGCCAATGCTTCGATCATCATGCTCTCGTTTAGTAGTTGTTGGAAACTACGCTGCATTAGGCCTACAAATTGGGTATGGGGTGTAGAGAGATGGTGTGTTCCAGTTCAAGGTGTTCTCCAGGTTGCCTTTCCTGAGCTTCGATCTTCCGGCTCTCGTTTAGTAGTTGTTGGAAACTACGCTGCATTAGGCCTACAAATTGGGTATGGGGTGTAGAGAGATGGTGTGTTCCACTCCAAGGTGTTCTCCAGGTTGCCTTTCCTGAGCTTCGATCTT
Source organism: Ranitomeya imitator (assembly GCF_032444005.1). Lineage (NCBI taxonomy): Eukaryota > Metazoa > Chordata > Amphibia > Anura > Dendrobatidae > Ranitomeya > Ranitomeya imitator. The sequence continues at coordinate 384,231,432 of NC_091284.1, forward strand.
CCGGCTCTCGTTTAGTAGTTGTTGGAAACTACGCTGCATTAGGCCTACAAATTGGGTATGGGGTGTAGAGAGATGGTGTGTTCCACTCCAAGGTGTTCCCCAGGTTTCCTCGCCAATGCTTCGATCATCATGCTCTCGTTTAGTAGTTGTTGGAAACTACGCTGCATTAGGCCTACAAATTGGGTGTGGGGTGTAGAGAGATGGTGTGTTCCACTCCAACGTGTTCTCCAGGTTGCCTTTCCTGAACTTCTATCTTCAGGCTCTCATTAAATTGTGGTTAAACGGAACAACTGCATTTGGCGTACTAGTTGGTTTGGGGCCTACTATCGGTGTCTGCCACTCCTTGCTGTTCTCCTGGTTTCCTGTCCTGAAATTCCATTTTCAGGCGCTCGTTAAGTAGTTGTTAATGTTAGACTGCATTTGGCCTACTAGTTGGGTTGGGGCCTACTATCGGTGTCTGCCACTCCTTGCTGTTCTCCTCCACTGAACAAAGCTGTGCCGCCTGTTTACTACGGTTGCCAATTTTGAACTGCATTTCGACTACTTACTGATTTGGGCCTACTCTCTGTGTCAGCCTCTCATTCCAGTTGTCCTCCACTGCAATGCCCCCTGGTTATTCCTGTGTTACCAATTTTGAACTGCATTTAGCCAACTTTATTCTTTGGGCCTATATCTGTGTTTCCTCCTCATCCTGCCCATTGCCCAGCCAGTGATAGATGAGTCTGCTGGTACATTGACCCATAACGCAACATTCCCCGTGCACGCTACACAACAACATTGTGACCCTGCTGAAAGTCAGTTTGCTCTTCCCGCATACCATACCACCTTACACGGGGACAAAGAGGAAGGTGCAGATGAAAGTGCAGGTTCCTTCATCAGGTGGGGGGAGGAATACTAGTTGGCGACGTTAATGGCACAGGGCCTCTCATAGTACGCAAAAGTGTTGCTGCCGGTGGGAGGCGCCCCCGCCGTGCAAACACACCGCTGTACTTTGAGGGGCCCTGTGCCAGTGCCAATGCCAACGAGTGGGCCCCCCCTGCTTGCTCAGGTTCACAGCACTTGCAAAGTTGAAATACTTACCTCTCCCTGCTCCACTGCCGTGACGTGGTCCAGATTTCCTGGGCCCACTAATTACTTGAACCAGCCCTACCCACCACAACTTTAGCCAAATGAACCCCAATTTCAAATGCCTTCCAATTATTATAAGGTAAATTACGCTTGACAAGCTTCATTAAGAAGAATGGATGGTTTTGACATTAAAATGGGCACTCTAGGTGTTTTCCTGGCCCCCACTCACTGCCGACTATGCTGCCCTATTGACTTGCATTGGGTTTCGTGTTTCGGTCGATCCCGACTTTACGTCATAATCGGCCGATTTCACTCGACCCGACTTTTGAGATAGTCGGGTTTCGCGAAACCCGGCTTGACTCTAAAAAGTTCAAGGTCGCTCAACTCTACTGTGTACATATCACCGTGTGGGCTTTGCTGTGTATACTACTACGTGGGCTGTGCTGTATATACTACTACGCGGGCTGTGTTGTATATACTACACGGGCTGTGCTGTATACTACTACGCGGGCTGTGCTGTATACTACTACGCAGGCTGTGCTATATTATGCAGGCTGTGCTATATACTATGCAAGTTGTGCTATATTATATGCGGGCTTTGATATATACTATGGGAGGTATATTATATTCTATGGGGGAGGCCGTGTTATATACTATGTGGCTGTGTTATATACTATTGCGGGGGTATATTCTATTCTATGGGGGAGGCTGTCTTATATACAATGGGGGGTATATTATATTCTATGGGGGAGGCTGTCTTATATACTATGGGGGGCTGCATTATATTCTATGGGGGCTACATTATATTCAATGGGGGCTACATTATATATTATGGGGAGGTGGGCTGCATTATATTCTATGGGGGGCTGTATTAGATTTTATGAGGGATGATTGCATCATACTTTTTGATGGGGCTGCATTATATTCTATGGGGATGTGGGCTGCATTCTATTCTATTCGGTGCTACATTATATTCTATGGGGGGCTGTATTATATTTATATTCAATGAGGGGTGATTGCATCATACTCTATGGGGGGCTGCATTATATTATTTGGGGGGTTACATTATACTCTGGGGTGGCTGCATTATACTCAGCAAATTCAGATGTAAGGCTACTTTCACACTTGCGTCGGTACGGGGCCGTCGCAAACCTTCGGCCAGACGTACCGACGGACGTTATGCTAAATTTAGCACAACGTGGGCAGCGGATGCAGTTTTACAATGCATCCGCTGCCCATTGTGATGAGCGTGGAGGAGGGGGCGGAGTTCCAGCCACGCATGCGCGGTCAGAAATGGCAGACACGTCGCACAAAAAAAGTTACATTGAACTTTTTTTGTGCGTCGCGTCCGCCAAAACACGACGGATCCATTGCTAATACAAGTCTATGGGTACAAAACGCATCCTGCGAGCACATTTGCAGGATCCGTTTTTTTCCGCCGGATCTTTTTTTTTCTGCCTGATCTTTTTTTTTTCCGCCGTATCCGTTTTTTCCCGCCAGATCCGTTTTTTTCTCATAGAGTTGTATTAGCGCCGGAGTGCGTCTGATGGCCACAATTTCATCCGTTTTTTGCTAGATCGGTCGCTGTGCATTTTTTCAACGTACCAAAAAAACGTTCCTCTGTATGTATTTTCCGTCCGGCAGGAACAGCTTTTTTGATGGATCCTGCAAAAACGGATTAAACGTGTGGCCACCAGGCGCAATCCGGCGCTAATACAACTCTATGAGAAAAAACAAATCTGGCGGAAAAAAAAACATCCGGTGGAAAAAAATGGATCCGGCGGAAAAAAAACGGATCCGGTTGAAAAAAACAGATCTGGCGGAAAAAAACGATCCGGTGCAAATAAACGGATCCTGCAAATGTGCTCGCAGGATGCGTTTTACCCATAGACTTGTATTAGCGACGGATCGTGACAGATGGCCAGACATCGCCTCCGTCGTGCTACGGATCTGTCGTGTTTTGGCGGACCGTCGGCACGAAAAAATGTTCAATTGAAAAAATTGTTGGCCGTCTCGCCCCCCATTTTCTACCGCACATGCGTGGCAGAAACTCCGCCCCCTCCTCCCCGCACTTCAGAATGGGCAGCGGATGCGTTGAAAAACTGCATCCGCTGCCCAAGTCTTGCACAAATTTCACAACGTGCGTCGTTACGTCGGCCCGACGCATAGCGATGGACCCATACCGACGCAAGAGTGAAAGAGGCCTTAATGAGCGTTGAATTTAAAAAGAAAAAAAAAAGCGAAAAAAAATGGTGTAGGCTCCCGCGCAATTTTCTGCGCCAGAGGGGGAAAGCCGACAGCCGTGGCCAACATCTGTAGCCTGCTATGAATACCAGCCCGCAAAAAATGATGTGGGGTCCCCCTATATTTTATAGCCAGAAAGGCTACGCATACAGCTGCGGGCTGATATTCATAGCCTAGAGAGAGACCATGGATATTGCCCCCCCCCACGGCTACAAATACCAGTCCGCAGCCGCCCCAGAAATGGCGCATCTGTAAGATGCGCCAATTCCGGCACTTAGCCCCTCTCTTCCCACTCCCGTGTAGCGGTGGGAAGAGAGGGGTAATAAGGGGTTAATGTCACCTTGCTATTGTAAGGTGACATTAAGCCGGGTTAATAACCGAGAGGCGTCAATAAGACGCCTATCCATTATTAATCCAATAGTAAGAAAGGGTTAATAAAACACACACACATTTGGGAAAAAAGTATTTTAATATTCTTCATTTAACCATACTTACCATACTTCAGCGCCTGCAAAAAAAGTAAAATAATAAACTGTATACTACCTTTCCGCCGTAGTCCAATTAATAATGAGTGTCCCACGACGATCTCCCCTATAGAACAGTGACATCGGGTGAGACAATGGCTCCTGCAGTGCATCACTGAGGTTACTCTAGTTCACTGGTCTCACTTTATGGCAATTGCTGCGTGGGAAAATGTCTCACCCAGCAATGCCAATAGTGAGACTAGGGACTATTTTCTCACAAGGGCGTAGGAATACCTTGTGAGGAATACATGATGGAAGGATACCTTCCATCATTGTGTTCCTGGAGCCCCTGGAGAGTGGTCGCATCAGCTGATGCTCCTGCTCTCCACGGGAGGTCGTCGTGGGACACTCGTTTTAATTGGATTTCTGCGGACAGGGAGTATATTGTTTGTTTATTATTTTAATATTTTTTACAGGTGACAATGGCTTCGGGGAACAAAGTGACAAGTGATGGTGAGTATGTACTCTATGTTATATGTACTTTATTCCTGTAGTATGTATGTATGTATGTACTGTTTGTCTCATGTCGACACATGGTGCATGTAGCATGTCGCATGTCGTCGCATGGTGCATTTCGCATGGCGAATGTTGCATGTCGTCGCATGGTGCATGTCGCATGCCGTCACATGGTGCATGCAGCATGTCACATGTCGTCGCATGGTGCATGTCGCATGGTGCATGTCGTTGCATGGTGCATGACGTTGCATGGCGCATGTCGCATGTCGTCGCATGTCGTCGCATGGTGCATGTCGCATGTCGGCGCATGGTGCATGTCGTCGCATGGTGCATGTTGTCGCATAGTTCATGTCGCATGTCAGCGCATGGTGCATGTCGGCGCATGGTGCATGTAGCATGTCGTCGTATGGTGAATGGCACATGTCGTCGCATGGTGCATGTCGTCGCATGCCATCACATGGTGCATGCAGCATGTTGCATGGTGCATGTCGTTGCATGTAGCATGGTGCATGTCGCATGTCGCCACATGGTGCATGTCGTATGGTGCATGTCGTTGCATGGTGCATGACGTCGCATGGCACATGTTGCATGTCGTCGCATGGTGCATGTTATCGCATGGTGCATGTAGCATGTCGTCGCATGGTGAATGGCGCATGTCGTCGCATGGTGCATGTCGTCGCAAGCCGTCACATGGTGCATGCAGCATGTCGCATGTTGCATGTCGTTGCATGTAGCATGGTGCATGTCGCATGTTGTCCCATGGTGCATGTCGTATGGTGCATGTCGTCGCATAGTGCATGTCGCATGTGCATGTTGTCGCATGGTGCACGTTGTCGCATGCTGTCACATGGTGCATGCAGCATGTTGCATGGTGCATGTCGTTGCATGGTGCATGTAGCATGTCGTCGCATGGTGCATGTCACATGGTGCATGTCGTCGCATGGTGCATGTCGCATGTCATCGCATGGTGCATGTCGTCGCATGGCACATGTCGTCGCATGTCGCATGCCGTCACATGGTACATGCAGCATGTCGCATGGTGCATGTCATCGCATGGTGCATGCTGTCACATGTCGTCACATTGTGCATGTCGTCGCATGGTGCATGTCGTCGTATGGTGCATGTCGCATGTTGGCGCATGGTGCATGTCGTCGCATGGTGCATGTCGTCGCATGGTTCATATCGCATGTCGGCGCAGGGTGCATCTCGTCGCATGGTGAATGAAGCATGTCAACGCATGGTGCATGTCGTCGCATACAGTCACATGGTGCATGCAGCATGTCGCATGGTGCATGTCGATGCATGGTGCATGTAGCATTGTGCATGTCGTCGTATGGTGCATGTCGTCGCATGGTGCATGAGTTGCATGATGTCACATGGTGTGTGTTGTATGTATGTATGTACTGTGTATGTTTTTTTTTTTTTACATTCAACACATTAGCCGGATGATGGGACTACTACTGTCCCATCATTGGCTAATGTGTCACTCACTGTCAGTGTAGCAGGCAAAGCCCGATGGGACTTGTAGTCCCATCGGACGATGCCTGCACACACACACACAGCGCCGGCACACACACACACACAGCGCCGGCACACACACACACACACACAGCGCCGGCACACACACACACACAGCGCCGGCACGCACACACACAGCGCAGGCACACACATGCCGGCGGGCAGACACCGGCGCCGACGGGCAGACACCGGCACCAGTGGGCAGACACCGGCGCCGGCAGGCAGACCCCCAGCGACAGCAGCACAGCCCCGCCCGCAGATCCCAGCAGCACTTAGTAAACACAGAGCCCCGCCCACCCCCAGCACAGCCCTGCAGGCAGCCCCCAGCACCGCCCACAGCCCAGTCACTCTTGCTGAGTGACTGCTGACTGTGGGGGCTGGTCACGCCTGCTGCTGACGTCACGTCAATTTCTAGAGTCTGGAAATTGACATGACGTCGGCAGAAATGAGCGGCGGCTGCAGCCTGGGGGTCACGCGACCCGGACTCAGCAGCCAGAATAGCGCCGCTCACAGGCAAAAATGGCAACGGAAGGTAATTACACAAATCATTAGGGGCCCCGGGGGGGTGCATTGGGTTGTTAATTGAAAGTAGTAGACAACCCCTTTAATGACCGGGCCAATTTTTACAATTCTGACCGCTGTCCCTTTATAAGGTTTAAACTCTGGAACGCTTCAATGGATCCTAATGATTCTGACAATGTTTCCTCGTAACATATTGTACTTCATGATAGTTGTAAAATTTCTTTGATATTACCTGCATTTATTTGTGGGAAAAAAAAGGAATTTTGGCGAAAATTTCGCAATTTTCTAACTTTGAATTTTAATGCCCTTAAATCAAAGAGATATATCACACAAAATACTTAATAAGTAACATTTCCCACATGTCTACTTTACATCAGCACAATTTTGGAACCAAAATTTCATTTTGTTAGGGAGTTATAAGGGTTAAAAGTTGACCAGCAATTTTTCATTTTTACAACACCATTTTTTTAAGTCATTTTGAGGAGTCAATATGATAGAAAATAACCAAGTGTGAAACCATTCTAAAAATTGCATCCCACAAGGTGCTCAAAACCACATTCAAGAAGTTTATTGACCCTTCAGGTGTTTCACAGGAATTTTTGGAATGTTTAAAAAAAAAGCGAACATTTAACTTTCTTTCACAAAACATTTACTTCAGTTCCAATTTGTTTTATTTTACCAAGGGTAACTGGATAAAATGGACTACAAAATTAGTTGTACAATTTATCCTGAGTATGCCAATATCCCATAAGTGGGGGTAAATCACTGTTTGGGCGCATGGCAGAGCTCAGAAGGGAAGGAGCGCCATTTGACTTTTCAATGCAAAATTGACTGGAATTGAGATGGGACGCCATGTTGCGTTTGGAGAGTTCCTGATGTGCCTAAACATTTAAACCCCCCACAATTGACAACATTTTGGAAAGTAGACCCCTAAGGAACTTATATAGATGTGTGGTGAGAACTTTGAACCCCCAAGTGTTTCACTACAGTTTATAACGCAGAGCTTCACAGAGGTTTATAATGCAGAGCCAGAAAAAAAAACATCATATTTTGTCACAAAAAATATATTTTCGCCACCAATTTTTTATTTTACAAAGGGTAAGAGAAGAAATTGGACCCCAAAACTTGTTGTGCAATTTATCCTGAGTACGCTGGTACCCCATATGTGGGGTAAACCACTGTTTGGCTGCATGGCAGAGCTCGGAATGGAAGGAGCACCATTTGACTTTTCAATGCAAAATTGACTGGAATTGAGATGGGACACCATGTCGCGTTTGGAGAGCCCCTGATGTGCCTAAACATTGAAACCCCCCACAAGTGACACCATTTTAGAAAGTAGACTCCCTAAGAAACTTATCTAGATGTGTTGTGAGAGCTTTGAACCCCCAAGTGTTTCACTACAGTTTATAACGCAGAGCCGTGAAAATAAAAAAAAATTTTTTTCACAAAAATAATACTTTGGCCCCCAGTTTTGAATTATCCCAAGGGTAACAGGAGAAACTGGACCTTTAAAGTTGTTGTCCAATTTGTCCTGAGTACGCTGATACTCCATATGTGGGTGAAACTACCGTTTGGGCACATGGGAGAGCTCAGAAGGGAAGGAGCGCCGTTTAGAATGCAGACTTAGATGGAATGGTCTGCAGACATCACATTGCGTTTGCAGAGCCCCTAATGTACCTAAACAGTAGAAACCCCCCACAAGTGACCCCATATTGGAAACTAGACCCCCATGGAACTTATCTAGATGTGTTGTGAAAACTTTGAACCCCCCAAATGTTTCACTATAGTTTATAACGCAGAGCCGTAAAAATAAAAAAATCATTTTTTCCACAAAAATGTTTTTTTAGCCCCCCCAAATTTTTATTTTTCCAAGGGTAACAAGAGAAATTGGACCCCAAAAGTTATTGTCCAATTTTTCCTGAGTATGCTGATACCCCAAATATGGGGGGAACCACCGTTTGGGTGCATAGCAGTGCTCGGAAAGGAAGGAGCGCCCTTTGGAATGCAGACTTAGATGGATTGGTTTGCAGGCTTCACATTGCATTTGCAGAGCCCCTGATGTACCCAAACAGTAGAAACCCCCACATGTGACCCATATTGGAAACTAGACCCCCGAAGGAACTTATCTAGGTGTGTTGTGAGAACTTTGAACCCCCAAGTGTTTCACTACAGCTTATAATGCAGAGCCGTAAAAATAAAAAATATTTTTTCCCACAAAAATGTTTTTTTTAGCCCCCCCAAAATTTTTATTTTACCAAGGGTAACAAGAGAAATTGGACCCCAGAAGTTGTTGGCCAATTTGTCCTGAGTACGCTGATACCCCATATGTTAGGGTAAACCCCGTTTGGGAGCACAGGAGAGCTTGGAAGGAGCACTGTTTTACTTTTTCAACGCAGAATTGGCTGGAACTGAGATAGGACGTCATGTCGCGTTTGGAGAGCCCTTGATGTGCCTAAACAGTGGAAGCCCCCCTAACCCTAGCCCCAACCTTAACCCTAGCCCCAACCCTAGTCCTAACTCTAGCCCCAACCCTAACCCTAGCTCCAACCCCAACCCTAACCCTAGCCCCAACCCTAACCCTAGCCCCAACCCTAACCCTCACCCTATCTCCAACCCTAACCCTAGCCCCAACACTATCACCAACCCTAACCCTAATGGGAAAATGGAAATAAATACTTTTATTATTTTTCCCTAAGGGGGTGATGAAGGGGGGTTTGATTTACTTTTATAGCAGGTTTTTTTAAAGGATTTTTGTGATTGGCAGCCGTCACACACTAAAAGATGCTTTTTATTGCAAAAAATAGTTTTTGCGTCTCCACATTTTGAGAGCTGTAATTTTTCAATATTTTGGTCCACAGAGTCATGTGAGGTCTGTTTTTTTGCGAGACAAGTTGACGTTTTTATTGGTACCATTTTCGGGCATGTGACATTTTTTGATCGCTTTTTATTCCGATTTTAGTTAGGCAGAATGACCAAAAACCAGCTATTCATGAATTTCTTTTTGGGGGGTGCATTTATACCGGTCCACGTTTGGTAAAATTGATAAAGCAGTTTCATTCTTCGGGTCAGTACAATTACAGCGATACCTCATTTATATAATTTTTTATGTTTTGGCGCTTTTATGCGATAAAAACTATTTTATAGAAAAAAATAATTATTTTTGCATCGCTTTACTCTGAGGACTATAACTTTTTTACTTTTTCGCTGATGATGCTGTATGGTGAGTCGTTTTTTGGGGGACAAGATAATGTTTTCAGTGGTACCATGGTTATTTATATCCGTCTTTTTGATAGCGTGTTATTCCACTTTTTGTTCGGCAGTATGATAATATAGCGTTGTTTTTTGCCTCGTTTTTTTTTTATGGTGATCACTGAAGGGGTTAACTAGTAGGACAGTTTTATAGGTCGGCTCATTACGGATGCGGCGATACTAAGTATGGGTCATTTTATTGTTTTGTTTTAGATAAAGAAATGTATTTATGGGAAGAATATTTTTTTTCTTTATTTAGGATTTTTTTTTTTTTACATTTGGGGGGCATCGTTGTTATAGGGTCACATCGCCGATCTGACACTTTGCGGAACACTGTGACAGATCAGCGAGCAAGCCACCTCCCTGCAGGACCCGGAAGGCCCCCCGCAGCCATATTGGATCCGGGCCTGCAGGGTGGAGGAGGTAGGATACCCTCGGAGCAACGTGATCACATCGCGTTGCTCCGAGTGTCTCAGGGAAGCACGCAGGGAGCCCCCACCTGCATGATGCTTCCCTATACCGCCGGAACACTGCGATCATCTTTGATCTTACTAACCTCCCTATTGCATTGACTGATTTAGTGGTCACTGACCCTTAAAAAACTTATATTATTATACTTATGTGGTAATGGGGAGTTTTTTTTTGTAATAACCTTGTGCACTTTAACTTTGTATGGAATCTTATCTCTGAAAGGGGATTTCTCCATTTATGAGTATTCCATCTCAAGTTTCGGTGCCTGTGATGTGACACATGTTTTTGGTGTACCTGTAGCCGCATTCAAATTTCTCTGTTCTGATAACGGCTCCGTGATAGATGTGAATAGTTATTTTTTTTTAAATATTTTCTATTAAACTAATTTTTATTTTAACATAAACTGACATATCAAGGACATCGACTAATGACCAATACAGGAAAGATGTCCAAATAATTTCTGGACCGCAGGACAACTCCCATTAACAATAACACCTATAAAGAAACAGAGTGTAACGCCCCAAAAGGAATATTTAATACTGTACGTAATATAGTGAAAAATGTATAACTTTATTGAAAAATACACAACATCATAATAGGACAGTAAAGAACTATTAAAGAACTATTCTATTAAGAACTCAAGATGCAGTGCCGCATAGGAGAGCCCATTGGAAAGGAATCTGTGAGGGAATAAAAAAAAAATTACAAATCCATGCCTCAAAAAAAAAAAAAGTTAAGGCCTGCTTAAAAGTTCTGTGCAAAAGAAAATAAGCCCTCCCTTCATAAAAAATAAAAAAATCAATTCCTTTGCTCCTAGTCAAAGCAGCATATAATGTCCAAGGCAAAATGTGACACTGAAAATAAGGAACTAAACAGGGAAAAAACACTACAACAAAAGGAATTTATTGAAAACACAAAAGAACATGGATCTTACAACCATCAATCACATCATAATGCTAAAAATTAGTTTAAATAATAACACCTGTAAAGAAACAACGGAGTGTAACGCCCCAAAAGGAATATTAAACACTGTACGTAATATAGTGAAAAATGTATAACTTTATTGAAAAATACACAACATCATAAAAGGACAGTAAAATGATGGATAGTTGGTGATGACACGAAAAACAAACACAGCGGTACCATAATAATACATTTTAGCACCCAATAGTAACACAGATCTTGGATTTCAGATCTCAATGTGAAAATCTAGCTGCACTTCATATAAATAAATAGATAGGTAAATAGAGATCTTCCAAGCACCCACAGGAAACTCCAGCACTACCCCAAGTGAGTAAAAAATGACATCCTGCTGGGAAACCCATGAACTGCCACCATGAAGTAAAGTGCCAAGTGCTCAGCATCTATATTGCATAAGGTGCTTACCCACATGGGAATGGTGCCCGCCGGGTTTGTAGCTCCGACGTACATTTCACAATAAAATTTGCTTCCTTGGGAGGCTTGTGTGAGTTGCTGAATTGGAGGGGCTTTTATAATGAGCACAGAACAGCTGATCGCAAGCGGCGTCACTCAATGACGCGCATGAGAGGCGTATCTTGGGTTGCATCATCGTCACGTCCGGCAGTCCCAGCACTGAAGGGGATAGGGAGGAAAACTCTTCATGACGTCAGTACTCCCCTCAGTGCTGATAGGACGCCATCGAGAGGAGTGTGCAAAGGCCCAGTCTACCGCGCATGCGCGTACCGCGGCCACCATCTTACATACTGGCTATAAACCGGGCAGGAATACCGTAAGTATGAATCAGGAGACAGAACCAGTGTACACTGTGAAATCACCCAGAACTAAGCGGATATACCAAAACCGGAGCTGTATCAGCAAAGTCCTTAAACATACAGCAGTATTTCATACAATTGTAATGCAGAAGGGATTCTTCATTGTGTAACTCCGCAGTCCTGAGCTCAGATTGATAGCCATGGAAGCGTGCTAATGCGTTCCTAGATCTGTTATATTAGATAAGCCAAAGAGTCCCTCCAAAAGAACCATCACAGTAAAAGTCCAATACATATATGCTAAAAATAAAAAATGATTAAAATAAATAACAGCAACCAAAATAAAAAACAAGGGAGACATAAAAAACAGAAACCACAAAAAAAGGAAATAAAAACAGGTGCTATTGTGCTTTTGCCACCACCACCAGATGCACCACCACCACCATCAGCACCAGCTGGCAACCACCGCCCATGGGCTCTTCCACCAGACTTCCTCATTATTTGGAAAATCTAACCAAAATAACAACCGTTATATGGTAATGTAAAACAAGGTAGAAGGTGTATATAAACGTGTTGAGAATTTAAATCTCCCTTTTTTGGGGGGAGACTGAACCAAAACTCAGGCCCTGTGCATAAAACAAAACAATGTAAGTGGCAGAAAAAGTGGCTGGCTGACATACAACAAACTAACAGGACTGAAGTATATCCACTTTGTGAGAATTTGAATCTCACTTTTTTGGGGGGAGACTGAACCAAAACTCAGGCCCAGTGTATATAACAACACGATCTAAGTGGCAGAAAGTGGCTGGCTGATATACGACAAACTAACAGGACTGCAGTATATCCACTTTGTGAGAATTTGAATCTCACTTTTTTGGGGGAAGACTGAACCAAAACTCAGGCCCAGTGTATAAAACAACACATTGTAAGTGGCAGAAAGTGGCTGGAAGATATATGAAAAAAGGCAGCCTAATAAGCTACAGAGCTGATGCACAAAAATATAGCCTCCACTGTCCCTGCAAGCAGTTTGGGGGTTAATCTTCCCTCCCTAACTATATCCCTTCTTCTGATGAAGTTGCAGCAACCTCTCCCTATGCTAAGATTGGCAGAAGATGGCGGTCGGCGTGCACGCCCCTTTATAGCCCCTGTGATGCCGTAGAAAGCCAATCACTGTAATGCCCTTCTCTAAGATGGTAGGGACCGAGACCTATGTCATCACGCTGCCCACACTCTGCAACCTCCTTCATTGGCTGAAAAATGGCACTGAAAGCGTCATACGAAACGTGACTTTTGCACACAGATCGCCGACCTCATAGCCGATCCCACACTAATAATAATAATAATTAATTAATAATAATTCTCCCATTATGGGTCAGCGGATGTGCAATAATAAGTTTTACCTCCTGCCACCCCCACCTCAGCTGCCAGGGTCTACTATGGAAGCAGTGCCATATGTGATGATGGCTGATAAGACCTTTCAATTAACACGCAACCTTATGAGGCCCTAACCACGTAGAAGCCTGGACTACTGGTACACAATTTGTAATTTCCACCAATCACACACATGACGACTTGTGGACGGCGCCTTTGGCATTCTCTGTGCCAAATAGCATGTACTACAGTCAGTCATTCAACTTAGTGTTAGGTTGGTCTCAAATAGACCATCAGGTATATTGGATAGCTTTCAAATTGTGTGGATGCTCGAGCAAGTGATGGATAGAAACAGAGTGTATCTGTATCAAATGCCATAATTTATTCAATCACATCTCGCCCTTATATACTGTTTTGAGTGGGTGTATACATCCTTGTTATACATCCTGTTATGCGCACATCAGCTGTTTATTACTAATGAGATCATTATTATTGATCAAGTGATTTTCCATCATAAGTGAACTGTGAACAGATGTTTAATTATATAAGGTCCAACTGGCCAATAGCCTCCACCTAATACAGTTTATAACCCATTATTTGTATAAGCTGGCTATTTCTAGCCCTGCCACCCATCATTATTTACCTTTGGTCAACATAACTCTATGTGTAGTCTGTAATGTCAGCAACTTGATTCAAAGGTCAGAATGTTAAGGTGGTCTCTGACTTCCCTATCATTAGTGAGGGAAATGTGAATGAGGTTATAAAAGCCTGTATTGTACTTCATAACTTCACCAGATTATATGACTGTACCTCAAATGCTGGCAATGAATATCCCTAAACAAATACTGGAATGGCTTCTACACCTGGACTTCATCCATGTTGTCAGCCCCCTGAACTTAAAGTGTTCACAAAAAATATTTTGTTTCACCAGGGAGATCTACTCCATAGCAAGAGAATGCGTTTTCTATGTATTTTTTTTTAATAAATATAGTCACGTTAATGTTTGAAGTGTGTGATGTGTTGGCATAACAATGTGCAGACTCTGAAAATAACCATATCATCTATCTCATCAGAACACCACAAAACACTTATATTGTTTACACTGTTTTTACTCAAAGCATAATTTTTTTTATAAACAAGCAACCATATTTCCATCATGTGGCATATTTGGCCTATGAAGCTGGGCCTATAGTAAAAAAAATCAAAACAACATAAAATAAAGGTCCATTTCCAATGAACCTTAGAGGTTGTGGTAGGTTGCGGGTGGTAATGATATGACGGCAGCTTGTGGGGGTTGCCTTGGTTGTTGTGCAACCTCAATTTGACCCTGTGGGTTTGCAGACGTAAGTCAAGATGATGTAGGATCAAATGATGCTGTGGTGGAGGATAGTAGTGGGCAGTTTGGTACTGAAATGGGTACTCCTGGGTAGAGGTGTGCCCAGTTGTTTCAGACCCACCAATATGGCCATGTCGACCATACACATGTTCGGACCAGCCTCCAACAGTGGGTCTGATCAAGTGGCCATATTGGGCAGGTGTAGTATTGTCATAATATTGGACCTGTGTTGGCCGATATTGGATTTGGACGGGCTGTGGCTGAGATATAGGCTTTCGAGGAGGAAGTGGCTCAAAAACTGATTGAGCCTACACTTCTGGTAGTCCCGGCATTTGCAGTTGGTTGCTACTAGACAATTGGTACCTTTCCAAATAATGAAATACAGGGTTTGGGTTATTTGGTGGTGTTCAGGCATCAATCAGGATCTGTATTGCCCCTCTGACATGCAGCCTCACCTCACGGGGAATTGGACCAAGAAACCATGCCAGACTGCGGGCGTAAGCTTCCTCCCCATCACCATTTACAGTCCTGGTCAAATAGTCCTACATCCCACTGTCGACTTGCCTCCTGATGCCAGTGGTTGTTTTCTCTCTCCTGTCCCGGCCACAGCGTGTGATGGGGGAGCCTGAAGTGATGTATCCAGAGCCAAGGTTGAGCTGCAACTGTTGCCCTGGTCCTCCTCTGTGTGTTGTCCATTTTTTTCTCGCACCCATAGACTTGCATTGGCGAGTCTCGAATGATATACGGTGCAAATCGCAGCATGCTGCAATTTCACTCGCATGTATAATACGGCTGAGAAAAAAAACGGTGATACGAACTGCCCCATAGATTAACAGTGGCCCGAGTGCTATGCGATTTTTTTCTCGCATAACACTCATCCGTATTCCTCTCTAGTGTCACTCCAGCCTTAAAATAATTAATTGAAAGGGGGGGTGTTCAAAATAATAGCAGTATGGAGTTTAATTAGTGAGGTCAATCATTCTGTGAAAACATAGATGTGAATCAGGTGGCCCTTATTTAAGGGTGAAACCAGGACAAGTTGTACATGAATTTCTCCTTGAAAGCCTCAGAAATATGGGTCATTCGAGACATTGTTCAGAAGAACAATATACTTTTATTAAAAAAGTTCAGACAATGATAGGCTGCTCAGCTAAAATGATCTCCAATGCTTTAAAATGGAAAGCCAAATCAGAGAGATGTGAAGAAAATGGAAGACTACCATTCGAATGAATGGAAGAATAGCCAGAATGGCAAAGGCTCAGTCAATGAACAGCTCCAGGATGACCAAAGACAGTCTGAAATTATCTGTGAAGACTCTGACAGTTAGAATATGCATGTGTGAAGCTAATCTCTTTACAAGAAGACCAAGCAAAGTCCCACTGTCAAAAACCATGTACTGAAATGGATACAATTTGCCAAAGAACACATCAGCTGGCCTAAATAGAAGTGGAGAAACATTTTGTGGACTGAAGAAAGTAAAATTGTTCTTTTTGGGCCCAAGGGCTGCAGACAGTTCATCAGATGACCCCCAAACTCTGCCTTCAAGCCATTGTACACTCTGAAGACAGTGAAGCATGGTTGTGCTTAATGATATGGACATGTTTCTGTTACTATGGTGAAAGACCTATTTATCATACATCAAGGATCATTGACCAGTTTGCATATATTAAAATACTTGAAGAGGTCATGTTGCCCTACGCTGAAGAGGATATGTCCTTGAAATTGGTATTTCAACAAGACAACAACCCTAAACACCAGTAAATGAGCAAAATCTTAGTACCAGTCCAATAAAATTGAGGTTATGGAGCGGCCAGCCCAATCCCTTGACCTTAATCTGATGGACCACTTGTGGGGTGACATTAATAATGCTGTTTCTGAGGCAAAGTCAACAAATGCCAATAAATTGTGGTATTTAGTCAAAGCCTCCTGGGCTGGAATAATAATTGACAAGTGCCAGAAGTTGGTTGACTCTATGCAACATAGATGTGATAGATGTGTTCTATAAACTGTGGGTATACAATTAAATATTAGGTTAGTCTTTTACAGGAATGTTAAATCCTCAAAAAAATAGTACATATTGTGGGTTTGCAAAAACAAATGCAGATACTGCTATTTTTTAGATGAGCTCAATGTTTACTATTTTGTTATTTTTTGTAAAGTAGTTAAAATTATATACATTTCACTTGATGTTTTGAATTAGAAAACAGTGCAATGGTCTCAATGCATGGAAATAAAAACTAGTATAAAGATGTTGTGTTTACCTCATGTTTTTGAACATACTGCTATTATTTTGAACACTATTGTAAGTTATGATTATGACACAAGTTTGTAAATTTGAAAATACAAAAATTGTCTCATGTCTTCATTTTCTGGGATCTGTAACTTTATACTTTATTTTTCCATTGATGGATCAGTTTGATGGCTTGTTTTTTGTTGTTGTTTTATTTTTGCACGGTGAGGCTATTATTTTATATACCATTTTGGTTTACTTATGATGCTAAGATCACTTTTAAACTAGGAAATGGGAGTGAGTCAAACTTTTAGGCAGTACATACTTATCCAAACATATTTTGCTCACTGTTTTTAAATATAATTAAGTTAATATTTCCCCAGTTCTTTTCAGACCTAGTTAGGCACATTGAGCAGTCAGTCCATAGAGTTAGGGTCCATTCATTGAGGTCACCATGTTGCTGGTGGATAGCTTACACACTTTTCATCAAAATTGTTAACTTACTACTAGTGATGAGTGAACACTAAAATGCTCGAATGATCGATACTCAAATCAAGCAAGTCGGACACTTGGACCCGCTCAACTCCAGTAACGAGTGTAATGGAATTCAATGGGAAACGCAAGCATTTTTCATGCAGACCCTCCCAGAAGGTTTGGGGAGGGCAGGAATACTTCTGGAATGGATGGAAACAGCGCTCAAGTGGAATGGGAATAGCATGTGAAAGATGCCTGGATGCATCTCTGACTCCCAGATCGCTGCTGGGAACAATGTTGTCAAAGTATTATGAGCATTACGAAGTTACAGTAAAACAAGTAAAGCTGATGATAAAATAAATTTAACTGGAAAAAATGTTAGGAAACATTATTTCTTGTATACTGACAATGGAATCCAGACTCACAGAATAAACTCACATGGTGCACACAACCGATTCAGTAATTGGAAGGGGGGAAATAAGGGAAAGAGAATTGTAAATAAAAATGATCCTTTATTGTAAACCGCAAATTAAAATGTAGAATTTTAAATGAATTATCATACATCATAAGATGTAACTTGGATCATATTGTGTGAGTTATAATTTTATAAACACACCTATGATCTAGAAGTTCCCAAGTGAAAATGTCTCAGATTTATGATATAGATGATATCCCAGCCACTGACCCTATAATAATAGGCTGGGTTTAACTTAAATGGTTCACTAAAAGAATCCAATGGCTTAGGATTAAATTGTCATCATAGTTAGCTCACCATTGGTATTCCCGATATTATATTTAACTAGCTGAAGAGCCTGGCGTTGCCTGGGCATAGTAAATATCTGTGGTTAGTTATAGCACCTCACGTCTCTTATTTTCCCATCATGCCTCTCATTTTCTCCCTTACACCTCTTATTTTCTCCCTTATACCTCTCATTTTCACCCTCTCTCCTCTTATTTTCCCACTCATTCCTCTCACACTTGTCATTTCGACCTCACATCTGTCATTTTCCGATCACTCCACTATTTTCCCTCACTCCTCTCATTTTGCATTCACACCTTTTCATTTTCACCTCACACCCCTCATTTTCACCTCAGTATATACATGTTTGTCATCTCCCTTATATATAGTATACACCTGTATGTCTTCTCTTGTATATAGTATATACCTGTATGTCATCTCCCCTCTAAAGAGTATAAACCTGATGTATGTCATCTCCTCCTGTATATTATATTTACCCATGTGTCATCTCCTCCTGTATATATTATATACCTGTATGTCATCTCTTCTGTATATACTATATACCTGTATGTCATCTCCTCCTCTATATAGTATATACCTGTATGTCATCTCCTGTATATAGTATATACCTGTATGTCATCTCCCCTGTATATAGTATATACCTGCTGTATGTCATCTCCTCTATATACCTATGTGTCATCTCCTCTTTTATATAGTATATACCTGTATGTCATCTCCTCCTATATATAATATATACATGTGTCATCTCCTCCTGTATATAGTATGCACCTGTAAGTCATCTCCTCCTGTATATAGTATATAACTGTGTATCATCTGCTCCTCTATATAGTATATACCTGTGTGTCATCTCCACTGTATATAGTATATACCTGTGTGTCATCGCCCCTGTATATAGTATATACCAGGTTGTCATCTTTTCCTGCATATAGTATATACCTGTATGTCATCTCCTCCTGTATATAGTATATAGTATATACCTGTGTGTCATGTCCTCCTGTATATAATATATACCTGTATGTCATATCCTCCTGTATATAGTATATACCTGTGTGTCATCTCCCCTGTATATAGTATATATGTGTGTGTGATCTCCTCCTGTATTTAGTATATACCTGTGTGTCATCTCCTCATGTATATAGTATATACCTTTGTGACATCTCCTCCTGTATATAGTATATACCTGTATGTCATCTCCTCCTGTATATAGTATATACGTGTGTCATCTCATCCTGTATATAGTATATACCTGTGTGTCATCTCCTCATTTATATAGTATATACCTGTGTGACATCTCCTCCTGTATATAGTATATACCTGTATGTCATCTCCTCCTGTATATAGTATATACGTGTGTCATCTCCTCCTGTATATAGTATATACCTGTAAGTCATCTCCTCCTGTATATAGTATATACCTGTGTCATCTGCTGCTGTATATAGTATATACCTGTGTGTCATCTCCTCCTGTATATAGTATATACCTGTGTGTCATCTGCTCCTGTATATAGTATATACCTGTGTGTCACCCCTCCTGTATATAGTATATACCTGTGTGTCATCTCCTCCAGTATATATTATATACCTGTGTGTCATCTCCTCCTGTATATAGTATATATCTGTGTGTCATCTCCTCCTGTAATAGACCGAATTCACACGTTATTTGGTCAGTATTTTTACCTGAATATTTGTAAGCTAAATTGGCAGCCTGATAAATCCCCAGCCAACAGGAAGCCCTCCCCCCTGGCAGTATATATTAGCTCACACATACACATAATAGACAGGTCATGTGACTGACAGCTGCCATATTTCTTATATAGTACATTTGTTGCTCTTGTAGTTTGTCTGCTTATAAATCAGATTTTTATTTTTGAAGGATAATACCAGACTTGTGTGTGTTTTAGGGCGAGTTTCATGTGTCAAGTTGTGTGTGTTGAGTTGCGTGTGGCGACATGCATGTAGCGACTTTTGTGAGATGAGTTTTATGTGGCGACATGCGTGTAGCAACTTTTTGTGTGTCGAGTTGCATGTGACAGGTTAGTGTAGCAAGTTGTGTGCAGCAAGTTTTGCGCATTGCGAGTTTTGCGCGTGGTGAGTTTTATGTGTGGTGCCTTTTGAGTATGTGCAAGTTTTGTGTGAGGCAACTTTTGCATGTGTTGCAACTTTTGTGCATGTGGCAATTTTTCCGCGTGTGCAAGTTTTGCATGTGGCGAGTTTTCCATGAGGTGAGTTTTGCACATGTGGCAAGTATTGCGTGAGCCTAGTTTTGCGTGAGCCTAGTTTTGCATGTGGCGAATTTTGAGCGGCGACTTTTGTGTTTCGACTTTTATGTGGTGAGGTTGGTGTATGTGTGGTGAAATGTGTGCTGAGGGTGTTATATGTGTTCAAGCACGTGGTAGTGTGTGGCGCATTTTGTGTGTGTGTTCATATCCCCGTGTGTGGCGAGTATCCCATGTCAGTGCTCCACCTTAGCAACTGTGCGGTATATACTCTTTGGCGCCATCGCTCTCACTCTTTAATTCCCCCTTGTTCACATCTGGCAGCTGTCAATTTGCCTCCAACACTTTTCCTTTCGCTTTTTCCCCATTATGTAGATAGGGGCAAAATTGTTTGGTGAATTGGAAAGCGCAGGGTTAAAATTTCACATCACAACATAGCCTATGACGCTCTCGGGGTCCAGACGTGTGACTGTGCAAAATTTTGTGGCTGTAGCTGCGACGCCTCCAACACTTTTCATTTCACTTTTTCCCCATTATGTAGATAGGGGCAAAATTGTTTGGTGAATTGGAACGCGCAGGGTTAAAATTTTGCCTCACAACATAGCCTATGACGCTCTCGGGGTCCAGACGTGTGACTGTGCAAAATTTTGTGGCTGTAGCTGCGACGGTGGAGATGCCAATCCCGGACATACATACATACATACATACATACATACATACACACACATACACACACACACACATTCAGCTTTATATATTAGATTGAGGGGCTTACATTATGCAGCACTTAAATAGTTATTGGTTCATATATTACCAGCAAGTAAATGACTGTGGCACTGTAAAGCTGTATGCAAATCAAAATGAATGCCGGTGATCCCCGATCCACCTTTTGGTGTCGGCTGCAGGTATCATCAGCATTGCAATTAAACCGCTCCACTGGTTGTAAATTGCAAACCAGAGCAGATAGATGTTACTACCGCCATCTGGCAATATTACGAGTAAATAAGTAGGTTCAAATGACGGTGATCCCTGATCCACCTTTCGGTGTCGGCTGAGCATGTCATCAGCACTGCAATTAAACCGCTCCGTAAGTTCAAATGCCGGTGATCCCCGATTCACCTGTCCATGTTAATTACGGAGATCGTTGGCAATTTAACTTACTTATCTTATTGCCAGATGGTGGCACTAACATCTATCTGCTCTGGTTTGCAATTCACAACTAGCGGAGCGGTTTAATTGCAGTGCCAATGATACCCACAGCCGACACCAAATGTAGCCATTTTGTTGGGTTTTTGTGGACAACCAAACCGCGAGTGGGGTGGGAGGTTGTCCATCTAATTTCCACTGCAATACGTGGTCTAGAGCTTAAATAGTTGGCCTCCAGAGGCAGTCATTGTTCAATGCGACTGTAGGAGCTAACTCCATAGAAGTGTTTTGTGCTGGAACTAACCTGAATCGTGTGTGTTTTGCAAACTGTGAGCGGAAAAATGCCTGCTACCACAAGGACTGTACTTTTTGCTACCATTTTGTTTTACTTCTTGTTTTGCCCTGTTTTTATTTCACCTTGATTTATGCCCCATATAATAAACCAGTTATTAAAGTTCTTAAAGAGACAGTGTTCCCATGTCTGCCTCCGTGTACAGGTGAGTGAGCTGATCTACCACAATATGTAAGAGAATTGTAGAGGTAGGCCTCATATACATCCTGAAAAAATGCCGTAAGGATCATGCACACCCTGGAAAAATTAAGAGTTTAAGTCAGGTCTTGACCCTGTACATATGGTGGAGAAGGTGGTGAACACAAAAAACCATCTTGTATTCCTCCTCATCCTCCTCCTCCTCATTATCACGTAATCTGCGCTGAAAAGATGAGAGGAGGCTAAACTAGGCACCCTGTGTACTTTCTTCCTTCATCTCCACCTGATCTGCATACAAAGCTTCCTCTATTATTGTGAGCAGCGAGCGTTTAAGTTGACACAGAAGTGGGATGGTTACTCTGATTATGACTAGAGATGACCAAACATCGTCAGCTGCCTCCTTATAAGGTAAGCTAAAATGCTTACCGAAGAAGCTGCATCGGGAACCTAGATACCTGGAGCTCCCCGATAATCAGTGGTGCAACACCTCAGCGGCATGAGTAGTGGTTGTGTGACAGTAACAACACATAGGCTCTCCATGCATGTGTTGTGACTGTCACACAGCTGTGAACCATGCAGCTGCGGTGCCAAACAGCTGATTATCGGGATCGTTACAGATATCTGGGTTCCCGATATAGCTTCTTCTTCGGTAAGCGCTATAGCTTGCTGAATAAGGAAAAAGCCGATGATGTTCACTCATCTCTAATTATGACGTCATATCTTCTCTCCATCTTGGCTGATTCCTTAAAGTTTTGAAGAACCACACAGATGTCAGATATCCATGCCCACTGACCTCGTCAGTTATTATGTGCGGAGGCTGCCCAGAACATACAGGTGCTTTTCACAAAATTAGAATATCATGAAAAAGTTCATTTATTTCAGTTCTTCAATTCAAAAAGTGAAACTCATATATTATATAAAGTCATTACAAACAGAGTGATCTATTTCAAGTGTTTATTTCTGTTAATGTTGATTATTATTGCTTACAGCCAATGACAACCCAAAAGTCATCTGAGTAAATTAGAATACTTTATAACACCAGCCTGAAACATGATAGAATCCAAAATCTTGGCCTACTGAAATGTATGTTCAGCAAATGCACTCAATAATTGTCAGGGCTCCTTTTGCATCAATTACTGCATCAATGCGGCGTGGTATGGAGGCGATCAGCCTGTGGCACTGCTGAGGTGACATGGAAGCCCAGTTTGCTTTGATAGCAGCCTTCAGCTCATCTGCATTGTTGGGTCTGGTGTCTCTCATCTTCCTCTTGACAATACCCCAAAAATTCTCTATGGAATTAAGGTCAGGTGAGTTTGCTGGCCAATCAAGCAGAGTGATACTGATGTTTTTAAACCAAATATTGGTACTTTTGGCAGTGTGCACAGGTGCCAAGTCCTGCTGGAGAATAAAATTTCAATTAACAATGCGTGGTCAGGTTGCAAACAAATCGGTGAAGTGACACTTGCAAGCTTTGCTTCAACACTGCCACTCCGGCAGCAGCTGTAGGTGACTTGCAGAAATGGGCACACACACGGCGTACCTTCACAAGTAGCTCACACAAATCTGGGTAGGTTTTCTGAAAACACTGAAACAGTAAATTGAGCACATGGGCCAGGCATGGCACCTGTAATAGCCTGCAAAGCTTCAGACCCACCACCAGGTTATGGCCATTATCACACACGGCCATACCTGGTCAAGCAGAAGTGCCTCAGATCTGTCTGGTCTGTTAAACCTTTCGACCACTCTGTGGTGGTGTGCTATTCATCACAAATTCATCACAAATATATCATCAAGAAAAATATAACAAAGAGCTCTGAGGAACACTCGAAACATTTTTCCTTTCAAAGGTTCATCAGGAATGAGTAAGTTGTTAAGAGCAGGGGTGTCAAACTCCATTCCTCGAGGGCCGCAAACCATGCGTGTTTTCAAGATTTCCTTAGCACAGGGTGCTGTAATCATTATGTGTGTAGGTGATTAAATTATCACTTGTGCAGTACAAGGAAATCCCGAAAACATGACCTGTTTGCAGCCCTTGAGGAATGCAGTTTGACACCTCTGGTTAAGAGACTACTTAGCTAGTAGATGTTCCAGTTCACCCAGCACGGTACCAGAATTTGGGGGTTAGACACATGAGGATCAACCCCTCCTGATGGTGTTCTGCATGAACCTTTGAAAGGGGAAACAAGTCAAGTGTTCCTCAGAGCTCTTAGTTCTATGTTTCTTGATGATATATTTGTTATGAATTTTTAATAGCTTTTACCCTTATGTTCCGAATCTTCCATGAGTTGTTTTTCAACTTAGGATGCCAACTCCCGCTGTCAGGTAGGGCACAGATAGGGGAAATGTGTCGTCCTTCCGTAATCCTTGGCTTTTTCCTATTGCCTATGAATCAGCACTAATGCACTTTATCAATTGGAGGTGGAGATACTTTATGTCCAAGGAAAATTCTTGCAACAAAGATTTAGATTTGCAATATAAACAAGGCCAACTTTTGCCCATATTTGCATTCTCCTAGGCTGATTACATACCCTCTCGCTTCCCTCCCCCATTCTTTACAGCGTCATATAGGGATAGAAGGGACAGCCATTATGAGCAGGAGCATCAGTGCACAGGTTATAGAGTGCGAACCTCCACTGCAAGGTAGGAACAGTTTACATTCAGATAGGTTCAGGCACCTCCTGGGTTCTATCTTCTTTTTTAATGGTGATAGTGGTCTCTTTTTTAAATCATTAATTTCACTTTAAGTCATGACTTAAATTAAGGCTATATTAATAAGTACAGATTTTACACTTGTCCACATGTCCATCATTAAGTGGACCTTTCCAGTAACTGCATTGGTCAGGACACATGCTTGTGTAAGGCGGGGATGGCACACCAGAAGAAATAGTGGTGTGACAGCAGCCGCCATAAGGTTGCGCAGTACTTTAGTATCCACAAGCCTAACTGCAACATTTCCAGGGAAAGCAGTTTGGAAATGTGTCCATTTAGTGTTTGGGCCTGTGGTTGGGTGGCTGAGTATTTCTGCTTGCATTCCAAGCCATGGGGTAGGGACAGCTTAAAGCTGTCTAGGAACACAAAGTGGACATGATTGCTGATGGTGGTTGCTAATGTGCAATGACAGGTACAATGCAGAAAGCATCTGTGCCTGCATCCTGGACAGGTGATTGGCAACAGGTAGTATAGGGGAAGAGGCAATGGTGTCACCTGCAGAGACTGATTGTGGACCACCTAGTCGCGTGCTTTAATGATATGTGCCTAAGCATGCTGGTGGTGGTCAGGCTGGCAGTGGTCAGGCCTCTTCTGATCATGGTACATCATAGGTTGCAAATGACCAGTTATTTTTTTTCCCACAGTTTCTGTAAATAAGCACCAGAATGGAGAATGCCTAACACTTGGCCTGGGACCTTGCAGCATATGGTTGCTCTGGGGAACCGCCTTCTTCCTCTGGCCAACCCACTGCCTCTGCCTGCCTGTTGTGGTGATGCGTATCCCTCACCCTCTGCTCTGCATGGCACTTTACCAACTTGAGTCAGTGATCTCATTGTCCACCACCTTGTCTACCAATTCCACACTCTTTATCCTGACTTGTCAACTTAATATTACTTGTTGGCAACTGTGTCTCATCATTATCCACCTTTTCAGACAGTAAATGCAGTTCCCCACCATCA
Source organism: Ranitomeya imitator (assembly GCF_032444005.1). Classification (NCBI taxonomy): domain Eukaryota; kingdom Metazoa; phylum Chordata; class Amphibia; order Anura; family Dendrobatidae; genus Ranitomeya; species Ranitomeya imitator. The sequence goes on from NC_091284.1 coordinate 384,256,904, forward strand.
TTTTCTTCTGATCATTTGTGCTGAAATATTTTGGCATCAATACACATGAGCTCCTCATGTCCTTCTTGAAAAGTGCAGTGCGAGATGTCAGAATCAATAAATCGACAAGAGATATATAGAGCTATTCGGAGTGTCCGAATGTGGGATCACCTGTCACCCCTATGTTGCCACGGTGGGGGGAATGAGGATCAGGGTGATGATTATGTGGTCCAGACTCTTGGCTAATGAGTCTGGACCATGTGGAAGACAGGGTGGTGATGGGAAACATACTGGAAGAATTACCTGTTATCCAACCGACTGTTTGCACTGCTTTGGCTTCAAGAATTGTGTCCTACTCCCCTCTATAAAGTGGTGGAGGAAAATATATATCATGGATGAGCGTGTTTTAATGCTCCCACAGCAATCACAATTTCACCTGACTCATGGCCTTAGCCTCTGCGTGAACAATCCGCAGGATGTCCACTTCCGCATCCTTTACCACACGCCTCGGGCACATTAAATTAGAAATGCTGCTCAGTGCGGTATTAATAGGGACTAGATTAGAATAGATGTAGACCTGTAAAATTTAGGCTTTAGGTTTCTGCAGCAGGGCCTGTAATGCACTATGAGCTGCTTTCCTGCAGCTATCTAACCCTACATTAAAGAGTATAGCTAACAGCAGTATTGAATAAAATAGATATAGGCCTGAGAAGGCTAACCCAGTTGAGTAAATAAAGCTAATAGCATTATTGAATAAAATGTACGTAGGCCTGTTAAGGATTTTTGGTTTTAGGTTTATGCAGCAAGGCCTGTAATGTTACTGTACCTTTCCCTTCTGCAGTACCTCTAACTACTCTGTTTGCGGGGTACAGTGTGGCATGCATCATGTCACCGGGACCCGATGACGTGATACTGCCAGCCAATCACAGTAATGCCTGTAGCCAACATTGCTACGGCATTACCATGATTGCCAAGCTCTCCCCGCATGTTTTGTGTCTAAAAACAGCTGAAAAGTATGAAAGATGGGAACTCGAGCATGTTTACCAGCACCAGTGATACTCGATCGAGTACTGAGTGTGCCCAAGCACTCCGATGCCTGATCAAGTTCTGAGCAATACTGAGCATGGTTGCTCATCTTTACTAAGTAACTCAAATTTTCCCCATGTGTAGCAGTAATATAATTAATACATTACTTATAAATGAATTGCAACGTGCTGTTGTATAGTGTAGATTATATAATCTTTGAAGCCCAGTCACAGGCTGAGCTTTATGGGAGGACAAGGATGGTGGTATCTGGGGCATTTTGCAGACCTGAGACTATGATAACCCACTGATTCCCCATGTTCGCTCTGTGTATGGTTTGATGGGAACCTTTGCAAACACAGTTGATCTATCCAAAGAGAGCTAGCATAAGGATTTAATGCCCCAAAGCAATGGCATGTATGTAAAGAGGTGCTTTAGTAATTATCAAATCCTTACCTCACTTGTAGAAGTCCATTTAGCTGTTTTAGACAAATTCATCCTTGAATATGCATGCTAATGAGTTGCAACTGCAGTGGGTGGTCACTGCCTCTCTCCCTATGCACTGTCCACTCCCTGCCTCCTGTCTCTGGCTGACAGGTCACTCATGTTTCAGTTCAAAAAACCTGATCTGCACATCCAAACATAGACTGAGTGTGAACAGGTGCTGAACCCAGAGTCGCCAACTCGTATATAGTTAAATAAATAGGGCAGCACACTGCAGCGCCAAAACATGCAAACTTGAAAAAACGAAATTTGAACTGCATTACTGCACTAGAAATATGAAAAATGAGAGCTTTTAGCGCACAAAAATGGCCAATTTTATGTGTACCTCGTAGCCACGTTAAGGCATCTCTCTTATACGAGGTCCTACGTTTGACCTACCTCACTGAGAATAAACGTCTCCATCTGAATGGGTACATGTGAAAACCTCTTCTTGGACTCAAATTCTCTCTCTATGTGGAGGGGTATTGGACCTACTATAATTAAAACACCTGAAGCTAGGAGGCGGGGAGTGCACGATCAGAAGGCTAGAGAATACATTTCAAAAAACCTGATCTGCACATCCAAACATAGACTGAGTGTGAACAGGTGCTGAACCCAGAGTCGCCAACTCGTATATAGTTAAATAAATAGGGCAGCACACTGCAGCGCCAAAACATGCAAACTTGAAAAAACGAAATTTGAACTGCATTACTGCACTAGAAATATGAAAAATGAGAGCTTTTAGCGCACAAAAATGGCCAATTTTATGTGTACCTCGTAGCCACGTTAAGGCATCTCTCTTATACGAGGTCCTACGTTTGACCTACCTCACTGAGAATAAACGTCTCCATCTGAATGGGTACATGTGAAAACCTCTTCTTGGACTCAAATTCTCTCTCTATGTGGAGGGGTATTGGACCTACTATAATTAAAACACCTGAAGCTAGGAGGCGGGGAGTGCACGATCAGAAGGCTAGAGAATACATTTCAAAAAACCTGATCTGCACATCCAAACATAGACTGAGTGTGAACAGGTGCTGAACCCAGAGTCGCCAACTCGTATATAGTTAAATAAATAGGGCAGCACACTGCAGCGCCAAAACATGCAAACTTGAAAAAACGAAATTTGAACTGCATTACTGCACTAGAAATATGAAAAATGAGAGCTTTTAGCGCACAAAAATGGCCAATTTTATGTGTACCTCGTAGCCACGTTAAGGCATCTCTCTTATACGAGGTCCTACGTTTGACCTACCTCACTGAGAATAAACGTCTCCATCTGAATGGGTACATGTGAAAACCTCTTCTTGGACTCAAATTCTCTCTCTATGTGGAGGGGTATTGGACCTACTATAATTAAAACACCTGAAGCTAGGAGGCGGGGAGTGCACGATCAGAAGGCTAGAGAATACATTTCAAAAAACCTGATCTGCACATCCAAACATAGACTGAGTGTGAACAGGTGCTGAACCCAGAGTCGCCAACTCGTATATAGTTAAATAAATAGGGCAGCACACTGCAGCGCCAAAACATGCAAACTTGAAAAAACGAAATTTGAACTGCATTACTGCACTAGAAATATGAAAAATGAGAGCTTTTAGCGCACAAAAATGGCCAATTTTATGTGTACCTCGTAGCCACGTTAAGGCATCTCTCTTACACGAGGTCCTACATTTGACCTACCTCACTGAGAATAAACGTCTCCATCTGAATGGGTACATGTGAAAACCTCTTCTTGGACTCAAATTCTCTCTCTATGTGGAGGGGTATTGGACCTACTATAATTAAAACACCTGAAGCTAGGAGGCGGGGAGTGCACGATCAGAAGGCTAGAGAATACATTTCAAAAAACCTGATCTGCACATCCAAACATAGACTGAGTGTGAACAGGTGCTGAACCCAGAGTCGCCAACTCGTATATAGTTAAATAAATAGGGCAGCACACTGCAGCGCCAAAACATGCAAACTTGAAAAAACGAAATTTGAACTGCATTACTGCACTAGAAATATGAAAAATGAGAGCTTTTAGCGCACAAAAATGGCCAATTTTATGTGTACCTCGTAGCCACGTTAAGGCATCTCTCTTATACGAGGTCCTACGTTTGACCTACCTCACTGAGAATAAACGTCTCCATCTGAATGGGTACATGTGAAAACCTCTTCTTGGACTCAAATTCTCTCTCTATGTGGAGGGGTATTGGACCTACTATAATTAAAACACCTGAAGCTAGGAGGCGGGGAGTGCACGATCAGAAGGCTAGAGAATACATTTCAAAAAACCTGATCTGCACATCCAAACATAGACTGAGTGTGAACAGGTGCTGAACCCAGAGTCGCCAACTCGTATATAGTTAAAAAAATAGGGCAGCACACTGCAGCGCCAAAACATGCAAACTTGAAAAAACGAAATTTGAACTGCATTACTGCACTAGAAATATGAAAAATGAGAGCTTTTAGCGCACAAAAATGGCCAATTTTATGTGTACCTTGTAGCCACGTTAAGGCATCTCTCTTATACGAGGTCCTACGTTTGACCTACCTCACTGAGAATAAACGTCTCCATCTGAATGGGTACATGTGAAAACCTCTTCTTGGACTCAAATTCTCTCTCTATGTGGAGGGGTATTGGACCTACTATAATTAAAACACCTGAAGCTAGGAGGCGGGGAGTGCACGATCAGAAGGCTAGAGAATACATTTCAAATAACCTGATCTGCACATCCAAACATAGACTGAGTGTGAACAGGTGCTGAACCCAGAGTCGACAACTCGTATATAGTTAAATAAATAGGGCAGCACACTGCAGCGCCAAAACATGCAAACTTGAAAAAACGAAATTTGAACTGCATTACTGCACTAGAAATATGAAAAATGAGAGCTTTTAGCGCACAAAAATGGCCAATTTTATGTGTACCTCGTAGCCACGTTAAGGCATCTCTCTTATACGAGGTCCTACGTTTGACCTATCTCACTGAGAATAAACGTCTCCATCTGAATGGGTACATGTGAAAACCTCTTCTTGGACTCAAATTCTCTCTCTATGTGGGTTCAGCACCTGTTCACACTCAGTCTATGTTTGGATGTGCAGATCAGGTTTTTTGAAATGTATTCTCTAGCCTTCTGATCGTGCACTCCCCGCCTCCTAGCTTCAGGTGTTTTAATTATAGTAGGTCTAATACCCCTCCACATACAATGGTACACATACAATGGTACACATAAAATTGGCCATTTTTGTGCGCTAAAAGCTCTCATTTTTCATATTTCTAGTGCAGTAATGCAGTTCAAATTTCGTTTTTTCAAGTTTGCATGTTTTGGCGCTGCAGTGTGCTGCCCTATTTATTTAACTATATACGAGTTGGCGACTCTGGGTTCAGCACCTGTTCACACTCAGTCTATGTTTGGATGTGCAGATCAGGTTTTTTGAAATGTATTCTCTAGCCTTCTGATCGTGCACTCCCCGCCTCCTAGCTTCAGGTGTTTTAATTATAGTAGGTCCAATACCCCTCCACATAGAGAGAGAATTTGAGTCCAAGAAGAGGTTTTCACATGTACCCATTCAGATGGAGACGTTTATTCTCAGTGAGGTAGGTCAAACATAGGACCTCGTATAAGAGAGATGCCTTAACGTGGCTACGAGGTACACATAAAATTGGCCATTTTTGTGCGCTAAAAGCTCTCATTTTTCATATTTCTAGTGCAGTAATGCAGTTCAAATTTCCTTTTTTCAAGTTTGCATGTTTTGGCGCTGCAGTGTGCTGCCCTATTTATTTAACTATATACGAGTTGGCGACTCTGGGTTCAGCACCTGTTCACACTCAGTCTATGTTTGGATGTGCAGATCAGGTTTTTTGAAATGTATTCTCTAGCCTTCTGATCGTGCACTCCCCGCCTCCTAGCTTCAGGTGTTTTAATTATAGTAGGTCCAATACCCCTCCACATAGAGAGAGAATTTGAGTCCAAGAAGAGGTTTTCACATGTACCCATTCAGATGGAGACGTTTATTCTCAGTGAGGTAGGTCAAACGTAGGACCTCGTATAAGAGAGATGCCTTAACGTGGCTACGAGGTACACATAAAATTGGCCATTTTTGTGCGCTAAAAGCTCTCATTTTTCATATTTCTAGTGCAGTAATGCAGTTCAAATTTCGTTTTTTCAAGTTTGCATGTTTTGGCGCTGCAGTGTGCTGCCCTATTTATTTAACTACAGTTAGGGCCAGAAATATTTGGACAGTGACACAATTTTCGCGAGTTGGGCTCTCCATGCCACCACATTGGATTTGAAATGAAACCTCTACAACAGAATTCAAGTGCAGATTGTAACGTTTAATTTGAAGGGTTGAACAAAAATATCTTATAGAAAATGTAGGAATTGTACACATTTCTTTACAAACACTCCACATTTTAGGAGGTCAAAAGTAATTGGACAAATAAACATAACCCAAACAAAATATTTTTATTTTCAATATTTTGTTGCAAATCCTTTGGAGGCAATCAGTGCCTTAAGTCTGGAACCCATGGACATCACCAAACGCTGGGTTTCCTCCTTCTTAATGCTTTGCCAGGCCTTTACAGCCGCAGCCTTCAGGTCTTGCTTGTTTGTGGGTCTTTCCGTCTTAAGTCTGGCTTTGAGCAAGTGAAATGCATGCTCAATTGGGTTTAGATCTGGAGATTGACTTGGCCATTGCAGAATGTTCCACTTTTTGGCACTCATGAACTCCTGGGTAGCTTTGGCTGTATGCTTGGGGTCATTGTCCATCTGTACTATGAAGCGCCGTCCAATCAACTTTGCAGCATTTGGCTGAATCTGGGCTGAAAGTATATCCCGGTACACTTCAGAATTCATCCGGCTACTCTTGTCTGCTCTTATGTCATCAATAAACACAAGTGACCCAGTGCCATTGAAAGCCATGCATGCCCATGCCATCACGTTGCCTCCACCATGTTTTACAGAGGATGTGGTGTGCCTTGGATCATGTGCCGTTCCCTTTCTTCTCCAAACTTTTTTCTTCCCATCATTCTGGTACAGGTTGATCTTTGTCTCATCTGTCCATAGAATACTTTTCCAGAACTGAGCTGGCTTCTTGAGGTGTTTTTCTGCAAATTTAACTCTGGCCTGTCTATTTTTGGTATTGATGAATGGTTTGCATCTAGATGTGAACCCTTTGTATTTACTGTCATCGAGTCTTCTCTTTACTGTTGACTTAGAGACAGATACACCTACTTCACTGAGAGTGTTCTGGACTTCAGTTGATGTTGTGAACGGGTTCTTCTTCACCAAATTAAGTATGCGGCGATCATCCACCACTGTTGTCATCCGTGGACGCCCAGGCCATTTTGAGTTCCCAAGCTCACCAGTCAATTCCTTTTTTCTCAGAATGTACCCAACTGTTGATTTTGCTACTCCAAGCATGTCTGCTATCTCTCTGATGGATTTTTTCTTTTTTTTCAGCCTCAGGATGTTCTGCTTCACCTCAATTGAGAGTTCCTTTGACCGCATGTTGTCTGCTCACAGCAACAGCTTCCAAATGCAAAACCACACACCTGGAATCCACCCCTGACCTTTTAACTACTTCATTGATTACAGGTTAACGAGGGAGACGCCTTCAGAGTTAATTGCAGCCCTTAGAGTCCATTGTCCAATTACTTTTGGTCCCTTGAAAAAGAGGACGCTATGCATTACAGAGCTATGATTCCTAAACCCTTTCTCCGATTTGGATGTGGAAACTATCATATTGCAGCTGGGAGTGTGCACTTTCAGCCCATATTACATATATAATTGTATTTCTGAACATGTTTTTGTAAACAGCTAAAATAACAAAACTTGTGTCACTGTCCAAATATTTCTGGCCCTAACTGTATATACGAGTTGGCGACTCTGGGTTCAGCACCTGTTCACACTCAGTCTATGTTTGGATGTGCAGATCAGGTTTTTTGAAATGTATTCTCTAGCCTTCTGATCGTGCACTCCCCGCCTCCTAGCTTCAGGTGTTTTAATTATAGTAGGTCCAATACCCCTCCACATAGAGAGAGAATTTGAGTCCAAGAAGAGGTTTTCACATGTACCCATTCAGATGGAGACGTTTATTCTCAGTGAGGTAGGTCAAACGTAGGACCTCGTATAAGAGAGATGCCTTAACGTGGCTACGAGGTACACATAAAATTGGCCATTTTTGTGCGCTAAAAGCTCTCATTTTTCATATTTCTAGTGCAGTAATGCAGTTCAAATTTCGTTTTTTCAAGTTTGCATGTTTTTGGCGCTGCAGTGTGCTGCCCTATTTATTTAACTATATACGAGTTGGCGACTCTGGGTTCAGCACCTGTTCACACTCAGTCTATGTTTGGATGTGCAGATCAGGTTTTTTGAAATGTATTCTCTAGCCTTCTGATCGTGCACTCCCCGCCTCCTAGCTTCAGGTGTTTTAATTATAGTAGGTCCAATACCCCTCCACATAGAGAGAGAATTTGAGTCCAAGAAGAGGTTTTCACATGTACCCATTCAGATGGAGACGTTTATTCTCAGTGAGGTAGGTCAAACGTAGGACCTCGTATAAGAGAGATGCCTTAACGTGGCTACGAGGTACACATAAAATTGGCCATTTTTGTGCACTAAAAGCTCTCATTTTTCATATTTCTAGTGCAGTAATGCAGTTCAAATTTCGTTTTTTCAAGTTTGCATGTTTTGGCGCTGCAGTGTGCTGCCCTATTTATTTAACTATATACGAGTTGGCGACTCTGGGTTCAGCACCTGTTCACACTCAGTCTATGTTTGGATGTGCAGATCAGGTTTTTTGAAATGTATTCTCTAGCCTTCTGATCGTGCACTCCCCGCCTCCTAGCTTCAGGTGTTTTAATTATAGTAGGTCCAATACCCCTCCACATAGAGAGAGAATTTGAGTCCAAGAAGAGGTTTTCACATGTACCCATTCAGATGGAGACGTTTATTCTCAGTGAGGTAGGTCAAACGTAGGACCTCGTATAAGAGAGATGCCTTAACGTGGCTACGAGGTACACATAAAATTGGCCATTTTTGTGCGCTAAAAGCTCTCATTTTTCATATTTCTAGTGCAGTAATGCAGTTCAAATTTCGTTTTTTCAAGTTTGCATGTTTTGGCGCTGCAGTGTGCTCCCCTATTTATTTAACTATATACGAGTTGGCGACTCTGGGTTCAGCACCTGTTCACACTCAGTCTATGTTTGGATGTGCAGATCAGGTTTTTTGAAATGTATTCTCTAGCCTTCTGAACGTGCACTCCCCGCCTCCTAGCTTCAGGTGTTTTAATTATAGTAGGTCCAATACCCCTCCACATAGAGAGAGAATTTGAGTCCAAGAAGAGGTTTTCACATGTACCCATTCAGATGGAGACGTTTATTCTCAGTGAGGTAGGTCAAACGTAGGACCTCGTATAAGAGAGATGCCTTAACGTGGCTACGAGGTACACATAAAATTGGCCATTTTTGTGCGCTAAAAGCTCTCATTTTTCATATTTCTAGTGCAGTAATGCAGTTCAAATTTCGTTTTTTCAAGTTTGCATGTTTTGGCGCTGCAGTGTGCTGCCCTATTTATTTAACTATATACGAGTTGGCGACTCTGGGTTCAGCACCTGTTCACACTCAGTCTATGTTTGGATGTGCAGATCAGGTTTTTTGAAATGTATTCTCTAGCCTTCTGATCGTGCACTCCCCGCCTCCTAGCTTCAGGTGTTTTAATTATAGTAGGTCCAATACCCCTCCACATAGAGAGAGAATTTGAGTCCAAGAAGAGGTTTTCACATGTACCCATTCAGATGGAGACGTTTATTCTCAGTGAGGTAGGTCAAACGTAGGACCTCGTATAAGAGAGATGCCTTAACGTGGCTACGAGGTACAGATAAAATTGGCCATTTTTGTGCGCTAAAAGCTCTCATTTTTCATATTTCTAGTGCAGTAATGCAGTTCAAATTTCGTTTTTTCAAGTTTGCATGTTTTGGCGCTGCAGTGTGCTGCCCTATTTATTTAACTATATACGAGTTGGCGACTCTGGGTTCAGCACCTGTTCACACTCAGTCTATGTTTGGATGTGCAGATCAGGTTTTTTGAAATGTATTCTCTAGCCTTCTGAACGTGCACTCCCCGCCTCCTAGCTTCAGGTGTTTTAATTATAGTAGGTCCAATACCCCTCCACATAGAGAGAGAATTTGAGTCCAAGAAGAGGTTTTCACATGTACCCATTCAGATGGAGACGTTTATTCTCAGTGAGGTAGGTCAAACGTAGGACCTCGTATAAGAGAGATGCCTTAACGTGGCTACGAGGTACACATAAAATTGGCCATTTTTGTGCGCTAAAAGCTCTCATTTTTCATATTTCTAGTGCAGTAATGCAGTTCAAATTTCGTTTTTTCAAGTTTGCATGTTTTGGCGCTGCAGTGTGCTGCCCTATTTATTTAACTATATACGAGTTGGCGACTCTGGGTTCAGCACCTGTTCACACTCAGTCTATGTTTGGATGTGCAGATCAGGTTTTTTGAAATGTATTCTCTAGCCTTCTGATCGTGCACTCCCCGCCTCCTAGCTTCAGGTGTTTTAATTATAGTAGGTCCAATACCCCTCCACATAGAGAGAGAATTTGAGTCCAAGAAGAGGTTTTCACATGTACCCATTCAGATGGAGACGTTTATTCTCAGTGAGGTAGGTCAAACGTAGGACCTCGTATAAGAGAGATGCCTTAACGTGGCTACGAGGTACACATAAAATTGGCCATTTTTGTGCGCTAAAAGCTCTCATTTTTCATATTTCTAGTGCAGTAATGCAGTTCAAATTTCGTTTTTTCAAGTTTGCATGTTTTGGCGCTGCAGTGTGCTGCCCTATTTATTTAACTATATACGAGTTGGCGACTCTGGGTTCAGCACCTGTTCACACTCAGTCTATGTTTGGATGTGCAGATCAGGTTTTTTGAAATGTATTCTCTAGCCTTCTGATCGTGCACTCCCCGCCTCCTAGCTTCAGGTGTTTTAATTATAGTAGGTCCAATACCCCTCCACATAGAGAGAGAATTTGAGTCCAAGAAGAGGTTTTCACATGTACCCATTCAGATGGAGACGTTTATTCTCAGTGAGGTAGGTCAAACGTAGGACCTCGTATAAGAGAGATGCCTTAACGTGGCTACGAGGTACACATAAAATTGGCCATTTTTGTGCGCTAAAAGCTCTCATTTTTCATATTTCTAGTGCAGTAATGCAGTTCAAATTTCGTTTTTTCAAGTTTGCATGTTTTGGCGCTGCAGTGTGCTGCCCTATTTATTTAACTATATACGAGTTGGCGACTCTGGGTTCAGCACCTGTTCACACTCAGTCTATGTTTGGATGTGCAGATCAGGTTTTTTGAAATGTATTCTCTAGCCTTCTGATCGTGCACTCCCCGCCTCCTAGCTTCAGGTGTTTTAATTATAGTAGGTCCAATACCCCTCCACATAGAGAGAGAATTTGAGTCCAAGAAGAGGTTTTCACATGTACCCATTCAGATGGAGACGTTTATTCTCAGTGAGGTAGGTCAAACGTAGGACCTCGTATAAGAGAGATGCCTTAACGTGGCTACGAGGTACACATAAAATTGGCCATTTTTGTGCGCTAAAAGCTCTCATTTTTCATATTTCTAGTGCAGTAATGCAGTTCAAATTTCGTTTTTTCAAGTTTGCATGTTTTGGCGCTGCAGTGTGCTGCCCTATTTATTTAACTATATACGAGTTGGCGACTCTGGGTTCAGCACCTGTTCACACTCAGTCTATGTTTGGATGTGCAGATCAGGTTTTTTGAAATGTATTCTCTAGCCTTCTGATCGTGCACTCCCCGCCTCCTAGCTTCAGGTGTTTTAATTATAGTAGGTCCAATACCCCTCCACATAGAGAGAGAATTTGAGTCCAAGAAGAGGTTTTCACATGTACCCATTCAGATGGAGACGTTTATTCTCAGTGAGGTAGGTCAAACGTAGGACCTCGTATAAGAGAGATGCCTTAACGTGGCTACGAGGTACACATAAAATTGGCCATTTTTGTGCGCTAAAAGCTCTCATTTTTCATATTTCTAGTGCAGTAATGCAGTTCAAATTTCGTTTTTTCAAGTTTGCATGTTTTGGCGCTGCAGTGTGCTGCCCTATTTATTTAACTATATACGAGTTGGCGACTCTGGGTTCAGCACCTGTTCACACTCAGTCTATGTTTGGATGTGCAGATCAGGTTTTTTGAAATGTATTCTCTAGCCTTCTGATCGTGCACTCCCCGCCTCCTAGCTTCAGGTGTTTTAATTATAGTAGGTCCAATACCCCTCCACATAGAGAGAGAATTTGAGTCCAAGAAGAGGTTTTCACATGTACCCATTCAGATGGAGACGTTTATTCTCAGTGAGGTAGGTCAAACGTAGGACCTCGTATAAGAGAGATGCCTTAACGTGGCTACGAGGTACAGATAAAATTGGCCATTTTTGTGCGCTAAAAGCTCTCATTTTTCATATTTCTAGTGCAGTAATGCAGTTCAAATTTCGTTTTTTCAAGTTTGCATGTTTTGGCGCTGCAGTGTGCTGCCCTATTTATTTAACTATATACGAGTTGGCGACTCTGGGTTCAGCACCTGTTCACACTCAGTCTATGTTTGGATGTGCAGATCAGGTTTTTTGAAATGTATTCTCTAGCCTTCTGATCGTGCACTCCCCGCCTCCTAGCTTCAGGTGTTTTAATTATAGTAGGTCCAATACCCCTCCACATAGAGAGAGAATTTGAGTCCAAGAAGAGGTTTTCACATGTACCCATTCAGATGGAGACGTTTATTCTCAGTGAGGTAGGTCAAACGTAGGACCTCGTATAAGAGAGATGCCTTAACGTGGCTACGAGGTACACATAAAATTGGCCATTTTTGTGCGCTAAAAGCTCTCATTTTTCATATTTCTAGTGCAGTAATGCAGTTCAAATTTCGTTTTTTCAAGTTTGCATGTTTTGGCGCTGCAGTGTGCTCCCCTATTTATTTAACTATATACGAGTTGGCGACTCTGGGTTCAGCACCTGTTCACACTCAGTCTATGTTTGGATGTGAAGATCAGGTTTTTTGAAATGTATTCTCTAGCCTTCTGAACGTGCACTCCCCGCCTCCTAGCTTCAGGTGTTTTAATTATAGTAGGTCCAATACCCCTCCACATAGAGAGAGAATTTGAGTCCAAGAAGAGGTTTTCACATGTACCCATTCAGATGGAGACGTTTATTCTCAGTGAGGTAGGTCAAACGTAGGACCTCGTATAAGAGAGATGCCTTAACGTGGCTACGAGGTACACATAAAATTGGCCATTTTTGTGCGCTAAAAGCTCTCATTTTTCATATTTCTAGTGCAGTAATGCAGTTCAAATTTCGTTTTTTCAAGTTTGCATGTTTTGGCGCTGCAGTGTGCTGCCCTATTTATTTAACTATATACGAGTTGGCGACTCTGGGTTCAGCACCTGTTCACACTCAGTCTATGTTTGGATGTGCAGATCAGGTTTTTTGAAATGTATTCTCTAGCCTTCTGATCGTGCACTCCCCGCCTCCTAGCTTCAGGTGTTTTAATTATAGTAGGTCCAATACCCCTCCACATAGAGAGAGAATTTGAGTCCAAGAAGAGGTTTTCACATGTACCCATTCAGATGGAGACGTTTATTCTCAGTGAGGTAGGTCAAACGTAGGACCTCGTATAAGAGAGATGCCTTAACGTGGCTACGAGGTACACATAAAATTGGCCATTTTTGTGCGCTAAAAGCTCTCATTTTTCATATTTCTAGTGCAGTAATGCAGTTCAAATTTCGTTTTTTCAAGTTTGCATGTTTTGGCGCTGCAGTGTGCTGCCCTATTTATTTAACTATATACGAGTTGGCGACTCTGGGTTCAGCACCTGTTCACACTCAGTCTATGTTTGGATGTGCAGATCAGGTTTTTTGAAATGTATTCTCTAGCCTTCTGATCGTGCACTCCCCGCCTCCTAGCTTCAGGTGTTTTAATTATAGTAGGTCCAATACCCCTCCACATAGAGAGAGAATTTGAGTCCAAGAAGAGGTTTTCACATGTACCCATTCAGATGGAGACGTTTATTCTCAGTGAGGTAGGTCAAACGTAGGACCTCGTATAAGAGAGATGCCTTAACGTGGCTACGAGGTACACATAAAATTGGCCATTTTTGTGCGCTAAAAGCTCTCATTTTTCATATTTCTAGTGCAGTAATGCAGTTCAAATTTCGTTTTTTCAAGTTTGCATGTTTTGGCGCTGCAGTGTGCTGCCCTATTTATTTAACTATATACGAGTTGGCGACTCTGGGTTCAGCACCTGTTCACACTCAGTCTATGTTTGGATGTGCAGATCAGGTTTTTTGAAATGTATTCTCTAGCCTTCTGATCGTGCACTCCCCGCCTCCTAGCTTCAGGTGTTTTAATTATAGTAGGTCCAATACCCCTCCACATAGAGAGAGAATTTGAGTCCAAGAAGAGGTTTTCACATGTACCCATTCAGATGGAGACGTTTATTCTCAGTGAGGTAGGTCAAACGTAGGACCTCGTATAAGAGAGATGCCTTAACGTGGCTACGAGGTACACATAAAATTGGCCATTTTTGTGCGCTAAAAGCTCTCATTTTTCATATTTCTAGTGCAGTAATGCAGTTCAAATTTCGTTTTTTCAAGTTTGCATGTTTTTGGCGCTGCAGTGTGCTGCCCTATTTATTTAACTATATACGAGTTGGCGACTCTGGGTTCAGCACCTGTTCACACTCAGTCTATGTTTGGATGTGCAGATCAGGTTTTTTGAAATGTATTCTCTAGCCTTCTGATCGTGCACTCCCCGCCTCCTAGCTTCAGGTGTTTTAATTATAGTAGGTCCAATACCCCTCCACATAGAGAGAGAATTTGAGTCCAAGAAGAGGTTTTCACATGTACCCATTCAGATGGAGACGTTTATTCTCAGTGAGGTAGGTCAAACGTAGGACCTCGTATAAGAGAGATGCCTTAACGTGGCTACGAGGTACACATAAAATTGGCCATTTTTGTGCACTAAAAGCTCTCATTTTTCATATTTCTAGTGCAGTAATGCAGTTCAAATTTCGTTTTTTCAAGTTTGCATGTTTTGGCGCTGCAGTGTGCTGCCCTATTTATTTAACTATATACGAGTTGGCGACTCTGGGTTCAGCACCTGTTCACACTCAGTCTATGTTTGGATGTGCAGATCAGGTTTTTTGAAATGTATTCTCTAGCCTTCTGATCGTGCACTCCCCGCCTCCTAGCTTCAGGTGTTTTAATTATAGTAGGTCCAATACCCCTCCACATAGAGAGAGAATTTGAGTCCAAGAAGAGGTTTTCACATGTACCCATTCAGATGGAGACGTTTATTCTCAGTGAGGTAGGTCAAACGTAGGACCTCGTATAAGAGAGATGCCTTAACGTGGCTACGAGGTACACATAAAATTGGCCATTTTTGTGCGCTAAAAGCTCTCATTTTTCATATTTCTAGTGCAGTAATGCAGTTCAAATTTCGTTTTTTCAAGTTTGCATGTTTTGGCGCTGCAGTGTGCTCCCCTATTTATTTAACTATATACGAGTTGGCGACTCTGGGTTCAGCACCTGTTCACACTCAGTCTATGTTTGGATGTGCAGATCAGGTTTTTTGAAATGTATTCTCTAGCCTTCTGAACGTGCACTCCCCGCCTCCTAGCTTCAGGTGTTTTAATTATAGTAGGTCCAATACCCCTCCACATAGAGAGAGAATTTGAGTCCAAGAAGAGGTTTTCACATGTACCCATTCAGATGGAGACGTTTATTCTCAGTGAGGTAGGTCAAACGTAGGACCTCGTATAAGAGAGATGCCTTAACGTGGCTACGAGGTACACATAAAATTGGCCATTTTTGTGCGCTAAAAGCTCTCATTTTTCATATTTCTAGTGCAGTAATGCAGTTCAAATTTCGTTTTTTCAAGTTTGCATGTTTTGGCGCTGCAGTGTGCTGCCCTATTTATTTAACTATATACGAGTTGGCGACTCTGGGTTCAGCACCTGTTCACACTCAGTCTATGTTTGGATGTGCAGATCAGGTTTTTTGAAATGTATTCTCTAGCCTTCTGATCGTGCACTCCCCGCCTCCTAGCTTCAGGTGTTTTAATTATAGTAGGTCCAATACCCCTCCACATAGAGAGAGAATTTGAGTCCAAGAAGAGGTTTTCACATGTACCCATTCAGATGGAGACGTTTATTCTCAGTGAGGTAGGTCAAACGTAGGACCTCGTATAAGAGAGATGCCTTAACGTGGCTACGAGGTACAGATAAAATTGGCCATTTTTGTGCGCTAAAAGCTCTCATTTTTCATATTTCTAGTGCAGTAATGCAGTTCAAATTTCGTTTTTTCAAGTTTGCATGTTTTGGCGCTGCAGTGTGCTGCCCTATTTATTTAACTATATACGAGTTGGCGACTCTGGGTTCAGCACCTGTTCACACTCAGTCTATGTTTGGATGTGCAGATCAGGTTTTTTGAAATGTATTCTCTAGCCTTCTGAACGTGCACTCCCCGCCTCCTAGCTTCAGGTGTTTTAATTATAGTAGGTCCAATACCCCTCCACATAGAGAGAGAATTTGAGTCCAAGAAGAGGTTTTCACATGTACCCATTCAGATGGAGACGTTTATTCTCAGTGAGGTAGGTCAAACGTAGGACCTCGTATAAGAGAGATGCCTTAACGTGGCTACGAGGTACACATAAAATTGGCCATTTTTGTGCGCTAAAAGCTCTCATTTTTCATATTTCTAGTGCAGTAATGCAGTTCAAATTTCGTTTTTTCAAGTTTGCATGTTTTGGCGCTGCAGTGTGCTGCCCTATTTATTTAACTATATACGAGTTGGCGACTCTGGGTTCAGCACCTGTTCACACTCAGTCTATGTTTGGATGTGCAGATCAGGTTTTTTGAAATGTATTCTCTAGCCTTCTGATCGTGCACTCCCCGCCTCCTAGCTTCAGGTGTTTTAATTATAGTAGGTCCAATACCCCTCCACATAGAGAGAGAATTTGAGTCCAAGAAGAGGTTTTCACATGTACCCATTCAGATGGAGACGTTTATTCTCAGTGAGGTAGGTCAAACGTAGGACCTCGTATAAGAGAGATGCCTTAACGTGGCTACGAGGTACACATAAAATTGGCCATTTTTGTGCGCTAAAAGCTCTCATTTTTCATATTTCTAGTGCAGTAATGCAGTTCAAATTTCGTTTTTTCAAGTTTGCATGTTTTGGCGCTGCAGTGTGCTGCCCTATTTATTTAACTATATACGAGTTGGCGACTCTGGGTTCAGCACCTGTTCACACTCAGTCTATGTTTGGATGTGCAGATCAGGTTTTTTGAAATGTATTCTCTAGCCTTCTGATCGTGCACTCCCCGCCTCCTAGCTTCAGGTGTTTTAATTATAGTAGGTCCAATACCCCTCCACATAGAGAGAGAATTTGAGTCCAAGAAGAGGTTTTCACATGTACCCATTCAGATGGAGACGTTTATTCTCAGTGAGGTAGGTCAAACGTAGGACCTCGTATAAGAGAGATGCCTTAACGTGGCTACGAGGTACAGATAAAATTGGCCATTTTTGTGCGCTAAAAGCTCTCATTTTTCATATTTCTAGTGCAGTAATGCAGTTCAAATTTCGTTTTTTCAAGTTTGCATGTTTTGGCGCTGCAGTGTGCTGCCCTATTTATTTAACTATATACGAGTTGGCGACTCTGGGTTCAGCACCTGTTCACACTCAGTCTATGTTTGGATGTGCAGATCAGGTTTTTTGAAATGTATTCTCTAGCCTTCTGATCGTGCACTCCCCGCCTCCTAGCTTCAGGTGTTTTAATTATAGTAGGTCCAATACCCCTCCACATAGAGAGAGAATTTGAGTCCAAGAAGAGGTTTTCACATGTACCCATTCAGATGGAGACGTTTATTCTCAGTGAGGTAGGTCAAACGTAGGACCTCGTATAAGAGAGATGCCTTAACGTGGCTACGAGGTACACATAAAATTGGCCATTTTTGTGCGCTAAAAGCTCTCATTTTTCATATTTCTAGTGCAGTAATGCAGTTCAAATTTCGTTTTTTCAAGTTTGCATGTTTTGGCGCTGCAGTGTGCTCCCCTATTTATTTAACTATATACGAGTTGGCGACTCTGGGTTCAGCACCTGTTCACACTCAGTCTATGTTTGGATGTGAAGATCAGGTTTTTTGAAATGTATTCTCTAGCCTTCTGAACGTGCACTCCCCGCCTCCTAGCTTCAGGTGTTTTAATTATAGTAGGTCCAATACCCCTCCACATAGAGAGAGAATTTGAGTCCAAGAAGAGGTTTTCACATGTACCCATTCAGATGGAGACGTTTATTCTCAGTGAGGTAGGTCAAACGTAGGACCTCGTATAAGAGAGATGCCTTAACGTGGCTACGAGGTACACATAAAATTGGCCATTTTTGTGCGCTAAAAGCTCTCATTTTTCATATTTCTAGTGCAGTAATGCAGTTCAAATTTCGTTTTTTCAAGTTTGCATGTTTTGGCGCTGCAGTGTGCTGCCCTATTTATTTAACTATATACGAGTTGGCGACTCTGGGTTCAGCACCTGTTCACACTCAGTCTATGTTTGGATGTGCAGATCAGGTTTTTTGAAATGTATTCTCTAGCCTTCTGATCGTGCACTCCCCGCCTCCTAGCTTCAGGTGTTTTAATTATAGTAGGTCCAATACCCCTCCACATAGAGAGAGAATTTGAGTCCAAGAAGAGGTTTTCACATGTACCCATTCAGATGGAGACGTTTATTCTCAGTGAGGTAGGTCAAACGTAGGACCTCGTATAAGAGAGATGCCTTAACGTGGCTACGAGGTACACATAAAATTGGCCATTTTTGTGCGCTAAAAGCTCTCATTTTTCATATTTCTAGTGCAGTAATGCAGTTCAAATTTCGTTTTTTCAAGTTTGCATGTTTTGGCGCTGCAGTGTGCTGCCCTATTTATTTAACTATATACGAGTTGGCGACTCTGGGTTCAGCACCTGTTCACACTCAGTCTATGTTTGGATGTGCAGATCAGGTTTTTTGAAATGTATTCTCTAGCCTTCTGATCGTGCACTCCCCGCCTCCTAGCTTCAGGTGTTTTAATTATAGTAGGTCCAATACCCCTCCACATAGAGAGAGAATTTGAGTCCAAGAAGAGGTTTTCACATGTACCCATTCAGATGGAGACGTTTATTCTCAGTGAGGTAGGTCAAACGTAGGACCTCGTATAAGAGAGATGCCTTAACGTGGCTACGAGGTACACATAAAATTGGCCATTTTTGTGCGCTAAAAGCTCTCATTTTTCATATTTCTAGTGCAGTAATGCAGTTCAAATTTCGTTTTTTCAAGTTTGCATGTTTTGGCGCTGCAGTGTGCTGCCCTATTTATTTAACTATATACGAGTTGGCGACTCTGGGTTCAGCACCTGTTCACACTCAGTCTATGTTTGGATGTGCAGATCAGGTTTTTTGAAATGTATTCTCTAGCCTTCTGATCGTGCACTCCCCGCCTCCTAGCTTCAGGTGTTTTAATTATAGTAGGTCCAATACCCCTCCACATAGAGAGAGAATTTGAGTCCAAGAAGAGGTTTTCACATGTACCCATTCAGATGGAGACGTTTATTCTCAGTGAGGTAGGTCAAACGTAGGACCTCGTATAAGAGAGATGCCTTAACGTGGCTACGAGGTACACATAAAATTGGCCATTTTTGTGCGCTAAAAGCTCTCATTTTTCATATTTCTAGTGCAGTAATGCAGTTCAAATTTCGTTTTTTCAAGTTTGCATGTTTTGGCGCTGCAGTGTGCTGCCCTATTTATTTAACTATATACGAGTTGGCGACTCTGGGTTCAGCACCTGTTCACACTCAGTCTATGTTTGGATGTGCAGATCAGGTTTTTTGAAATGTATTCTCTAGCCTTCTGATCGTGCACTCCCCGCCTCCTAGCTTCAGGTGTTTTAATTATAGTAGGTCCAATACCCCTCCACATAGAGAGAGAATTTGAGTCCAAGAAGAGGTTTTCACATGTACCCATTCAGATGGAGACGTTTATTCTCAGTGAGGTAGGTCAAACGTAGGACCTCGTATAAGAGAGATGCCTTAACGTGGCTACGAGGTACACATAAAATTGGCCATTTTTGTGCGCTAAAAGCTCTCATTTTTCATATTTCTAGTGCAGTAATGCAGTTCAAATTTCGTTTTTTCAAGTTTGCATGTTTTGGCGCTGCAGTGTGCTGCCCTATTTATTTAACTATATACGAGTTGGCGACTCTGGGTTCAGCACCTGTTCACACTCAGTCTATGTTTGGATGTGCAGATCAGGTTTTTTGAAATGTATTCTCTAGCCTTCTGATCGTGCACTCCCCGCCTCCTAGCTTCAGGTGTTTTAATTATAGTAGGTCCAATACCCCTCCACATAGAGAGAGAATTTGAGTCCAAGAAGAGGTTTTCACATGTACCCATTCAGATGGAGACATTTATTCTCAGTGAGGTAGGTCAAACGTAGGACCTCGTATAAGAGAGATGCCTTAACGTGGCTACGAGGTACACATAAAATTGGCCATTTTTGTGCGCTAAAAGCTCTCATTTTTCATATTTCTAGTGCAGTAATGCAGTTCAAATTTCGTTTTTTCAAGTTTGCATGTTTTGGCGCTGCAGTGTGCTGCCCTATTTATTTAACTATATACGAGTTGGCGACTCTGGGTTCAGCACCTGTTCACACTCAGTCTATGTTTGGATGTGAAGATCAGGTTTTTTGAAATGTATTCTCTAGCCTTCTGAACGTGCACTCCCCGCCTCCTAGCTTCAGGTGTTTTAATTATAGTAGGTCCAATACCCCTCCACATAGAGAGAGAATTTGAGTCCAAGAAGAGGTTTTCACATGTACCCATTCAGATGGAGACGTTTATTCTCAGTGAGGTAGGTCAAACGTAGGACCTCGTATAAGAGAGATGCCTTAACGTGGCTACGAGGTACACATAAAATTGGCCATTTTTGTGCGCTAAAAGCTCTCATTTTTCATATTTCTAGTGCAGTAATGCAGTTCAAATTTCGTTTTTTCAAGTTTGCATGTTTTGGCGCTGCAGTGTGCTGCCCTATTTATTTAACTATATACGAGTTGGCGACTCTGGGTTCAGCACCTGTTCACACTCAGTCTATGTTTGGATGTGCAGATCAGGTTTTTTGAAATGTATTCTCTAGCCTTCTGATCGTGCACTCCCCGCCTCCTAGCTTCAGGTGTTTTAATTATAGTAGGTCCAATACCCCTCCACATAGAGAGAGAATTTGAGTCCAAGAAGAGGTTTTCACATGTACCAATTCAGATGGAGACGTTTATTCTCAGTGAGGTAGGTCAAACGTAGGACCTCGTATAAGAGAGATGCCTTAACGTGGCTACGAGGTACACATAAAATTGGCCATTTTTGTGCGCTAAAAGCTCTCATTTTTCATATTTCTAGTGCAGTAATGCAGTTCAAATTTCGTTTTTTCAAGTTTGCATGTTTTGGCGCTGCAGTGTGCTGCCCTATTTATTTAACTATATACGAGTTGGCGACTCTGGGTTCAGCACCTGTTCACACTCAGTCTATGTTTGGATGTGCAGATCAGGTTTTTTGAAATGTATTCTCTAGCCTTCTGATCGTGCACTCCCCGCCTCCTAGCTTCAGGTGTTTTAATTATAGTAGGTCCAATACCCCTCCACATAGAGAGAGAATTTGAGTCCAAGAAGAGGTTTTCACATGTACCCATTCAGATGGAGACGTTTATTCTCAGTGAGGTAGGTCAAACGTAGGACCTCGTATAAGAGAGATGCCTTAACGTGGCTACGAGGTACACATAAAATTGGCCATTTTTGTGCGCTAAAAGCTCTCATTTTTCATATTTCTAGTGCAGTAATGCAGTTCAAATTTCGTTTTTTCAAGTTTGCATGTTTTGGCGCTGCAGTGTGCTGCCCTATTTATTTAACTATATACGAGTTGGCGACTCTGGGTTCAGCACCTGTTCACACTCAGTCTATGTTTGGATGTGAAGATCAGGTTTTTTGAAATGCATTCTCTAGCCTTCTGATCGTGCACTCCCCGCCTCCTAGCTTCAGGTGTTTTAATTATAGTAGGTCCAATACCCCTCCACATAGAGAGAGAATTTGAGTCCAAGAAGAGGTTTTCACATGTACCCATTCAGATGGAGACGTTTATTCTCAGTGAGGTAGGTCAAACGTAGGACCTCGTATAAGAGAGATGCCTTAACGTGGCTACGAGGTACACATAAAATTGGCCATTTTTGTGCGCTAAAAGCTCTCATTTTTCATATTTCTAGTGCAGTAATGCAGTTCAAATTTCGTTTTTTCAAGTTTGCATGTTTTGGCGCTGCAGTGTGCTGCCCTATTTATTTATCTCATGTTTCAGTGACCTGCCAATCTCAGGAGGCAGGAAGTGGTCAGGGAAAAGGCAGAGAAGCAGGAGACCTGTAATTGTTCTGTACTTGCATCTTATTAGCATACATTTTACAGGATGGCTTTGTCTAAAATAGCACCGCTTTACTTACATGTCCTTAGGTTGAGGTATAAAATCCTGATAACAGGTTCTCTTTAAATGATGCTGTCAGTGATTGACAGTTGTATTTAAATTGTTAAACAGCGGCGACCATAGCTAGCACTGGTTGTGCTTGTTCCAGGCAGATACCAGCTGCATAGCATACACATCCGACATAGGACTGAAAGAGCTAATTGCAGTCAAATGTAGACTTATTATGTTCAACTGTATAAGTAAACAGTTACGCAATGCTGGTTGTACAATTCCAAAGACTATTGTAAGTAATTCTGCTAAATGCAAACACAGCGTGCCACATACATCAAGACCGGGAATTTTCACGCCAGCTTTGATGAGAATATGGACTGGAGTCAGACGCTTCTGATTCATGAAGTGACATGAAAATCAAAAATTTGATGAAAAGTGGTCACCATGCCCCACCCACCTCAGCTCCATCCACATTGTTGCAAAAATGGGGGGAACCTCGAAAAGTTGCATAATTTTAGAACAGCTGCCAATTGTACCAAAATGAGGCGACTTTTCAAAACTTTTTATGCCACAATACTGGTGTAAAATCATTAATGAATCGGGTCCTGAATATGTGTTTTCAACTAAAATATGCTGCTAAAAGTTAGAAATTGACTGTCCAATTTTTGCTCCTTAGAGTGAGATCAAGCAATGTTTTCTCTTCATCTTTTCCAGCATCTGCATTGTACATCTGAGCTTTTAGCACTGAGTAGGCATCTCTACGTGCATTGCTTAAGCCCTATTCAGTG
Source organism: Ranitomeya imitator (assembly GCF_032444005.1). Lineage (NCBI taxonomy): Eukaryota > Metazoa > Chordata > Amphibia > Anura > Dendrobatidae > Ranitomeya > Ranitomeya imitator. Next base: position 384,279,708 of record NC_091284.1, read on the forward strand.
AAACTGGCAATGGACATCGCAACATTACAATGTATAAGATGATACCATTGACTAACCTGGCGCAGGAAAAGATAGCTGAGAGTGATGATGCTGGAAGGGCCAAAGATGACACTTGTACTATACAATAGGAAAGGCTGGAGGGAGATGTTCAGGGAACCAGATAGGGGTTATGACTGTGAACAGACTATCAGCAACATGAGCATTCTTTTTCATCCCTTTCCATTTGCTGAATTTGTACCAAGTGAATCATAAAAAATCAGATTCAGTAGAATCCAATTTTTTTTTGTGTCAGATTAGATACTAATTCAATTTGCCTCAAAATTTGCCTAAAATGTAGTATGGCGTCCTAAATCTGGATATATTAACCTAACAGATCGTCAATCAGACTAATAGATTTTTTTGGATTGAGTCCTATAAGATATGTTATGCTTTTATATTGCCTGTGCAACTACAGTGACTACTTTTATCTTTTGATCTTCAACAGTTTGTATTCATTAATCATGTATTGGCATATGATAGAATTTAATCATCCTATACCTCTGGTAGATCTTGGCTTAAACAAACTCTTGCATTAATTTTTTAATTGGCTAAACCCATTTAAATGTACAGCCACTCCCATCTTCATATGGTTCATATGAGTTCTATTCTTACTTGTTGTCTCATACTGAGGTTCATTTATTAGCCAGGAGTCGTTATTGAAATGTAAACCTTTAAAGCCTTGTTCGGATGATGAATAGAATTACATTGTAAAAGCAAATACCAGTTCACACATAGAACTCAGTGTGTGCTGACAATTCAGAATAGTGGTCACGCGGCCCAGAAAAGCTGTAGGGCAGTTTTGAAAATTGGGGAAGATGACAATCGGTAAACAGATTCATGCACCTTCATCACACTACATATACATTTACACAGTGGCAACCTGATAGTGTCTGTAGTTTACTTAGCAAAATCCTGCTGATAGGTTCACTTTAAGAAGGCATGTAATCCCAGTTTCAGCAAATCCATGGATCCAAAGACCAAATTGAAGTACTGTATGTGGAGAAGAAAAAAGAGTAAATCACTTGTCATATGGTTTTTATCTTGAGGAAGAAGTATGGTACTCTGAAACGCATTGACACAATAAAAAAACATATTATCCTAGTGTGTTGATCTAGATTTACTGTTATCTACCAGCAGCATGGATTTTCCACTTTTTCCTTTCCACATGTTTTACATATACATACCACATTTTGTCTTCAGCTCATGAGTATGGCCTTTCAACCAGCCAACCAGTATCCTGTTCTGCACTGAGAAAGGGCAGAAATCCCATATCAGTTGTCTGTCGAAGGAGAACTTTTCAGTTTTGGGTATAGAAAATTTTTGCAAGAAAAATCAGATTGTTTCAAAACACTGTTTTGTTATATTCCTTTTAGTGTTGGGAAAGAGTTAAAAATGAAAGAAAAATAATTATACTCACCTGAACAACTGCTTCAGCTCCAGCATGAGTCTCAGCTGGTTTCCTCCTTCCAGTTTTGTGTTTTTCTCTTCAGTATTCACACTTTGGCACAAAGAGTGCAGACTACACCTCATGCGATGTCATGATGTGCACCTGCCATAATGTCACAACATTTTATTTTTATTTCCCTTCTGGCCCTAAAAAAATCCATCAAAATTCAGCTAGTTTTGAGGGACTGAAATTGCATATAAATTCATATTCTAGTAAATATGATTTTTTTGTTCCATGGACTTGCAGGAGCAGAATATAAGTCCAAAATGTTGCTAAAGATCTTGCATCTAACAATAAATTGGCCTCATGCAATGTCATAATGTGAGGACTAAGCAACAGAGACATCAAAGAGTGAAGCCTGAAGAGAATAAGACTGAAGGCAAGGAACCAGGAGACCAACAGATGGGGAGCTGCAACAACAAGGTGGGTGAGTAACTAGTTGAGCATAGAATTTTCTTATTCTTTCATCATATTTTATCAATAATCAAAACAATCGAAATGCATAGAATAAATGGAATGTAAATTAAATTTCCCAGCCAAATTTAAGCTTATCTTTTCAATTTCAATTTTACCATATCCACTCATCTCTAATATTTTTGCCACTTAGTGACCGAGCCAAATTTTTTAAATCTGACCAGTGTCACTTTATGTGGTAATAACTCTAAAATGCTTCAGCAAATCACAGTGATTTTGAGATTGTTTTTATGGTGGCACATGGTAATTTATGATAATGGTACATTTAGGTCTATATGTTTTGTGTTTATTTACAAAAAATTTCGGAAATTTGAGGAAAATAGCAATTTTTAAATACCACATAGTCAAACCATAGAAAAACCTTAATAAATAACATTTCTCTCATGTATGCTTTAAATCAGCACCACTTGTAAAGTGTTCTTCTATTTTGTTAGTAATTTTGGAGGTTTAACCCCTTAGTGACAGAGCCAATTTGGTACTTAATGACCAGGCCAATTTTTACAATTCTGACCACTGTCATTTTATGAGGTTATAACTCTGGAACGCTTCAACGGATCCCGCTGATTCTGACATTGTTTTTTCGTGACATATTGTACTTCATGTTAGTGGTAACATTTCTTCGATATTACTTGCGATTATTTATGAAAAAAACGGAAATATGGCGAAAATTTTTAAAATTTTGCAATTTTCAAACTTTGTATTTTTATGCCCTTAAATCAGAGAGATATGTCACGAAAAATAGTTAATAAATAACATTTCCCACATGTCTACTTTACATCAGCACAATTTTGGAAACAAAATTTTTTTTTGTTAGGGAGTTATAAGGGTTAGAAGTTGACCAGCAATTTCTCATTTTTACAACACCATTTTTTTTTAGGGACCACATCACATTTGAAGTCATTTTGAGGGGTCTATATGATAGAAAATAATGAAGTGTGACACCATTCTAAAAACTACACCCCTCAAGGTTCTCAAAACCACATTAAAGAAGTTTATTAACCCTTTACGTGCTTCACAGGAACTGAAACAATGTGGAAGGAAAAAATGAACATATAACTTTTTTTTGCAAACATCTTAATTCAGAACCATTTTTTTTATTTTCACAAGTGTAAAAACAGAAATGTAACCATAAATTTTGTTATGCAATTTCTCCTGAATACGCCAATACCCCATATGTGGGGGTAAACACTTTTTGGGCGCACCGCAGAACTTAGAAGTGAAGGAGCGCCGTTTGACTTTTTCAATGCAGAATTGGCTGGAATTGAGATCGGACGCCATGTCACGTTTAGAGAGCCCCTGATGTGCCTAAACAGTGGAAACTCCCCACAAGTGACACCATTTTGGAAATTAGACCCCTTAAGGAACTTATCTAGATGTGTGGTGAGCACTTTGAACCCCCAAGTGCTTCACAGAAGTTTATAACGTAGAGCCGTGAAAATAAAAAATCGCTTTTGTTTACACAAAAATGATCTTTTCGCCCACAAATTCTTATTTTCACAAGGGTAACAGGAGAAATTAGACCACAAAAGTTGTTGTGCGATTTCTCCTGAATACATCGATACCCCATATGTGAGGGTAAACCACTGTTTGGGCGCACCGCAGAGCTTGGAAGTGAAGGAGCGCCGTTTTACTTTTTCAATGTAGAATTGGCTGGAATTGAGATCGGATGCCATGTCGCGTTTGGAGAGCCCCTGATGTGCCTAAACAGTGGAAATCCCCCACAAGTGACCCCATTTTGGAAACTAGACCCCCCATGGAACTTATCTAGATGTGTGGTGAGAACCTTGAATGCCCAAGTGCTTCACAGAAGTTTATAATGCAGAGCCGTGAAAATAAAAAATATTTTTTTTTCCAAAAAAAAGATTTTTTTAGCCCCCAAGTTTTTATTTTCACTAGGGTAACAAGAGAAATTGGACCCCAAAAGTTGTTGGCCAATTTGTCCTGAGTATGCTGGTACCCCATATGTGGGGGTAAACCACTGTTTGGGCGCACGGCAGAGCTCGGAAAGGGAAGGAGCGCCTTTTTGGAATGCAGACTTTGATAGAATGGTCTGTGGGCATTATGTTGCGATTGCAGAGCCCCTGATGTACCTAAACTGTAGTAACCCCCCACAAGTGACCCCATTTTGGAAACTAGACCCCCCAAGGAACTTATCTAGATGTGTGGTGAGAACTTTGAATGCCCAATTGCTTCACAGAAGTTTAGAATGCAGAGTCGTGAAAATAAAAAATATTTTTTTTTTCACAAAAAAGATATTGTAGCCCCCAAGTTTTTATTTTCACAAGGGTAACAAGAGAAATTGGACCCCAGAAGTTGTTGTCCAATTTATCCCGAGTACGCTGATGCCCCATATGTGGGGGTAAACCACTGTTTGGGCGCACGGCAGAGCTCAGAAGGGAAGGAGCGCCTTTTTGGAATGCAGACTTTGATAGAATGGTCTGTGGGCATTATGTTGCGATTGCAGAGCCCCTGATGTACCTAAACTGTAGTAACCCCCCACAAGTGACCCCATTTTAGAAACTAGACCCCCAAGGAACTTATCTAGATGTGTGGTGAGAACTTTGAATGCCCAATTGCTTCACAGAAGTTTAGAATGCAGAGTCGTGAAAATAAAAAATATTTTTTTTTTCACAAAAAAGATTTTGTAGCCCCCAAGTTTTTATTTTCACAAGGGTAACAAGAGAAATTGGACCCCAAAAGTTGTTGTCCAATTTATCCCGAGTACGCTGATGCCCCATATGTGGGGGTAACCCACTGTTTGGGCACACGGCAGAGCTCAGAAGGGAGGGAGCACCATTTGACTTTTTGAGCGCAAAATTGGCTGTCGTGTTTGGAGACCCCCTGATGTACCTAAACAGTGGAAACCCCCCAATTCTAGCTCCAACCCTAACCCCAACACACCCCTAACCCTAATCCCAACCTGATCCATAATCCTAATCACTAACCCTAACCATAATCACAACCCTTACCCCAAAACAACCCTAATGTCAACCCTAACCATAACCCTAATCAAAACCCTAAATCCAACACACCCCTAATCTCAACCCTAACCTCAAACCTAACACTAATCCCAATACACCCCCAATCACAACCCTAACCCTAATCCCAAACCTAACCCTAATCCCAAGCGTATCCCTAATGCCAACCCTAACCCTAATACCAACCCTAATCCAAACCCTAACCCTAATCCCAGCTCTAACCCTAACTTTAGCCCCAACCCTAGCCCTAACTTTAGCCCCAACCCTAACCCTAGCCCTAAGGCTACTTTCACACTTGCGTCGTTTGGCATTCCGTCGCAATCCGTCGTTTTGGACAAGAAACGGATCCTGCAAATGTGCCCGCAGGATGCGTTTTTTGCCCATAGACTTGTATTGCCGACGGATCGTGACGGATGGCCACACGTCGCGTCCGTCGTGCACTGGATCAGTTGTGTTTTGGCGGAGCGTCGGCACAAAAAAACGTTCAATGAAACTTTTTTTGTACGTCGCATCCGCCATTTCTGACCGCGCATGCATGGCCGTAACTCCGCCCCCTCCTCCCCAGGACATAGATTGGGCAGCGGATGCGTTGAAAAACTACAGCTGCTGCCCACGTTGTGCACAATTTTCACAACGTGCGTCGGTATGTCGGGCCAACGCTTTGCGACGGCCCCGTACCGACGTAAGTGTGAAAGAAGCCTAACCCTAAATTTAGCCCCAACACTAACCCTAAATTTAGCCCCAACCCTAACCCTAAATTTAGCCCCAACCCTAGCCCTAACCCTAACCCTAGCCCTAACCCTAGCCCTAACCCTACCCCTAACCCTACCCCTACCCCTAGCCCTAACCCTAGCCCTACCCCTAACCCTACCCCTAACCCTACCCCTAACCCTAACCCTACCCCTAACCCTACCCCTACCCCTAACCCTAACCTAACCCTACCCCTAACCCTAACCCTACCCCTAACCCTACCCCTAACCCTACCCCTAACCCTACCCCTACCCCTAACCCTAACCCTACCTTTAACCCTACCCCTAACCCTACCCCTAACCCTACCCCTAACCCTACCCCTAACCCTACCCCTACCCCTAACCCTAACCCTAACCTAACCCTACCCCTAACCCTACCCCTAACCCTACCCCTAACCCTACCCCTAACCGGCAGCCGAGACCCCAAAGATTGTCCCGGTGCCGGCCGGCGGGCGCACTGCGCATGCGCCCGCCATTTTGAAGATGGCGGCGCCCACCGGGAGACACGAGGAGCATCGGGGGAGCTAGGTGAGTATTGGGGGGCAACCTGGGACCCCTTTTCTCTGTCCTCCGATGTGCGATTACATCGGAGGACAGAGAAATTAAAAAGAGATTGCTTTTTTTTTTTTTTTTGCGATCGCCGGTAAACGGTTAATTACCGGCGATCGCAAATGCGGGGAGGGTTAAAAAACCCCCGAATCATGTTCTCTGGGGTCTCGGCTACCCTCGGCAGCCGAGACCCCGGAGAAAATCGGCCTCTGGGGGGCGCTATGGACTTTTTCCACAGCGCCGTTAATTAACGGCGCTGTGGTTTAAGTACCCTTAGCGGCCGCCGCTAAAAGGCGTATCGGCGGTCGCTAAGGGGTTAAAAATGTAGCAGCAATTTATTTTTTCAAGGAAATTACCAAAAATTTTTTTTAGGGACCTATCCATATTTGAAGTGACTTTGGGGGTCCTATATATTGGAAAAACTCCAAAAGTGATACCATTTTAAAAACAGCACCCCTGACATATTGAAAACTGCTGTCAGGTAGTTTATTAACCCTTCAGGTAATTTTCAGGAATTAATGCAAAGTAACATGACAGGAAAGAAAAAGTATATTTTTACTATCTAAATGTCGGTAACTTCTGAAAAGGTTACTATAACCGGCAGACTCTAAGGCCACTATTTGGTCTTGATTTGCCATGGCAAACATCAGCACTACACTATCATGGTCTCAGGGCACCAGTGGGGATAAAGAGGAAGCCCCAACACTCTGTTAACCATTTATATGATGTAGTCAATATTGACAGCAGCATCAAATGGATTAAACAGATATGGACGGTGCCACTGATCGTGGCTGATGCAGCAAATTGACAGCTATAGTGCACAGCCGACATCTGCTGGTTGTCAGCTGTATGGTGATGTTATTCTCTTATATCTCAGGCCAGTAAATAGATGTATTGGTGGTCATTAATGAATAGGAGCTGTCGCTATCATTGAATAAAGTTGCACTTTGCAGCTCTATTCCTTGTGCTTAGATCTGGCAGCTGTCAGAATAAACGACAGCTGATTATGAGAGTGTTGGATATCAGTCACCCACTTGTCCGATGCTGATGATTAATCTCATGATTAGGTCATCAATATGGTGTGACAGAACAACCCTTTATAGAATTCAATAATTATTTGAAAAAAGCAGATTATTACCATATTTTTGGGATTAGAAAACCCACTTTTTCCCCAAACATTTGGGGGAAAAATGAGGGTGCGTCTTATAATGCGAATGTGCCTTACCAGTACCATTGCTGCAGGCCGCAGGCTAGCATGAAGGGGTGACTGGCGGTGCTGCGGGTGTAAGGTGCTGCTACTCAGTGCTCTGCGGGTGTCTCCGGTGCCCGGCAGCACCACATGGGTGTCCAGTGGTGCTGCTGCGGGGGTCCGGCACTGCTGCCTGGTGCTCTCGGGAGATGAGAGTTCAGAGCTGAAATCTCATCTCCCGAGATTTTGATCTGCCTCTCCCCTGGGGGCCATTTTACAGTCCACCTCATAGGAAATCATGGGACTGCGGGAACTCTGACCTTTCACAAAATGTCGGCAGAGCCCCAGCACCACCTGAGACCGCCGCAGCAGTACAGGGGAATGCCATCTGGGCACATGCAGCAGCGGAGACACCAGCAGAGCACCGGGCAACAGCGCCGGACACCCGCAGCAAGACCACCAGACACCACCGCAGCGCCGCCGGGCACTGGAGACACCCGCAGAGCACTGGGCAGCAGCGCCAGACACCAGCAGCACTGCCAGACACCCCTTCATCCCAGCCTGCGGCCTGTAGCATCACCCCACTCCTGCCTCCTCCAGCAGCAACCCCGCTTCACAGCAGCCACCACCCCCCGGTAAGCAATAAGACACATGGATTATAATAAGCTCCACTATTTTATAAAAAAAAATTCCTATTTTTCTCCTCAAAATTTGGGGTGCGTCTTATATTCTGGAGCATCTTATAAAGTGAAAAATATGGTAAATACTTGCAAAAAAGAGAGATTATACATTTTAAATGACCTTTTGTCAAACTGAAAAGATAAGCCCTGGACGAAGCTTTCCATAGCGAAACGCACGTCAGGTGTCGTGGGTCCCTGGCTCCTAGCTCTTATTGGGTAAGCATATACTATATATTTTACATATGGGCTTTATTGGTGATATTTTTTAAATACTGCGGGCAGTTGCATTCTGGCATTTTCTGACTTGTGTTCTTATACTACAGATTGTAGTCTGACTACGTATACTATGGCAATGCACCTTATACAGTTAGGTCCATATATATTTGGACAGAGACAAGATTTTTCTAATTTTGGTTGTAGACATTACCACAATGAATTTTAAACAAAACAATTCAGATGCAGTTGAAGTTCAGACTTTCAGCTTTCATTTGAGGGTATCCACATTAAAATTGGATGAAGGGTTTAGGAGTTTCAGCTCCTTAACATGTGCCACCCTGTTTTTAAAGGGACCAAAAGTAATTGGACAATTGAATCCAAAGCTATTTCATGGAAAGGTGTGGGCAATCCCTTCGTTATGTCATTCTCAATTAAGCAGATAAAAGGCCTGGAGTTGATTTGAGGTGTGGTGCATGCATTTGGAAGATTTTGCTGTCAAGTAAACATGTGGTCAAAGGAGCTCTCCATGCAGGTGAAACAAGCCATCCTTAAGCTGTGAAAACAGAAAAAACCCATCCGAGAAACTACTACAATATTAGGAGTGGCAAAATCTACAATTTGGTACATCCTGAGAAAGAAAGAAAGCACTGGTGAACTCATCAGTGCAAAAAGACCTGGGCGCCCATGGAAGACAACATTGGTGGATGATCGCAGAATAATCTCCATGGTCAAGAGAAACCCCTTCACAACAGCCAACCAAGTGAACAACACTCTCCAGGAGGTAGGCGTATCAATGTTCTAATCTACCATAAAGAGAAGACTGCATGAAAGTAAATACAGAGGGTTCACCGCACGGTGCAAGCCACTCCCAAGATTCAAGAATAAAAAGGCTAGACTGGACTATGCTAAAAACCATCTAAAAAAGCCAGCAAAGTTCTGGAAGAACTTTCTTTGGACAGATGAAACCAAGATCAACCTCTGCCAGAATGATGGAAAGAGAAAAGTATGGCAAAGGCGTGATACATCTCATGATCCAAAGCATACCACATCATCTGTAAAACACGGCGGAGGCAGTGTGATGGCTTGGGCATGCATGACTGCCAGTGGCACTGGGTCACTAGTGTTTATTGATGATGTGACACAGGACAGAAGCAGCCGAATGAATTCTGAGGTATTCAGAGACATACTGTGTGCTCAGATCCAGCCAAATGCAGCCAAACTGATTGGTCGTCGTTTCATACTACAGATGGACAATGACCCAAAACATAAAGCCAAAGCAACCCAGGAGTTTATTAAAGCAAAGAAGTGGAATATTCTTGAATGGCCAAGTCAGTCACCTGATCTCAACCCAATTGAGCATGCATTTCACTTGTTAAAGACTAAACTTCAGACAGAAAGGCTCACAAACAAACAGCAACTGAAAACCACCGCAGTGAAGGCCTGGCAGACCATCAAAAAGGAGGAAACACAGAGTCTGGTGATGTCCATGAGTTCAAGACTTCAGGCAGTCATTGTCAACAAAGGGTTTTCAACCAAGTACTAAAAATGAACGTTTTATTTAAAATTATTGAATCTGTCCAATTACTTTTGGTCCCTTTAAAAACAGGGTGGCACATGTTAAGGAGCTGAAACTCCTAAATCCTTCATCCAATTTTAATGTGGATACCCTTAAATGAAAGCTGAAAGTCTGAACTTCAACTGCATCTGAATTGTTTTGTTTAAAATTAATTGTGGTAATGTCTATAAATAAAATTAGAAAAATGTTGTCTCTGTCCAAATATATATGGACCTAACTGTATTTATTATGTGATGCTTGATTGCTGCTGCCCACAGCTTGAACTGATACAATATATATTAATGTACAATTGTGTGAACAATTAAGTGTTTAGTCCCGTTATGTATTTGATATAAATTAAGCCATTCTGTAGCCATACCCACAGGTCTTTTTTCTGTACTTTTTTATTTTTTTGTGTTTCTATTATATTGTTATATATTTGATAATAATAAAGTTTATATTAATTAAACCAGCATTGTGGGCGGTAGTTGGTTAATATTTGTAGTTTTTGTCTTATGTTGGTATTTATTATTGGGTTCACTTATTCGTGTTGATGAAAAGATAAGCTGTAATACCTTAATTAATTTTGTTACTTGCAGACACTTACATTCTTGCCAATTTATTGGCGACGAGGTACTTTATACCTCTTTGAGGGATTTGGTTAATGTTTTATCAAATAAAGAGAAGCAGACACTCTTCCATTGCACTTATTGATGATAACTTTCCTAATTTCTATCTACCTAAATTCTAAAAGTTATTTTATGCTTCATGATAAACTCAATGCTTCATCAATTGGAAATTCAGAATTGATTGATAAATCTCTTTAAGTGAAACTAAATTTAATTTTACAAATGTTTTGACCTTCGAGAAAAACATTTCTGTTTTTTCATGCACAACAAGAAAAATATACATTCATACTTACAAGTAAAAAAAAATGATACACATTTTATAATACTTTCTATTTTAGGAAAGTTTATTTTTTGTTTTCCTAGTACATATCAATCTATGCTTTTTTATCAGATATTTTTAAATACATTATTCAAAGTCATAACAAATATAACAATAAAACCACACCACCACGTCGCCTTCATCCCCATCATAGAGCCCAACGTTGCACAAGGGATTCCAGAAGGTGAGAGAAGATATGCATATCCCTGGTTCAGGGATCCTGGAAATCTATTGCTCATCTCTAAATACAATATGAAATGTTGTTGGGGGTTTCCCATTAATTGGTGACATATGGCCTCGATTTGTTACCAATGTCCAATAGTTGGAGTTGTAAGTGAAGTGACCCCCATCAATTGATTATCATTTTTGTAGGTTGCATGGCCAATACATTATAGTTAGAGATGAGCGAGTGTGGTCATTACTCGAGATTTCCGAGCACGCTCGGGTATTTTGAGCATGCTCGTAGATTATGTTTGTGTCGCCGCAGCTGCATGATTCGTGGTTGTTAGACAAGCTGAACACATGCAGGGATTGCCTGTTTGTTAGGGAATCCCCACATATATTCAGGCTGTCTAGCAGCCGCAAAACATGCAGCTGTGGAAACACAAACATAATCTATGAGCACGTACAAAATACTTGGAGAACACCCAAGCATGCTCGGAAATCTCGAGTAACGAGCAAAGTCGCTCATCACTAATTATAGTCAATAGCTGACAATGCGGTAGAATAATCCACATTGTCTATTCTTAAGCAATAATGTGTTGTATAACATATTTATAGTTCTCTTTTCTTCTGTATTATAGTATTGCGAGAGAATACGAACAACTTTTTTTTCTTAGATCTGTTTCTAACCCCCCAAAAAGCGTGTTTAACTGTTGAATATTTTTACTCACTATGAATGGGTAATAGGTCACAAAGGTATACTAGTTCATCCTACTTTCTTCAATTAATCACCTGAGATTATTCACTTCAAAAGAAACCTCTAGCCTCCAGTGATTAATGACCCGGTTATTATATTCAATGGAAACGATTAGTCGCTTGAAGTTCATACTAGACTATGTGATTAAATTCGACCATGAAACCATCAAAGGAGATGATCTCTGTACACAAAGATTAAAAATTACCAAGCAGTATGTTTAATTGAAACCAATATGTTGAAAATAGAGTGATTGTTCTTAAGAGATTAATATCTTGTGATTGAGCAATTAAAAATCCCCCCTTTTCGTTTAGTCCTTATCATTCCGACAATAGCACTATGTGTATAAATTCTGGCACGTCTTGAAATGTGGGAGAAGCAAACTTGTGCTTCTATCACTCTTAAATCTGAACTATGAATTCCCTGTTAATTTATTAAATGCCTTGACTACACATGCCCAGGAAAGATTGAATTGCTTTGATACAACATTGTGATACAGATCAACAAATGGTTTTAATTACTAGCTGTTTATATAGGACGTTCTGAAGTCTGAAAAGTCAAAGTTAACTCCTTGGCAATTATCCAGCGCTATTTCCAACATTGACAATGAATATAGAATTATCTCAAATGATATTGAAAAATTAGATTCATTCACTGCTGGGATAACTGATCTACCAATCTGTCTCACAGCCTAAGCAGCTGGTGTGGAAATAAAATGCGATTTAAAAAGAGAGAGCTCGTGTCTGGCAGAAAACGGTCATTAGTGAGGGTTCTAGCTAGGGCACGAGGTAAGTAAGCAAGTAAGCACTCAAATTAACCCATTCCGCAAAATATTTTATACGTCATCTTATAGTTTAAGCTCAAGTACAGAAATGAAATCATAGTTGATATATATAAATAAAATATTAACTCAGGGAAAAAGGCACTTTGCATAATAGCCACAGGAATATTAACAAATAAATTGTAACTATTCTATGCATATGATGCCTGTTATATAAATATATATAACAGACATCATATGCATAGAATAGTTACAATTTATTTGTTACTATTCCTGTGGCTATTATGCAAAGTGCCTTTTTCCCTGAGTTAATATTTTTTATACAAAAATATTTTTGAACAATAAAACAACAACTACATAGTGAATCAATAACACTGCTACATAGAGGCATTTTCTCAAACAATTCTAGTGGCGGATAAAATAGGTTGATGGTCATTAATTTGGAACTTTTCAGACAATTTCTTGTGCGATATGTTATCTTCTGCATCTGGTACCTGGTGGTAAAAATATATTTTGTTGTATATCCTTTGTTGGCAATGACAGAGGTCAATGTTTTCTGTAAATCTTCACCAGGTTGGCACACACTGTTGGTGATATGTTGGCCCATTCCTCCATGCAGATCTTCTCTAGAGAAGTGATGTTTTCGGCCTGTCGCTGGGCAACACAGACTTTCAACGCCCTCCAAATATTTTATATGGGGTTGAGATCTGAAGACTGACTAGGCCACTCCAGGACCTTCAAAAGCCTCGTTCGAAGAAACTCCTTTATTGCCCAGGCAGTGTGCTTGGGATCATTATCGTGCTGAATGACCCATCCAGGTTTCATCTTCAATGTCCTTGCTGAAGGAAGGAGATTTGCACTCAAAATTCCATGATACATGGTCCCTTTCATTCCGTCATTGTTAGGAGTCGAGTTCCCACCGTTGCACAGCGGGAATCTCAAACCATGTCTGCTGCGGTCTCCCATTCTCCTCCAGCCACAGTAGAGCCTGCTCAGCGGAAACGTCGGTCCCAGCATCTGGCTCAAGCTGATACTGTGCGTTTGGTTACTGCTGCCTTTCCAGGCTCTGCCTTTGTAGCCAGTACTGATCAGCAGCGAGCAGGCGTTTCAGGGACTAAGGCTAGTTTCACATTTGCGGTAGAATCCGCAGCGTTTAATCCGCATCTGCAAGTGCAGGAAAAAATGCATAGAAACAAGTACAAAGCGGCATTTTATAGATGCATGCGGGGAACGCATGCGGTTAAAAAAATGCAGCGTTTGTACGTGTTTCTATGCGTTTTTTCTGCGTTTGTGTTTTTGGTGTGCAGGGTGAAAAATTTAACAGGAGAAAAATCTAGATAACCAGACAGCGCCAATGTGACTACAGAGGGAGTGTATCATGGGATATCTATATATAGACCCTTGAACAGCTGAAATCTTCAGATTTTCTCCTGTATGTTGTGTCATAATGGATCTTCGCATGGAGAGCTTTTATTTCAACCTGGATTTAAGCATCAAGCTGTTTCTTGCATGTGCTTTTGCTTGGGAGCAAGACAGAAATCGGGTAAGATTGAGAAGGAGATGGCGTAGGCGTTTTTGGAGACACCCCATTATTGAATTACGTGAGAGACATGGAGCCTATCACATGCTGTATGGCGAGCTTAATGCCAACCCAGAGAAATTCCAAGAATATACAAGGATGTCGCACGACTCATTCCAGGATTTGCTTGCTTGTGTCCAAGGAACCATACGGAGACAGGACACCCAGCTCCATAGAGCGATTCCACCCGAGTAACGTTTGCTGGTTACATTAAGGTACTTTCCAAATCTAAACCAATGACAGTCCAAATTTTGGGTGTTCAGACATGTATTTTTGGGGTATTTTCCTTTCTGTCTTTAGCATAACCACACCATAAATAGAATAGATTGTAAAAAAAAATTTTCTTACAGATTTCTGGCAGCCAGAGAAAGTTTATCATCCCTCCACTTCCAATACCGGCTTGGAATTTCCACCCTGTCTGGAATAGTTGCGGACACCTGTCGGCCTTTGTGTAATGTTCTCCGGGATGAGTTTATACCCCTACCCACCTTGGACATTTGGCTTGAAATTACGGAAAAATTCTGGAGTGTGAGTAATTTCCCCAACTATTTGGGAGCGGTTGATGGAAAGCACATTCGCATTATAAAACCAGTCAGAACAGGATCGGAGTACTTCAATTACAAAAAATATTTTTCTGTTGTGCTCATGGCAATAGCCGATGCGGACTGTTGCTTCATCGCTGTGGACATTGGAGCTTTTTGCCATGGCAATGATTCCAGACTTTTAAGAACTCTGATATGGGCTGCCGTGTGTATGGCAAAAATTTTAATTTTCCACGGCCACAACCTCTCCCCAACACTCAAGGTCCACCGATGCCATTTGTTATGGTTGGGGAAGAGGCCTTTCAGATGTGTGAAAACCTACTGAAGCCGTATTCCAGTCGGGACTTGAACCACACTAAAAGGATTTTTAACTGCAGACTGACCAGGGCCCGAAGAACAGTAATTTGGCATTCTAGTCTCAAAAAGGCGCATTCTTGCATCAGCCATTAATCTAAAAATGGAGACAGTAGACGAGGTGGTCAAAGCCTGTGTGGTTCTGCACAATTACATAATGGTTAAGGAGCAGCCCAACATTGAACTGGATGAACCAGTTGCACAACCAATGCCCGATAACCAGCATCACCCGCTGCGGTCAACTGCTGAAGTTGGTCACATGCAGGACCAATTTGCCACCTTTTTTGATTCTGATATTGGAGGTGTGTCATGGCAGGACAATGTTGTGTAAATGTCCTGTTGTAATTTTATCTGTACCAGTAATTTTCTTAAATGTTATTAATATTTCTCATTAATAAACTTTATTTTTTGTTGTCTTGACCGTGTCTCCTATGTATTTCCTCTACAAACCAAGGCAGTCCTCAAACTAGCAGTATTTGGTCTGTATTTAATATCAGTATTTGTAATCCAAAACCAGGAGTGGGTGATAAAGGCAGAGGTGCTAGTTATGATAATATTATAATTTACCTCTAATTGTTTCACTCCTTGTTTTGGCTTACAAATACTGATATAAAACACTGACCACATAATGCTATTGTCATGGCAGCCATGTTGCTTTAGTGATAAGTTTGTTGACGTAATTGCGCCCTGATACTGTTCTGCTATGCACTATCCATTGGACACAGACTTAAGAGACAATGACTGTCATTCAAAACAGATCTATACTCATCAAGTCAGGTGTCAGAAATAATGAATTCATGATGCACATATAACAGCTTCATGAATTCACTATTTCTGACACATGTACAGGTGAGCAAAGATATGCCGTGTTTATGACCACCCTCGTCCCTTCACTTTGTGTGGAATATTACGTACACAGACGAGAAAATGGAGGTTATACAAGGCAGTTCTCTACTCACCAGGTCAGGTGTCCTAACTAATGAGTTTTTGGACACCTGACCTGTTGAGTATAGTTCTGCATTGTATTTCCGCCATTTTCTCTTCAGTCTGCAACACTAGTCACAGACTAAAGGAAGAGATTATGGAGATAATACATAAATTATTTTTTTGGCCCACCTCATATCTCTATACTAAAGACACACAAAGCTGCAGTCATTTATTTGCTAACTACTGGAGCTGTGATTTGGCCAAAAAATTAAGTGTTTGGCGCACGGTGTGTGTTGACGGCAGCAAAAGACACAATAAACCACACATAATTGGGGGCAAAACATAATATTATTTTTTTTTTTACACAAACTTTAAATTTAACTGCGCCTGCTTGGGGAAGAGTGATGTAAATGGGGGGTGTGAAGCATTGAGGCCTGGCTAACAGTGGACGACGCAGGGGTGGCAGGAGAAGGGGCAATGAAACTTGAGGGGTCTGGTAGTTCGGGGATAGGGCTTGACACATGAGAGGCTTGAGACGCACTGGATGTTTGAGAAAAACCTGACATTACAGACACACTGGGAGGTGAAGGGGGAGGAATACTAAGAGTGCGCAATTTTTTTTTTCCTTTCTGGGATTGCCGGGTCCTGGGAAGCCTCGGAGGACTCATTTGTTGTGGCATGGTTGTGGTGGGTGACCTGTTAGGGTCCGGCTGCACTGTTCCAGAGTCCATAGTGCTCATAGAGCGTGCAGCCATGCCAGAGTCCATAGTGCTCGTAGAGCGTGCATCCATGCCAGAGTCCATAGTGCTCATAGAGCGTGCAGCCATGCCAGAGTCCATAGTGCTTGTTGAGCAGAATGCCATGCCAGGGTCCTGCTGAATCGTGGTGGTGGCGGTACCGAAGGCCATGCCAGGGTCCTGCTGCATCGTGGTGTCAGTGGAGGAGGTCCAAGCAGGAGCAGTGGTTGTCATGGTGGTGGCGGTGAGATGTCCAACAGCACTCAACATGGTGGTGGTGCTGTACTGGTGTCCGGCAGTGCTAGAAATAGAGGTGGCCATGCAGTGGTATACAGCAGAGGTCGGCATTGAGGTTAATCGTGACAGTGAAGGCACAGGTGGATATGCCGCTACTGTCTGCTGAAAATACCGACTCTGCTGCATAGCCTGCACGTAAGAAGCATTGCATGCCTGCATGACACTAAGCTGGAGATCAGGAGTAAGGTGTTCCAACATGCCCTGCTCAATTTGGTTAAAAAAATGATGTGCTGGCTTCTGGAGGTCGGCTTTTACTTGGTCAAGGCTTTTGGTGACCTCCTGGATACGCGTATTCATGTGGCTAAGGGAAATATCCATTTGGTCACCCAAAGCCTTGAGTCCTTCGTGAAAAACTGAGCTCAAGTGCAAAAGCTCAGGCATGAGGGACCTGTCCGATGCCCTCTGCCACTGCCAGGAGGAGCCCCAAAAAAAGGGGCAGTGGCAGAGGACTGGGAAAGGTGAAGACCTGATGGACCAGCTTCCTGGTCTCCAGTTTGTGTGGCAGGCCCACTTGCTGCAGCACCGCTGGATGGCTGGGACAGGTCCATGACTGTTTGATGAAGGACCGCTCCAGAACCTGGGCCAACAGTAGTGCTCTATGTGCTGTGAAAAAAGGAAAAAAATAATTAATACCAAAAATTAAACAGACAACAACTCCTGTGGAATAGAAACATACAAATTATGGCAATACAACACAACCTAATGCACGGGATAAATACTTACGTTCTCTGGGCAAGGACCGGTCTTAAAAATGCCAGAACACGATGGTATTTGTACTTTCGGATCCTTGCTCCTGAACCACTGGGAACACGGCTCTCTTGTTGCAAGTCCTTGTTGAAGCAGTCCTTCATCAAACGCCAACGTGTTTTGACTTTGGCCACTGTTAAAAAAAAAAATCATAATGGTCAGAAAATGGACTTTTGCCCGTGCTCACACAACTGTGTGTGATGTGAGAAACTCCTGAGAGTTTCTTTCATCACACACAGTTGAGTGAGCACGGCCAAGGTCTCTGCTGCTTCCCACCGCAGTGCAATACTTACCAAATGCATTTCGGACCCGAGTTGGGGCGTTGTCCCAGCCATCCCACATCGCTTTGGCCACCTCATTCCATAGGCGCTGGATCATTACATTGTTTGAGTGCAGTGGATCCTGGGTGTCCCACAGCGGGATTCGCTCCTGGACCAGGGAGATGAGGAGGTCATTTTCTATGAGGTCTTCATCCCGTTCTGGAACCTAAAAATTAAATAAAGACATTAATGTTGGATACATAAACATAAGGAAAAGAAAGAAAACAGAGGCTGAGAAATGGCATGAATAAGGAAAGTCAAGATACAAAAGTAGTCCAGAAGAGAATTAAAAAGAAAGCGTAAAGTACAGAAAGGAAGATTAAAGAATACAACAGTGATCATACAGCTGTCAGCCTTGTATACGTACACGCTGCCGCCTTGCCACCCGACCGTAACTCCGTTGCTCTTGCCCAGTCTCTGCCGCAGTAGAAGAAGTGCTCTAAGAAAATGAAAAATAAAAAATTGTCATATGTGTAGATTTGACAGTGAATACTTACCAATCTGAGGAGGTGAGTACTCACTTCACTGACATGTTCTACTTCGGAAGGCCCAGGACGTTGCTCCTCATCAGAAGAAGAAGACATTCTGATGCATGCAGAAAGAAAGAAATGGCAGAAATTAGGACACGTACTGTAGAGACAGAAAATAGAAAATAAAGGCATTGGCTAGGATATACTCACATTGTTCAGAGGCTTGTTTTCTCAAAGGTGCTGTGGTCTGTATGCTCTGCTTGGCTGTCTGCTGTGGTCCCACCTGTTCTGCTTGGCTGTCTGCTGAGTAGTGACCTGCAAATGTCCACTACCTCCCTTTATCACCTGGTATGTGGGGGGGGCTTATGAGTATCTAGACATGTTTTTCTCTGGTGCAACGCATGCTTTTACGAACGCATGCATTCACATAGACAGCAATGTGTTTTTTTGGCGCATTCCTTATGCAATCGACCGCATATATTTATAGGTGGCAAATTGACGCCTCTAAAAATTACTACATGTTGCATTTCCACCATCAAATTCCGTCCGTATCACCAATAGCTCTCATAAGCAGTGAAGCAGAAAAAGCACAAAATTCACTATATATAAAATCAATCTTTTATTAAACACATTTAATTATAAACTATAATACAAAATACATCTCAGACACAATATCTCAGTTATGAGGGACCGACAAGACTACTAATCACACAAAGCGCTGAATCCTAGCAATATATAATTATAAAACAGCATGGGCTGAACAATAGAATAGTTTCTAAACCCCTCTAATAGCAATGTGTCAATGAAAAATCAGTACATATAGAGGGTGGTAAACTAGAAGCTCCAGCCAAATGCCATAAGGCTTATGACTACCGCAGCAATGATGCCAACATTGTGTAAATCCCTTATGTCCTTATAGAGGCTTGCTGCATGCCGTAGCCTTCATGAAAACAATTGAAACACTGCTATACTTACAGAGCTGTGTGAGGAGTGCCCAGTCCCTCTACCCCGACACGCATTTCATCCACACTTCTTCAGGGGGCCCAAAGAAGTTTGGGGTGCGCATTGTTTGGATTTGGTGACGCCTTAAAGGTACAGGAACTCCTAAATATTCCTTCCCACTATACCTTTTCCTTTCAATCTGAGCAATTAGCACATCGTTCCCTTGCTACATTCTTTGGCACATTGCACTTTTTGCACGGATTATAGCCAATTATATTTGCTCACATTGCGGGTTATAGATTTAACCCCATATTTTTCTGTTTTTACACATAAT
The DNA here is from genome assembly GCF_032444005.1 of Ranitomeya imitator. Taxonomy (NCBI): domain Eukaryota; kingdom Metazoa; phylum Chordata; class Amphibia; order Anura; family Dendrobatidae; genus Ranitomeya; species Ranitomeya imitator. Next base: position 384,299,478 of record NC_091284.1, read on the forward strand.
TTTATATATTTTTAAAATGTTATGTTCACTTGTGGAAAACACTAAATTTTATTTTACCTGTAGGAGTCCTGTGTAAAAAATTGTTCCTTTTATGGTGTACCTTATGCCTACTTAGGTTTTTATATATATTGGTGATTTTTTATATATATGTCACTTATTTTATATATATATATATTTTTTTTTCCTATATGTCCTTCAAACATGTGCACATAAAGTATGTTTTTACCACTAGAAATAAAGTAATATTTTTATAAAACATATATCCGTGCCACTTATTTCTTGAAGTTGGGTCTATAGTTCTGGTGGTTGGTAATTGGAATACCATATGACTGGGGAGACCTTGTAAAATATTATGCCCTAAATAAAATCCTATAAAATGTCCATTGAATTAATGTACAAATAAGGTGCTTTCAAAAGTAAAGAGCTGCTACATAGCGTGCATATAAGATACAGGACAGTTGTAATTGTAAGACTTACATAGAAGGGCAAGATATGATACCGGTACTCCCACCACCCCAATGCACATTTCGTGAAGGTCACTCCCTCAGGAGGAACCTCCTATGTAAGTCCTATAATTGCAACTGCACTGTATTTTATTAAGGGCATAATATTTTACATGGTCTCCCCAGACTGTCATATAGTATTGCCGCCTCTTATTTGGCACTTGTATGTATTTTTTCATGATTAATTTTTGTCTTTAACGCCTTAGCGACATGCGCCATACTAGTACTGCGCTGCCGGCACTGCATTTGTGCCAGCAGCAGTACTAGTATGGCGCACCGATCACCGCGGTCTCGCGCTGAGCGCCGCGGTGATCGGGTGTGGGTGTCAGCTGTATATGACAGCTGACACCCCGCAGCAATGCCCACGATCGGCGCTATCGCCGATCGCGGGCATTTAACCCCTCTGATGCCGCTGTCAGTAGTGACAGCGGCATAGAGGGGGATCGCGCAGGGACGGGGGCTCCCTGCGCTCTCCCACCGGAGAAACGCGATGAGATCGCGTTGCTCCAGTGACCCGGAAGGAGTCCCCGGATCCAAGATGGCCGCCGGACTCCTTCCGGGTCATGAAATGACCTGGCTAGCCGGCGCCTGCTGAGAGCAGGCGCCGGAAAGCCACCTAAGCTTGTCTGTCAGATCGTTGATCTGACAGAGTGCTATGCACACTGTCAGATCAACGATCTGATCTAATACAGTGATGTCCCACCCTGGGACAATGGTAGAAAGTAAAAAAAAAAAAAATCGCCAAATAAAGAAAAAAAAAATCCCAGTAAATCCATTTATTTATGTAAATAAAAAAAAACAATAAAAGTACACATATTTGGTATCGCCGCATCCGTAACGACCCGCTCTATAAAACTATCCCACTAGTTAACCCCTTCAGTGAACACCGCAAAAAAAAAAAAAAAAAAAAAAACAAGGCAAAAAACATTGCTTTATTATCATACAGGCGAACAAAAACGACGGATATAAATAACCATGGTACCGCTGAAAACGACATCTTGTCCCACAAAAAAAAAAATGCCATACAGCATCATCAGCAGAAAAATAAAAAAAGTTATAGCTCTCAGAATAAAGCGATGCAAAAACAATTATTTTTTTATATAAAATAGTTTTTATTGTGTAAAAGTGCCAAAACATAAAAAAATGATATAAATGAGGTATCGCTGTAATCATACTGACCTGAAGAATAAAGCTTCTTTATCAATTTTACCACACGTGGAACAGTATAAACGCCCCCGCTAAAAGAATTTCAGGAATAGCTGGTTTTTGTTCATTCCGCCTCATAAAAATCGGAATAAAAAGCGATCAAAAAATGTCATCTGCCCGAAAATGTTACCAATAAAAACGTCAACTCGTCCCGCAAAAAACAAGATCTCACATGACTCTGTGGGCCAAAATATGGATAAATTATAGCTCTCAAAATGTGGTGATGCAAAAACTATTTTTTGCAATAAAAAGCGTCTTTTAGTGTGTGACAGCTGCCAACCCTAAAAATCCGCCAAAAAAAACGCTATAAAAGTAAATCAAACCCCCTTCATCACCCCCTTAGTTAGGGAAAAATAATAAAATGTAAAAAAATGTATTTATTTCCATTTTCCCATTAGGGTTAGGACTAGGGTTAGGGCTAGGGTTAGGGCTAGGGTTAGGGCTAGGGCTAGGGTTAGGGCTAGGGCTAGGGCTAGGGTTAGGGCTATGGTTAGGGTTGGGGTTGGGGTTGGGGCTAGGGTTAGGGTTACCATTGGGATTAGGGTTAGGGGTGTGTTTGGATTAGGGTTTCAGTTAGAATTGGGGGGTTTCCACTGTTTCGGCACATTAGGGGCTCTCCAAACGCGACATGGCGTCCGATCTCAATTCCAGCCAATTCTGCTTTGAAAAACTAAAACACTGCTCCTTCCCTTCTGAGTTCTCCTGTGCGCCCAAACAGTGGTTCCCCCCAAAATATGGGGTATCAGCGTTCTCAGGACAAGTTGGACAACAACTTTTGGGGTCCAATTTGTCCTGCCTCCCTTGGGGAAAAAAAAACCTGGGGGCTAAAATATCATTTTCGTGGAAAAAATATATATTTTTTATTTTCACGGCTCTGCTTTATAAACTGTAGTGAAACACTTGTTGGTTCAAAGTTCTTACAACACATCTAGATAAGTTCCTTGGTGGGTCTAGTTTCCAACATGGGGTCACTTGTGGGGGGTTTCTACTGTTTAGGTACATCAGGGGCTCTGCAAATCAACATGACGCCTGCAGACCAATCCATCTAAGTCTGCATTTCAAACGGCGCTCCTTCCCTTCCGAGCTCTGCCGTGCACCCAAACAGTGGTTCCCCCCAACATATGGGGTATCAGCATTCTCAGGACAAGTTTGTCAACAACTTTTGCGGTCTAATTTGTCCTGTTACCCTTGGGAAAATAAAAACGTGGGGGCTAAAATATCATTTTCGTGGAAAAAAAAATATTTTTTATTTTCACGGCTCTGCGTTATAAACTGTAGTGAAACACTTGTTGGTTCAAAGCTCTCACAACACATCTAGATAAGTTCCTTGGGGGGTCTAGTTTCCAATATGGGGTAACTTGTGGGGGGTTTCTACTGTTTAGGTACATCAGGGGCTCTGCAAATGCAACATGACACCTGCAGACCAATCTATCTAAGTCTGCATTTCAAACGGCGCTCCTTCCCTTCCGAGCTCTGCCATGCACTCAAATGGTGGTTCCCCCCAACATATGGGGTATCAGCGTAATCAGGACAAATTGGACAATAACTTTTGTGGTCCAATTTCTCCTGTTACCCTTGGCAAAAAAAAATTGCGGGCTAAAACATCATTTTGTGGAAAGAAAAAATCATTTTTTAATTTTCACACCGCTACATTCTAAACTTTAGTGAAACAATTGGGGGTTAAAAGTGCTCACCACACATCTAGATAAGTTCCTTAGGGGGTCTTTTTTCCAAAATGTGGTCACTTGTGGGGGGTTTCCACTGTTAAGGCACGTCAGGGGCTCTCCAAATGCGACATGGGTTCCGATCTCAATTCCAGCCAATTTTGCATTGAAAAGTCAAATGGCGCTCCTTCCCTTCGGAGCTCTGCCATGCGCTCAAACAGTGGTTTATCCCCATATATGAAGTATTGGCGTACTCAGGACAAATTGCACAACAACTTTTGGGGTCCAATTTGTCCTGCCTCCCTTGGGGAAAAAAAAACCTGGGGGCTAAAATATCATTTTCGTGGAAAAAATATATATTTTTTATTTTCACGGCTCTGCTTTATAAACTGTAGTGAAACACTTGTTGGTTCAAAGTTCTTACAACACATCTAGATAAGTTCCTTGGTGGGTCTAGTTTCCAACATGGGGTCACTTGTGGGGGGTTTCTACTGTTTAGGTACATCAGGGGCTCTGCAAATCAACATGACGCCTGCAGACCAATCCATCTAAGTCTGCATTTCAAACGGCGCTCCTTCCCTTCCGAGCTCTGCCGTGCACCCAAACAGTGGTTCCCCCCAACATATGGGGTATCAGCATTCTCAGGACAAGTTTGTCAACAACTTTTGCGGTCTAATTTGTCCTGTTACCCTTGGGAAAATAAAAACGTGGGGGCTAAAATATCATTTTCGTGGAAAAAAAAATATTTTTTATTTTCACGGCTCTGCGTTATAAACTGTAGTGAAACACTTGTTGGTTCAAAGCTCTCACAACACATCTAGATAAGTTCCTTGGGGGGTCTAGTTTCCAATATGGGGTAACTTGTGGGGGGTTTCTACTGTTTAGGTACATCAGGGGCTCTGCAAATGCAACATGACACCTGCAGACCAATCTATCTAAGTCTGCATTTCAAACGGCGCTCCTTCCCTTCCGAGCTCTGCCATGCACTCAAATGGTGGTTCCCCCCAACATATGGGGTATCAGCGTAATCAGGACAAATTGGACAATAACTTTTGTGGTCCAATTTCTCCTGTTACCCTTGGCAAAAAAAAATTGCGGGCTAAAACATCATTTTGTGGAAAGAAAAAATCATTTTTTAATTTTCACACCGCTACATTCTAAACTTTAGTGAAACAATTGGGGGTTAAAAGTGCTCACCACACATCTAGATAAGTTCCTTAGGGGGTCTTTTTTCCAAAATGTGGTCACTTGTGGGGGGTTTCCACTGTTAAGGCACGTCAGGGGCTCTCCAAATGCGACATGGGTTCCGATCTCAATTCCAGCCAATTTTGCATTGAAAAGTCAAATGGCGCTCCTTCCCTTCGGAGCTCTGCCATGCGCTCAAACAGTGGTTTATCCCCATATATGAAGTATTGGCGTACTCAGGACAAATTGCACAACAACTTTTGGGGTCCAATTTATCCTGTTACCCTTGGGGAAAAAAAATTGGGGGCAAAAAGATCATTTTTTATGAAAATTAATAAGAATTTTTTTTTACGGCTCTACATTATAAACTTCTGTGAAGCACGTGGAGGTTCAAAGTGCTCACCACACATCTATATTAGTTTCTTAGAGGGTCTACTTTCCATATGGGTTATCGGCGTACTCAGGACAAATTGTACAACGACTTTTGTGGTCCAATTTCTCCTGTTACCCTTGGTAAAATGAAACAAATTGGACCTGAAGTAAAAATTTTGTGAAAAAAAAGTTAAATGTTAAATTTTTTTTAAACATTCAAAAAATTCCTGTGAAGCACCTGAAGGGTTAATAAACTTTTTGAATGTGGTTTTGAGTACCTTGAGGGGTGCAGTTTTTAGAATGGTGTCACTTTTGGGCATTTTCTGTCATATAGACCCCTCAAAGTCACTTCAAGTGTGAGGTGGTCCGTAAAAAAAATGGTTTTGCAAATTTTGTTGCAAAAATGAGAAATCGCTGGTCAAATTTTAACCCTTATAACTCCCTAACAAAAAAAAATTATGTTTCCAAAATTGTGCTGATGTACAGCAGACATGTGGGAAATGTTGTTTATTAACTATATTATGTGATATAACTCTCTAATTTAAGGGCATAAAAACTAAGAGTTTGAAAATTGCTAAATTTTCATAATTTCTGACAAATTTTTGTTTTTTTCACAAATAAATGCAAGTCATATCGAAGAAGTTTCACCACTATCACGAAGTACAATATGTCATGAGAAAACAGTGTCAGAATCACCAGGATCTGTGGAAGCGTTTCAGAGTTATGACCTCATAAAGTGACAGTGGTCAGAATTGTAAAAATTGGCCCTGTCACTTAGGTGAAAACAGGCTTTGGGGTGAAGGGGTTAATATTATATAATAAAGACTGATGTTTACATTTTACATGGTTCCTAAACTTTCTTTTCATCATGAGTGTTTCAATTCAAAGTTCTAGAGCTACGTACACTTTCTGTAAAGTTGGGATATTCTTTCTTGTTAATCTCTATGTGTATTGTCCACTGTCAGTGAGCTGCTTATTAGAAGAGAGGGTGTAGTCAGTCTTGCAGTTCCATGAGACCTAGTTCCGCCAGTGATAATCTCCTAGTAAAAACACCTTCATTGAACGGAAACAACAGCACACAGCCTGATTTGTGAATGGTGACACATCCTTGAAATCTGTGTTTTAAACAATACCTTATGCTGTCCTCAGATCTGCTGACAGATTCCCTTTAAAAAACTATGGTGGATTTGTTGTTTTCTTTATCTGTCACCAAAAAAAGATAACATTGCAACTTGCTCTGCATAAAACAAGTTAATATGGTAATGGTGATTCACAAAAAAAGTTGGAGGTATGGCTTGATTGCAGTGCTTACCAGAAGCATTTTACTGAGCGTTGGCTATATCATCATAAAAGTGGATTTAAATTGACTTTTTTACTACTGTAGCTAATGCTGAAAATTGAATCCAACATGCCTTTTTCCATTTTGAAGCAGAAACCAACTACAGCGTTTAAGGCTACATGCACACAGCAACTTTTCCAGATTGATTCCATCTCTGTGGGACAGAGGGACGATGGACCTGCTCTACAATTGCCCTTTACAATTATACTTTCATCTAATGTAATAAACCCCTTTATATTTCTTAGCATATGGTATATTAGTATATATAGTTTTAACTGGCCATAGTTCTAAACTGAGATAAGATTTGTCAAATATTAACTATTGTTCTAATACTACCGCATCTTGTATTGATGAGGCTTAGGCCGGGGTCACACTTGCGAGTGTGATTCGAGAAACTCGCGCATCAATACTTGGCACTGCCGCCAACGCTCGGGACCGGAGTGTGCGGCTACATAGAAATACATGCAGCCGCATGCTCTGGTCCCGAGTGCCAGCGGCAGTGCCGGATATTGATGCGAGAGACTCGTGCGAGTTTCTCACATCACACTCGCAAGTGTGACCCCTGTCTTACGCTGAATTTTACAGGTCTGTCACATACATCCCTCACATTGAAGGCACCTTTTTAATGATTGTAATGTTATTAATATATTGTATTGTTGCCTATATTTAAATCTTTTTGTTTATTTAAATTTGATTGTTCGCTCTGCTTACCAGACCCCTTTAACATGGGTATCTAGGTAGCATTGATTTTACATATTCCTGATAGTGACAATGTCATGCACAGGGTGGGAAGACTAAGTGCAACATGAAGGGAAGAGGAGAAGAAAGCCCAAATACTAGGGAAAGGGGGAGTGGAGACCCCTAGGCAGATCTAATAGCACTCTGCCTCCCCTACCATCCCTATATTGGTTCCTGTTATGAAAGGCAATTCAGTACTACAATGGACATAGTGGTCAGAGCACATACAGTGATCTGACAATAACCCAAAATCATAGAACGAGCTCTGAGACGTGGGAACTCTGCAGACCGCAATCCCTAATCCTCTCCAAACAACACTAGAGGCAGCCGTGGATTGCGCCTAACTCTGCCTATGCAACTCGGCACAGCCTGAGAAACTAACTAGCCTGAAGATAGAAAATAAGCCTACCTTGCCTCAGAGAAATACCCCAAAGGAAAAGGCAGCCCCCCCACATATAATGACTGTGAGTTAAGATGAAAAGACAAACATAGAGATGAAATAGATTCAGTAAAGTGAGGCCCGACTTTCTTAACAGATCGAGGATAGAAAAGGTAACTTTGCGGTCTACACAAAACCCTAAAGAAAACCACGCAAAGGGGGCAAAAAGACCCTCCGTACCGAACTAACGGCACGGAGGTACACCCTTTGCGTCCCAGAGCTTCCAGCAACAAATTAGACAAGCTGGACAGAAACAATAGCAAACAAATAGCAAAGAAGAACTTAGCTATGCAGAGCAGCAGGCCACAGGAATGATCCAGGGAAAAGCAAGTCCAACACTGGAACATTGACAGGAAGCCAGGATCAAAGCATTAGGTGGAGTTAAGTAGAGAAGCACCTAACGACCTCACCAGATCACCTGAGGGAGGAAACTCAGAAGCCGCAGTACCACTTCCCTCCACCAACAGAAGCTCACAGAGAGAACCAGCCGAAGTACCACTTGTGACCACAGGAGGGAGCTCTGCCACAGAATTCACAACAGTACCCCCCCTTGAGGAGGGGTCACCGAACCCTCACCAGAGCCCCCAGGCCGACCAGGATGAGCCACATGAAAGGCACGAACAAGATCGGGAGCATGGACATCAGAGGCAAAAACCCAGGAATTATCTTCCTGAGCATAACCCTTCCATTTAACCAGATACTGGAGTTTCCGTCTAGAAACACGAGAATCCAAAATCTTCTCCACAATATACTCCAATTCCCCCTCCACCAAAACCGGGGCAGGAGGATCAACAGATGGAACCATAGGTGTCACGTATCTCCGGAACAATGACCTATGGAATACGTTATGTATGGAAAAAGAATCTGGAAGAGTCAGACGAAAAGACACAGGATTAAGAACCTCAGAAATCCTATACGGACCAATGAAACGAGGTTTAAACTTAGGAGAGGAAACCTTCATAGGAATATGACGAGAAGACAACCAAACCAGATCCCCAACACGAAGTCGGGGACCCACACGGCGTCTGCGATTAGCGAAACGTTGAGCCTTCTCCTGGGACAAGGTCAAATTGTCCACTCCATGAGTCCAAATCTGCTGCAACCTGTCCACCACAGTATCCACACCAGGACAGTCCGAAGACTCAACCTGTCCTGAAGAGAAACGAGGATGGAACCCAGAATTGCAGAAAAATGGCGAAACCAAGGTAGCCGAGCTGGCCCGATTATTAAGGGCGAACTCAGCCAAAGGCAAAAAGGACACCCAGTCATCCTGATCGGCAGAAACAAAGCATCTCAGATATGTTTCCAAGGTCTGATTGGTTCGTTCGGTCTGGCCATTAGTCTGACGATGGAAAGCCAAGGAAAAAGACAAGCCAATGCCCATCCTACCACAAAAGGCTCGCCAAAACCTTGAAACAAACTGGGAACCTCTGTCAGAAACGATATTCTCTGGAATGCCATGCAAACGAACCACATGCTGGAAGAACAATGGCACCAAATCAGAGGAGGAAGGCAATTTAGACAAGGGTACCAGATGAACCATCTTAGAAAAGCGATCACAGACCACCCAAATGACTGACATCTTTTGAGAAACGGGAAGATCAGAAATAAAATCCATAGAGATATGTGTCCAAGGCCTCTTCGGGACCGGCAAGGGCAAAAGCAACCCACTGGCACGAGAACAGCAGGGCTTAGCCCGAGCACAAATCCCACAGGACTGCACAAAAGCAAGCACATCCCGCGACAGAGACGGCCACCAAAAGGATCTAGCCACCAACTCTCTGGTACCAAAGATTCCAGGATGACCAGCCAACACCGAACAATGAACCTCAGAGATAACTTTATTGGTCCACCTATCAGGGACAAACAGTCTCTCCGCTGGACAACGATCAGGTTTATTAGCCTGAAATTTTTGCAGCACCCGCCGCAAATCAGGGGAGATGGCAGACACAATTACTCCTTCCTTGAGGATACCCGCCGGCTCAGACAAACCCGGAGAGTCGGGCACAAAACTCCTAGACAGAGCATCCGCCTTCACATTTTTAGAGCCCGGAAGGTACGAAATCACAAAGTCAAAACGGGCAAAAAACAGCGACCAACGAGCCTGTCTAGGATTCAACCGCTTAGCAGACTCAAGATAAGTCAAGTTCTTATGATCAGTCAATACCACCACGCGATGCTTAGCTCCTTCAAGCTAATGACGCCACTCCTCGAATGCCCACTTCATGGCCAGCAACTCTCGGTTGCCCACATCATAATTTCGCTCAGCAGGCGAAAACTTCCTGGAAAAAAAAGCGCATGGTTTCATCACTGAGCAATCAGAACCTCTCTGCAACAAAACAGCCCCTGCTCCAATCTCAGAAGCATCAACCTCGACCTGGAACGGAAGAGAAACATCTGGTTGACACAACACAGGGGCAGAAGAAAAACGACGCTTCAACTCTTGAAAAGCTTCCACAGCAGCAGAAGACCAATTGACCAAATCAGCACCCTTCTTGGTCAAATCGGTCAATGGTTTGGCAATACTAGAAAAATTGCAGATGAAGCGACGATAAAAATTAGCAAAGCCCAGGAACTTTTGCAGACTTTTCAGAGATGTGGGCTGAGTCCAATCATGGATGGCTTGGACCTTAACAGGATCCATCTCGATAATAGAAGGGGAAAAGATGAACCCCAAAAATGAAACCTTCTGCACACCAAATAGACACTTTGATCCCTTCACAAACAAAGAATTAGCACGCAGGACCTGAAAAACTGTTCTGACCTGCTTCACATGAGACTCCCAATCATCCGAGAAGATCAAAATATCATCCAAGTACACAATCAGGAATTTATCCAGGTACTCTCGGAAGATGTCATGCATAAAGGACTGAAACACTGATGGAGCATTGGCAAGTCCGAACGGCATCACTAGATACTCAAAATGACCCTCGGGCGTATTAAATGCAGTTTTCCATTCATCTCCTCGCCTGATTCGCACCAGATTATACGCACCACGAAGATCTATCTTGGTGAACCAACTAGCCCCCTTAATCCGAGCAAACAAATCAGATAACAGTGGCAAGGGGTACTCAAATTTAACCGTGATCTTATTTAGAAGGCGGTAATCTATACAAGGTCTCAGCGAACCATCCTTCTTGGCTACAAAAAAGAACCCTGCTCCTAATGGTGACGATGACGGGCGAATATGCCCCTTCTCCAGGGATTCCTTCACATAACTGCGCATAGCGGCGTGCTCAGGCATGGATAAATTAAACAGTCGACCTTTTGGGAATTTACTACCAGGAATCAAATTGATAGCACAATCACAATCCCTATGCGGAGGTAGGGCATCGGACTTGGGCTCATCAAATACATCCCGGTAATCAGACAAGAACTCTGGAACCTCAGAAGGGGTGGATGACAAAATTGACAGAAATGGAACATCACCATGTACCCCCTGACAACCCCAGCTGGACACCGACATGGATTTCCAATCTAATACTGGATTATGGGCTTGTAGCCATGGCAACCCCAACACGACCACATCATGCAGATTATGCAACACCAGAAAGCGAATAACCTCCTGATGTGCAGGAGCCATGCACATGGTCAGCTGGGTCCAGTATTGAGGCTTATTCTTGGCCAAAGGCGTGGCATCAATTCCTCTCAATGGAATAGGACACTGCAAGGGCTCTAAGAGAAACCCACAACGCTTAGCAAACTCCAAGTCCATCAAATTCAGGGCAGCGCCTGAATCCACAAATGCCATGACAGAATACGCTGACAAAGAACAGATCAAGGCAACGGACAGAAGAAATTTTGACTGTACCGTACCAATGGTGGCAGACCTAGCGAACCGCTTAGTGCGCTTAGGACAATCAGAGATAGCATGAGTGGAATCACCACAGTAGAAACACAGCCCATTCAGACGTCTGTGTTCTTGCCGTTCAACTCTGGTCAAAGTCCTATCGCACTGCATAGGCTCAGGTCTAAGCTCAGGTAATACCGCCAAATGGTGCACAGATTTACGCTCACGCAAGCGTCGACCGATCTGAATGGCCAAAGACATAGACTCATTCAAACCAGCAGGCATAGGAAATCCCACCATGACATCCTTAAGGGCTTCAGAGAGACCCTTTCTGAAGATAGCTGCCAGCGCAGATTCATTCCATTGAGTGAGCACGGACCACTTTCTAAATTTCTGACAATATACCTCTATCTCATCCTGACCCTGACAAAGAGCCAGCAAATTTTTCTCTGCCTGATCCACTGAATTAGGTTCATCGTACAGCAATCCGAGCGCCAGGAAAAACGCATCGATATTACTCAATGCAGGATCTCCCGGCGCAAGAGAAAATGCCCAGTCCTGAGGGTCGCCGCGCAAAAAAGAAATAACAATCAAAACCTGTTGAACTGGATCACCAGAGGAGCGAGGTTTCAAGGCCAGAAATAATTTACAATTATTTTTGAAACTCAGAAACTTAGTTCTATCTCCAAAAAACAAATCAGGAATAGGAATTCTTGGTTCTAACATAGATTTCTGATCAATAGTGTCTTGAATCTTTTGTACTCTTGCCGAGAGCTGATCCACAAATGAAGACAGACTTCTAATGTCCATCGCTACACCTGTGTACTGAACCACCCAAATGTCTAGGGGAAAAAAAAGGCAAAACACAGTGCAAAGAAAAAAAATGGTCTCAGAACTTCTTTTTTCCCTCTATTGAGAATCATTAGTACTTTGGGCTTCCTGTACTGTTATGAAAGGCAATTCAGTACTACAATGGACATAGCGGTCAGAGCACATACAGTGATCTGACAATAACCCAAAATCATAGAACGAGCTCTGAGACGTGGGAACTCTGCAGACCGCAATCCCTAATCCTCTCCAAACAACACTAGAGGCAGCCGTGGATTGCGCCTAACTCTGCCTATGCAACTCGGCACAGCCTGAGAAACTAACTAGCCTGAAGATAGAAAATAAGCCTACCTTGCCTCAGAGAAATACCCCAAAGGAAAAGGCAGCCCCCCACATATAATGACTGTGAGTTAAGATGAAAAGACAAACGTAGAGATGAAATAGATTCAGCAAAGTGAGGCCCGACTTTCTTAACAGATCGAGGATAGAAAAGGTAACTTTGCGGTCTACACAAAACCCTAAAGAAAACCACGCAAAGGGGGCAAAAAGACCCTCCGTACCGAACTAACGGCACGGAGGTACACCCTTTGCGTCCCAGAGCTTCCAGCAACAAATTAGACAAGCTGGACAGAAAAAATAGCAAACAAATAGCAAAGAAGAACTTAGCTATGCAGAGCAGCAGGCCACAGGAATGATCCAGGGAAAAGCAAGTCCAACACTGGAACATTGACAGGAAGCCAGGATCAAAGCATTAGGTGGAGTTAAGTAGAGAAGCACCTAACGACCTCACCAGATCACCTGAGGGAGGAAACTCAGAAGCCGCAGTACCACTTCCCTCCACCAACAGAAGCTCACAGAGAGAACCAGCCGAAGTACCACTTGTGACCACAGGAGGGAGCTCTGCCACAGAATTCACAACAGGTTCCACCCTAATCGCCAAGCAGGAAACTAAGCCCTGTATATCCCTAGAGCTAGGTTCTGAATAGGACTGGTCAGTTCCCACTGCACACTAAAGAGAAGAAGGAAGACAAACAAGGGGAAAGCAACTTAACTTGAGCAGACTCAGTGAGGTAATACCAAACATCCTCCAATAGCACCAGAGTGTAAGCAAGCTGACTGCTGTAGCTCCAAGCCTTCACAAGGGAAAATGTGGGTATCACCAGCGACTCCCTGAAGCAGACTGAGAATCTATAAACACCCAGGACCAAGTGTGTCAATTAGAGCCAGAGGGAGGTTGCCAATGTGCCCAAATTCAGAAGGATTAAGAGGGCATCTGCAATGCCAAACGCAGAGACCAACTGCAGCAAGCTGTAGAGCGAATATCTGCAGTATCCGACACACCCATGACAGGCACCAAATATATCAGATGATTTCTACGTGATGGACAATACAGATTCTTCTTACAAAATTAGAATATCATCAAAAAGTTAATTGATTTCAGTTCTTCAATACATAAAATTGAAACTCACCAATTACATTGAGACATTACAAACAGAGTGATCTATTTCAAGTGATTATTTCTGATAATGTTGATGATTATGGCTTACAGAAAATGAAAACCAAAAAGTAATTATCTCAGTAAATTAGAGTACTTTATAATTCCAGCTTGAAAAATTATTTTAAAATCCAAAATGTTGGCCTACTGAAATGTACATTCTGTAAATGCACTCAATACTTGGTTGTGGCTCCTTTTGCATCAATGCGGCGTGGCATGGAGGCGATCAGCCTGTGGCACTGCTGAGGTGTTATGGAACCCCAGTTTGCTTGAAAAGCAGTCTTCAGTTTGTCTGCATTGTTGGGTCTGGAGTCTCTCATCTTTCTCTTGACAATACCCATAGATACTCAATGAGGTCTGGTTAAGGTTAAGGTCTGGCAAGGTTGCTGGCCTGTTTTAAAGCCAGGTATTGGTACTGTTGTCAGTATGGATAGATGTCAAGTTCTGCTGGAGAATGAAATTTCCATCTCTGAAAAGCTTGTCAGCAGAGGGAAGCATGATGTGTTCTAAAATTTCTTGGTAGATGGCTGCACTGACTTTTGTCTTGATAAAACACAGTGGACCTACACCAGCAGATGACATGGCTCCCCAAACCATCACTGATTGTGGTAACCTCACACTAGACCTCAAGCAGCTTGGATTATGTGCCTCTCCACTCTTCATCCAGATTCTGGGACCTTGATTTTCAAGGTCTAGTGTGAAGTTTCCACAATGAGTCATGGTTGGGGAGCCATTTAATCTGCTGGTGTAGGTCCACTTTGTTTTATCAAGACCGAAGTCAGCATAGCCATCTACCAGGAAACTTTAGAGCACTTTATGCTTCCCTCTGCCGACAAGCTTTTTGGAGTTGAAAATTTCATTCTCTAGCAGGACTTGACACCTGTCCACACTGCCAAAAGTACAAATTCCTGGTTTAAAAACAACAGTATCACTGTGATTGATTGGCCAGCAAACACCCCTGATCTTATACTCATAGAGAATCTATGGGGTATTGTCAAGAGGAAGATGAGAAACACCAGACCCAACTATGCCGACAATCTGAAACCTACTATCAAAGCAACCTGAGTTTCTCTAACACCTCAGCAGTGTCACAGGCTAATCGCCTCCATGCCACGCCACATTCTTGCAGTAATTGATGGAAAAGGAGCCCCGATCAAGTATTGAGTGCATTTACTCAATATACATTTCAGTAGGCCAACAATTCGGATTTTAAAATAATTTTGCAAGCTGGTGTTATAAAGTATTCTAGTTTTCTGAGATAATGACTTTTGGGTTTTCATTGGCTGTGAGCCATAATAATCCACATTAACAGAAATAAACACTTGAAATAGATCGCTGTGTTTGTAATGACTATATATAATATATGAGTTTCACTTTTTGTATTGAAGAACTGAAATAAATTAACTTTTTGATGATATTCTAATTTTGTGAGAAGCACCTGTAATTTGTTGATGTAGCAACAGAAAGGTAGTTGGTGACTATCTGAATGTTAGTTCTTAGGGCCATAGTAAAAAGAAAAATTAGTCCTGGATAACCCTGTTAAGTTGTTAAGAAATTAAGCATCTCTTAGGAACTACACTATGTTTTATAAAATTCTTCTTTTGTGAGCCCTTAAATATTTTTTTGCAACTACCAAAGTCTGGAACATTTTCCATGTTATTTTAAAGAGTTTAGAATATTACACTTGCTGTCCTCTTTTCAGTAGAGCATAAATGAAGCATTATATTTTTAAAAATGGCTGAAACTAAATATAGCATTAACAGGTTTGGTTCCATATATGCTTCCTGGCAAATCATTGCTAGCACCAGGAAGGTAGTGGAAGTTTTTGGCATCCCTATTGTTTCCAGCCAAGACACAATGTTCATATTCAGCTTTAAATATAGTTTCTATTTACAGAAACATGCTGTCCAACTGTCTCTCCTTTGGAAGAACAGATCCTCTGATGAGTCCAGCTGTCTATTAAAATTGTCCCTGCTTTTAGATAGAACATTATGGATTAACCTTTGCATCCTGGCATACTTCATCAAAACTATTGCATTGTGGGTTTTTATTTGATGACAGAAATTGATCGCATAAACCAACATTTTATGACAGATTTACATTGCCAGAGGCCATTTGCGTATAACATTTCAACCTTAGCATTAAAACATATTGAGATTTTTTTCCAATATACATCTTATATTACAACATCTCATTTTACTTCACAGTTATTATTATTATTATTTCTGCAAAATAACGTTAAACTAATAGATAATCTAATATGTATAGTGGAGAAAGTAAGTATTTGATACACTGCCGATTTTGCAAGTTTTCCCACCTAAAGACAATGGTTAGGTCTGTAATTTTTATCATAGGTACACTTCAACCGTGAGAAAAAAATCCAGAAAATCACATTACATGATTTTTACATAATTAATTTGCATTTTATTGCATGAAATAAGTAATTTATACAATAGATGAAAAGAACTTAATATTTGGTACAGAAACAGTTGCTTGCAATTACAGAGGTCAGAGGTTTTCTTTAGTTCTTGACCAGGTTTACACACACTGTAGCAGGAATTTTGACCCACTCCTCCATACAGATATTCTACAGATATTTTAGGTTTTGGAGCTGTTGCTGAGCAACATTGAGTTTCAGCTCCCTACAAAGATTTTCTACTGAGTTCAGGTCTGGAGACTGGCTAGGACTGCTCCTGGAGCTTGAAATGCTTCTTACAGAGTCACTCGTTGGTTTCCTTGGCTGTGTTTCAGGTCATTGTCATGACGTAAGACTGAGCCACAGCCCATCTTCAATGCTCTGAGAGAATGAGGTTGTTGACCAATATTTTGCGATACATGACCCCATTCATCCTTCCTTCAATACGGTGCTGTTGTCCTGTCTCCTTTGCAGAAAATCACCCACAAAGTATGATGTTCTCCCCACCATGCTTCACATTTTTTGGTCTGTGTTCATTGGGTTCTACTCATCCTTCTACTTTCTCCAAACACAGTGAGGGGAGTTAATGCCTAAAAGATTTATTTAGGACATATCTTACCGCATGACCTTTTCGAATGCCTCCTCTGGATCATTCAGATGTTTAGTGTTGAACTACAAATGGGCCTGGACTTCTACTGGCATGGGCAGAGGGACCTCACATGTCCTTCAAGATTTTAATCCATAACGGTGCAGTATGTTACTAGCGGTAATGTTTGACACTGTGGTCTCAGCTCTATTAAAGTCATTGATCAGATCCTTCTGCGTAGTTTTTTGCTGATTAATGACCTTTCTCAGAATCATCCTTAACCCATGATTCGAGATCCTGCATGGAGGCCAAGACTGAGAAAGTTTGACAGTCATCTTGTGTCTCTGCTATTTTCTAATAATTGTGCCAACATTTGTCTTCTCACCAAGCTGCTTGCCTATTGTCATGTAGCCCATCCCAACCTTATGCAGGTATACAGTTTTGTCCCTGGTTCCTTAGACAGCTCTTTGGTCTTGGCCATGGTGGAGAGGTTAACTTGCGATTGATTGTGTGGAAAGGTGCCTTTTATATAGGTAACACATTCAAGCAGGTGCAATTAAAACAGGTAATGTGTTCAGAGCAGGAGGGTCTGTGAGAGCCAGAGTTCTTGCTGGTTGGTAGGTGATCTACATATTTCATAAATACTTATTTTTTGCAAAAAAATGCTATTTAATTATTTTTAAAATCATACAATGTGATTTCCTGTTTTTATTTTTAGATTCTGTCTCTCACAGTTGAAGTGTGCCTGTGATAATAATTACAGACCCCTCTATTCTTTGTAGGTGGAAAAACGTGCAAAATTGTCAGTGTATCAAATACTTATTTTACCCGCTGTGAATATACAGTTGAAACAAGAAGCTTACATTAATTATATAAAAAGACACATATGCATGTTTTTTCTCAATATCTGACATGAAATCAGAATAAACCTTTCCATTTTAGGTCAATTAGGATTACCATAATCATTAATATTTGCCAAAATGAGAGAGAAATAGAATGTTTTAAGGCATTGTTATTATTTACATCAAAGTCAAAAGTTAACAAATTAAGTTTACTATGCCTTTAAACAATTTTGGACTGCCCTTCTGATGATGTCATGTGTTTGGAAGCTTCTGATCCACACCTGCGGATATATTTTTATGTACACCTGAAAAACACTGCTTCACTTCTTCTTTGTGTAGCATCATGGGAAAGTCTAAAGAAATCAACCAAGATATCAGGAAGAGAATTGTGTATTTGCACAAATCTGGCTCATCCTTGGGTACAATTACAAGATACTTGAAGGTGTCTCATCCATTTGTACAAGCAATTATACGCAAGTACAAAAGAGATGGGAATGTCCAACCATTATACCACACAGGAAGGAGACGGGTTCTGGGTCCAAGAGATGAATGTGCTTTAGTCCGACATGTGCATATCAACCCAAGGACAAAAGCAAAAGATCTTGTGAAGATGATGGCGGAAGCTAGTAAGATTTGCATCGAATAGTTAACATCAAGCGCCTCTTTGGATGAATGATCCCAGGAAATCCAAGGTTTTTTAAAACATCTATTTATTTCTTCATATTAAAAACCGGTAACAAAAAAAGGTCAGGCAGTTTGGATATACTCATGATTTAAAAAAAGGCATAGAAACCAACATGTTTCGACCCAGGCATGTCTTAATCATGGATTTGCATCTGAATGTCTGTTTGGAAGTCTTATAAAGAAGTTCAGGCTTCACAGTTTTTTTCCTTTTTTTTCCAAGTAAAAAGAACCACCTCTTTCCAGTCCAATTGAACTCTTCATCATCTGCGTTTCATTAGTCCCTATTCTCATTAGTTTAGGCAGTCCAATTATTCTTTTAAACAGTTTCATGTTATAAATGGATCACCTCTGTACAACAATATAGAAACAGAATTATTAACATTCACACCATGAATGGAAAATGTATATATGTTCGCCCTCTATTTCTCATCTTTTTTTTCATTTCCTAACCACTAGTGAATAAGGAACACAAATTTAAGCATCCGCATTTACCTCTTTTAGGATTTAGCATCACAAATGCTCTATAATATATGTGATGTTTCAATGCTATTTGCTATTCCAATCATTATATCTAGCATATTATGTGTCTACCTGTCTATCACTGTCAGATACATGCAATTTCACATAAACAAAGAAAAAAACAACAGCACGACCTTTTGTTTCATTAAGTTAAGAATAGCAAATGTTAACCTCGCCCCCGCATTTCTATGTATTATTAATCACCTATCACTTTCAAACACATACTGATGATATAAAATACCCACATTTTTGGGGGCTCAACATGGCAAATATGAACATGATCCTAGCATTTTCTATGAGGGATTATATTCTTAGTTATATTGGAACACCATATCACAGCTGATGTTAAGCTATATAGGCACCCTTGTGTTAAGTTTAAAGATCCAAAAACTTTCACTGTTCAGGATTTTTCTCCTATGATCCCCTCCTCTCAGCGGTTTAAAAACTTTTTCTATGGCACACGCGCGGTCTCACAGTGAGCGCCGCAGCGATGTGACAGCTGACACCCCGCAGCAATGCCCACGATCGGTGACCACGATCAGTGCTAGCACCGATCGTGGGCATTTAACCCCTCTGGTGCCACTGTCAGTAGCGACAGCGGCATAGAGAACATTCGTGCAGGGAGGGGGCTCCCTGCGCGCTCCCACCAGAACAACGCAATGCAATCGCGTTGTTCCAGTGCTCTTTATGGAGACCCCCAACTCCAAGATGGCCACAGGGTCCTTCTGGGTCCTTCAGTGAGGTGACTTGTTAGTGGCTGCTGAGAGCAGGAGCCAGAAAGCCTCCTACATTGCCTGTCAGATCGCTGATCTGACACTGTGCTATGCAAAGTGTCAGATCAGCGTTCTGACATGATATATTGATGTCCCAACCTGGGACAATGTTATGAAGTAAAAAAAATTAGAATGTGTAAAAATATTTCAAATATAAAATCCCCAAATATAGAAAAAAAATATTTTTCCAATAAATCCATTTATTTATGTAAAAAATACAAAATCAATAAAAGTACACAAATATGGTATTGCCGTATTCATAACGACCCGCTCTATAAAACTTTCTCACTATTTAACCCCTTCAGTGAAAGAAATAAACAAAAAGTGAGGCAAAAAACAATGCTTTATCATCATACCGCCAAACAAAAAGTGCAATAAAACGCGATAAAAAATATGGATGTAAATAAAAATGGTATTGCTGAAAATGCCATCTTGTCTTGCAAAAAACAAGCTGCCAGATAGCTCCATCAGCAGAAAAATAAAAAAGTTATATCTCTCAGAATAAAGCGATGCAAAAATAATCATTTTCTCTATAAAATCGTTTTTATTCCGTAAAAGTGCCAAAACATGAAAAAAGATATAAGTGAGGGATCGTTGTAATTGTACTGACCCGACTAATAAAGCTGCCTTATCAATTTTACCACACGCAGAACAGTATAAAAATAAATTATAAAAAAAGTAATTCATGAATTGCTGTTTTTTGCTATTTCTGCCTCCCAAAAATCGGAATAAAAAGCGATCAAAAAATGTCATGTGCCCGAAGGTGGTACCAATAAAAACATCAACTCATCTCGCAAAAAACAAGACCTCGCCTGACTCTGTGAGCCAAAATATGGATAAATTATAGCTCTCAAAATGTGGTGATGCAAAAACTATTTTTTGCAATAAAAAGAGTCTTTTAGTGTGTGACAGCTGTCAAACATAAAAACCCGCTATAAATAGTAAGTCAAACCCCCTTTATCACCCCGTTAGTAAGGGAAAAGTAATACAATTTAAAAAATGTAATTATTTCCATTTTCCCATTAGAGTTGGGGTTAGGGTTAGGTTTGGGGTTAGGGTTGGAGCTTGGATTAGGGTTGGGGCTAAAGTTAAAGTTTGTGGTTAGGGTTATGGTTAGGGTTATTATTAGGATTAGAGGTGTGTTGGGGTTAGGGTTAGAGTTAGAACTGGGGGTTTCCACTGTCCACGCACATCAGGAGCTCTCCAAATGTGACAAGGTGTCTGATCTCAATTCCAGCCAATTTTGCATTGAAAAGTCAAACAGTGCTTCTTCCCTTCCGAGCTCTACCATGTGCCTAAACAGTGGTTTACCCTCACATATGGAGTATCATCATTCTAAGGATAAATTGCACAACAACTTTTGGGGTTCAATTTCACCTGTTACCCTTAGTAAAATAAAACAAATTGGATCTGAAGTAATTTTTTGTGAAAAAAAAGTTAAATGTTCATTTTTTTAAACATTGTGAAGCACCTGAAGGGTTAATAAACTTCTTGAATGTGATTTTGAATACCTTGAGGGGTGCAGTTTTTAGAATGGTGTCACGTTTGGGCATTTTCTGTCATATAGGCCCCTCAAAGTAATTTCAAGTGTGAGGTGGTCCTAAAGAAAAGTTTTTGCAATTTTGTTGCAAAAATGAGAAATCACAGGTCAACTTTTAACCCTTATAACTTCCAAACTAAAAACCATTATGTTTCCAAAATTGTGCTGATGTAAATCAGACATGTGGGAAATGTTATTTATTAACTATTGGTGTGATATGACTCTCTAATTAAAGGGCATAAAAACTAAAAGTTTGAAAATTGTGAAATTTTCATCAAATTTCCAACTATATACTTGTCCAAACAATCACCTGACAAACCAGCAAAATGCTCATTTGTTGGGTGCAATGATTTTTTTGCTTGATTAAAAACATCCTTATTGGCAACAGATAATTTTGTGTAAACAAGACAAGTGCTGCCAAGAACAATTATATTCTGTAAGCAAAGAAAGATTGTATTACTTAGACATGTGCCAAATACACTCACTAGACATACATACACACCAGTTACACGCTAGACACGTGACACATACACACCAGTCAAACGCTAGACACATGACACATACACACCAGTCACATGCTAGACAACATGACACATACACACCAGTCACATGCTAGACACATGACACATACACACCAGTCACATGCTAGACACAGGATACATACACACCATTCGCATGCTAGACACATGATACATACACACCAGTCACACACTAGAAAATGGATACATACATACACACCAGTCACACACTAGACATATGACATACCACACCAGTCACACATTAGAAACAGGATGAGAGAAGGACGACACCTGGATGTTCGTGTCTGGTGGTTTCGACCGAACAGTTAAAAAAAAGTTTGGGTTCGGGTATCAGAACAGTACCCGGACCCATTTATTTGAAAGGGGGTCCCGTACATCAAGTGCTTGCCACGCTGTTATGTGCATGACAATGCAGCAAACACTGCATCTGATCAGCATTAAAATCATTACCACCATTAAGACATTCACAGTTCCCACTCTGTCAAATGACAGCGTGAGCCTGCAACTGTGATCAGAGACATAAAGTTTACCTTTGGTCACCGGCGTCGGCTAATGGGACTACTCTTTCCATCAGCCTACACTTGCTGCCACTAATAACTGTGAGAGCAAAAGCTGCTGATGGGTGTATTTCAGCCTGTGCAAAATGACCTCCAGCAGGGAACAAATGTGCATGTGTTGGCAGAAACGTTTAAAATCCAACTCCTTGAAGATGGTCTGAGTTCCTGATGTCCACAGATGGGGGTTGTGCTCACAGCGCAACTCTGTACAGAACATTTGGCATTTGCCACAGAACACCAGGATGGGCAAATTCGTCACTGGTGCTCTGTGCTCTTCACAGATGAAAGCAGGTTCACACTGAGCACATGTGACAGACATCATGTCTCGCACCATACATCAATGACACATTGCACCACAGACAGTCCAGGAGTTGGCGGATGCTTTAGTCCTGGTCTAGTTGGAGATCCCACAGGAGACCATCCACCGCCTCATAAGGAGCATTCCCAGGCATTGTAGGGAGGTCATACAGGCACATGGAGGCTACACAGACTACTAAGCATCATTTCCTTGTCTTGAGGCATTTCCACTGAAGTTGGATCACCCTGTAACTTCATTTTCCACTTTGATTTTGAGCATCATTTCAACTCCAGACCTCTGTGGGATATTAGTTGATTTACGTTGATCATTTTTATTTGTTGTTCTCAACACATTCCACTATGTAATGAATAAATGAATGAATAATGAATCAAGATTTACAACAGGAATATCTCAGTCAGTGATGTCTGGGATGTGGAATTTTAGTGTTCCTTTTATTTTTTTGAGCAGTGTATTTTTCACACAGCCCCTCATCATCCCCCTTCTATTGCACAAAGCCCATTATCCTCCTTCCCTTTTCCACAAAGCCCCCTCATCATCCCGATTTCCACAAAGCCCACCACCCTCCCTTTTTCACAAACCCCATCATCCATCCCTTTTCCACATAACCTCTTATCATCCTCCCTTCTCCATCATCATCCTCCCTATGCACCCATACTCAAGTTACATCAACCCTTTCAAAAATGCAGTGGGGAAAAAGTATTTAGTCAACCACCAATTGTGTAAGTTCTCACCTTGCCCGATTATGCAAGATTTATTTTGCAAATTATGGTGGAAAATAAGTATTTGGTTATTAACAAAAGTTTCTCTCAATGTTTTGTTATATATCCTTTGTTGGCAATGACAGAGGTCAAACATTTACTGTAAGTCTTCACAAAGACAAGGTTGGCACACAGTGTTGGTGGTATATTGGCCCATTCCTCCATGCAGATCTCCTCTAGAGCAGTGATGTTTTGGGCATGTCACTGGGCAATACAGACTTTCAACTCCATCCAAAGGTTTTCTATGGGGTTGAGATCTGGAGACTGGCTAGGCTGTGCTATGCTGAAAAACCCATCCACATTTTATCTTCAATGCCCTTGCTGATGGAAGGAGGTTTGCACTCAAAATCTCATGATACGTGGCCCCATTCATTCTTTTATGTTGTAATATTTATATGGATACTACGGAATCTAATAGCATGGGATAAAGCCAGTCTGAGAACAAAGTTGCAGCAAATAATATTTTTACTCGAAACAGAAATGTAAACAGAATAGACCCAGATATTTCTGCAATTCCAACGAGTCTTCAGCTCTATATAGTAAACAGCAAACAGCGTAATACAGAGATTCCTGCTGTAGTAATAAGGTCCTCAGCACAATAAAGTAAATCACAGCAAATTTACAGACGAACAGATATTTAAACAAGGAAGTCCATTTTATAGTGTGAATGCACACAGTCCTTTAAATGAGTTAGTCCAGCAAAACTTGATCACATATGTGCCAGTACTTGTTAGTAGGTGTCCAATAATTCACAGATGATGTGTTGTGTAAATGCAATCCTGGGAAAGAGAGGACGAGGGGGAAAGAGAGAGAACGCTATCTAAGCGTAGCAGATGAGTAAATATTTCTGGATGAGACAAGCACAAATTTAATCTTGCTCACCTGGTGTGATTGTGCAAAGAGGCAGAACACTGGGAAAAGTTTTGCAAACAAGGAAGATACTTCCACAGGTGCTCAGTCCGTTGCAGAAGTTCCAGAGGCGAGAGGTAGCTGAATGGAGAAAGGCAGACCACCGAGTAGTGAGCAGAAGAAGCAGGGAGCTCACCAGCAAACCGGCAGAAGCTCCGGAGCCAGCAGCACAAAATACTCAGGCACCTTAGCACACATGACCCAGACTTAACCCTCCGTCACATACAATATTCGGACTAACGAGTTCACATACAATGTGCCTGTCAGGCGCCTGCTGGAAAAATACCTATAATATCTAATGTTTGCAATTTCAGTGCTCTAAAAGTGATCAGTGACCTTCATAGGGATGTAATAAAAGAGACTACACATAATCAGTTGCAAAAAAAACATTTACTTAACATAAAAATAATAACTATGAAATACAAACTTTTCAAAACTCCCGCCAAATAGTCCCCAGTTCGACTCTCTCAAAAAAATGTACAAAGAAAATTTTTGAACACAAACTTAATTTTAAGGTACCTTAAGTACTATTAAAAACATATTCAATCAGAAGTAGATGCTGAGGTTTCCCCAGAAAAGTCACACTTGCAGAGCAAATAGCAAGAATTACACACCATTTTTGCATGTGTCAGGCAAATTGCTTTATGACATTTGAGACATTCATAATTTGAAAGCCTTCTGGTTCCGCTTTCCGTTTGGCAGGTGGTGCATCTCCTTCTTTTGTGAGGTGGTGCAGATGGTGACTTTTCACCATCATCTTATAGGCGGAACCTTTTGAGCTGAACTTGAAGGCGAGAGGGGATACCGATTGTTTTCACGCTTCTCCTGCATAGCTCTCCAAGTACTAGTTCATGGGCCAATTTTTTCAGATACAATCGTCTACGGAGTGGTTCAAGCTTGTTTTCAAGATAAATTACTTGTGAATTTATACCACCCAAATTCAACATAGCAAAAAATATGACCATTGGCCAGCGTTTGATGTTTCTGCTGATGTTGAAAGTGGAGCACATCTGATCTGCTGTATCCACACCCCCTTTGGTGGCATTGTAAAATGTAATTATCTCCGGTATTTTTTCTGCCCCAGTCCCAGGATCGATGGCAGCATCATCATGAAGTGTTGATAGAAGAAGTACGATTTTTTTGGCATGTGGTACATAGGAAACTAAAGCCTTTCCATTATGGAATGCAAACATACTGCTGTACTGTTGTCTCTCTTTCACACTTACAAACTGTGGCGGCAATTCCCTTTTGTTTTTTCTTACAGTTCCCACATATGACAGCTTCTGAATTTTCAGATAATCAATCAGATCACAACTTGTAAACCAAATGTCAGCTGTAATATTGCGACCCGATCCAAATAAGGGTTCAGCCAGTCTTTTTACAACATCAATGGGTTTGTTGCTCACACAGTAAGGACCTTCTGGTTGTTTTCCTGCATAAACTTCCAGGTTGTAAGTGTAGGTCTTACTGGCATCAACAAGGGCATAAATTTTTATTCCATATTTGTTTGGCTTTGATGGAATATATTGACGAAAGGCACATCTACCACGAAAACCAGGGAGCATTTCGTCAATAGTGAGATTCTCTCCAGGGTAATAACTTTGTTTACAGTTTACAACAAATCTTTGAAATATATCACGAGGTGGAGCAAGTCGGTCATGTGTTTTGCGTTCGGTTCGGGTAGTTCTGTCGTCAAACTGAAGGCAACGAATTAGAATCTTGAATCTGTTTATGGACATAAGAAGGCTAAATTTTTCAACTCCATACCCATCTTTACCCCAAAGTTCCTCCAAACTTTGTCTATTTGCCCTATAAGCTCCTGTAAGGTACAGTAATCCAAAAAAAGCACGCAGTTCTATTTCATCTGTGGGCTTGATGGTTCTGTTGCAGATGTACTTGTCCTTTATAATGTCTATATATTGGTTGGTATATGTGACAATAGAGTCCAGAATGTCATCTGTAAATATACTGTTCCAGCATTCAACTGCAGTTTTTGCATTACGTGCAGTGTCTATTACTGCAGGAAAGTGAGTAATAATGTTTAAAGGTTCCCTACGTTTTTTCTGGAATGGCTTCTTGTTCCATTTAGTATTTTTATCTTTTCCAATATAATATGATCCAACTTCTTCATCCTCACCACTGTCACCATCTTGCTCTGTTTCAGAATCCAGGACACATTCTTCCACCTCATCATGAGAATCAATCTCACTTTCCTCTCCTAAATCCTCATTCAGTGTGAGGTCTCTATCATCTAACAGCATGTTTGTTACTTCCTCAACATCAAGTTGTTTGGATAAATTGTACATTTTCCTCTCCATTTCAGCAGATAATCTGAAGCAAGAGAAGGAATATGTTAGGGAACTACTGTATATGCCTGAGCAGCACACTTTCTTTTATAAAATCTCCCTTATTTCTATGAAATATCCTCACATTTTGTGCTATACATTCATAAAACAAGCTAAATAAACTATTGTGATGAATAAAAACATAAAATACCAACCTTACTGAATGTGACGTATTCACATACAATGAGCCTGAGAGATCTGTGCAGCTATATCCTCTCCCCTGAAGCTCTGAAATCCAACTGTGATATCAGGTTTCACAGACCTTCAAGAGACAGGAGATTACTTGGAGGGAGGGGGTTTCCTCACAATCTGGTGAGGAAGGAGAAATGAAAGTAAAAGAGAAGCGCCTGTCAGATCAGTTGTATGTGACGGAGGGTTAAATAAACAGGACAGACAGGAAGTTCCATGACAGGGCGAGATCCAAGACTCCATCTTGGATCAGGGCGAACAGGCACCAGGAAAGTCCAGAATCCTTACACATGTACACAGATCAGTTGTCATGGTCCCTTTGCAGAGAAACAGCCCCAAAGCATGATGTTTCCATCCCCATGCTTCACAGTAGGTATGGTGTTCTTTGGATGCAACTTAGCATTCTGTCTCCTCCAAACATGACGAGTTTTGTTTCTACCAAACAGTTCTACTTTGGTTTCATCAGATCATATGACATTCTCCCAATACTCTTCTGGATAATCCAAATGCTCTCTAGCAAACTTCAGAGGGGCCTGGACATGTACTGGCTTAAGCAAGGGGACACATCTGGCACTGCAGGATATGAGTCCCTGGCGGCATAGTGTGTTACTGATGGTAGCCTTTGTTACGGTGGTCCCAGCTATATGCAGGTCATTCACTAGGTCTTATGGTTCTGGGATTTTTGCTCACTGTTCTTGTGATCATTTTGACCCCACGGGGTGAGATCTTGCATGGAGCCCCAGATCGAGGGAGATTATCAATGGTCTTGTATGTCTTCCATTTTCTTATTATTGCTCCCCCAGTTGATTTCATCACACCAAGCTGCTTGCCTATTGCAGATTCAGTCTTCCCAGCCTGGTGCAGGGCTACAATTTTGTTTCTGATGTATTGTTGACAGCTCTTTGATCTTCACCTAGTGCAATTTGGAGTGTGATTGTTTGAGGCTGTGGACTTTAATGTCTTTTATACTGATAAGCTCAAAAATAGGGTTGAGCGAAACAGATCGGCACTTTTCAAAAGTCGCCGACTTTTAGCAAAGTCGGGTTTCGTGAAACCCGACCCGATCCCACTCTGTGTGTATATACTAGATTGTGGCCCGATTCTAACGCATCGGGTATTCTAGAATATGCATGTCCCCGTAGTATATGGACAATGATGATTCCAGAATTCGCGGCAGACTGTGCCCGTCGCTGATTGGTCGAGGCAACCTTTATGACATCATCGTCGCCATGGCAACCATTATGACATCATCGTCGCTGTGTCCGTTGCTGATTGGTCGAGGCAACCTTTATGACATCATCGTCGCCATGGCAACCATTATGACATCATCGTCGCTGTGCCCGTCGCTGATTGGTCGAGGCAAACTTTATGACATCATCGTCGCAATGGCAACCATTATGACATCATCGTCGCTGTGCCCATTGCTGGACGCGGGATTTCCAGGACAGACAGATAGACATACAGAGGGAAAAACCCTTAGACAATTATATTATAGATGTCATTCAGACACACATATATATATATATATATATATATATATTAACTTCAGCGCGATATAGCAGAAAAGCCGGTAATTCAATTACCGGCTTTTAATTTCTCCTGCCAAAACCCGACATGATTTGAGACATGGTTTACATACAGTAAACCATGTCATATCCCCCTTTTTTTGCATATTCCACACTACTAATGTTAGTAGTGTGTATGTGCAAAATTTCAGCGCTCTAGCTCTTAAATTTAAGGGTTAAATCGCGGAAAAAATTGGCGTGGGCTCCCGCGCGATTTTCTCTGCCAGAGTAGTAAAGCCAGTGACTGAGGGCTGATATTAATAGCCTGGAGAGGGTCCACGGTTATTGGCCCCCCCCTGGCTAAAAACACCTGCCCCCAGCCACCCCAGAAAAGGCACATCTGGAAGATGCGCCTATTCTGGCACTTGGTCACTCTCTTCCCATTCCCGTGTAGCGGTGGGATATGGGGTAATGAAGGGTTAATGCCACCTTGCTATTGTCAGGTGACATTAAGCCAGATTAATAATGGAGAAGCGTCAATTATGACACCTATCTATTATTAATCCAATTGTATGAAAGAGTTTAAAAAAAACACACACAGTATTAAAAAGTATTTTAATGAAATAAACACACCATTTGTTGTAATATTTTATTGTACGCTCAATCCACTCGCTGAAGACCCTCGCTCTGTAACAAATAAAAAATAATAAACCAACAATATACATACCTTCCGTAGATCTGTAACGTGCCACGTTGTAAATCCATCTGAAGGGGTTAAAATATTTTACAGCCAGGAGGTCTGCTAAAGCAGCGCTGCTCGTGGCTGTAAACCCAAGCGAATGAAGGTAATGTAGGTCAACGACCTGTAGTTACCTTCATTCGTGGTGATGCGCCCCCTGCTGGATGTCCCTGGAGCATGGGAAAAGTTCCCAGGCTCGAGGTCATATGAGGACATCCAGCAGGGGGCGCATCACCGCAAATGAAGGTAACTATAGGTCATTGACCTACATTACCTTCATTCGCTGGGGTTTACAGCCACGACCAGTGCTGCATTAGCAGAGCTTGTGGCTGTAAAATATTTTAACCCCTTCAGATGGATTTACAACGTGGGACGTTACAGATCTACGGAAGATATGTATATTGTTGGTTTATTATTTTTTATTTGTTACAAAGCGAGGGTCTTCAGCGAGTGGATTGAGCGTACAATAAAATATTAAAACAACCTGTGGTTTTAGTTCATTAAAATACTTTTTAATAATGTGTGTGTGTTTTTTTAACCATTCAATGCAAATGGATTAATAATGGATAGGTGTCAGAATTGACGCCTCTCCATTATTAATCTGGCTTAATGTCACCTTACAATAGCAAGGTGACATTAACCCTTCATTACCCCATATCCCACCGCTACACGGGAATGGGAAGAGAGTGGCCAAGTGCCAGAATAGGCGCATCTTCCAGATGTGCCTTTTCTGGGGTGGCTGGGGGCAGATGTTTTAGCCAGGGGGGGCCAAAAACAGTGGACCCTTTCTAGGCTTTTAATATCTGCCCTCAGTCAATGGCTTTACCACTCTGGCGAAGAAAATTGCGCGGGAGCCCACGCCAATTATTTCAGCGATTTAACTCTTAAATTGCTGAAAGCTATTAAATTTAAGGGTTAAAGGCAATTTAAGGGTTGAATCGCTGAAAAAATTGGCGTGGGCTCCAGCGCAATTTTTTCCGCCAGAGTAGTAAAGCCAGTGACTGAGGGCAGATATTAATAGCCTAGAGAGGGTCTACGATTTTTGCCCCCCCCGGCTAAAAACATCTGCCTCCAGCCACCCCAGAAAAGGCACATCTGGAAGATGCGCCTATTCTGGCACTTGGCCACTCTCTTCCCGTTCTTGTGTAGTGGTGGGATATGGGGTAATGAAGGGTTAATATCACCTTGCTATTGTAAGGTGACATTAAGCCAGATTAATAATGGAGAGGTGTCAATTCTGACACCTATCCATTATTAATCCATTTGCATTGAATGGTTAAAAAAAACACAAACACATTATTAAAAAGTATTTTAATGAAATAAAGGCACAGGTTGTTTTAATATTTTATTGTACGCTCAATCCACTCGCTAAAGACCCTCGCTCTGTAACAAATAAAAAATAATAAACCAACAATATCCATGCCTTCCGTAGATCTGTAACGTCCCACGTTGTAAATCCATCTGAAGGGGTTAAAATATTTTACAGCCACAAGTTCTGCTAATGCAGCTGTGCTTGTGGCTGTAAACCTCAGCTAATGAAGGTAATGTAGGTCAATGACCTATAGTTACCTTCATTCGCGGTCATGCGCCCCTTGCTAGATGTCCTCATATGACCTCGAGCCTGGGAACTTTCCCCACGCTCCAGGGACATCCAGCAGGGGGGCATCACCGCGAATGAAGGTAACTACAGGTCATTGACCAACATTACCTTCATTCGCTGGGGTTTACAGCCACGAGCAGCGCTGCATTAGCAGAGCTCCTGGCTGTAAAATATTTTAACCCCTTCAGATGGATTTACAACGTGGGAAGTTACAGATCTACGGAAGGTATGTATATTGTTGGTTTATTATTTTTTATTTGTTACAGAGCGAGGGTCCTCAGCGAGTGGATTGAGCGTACAATAAAATATTACAACAAACGGTGTGTTTATTTCATTAAAATACTTTTTAATATTGTGTGTTTTTTTAACTCTTTCATACAATTGGATTAATAATGGATAGGTGTCATAATTGACGCCTCTCCATTATTAATCTGGCTTAATGTCACCTTACAATAGCAAGGTGGCATTAACCCTTCATTACCCCATATCCCACCGCTACACGGGAATGGGAAGAGAGTGGCCAAGTGCCAGAATAGGCGCATCTTCCAGATGTGCCTTTTCTGGGGTGGCTGGGGGCAGGTGTTTTTAGCTGGGGGGGGGCAATAACCGTGGACCCTCTCCAGGCTATTAATCTCTGCCCTCAGTCACTGGCTTTACTACTCTGGCGGAGAAAATTGAGCCCACACCAATTTTTTCCACGATTTAACCCTTAAATTTAAGAGCTAGAGCGCTGAAATTTTGCACATACACACTACTAACATTAGTAGTGTGGAATATGCAAAAAAAAAGGGGGAAATGACATGGTTTACTGTATGTAAACCATGTCTCAAATCATGTTGGGTTTTGGCAGGAGAAATGAAAAGACGGTAATTGAATTACCGGCTTTTCTGCTATATCGCCCTGAAGGAAATATAAAAAAAAACCATAAACTTACATTGAGTTTCGAGTTTTGGCCGATCCCCAACCCCAACTATTCAATAGGATCGACCGATTTCACTCGACCCGACTTTTGAGAAAGTCGGGTTTCGTGAAACCCGACTCGACCCTGAAAAACTAAAAGTCGCTCAACCCTACTCAAAAGTGTCTTTTATACTGATAAGCTCAAAAAGGTGCCATTACTACAGGTAATGAGTCGTAGACAGAGCAGCCTCTTAATGAAGAAGTTACTGGTCTGTGAGAGTCAGAAATCTTGCATGTTGTTAGGTGACCAAATGCTTATTTTTCATCATAATTTGCAAAATAAATCTTGCCAAATCAGACAAGGTGATTTTCTGGATTTGTTTTCTCATTTTGACTCTCATAGTTGTGGTCTACCTATGATGTCAATTACAAGCCTCACTCATCTTTTTAAGTGGGAGATCTTGCCCAATTGGTGGCTGACTAAATATTTTTTTCCCCACTGTACTCCGATGACACACACTGAGCCTTGGATCATCATTCCCAACTGTAGAAGAGTTCATTGTGCAGCCCCTCAGTCCTCTCCGCGCACAGCTCCATGGTGCAGCCCCTCAGCCCTCTCCTCACATGGCTCCAAGGTGCAGCCTATAATTTCCCTCCTCTCAACTCCAGCAGCCTGAGCACAGCCCTGCTTCCTGCTATTGGTTCTTCACTGGACTGAAGGAGACCCCGCCCTTTTAGGTGACATAATTTCCTCAAAAAATAAACTCTATTCTAGACACTACTATCCTGTTCTTTATTAATCTCATTGAGCACTCTGCAGCTGGGAGAGTGGTGAGCGAAATGAGATCAAGAGAAGCTGGCAGCCCCAGATGATGAGAAAGCACTCACTTCACATCACTTGTTGCTGAGCAGTACAGATGACCCGCCAGCACCAGGTTTAGAATAACGCACTCACTGTTTGGTGCTCGCGTCCAGAATACAGGGCAAAGGAGGCACTAATCTGAAGGATGCAGGAGTTGTGGTGCTGATCAGGGGGGCAGGCACACCGGCACATTCTCCTATTTCCAGGTGGGCAAGTCCATCCTTGGTCTTACGGTCAGTGGGGTGAATTCTCTTCTCTCTTCTTCCCAAAGATGATATAATAAGAAATACTAGGTAGGTTCACATTGAAAAATCCAGCATTTGCAACAGGGTTCCTGCTTGTGACTAAAAAATTCACCATCTTTAACCGACAAAGATTTCAGATATTTTTTTCTATAACAAATATTGTGTTGGCTGCTGTTTTCAAGTTCATTAGCAATGAAGAAAAAAAGATTATAATTGGTTTGCAAGGTGGCTCAGTGGTTATCACTGTTGCTTTCCAGCGCTGAGGTTCTGGGTTCAAATCCCACCAAGGACAATATCTGCAACTAGCTTGTATGTTCTCCTCGTGTTTACATGGGTTTCCTACGGGTACTCCGGATTCCTCCCACACTATAAAAACTTATTGATAGGAAATTTAGATTATGAGCCCCATTGAGGACAGTGATGGTAATAAATGTAAAGTGCTGCAGAATATGTTAGTACTATATAAGCAATGTATAATAACAATTGTATCTAAAATGTAGCAGGACAAATGTCAGTTACAAAAATCATTGATCAATTACAATGAGGCAGAGACTGTTGTTGGCACCTCTCCCACATCTCCCGCTATCAATGTAATCTCTGCATTATGTGGAGACTAGTACACTAATTATCTTCAATGCTACAGTTGTATAAAACATTATTGTCTGGAGTATTTGTCCGATGTTTAAGGGTTTTATCTTTTTATCTTTATTGCTGGATTGTGAGCTCTGATGTCCTCTCATTATTCTAAGTCACCATAAATTGGCTATGTAATTCCCTGCATCAGCTTTTATATGGCAACGATAGTCCTTCTTCCCCTCATTGATTGCACTATTTCATGTGATGTAATGGCATCAAACTTAATCTGATTGATCAGTGATATAGTGTAGCTGCCTCCATAGAATGTGTTCTGCTGCACTTGAATTACAATTACACTTTTTTTCTTCATTCGTCATTTACTAAAAACACGCCAGCACAATAATGTTTATAGAAATAAATAAATAAATCAGAAATAAAGTCCAGTCAGAGATGATGTGCTTGCTTGTCACAAGTGACTCTGGTGACTTTTTGCAATTTTTTTGTGCAACCCTTTTTTTGATGAGGGGGAGAATTGTTTTTTTAACAAACCTTTTTTTTTTTATTTAATACTTACATTTTATATCTATAAATGCCACACCAATGCAATAGCCTGTTGCAGTGCTGTTTTTTTTTGGTAATGTACATAAGCAGCATTTTTTTACGTCATTTTTAGGAGGTTGACTGAATTTTGTAAAAAAAAAAAGAAGAGGGGAAAACTATTTAAAATTTAGTTTTTTAACTGTGCATGTGTATTTATTGCACACCTGCCTTACTGGCCCTATTTGGCAACAGTACAAGCCATACCAATGGTCACAGAAGGATAATGCTTAGGGCTCAAACTCACTTGCGAGCAACTCGGATGAGTCTCGCATGGCAATACACGACACTGCACCCGACACTCAGATCGGAGCGTGCGGCCGCATAGCAATACATGCAGCCGCATGCTCCGCTCCTCTGTGCCAGGTGCAGGGTCGGGTATTACCATGCGAGACTCATCCGAGTTGCTCGAAAGTGAGTATGAGCCCTTAGTCTGACAGCAACACCATCAGTTTGAGAAAATCATGCTAATTAATTAACTGCAAATCAAATATTTTGGAGAATTTTAAGAAACTGGATCATTTGTCAAAAATGACAAAATAATAAAAGCAAAATTACGGTGGCATTTTTTTTTAAATATAATGTCATTGTAAAAAAAATACTTTTTATCATATCTATTCCACAAAATAATGTGTAAAATATTCCACAACTTGACCTACAAAACTCAAGGATTTAAACAGCTACGTAAAAATAAAAAGAGCTAAAGCCAGAAAAATCTCATGATGCAAAAATGAAAAACTTCAGTGTTAAAAAAAAGTGTATGATTGCTGTTAATCTTCAATCGTTTTTGCTGCAGATAAGTGCTTGTCTCCAGCAGAGAGCAAGTTAAACTTGTGAACATAGAATGATTCATTGTTCACAGCGATTCACACATTTAGTTTCATCGACCACAAGTGACTTCCACAATACTGCAGATTTTAAGCTGCAAACAAGATGCTGTGTTATTAAGTATTCTTGTCATCATTTCAGCCTCCTCAATTAACTCCACTAACAGAATCCCTTTTTGAGTGAATGCAGAAGTGAACACTTTCAGGAGACTCGCGTTTTTACAGTTGGTAAACAATATTGAAATTCTGGTTAAGATCTATTACTGACAAGCCAAATACAAAAGTAAAACTTATGCAAAGAGTTTGATCTTAACGTAACAAAGAGACAAAATATTGTAAAACAAAAATATATAAATATGAAAAAATGTAATTTGTGCTCTACATTGAGATGTTATAACACCGTATAAAAATATCAGTTAATTAACAGTTTTCCTGCCACCTATTGCCTTTTGATGCTGGGCAGTGCAGATTCTAGGTCTGCTGCAACATTTTTTGACCTTACTGGTCGTAAAATCAAGCAATGCTGCAGTGCTAACAGACGCAGCCAGTGGTCCCTGTGGAAAAGAAATAGAGATGATTCATCATTCTTTTCCAAGCTACATATACAGGTGCTTCTCATAAAATTAGAATATCATCAAAAAGTTAATTTATTTCACTTCTACAATACAAAAAGGGAAGCTCATATATTATACAGATATTACAAACAGAGTGATCTATTTCAAGTGTTTATTTCTGTTTAAGTTGATGATTATAGCTTACAGCCAATGAAAACTCATAAGTCATTATCTCAGTAAATTACAATAATTAACAAAAAACAACTGCAAAGGCTTCTTAAGTGTTTAAAAAGGCCCCTCAGTCTGTTTCAGTAGGCTCCACAATCATGGGGAAGACTGCTGACTTGACAGATGTCCAGAAAGCAATCATTGCCACACTCCACAAGGAGGGTAAGCCACAAAAGGTCATTGCTAAAGAAGCTGGCTGTTCAAAGAGAAATCCACATATTTAATATATGCAAATGAGCTGTTCCAGGCTATGGGCTGGACGATGATCTGCATAAGAACCTACCTGCAGAGCTAATTTTAGATAAAATGAGACATTAACCCCTTCCCGACCTTTGACGCCACGTAGGCATCATGAAAGTCGGTGCCATTCCGACCCATGACGCCTATGCGGCGTCATGGAAAGATCGCGTCCCTGCAGATCGGGTGAAAGGGTTAACTCCCATTTCACCCGATCTGCAGGGACATGGGGAGTGGTAGTTTAGCCCAGGGGCTACGATCGCTCTGATTGGCTGTTGAAAGCGAAACTGCCAATCAGAGCGATTTGTAATATTTCACCCATTATAACGGGTGAAATATTACAATCCAGCCATGGCCGATGCTGAAATATCATCGGCCATGGCTGGAAATACTAGTGTGCCCCCACCCCACCCCTCCGATCGCCCCCCCAGCCCTCCGTTCTGGCCGGTACACTGCTCCGGCTCCCCTCCATCCAGTGCTCCGCTCCCCCCCGTGCTCTTGTCCGCTCCCCCGTGCTCCAATCACCCCCCCGTGCTCCAATCACCCCCCCTGCACTCCGATCCACCCCCCCCCGGTGCTCCGTTCCACCCCCCCGTGCTCCATTCCAGCCCCCCCGTGCTCCGTTCCACGCCCCCCGTGCTCCGTTCCACCCCTCCCGCACTCCGATTCCCCCCCCGTGCTCCGATCCCCCCCCCGTGGTCGCCACCCACCCCATCATACTTACCGATCCAGCCGGGGTCCCGTCCGTCTTCTCCCTGGGCGCCGCCATCTTCCAAAATGGCGGGCGCATGCGCAGTGCGCCCGCCGAATCTGCCGGCCGGCAGATTCGTTCCAAAGTGCATTTTGATCACTGAGATATAATCTATCTCAGTGATCAAAATAAAAAAAATAATAAATGACCCCCCCTCTTTGTCCCCCCCATAGGTAGGGACAATAAAAAAATAAAGAAATTTTTTTTTTTCCACTAATGTTAGAATAGGGTTAGGGTTAGGGTTAGGGGTAGGGTTAGGGGTAGGGTTAGGGTTAGGGGTAGGGTTAGGGCTAGGGTTAGGGTTAGGGCTAGGGGTAGGGTTAGGGTTAGGGCTAGGGGTAGGGGTAGGGGTAGGGTTAGGGTTAGGGTTAGGGCTAGGGGTAGGGTTAGGGTTAGGGCTAGGGTTAGGGTTTCGGTATGTGCACACGTATTCTGGTCCTCTGCGGATTTTTCCGCTGCGGATTTGATAAATCCGCAGTGCTAAACCGCTGCGGATTTATGGCGGATTTACCGCGGTTTTTCTGCGCATTTCACTGCGGTTTTACAACTGTGATTTTCTATTTGAGCAGTTGTAAAACCGCTGCGGAATCCGCACAAAGAAGTGACATGCTGCGGAATGTAAACCGCTGCGTTTCCGTGCAGTTTTTCCGCAGCATGGGCACAGCGATTTTTGTTTCCCGTAGGTTTACATTGAACTGTAAACTCATGGGAAACTGCTGCGGATCCGCAGCGTTTTCCGCAGCGTGTGCACATACCTTTAGAATTAGGCTATGTGCACACGGTGCGGATTTGGCTGCGGATTCGCAGCAGTGTTCCATCAGGTTTACAGTACCATGTAAACATATGGAAACCAAATCCGCTGTGCCCATGGTGCAGAAAATACCACGCGGAAACGCTGCATTGTATTTTCCGCAGCATGTCAATTCTTTGTGCGGATTCCGCAGCGTTTTACACCTGTTCCTCAATAGGAATCCGCAGGTGAAATCCGCACAAAAAACACTGGAAATCCGCGGAAAATCCGCAGGTAAAACGCAGTGCCTTTTACCCGCGGATTTTTCAAAAATGGTGCGAAAATATCTCACACGAATCCGCAACGTGGGCACATAGCCTTAGGGTTAGGGTTGGAATTAGGGTTGTGGTTATGGTTAGGGGTGTGTTGGGGTTAGGGTTGTGGTTAGGGGTGTGTTGCGGTTAGGGTTGTGTTTAGGGTTATGGCTACAGTTGGGATTAGGGTTAGGGGTGTGTTGGGGTTAGTGTTGGAGGTAGAATTGAGGGGTTACCACTGTTTAGGCACATCAGGGGTCTCCAAACGCAACATGGCGCCACCATTGATTCCAGCCAATCTCGTATTCAAAAAGTCAAATGGTGCTCCCTCACTTCCGAGCCCTGACGTGTGCCCAAACAGTGGTTTACCCCCACATATGGGGTACCAGCATACTCAGGACAAACTGCGCAACAATTACTGGGGTCCAATTTCTCCTGTTACCCTTGTGAATCAAAAAAATGCTTGCTAAAACATAATTTTGAGGAAAGAAAAATGATTTTTTATTTTCACGGCTCTGCGTTGTAAACGTCTGTGAAGCACTTGGGGGTTCAAAGTGCTCACCACATATCTAGATAAGTTCCTTGGGGGTCTAATTTCTAAAATGGGGTCACTTGTGGGGGTTTCTACTGTTTAGGCACACCAGGGGCTCTGCAAACGCAACGTGACACCCGCAGACCATTCCATCAAAGTCTGCATTTCAAAAGTCACTACTTCCCTTCTGAGCCCCGACGTGTGCCCAAACAGTGGTTTACCCCCACTCATGGGGTATCAGCGTACTCAGGAGAAACTGGACAACAACTTTTGGGGTCCAATTTCTCCTGTAACCCTTGGGAAAATAAAAAATTCTGGGCTAAATAATTATTTTTGAGGAAAGAAAACGTATTTATTATTTTCACGGCTCTGCATTATAAACTTCTATGAAGCACTTGGGGGTTCAAAGTGCTCACCACACATCTAGATAAGTTCCTTTCGGGGTCTAGTTTCCAAAATGGGGTCACTTGTGGGGGGTTTCTACTGTTTAGGCACATCAGGGGCTCTGCAAACGCAATGTGACGCCCGCAGAGCATTCCATCAAAGTCTGCATTTCAAAACGTCACTACTTCAATTCCAAGCCCCGGCATGTGCCCAAACAGTAGTTTACCCCCACATATGGGGTATCACCATACTCAGGAGAAACTGGACAACAAATATTGGGGTCAAATTTCTCCTGTTACCCTTGGGAAAATTAAAAAATTCTGGGCTAAATAATTATTTTTGAGGAAAGAAAACGTATTTATTATTTTCACGGCTCTGCATTATAAACTTCTATGAAGCGCTTGGGGGTTCAAAGTGCTCACCACACATCTAGATAAGTTCCTTTCGGTGTCTAGTTTCCAAAATGCGGTCACTTGTGGGGGGTTTCTACTGGTAAGCCACATCAGGGGCTCTGCAAACGCAACGTGACGCCCACAGAGCATTCCATCAAAGTCTGCATTTCAAAACGTCACTACTTCACTTCCGAGCCTCGGCATGTGCCCAAACAGTGGTTTACCCCCACATATGGGGTATCAGCGTACTCAGGAGAAACTGGACAACAACTTTTGGGGTCCAGTTTCTTCTGTAACCCTTGGGAAAATAAAAAATTCTGGGCTAAATAATTATTTTTGAGGAAAGAAAACGTATTTATTATTTTCACGGCTCTGCATTATAAACTTCTATGAAGCACTTGGGGGTTCAAAGTGCTCACCACACATCTAGATAAGTTCCTTTCGGGGTCTAGTTTCCAAAATGGGGTCACTTGTGGGGGGTTTCTACTGTTTAGGCACATCAGGGGCTCTGCAAACGCAATGTGACGCCCGCAGAGCATTCCATCAAAGTCTGCATTTCAAAACGTCACTACTTCAATTCCAAGCCCCGGCATGTGCCCAAACAGTAGTTTACCCCCACATATGGGGTATCACCATACTCAGGAGAAACTGGACAACAAATATTGGGGTCAAATTTCTCCTGTTACCCTTGGGAAAATTAAAAAATTCTGGGCTAAATAATTATTTTTGAGGAAAGAAAACGTATTTATTATTTTCACGGCTCTGCATTATAAACTTCTATGAAGCGCTTGGGGGTTCAAAGTGCTCACCACACATCTAGATAAGTTCCTTTCGGTGTCTAGTTTCCAAAATGCGGTCACTTGTGGGGGGTTTCTACTGGTAAGCCACATCAGGGGCTCTGCAAACGCAACGTGACGCCCACAGAGCATTCCATCAAAGTCTGCATTTCAAAACGTCACTACTTCACTTCCGAGCCTCGGCATGTGCCCAAACAGTGGTTTACCCCCACATATGGGGTATCAGCGTACTCAGGAGAAACTGGACAACAACTTTTGGGGTCCAGTTTCTTCTGTAACCCTTGGGAAAATAAAAAATTCTGGGCTAAATAATTATTTTTGAGGAAAGAAAACGTATTTATTATTTTCACGGCTCTGCATTATAAACTTCTATGAAGCACTTGGGGGTTCAAAGTGCTCACCACACATCTAGATAAGTTCCTTTGGGGGTCTAGTTTCCAAAATGGGGTCACTTGTGGGGGGTTTCTACTGTTAAGCCACATCAGGGGCTCTGCAAACGCAACGTGACGCCCACAGAGCATTCCATCAAAGTCTGCATTTCAAAACGTCACTACTTCACTTCCGAGCCCCGGCGTGTGCCCAAACAGTGATTTACCCCCACATATGGGGTATCAGCGTACTCAGGAGAAACTGGACAACAACTTTTGGGGTCAAATTTCTCCAGTTACCCTTGGGAAAATAAAAAATTGCAGGCTAAAAGATCATTTTTGAGAAAATAATTTTTTTTTTTTTTCATGGCTCTGCGTTATAAACTTCTGTGAAGCACTTGGGGGTTCAAAGTCCTCACCACACATCTAGATTAGTTCCTTTGGGGGTCTAGTTTCCAAAATGGTGTCATTTCTGGGGGATCTCCAATGTTTAGGCACACAGGGGCTCTCCAAACGTGACATGGTGTCCGCTAATGATTGGAGCTAATTTTCCATTTAAAAAGCCAAATGGCGTGCCATCCCTTCCGAGCCCGGCCGTGCGCCCAAACAGTGGTTTACCCCCACATATTGGGTATCTGCGTACTCAGGACAAACAGGACAACAATATTTGGTGTCCAATTTCTCCTATTATCCTTGGCAAAATAGGAAATTCCAGGCTAAAAAATCATTTTTGAGGAAAGAAAAATTATTTTTTATTTTCATGGCTCTGCGTTATAAACTTCTGTGAAGCACCTGGGGGTTTAAAGTGCTCAATATGCATCTAGATAAGTTCCTTGGGGGGTCTAGTTTCCAAAATGGGGTCACTTGTGGGGGAGCTCCAATGTTTAGGCACACAGGGGCTCTCCAAACGCGACATGGTGTCCGCTAACAATTGGAGCTAATTTTCCATTCAAAAAGTCAAATGGCGCGCCTTCCCTTCCGAGCCCTGCCGAGTGCCCAAACAGTGGTTTACCCCCACATATGAGGTATCGACGTACTCGGGAGAAATTGCCCAACAAATTTTATGATCCATTTTACCCTACTGCCCATGCGAAAATGAAAAAATTGAGGCGAAAAGAATTTTTTTGTGAAAAAAAAGTACTTTTTCATTTTTACAGATCAATTTGTGAAGCACCTGAGGGTTTAAAGTGCTCACTAGGCATCTAAATAAGTTCCTTGGGGGGTCTAGTTTCCAAAATGGGGTCACTTGTGGGGGAGCGCCAATGTTTAGGCACACAGGAGCTCTCCAAACGCGACATGGTGTCCGCTAACGATGGAAATAATTTTTCATTCAAAAAGTCAAATGGCGCTCCTTCCCTTCCGAGCCTTACCATGTGCCCAAACAGTGGTTTACCCCCACATGTGAGGTATTGTTGTACTCAGGAGAAATTGCCCAACACATTTTAGGATCCATTTTATCCTGTTGCCCATGTGAAAATGAAAAAATTGAGGCTAAAAGAATTTTTTTGTGAAAAAAAAGTACTTTTTCATTTTTACGGATTAATTTGTGAAGCACCTGGGGGTTCAAAGTGCTCACTATGCATCTAGATAAGTTCCTTGGGGCGTCTAGTTTCCAAAATGGGGTCATTTGTGGGGGAGCTCCAATTTTTAGGCACACGGGGGCTCTCCAAACGTGACATGGTGTCCGCTAAAGAGTGGAGCCAATTTTTCATTCAAAAAGTCAAATGGCGCTCCTTCCCTTCCAAGCCCTGCCGTGCGCCCAAACAGTGGTTTACCCCCACATATGAGGTATCAGCGTACTCAGGACAAATTGGACAACAACTTTCGTGGTTCAGTTTCTCCTTTTACCATTGGGAAAATAAAAAAATTGTTGTTAAAAGATAATTTTTGTGACTAAAAAGTTAAATGTTCATTTTTTCCTTCCATGTTGCTTCTGCTGCTGTGAAGCACCTGAAGGGTTAATAAACTTCTTGAATGTGGTTTTGAGTACCTTGAGGGGTGCAGTTTTTAGAATGGTGTCACTTTTGGGTATTTTCAGCCATATAGACCCCTCAAACTGACTTCAAATGTGAGGTGGTCCCTAAAAAAAATGGTTTTGTAAATTTCGTTGTAAAAATGACAAATCGCTGGTCAAATTTTAACCCTTATAACTTCCTAACAAAAAAAAATTTTGTTTCCAAAATTGTGCTGATGTAAAGTAAACATGTGGGAAATGTTATTTATTAACTATTTTGTGTCACATATCTCTCTGGTTTAACAGAATAAAAATTCAAAATGTGAAAATTGCGAAATTTTCAAAATTTTCGCCAAATTTCCATTTTTATCACAAATAAACGCAGAATTTATTGACCTAAATTTACCACTAACATGAAGCCCAATATGTCACGAAAAAACAATCTCAGAACCGCTAGGATCCGTTGAAGCGTTCCTGAGTTATTACCTCATAAAGGGACACTGGTCAGAATTGCAAAAAACGGCAAGGTCTTTAAGGTCAAAATAGGCTGGGTCATGAAGGGGTTAACAAGGGGAACCAAATAATAATTGACACTTTTGCTCTCATAATAACAGCTTCACAGTGAAATAAAAATTAACACAGTACAGCATAAGTGAACTTCTGTTTCATTAAAGCACATTTGCATCTACAGTTGTCCTATGACAGTGCTGTCAGCCAGTACAGCAGAGTTGAAGCTTGTCTCATTACAAACACTGCAAACAAATTTACAGTGATCTTCTCACAATGATAACACCTCTGCTATACTGCCATTCCCCCTCTCAAAACCCCACACTAGCTGCCTGTGAGATGAAAGCTGAAGCACTGTGAGAGGATAACTGCAAATATGTTTGTAATGAGACAAAGTTCAACTCTACTGTATTGTGTTTGTTATAACTAGTTATCGCTCTTTGTCAGAACTTACAGCACTGTGAGAGGACAACTGCAGATGCAAATGTTTGTAATGAGACAAAGTTCACTTCTGCTTTACTGTGCTAGCTCTGCTATAATGTTTTAGTTCTGATCTCACTGCAGAGTTGTGTGTGATTGTGAGAGCAGATAGAAACCATTACAAGTCTCACATTGGTAAAGTCATCTTTCATTTAAAGGGAACCTGTCACACCCAAAATCGATGGTGAGGTAAGCTCACCTGTTGTGAGTTCTGTTTTTGGGCTCCCTCTGGTGGTTACTGATGGTACTGGGTGATTTGTGTTCTGCTGTCTCCGGTGTCCACCTGTTCTATTAGGATTTGGGAGTTTCCTATTTAACCGGGCTTTCTTGTCATTTCCCCGCCGGCTATCAAGGTTATCAGAGTGTTTTTTTACCTCAGCTTCTGGCTTCAGTAATCTTCAGGACAAGCTAAGTTTTGATTTTCTTGTTCCACGTTTTGCTTTATTTTTGTCTTGTCCAGCTTGCATATAATTGTCTCTTTGCTGCTGGTTGCTTTAGTGGGCTGTAATTGCTCCTCATGTTCCATGAGTTGGAACATGAGTTCAAGTAATTACAGGATGGTTTTTTGAAGGGTTTTTTGCTGACCGCGCAGTTTACTTTTGTATCCTCTGCTATCTAGTTTTAGCGGGCCTCATTTTGCTGAATCTGTTTTCATACTGTGTATGTGCCTTCCTCTCATTTCACCGTCATTATATGTGGGGGGCTGCTATTTCTGTGGGGTATTTCTCTGGAGGCAAGAGAGGTCTGTGTTTCTTCTAATAGGGGAAGTTAGATCTAAGGCTGGTGCGAGACGTCTAGGATCAACGTAGGCACGTTCCCCGGCTATTGTTATTTGTGTGTTCAGGTTTAGGGTCGCGGTCAGCTCAGGTTCCATCACCCTAGAGCTCGTTGGTGCTTGTCCTTTTGTGATTCCCTGCCATTGGAATCATGACAGTATAGCCGGCCAAAATGTTTGGGCTGAAGTAGGAGGAAAAGTAGTCTGAGGAAGTTTTTTTTTTTTTTCTCTCCTCTGAGGTTGCTGCCTAGCCTTAATTGCAGCCAGGCTGATTTTTTTTTTTTTTTCCTCCTCTTAATCCTTGAATGGCTCTGACCTTAGCTGTTTATCATGGACATCCAGAGTTTAGCTTCCAGCTTGAATAATCTTGCTGCTAATGTTCAAAATATACAAGATTTTGTTGTACATGCTCCTATGTCTGAACCTAGAATTCCTATTCCAGAGTTCTTTGCTGGAGATAGATCTAGTTTTCTGAATTTTAGGAACAATTGCAAGCTGTTCCTTTCTTTGAAATCTCGCTCTTCTGGAGACCCTGCTCAGCAGGTTAAGATTATTATATCTTTCCTGCGGGGTGACCCTCAAAATTGGGCATTTGCATTGGCACCAGGGGATCCTGCGTTGCTTAATGTGGATGCGTTTTTTCTGGCATTGGGTTTGCTCTATGAGGAACCTAACCAGGAGATTCAGGCTGAAAAAGCTTTATTAGCTCTCTCTCAGGGGCAAGATGAAGCAGAAATATATTGTCAAAAATTTCGGAAATGGTCAGTGCTTACTCAGTGGAATGAGTGCGCCCTGGCTGCAAAGTTCAGAGATGGCCTTTCTGAGGCCATTAAAGATGTTATGGTGGGGTTCCCTGCGCCTACGGGTCTGAATGAGTCTATGACTATGGCTATTCAGATTGATCGGCGTTTACGGGAGCGCAAACCTGTGCACCATTTGGCGGTGTCTTCTGAACAGGCACTTGAGACAATGCAATGTGATAGAGTTCAGTCTAGAAGTGAACGGCAAAACTATAGGCGGAAAAATGGGTTGTGCTTTTATTGTGGTGATTCAGCTCATGTTATATCAGCATGCTCTAAACGCACAAA
Organism: Ranitomeya imitator; assembly: GCF_032444005.1. Lineage (NCBI taxonomy): Eukaryota > Metazoa > Chordata > Amphibia > Anura > Dendrobatidae > Ranitomeya > Ranitomeya imitator. Next base: position 384,343,955 of record NC_091284.1, read on the forward strand.
AAAGGTTGATAAGTCTGTTGCCATTAGTACGTTACAGTCTAAGTTCATTCTGTCTGTGACTCTGATTTGCTCATTATCATCCATTTCCGTCGATGCCTATGTAGATTCAGGCGCTGCCCTGAGTCTTATGGATTGGTCATTTGCCAAGCGATGTGGGTTTAGTCTTGAGCCTCTGGAAGTCCCTATTCCTTTGAAGGGAATTGACTCTACACCTTTAGCTATGAATAAACCTCAGTACTGGACACAAGTGACCATGCGTATGACTCCCGTTCATCAGGAGGTGATTCGCTTCCTGGTATTGTATAATTTACATGATGTTCTAGTACTTGGTCTGCCATGGTTACAAACTCATAATCCAGTCCTTGACTGGAAAACAATGTCTGTGTTAAGCTGGGGATGTCAGGGGGTTCATGATGATGCACCTCCGATTTCTATCGCTTCATCTACTCCTTCTGAGGTTCCTGTAATTTTGTCTGATTATCGGGATGTTTTTGAGGAGCCTAAGCTCAGTTCGCTTCCTCCTCACAGGGATTGCGATTGTGCTATAGATTTAATTCCTGGTAGTAAATTTCCTAAAGGACGTTTGTTCAATCTGTCAGTGCCAGAGCATACTGCTATGCGGGATTATGTTAAGGAGTCCTTGGAAAAGGGACATATCCGTCCATCTTCGTCCCCTTTGGGAGCAGGTTTTTTTTTCGTGGCCAAAAAAGATGGGTCCTTGAGGCCTTGTATAGATTATCGTCTTTTGAATAAGATTACCGTAAAATATCAGTATCCTTTGCCTTTGTTGACTGATTTGTTTGCTCGCATTAAGGGGGCTAGGTGGTTCACTAAGATTGATCTTCGGGGTGCGTATAATCTTATACGAATAAAGCAAGGTGATGAGTGGAAAACCGCATTTAATACGCCTGAGGGCCATTTTGAGTATTTGGTAATGCCTTTCGGACTTTCTAATGCTCCTTCAGTCTTCCAGTCCTTTATGCACGTTATTTTCCGTGAATATCTGGATAAATTTATGATTGTGTATTTGGATGATATTTTGTTTTTTTCTGATGACTGGGAGTCTCATGTTCAGCAGGTCAGGAAGGTGTTTCAGGTCATGTGGGCTAATTCCTTGTTTGTAAAGGGCTCAAAGTGTCTCTTTGGAGTCCAGAAGATTTCTTTCTTGGGGTATATTTTTTCCCCTTCTACTATTGAGATGGATCCCGTCAAGGTTCGGGCTATAAGTGACTGGACGCAGCCTGCATCTCTTAAGAGTCTGCAGAAGTTCTTAGGCTTTGCTAATTTCTATCGTCGTTTTATAACTAATTTTTCTAGTGTTGTTAAGCCTTTGACGGATTTGACTAAGAAGGGTGCTGATGTTGCTGATTGGTCTCCTGCGGCTGTGGAGGCCTTTCGGGAACTTAAACGCCGGTTTTCTTCTGCTCCTGTGTTGCGTCAGCCTGATGTTTCGCTTCCTTTCCAAGTTGAGGTTGATGCTTCCGAGATTGGAGCGGGGGCGGTTTTGTCACAGAGAAGCTCCGATTGCTCGGTGATGAAGCCATGTGCGTTCTTTTCTAGAAAATTTTCGCCCGCTGAGCGGAATTATGATGTGGGTAATCGGGAACTTTTGGCCATGAAGTGGGCATTTGAGGAGTGGCGTCATTGGCTGGACGGTGCTAGACATCGTGTGGTGGTCTTGACTGATCACAAAAATCTGATTTACCTTGAGTCTGCCAGGCGTCTGAATCCTAGACAGGCTCGTTGGTCACTGTTTTTCTCTCGTTTCAATTTTGTGGTTTCATACCTGCCAGGTTCAAAGAATGTGAAGGCGAATGCTCTTTCTAGGATTTTTGTGCCTGACTCCCCTGGAAATTCTGAGCCCACTGGTATCCTTAGGGATGGGGTGATTTTGTCGGCCGTCTTCCCAGACTTGCGACGTGCTTTGCAGGAGTTTCAGGCGGGTAAACCTGATCGTTGTCCGCCTGAGAGACTGTTTGTTCCGGATAGTTGGACCAGTAGAGTCATCTCCGAGGTCCATTCTTCTGCGTTGGCAGGTCATCCTGGAATATTTGGTACTAGAGACTTGGTGGTCTTTTTGGTGGCCTTCCTTGTCGAGGGATGTGCGTTCTTTTGTGCAGTCTTGTGAGGTTTGTACTCGGGCTAAGCCTTGCTGTTCTCGAGCCAGTGGATTGTTGTCACCTTTGCCTATCCCGAAGAGGCCTTGGACGCACATTTCCATGGACTTTATTTCGGATCTCCCTGTCTCTCAAAAAATGTCTGTCATCTGGGTTGTGTGTGACCACTTTTCTAAAATGGTTCATCTTGTACCCTTGCCTAAGTTGCCTTCCTCCTCTGAGTTTTTCCAGAACGTGGTTCGTTTGCATGGGATTCCGGAGAACATCGTTTCTGACAGGGGATCCCAGTTTGTGTCTAGATTTTGGCGGACGTTCTGTGCTAAGATGGGCATTGATTTGTCCTTTTCGTCTGCATTCCATCCTCAGACGAATGGCCAGACGGAGCGAACTAATCAGACCTTGGAAACTTATTTGAGGTGTTTTGTTTCTGCTGATCAGGATGACTGGGTTACCTTTTTGCCGCTGGCCGAGTTTGCCCTTAATAATCGGGCTAGTTCTGCTACCTTGGTTTCTCCTTTCTTTTGTAATTCGGGGTTTCATCCTCGTTTTTCCTCTGGTCAGGTGGAGCCTTCTGATTATCCTGGAGTGGACATGGTGGTGGATGGGTTGCATCGGATTTGGAGTCATGTGGTGGACAATTTGAAGTTGTCCCAGGAGAAGGCTCAGCAGTTTGCTAATCGCCGTCGCCGCGTGGGTCCTCGACTTCGTGTTGGGGACTTGGTGTGGTTGTCTTCTCGTTTTGTTCCTATGAAGGTCTCTTCTCCTAAGTTCAAGCCTCGGTTCATCGGTCCTTATAGGATCTTGGAAATTCTTAACCCTGTGTCGTTTCGTTTGGATCTCCCGGCATCGTTTGCTATTCATAATGTGTTCCATCGGTCGTTGTTGCGGAGGTATGAGATACCTGTTGTTCCTTCGCTTGAGCCTCCTGCTCCGGTGCTGATGGAGGGAGAATTGGAGTATGTTGTGGAGAAGATCTTGGATTCTCGTGTTTCCAGACGGAAACTCCAATATTTGGTCAAGTGGAAGGGTTATGGTCAGGAGGATAATTCTTGGGTGGTTGCCTCTGATGTTCATGCTGATGATTTGGTCCGCGCTTTTCATAGGGCTCATCCTGGTCGCCCTGGTGGTTCTCGTGAGGGTTCGGTGACCCCTCCTCAAGGGGGGGTACAGTTGTGAGTTCTGTTTTTGGGCTCCCTCTGGTGGTTACTGATGGTACTGGGTGATTTGTGTTCTGCTGTCTCTGGTGTCCACCTGTTCTATTAGGATTTGGGAGTTTCCTATTTAACCGGGCTTTCTTGTCATTTCCCCGCCGGCTATCAAGGTTATCAGAGTGTTTTTTTACCTCAGCTTCTGGCTTCAGTAATCTTCAGGACAAGCTAAGTTTTGATTTTCTTGTTCCACGTTTTGCTTTATTTTTGTCTTGTCCAGCTTGCATATAATTGTCTCTTTGCTGCTGGTTGCTTTAGTGGGCTGTAATTGCTCCTCATGTTCCATGAGTTGGAACATGAGTTCAAGTAATTACAGGATGGTTTTTTGAAGGGTTTTTTGCTGACCGCGCAGTTTACTTTTGTATCCTCTGCTATCTAGTTTTAGCGGGCCTCATTTTGCTGAATCTGTTTTCATACTGTGTATGTGTCTTCCTCTCATTTCACCGTCATTATATGTGGGGGGCTGCTATTTCTGTGGGGTATTTCTCTGGAGGCAAGAGAGGTCTGTGTTTCTTCTAATAGGGGAAGTTAGATCTTCGGCTGGTGCGAGACGTCTAGGATCAACGTAGGCACGTTCCCCGGCTATTGTTATTTGTGTGTTCAGGTTTAGGTTCGCGGTCAGCTCAGGTTCCATCACCCTAGAGCTCGTTGGTGCTTGTCCTTTTGTGATTCCCTGCCATTGGAATCATGACACTCACCATCATCAGGGGCTTATCTACAACATTCTGTAATGCTGTAGATAATCCACCGATGTAACCTGAAAGAGGAGAACAAGAAGTTAGATTATACTCACCCAGACGCGGTCCCGCTGCGGTCCGTTCAAATGGGTGTCTCAGGTCCGCTCCGGCGCTTGCTATCTTCATTCCATGATGTCCTCTTCTGGTCTTCACGCCGCAGCATGAAGACTAGAAGAGGACATCATGGAATGAAGATGGGAGGCACTGTTCCGGACCTGAGATGCCCATCGGATCAGACCGCCCCTAGGTGAGTATAATCTAACCTCTTTTTCTCCTCTTTCAGGTAACATTGGCAGCTTATCTAGAGCATTACAGAATGCTGTAGATAAGCCCCTGATGACAGTGAGCTTACCTCACCATCGATTTTGGGGGTGACAGGTTCCCTTTAAATACGCTGTGGAGGCAGATTCTCATACTCATCAGTGCCAGGCCCATAGCCCTCAACAGCTCATTTACATAAAAAAGCATGGATTTTTATCAACTAAAACACCATCACGGATATCAATGTGTAATTTTATTCAACTTTATGTGACCAGCATGTCCATATACAGGTCCTTCTCAAAAAATTAGCATATAGTGTTAAATTTCATTATTTACCATAATGTAATGATTACAATTAAACTTTCATATATTATAGATTCATTATCCACCAACTGAAATTTGTCAGGTCTTTTATTGTTTTAATACTGATGATTTTGGCATACAACTCCTGATAACCCAAAAAACCTGTCTCAATAAATTAGCATATCAAGAAAAGCTTCTCTAAACGACCTATTACCCTAATCTTCTGAATCAACTAATTAACTCTAAACGCATGCAAAAGATACCTGAGGCTTTTATAAACTCCCTGCCTGGTTCATTACTCAAAACCCCCATCATGGGTAAAGGTACCGTCACACTTAGCGACGCTGCAGCGATACCGACAACGATCCGGATCGCTGCAGCGTCGCTGTTTGGTCGCTGGAGAGCTGTCACACAGACAGCTCTCCAGCGACCAACGATCCCGAGGTCCCCAGTAACCAGGGTAAACATCGGGTAACTAAGCGCAGGGCCGCGCTTAGTAACCCGATGTTTACCCTGGTTACCATCCTAAAAAGTAAAAAAACAAACGCTACATACTTACCTACCGCTGTCTGTCCTCGGCGCTCTGCTTCTCTGGTCTGGCTGTGAGCGCCGGGCAGCCAGAAAGCAGAGTGGTGACGTCACCGCTCTGCTTTCCGGCTGACCGACGCTCACAGCCAGAGCAGGAGGAGAGCAGAGCACAGCGCTGGAGGACAGACGGCTGTAGGTAAGTATGTAGTGTTTGTTTTTTCACTTTTAGGATGGTAACCAGGGTAAACATCGGGTTACTAAGCGCGGCCCTGCGCTTAGTTACCCGATGTTTACCCTGGTTACCAGCAAAGACATCGCTGAATCGGTGTCACACACGCCGATTCAGCGATGTCTACGGGGAGTCCAGCGACGAAATAAAGTTCTGGACTTTCTTCCCCGACCAGCGATCTCCCAGCAGGGGCCTGATCGCTGCTGCCTGTCACACTGGACGATATCGCTAGCGAGGACGCTGCAACGTCACGGATCGCTAGCGATATCGTCTAGTGTGACAGTACCTTAAGACTAGCGACCTGACAGATGTCAAGAAGGCCATCATTGACACCCTCAAGCAAGAGGGTAAGACCCAGAAAGAAATTTCACAACAAATAGGCTGTTCCCAGAGTGCTGTATCAAGGCACCTCAATGGTAAGTCTGTTGGAAGGAAACAATGTGGCAGAAAACGCTGTACAACGAGAAGAGGAGACCGGACCCTGAGGAAGATTGTGGAGAAGGACCGATTCCAGACCTTGGGGAACCTGAGGAAGCAGTGGACTGAGTCTGGTGTGGAAACATCCAGAGCCACCGTGCACAGGCATGTGCAGGAAATGGCCTACAGGTGCCGCATTCCCCAGGTAAAGCCACTTTTGAACCATAAACAGCGGCAGAGGCGCCTGACCTGGGCTACAGAGAAGCAGCACTGGACTGTTGCTAAGTGGTCCCAAGTACTTTTTTCTGATGAAAGCAAATTTTGCATGTCATTCGGAAATCAAGGTGCCAGAGTCTGGAGGAAGACTGGGGAGAAGGAAATGCCAAAATGCCTGAAGTCCAGTGTCAAGTACCCACAGTCAGTGATGGTGTGGGGTGCCATGTCAGCTGCTGGTGTTGGTCCACTCTGTTTCATCAAGGGCAGGGTCAATGCAGCTAGCTATCAGGAGATTTTGGAGCACTTCATGCTTCCATCGGCTGAAATGCTTTATGGAGATGAAGATTTCATTTTTCAGCACGACCTGGCACCTGCTCACAGTGCCAAAACCACTGGTAAATGGTTTACTGACCATGGTATTACTGTGCTCAATTGGCCTGCCAACTCTCCTGACCTGAACCCCATAGAGAATCTGTGGGATATTGTGAAGAGAAAGTTGAGAGACGCAAGACCCAACACTCTGGATGAGCTTAAGGCCGCTATTGAAGCATCCTGGGCCTCCATAACATCTCAGCAGTGTCACAGGCTGATTGCCTCCATGCCACGCCGCATTGAAGCAGTCATTTCTGCCAAAGGATTCCCGACCAAGTATTGAGTGCATAACTGAACATTATTATTTGATGGTTTTTTGTTTGTTATTAAAAAACACTTTTATTTGATTGGATGGGTGAAATATGCTAATTTATTGAGACAGGTTTTTTGGGTTATCAGGAGTTGTATGCCAAAATCATCAGTATTAAAACAATAAAAGACCTGACAAATTTCAGTTGGTGGATAATGAATCTATAATATATGAAAGTTTAATTGTAATCATTACATTATGGTAAATAATGAAATTTAACACTATATGCTAATTTTTTGAGAAGGACCTGTAGATGGCTTTGGAGGGTTGATCCTTCTGACAGATTTCCTATAAAAAAAACGAAAAAAGCTTTGTCTGGTGCAGTATCTCAAATACCCAGTGGTTAAATGAGATATAAATAATGAACAGCCAATCTACCTGGGCCCTTGAAAGGTAGGATGTAGAGATTAGTGAACCTGCATTGTAAAGTTTGGAGTTTGTACCTGACACCTCAACATGTTTCTTGGCTTTTGGAACTTCTGGAGCCATCACAGCCATGTTAAGTAAATGCATAGCTATGATTGGCTGGTGCAACAAGTAGTCTGTATAAATGCCGGATCACTGGTTGTGCCATAATTTTAAACAAGTTTATTATGCCATGAAGCAGCGACGTTTCGACCAGTACCCTGGTCTTTTTCAAGCATACAACAAAGTGCACAGTGCCGGCTTATATGATGTGGATACCACGCAGGGCACCAATCACCAGCTAGCTGCTAATTACTCATATAAATGTGACATATAACACAGATCAGACAAATACACAGTTCATATAAAAAGACATAAACTCTCCCACAACATAGATGATGAAAACATAGCAAAATACATATATTATACAACAATACTGCAATGTTTATCTTCCGTCGAGCCAATCAAACTCCAGCATTAGCGTAACCATGGTCATAGAGCACCAATGACGTGGCTACTACAGCGATCCTCACATCCAATCCAGATCCTGTATGGGGTTGGTGCCGAAAACAAGAGCAGCCTATCCAGCTTCCCAATACTTCAGGGGATGACCTAAATAACAAATCGGGCAACCGCTTACATAATGCGTCCATACCTGCATCATAACCCTGCGTCACACATCTGCCGAACCCCAGGGTCGCAGATTGCCCAGAAAACCCCTGGCGAGCGTAGCGGCACGTCATGGCATCAGAACACCCACAACACGCGACCGCAGGATCAGCCCGCCCAGCGATGACGCATCCACATAGATCCAAAGCAGAAAAACATCCCCAGGCGTGCGCAGGCGCAAGTCTTCCGGAAGACTTATTGTGTCGGGGAGGGGCTCTCTATTTAACAAGACGGCTACTTTTTTGGATCGGATATTACGTACCTATGCTATATCAGTGAAATCTTACATTCGTGATACGAATGATTTTCTCAATAAACTTGATGACATTACTGTATCTGAGTCCACTGTTCTTGCGTCGTTCGATGTTGTATCTCTATACACATCCATCGAGCACGATAAGGGGCTTGATGCAGTATCATGTGCGCTATCGGGCTCTGACGTGGCCCCAGAGTGTGCACGACTTGTCCTCACACTGTTGGAATTCATCCTCAGGAGGAATTATTTCCTCTTTGGGGATGAGTTCTTTTTGCAGTTGAGGGGTACCGCCATGGGGTCCAATGTGGCCCCCACTTATGCCAACATCTATATGGTGGTATTCGAGGACAGGTACGTGTACGGTTCCAACCTCTGTTGCCACGTCAGAGCTTGGAGGCGCTACATTGATGATATTTTTTTGATTTGGGATAGTAATTTGACAGAGTTAGATGAGTTTCATCAATATCTTAATGGGGTGTATGTGGAATTACAATTCACCTTGACACATTCTACTACCCATCTCCAATTTTTGGATACCCTTGTGTATAAGAAGGGTGATAAATTGAGGACAGACATCTTTGTAAAAGAAACTGACAGAAATGGCCTGTTGCTATTTGATAGCAACCATCCTCGGAGAATGGTTAACTCCTTGCCATGGAGCCAACTCCTGAGGGTGCGGAGGATAGTGTCAGATGACACTGTGGTTGACCGGAGGCTTGATGAGATGTGTCTTAAAATTGCCATCAGGGGTTATCCGAAGAAGGAGCTGGGTAGATTTAGCCTAAAAGCCCACAATTTATCACGGGAATCAATTCGTAAGTCGAGTTCTTCCAAACGCTCTTGTGAGCGTATCCCATTTGTGTCGACTTATACCTCAGCCAGTAATCAAGTTGCCAGGATTCTAAGAAAACACTGGTTGGATCTACAACGTGGTTTACCATCAATACCAGTGTTTAAAAATTATCCAATAATGTCATACAGAAGGGGACGCAATTTGGGTGATAGCCTAGTTAAATCTGATATTGGGACATCCAAGAGTTCAATCCAGACAACTTTGAGCACACCCAGGTTTGGAAATTTTCCATGCCTGGGTTGTGCGAGTTGTAATAATATGCTTAAAGGGGAGTTTTTTACCATCCCCATACGGGTAAGAAGATCCTTTTGAAAGAACAATATACTTGTTCCTCGAGCTTTGTTGTTTACATGATTACGTGCCCGTGCGGGTTGGTGTATGTGGGGGAGACCACAATGGAGGTGCGGGCGCGAATCAGTAAGCATAAAAGCACGATTTGAACGGGACTCACTGACTTGCCAGTCCCGAAGCACTTTATGGATAATAAACACTTGGTCAATCAATTACGCTTTAGGGTAATAGATAGTGTTCCGGTTCTTAGGAGAGGAGGGGATAGATTATTATTACTTAGAAAGAAGGAAATGAGATGGATTTACACATTGGGGACATTACAACCCAGGGGTCTAAATTTGGACTTTAACCTGCAGGTATGCATCCCCAGATAATTCTATTCCCCCTCTGTTATGATATTCTCATTAGCATTGTGTTTTTAATGTGTTTTACATTTTAATTCTTATGTCTTCACTTGTCTTCTCTCCGCACATAGAGGATTAATGATGGCAGTGTTTGGAGGTTTTTTTTAAAATGCAGATGGATATTATTGAGATTTAGATGAATGTGGTGGCTTATTTCCCCCCTTATCCATCGGTCTCCTGACTGCCTCAATATATTTCTCTGCCTTAATCATATGTTAGATTTTCCATTGTTAAATGTAGGGGCTTTTTTGGTCCCTGGATGTATGGATGGAATTCATACTGCTCTTTAATGTTTTCCAGGTCACCTTGACAACCTATTGTGGTCATGGCTTCGCAGGTCTGTTGGTGGTTTGTGCGCTTGCATACTGGCGCCTGATACGCCCGCAACGCAGCTGGGCGGTTTAGTGCGTTCCGCTAGTGGCGCTCCTGCGTTTCCAATATGTGGTTAATGCCATGGGGGTGAGGTGGTCGCGTCACCGGTGGGCCTGCCCGTATCACGTCATGTAGCGTGGCTGTTCCCGGCGGTGTTGCGCCTGCGCACACCTGTGGGCGTTTTTCTGCTTTGGATCTATGTGGATGCGTCATCGCTGGGCGGGCTCATCCTGCGGTCGCGTGTTGTGGGTGTTCTGATGCCATGACGCGCAGCTATGCTCGCCAGGGGGTTTCTGGGCAATCTGCCACCCTGTGGTTCGTCGGATGTGTGACGCAGGGTTAGGATGCAGGTATGGACGCATTATGTAAGCGGTTGCCCGATTTGTTATTTAGGTCATCCCCTGAAGTATTGGGAAGCTGGATAGGCTGCTCTTGTTTTCGGCGCCAACCCCATAAAGGATTCGGATTGGATGTGAGGATCGCTGTAGTAGCCACGTCATTGGTGCTCTGTGACCATGGCTACGCTAATGTTGGAGTTTGATTGGCTCGACGGAAGATAAACATTGCAGTATTGTTGTATAATTTATGTATTTTGCTATGTTTTCATCATTATCTATGTTGTGGGAGAGTTTATGTCTTTTTATATGAACTGTGTATATGTCTGATCTGTGTTATATGTCACATTTATATGAGTAATTAGCGGCTAGCTGGTGATTGGTGCCCTGTGTGATATCCACACCATTTAAGCCGGCACTGTGCACTTTGTTGTATGCTTGAAAAAGACCAGGGTACTGGTCGAAACGTCGCTGCTTCATGGCATAATAAACTTGTTTGATACTACGACACCCGGCTGGAGCGCTGTTCATCCTCTTTTGGAATATTTGGAATATCCAGGTTGGTTCCCTGGACAAGGAACGAGCGCCCCCCTGAGCGAGTGCTGTCAGCCTTATCTTTTTCTACTATTTTGTGCCATAATTTTAGTCTACAAAATACAAAAATAGGGAAAAAGGAAAAAATGGGAAGAAAATAAGTCAGCTCACCAATCCCTCAACAGTGCAATGATGTCCATGCACGGAGCCGCCTTGGTCAAGGGCGTAGTCCAGAGCCAGCAATGAAAAAGAAAAAGTGATTTTAGTCTCAGCCTGGTGCAGAGTGCCATAAGAGCCTGGTGCAGCGTTCCCTAACAGCCTGGTGCAGCGTACCCTAATAGCGTAGTGTTGAGTGCTATAAAATCCTTGGGAAGAGTGCCATAACAACCTAGTGCAGTGTGCCCTGTAAAACACAGGTGGTTCCTGCACAGCTACTCTGAACTTACTATAATTTTGATGTGCAATTATGGTAGTTTGCATTAAAGGGGTTCTTTGATTAAAAACACATAGATCCATGGGTTTCTCAGGATTGGTGATAACTTATTGATCGTTTGGGTCTAAAAATTGGAAACTGCACCTAAAGGAAGAATTGGGAAGTTTTATCTCTGACAGGACTCTTTTATCCTCATTTTAGCAGGTTGGAGGTGTGACCGCAGCTCCATCCATTCTCTTAGGGACTTCCAGAAAAAAAAACAAGTGTAACGCTCGCAGCAACTGAGAGAATGAATGTATCAGTGGTCAAGTCGCGCATGCCACTCCAGTCTAGTGAGGACAAAAGCTCTCCATTCTGCAGATCGATGCAGGTCCTAGCAGTCAGAACCTCGCCAATCAATAATTTATCACTTATCCTGTAGAAATATGATTACTTGTTTTCACTGGAGAACTCCTCAAGTGCATCTTGTTCCAAGTATGTTCCAAGTGTTTAATTACTAATGGAAACAAAGAATCTTCTAATTAATACCAGAGAGAAGAAATTACCACCATATACAATCCAATCTAATCATACCACATACAGGGGAGAAATACCGCCACACTATGACTAACTATTACCACCACATAGTGACAGAATAATATAACATACTGTATTAGGAGAAATACTGCCACACTGTGACCAGACCAGATATTACCAGAATGTAACAACTAAATAATTCCACATAAAAGGAAGAACTACCACTACATCATGACCAGACCACATATTACCAGCATAAAGCAACCAAGTAATTTCACATACGAGGGAGAAATAATGCCACACCATGACTGGACTACATATTACCACTACACAGTGACAAAATAAAGCCACATACTGTACAAGGAAGAAATACCCATACACCATTACCAGCATAAAGCGACCAAATAATTTCACATACAAGATAGAAATACTGCCACATCGTAACCAGCCCATATACTGTATTACCACCACATAGTGACTTAATAATGCCACATACTGTACAAGGGAAAAATACCACCACACTATGACTGGAATGTATATTACCACTACATAGTGTCAGAATAATACCACATACTGTACAAGAGGGAAATACTGCCACACGGTGACCAGAACACACATTACTAACATATAAGAACCAAATAATTCAACATACAAGGGAGAAATACCACCATACAGTGACTAGACCATAACGTGACTGAATAATACCACATGCAGGGATAAATATTGGCACACCATGAATTGACAGGACAGCATATTATGACATAGTGACCGAATATTACAATACTGATCATTAATACCAACCACAATACCAACAACACTGTTATTACCAGCTTGCATATTATACACAGGAACTCTGTATAGAGTATTCAGTGTATAGTGTAAGTGTACAGGTATTACTGTGTTCACCAGTGACATTATACAAATGAGCTCTGTATATAGTGTACAAGTGATACAGTGATCAAAAGTGACAATATGCACAGGAGCTCTGTATATAGTGTACAGATAATACAGTGATCACCAGTTACATTATACTCAATAACTCTGCATATAGTGTAAGTGCACAGGTAACTCATTGGCTTGCCAGTGACGTCTCTTGGAAATCCTTCATTTTCGCTTTTCTTTTTCAACTGGCATAGACTGCCATCTCTTCTTCCAGCCAGAGCTCATCTTTGCAGAAAATAACATACAGTTATCAATAGCTGATCACTTTTAGAGCACATTCCCGACATATTCCCAACACCAGATGAAGAAAAAAGGCAACATATTTCTGTCCTGCAGAGTGACAGGACCTCCCTTTTGATCCCACACTATGGAAAACAGTATTTGAAAAAGTAAATTACCTTATATACTCATGTATAAGCTGAGTTTTTCAGCACGGTGGGGGAGGGGGAGCGGCGGGGCAGCGGGTCACAGAGGCTGGCGCTGGCAGCTGTGGCTAAAGCTTGTGCCGCTGCTGTAATAGTGCACAGTACCAGCCGCAGCCGCCGGCTTCCAGCACTCATCATACTCACCTACCGGCGCGCCCTTGCTGCTGGCACTGCATCTCATTCCGGCTGCCGGCACCTGCACCTCTTCCAGCCGAGCGATCACATGGACCTGCTCATTAAGGTAATGAATATGAATGCCTCTCCACTCCAATAGGCTTGGCACGCATATTCATTACCTTAATGAACGGTGTCACATCATTGCTCGGCAGGAAGAGCTGCTGGAAGCTGGAAAAAGATGCAGTGCTACCGAGGGATAAGGGCATAAGGAGCCATGCATACCAGGACAGGGACTGGGGAGCCATTCACACCAGGACAGGGATTACAGAGCCATGCACCTCAGGACAGGGACTGGGAAGCCATGCATACCAGGATAGGGACCGTGGAGCCATGCACACCAGGACAGGGACTGGGGAGCCATGCACACCAGGACAGAGACTGGGGAACAATGCATGCCAGGACAGGGACTTGGGAGCCATGCACATCAGGGCAGGGAGTGGGGAACCATGCATACAATGACAGGGACTGGGAAGCCATGCATACAATGACAGTGACTGGGGAGCCATGGTTACCAGGACAGGGACTGGGGAGCTATGCATACCAGAACAGAGACTGGAGAGCCATGCATACCAGGACAGGGAGTGGGGAGCCATGCATACAATGACAAGTAAGTGCCTCAGGTCGGCTTATATTCCAGTATATACAATATATTATAGCAGCAATGTTCCCTAATTGTTCCTTAATTGACCCGAACAGCAATTATGTGTATCCACTTGCCACCATAAGCTAACAATGTAGGTTTCTCATTTTGGTGGCCCCTCAACCTGTCCCCTTTAATTAATAATGTCCCACATTTTAGGCCTCCATGTCCCTGGTCCCTATACCCCATGACCCTGGCCTCCATGTCCCTGGTCTGTGGCCCCCATGTCCCTGATATGTGTCCCCCATGTATCTGGACCCTGACCCACATGTCCCTACTTCCTGGCCCCTCATGTCCCTTGTCAGTGTCACCCATGTCCCTGGCCTTCATGTCACTGGCACCTGGCCCCCATGTCCCTTGTCCTTAGCCCCCATGTTCCTGGCCCCATTTCCCTGGCCCCGATGTCTATGGTTCTGACCGCTCATCATGCTGCATCCACAAAAGAAATAGAAAAAGAAGAAAGAGAAAAAAAGATTCTTCTTTCTTGCCTACGGTCCTGGCATCCTCCCCCTTCAGATCCTGTGCAATTAAGTTAACTTAGCCACCGACCTATCAGTGGCTAGTGGCTGATGTCAGTGTGGCCATCAAGGTCACTTTCATGGTCTTCCTGCTACTGGTGCACTGATGCCACTTCTGGCCTCTGATAAGTCCACATACGCACATTGAAATCAGAGGGCTCTATCTACATCCTGCTTGGGGGCCGCTGAGGACCCAGGCCCAGTGGAGAATCATCTAATGTCCTGGTGCTCCAGTCTGACTTTGCTCGTAATACAGCCTGGTGTACAGTGACCTAATAAAGCCTAGTACAGAGTACCTGTAATACAGTGAATCACTAGCCTCATCAACAGCTTTATTTTCATTTAAGTCAAATTCTTGCTTTTTGACATCTTGTTTTGTTTCTCATTGCCTCATGAATATCATCAGATAAGTATCATCTGATTGAAATGAGTGTTTTTTTCTGGCCACATACATCTCTTCCACAGTCCACAACATGATAGCTTCTTACCATGTATTCATTGACAGATTCAGACTGTTAATGGTCATCTTTAGACAGAAATTCACAAAAAAGGCAAAATTAACAAATTTGAATGACCAGTCACAGTTTCACTATACCATCCGTATATATGCCCTTGTCACTAGGACGGTTTTAACCCCATATGGTGTCTAGGACCTCATCATCCCTCGCAATATTGCATTATCGCAGATTTCCAGCCTGTCCTTAACTCTGCTTCCCGACTAATCCTCCTCCCTCCTTGCTACACCTCTGCATCTCCCCTCTGCAAATCACTTCACTGACTCCCAAATCTACAACATATCCACTTCAGGCGAATAACTCTTACCTACAAAGCCATCCATAATCTGTCTCCCCCCATATGTCTCTGACCCAATCTCCTGATATCTCCCATCACGTAATTTAAGGTTCTCCCAAGACCTCCTTGGCTCCTCCACAATAGCGCATCCCTCATTCAATTGCTGGCAATACTTCTACAGATTATCCCAAATCTTCTGGAATTCTGTGCCACAATGTGCCCTATGACCCCTACATTCAAAACTTTCAAGAGGAACTTGAAAACCCATCTCTTCAGAAAAGCTTACCCTGCTGCCACCTCACCAGTACCAGAGCTGCTTCCTCACCAATATCAGAACTGCTGAAATCCACATACATATTGTCTCTTTCCCCAATGTCCTGTAATTGGAATTGGCAAGTGAACATATGGGTGAAGGAGGTAAGGTCCTAGCAGGTTCCCTCCACTATCTACCTGCACTAATATTGTTTATCCAGGTGGTGATGGAGGAGTTTTATAAGATTCCAAAATTTATTGTTAACCCCTTCACCCCCGGAGCTTTTTCCGCTTTTTCATTTTGGTTTTTTGCTCCCCTCCTTCCCAGAGCCATAACTTTTTTGTTTTTCCGTCAATATGGCCATGTGAGGGCATATTTTTTGAGGGATGAGATGTACTTTTGAACGATACCATTGGTTTTACCATGCCATGTAACAGAAAACGGGAAAAAAATTCCAAGTGTGATGAAATTGCAAAAAAAAGTGCAATCTCACACTTGTTTTTTGTTTGGCTTTTTTGCTAGGTTCAATAAATGCTAAAACTTACCTGCCATTATGATTCTCCAGGTCATTACGAGTTCATAGACACCAAACATGTCTAGGTTATTTTTTATCTAAGTGGTGAAAAAAAATTCCAAATTTTGCTAAAAAAAAAAAAAAAATGCGCAATTTTCCGATACCCGTAGCGTCTCCAATTTTCGTGATCTGGGGTCAGGTGAGGAATTATTTTTTGC
Organism: Ranitomeya imitator; assembly: GCF_032444005.1. Taxonomy (NCBI): domain Eukaryota; kingdom Metazoa; phylum Chordata; class Amphibia; order Anura; family Dendrobatidae; genus Ranitomeya; species Ranitomeya imitator. The sequence continues at coordinate 384,360,200 of NC_091284.1, forward strand.
GTGCCGAGCTGGTGTTTTTAATGATACCATTTTGGTGTAGATACGTTCTTTTGATCGCCCGTTATTGCATTTTAATGCAATGTCGCGGCGACCAAAAAAACATAATTTTGGCATTTTGATTTTTTTTCTCGCTACGTCATTTAGCGGTCAGGTTAATCCTTTGTTTTTATTGATAGATCGGGCGATTCTGAACGCGGCGATACCAAATATGTGTATGTTTGATTTTTTTTTAATTGTTTTATTTTGATTGGGGCGAAAGGGGGGTGATTTGAACTTTTATATATTTTTTATTTTTTTATATTTTTAATCACTTTTTTTTTAATTTTGGCATGCTTCAATAGCCTCCATGAGAAGCTAGAAGCTTGCATAACTCGATCGGCTCTGCTACATAGAGGTGTAGTACAGATTACCTCTATGTAGCAGAAATGCAGGGTTGCTTTGAACGCCGACCACAGGGTGGCGCTCAAAGCAATTGGCCATCAACAACCATAGAGGTCTCAAGGAGACCTCTGGTTGTTATGGCGATGCACTGCTGACCCCCGATCATGTGACAGGGGTCAGCAGTGCGAGCACCACCGGCCGCGCGGCCGGGAGCGCTAGTTAAATGCCGCTGTCAGCGCTTGACAGCGGCATTTAACTAGTTAATGGGCGTGGGCAGATCGCGATTCCGCTCGCGCTCATTGCGCGCACATGTCAGCTGTACAAAACAGCTGACATGTCGCGGCTTTGAGGTGGGCTCACCGCCGGAGCCCAACTCAAAGCAGGGGATCTGCCAGCTGACGTACTATTCCGTCAGCTGGCAGAAAGGGGTTAATGATAATCTTAAATAGGAAGAGAGACACAGGTTGAGATACTTGCAGGGGATACCTGATATTGTAGTAAAACCTGCCGACAAAGGTGGTAATGTCGTCCTGTGGCCCACCAATATGTATGAGAGGGAGGCGTTTCGTCAACTGAATGACACAACCTGTTACAGGAAACTTGCGTATAACCCCCTCTCTGCATATTGTTCCCAATTGGATAACATCTTGAAATGGGCCCTCCAGGACGGCACTATCACCAAAGAATTGGCATCGGCTTTGATAGTCCCCGAACCAACTATCTCAACTTTGCATCTCCTTCCAAAGATACATAAGAGCATCTCCTCACCACCTGGCAGACCAATTATTTCCGGGAGAGGGAACTTCCTTGAACATATTAATAAGTGGATTGATTACCATCTCCAGCCTCTTGTCTCGGGCCTCCCTTTCTTTCTTAGAGATACGGGAGACCTGTTTCCCAGGGTCGATGGGTTGTGCCTGGAGGGTGATACTCTTCTAGCTTCGGCGGATGTTGAATCCCTCTATAACAACATCAAACAAAAAGATGGTATTTCAGCTGTATGCTTTTTTCTTGGCACCTCCTCTTTATCTTTGGATATGAGTGATCTTCTGCTGGAGCTATTAGAGTTTACCCTCACACAATTTTTTTGTGTTCAAGGGGTCCTTCTACCTGCAGCTCCAGGGGACCACCATGGGGGCAGCCTTTGCACCTGCCTATGCCAGTCTCTTTCTGGGGATGTGGGAGAGGGACCTCTTTCTGTCCAACGAACAGGGGTTGAGGGACCGTGTTCTTTTTTGGACACGGTACATTGATGATATCTTCTTTGTCTGGCAGGGCACTCCCATTGACCTTGAGCAGCTGATCCGCACCCTGAACAACAATGACCTCAATGTGCATTTGTCGTTTAGTTATAGCGGTGAATCTCTGGATTTTTTGGATGTCACTATCAGGCGAGACTCATCTGGTGTTTTACAAACAGACATCTTTAGGATGGAGACAGCCACTAATACTTTACTTTTTGCCTCATCTGGACATCCTAGGCATATGATTCGATCTGTGCCGGTGGGACAATTTCTGCGTCTCCGCCGGATTTGTTCCTCTGATGGTGACTTCGAGTCCAGGGCAAACAAACATAGACAGTGGTTTGTAGCACGTGGCTACAGTCGTAGGATGGTTAAGACCGCTTACCAATGAGCAAGGCATGCTACCCAACATGATCTGCTATATAACACTAAGTCTAAACGTAAATCTAAGATGGATGATACAGTGAAGTTTGTTACAACATTAAGCTCCCAGTCCAATAGGGTTCGTTCCATTCTAGAAAAGGCATGGCCGATCCTTAGGGTTGATCCGATTATTAAGAAATTTATTCCACCCAAACCATCTATGTCTTTTGGACGGGCCAAAAATTTGAGGGACCACCTTGTCTCCAGCTATTATGTTGCACAGGTGATATCTACCTTTATGGATAATTTCAGAATGAGTAGTGGCTGCGTTCCGTGTGGCGGATGTGTCGCCTGCCCTAATATTTACCGTTCCAATAGTTTTGTCAACTTTGATGGCACAAGGTCTTTCAAAATTAGCCAATGTATCCCATGCACCACGAGGTATGTGGTATATTATGCGACTTGCCCGTGCGACCTCATTTATGTTGCACTTACAACACGCCAGCAGAAGGTCCGCACTAGGGAGCACGTTTTGGGGATTCAGGCGGCGATGGGCCACACGGACACTTCCACCCTCAAAACGATACCACGTCACTTAAAAATTTCCATAATTGTGATAGTACCCTGTTTAGGGTACGAGGTATTGATGCCCTGAAAATCAGTATCAGAGGTGGTGGTTTATCTAAACGCCTGGCTAGGTTGGAGACAAGGTAGATCTGGGCTTTGAATATGGTTCACCCCTTTGGTCTGAACGAGTGCCTATCGTTTGCCCCTTTTTTGGAGTCCCCGGGTTGATATGTGTCAATTAGTGTGGCCTTTTCCGCATAGTTTTTTTTTATCTTCATTCTTCTAATTTTAATAAATTTGTATTTTAGCGACATCTGTTGTTTCTCTGATAGAAGTGATGAGAATTTCAGGAAGAAGTCCACCATGGTTACAGAATTTATTGCTCTATCTGTCATATTATGTATGTGTTCTCTATATGTTTGTTGAGCATATGGGATTTTTGTTAAACATTCTGTATAAGGCCCATAATATACAATGCTGTTGTATTGTTTTGTGTATTAGCTTTATTGTATGACATTTGTCTATATCTATATGAGGATATATACCCGTTTTTGGATTAAACATTTAATATGTGGGATTTTGTAAATTTGAAGGATTTTGTAAATTTGTTATTTATCAATGTTATCCATTTGATATATATTATGTCCTACTTTAGCTCCTTATGTAGTGGGAGCTTGTGAATTTACTTCTGTATATGTATTTCTATTTATATGGATTTCCTGATATAGTATGCAGTTTTGCCATGGTCTACTATATGCCCATTATATTTATATTGATATCTATTATTGTCATCACTGCATATGTTTTATCTATATAAACGCAGCCCCTCATAGTTCTGGCATTTTGCCCACAGTCAAGATGGCCACCGGAATGTGTGCGTTGTTCAGCTGCGCCCTGCCCTTTTCTCCGGTGCCGCCCACTGTCTGATGTGCCGGTCACATGGGGCCCCATGTGATCCTGCGTCGGCGGTCAGGAACTTGCTGGTGTGGGGGCGGGATGTTTTTTGCTGGCCGGCGCACACTTCCAAATGGGTGAGCTATAAGTAGCCATTATCGCTCATCACTGCACGCCCCCGGAAGAAGGAAGGAAACTTCCAAAACGCGCTTCGGGGAGGGCGGGAGATTGCGTGTGTCCCTGTTGCATATCACTAGGTATGTTACTTCTATTATGATATTGACTGTTGTGAATTCTGTTGTCGAACTCCCTCCTGTGGTCGTGAATGGTACTTCGGCGAGTTCTGTCTATGGGCTCCCTCTGGTGGCTGTGATTGAAGCTGCTGCTTCTGAGGTTCCTTACACAGGTGATGTGGTTTATCCTTTGGTTGACTTCCACGCAGGCGCCGTAGTCTATCGCTTTGTTTTGGCGTTCGTTTCTATCTGTGGGCGCCTGCGCTGTAGTGGCCGGTGTTTTCTATATCTTCTACGCAGGCGCTGGAGTCTACAGCTTTGTCTCGGCGTCCTCTAGTGTATGATCGTGTGTACCTGGTTGGCCGGTTTGCCGGCTTCAATACAATGGCGCCTTTCTATACTGCACTTATGTGTGTCTGCTAACCGGATGTGTCTATGTGTATATCCTCCAAACAGGAAATCAGTTTGTTTGGCGTGGCTATTTCAGCCGGACCCGCAGGTAAGCCGGTGCAGCCCCATTTGTTGTGGATATCTTTTTACTGCCATTATAACATCTTGTCTCTCCTGATGAACCCGTGTTGGGGGAAACGCGTCGAGAGTCGTGTGTGTGCCTGTAGCTGCCTAGGAGTCACAATATCGGGTTGACCACTGTTTGTCTATCATGATCACAGCAGATAAGTATTGCTCTTTGCATATTACACATTAGTCGGGCTGCTGTGTATAGTGGTTACATTTGGTGACATACTTGGACATCCGGCGTGGCATATCTGTATTTCTTTTATGGTATTTTTCACCTTTTTGGGTGGACTAGTTAGGTTATGTGTATACTTAGGTATTGTTGTATCATAGTAAACTCTATGTGTTGATGTATTATAGGTGTGCTGTGTATGTAGTATTGCTATCCCTATCTTACATCATATCGGAGGGGAGGGCCAGTTACGCTATTAAGTAAAATAACACATAGCTTCACATGACATTATCAGCCATCTGGCCTCTCTTTCCTACTTTTCCTTGTAGGGGGATGGTAGGAGGTTAGGGACAGCCATCGTACGAGCGGGGGCGCCATTCTCGTTTTATCTTCTAGGGTGCCAACCTCCGCATCTAGGTAGGTGTACATCCATAGGTGTTTTTGTATTTAGTGTAGGGACACTTCACGTATATCCTGACACTCTTTATACCTAGTATAGGGTTATACACGTATGTATCACTATCTTTATGCTGTATCTCTGAATACTACCTGTGTATACCTTCTATAGATTATACTTTGTCTAGTCCACCAATCGGTTATCTCTAGAGGGAATATATTTCTCCCTCAGTGGATTGCCCTAATATTTGGGGCTGTCTTTTGTTTGTGGGGTTTTTCTATATGTGTTATTTAATAAAGTATCTATTTTTATGGGGGTTTTTTTCTTTTTTGTAAGCTGCCTTTGGTTGACTGCTCTATTTAATTCCTCTCAGATCGTTACTCCATGCCAGCTGTCAATGTTTTAGCATTGGTTCTGTTCGCTCCTGGATCTCTCTGGTGACCTGCCTTCTCCTGCAGAAGCTAAGTATTTGTTCATTGTTTTCTTGTCCAGTTGGTTTTCATGATATTGTCTTGCCAGCTGGAAGCTCTGGGATGCAGAGTGACCCCTCCGCACCGTGAGTCGGTGCGGAGGTCTTTTTTGCACACTCTGCGTGGTCTTTTGTAGGTTTTTGTGCTGATCGCAAAGTTACCTTTCCTATCCTCTGTCTATTTAGTAAGCCTGGCCTCCCTTTGCTGAAACCTGTTTCATTTCTGCGTTTGTGACTTTCATCTTTACTCACAGTCAATATATGTGGGGGGCTTCCTTTACCTTTGGGGAATTTCTCTGAGGCAAGGTAGGCTTTATTTTCTTTCTCTAGGGCTAGATAGTTCTTAGGCTGTGACGAGGCGCCTAGGTCTGGTCAGGAGCGCTCCACGGCTATTTCTAGTGTGTGTGATAGGATTAGGGCTTGCGGTCAGCAGAGCTCCCACATCCCAGAGCTCGTCCTGTATGAGGTTTAACTATCAGGTCATTCTGGGTGCTCCTAACCACCAGGTCATAACAGTACAGCTGGCCCAAAGTATTAATGCATTTCAATAGAGGGATAAGAGAACTTCTGAGACCATTTTTTTTTCTTTGCACTGTGTTTTGTCTTTCTTTTCCCCCTAGACCTTTGGGTGGTTCAGGACACAGGTGTAGATATGGACATTCAAGGTCTGTCCTGTAGTATGGATCATCTCTCTACAAGGGTACAAAACGTTCAAGATTTTGTGGTTCAGAATCCTATGTTAGAGCCTAAAATTCCTATTCCTGACTTATTTTCTGGGGATAGATCTAGGTTCTTGAATTTCAAAAATAATTGTAAACTGTTTCTAGCTTTGAAACCCCGCTCCTCTGGTGACCCCGTTCAACAGGTAAAAATCATTATTTCTTTGTTGCGTGGTGACCCTCAAGACTGGGCATTTTCCTTTGTGCCAGGAGATCCGGCATTGCGTGATGTTGATGCGTTTTTTCTGGCGCTTGGATTGCTTTATGATGAACCAAATTCAGTGGATCAGGCAGAGAAAATCTTGCTGGCTTTGTGTTAGGGTCAGGATGAAGCGGAGGTGTACTGTCAGAGGTTTAGAAAGTGGTCTGTGATTAGTCAGAGGAATGAATGTGCCCTGGCGGCAATTTTCAGAAAGGGTCTTTCTGAAGCCCTTAAGGATGCCATGGTGGGATTTCCCACGCCTGCTGGTCTGAATGAGTCTATGTCTTTGGCCATTCAGATCGATCGGCGCATGCGTGTGCGCAAAGCTGTGCACCATCTGGCGGTATTCTCTGAGCATAGGCCTGAGCCTATGCAGTGTGATAGGACTTTGACCAGAGCTGAACGGCAGGAACACAGACGTCGGAATGGGCTGTGTTTTTACTGTGGTGAATCCACTCATGCTATCTCCGATTGTCCTAAGCGCACTAAGCGGTTCGCTAGGTCTGCCACCATTGGTACGGTACAGTCTAAATTTCTTTTATCCGTTACTCTGATTTGCTCTTTGTCGTCCTATCTGTAATGGCATTTGTGGATTCAGGCGCTGCTCTGAATTTGATGGACTTGGAGTTTGCCAGGCGCTGTGGTTTTTTCTTGGAGCCCTTGCAGTATCCTATTCCATTGAGAGGAATTGATGCTACGCCTTTGGCCAAGAATAAGCCTCAGTACTGGACTCAATTGACCATGTGCATGGCTCCTGCACATCAGGAGGATATTCGCTTTTTGGTGTTGCATAATCTGCATGATGTGGTCGTTTTGGGGTTGCCATGGCTACAGGTCCATAATCCAGTGTTGGATTGGAAATCTATGTCTGTGTCCAGCTGCGGTTGTCAGGGGGTACATGGTGATGTTCCATTGCTCTCAATTTCACCTTCCACTCCTTCTGAAGTCCCTGAGTTTTTATCAGATTACCGGGATGTATTTGAAGAGCCCAAATATGGTGCCCTACCTCCTCATAGGGATTGCGACTGTGCTATTGATTTGATTCCTGGTAGTAAGTTTCCTAAGAGCCATCTGTTTAGTTTATCTGTGCCAGAGCACGCCGCTATGCGGAGTTATATAAAGGAATCCTTGGAGAAGGGTCATATTCATCCGTCGTCGTCACCATTGGGAGCAGGGTTTTCTTTTTGTGGCCAAGAAGGATGGTTCTTTGAGACCTTGTATTGATTACCGCCTTCTTAATAAGATAACAGTCAAATTTCAGTATCCTTTGCCGCTGCTGTCTGATTTATTTGCTCGGATTAAGGGGGCTAGTTTGTTCACCAAAATAGATCTTCGTGGTGCGTATAATCTTGTGCGAATTAAACAGGGTGATGAATGGAAAACGGCATTTAATACGCCCGAGGGCCATTTTGAGTACCTGGTTATGCTTTCTAATGCTCCATCTGTGTTTCAGTCCTTTATGCATGACATCTTCCGAGAGTACCTGGATAGATTCATGATTGTATATTTGGATGACATTTTGGTCTTTTCGGATGATTGGGAATCTCATGTGAAGCAGGTCAGAATGGTGTTCCAGGTCCTTCGTGCGAATTCCTTGTTTGTGAAGGGGTCAAAGTGTCTCTTTGGAGTTCAGAAGGTTTCATTTTTGGGTTTCATTTTTTTCCCCTTCTACTACCGAGATGGACCCTGTCAAAGTTCAGGCCATTTACGATTGGACTCAGCCGACATCTGTGAAGAGCCTGCAGAAGTTCCTGGGCTTTGCTAATTTTTATCGTCGCTTCATCGCTAACTTTTCCAGTATTGCTAAGCCGTTGACTGATTTGACCAAGAAAGGTGCTGATGTGGTCAATTGGTCCTCTGCGGCTGTAGAGGCTTTTCAGGAGTTGAAGCGTCGTTTTGCTTCTGCCCCTGTGTTGTGCCAGCCAGATGTTTCGCTCCCTTTTCAGGTGGAGGTTGATGCTTCTGAAATTGGAGCAGGGGCTGTTTTGTCACAAAGAAGTTATGATGGCTCGGTGATGAAACCCTGTGCCTTCTTTTCTAGAAAATTCTCGCCTGCTGAGCGCAATTATGATGTTGGCAATCGAGAGTTGTTGGCCATGAAGTGGGCATTCGAGGAGTGGCGACATTGACTTGAAGGAGCTAAACATCGCGTGGTGGTCTTGACGGATCACAAGAATTTAACTTATCTCGAGTCTGCCAAACGGTTGAATCCTAGACAGGCTCGATGGTCGCTCTTTTTCTCCCGTTTTGATTTTGTGGTTTCATACCTTCTGGGATCTAAGAATGTGAAGGCTGACGCCCTGTCAAGGAGTTTTGTGCCTGACTCTCCGAGTGTTCCGGAGCCGGCGGGTATTCTTAAAGAAGGGGTAATTTTGTCTGCCATTTCCCCTGATTTGCGGCGTGTGCTGCAAAAGTTTCAGGCTGATAGACCTGACCGTTGTCCTACGGAGAAACTGTTTGTCCCTGATAGATGGACTAGTAGAGTTATCTCGGAGATTCATTGTTCAGTATTGGCTGGTCATCCTGGAATCTTTGGTACCAGAGATTTGGTGGCTAGATCCTTTTGGTAGCCTTCTTTGTCACGGGATGTGCGTTCTTTTGTGCAGTTCTGTGGGATTTGTGCTCGGGCTAAGCCCTGCTGTTCTCGTGCCAGTGGGTTGCTTTTGCCCTTGCCGATCCCGAAGAGGCCCTGGACGCATATTTCCATGGATTTTATTTCTGATCTCCCTGTTTCTCAAAAGATGTCGGTCATTTGGGTGGTTTGTGATCGCTTCTCTAAGATGGTCCATTTGGTACCCTTATCTAAACTGCCTTCCTCCTCTGATTTGGTGCCATTGTTTTTCCAGCATGTGGTTCGTTTGCATGACATACCAGAGAACATCATCTCAGACAGAGGTTCCCAGTTTGTTTCGAGGTTTTGGCGGTCCTTTTGCGTTGTCGAACTCCCTCCTGTGGTCGTGAATGGTACTTCGGCGAGTTCTGTCTATGGGCTCCCTCTGGTGGCTGTGAGTGAAGCTGCTGCTTCTGAGGTTCCTTACACAGGTGACGTGGTTTATCCTTTGGTTGACTGCTCTATTTAATTACTCTCAGATCGTTACTCCATGCCAGCTGTCAATGTTTTAGCATTGGTTCAGTTCGCTCCTGGATCTCTCTGGTGACCTGCCTTCTCCTGCAGAAGCTAAGTTCCTGATAGTCATTATTTGTTCATTGTTTTCTTGTCCAGCTGGTTTTCATGATATTGTCTTGCTAGCTGGAAGCTCTGGGATGCAGAGTGGCCCCTCCGCACCGTGAGTCGGTGCGGAGGTCTTTTTTGCACACTCTGCGTGGTCTTTTGTAGGTTTTTGTGCTGATCGCAAAGTTACCTTTCCTATCCTCTGTTTATTTAGTAAGCCTGGCCTCCGTTTGCTGAAACCTGTTTCATTTCTGCGTTTGTGACTTTCATCTTTACTCACAGTCAATATATGTGGGGGGCTTCCTTTACCTTTGGGGAATTTCTCTGAGGCAAGGTAGGCTTTATTTTCTTTCTCTAGGGCTAGATAGTTCTTAGGCTGTGACGAGGCGCCTAGGTCTGGCCAGGCGCACTCCACGGCTATTTCTAGTGTGTGTGATAGGATTAGGGCTTGCGGTCAGCAGAGCTCCCACATCCCAGAGCTCGTCCTGTATGAGGTTTAACTATCAGATCATTCCGGGTGCTCCTAACCACCAGGTCATAACAATTGACATATAAACTGTTGGTATTATCACCTGGGGATTTATAACCTGCACTATTGAATTAATGTGGACATCATGCTGCCTATCACTGCCCACAATTGTGAGGCATTGTCTGTCACTTTTTAAACATAGTCTCTGTCAATAGATCTTTTTTGTACTAATAAATATATTTTTTGCAATGTAGTTATAATGTATTCTGGACTTTTTTCCACTGAAATTTAGCTTGTGATGTTCTTCATATTGATCTCAGTGGGTCCTTTATTAGTCTGATATTTTGGCCGTGGAATGCACTTTTATGGATATACAAAGATAATTTAACTTCTTATACTGATTATGTTGTATTCCAATAGCCGAGTGTGTGGATCTGTCTGATACTGTAGAATATAAGGCCGAAAGAGTAGGGTACCTGTCTTTCACTATCAGTTTGTTCATTTTAATTTCTACTTGTGTTTTGTATTGAACATTTCCTCATGTACAGCATCATGGAATCAATGGTCCTCTAAAAATGAATAACAATTGTCAGGATCACACAAATTCACAATATCCCAGGCCGGGAAGTTGACAAGCACCATCGACAGACATCTCTGGAATGAACATCTCTCTACTGCTCCCTATTGACCAGACAGTTAAACGATTGGCTGATGAGCAACGGAGAAGGCTGCCGAATGTCCACACTACTAGGCCGGTTATCGGATGGCTAACAGTGAGCATATGGCATATACACCTCCAGATTCCAACACCCGTATAGTCACCGCTAACTCCATGATAACCCAGTCCATTTTTGGCCAATAGAACACAGTTTAAGGTAGCGCATAGCTTTTAGGCATAGTTTACAGAACAAAAGGAACAGAGCTATTAAATTTTATATTTAATCCAAAGGGAGGCAGAGTTTATGAAAAATATACAAAACATTTTACAAGGGGGACAAAACAATACAGTATATACAGTTACAGAAAATAAAAGACATTAACAAGAAAACTTACTATACTGATCTCAGAGACGATTCAGTTTAGCATAAGGAGAGCACTTCGATTGGCCGTTGCATAAATGGGGTCCCAGCAAACACGATATGTATCTTTCTACTTGAACCCAGATCATAATTCAGCTGGACCTTTTATCATACCTTGAGTGCCACCCTCACACCTCCCTATGATGACCTTACATGGCCCGGATTGTGGGCTTGTCTTAGCCCATCACGATTTTATGAAATCCCAACTTATGTGATAGATTCTCATAGGACAACCACAGAAGTTTGAGGCTTTTATTTTTACGTAAAGACTAAACATGGCATAGCTATTGGCAGTTATATGGCCCCTATGGCTTTGGGGCCTTTTGGCTGGGATTACAGTTGTGCTCAAATGTTTACATACCCCGGCAGGATTTTTGCTTTTTTGGCCTTTTTTCAGAGAATATGAATAACAACAATACTTTTTTTCCACTCATGGTATGTAATTGGATGAAGTCATTTATTGTCAAACTACTGTGTTTTATCTTTTTAAATCATAATGACAACCCAAAACATCCAAATGACCTTGATCAAAACTTCACATACCCTGGTGATTTTGACCTTTTAACATGCACAGAAGTTGAAACAAATGGGTTTGAATGACTACTAACGGTAACATCCTCACCTGTGACCTGTTTGCTTGTAATGAGTGTGTGTGCATAAAAGCTGGGTGAGTTTTTGGGATCCAGACAGACTTTTGCATCTTTCATCCAGCCACTGATGTTTCTGGACTGTGAATCATGGGGAATGCAAAAGAATTGTCAACGGATCTACGGGAAAAGGTAGTTGAACTGTATAAAACAGGAAAGGGATACAAAAAGATATCCAAGGAATTGATAATGCCAGTTCAAACTGTAAATAACAAATGGAAAATCAGGGGCTCTGTAAAAACTAAAGCACGGTCAGGTAGACCAACAAAAATGACATAAAAAAACTGCCAGGAAAATCATTGGGGATGCAAAGAAAAACCCACAAACAGCATAAGCTGATATGCAGGACTCTCTGAAAACTAGTAGTGTAGCTGTTTCAAGATGCATAATAAGGAGGCACTTGAAGAAAAATGGGCTGCATGGTCGAGTCATTTAGAAATGCCATTACTGCGCAAATGCTACTAAGTATCTTGCCAACAATACGCAAAGCAACACAGACACAAGCCTCAAAACTTCTGGAACAGGTTCATTTGGAGTGATGAGACTGAAATTTTACATTTTGGCCACAACCAAAAAATGTCACATTTGGAGAGGTCAACAAGGCCTATGATGAAAGGAACACCATTCCTACTGTAAAACAAGGAGGTGTATCACTGTTGTTTTGGGGATGTGTGAGCTACAAAGGCACAGGAAACTTGGTCAAGGTTGAAGGAAAGATGAATGCAGCACGTTATGAGCAAATACTGGAGTCAAATTTGCACTCATCAGCCTGCAAGCTGTGCATGGGATGTACTTGGACATTATAATATTACAATGATACAAAACACAAGGCCAAGTTAACCTGTCATTGGCTACAGCAGAACAAAGTGACAGTACTGGAGTGGACATTTCAGTCTCCTGACCTCAATATCATTGAGCCACTCTGGGTAGATCTCAAGCCTGCAGTTCTTGCTAGACAGCCCAGGTATTTACAGGAACTGGAGGCTTTTTGCCAAGAAGAGTGGGCAGCTTTACCATCTTAGAAAATAAAGAACCTCTTCCACAACTACCACAAAAGACTTCAAGCTGTCATTAATGTTAGAGGAGGCAATAAACGGTATTAAGAAATGAGGTATGTAAACTTTTGATCAGGATCATTTGGATGTTTTGGGTTGTCATTATAATTTAAAAAGGGAAAATACAGTAGTTTGACAATAAATGGCTTCACCCAACCACTAATCATGAGTGGAGAAAACAATTTGGTGTCATCATTCATATTCTCTGAAAAAAGGACAAGAAAGCAAAAATCCTGCCGGGGTATGTAAACTTTTGAACACAACTGTAGAGTTATGAGAAAATATGTATCTTTTTCCTTGGTTAACCTTAGTGCTTAAAATGTATGTTTCATTAGCATCAGGTGTATAGAAATTTCAATATTTTAGGTTTACTTTAGGAGTCATATTTCAGTTACAGCTACATCACTTCTCTTGAAAAAGACTTCTTCTGCCTCAATGACCTGTCTATTGTATAGCTATTTGTCTATACACAATATACATCCTCATGGCCATTGTCCTGCAAGAGGCTCTTACATGTTAATTAAGATGGTTCACTATTCAATTTCCTACTTGTAATAGTGTATTCCAAGAATGTCAGCTAGATTTTCAGCTCTTGTTTCATTATGGCAAATGAGAAAGGGAATAAAAAGGCAGGGAGATGGGTATGAGTGACTTGAAATTTTTTTTAATAATTTCCCATGACAATAATAATAATAATAATAATAATAATTATCCCCCACATGATTTTCCATCAAGTCCTCACCTGCCCACAGCATAAAGCTGTAGCAGTTGGCACTTGTGTTTTGTCATCATCAGAAAACTGCTGTGATTGTACACTGACCGTTTGCCCTACCCTTCTCGGATACTCATCCTAAAACAGAACAAGTGGTTGGACATTAGTCCACTCAATCTCTTCCACTTGAGGGGCAGAGCCAAGTGGATGGTCCACGATCCACAGCCAGCTGAGTCATCAAGTAGCAGAAGTGACTGCTGCATAACTTGGGGCTCAGACAGCTTGCCTGATTTGCAAGGGGATGAGTTGGACAGATGCCCATGGGCCGCAGGTGCAAACAGGAGACTGGGTGGAAGACAAAGTGAAGGAACTGGATGTACTCTCAGCAATGCAATATAAAACCATCTCTACTTGTTCTGACCTCACCATTGGTCCAGCGGTACTCAGGCTTACGAAATTGCACAAAACATACTGTTGCATGCTTGCATCAGAGGAAGATGTTTCATTTGGACATGTCTCTCTCCCTGCACCAGCTACACCACCACCCCCTATATGATGCTCTCCTTATTTTTTGCACTCCAAAAAAATGTAGAGTAATAAACGACCTGTATTAAACATAGAGAGAGTGGCCAGCAGATTATTACACTGTCTGTATGCAGAGTGCTTACACAGAGCTTGTTTTTAATAATAATAATAATAATAATAATAATAGTCTTTATTTATATAGTGCCAGCATATCCCGCAGTGCTTTACAGTTTAACAGTTTCAAACACAACAGTCATAAGTAACAACGTTAACAATACAATAATTAAAGCGAAATAAGACGACCCTGCTCGTGAGAGCCGACAATCTACAATGAGGTGGGTGAGATACAAAGCACAGGTGTGTTTTTACAATTACGATGGTCCAGCCATCTTCAGGGGTGGGGATAGATGGAGATAGTGAATGGGCTACACACACAAACATAAAATGACTTTGATTAGTGAACGTGGTAGGCCGCTCTGAACAAATGTGTTTTGAGTGAGCGCCTAAAACTATGCAAATTGTGGATGGTCCTAAAATCTTGGGGTAGAGCATTCCAGAGGATTGGCGCAGTACGGGAGAAGTCTTGGAGTCGGGAGTGAGAGGTACAGATTAGTGCAGAGGTTAGTCAAAAGTCATTTGCAGAGCGCAGCGGTCGGTTAGGCGGATAGACAGAAATGAGAGAGGAGATGTAAGGGGGTGCTGCACTGTGGAGAGCTTTGTGGGTGAGAACAAGTACTTTGAATTGCATCCTGTAATGAATGGGCAGCCAGTGTAACGACTGGCGAAGAGCGGACGCATCTGAGTAATGATTAGCCAGATGGACGACCCTGGCTGCTGCATTAAGGATGGACTGGAGAGCGGAAAGTCACGTGAGGGGGAGGCCAATTAATAGAGCGTTACAGTAGTCCAGGCGGGAGTGGATCAGGGCGACAGTGAGGGTTTTTGTTGTTTCCATGGTGAGAAAAGGGCAGATTCTAGAGATGTTCTTTAGGTGTAAGCGGCATGAGCAGGCAAGAGATTGTATATGGGAGGTGAAGGAGAGATCGGAGTGAAACATAACACCCAGACAGCGCGCCTGCTGCCGGGGTGTTATTATGGTGCCACCCACGGAGAGGGAAATGTCAGATTTAGGGAGGTTGGTAGATGGCGGAATCAGAACAAGTTCAGTTTTGGAGAGGTTGAGTTTCAGATAGAGAGCAGACATGATGTTGGAGACTGCAGACAGTCAGTGGAGTTCTGTAGTACAGCAGGGGTAAGGTCAGGGGATGATGTGTATAGTTGTGTGTCATCAGAATAAAGATGGTACTGAATGCCAAATCTGCTGATGGTCTGTCCAATTGGGGCCGCGTAGAAAGAGAAGAGAAGAGGGCCAAGGACTGAGCCCTGAGTTACCCCAACAGTGAGAGGAAGAGGAGATGAAGTGGAGCCAGAGAACAGAACACTGAAGGAGTGGTCAGAAAGATAGGAGGAGGACCAGGAGAGAGCAGTGTCCTTAATGCCTAGTGACTGGAGCCTAGAGAGTAGGAGAGGGTGGTCAATAGTATCAAAAGCTGCAGAAAGCTCAAGAAGAATGAGCAGAGAGTAGTCACCGTTACGTTTTGCTGTCAGAAGGTCATTGGTACACTTTGATGAGTGCAGTTTCTGTCGAATGTAGGGGGCGACAACCGGACTATGAAGGGTATAGGAGGGAGTGAGTGGAGAGGTAACGGGTAAGGAGGGAGTATATCAGGCGCTCCAAGAGTTTAGAGATGAAGGGGAGATTGGAGACTGGTTTGTAGTTGTTTGTGCAAGATGGGTCGAGGGTGGGTTTCTTTAGTAATAGAGTAATGAAAGAGTGTTTGAAGGAGGAGGGGAAAATGCCACAGGAGAGGGAGAGAGAGACTGGAGGAGGTGTGAGGGAATGGGGTCGGTAGTGCATGTCGTCGGACGAGAAGAGGAGAGGAGCCCTGAGACTTCTTCTTCTGTGATGGGATCGAATGTGGAGAGTGAGCCAGAGGAAATGCAGGGAGGGATGGGAGTCACTGAACTTGGTGATTGGGAGTGGATTTCCTGACGGATGTTATCTATTTTCTCTATAAAGTGGGAGGCCAGGTCATCAGCACAAATGTCTGTAATAGGGGCTTGTGCTTTTGGCCTGAGGAGGGAGTGAAAGGTGTCAAAAAGTTTCTTGGGGTTGTTGGATAGTGAGGAGATTATGGTGGTGAAGTAGGTCTGTTTGGCGAGGTGAATGGCAGAGTTCTAGGTCCTTAACATAAATTTGAAGTGTATGAAGTCTTCTGGTGTGCGTGTTTTCCGTTCAGCACACCTAGAGCATCGCTGGAGAAATTAGGTTTGCGATGTGAGCCAGGGCTGTTTCACTGTGTTTGGAGGTTCTGAGGGTGAGGGGAGCTACTTAGTCAAGGGTGCTTCTAACAGTGTCATTGAATTGATGTACAGCCAGATCAGGACAGGAAAAAGAAGAGATTGGGGACAATGATGAGTGTAAGGAGTCTGAAAGTATATGAGGCTTAATGGCTTGTAGATTTCTGACTGAATGGTAGGTAGGAGGGTGCTTGGGTGAGTGAGGATTTGTGAGTGTGAAGGAGAGAATGTTGTGGTCAGAGAGGGGAAGCTGTGAGTTATATAGGTAGGAGATTGAGCAGAGCCGGGCAAAAACCAGGTCTAGGGTGTTACTGTCTTTGTGTGTTTTTAGAGTAAATTCCAAAAGTAAATCAAAAAACAAAACATAAAAAAGGTTTGGCTACCTCCACCTCTTCCACCTACACCGCCACGTTCACCTCTATCTCCTCCTCAACCTCCTTCTCAGCTTGGACCTCGGCTCCTGGTTCAAGATTAATTTTAACTTTTTTTATTCTATGCTATTTTAAGTAGTGATGAGTGAATAGTGAAATATATGGATTCAGGAAAATCGGCATGAATAATTTCTAATATCTGTGCATTCGTACCGAATAATTAATCCAATGCAAGTCATTGGGAAAGCCAAATATTTTTCTGCTGGACTCAACAAACAGGTCTGGGGGCATGGGAAAAAAGCTGAAATAGATGTGAAAGAGCAAAAACTAAATGGCAACAACATGGAGAAGATGCCTGTATGCCTTTCTGACTCACATATGGTATCTGGGAATAATGTTGTCAGTCTATTGTGCCGGTTTTATGGCTTTTCAAAAGACCTACCAAACCAAAGAAAACTTTTTTTAAAGGGAAAAATGCTAAGAAACATTATTTACTTCATAATTACAAAAATAGAGCTCAAAATATATATATAAAAATTAAACTACCCTTTTAGCATACAGTGGGTACGGAAAGTATTCAGACACCTTTAAATTTTTCACTGTGCATTTGTACCGAATAATTAATCCAATGCAAGTCAATAGGAAAGCTGAGTATTTTTCTGCTGGACTCAACAAACAGGTCTGGGGGCCTGAGGAAAAAGCTGAACTAGATGTGAAAGAGCAAAAACTAAATGGCAACAACATGGAGAAGATGCCTGCATGCCTTTCTGACTCACATATGGTATTTGGGAATAATGTTGTCAGTCTATTGTGCCAGTTTTATGGCTTTTAAAAAGACCTACCAAACCAAAGAAAACTTTTTTTAAAGGGAAAAATGCTAAGAAACATTATTTACTTCATAATTACATGAATAGAGCTCAAAATATATATAAAAAATTAAACTACCCTTTTAGCTTACAGTGGGTACGGGAAGTATTCAGACACCTTTAAAGTTTTCACTCTTTGTTTCATTGCAACAATTTGGTAAGTTCCAAAAAGTTCATTCATTTTTTCTCATTAATGTATACTCTGCACCCCATCTTGACTGAAAAAACAGAAATGTAGAATTTTTGGCAAATTTCTTAAAAAATAAAAATGTAAATATCACATGGTCATAAGTATTCAGACCCTTTGCTCAGACTCTCATATTTAAGTCACATGTTTTCCATTTCCTTGTCATCCTCCTTGAGATGGTTCTACTCCTTCATTAGAGTCCATCTGTGTTAAATTAAACTGATATGACTTGATTTGAAAAGGCACACACCTGTCTATATAAGCCCTCACAGCTCACAGTGCATGTCAGACCAAATGAGAATCATGAGGTCAAAGACACTGGCCAAGAGCTCAGAGACAGAACTGTAGCAAGCCACAGATGTGGCCAAGGTTACAAAAGAATTTCTGCAGTACTTAAGGTTCCTAAGAGCACAGTGGCCGCCATAATCCTTTAATGGAAGAAGTTTTGGACCACCAGAAGTCTTCCTAGACCTGGCTGTCCTGCCAAACTGAGCAATCGTGTGAGAAGAGTCTTGGTGAGAGAGGTAAAGAAGAACCCCAATATCACTGTGGCTGAGCATCACAGATAGGGAGATGGGTGAAAGTTCCACAACTATCACTGCAGCCCTCCACCAGTCGGGCCTTTATGGCAGAGTGGCCCAACGGAAGCCTCTCCTCAGTGCAAGGCATAAGAAAGCCCACATAAAGTTTGCTAAAAACCACATGAAGGACTCCCAGACTATGAGAAATAAGAGTCTCTTGTCTGATGAAATGAGGATAGATCTTTTTGGTGATAATTCTAAGTAGCATGTGTGGAGAAAATCAGGCATTGCTCATCACCTACCCAATACAATCCCAGCAGTGAAACATAGTGGTGGCATCATCATGCTATGGAGGTGCTTTTCAGCTGCAAGGACAGGACGACTGGTTGCCATTGAAGGGACATGAATTCGTCAAGTACAGAGATATCCTTGATGAAACCTCTTCCAGAGTGCTTTGGACCTCAGACTTGGACAAAGGTTCACCTTCCAACAAGACAATGACCATAAACACACAGCTAAAATAACAAAGGTGTGGCTTCAGAACAACTCTGTGACCATTCTTAACTGGCCCAGACAGAGCACTGACCTAAATCCAATTGAGCATCTCTGGAGAGACCTGAAAATGGTTGTCCACCAAAGTTCACCATCCAATCTGACGGGACTGGAAAGGATCTGCAAGGAAGAATGGCAGAGGATCCCCAAATCCAGGTGTGAAAAACTTTTTGCATCATTCCCAAGAATACCCATGGCTTTATTATCTCAAAAGGGTGTTCCTACTCAATACTGAGCAAACGGTCTGAATACTTATGACCATGTGATATTTCAGTTCTCGTTTATTTCAGTCACGATGGGGTGCAGAGAGTACATTAATGAGAAAAAATTTAACTTTTTGGAATTTACCAAATGGCTGCAATGAAACAAAGAGTGAAAAATTTAAAGGGCTATGAATACTTTCCTTACCCACTGTATGTTCACATGGAGAATTTTGGCCTTATGTTTACTTTAACATTTGTGAGGGCACTCACTCCCTCATGCCAAATAGTTAGCAAGATAGTTGAATACATGTTACCCATTCTTTTACAATGCCATTTCAAACATGTTCATTTGAATTTTGGGCATCACCGCCAACACTACCATGTCCACTGCTATGTCATTATGCGGCCCTCGCTGACAATTATCAGAGTGCCATCAGGTGCTGTGAAACCTGAGTTTGGTACAGGCCCTCAGGTTGCCCTGTATCATACATTTGGGAGAGCTCTCACTGCTACTTTTGGGAAATCCCTCCCTCATGCCAAATAGTTAGCAAGATAGTGGAATACATATTCCCCATCCCTTTGCAATGCCAGATAAAAAATGCCCATTTGAATTTTGGGCATTGCCCGCCACCACCACGTCCACTGCCATGTCATTATGTGGCCCTTGCTGACAATTAGCAGAATGCCAGCAGGTGTTGTGAAAGCTGAGTTTGGTAAGGACCCTCAGGTGGCCCTGTATCATACATTTGGGAGAGCTCTCAATCCTACATTTGGGAGGTCCCTCCCTCATGCAAAATACTTAGCAAGATAGCGGAACACATATTTCCCATCCCTTTACAAATGCCATTTCAAACATGCCCATTTGAATTTTGGGCTTTGCTTGCCACCACCACGTCCACCACCACGCCATTATGCGACCCTCGCTTTTAATTTTCAGGGGTCTACCATGTGCTATAAAACCTGCGTTTTGAAAGATCTGTAGTTCATTTTTGCCACCCGATCCCAATGGAACCACTGTCATAGCGGGTTGTCAAGCAGTTGTAAAGTAAACATAATACAGTAGTTGAGCGAGCTGTATGATCAATATTAGTAGATTGGATTGGATTATACCAGACATATGGGGTATTGCCAAGTTCAGAAGAAATTGTGTAATACTTTGGCACCATTTTTACCCATTTCCCTATGTGAAAATGTAAAATCTGGGGCTAAAACCATTTTTTTGTGGTAAAAAATTGTATTATTTTTATTTCATTGCCCAATGGTATCAAATTCTGTGACACAGTTGTGGTGTCAATAAGATTAATGCACCCATAAATTAACTTATTGAGAGGTGTAGTTTGTAAAATGTGGTTACTTATGGGGGTTTCTGCTGTTCTGGCACCTCAGGGGCTCTGTCAATGTGACATGGCCCCCTCAAACTAATGCAGCAAAACCTGCGCTGTAATATGGCGCTCCTTCCCTTACATGCCCTGCCTTGCTCCCAGACAGTAGTTTTCCATCACATACTGGGTATCAGGAGAAATTACACTGCAAAGTTTGGGGTCCATTTTTTCTTTCTACCCTTGTGAAAATAAAAAAGTGGGGGCTAAAATATCATTTTTGTGGTAAAAAATCTTTTTTTTTTAATTTTGACGGCTCAATATTACAAAATTCTTTGAAGCCCCTGGAGGTTGAAGGTGCTCACCAGACACCTAGATAAAATCTTTGATGGGTCTAGTTTCCAAAATTGGGTCACTTGTTGGGGGTTCCACTGTTTAGTCACATCAGGGACTCTTCAAACACAACATGGAGCCTGCTATCGATTCCAGCCAATTTTGCATTCCAAAAGTCAAATGGTGCTCCTTCCATTCCGAGCCCTGTCGTGCGCTCAAATAGTAGTATTCCTCCACATATGGGGTATCAACATGTTTAGTAGAATTTGCACAACAAATTGTATGGGGAAATTTCACCTTTAACCCTTATGAAAATGCAAAATATGAGATTTATTGGGGAAAAATGTTATTTTTTCTCTTTCACGGCTCTACGTCATAAACCTCTTTGAATCTCCTGTGGAATCAAGATGCTCAATACACATCTAGATAAGTTCCAAAAGGGGGCTAGTTTCCAAAATGGTGTCACTTGGTGGGGGTTTCTACCATTTAGGCATATCAGGGGCTCTCCAAACACGACATGGCACCTGCTAATTATTCCAGTATATTTCACATTAACCCCTTCCCGACCTTTGACGCCACGTAGGCGTCATGAAAGTCGGTGCCAATCCGACCCATGACGCCTATGTGGCGTCATGGAAAGATCGCGTCCCTGCAGATCGGGTGAAAGGGTTAACTCCCATTTCACCCGATCTGCAGGGACAGGGGGAGTGGTAGTTTAGCCCAGGGGGGGTGGCTTCACCCCCTCGTGGCTACGATCGCTCTGATTGGCTGTTGAAAGTGAAACTGCCAATCAGAGCGATTTGTAATATTTCACCCATTATAACGGGTGAAATATTACAATCCAGCCATGGCCGATGCTGCAATATCATCGGCCATGGCTGGAAATACTAGTGTGCCCCCACCCCACCCCTCCGATCGCCCCCCCACCCCCCCGATCTGGCCGGTACACTGCTCCGGCTCCCCTCCGCCCTGTGCTCCGCTCCCCCCCGTGCTCGTGTCCGCTCCCCCCGTGCTCCAATCACCCCCCCGTGCTCCAATCACCCCCCCTGCACTCCGATCCACCCCCCCCGTGCTCCGTTCCACCCCCCCGTGCTCCATTCCAGCCCCCCCGTGCTCCGTTCCACGCCCCCCGCGCTCCGTTCCACCCCTCCCGCGCTCCGATTCCCCCCCCGTGCTCCGATCCCCCCCCCCGTGGTCCCCCCCCCAACCCTATCATACTTACCGATCCAGCCGTGGTCCCGTCCGTCTTCTCCCGGGCGCCGCCATCTTCCAAAATGGCGGGCGCATGCGCAGTGCGCCCGCCGAATCTGCCGGCCGGCAGATTCGTTCCAAAGTGCATTTTGATCACTGAGATATAATCTATCTCAGTGATCAAAATAAAAAAAATAATAAATGACCCCCCCCCTTTGTCACCCCCATAGGTAGGGACAATAAAAAAATAAAGAAATTTTTTTTTTTCCACTAATGTTAGAATAGGGGTAGGGGTAGGGTTAGGGTTAGGGGTAGGGTTAGGGGTAGGGTTAGGGGTAGGGTTAGGGTTAGGGTTAGGGGTAGGGTTAGGGGTAGGGTTAGGGTTAGGGTTAGGGGTAGGGTTAGGGGTAGGGTTAGGGGTAGGGGTAGGGTTAGGGTTAGGGCTAGGGTTAGGGTTAGGGTTAGGGGTAGGGTTAGGGTTAGGAATGTGCACACGTATTCTGGTCCTCTGCGGATTTTTCCGCTGCGGATTTGATAAATCCGCAGTGCTAAACCGCTGCGGATTTATGGCGGATTTACCGCGTTTTTTTCTGCGCATTTCACTGCGGTTTTACAATTGCGATTTTCTATTGGAGCAGTTGTAAAACCGCTGCGGAATCCGCACAAAGAAGTGACATGCTGCGGAATGTAAACCGCTGCGTTTCCGTGCAGTTTTTCCGCAGCATGTGTACAGCGATTTTTGTTTCCCATAGGTTTACATTGAACTGTACACTCATGGGAAACTGCTGCGGATCCGCAGCGTTTTCCGCAGCGTGTGCACATACCTTTAGAATTAGGCTATGTGCACACGGTGCGGATTTGGCTGCGGATTCGCAGCAGTGTTCCATCAGGTTTACAGTACCATGTAAACATATGAAAAACCAAATCCGCTGTGCCCGTGATGCGGAAAATACCGCGCGGGAACGCTGCGTTGTATTTTCCGCAGCATGTGAATTCTTTGTGCGGATTCCGCAGCGTTTTACACCTGTTCCTCAATAGGAATCCGCAGGTGAAATCCGCACAAAAAACACTGGCAATCCGCGGTAAATCCGCAGGTAAAACGCAGTGCCTTTTACCCGCGGATTTTTCAAAAATGGTGCGGAAATATCTCACACGAATCCGCAACGTGGGCACATAGCCTTAGGGTTAGGGTTGGAATTAGTGTTGTGGTTAGGGGTGTGTTGGGGTTAGGGTTGTGATTAGGATTATGGCTACAGTTGGGATTAGGGTTAGGGGTGTGTTGGGGTTAGTGTTGGAGTTAGAATTGAGGGGTTACCACTGTTTAGGCACATCAGGGGTCTCCAAACGCAACATGGCGCCACCATTGATTCCAGCCAATCTCGTATTCAAAAAGTCAAATGGTGCTCCCTCACTTCCGAGCCCTGACGTGTGCCCAAACAGTGGTTTACCCCCACATATGGAGTACCAGCATACTCAGGACAAACTGCGCAACAATTACTGGGGTCCAATTTCTCCTGTTACCCTTGTGAATCTAAAAAAATGCTTGCTGAAACATAATTTTTGAGGAAAGAAAAATGATTTTTTATTTTCACGGCTCTGTGTTGTAAACGTCTGTGAAGCACTTGGGGGTTCAAAGTGCTCACCACATATCTAGATAAGTTCCTTGGGGGGTCTAGTTTCTAAAATGGGGTCACTTGTGGGGGGTTTCTACTGTTTAGGCACACCAGGGGCTCTGCAAACGCAACGTGACACCCGCAGACCATTCCATCAAAGTCTGCATTTCAAAAGTCACTACTTCCCTTCTGAGCCCCGACGTGTGCCCAAACAGTGGTTTACCCCCACATATGGGGTATCAGCGTACTCAGGAGAAACTGGACAACAACTTTTGGGGTCCAATTTCTCCTGTAACCCTTGGGAAAATAAAAAATTCTGGGCTAAATAATTATTTTTGAGGAAAGAAAACGTATTTATTATTTTCACGGCTCTGCATTATAAACTTCTATGAAGCACTTGGGGGTTCAAAGTGCTCACCACACATCTAGATAAGTTCCTTTCAGGGTCTAGTTTCCAAAATGGGGTCACTTGTGGGGGGTTTCTACTGTTTAGGCACATCAGGGGCTCTGCAAACGCAACGTGACGCCCGCAGAGCATTCCATCAAAGTCTGCATTTCAAAACGTCACTACTTCAATTCCAAGCCCCGGCATGTGCCCAAACAGTAGTTTACCCCCACATATGGGGTATCACTGTACTCAGGAGAAACTGGACAACAAATATTGGGGTCAAATTTCTCTTGTTACCCTTGGGAAAATTAAAAAACTCTGGGCTAAATAATTATTTTTGAGGAAAGAAAACGTATTTATTATTTTCACGGCTCTGCATTATAAACTTCTATGAAGCACTTGGGGGTTCAAAGTGCTCACCACACATCTAGATAAGTTCCTTTGGGGGTCTAGTTTCCAAAATGGGGTCACTTGTGGGGGGTTTCTACTGTTAAGCCACATCAGGGGCTCTGCAAACGCAACGTGACGCCCACAGAGCATTCCATCAAAGTCTGCATTTCAAAACGTCACTACTTCACTTCCGAGCCCCGGCATGTGCCCAAACAGTGATTTACCCCCACATATGGGGTATCAGCGTACTCAGGAGAAACTGGACAACAACTTTTGGGGTCAAATTTCTCCTGTTACCCTTGGGAAAATAAAAAATTGCAGGCTAAAAGATCATTTTTGAGAAAATAATTTTTTTTTTTATTTTCATGGCTCTGCGTTATAAACTTCTGTGAAGCACTTGGGGGTTCAAAGTCCTCACCACACATCTAGATTAGTTCCTTTGGGGGTCTAGTTTCTAAAATGGTGTCATTTCTGGGGGATCTCCAATGTTTAGGCACACAGGGGCTCTCCAAACGTGACATGGTGTCCGCTAATGATTGGAGCTAATTTTCCATTTAAAAAGCCAAATGGCGTGCCATCCCTTCCGAGCCCTGCCGTGCGCCCAAACAGTGGTTTACCCCCACATATGGGGTATCAGCGTACTCAGGACAAACTGGACAACAATATTTGGGGTCCAATTTTTCCTATTATCCTTGGCAAAATAGGAAATTCCAGGCTAAAAAATCATTTTTGAGGAAAGAAAAATTATTTTTTATTTTCATGGCTCTGCGTTATAAACTTCTGTGAAGCACCTGGGGGTTTAAAGTGCTCAATATGCATCTAGATAAGTTCCTTGGGGGGTCTAGTTTCCAAAATGGGGTCACTTGTGCGGGAGCTCCAATGTTTAGGCACACAGGGGCTCTCCAAACGCGACATGGTGTCCGCTAACAATTGGAGCTAATTTTCCATTCAAAAAGTCAAATGGCGCGCCTTCTCTTCCGAGCCCTGCCGAGTGCCCAAACAGTGGTTTACCCCCACATATGAGGTATCGGCGTACTCGGGAGAAATTGCCCAACAAATTTTATGATCCATTTTATCCTACTGCCCATGTGAAAATGAAAAAATTGAGGCGAAAAGAATTTTTTTGTGAAAAAAAAGTACTTTTTCATTTTTACAGATCAATTTGTGAAGCACCTGAGGGTTTAAAGTGCTCACTAGGCATCTAAATTAGTTCCTTGGGGGGTCTAGTTTCCAAAATGGGGTCACTTGTGGGGGAGCGCCAATGTTTAGGCACACAGGAGCTATCCAAACGCGACATGGTGTCCGCTAACGATGGAAATAATTTTTCATTCAAAAAGTCAAATGGCGCTCCTTCCCTTCCGAGCCTTACCATGTGCCCAAACAGTGGTTTACCTCCACATGTGAGGTATTGGTGTACTCAGGAGAAATTGCCCAACACATTTTAGGATCCATTTTATCCTGTTGCCCATGTGAAAATGAAAAAATTGAGGCTAAAATAATTTTTTTGTGAAAAAAAAGTACTTTTTCATTTTTACGGATCAATTTGTGAAGCACCTGGGGGTTCAAAGTGCTCACTATGCATCTAGATAAGTTCCTTGAGGCGTCTAGTTTCCAAAATGGGGTCACTTGTGGGGGAGCTCCAATTTTTAGGCACACGGGGGCTCTCCAAACGTGACATGGTGTCCGCTAAAGAGTGGAGCCAATTTTTGATTCAAAAAGTCAAATGGCGCTCCTTCCCTTCCAAGCCCTGCCGTGCGCCAAAACAGTGGTTTACCCCCACATATGAGGTATCAGCGTACTCAGGACAAATTGGACAACAACTTTCGTGGTTCAGTTTCTCCTTTTACCATTGGGAAAATAAAAAAATTGTTGCTAAAAAATAATTTTTGTGACTAAAAAGTTAAATGTTCATTTTTTCCTTCCATGTTGCTTCTGCTGCTGTGAAGCACCTGAAGGGTTAATAAACTTCTTGAATGTGGTTTTGAGTACCTTGAGGGGTGCAGTTTTTAGAATGGTGTCACTTTTGGGTATTTTCAGCCATATAGACCCCTCAAACTGACTTCAAATGTGAGGTGGTCCCTAAAAAAAATGGTTTTGTAAATTTCGTTGTAAAAATGACAAATCGCTGGTCGAATTTTAACCCTTATAACTTCCTAACAAAAAAAAATTTTGTTTCCAAAATTGTGCTGATGTAAAGTAAACATGTGGGAAATGTTATTTATTAACTATTTTGTGTCACATATCTCTCTGGTTTAACAGAATAAAAATTCAAAATGTGAAAATTGCGAAATTTTCAAAATTTTCGCCAAATTTCCGTGTTTATCACAAATAAATGCAGAATTTATTGACCTAAATTTACCACTAACATGAAGCCCAATATGTCACGAAAAAACAATCTCAGAACCGCTAGGATCCATTGAAGCGTTCCTGAGTTATTACCTCATAAAGGGACACTGGTCAGAATTGCAAAAAACGGCAAGGTCTTTAAGGTCAAAATAGGCTGGGTCTTGAAGGGGTTAAAAAAGTCAAATGGCGCTCCTTTAATTCTGAGCCCTGCTGTGTGCCCAAACAGTAGATTTTCCCCACATGTGGGGTATTGCCATGCTAGAGAGTAATTGCAAAACAAAATATATAGTCCATTTTTTCCTGTTACCCTTGCAAAAGTAAAAAAAAATTAGGTCTAAAGGAAAATTTGTGTGAAAGAGAAGTAAATGTTTATTTTTTTCCTTCCACATTCCATTCATTGCTGTGAAGCACCTGAAGGGTTAATAAACTTCTTGAGTAAGGTTTTGCATACCTTGAGGAGAGCAGTTTTTAGAATGGTGTCACTTTTGGGTATTTTCTTTCACATAGACCCCTCAAACTAACTTGAAATGTGATGTCCCTAAAAAATGGTTATGTAAAATTTGTTGAAAAAAATAAAAATCACTGGTCAACTTTCTGATTTAAGGACATAAAAATTAAAAGTTTGAAAATTGCAAAATTTTAAAGATTTTAGCCAAATTTCCTTTTTTTTCATAAACGTCATATTGAAGAAATTTTATGACTATCATAAAGTACAATATGTCTCTAGAAAACAGTCTCAGAAACAGCGGGATCCGTTGAAGCATACCAGAGTTATTACTTCATAAATTGACAGTGTTCAGAATAGTAAAAATTGGCCAGGTCAACAAGGCAAAAACAGGCCCGGGCACGAAAGGGTTAAACACACAACCTTATCTTGCTAAAGCAAAATAATATAAAGGGAAAGTGCTCTAATAAGGGAGCCTTTCCCTGAAATGAAAGCATTCACCAGAGAATTGTTATTATTCTTGTGTAATTTTGGAAGACACTATAATATATAAATGAGTCAGATTTGGCCTAGCTATGGGTGAATTTATTTTTTTCATTTTTATTTAGAATGTTTGTACCAAATGCCCTATTGACAAAGGCGCATTAATAAGAGCAGACATTTGGATATATGAGACCCACCGATATCAGCACTAATTTTCACTGAATGTGTGTCTCTGGATGCACATTCAGCTGAAAAGTATTGTGGCACAGATGAATCACCGGTTACCGCAATACCTTTACGGGCTAATGGCCAATTAGAGGCTAGTAGCAAAGGTTAACATGTCTGTCTCGGGAAGTGCTGTCACTGCCATGTGCCGCTAACCCCGCTGTGTCGGTTAAGGAGGATGAAGACGATGCTTATTGTCATTGAAGCATGAACAGGTAAGAATAGATATCATTGATATCAGACAAATTTTCATTCAAAAAGTAAAACAATGCTCCCTCCCTTCTGAGTTCTGCCATGAGCCCAAACAGAGGCTTTCCCCCAAATTCGGGGTATTAGCATACTCAGGAGAAATTGCACAACAAATTTTGTCATCCATTTTCTCCTGATACCTTTGTGAAAATAAAAAAAAATGGTTCCAAAGTAAATTTTTTGTGAAAAAAGTAAAAATGTTCATTTGTTTCCACATTGCTTTAGTTCCCGTGAAGCACCTGAAGGGTTAATAAACTTCTTGAATGTGGTTTTGCACACTTTTTTAGAGTGGTGTCACTTTTGGGTACCGTATTTTCCGGCGTATAAGACGGCTGGGCGTATAGGACAACCCCCAACTTTTTCAGTTAAAATATAAAATCTTCTCAAAAGTTGGGGGTTGTCTTATATGCAGGGTGTCGTCTTATAGGGTGGGTGCGGAGCAATCTGCGGTCGACGTATATAGTGGGGGGGAGTGGTCCCAATGACAAGGTGAGGGAGCGCCTCACCAGGAAGGTGTAAATGAAGCAAACTGTCAGCGTCTGGGATGCCAGGGGTATGCAAATAAGAGAGAGAGCGGTGCTATGACAAGAAAAACACTCCTCTTTCACTCATCTGGCTCGCCCTTGTATCCTATTATCTCCTTCTGTGCCTCTGCTTCACTTACACCTTCCCGGTGAGGCGCCCCCTCACCTCGTCATTGGGACCGCTCCCCCCACAATATGCGGCGACCGCAGATTACTCCGCATCTGCCCTATAAGACGACACCTGGCGTATAAGATGACACCCGACTTTTGAGAAGATTTTCAGGGGTTAAAAAGTAGTCTTATACGCCAGAAAATACAGTATTTTCTGTTATATTGACCCCCCAAAACTCACTACAAATGTGAGATGGTCCCTAAAAAAATGGTTTAGTAAATTTTGTTGGAAAAATGAGAAATCGCTGGTCAACTTTTAACCCTCATAACGTCTTAACAAAAAAAAATTATATTTCCAAAATTGTGCTGATGTAAAGTTTACATGTGGGAAATGTTATTTATTACCTATTTTGTGTGACATCACTCTCTGATTTAAGGGTACAAAAATTAAAAGTTTAAAAATTGCAAAAATTTCAAAAGTTTTGCCAAATTTCCATTTTTTTCAGAAATAAACGCAAGTTATATTGAAGAGATTTTACCACTAACATGAAGTACAATGCATCATGAAAAAACATTCTCAGACTCAGTGGGACACATTGAAGCGTTCCAGAGCTATAATCTCATAAAGTGACAGTGGTCAGTATTGTAAAAATTGGCCCGGTCATTAAGTACCAAATTGACTCTGTCACTAAGGGGTTGAATAAAGAGAACAGGATGGGGACTTAATTCAATGAAGTGCACAGGGCAGGGGACATTATTAAATAGACGGCCCAAGATGGGGACCTTTTTTAATATAAGGCACAGAACAGGAGACATTATTAATTAAAGGGCGAGGGAAAATCATTAAATAAAGAGCTCAGAAAATGGGGCATTTAAAAATAAAATTGGCCCAGGACAGGGAAAATTGTTAAATAAAGGGCCCATGGCAGTGGACACTTTTCAAAATATATCCTATGATACTGTACACTACTAAGTAAAGGGTCTAGGATGAAGGACATTGTTAGATAAAGAACTCAGGACAGGGGATATTTATAAAGGATGGGGTCAGGAGCAGAACCTGGTAAATGATTACAGGATGGGGACATTATTACAGGATGGTACTAGGATAGGTACATTATTGAAGAATTAAGAACATAATTACAGGATTGGTCCAGGACAAGGGACATTAGTACAGGATGGGACTATGTTACAAGACATTATTACAGATTGGAGCTAGAGCAGGGGTCATTATAACTGGATGGGAGTTAGGATGAATTACATTATTACAGAATAGGTGACATTATTACAGGAAGGGGTCGGTACAGGGGACAATATGAGTCCAGGACAGAAGACATTATGACAGGATGAGGACCAGAATGGGAAGACATTACTATAGAACGGGGTCCAGGACAGAGGACGTCATTAGAGGATTGGGTACATTACTATAAGATTATGCCCAGGATGATGAACATTATAACAGGAAAGGGGATAAAGATTACTGCATTATTACAGGGGCCCATGCATCTGACCAACAAGTTGGTGGGGTTATTGGTCCACATTCTGCATTGGGGTCCATAAAACTCTAATTACACCACTGCTTATTGACAAGGGAAAGATATACTGTGGATACGAAAAGTATTCATACCCCATTAAATTTTTAACTATTTGTTTCATTGCAGCTCTTTGGTACATTCAAAAAAGTTATTTTTTTTTCTCATTAATGTACACTCTGCACCCCATCATGACTGAAAAAACAGAAATGTGGAAATGATAGTCTGCACCCCATCATGACTGAAAAAACAGAAATGTGGAAATGTTTCCAAATTTATTAAAAAAGAAAAACTGAAATATCACATGCTCATAAGTATTCAGACCCTTTGCTCAGTATTGAGTAGAAGCACCCTTTGAGCTAATACAGCCATGAGTCTTCTTGGAAATGATGCAACAAGTTTTTCACACCTGGATTTGGGGATCCTCTGCCATTCTTCCTTGCAGATCATCATCCAGGATATCTCTTGGTGACATTTATATTTCCTTCAATGACAACCAGTCATCCTGTCTCTGCAGCTGAAAAACACATAGCATGATGCTGCCATCACCATGATTCACTGTTGGGATTGTATTGGGCAGGTGATGAGCAGTGCCTGGTTTCCTCCACACATACTACTTAGAATTATCACCAAAAAGGTCTATCTTCGTCTCATCAGACCAGAGAATCTTATTTCTCATAGTTTTGGAGTCCTTCATGTGTTTTTTAGAAAACTTTATAAGGGCTTTCATTTGTCTTGTACTGAGGAGAGGCTTCTATCGGGACACTCTGCCATAAAGGCCGACTGGTGGAGGGCTGCAGTGATAGATGACTTTGTGGAACTTTCTCCCATCTCCCTACTGCATCTCTGGAGCTAAGCCACAGTGATCTTAGGGTTCTTCTTTACCTCTCTCACCAAGGCTCTTCTCACATGATTGTTCAGTTTGGCTGGACGGACAGGTCTAGGAAGACTTCTGGTGGTCCCAAACTTCTTCTATTTAAGGATTATGGAGGCCACTGTGCTCTTACGAATCTTGAGTAGGGTTGAGCGAAACGGATCGGACAAATTCAAAAATCGCCGACTTTCGACAAAGTCGAGTTTCTTGAAAGCCGGCCCGATCCTATTGTGGGATCGGCCATGAGATTGGCGATCTTCGCGCCAAAGTCACGTTTCGTATGACGCTTTCAGCGCCATTTTTCAGCCAATGAAGGAGGACGCAGAGTGTGGGCAGCGTGATGACATAGGTCTTGGTTCCCAACATCTTAGAGAAGGGCATGACAGTGATTGGCTTGCTTTCTGTGGCGTCACAGGGGCTATAAAAGGGGCGTGCACACCGACCGCCATCTTACTTCTGCTGATCGTAGCATAGGGAGAGGTTGCCGCAGCTTCATCAGAAGAAGGGATATAGTTAGGGAGGGAAGATTAACCCCAAAACTGCTTGTGCTGTAGCAATTTCCACCGTCCAACACCACCATTTGTTTGCAGGGACAGTGGAGGCTATATTTTTGTGCATCAGCTCTGTAGCTTATTAGGCTGCCTTATAAGGCTCCCTGATAGCTGCATTGCTGTTTGCACGCTGCTGTGCAAACCAACTGCTTTTTAAAAGCAAAAATCCTGTTGCTCCTTTCTGCACAGTTATCTTGTTTATTTGTCCACACTTTTTTGTGCAGCAGTCCTTTTTATTGCTGCCATACTTTTCCTGAGATCATTGTAGGGAGATTGAAATTGTACTACAGTCCTTGTATTTTTTCATATATCTTCCAGCCACTTTCTGCCACTGCATCGATTCAAAGTGACAGGAGACAGCATTTGTCCAGTATGGTTATGAACAACTTTTCCTCCCTTATCGGTTTTCCCTCACAGGTCATTCCCCTTTGATTACTGGGCATCTAAAATAGACACCTGGCCTGAATTGGCAGAATATGCATTACAGGAGCTCGCTTGCCCTGCTTCTAGTGTTCTATCAGAAAGAGTCTTCAGTGCTGCTGGATCAATACTGACCGAAAAAAGGACACATCTGGCTACCCAGAATGTTGATGATCTAACCTTCATTAAAATGAACCATTCATGGATTTCAAATTATTTTGCCCCACCTTCTCCTGCTGATACGTAGCTTGCCTGAAAAATGTCTTGCTTTTGGCCTCCTCTTACTGACTTCTCTAATTCCGCCATTTGCAGCTGCTGAATGTCCACCGTAGGCCATTTTTATACCTCCCTGAATGGGCTGACTCCCCCCACAGAGCCGTGGTCACCACCTGGCGCAAGCACCCGTGCGAGTGCCGTTTGCCTGGTCAGGTGGGTGCGCACACTCTTGGGCGACGGCACTGGCGCAGGGTCCCACATAGTACAATGAAGTGTCTCTGACGGTGGTGGTGCACAACCAACGTCAGACACACCGTCGTAATATGAGGGGCCCTGTGCCAGTACCGCTGCCCACGAGAGAGTGTTCCCCCCCAGCTCGAACAGTGCTCTACCACTTGCAATACTTACCTCTCCCTGCTCCACCACTGTGTAGTCTGTGCTGTTAAATCCTTCAATGGCACTGCTAATACAAATTTGTTGAAATGATAGATGATAGTTAAAATATACAGGGGCCCTGGCCTCCATTTAGACCAGTTAATACTTTGCGCCTTCTACCACTGTCTGCTACTCAGCAGAGGAGCCCACCCCAGTACCTAGCTATGCCGCCTGTTTAGTCCTGTTACCAATTTTGAATTGCTTTTAGCCTACTTTTGTATTTGGGCCTACTAACCATGTCTGCGCCACTCATTACAGTTGTCCTCCACTGAACAAAGCTAGGTCGCCTGTTTAGTCCTGTTACCAATTTTGAACTGCATTTAGCCAACTTTTTTATTTTGGGCCTACTAACTGTGTCTGCGCCACTCATTACAGTTGTCCTCCACTGAACAAAGCTATGCCGCCTGTTTAGTCCTGTTACCAATTTTGAACTGCATTTAGCCTACTTTTGTATTTGGGCCCACTAACTGTGTCTGGCCCACTCATTACAGTTGTCCTCCACTGAACAAAGTTAGGCCGCCTGTTTAGTCCTGTTATCAATTTTGAGATGCATTTAGACTACTTTTTTTTATTTTGGGCCTACTAACTGTGTCTGCGCCACTCATTACAGTTGTCATCCACTGAACAAAGCAATGGCGCCTGTTTAGTCCTGTTACGAATTTTGAACTGCTTTTAGCCTACTTTATTATTTGGGCCTATATCTGTGTTTCGGAGCAAAAGAGCGGAGAAGCCAGCGCAGCCTAAGGTTAAGACGCAATACATAAAGTGCAAATGCACATATTACTTTCTAACTGTATTTTCAAAATGAGACATTTAGCAAACAATTGATCAATTCTTTGAGCCACCCCGCCTCTTCACGGCATTCTCATATTGGGGCAGTCCTACACTACGTTTTTTATATTCGCTGTGCCATAAAGGCCTCCTAAATGAACTAAAAGCAAGACCACATTAAAAGCAAGCTGGTTATGTGCACCATTCTTTCTGTGTCTCTGTGATTGATAGGCTGCTGTGTACACACACACAGCAGCCCTGCCCTGCCTTAGGCTTTGTCTAATTTGACTCAGTAATGCTCCAGGTACAGCTTGCTTTTAATGTGGTCTTGCTTTTAGTTCATTTAGGAGGTCTTTATGGCACAGCGAATATAAAAAACGTAGTGTAGGACTGCCCCAATATGAGAATGCCGTGAAGAGGCGGGGTGGCTCAAAGAATTGATCAATTGTTTGCTAAATGTCTCATTTTGAAAATACAGTTAGAAATTAATATGTGCATTTGCACTTTATGTATTGCGTCTTAACCTTAGGCTGCGCTGGCTTCTCCCCTCTTTTGCTCCTATATCTGTGTTTCCTCCTCATCCTGCCCATTGCCCCAGACCACTACATTCCCTTTGCACTCTACACAGCCTGAATCTGACCCTGCTGAAAGTCAGGTTCCCCTTCCCACATACTATACCACCTTACACGGGGACAAAGAGGAAGGTGCAGATGAAAGTGCAGGTTCCTTTATCAGGTGGGGTGGCATACTTGTTGGCAACGTCACTGGCACAGGGCCCCTCATAGTACGCAAAAGTGTATCTGGCAGTGGGAGGTGCCACCTGCTGTCAAACACATGGCCGTGCTATGAGGGGCCCTGTGCCAGGGCCAAGTGCTAACGAGTGGGCTCCCCTGCTTGCTCAGGATCACAGAACTTGCAGTTGAAATACTTATCTCTCCCTGCTCCACCGCCATGCATATTCCGCATTTCCTGGGCCCACGAAAATCTTGAGTCAGCCCTACCCCCCACAACTTTAGCCAAATGACCCCCTGTTTTCAATGCCTAACTATTATTATAAAGTAAATTAAGATTGACAACCTTAAGAAATAAGAATTGATGTTTTTGGCATTAAAATGGGCACTGTAGGTGTTTTCCTGTCCTCCACTCACTGCCGACTTTGATTCCCCATTGACTTGCATTGGGTTTTGTGTTTCGGTCGGCCCCCAACTTTTTGAAATAATCGGCCTATTTCACCCGACCCGACTTTTGAGAAAGTCAGGTTTCGCGAAACCCGACTCGATCCTAAAAAAGTTAAAGTCGCTCAACTCTAATCTTGAGTACTGCAGACATTCTTTTGTAACCTTAGCCAGATCTGTGTCGTGCCACAATTATGTCTCTGAGCTCCTTGGCCGGTTCCTTTGACCTCATGATTCTCATTTGGTCTGACATGCACTGTGAGCTGTGAGGTCTTATATAGACAGGTGTGTGCCTTTCCAAATCAAGTCCTATCAGTTTAATTAAACACATCTGGAATCCTAAGAAGGAGTAGAACCATCTCAAGGAGGATCACAAGGAAATGGACAGCATGTGACTTAAATATGAGAGTCTGAGCAAAGGGTCTGAATACTTATGACCATGTGATACTTCAGTTTTTCTTTTTTACTCAATATGCAAAAATTTCTACATTTCTGTTGTTTTCAGTCAAAATGGGGTGCAGAATGCACATTAACTCTGCTGTGGAACCATGAAAAAAAATCACTGCTTTAATATAATGAGGTCTATATGACCCCAGGTTCAAAATCGTCATATTTCATTGAAATGAACATGCTGGCAGTTCAGAATAATCACGTTTTATTCTGTCATCAGTTCAGAACACAGTTATGAAATCAAACGTAACTTTGAAGTGATTTATTTGTCATCATCAAACACAAACTGAAATTTATACCAAAATGCTTTGCTAATAACTTAAGGTATTCAAATTAAATAAAAAAAATGCACAATAACTGCAACTGTGTGGATTTTAGTAAAAACATAATGACAACGAATGAACTGGCAATAAATTTAGCCCTTGCATTCACTGCACGTCATAGTGCCATGTTCTTCACAAATTAATTTCTTGCAAACAAATCTCGTCTTTTTGTCCTTCGATCAAGGACAAAACATACCACCATTTGCGCTGTCCTGAAACACTGCAGGTGTCACTTGGAACGTCTGATGGTGCCTGCAAAATTCCACAGCTGCGGATGATTTGCTTGACATCCTCTGGCGTTTGATGCACATCCAATCGCTGACTCGCATATAGAGTGATCAGTGCAACTGCGACTTCCTTCAAAAACTTTTGTCCAAATACTTTAAAACAGTACATTTTCAATAAAAAATAAATACGCATTCAACGCAGCGCTGTTAATTATTCCATAACAGACCCTCATTGGCCACCGATTCGTTTTTCTAGCACTGCTGTACAAGCTGCACATTTGATCTGCGTCACTTTCGACACAGCTCAAATTATCTTCCAAATTACCTTCATTATCAGTATCAACATCACTAGAAGCATCTAAAGCTGCCAATATTTCATCAGGAGTCCTCACAGTTCATCTAGCCATTGTTTATTAACAATTATATTACAAAACCTGTGAATAAACAGAAAATATATATATAAAATGTGAGCCAATAAAGGTACTATAGGGTCAGGAGAGAACCAAACACAGAAAATTGAAAATAACTTTGAAACAAAATTGAAAATCAAATTCAAAATATCATCAACATAAGCAGATGTTTGTTACTTGAAAACACATAGATGGTCAATGTCTCAGATTGACCAGTTTTAGAAATATTTCAATTTGATCAGCACTGGGGTCTATATGACCCCATGGTTCTACAGCAGGGTTAATGTGAAAAAATGAACTTTTTTGAATTTACCAAAAGCTGCAATAAAACAAAGAGTGAAAAATTTAAAAGGGTCTGAATACTTTCCGTACCTATTGTATGTTTTTGAACTGTGAAGTAGGATATTTTTGAATGCAGTATAATATTCCTTATCTGCTAGAACATTCAAATATTCCTTGTGGTTTTGACTATTTAGAATGACCATTCCTCCTCTTTTATCAGTCAGGCATTTTGTTTAGACTAGATTTTTTAATAGGACTTTTGGATTGTCAAACATCTTCCTGCACTAGATAATAAAAAGTACAGTACATACAAATCTCCCTTTAAGGGCATAAGGGTAAAAATCTTATATATTGAAATTTTCTATATGTTTAAAGAGATCAGACGTGGCATCTTTACTGGACCTACCAATATTGAAAATTATTTCTATAACCTTTTATATTATTTTTGTTATTTCAAGTGAGATTTAAGGGTTATTTTAAGCATAAATTTGTACAGATGAAGAAATCGTTCAAACTCTGTGTGGGACAATGATTGTCCTTTACTGAGAAGAGAGATTTCACTATCTGTTAGGTGGTGATTTGATAAATTAAAAATTCTTACACCCAAACTATCCCGCTAGATTTTTTTATTTGAATCCAAACAAATGGCTTGTATTTGACTTGCCTCCTCTACAAATTTGGAGCACATTGTTCTTTTTCTTTCTTGTGCCCCTTGTGAATTTCTTTTTGGGGTAGCAAGGTGTGTGAAACATCCTATTATCTTGTTTTTTGTTGTCAATTGGTTAGCATTGTGGCTCTGTAGTGAGCACTGTTGATTTGAAGTGCTGGGATCCTGGTTTTAAATTCCACCAAGGACAACATCTGCAAGGAGTTTGTATGTTCTCTCCGTGTTTGTGTGGATTTCCTCTGGGTACTTCGGTTTTCTACCACATTCCAAAGACATACTGATAGGAAATTACATTGTGAGCTCCAATGAGGACGATGATGATGATGCATGTAAAGCGCTGAGGAGTATGATGACGATATATAAGTTAACTTAATAGATAATAAATAGAGATGGAATGGGGAGACTTGCATCCCTCAGTGGTTGAAAAGGTAGAAAGCATAGTTTAGATTGAATACTTGTAAAGGAGGATGAGGTGCCATCAGCAGTATTAGAAATGGTCACATTAATAAATGAGTTAAACCAAGTGGGGAATGTGGGGATTCTGAGCAATTATTAATGACAGAGGTCTCTCCCAGAAAATTCTCATGGCTTTTGAGGAAAAAGTCAAACTCATTCATATTAGGACATGATTCTGAAAAATTGGACATCACTGGTGGTAAATTAAATTCCGTGCCATACACTCAGCTGCTTTATAGCCATAGAGGAGGGTTATGACATAGAAGTACCTCTTCTCTTACTCTCTATATTAACCATATCATTTCTATTATATTTGCAAACCTGTTTATTTTTCTGAATAATCTTCCGGTTATTGAAATATATAGATTTAAAAAAAAAATCTCTTGGTTAATTATTAATGCTCTCCATTGTGGATTTGTCTTTAGACCTGACCTTTACCAGTTGATTGAAAAGGTTCACGACACTGAACCAATATTTTGCTGTGCTTCCTGTCTTTAGGCTTTCATTTTTTAGTGGCATAGTCATTTTTATTTCTTTCAAGTTTCTTCGATTTTCTGTCTTTCTCAAGAGTTGCTAAAGTTTTATTAATATTATTGTTTTTTATTGAAAGCAGAAAATACAGGCAAAATGAAAAAGAAATACAAATAATCTAAAATTATTTGTATTTTACTTATTAGAGTGTTGCAAAAATCACTAATTTTTTGGATTAATTTGGAAATTATTTCCAAGGAAAGGGTAATCATTAACTCTTCTCATTCGGCTGTCTTCTTGAAAGGCTGATGAAAAAGGCATTCTTAAACTTTTGGGAATAAATTTTTCTTGAGCATAAATTCATAAAAATTTAACATCTATGAAATGGGTTGCGTCTCTTACTCTCATCATCTGGTGATAGAAACATTTTTTTTTTCATTTTATCTAGATCCATTTGATTAATTTTATACTTTACTAAGTAATATTCTGCGTGAATAATTGTACTAACTGTTCTCATTTGGAGAGATGGTGGAGAAAATATTCCATTGCAAAATGCAACAATAATTGTACATTGTTGTTATAAAGAAAAATAAGAGTCCAGCAGTCTGGAAAAAACACAGGAAAACGATTACGAGAAAAAAAATCTCCTACATAATGTGGATAACCAGTAGAACTCCATGCAATGAGTTGCAGTCTAGCAATCAGTGGGCACTAAAAGGACCCGTTTTGTATACCGTTGATAACCATGAAAACTCCAGTTCATATTCAACTCAAAAGAAAGCCAAACTTTAAAAAGCAAAAAGAAAAAAGTGTGCTCAGATGTAGCAAGTCATGAATTCAGTGAGAAAATGAGATATAAGTAGCACTAAACTTCTAGAGTTGTGCAATAATAGGTAGGCGTAACTCCATAAAAAGAGTGGCTGGGATTTGGAACACCTGCCAGAAGGTGTGAGATGTACATTGGCAAGACCACTCAGGCTATAAGGAGTTGAATGAATGTTCATAGATGCAATTGGAGTTCATAGGACATAGCGTTTCACACCACCTAGTTACCCAACAATATAAAAAACTTTATTTATTTTGAAATTACTCCATTAGAACAGTCTTCTACCCAATCATGTCAATGAAAAAGTTGAGCATGTATAATATTTAATATTAATCTTTATTCTTCTCTATATTGTTGGAAAATGTTGTCAATGTGATGGTGTTTGGCACTGTGCATACTTCTGTCTCTTAGAATGCAGTAGAATATATGTATACCATTCTTCTCCACTTTTCAGATTCTGTGGGAATATTATTATGATGAGATTTATTAAGTTAATTGATGTCGCGTAGTGTCCATGTTTTAGTACCTTTAAAAAAGTACAGTTTCATGCAAAAAAAATCCTATTTTAAATCTGAAGAAGGTGCAAATTCTGGATGAAAATGTATTATCTTAATGGCATTTTAATAAATTCTACCTACTGTAGTTAGGTCTACCGAGTCACATTTTCAGTCTACCTTTTTCAGAGCAGTGCCTGGTTAAATTGGCTGTTCTTTCTTTATTCTCATTCTATATTAGCCATGCTCTGAAATATAGACACAGCTTTCCCACATTACATTTCATATATACTCTTTCACTAAGATTACATACCCCTCCAGAATTGATGTATAATTTTTTATATATTTGTAGGTTTGACCAATTATATCAATGTAAGGTGCACAGTGAGGTAGTCATGGTCGAGGGGTTGCCGCACGTCACCCAGGCACCCCACAAATAAACAGTGTTTCAGTCCATTATTGTTGTGCTGTGTACACTGCAGTGTACGCACTTTCAGGCCAGAGGCCTCGGCTGCATCCATGTCCTCTGGTCCAGGATCAGCCGCACACACTTCAGGGGACACCCGGTTTGCTATAACAAATTCAACTTTACTGGACAGTTCAGATACAGTTTTTAACACAGAGTTTCGGGCACATCATCCTTCAGTTTCATTTTCATCAATACAGCATATTTCAAGCCTCTGCTCACTTTTAGCTTGGACAATCTCTATGATTGATCTTTCTGTCAACCCCATGGATTTCCCATATGGCCCAACATCACTCCCAATATCCTCTATGTTTCCTCATCTGGCTTCCTCTGTATGATAGGGAATAATGCACACTTCCCAGTGCCTAGTTCGGGCTATAGGCCCTGCATGTTACAGGAAATTCAGTAAGACCTATCAGAACGCTATATGCTCCATGTGTCTACAGCTTACTGACACTTTAACCTGAACTTGACACAAACCTCTCATTAACTCAGACTATCAGACTATTTAAATCAGGAAATGATTGATTTCCCTTCTTGCTTGACCTTGTCCCTTTTCATGCTGGGCTTAACCTCACACTATTAATTGTATCTGTTCTTGCAGTCTGCTGCCAGGACGAACTAACCTTTCACCTACGTTCTAGCACACAGCATCCATTAGGCTAGTTTCACACTAGCGTTTATCCGGGCTGCGGAGGGATGTGGACTTCCTCTGTGAAGCCATCAAAACTACGCATGCGGCAGCATCCGCATACAGCGGTATGGCATGTGCACCCAATGTTAAAGATAGGGTGTGCACGCCGCATGCAGCCGTAGGTGGAGCTGAACAAAGAGGCGCGGCAGTGGGCAGGGCTTCACAGAGGAAGTCCCCATCCCTCCTCAGCCCGGATAAACGCTAGTGTGAAACTAACCTAACTTTCCTACATTAACACAATACTAACAATACGTATTCTAACCCACTAATAGGCCCACCACTGGCTCTCATAATTAGTGTTGAGCATTCCAATACTGCAATATCGTGTATCAGCTGATATTCGCTGTATTGGAGTTGTGCTACATACTACATACATACATACAACATACATACAACATACTACATACATACAACATACATACAACATACCACATACATACAACATACATACAACATACTACATACATACGACATACATACTAAATACATGCTACCTACAGCATACTATATACTACATACATACATACAACATACTACATGCATACTACATACATCCATGCTACATACATACATACAACATGCATACAACATACTACATACATACAACATACATACAACATACCACATAGATTCAACCTACATACAACATACTACATACATACCACATACATACTACATACAAAATACTACATACATACTACATACATACATACAACATACAATATACTACATACATTATACATACAACATACTACATACAACATACATACAACATACTACATACATACAACATACATACAACATACATACAACATACCACATACACACAACATACATACAACATACTACATACATACAACATACATACAACATACCACATACACACAACATACATACAACATACTACATACATACAACATACATACAACATTAATACTACATACATACTACATACATACAACATACTACATACATACTACATACATACTACATACATAGATACAACATACATATAGTTTGTTTCACAGGCGGGTTACTCTGCTGACGTGCAGACACTGCTCCTAGGCCCCAAACTATCAACTGGATTAGATGCAGTGAATATTGAGATACACAGGCGGTGTAGTTAGTTTCACAGGCGGGTTACTCTGCTGACGTGCAGACACTGCTCCTAGGCCCCAAACTATCAACTGGATTAGATGCAGTGAATATTGAGATACACAGGCGGTGTAGTTAGTTTCACAGGCGGGCTACTCTGCTGACGTGCAGACACTGATCCTAGGCCCTAAACTATCAACTGGATTAGATGCAGTGAAAACTGAGATACACAGGCGGTATAGTGGGTTTCACAGGTGGGCTACTCTGCTGACGTGCAGACACTGCTCCTAGGCCCAAAACTAATAACTGGATTAGATGCAGTGAAAATTGAGATACACAGGCGGTATAGTTTGTTTCACAGGCGGGCTACTTTGCTGACGTGTAGACACTGTTCCTAGGCCCTAAACTATCAACTCGATTAAATGCAGTGAAAATTGAGATACACAGGCGGTGTAGTTAGTTTCACAGGTGGGCTACTCTGCTAACGTGCAGACACTGATCCTAGGCCCTAAACTATCAACTGGATTAGATGCAGTGAAAATTGAGATACACAGGCGGTATAGTGGGTTTCACAGGTGGGCTACTCTGCTGACGTGCAGACACTGCTCCTAAGCCCTAAACTATTAACTGGATTAGATGCAGTGAAAATTGAGATACACAGGCGGTATCGTTTGTTTCACAGGCGGGCTACTCTGCTGACGTGTAGACACTGCTCCTAGGCCCTAAACTATTAACTGGATTAGATGCAGTGAAAATAGAGATACACAGGCGGTATAGTTTGCTTCACAGGCGGGCTATTCTGCTGACATGCAGACACTGCTCCTAGGCGCAAAACTATTAACTGGGTTAGATGCAGTAAAAATTGAGATACACAGGCAGTATAGTTTGTTTCACAGGCAGGCTACTCTGCTGACATGCACACACTGCTCCTAGGCACTAAATCATTAACTGGATTAGATGCAGTGAAAATTGCGATACACAGGCGGTGTAACTAGCTTCACAGGTGGGCTACTCAGATGACTATCAGACAATGCTACTAGCCCAAAAGGACTGGCTGAGCTAGATTACACCAAATGCTGTGACAAACACTTGCACAGCACTGGCACAGACCTGCCTGGCAAACAGTGCTATGAACTGCTGTAACCTACCCTGAAAAGAGCTGATATTACAACTAGTCCCGACTCCTCCCGACTCCCTAAACCTATCTCTCTGACAATTCGCTCTAAAAAAACACTCTTAGTCTGTATAGCGCCCACAGCAGCAGCAGTGCAGTCTAACACTAAGCTGCAGCAGTGAGGAAATGGTGGTGACAGGGCAAATGGCTGGTTCTTATAGGTCAAGGACATGTGACATACACAGCCAATGACACATGCCTTTGCTTGTGTGCATCACATGCACATTGCTGTGTGTGCACTGCTGATAGGCTGAGAGTCTGCACCGCCCCACTGTAAATGCGGGAAAGAAAAAAAAATGGAGATCGGCGTTATTTCAGTACAGATCTATCCACCGCCCCCCGCACACTATACACTGAAACAGTCTATTAACAATGATTAACAGTTTTAATGTGCAAATCAAGCTAGGCTTTTGGTGAACGAACAGTTATCGAACAGAAACTCGAACAGCTGAATTTTAAGCAAATTGTTCGGGTTCGTCGAACGACTTGAACACCGCCCAAAACAGCTCGAATTTGAAATTGGTGAACAGTTCGACTCGAACACCACTCATCTCTACATATTACCCCATATCCCACCGCTACACGGGAGTGGGAAGAGAGGGGCTAAGTGCTGGAATTGGCACATCTTACAGATGCACACCATTTCTGGGGCAGCTGCGGACTGGTATTTGTAGCCAGAGGGGGCCAGTATCCATGGCCCCTCTCTAGTCTATGAATATCAGCCTGCAGCTGTCTGCATAGCCTTTCTGGCTATAAAATATAAAGGGACCCCACGTAATTTTTTTGATCAAGTAAAAAAAAAGTG
Organism: Ranitomeya imitator; assembly: GCF_032444005.1. Classification (NCBI taxonomy): domain Eukaryota; kingdom Metazoa; phylum Chordata; class Amphibia; order Anura; family Dendrobatidae; genus Ranitomeya; species Ranitomeya imitator. Next base: position 384,403,505 of record NC_091284.1, read on the forward strand.
TGTCTGCTAACATCACATTTAGAAAATAATAGCAGACACACTTATTTTTTACTTGATCACTGTTATTCATTGAATAACATGCAATCACATGACAGGGACAGGAAAATCCTTCTCTGGTCATGTTCTCCAGGGTCACAGCTAACAGAGATTTTCAGACTCTGTGGGTGGGCGCGTTACACCCTTATTGCGGAATTTACACACATGGACAACTTTAATTTATGGTCAAAGCCCTCATCCAAAGAGATTTGCAAGAGTTACAGGTAATATTAACTTCACACTTTACTCTTTACAAACGATGATGCTACAAAAATGGAGAAAACCTTAAAAGATATTTCAATCTTCCTCTCTAGACTTCCTGCTCATTAAACCTTACTTTTCCAGACTTTTGAATCAAGTTTTCTTGATTCAATGTTCTTGTTAAAGTATTAATAAAATATAATAATGATTTTGCTTATCGCTGAAGGCAAAATGAACTGCATTGAAAGTAGTGGTATTTCATATCAGTAATAGCATTAAATAGTCTTTGCATACTGTTTGAATGCTAAAAGTATGATTCAAGAATGGGAAAAGTCTTACTTTTGAGTTTACTGTATTTTGTAGAAAACACTTTAACCTGCAGCAATTGACATGTTCTTCAGTTGTGAGAGACAGAATCTAAAAATAAAAACCAGAAAATCGCATTGTATGATTTTTAAATATTTAAATAGCATTTTATTGCATGAAAAAAAGTATTTGATCACCTACCAACCAGCAAGAATTCTGGCTCTCACAAACCTGTTAGTTTTTCTTTAACAAGCCCTCCTACTCTGCACTCATTGCAGTATTAATTGCATCTGTTTGAACTCGTTAACTATAAAAGACATCTATACACACACTCAATCACACTCCAACCTCTCCAACATGGTCAAAACCATATTGCTGTCTAAGGAACCGCTGATGGCTGAAATGTACCACATGTCGTTTGTGGGATCACATTGGATATGGCAATTTTTTGCCATGTTATTATACCAATGTTATTATCTATTTGATGTCCATAACATTCAGTAATGCACAGTTATGTTTGAATCTCTAAGAAGAGGGGTCTATCTCTCATATATTGGGTGTCTACTATAATTAATAACCTATCTAGGTTACATTTTGATACATGCATCTGTTTAAGATAAGTCCATTTTGTAGCACTATTTGTGTAAAAAATATTTTTCCTGAAATAGGCACATTGTAGAGGACATCAAACAATGCTTTGATATTCATACTACTATACACCTTGGCTCTACCCTATACAGGGGTTGTACAGCATCATAATATTTTTTAGGACTTCGAGATATTTAGGGCTATAGTCTTTGACTAACTCACTCAAGAGACTATTATGTCTCCCCATTAGGGGTATTTTAATGTTTTTTTCTAGGTATGTGTGTGGGGGTGATTTTTATGTTTAGTATGTTAACTATGCATTAGTGCTTTCAGAGCTACCAACGTTGAGCGTTGGTGCCATCACATCAACAATTAGGGTGCCAACCTCCACTGACAGGATGACTCTCAGGGTATTCTAAGGAGAGATAAATTTATATCTCCACATTGAGTCACTATATGAAAAATTTTGAAAAACAACCAATCTAATATACAACTTTCTTTTAAATTTGATTACCATCGCAAAGATTTTTCTAGACGTCCTGGTGGAGAGGGGAGTGGATGGTATGTTGCTTGCCGATGTCTTTCGTAAGGACACAGCAGTCAATTCAGTACTGCATGCATCTTCTTCCCACCCCACATGATCAATTCTGTTCCCACTGGCCAATTTCTCAGCATAAGACGGATTTGTTCCTCCAAGGAAGCTTTTGAGATGCAAGCTGAGCTCATGAAGAATCGATTTTTGAATCGAGGCTTCAGCAAAAGAAGTGTTAAAAAAAGCCTATAACAGGGCAAAGAATGCTGACAGAAACCAACTCCTCTACTCAGCTACTAAAATTAAGGCGAGCAACCAGGTCAGACTGGTCACACAATGCCATTCCCATTGGAATCAGATGCAGCATTCAGTAGCCAAATATTGGCCCATACTTCTTGCTGATATATATATATCATTAAATATATATATTTTTTGCATTATACACTTTCATTATATACACATATTTTGGGGGGTTTTAGCCATTATATTTGGTTGTTATATTTATTCTCCCCTTTCTTTCTGTGTATTTGTGAGGTGCTTATTTATTGTTTTGCATTTAATTAATAGTGCGTTTATCCCTTTGTCACTTATTGCACCTCTTTTATTTCCTCACTATTTGTTCCCCTTTATTTTTACTTTTCAGTGACACTCTGATATGCTTCCTGGTGTCCCCCTGCTCTGTGCACATACACGCCAGTGCTCCATTGCTTGGCATTGCCGATGGCATCTCCTCTCAGCCCTGTGTGGGTTTTCGTCCGTGGTCCTGCTCACGTGGTCTCCTGTGGACGTGGCCGAGTGACATAGACTCTCCCATCCGATCACTTCCTGGGTGATTCTGACCTCCGTGAGTGCCTACTGTGCATACGACGCTGATCGAGCAGTGTCACTTCCTCTACGCACACCAGCTTATGATTGGCATCTTCTACATAAATAAAGGCCCTGATTTCCCATGATGCCAGACCCCCGGAAGAGGCCACTGAGCCGAATCGGGCGTTGAAGTGGGTGGCATCACGGTCTTTCAGGTAAAATCCCTTGGCATATCTTACATTCTGGTTTTATGGTCATTGCTTTCCTTACTACTGTAGCCACATGATGATTTTTACTACCTTTTTGTGCCTCCAGTATACTTGCACTTTATACTTTACATTCAATGACTCCCAATAGGCACATTTCTGATTGCACCTTGCACTTTTTGAGCTGACCTGCATATTCTTTATTTATTTTCTGCCTTTGGGTATTTTTGCTTGTATATGACTGTGGTGTCCACCATTCTTCTGGCTTCTCACTGTCATGTTCCTAATATATTTTCCTCATGTTGTTACATTTGTAATTTTATTGATAATTATTAAAGCTTTGTACTTGTATTATATCGGTTTCTTTGTTGTTTTTTTCACTATATGATTTTCAATATTGTGGCACTGAACCTTCACTGTACATCCTTGCTTCCCTATATACTGTCCCATGTTTAGTGGTACAATTTGTGGGTGTTGGCTTGATATATAGGATTTACTATATTTAGTGTTAGGTGTTGAGTTCCCACCTCTGCACAGGGGGAATCTCGAACCATCTCTGCTGAGTTCTCCCATTCTTCTCCAGCTGCAGTGGAGTCTGCTCAGCAGAGACGTCAGTCCCAGCGTCTAGCTCGGGCTGATACTGGACGACTGGTTACTACTGCCCTTCCAGGCTCTGTCCTTGTAGCCAGCAATGTTCAGTAGCGAGCATGTCTTTCTGGGACTAAGTCCTGCTTTTCCCTTTCTGAGCATGCCCACGGGACGACCTCCCACTAGAGGTCGGGGGTCACATGCTCAGGTCCTGTTGCGGCTCCTTTTGGTCCATCTGGAAGGTCTTGTAGCACTGCCGCTATAAAGGTTCGCATGGCCGCTTGGCCATGCACTAGTGTACTCTTGAAATTGTGTGTGTGTTGATGAGTGAAAGTCATTCATTAATCATCCCCTCCCTTGTGCATGACTGCTCGTGTAAGGTGGATGTCTGCTATCTAGCGCCCGGCTGAGCTATCAGCAATAAACACACGAAACATCGTGCAATTGCTGTGACCGCCAGTGCGGCGCCATGCACTATTAGAGCGCTTTCCTATCCCAAGTCTGGGGGGTTAGTGGCAACATAAGGATGAATGACCTCAGGGAGATCAAAACATCCAACACCGCGAAGACACCATCACGTGTTTCTCAATGCAGTGATCCAGAACACTGCTCCCATCCCTTATGGGAAATATGCAAATGCATGTAGAAAAGCCGCGGAGACACCATCATGTGTTTCTCAATGCAAGCAATAAATAGCCAGGTCTTTCACCGGGAAGGAACAACCACGGGTAGGGCAGCATCCAAAAAGGAAAACCACCTATGCCAAAACATGGTATCCATCCACCGAAACAGCTGTCTGTGGATGGATACCATGTTTTGGCATAGGTGGTTTTCCTTTTGGATGCTGCCTTTCCCGTGTTTGTTCCTTCCCGGTGAAAGACCTGGCTATTTATTGCTTGCGTTGAGAAACACGTGATGGTGTCTCCGTGGCTTTTCTACATGGGGGGTTAGTGGCGTCTGCCTGTGCGGCACTGCACGCACTTTTGTGCATTTAAGTTACTTTTGCAGTTACTCTGACACCTCAGTTGCGGTGTCGAGCGCAAGAGGTCGAGACAAACTCTAATCCTGTGTCTTGGGATTGAGTTCTGAGACTCCTTGCTTGTGCTCTTGGTGCGGTACTGGGGACCAGTGACGCAACAGGGTTCGCTTCCTTCACACAGGGTGAAGTTAACCCTTGTGTGTATCCACATTGTACCGCCATATAGTCCGTCATTACTTAGCAGCAGGTTCCATCTCTCCACGGTGGTCCCCGGGCTGCTAACGAACCTTACTCTATCTTTCTAATTATTTGGTGCGTTCCGCTAGCCCTAACACTAAGAATGTTTACATATTCCTGTTTTCCCTGATGGCCCATATCTATCTTGAGCACTATTTTTAAGTATAAATTGTAATTTTTCACTTTTAGTAAATCATTAAAAGTTAAATTTTAGGGGTCTCTATTGCTTTTGGTTCTAAATGCTATTGAGACCCAATTGGTTTATCCTTAGAAGGGTTTTTTGCCCAGTGACAACCCAGAAACCTGAATGATCTGGAGAAGATCTGTATGAAGGAGTGTGAAAAAATCCCTGCTGCAGTGTGTGCAAATTTGGTCAAGAGCTACAGGAAACGTCTGACCTCTGTAATTGCAAACAAAGGTTTCTGTACCAAATATTAAGTTCAGTTTTTCTACTGTATTATTGTATCAAATACCTATTTCAAGCAATAAAATGCAAATTATTTATGTAAAAATTATACAATGTGACTGCCTAGATTTTTTTTTAAGATTCTGTCTCGCAAAGTTGAAGTGTACCTATGATAAAAAATTATAGACCTCTCCATTGTTTGTAGGTGAGAAAACTTGCAAAATCGGAAGTGTATCAAATATTTATTTTTCCCACTGTTTATATTTAAATCTCAAATATATTTTCCTATTCAACATTCAATGTACTTACCCCAAATACGTGAACTTGTTATTGGTGCGGAGAACACTGGATAAAATATCCCTTCCTGAGTAATACCTACAATTTGCTTTGGTCTACTGTAGCAGAGACACCACTTGCTATACTCCAGAGATCACATAATCAAGCTCAGTGGAACCATAAGTACAAGAAAGTTTCAGTCTTCTTTTTATCTCTTTCTGCAGACTAAAATACTTTGTTTAAAAAATGTTGCAACTTATGGTATTTAGAAATATTAATGATCAGTTTTCATTCACATAAGAGAGAGTTTCTTTCACTTACAAACCCTGACCAGAAACACTTTTGATCTTTCTACACACGGCCATAAGGCTTTAACGAAAAATTGATGCCGTGTTAGGTTAAATTGCTCTCTTTACAGACTAAGAGTGAAGAGCACTAAATGTAAAGCTGATTATGCCTAGTTCTGGTTCCAGAGATTATGTCTGGGGTTTGACATGCATCCCTCAATTTGTCTGTCTTGTTCTGTCCAGCCCTTGCAATTATTGTATGTGTCATCTCTAGAAGGACACATCATGGGCCATTGCAATATTACTGTATAGGAATATTTTAGAATCTGTTACCACGTGCATAACCGTGGAAAACCCTTTAGGATGCAAATCAATAAGCAAATGTGTCTTATATTTACATTTCTTAATCTTCTATTGCATGAATTATTTAAATTTGCATTTTAATTAACATTGTCCTGGATGTGCAGTGTATATACACCAAATATTGATTAAATTGCAAAATTAAGTTATTTATGTAAAATAAGAATAAGACATATAAATCAGTTTAAAAAGTCCTATCAGAGTGTACATCAGTGTTCCCCAAGTTCGGTCCTCAAGAGCCACCAACGGGTCATGTTTTCAGGATTTCCTTAGTATTGCACAGGTGAGAACTCCACAATCTAGACAGGCATCAATTCCATCAACTGGGCCATACTAAAGAAATCCTAAAAACACGACCTGTTGGTGGCTCTTGAGGACTGGATTTGGGGAACACTGGTGTACATGAATCCCTACATATGAACAGAAGTGTATAGAATAGGAGGAGCTAAGTAGATTATTATCTAGCTTTCGTGGAGCTGATTCCTTATCATTTGCATATTATTCATTTGACTCCTTGTTCATTGAGGCTTAGAAGATCACAAGGTGCTGCCACATAACAATGGGCAGTTATCTGTGTCATAGCCATTCATGCAGGAGGCCCTCCCACTTTACTCCTCAGCAAAGCTGCACAGGAATTTAAATTAAACACTACATCAATCTGCTCAGTGCTGTGCTATAATGCCTGCTGATTGGATGCTAAGTTAAGAGCATTACGTTCTCTTTAAATGTGCATAATCACAATAGCTATGAGTGTGATCAAACACTATATGGCATCTAGAACTGACCTCTCCTCTCAAATATAGTACATTTGCATACAAAGTGTGAAATTCCTGCACTTTACTAAGATATTGTACAATTATTGTGGTTTCATTTGCTTAAAAAATAGATGAAGGCTTATAACATAGTCCCAATAAATTAAAATCTTTAAATATGTGTGTGATCCAACAGTGCATGAGCTTTTATTACAAGACTGAAGAGTGCAGGGATCTTCCTGAAAAATCCTGACACTTTAAATATAAAGCATGCATCTCCTCACTTTAAAAGGCTGCAAGGCAAATAAATGGAAGATCAAATATTCTTTGACGGGTAAAATACGTAGTTTCCAAAGGACTAAGTATAAGGATGAGTTAATGCTCAGCTCTCGCATCATTTTTTACACTTCTGTTTCTAGATCTAACAAATCTGGAGGCAGCATTACTTCAGTACCGGTGTAATGGGTTTGATCCAAAAGCGTGGTTCGCTAGATGTGACAGGGAGATGTCACCGAGCTGGTATACCTCCCCTAGGGCTGTTGGCACCTCTCAAAGTTGCCTTCACAGCTGATTGGACAATTCATAGGCTGAGCTGTTCTCTTTTCATCTGAACTCTATCACAGAGAAGGCAATGTGTTCCTGACAATTTGTATCTGCGACATGCTTAGGAAAAATTCCAAGATGGATTTGAAGGTAGGAAAGCCACATTATACCACAGGGTAAGAAAGACTTCTGAAGGAAGATCAAATGTATTATACACTACTTAACAAAGACAGATAATCCTGTCAAAATCAATCCGCTATTGTTCTATCCCCAACAACATAAAATATTTATTTAAAATTCAAATTGATTGCAGATCAATTATAGCAAATTTAAAATGTATCATCTTTAAAACAATGTGTTCTCATTAATTATATTCATGGGGTGTAAAGAGTGGGTCACCAATACTTGAAATAAAATCCCAAACTATCACCAGATGCAAGTGAGACAAAGTCTGAATTATGATCACTAATATGTGATAAATAGGGTAGTGCTAAATCTACATAGTCACTCACTTTGACTGTGAATTGATTGATGTGAGGTAAATTGTAGTAATAGCACTTTAGTCTTTTTCATACTTCATGCACCACAAGCAAGGAGAGCAGTATTAAACCCCTCAGTGCTATCTTTGCTGGACCCGTCGAAGCACCTGCGAGTGCGAAACGGCCGTCGTCCTGACTCCAATGCCGCACCCTCTGTTGTACCGCACGTTCTAATGGACTTTTCCTGTTAAAGTTTCTTCAAATAAATCACGATTCATACTGCCAATCTAGGGTGAGTGCCGCATATTCTTTCTTTTTTGGTGACTTTAGGCTTATAACATAGTCCCAATAATTAAAATCTTTAAATATGTGTGTGATCCAACAGTGCATGAGCTTTTATTACAAGACTGAAGAGTGCAGGGATCTTCCTGAAAAATCCTGACACTTTAAATATAAAGCATGCATCTCCTCACTTTAAAAGGCTGCAAGGCAAATAAATGGAAGATCAAATATTCTTTGACGGGTAAAATACGTAGTTTCCAAAGGACTAAGTATAAGGATGAGTTAATGCTCAGCTCTCGCATCATTTTTTACACTTCTGTTTCTAGATCTAACAAATCTGGAGGCAGCATTACTTCAGTACCGGTGTAATGGGTTTGATCCAAAAGCGTGGTTCGCTAGATGTGACAGGGAGATGTCACCGAGCTGGTATACCTCCCCTAGGGCTGTTGGCACCTCTCAAAGTTGCCTTCACAGCTGATTGGACAATTCATAGGCTGAGCTGTTCTCTTTTCATCTGAACTCTATCACAGAGAAGGCAATGTGTTCCTGACAATTTGTATCTGCGACATGCTTAGGAAAAATTCCAAGATGGATTTGAAGGTAGGAAAGCCACATTATACCACAGGGTAAGAAAGACTTCTGAAGGAAGATCAAATGTATTATACACTACTTAACAAAGACAGATAATCCTGTCAAAATCAATCCGCTATTGTTCTATCCCCAACAACATAAAATATTTATTTAAAATTCAAATTGATTGCAGATCAATTATAGCAAATTTAAAATGTATCATCTTTAAAACAATGTGTTCTCATTAATTATATTCATGGGGTGTAAAGAGTGGGTCACCAATACTTGAAATAAAATCCCAAACTATCACCAGATGCAAGTGAGACAAAGTCTGAATTATGATCACTAATATGTGATAAATAGGGTAGTGCTAAATCTACATAGTCACTCACTTTGACTGTGAATTGATTGATGTGAGGTAAATTGTAGTAATAGCACTTTAGTCTTTTTCATACTTCATGCACCACAAGCAAGGAGAGCAGTATTAAACCCCTCAGTGCTATCTTTGCCAATAAACTAAAATTCTGAAACCAAGACTTGTCTGTGACAGAAAGTGTACTTCCTGCAATGTATAAGACAGCAATCCAAGAAAAGTCTCCATAATGCAGAAATATAAGCACAACTGTCTACCTCACAAGGTCTGTGTGTTGTTAAAAAATAGTTTTTTGCATATTCTTTAATGTAATAATCCAATATTAGGCCCGTGCGTACTATGCAGATATGGCTGTTGGTTACTACTGGTTGCCATTATTTTTTTTTTTTTACAGAAATGATTAAGTAAGTTAGGCTAGTTTCACACATCAGTTTTTTGTTTTCAGGCTATTTTTTTTAAAAAAATGGATCTGATGTAGATTGTGGAAAACTGATGCGCCGGATCCGTTTTTTTGTTGGATCCGGTCTTCTTTAATGTGCATGGACGTTTTGACGTCCTGGTTCTGCGGAAGAGGGGAGAGAGAGAGAATCTGCATGATTTTTATGGAAAATTATTTGAAAACCGGATCCGGGCGCCGGATTGATTGTTTCACAACTCCGTTTCATGTGTTTTTGGCCGATTCAGTCAGTGTGCGGTTTTTTCCACCGGACAAAAAAACGTTGCAGTGGAGGTTTTCTCCGTCTGCCGGAAACGGCTATTTGGACGGATCCGGAAAAAACCTGATGAAACGTGTGGCCATCAGGCACAATCCGGCGCTAATACAACTCTATGGGAAAAAAAGGATCCATTTTTTCCAAAAACTGCCAGATTGTGCCTGAAACAAAAAGCCTGGTGTGTAAAAGTAGCCTTAGACTTTAATAAGACGGTGATTGCATTAAGCATCTCAAGCTGGGCTCAAAAGATACATAGGAACTCTAACTATTAAAAAAAGGAAATTGCTATACTTTTGTGCGTCATTTTAGAGGCCATCTTACGATACTTTGCTACGCATATAATTAAAAAATCAGATCCATTCTTGTTTGTGACATTTATTGTTCATTTGCCTCTTAAACACAAAGTTAAACAACTTTCTTCATTAAAAAATGTTTTGCTGCTGCTAAGTGAGCTTTGAATGCTATACAAAAGTTTTACAAATCCATCAAGACTAGAGAGAGATAGCAGTATTTCATTGCACAGAAATGTCCACAATGAAGAAGGAAGAAAGTATCAACAGTCACAGATGTCACAGAAAACAATCTGTAAAAATGGAGAAAGATGAAATGAGTTCAGGGTAGAAGCCATGCAGAGATTTTAGCAAAGGAAACTTAGAAACTTATAAGATCCACCAAACCATAGGGCAGTCATTTGTGCATAGATCTGTCAAAGTATTATGTGCTTGTATGCAGTCACGTGTAAATCAGTTTTCGATTGATTTACCTGTCGAAAGAATAATGACTGATTTCTTTATATATGTAAATTAGAACTTAATGAAACATCCTTTATTGCAGCTGTGATGAGTAGGAGATAATGGTCGAAAAAGTGTCCATTGACTAAAGATATCGACACATATTAGTGCAAAGTCAACATTTTTAGCTGGACAAGCCTACTAGCTTTGTGTAATGGCAACTCTTGACTCTTACTTGACAGTTAATTTGGAGTCAGGTTCAACATGATATATTTCAACACTAGGTCCCTTTGTTCACAAGTGAGAGGCTTACTCCCCTCTGTTCATGCAAAACGTATACTAGCCTGAACAAACTTTCACATATATGGCCGGGTGGGGCAGAATGAGCAATCAGCAGAATGAGCATTTGGCCAACAGCTATTGAAGGAGCAAGGACATTTTTATGGTGATGGAGACACGTTGATGCATACAAAGATTTCCCTGTTTGTATAATGTTGTCTGGCCCCTTTTAAAACTCAGCTAGCACAGTAGTGCTGTTATCTGCTATTACATATCCCCTTCTCATCAAAATGAGAGGTCTCTGCTAATCCAGTCCTAGTCAACAAATACAAGTGGAAAAAAGAACTGTGGACTGTCAACTGTATGTGATCAAGTTAACCCCTTTACCCCCAAGGGTGGTTTGCACGTTAATGACCGGGCCAATTTTTGCAATTCTGACCACTGTCCCTTTATGAGGTTATAACTTTGGAATGCTCCAATGGATCCCAGTGATTCTGACACTGTTTTCTCGTGACATATTGTACTTCATGATAGTGGTAAAATTTCTTTGATATTACCTGCGTTTATTTGTGAAAAAAATGGAAATTTGGCAAAAATTTTGAAAATTTTGTAATTTTCCAAATTTTAATTTTTATGCAATTAAATCACAGAGACATGTCACACAAAATACTTAATAAGTAACATTTCCCACATGTCTACTTTACATCAGCACAATTTTGGAACCAAATTTTTTTTTTTTTTACAACACCATTTTTTTAGGGACCACATCTCATTTGAAGTCATTTTGAGGGGTCTATATGATAGAAAAAACCCAAGTGTGACACCATTCTAAAAACTGCACCCCTCAAGGTGTTCAAAAAAATATTCAAGCAGTTTATTAACCCTTCTGGTGCTTCACAGGAATTTTTGGAATGTTTAAACAAAAATGAACATTTAACTTTTTTTCACAAAAAATTTAATTCAGCTCCAATTTGTTTTATTTTACCAAGGGTAACAGGAGAAAATGGACCCCAAAAGTTGTTGTACAATTTGTCCTGAGTACACCGATACCCATATGTGGGGGTAAACCACTGTTTGGGCGCATGACAGTGCTCGGAAGCGAAGGAGCGCCATTTAACTTTTCAATGCAAATTTGACAGGAATTGCGATGGGACGCCATGTTGCATTTGGAGAGCCACTGATGTGCCTAAACATTGAAACCCCCCACAATTGACACCATTTTGGAAATTAGACCCCCTAAGGAACTTATCTAGAGGTGTGGTGAGCACTTTGACCCACCAAGTGCTTCACAGAAGTTTATAATGCCGAACCATAAAAATAAAAAATCATATTTTTTCACAAAAATTATCTTTTCGCTCCCAATTTTTTATTTTCCCAAGGATAAGAGAAGAAATTGGACCACAAAAGTTGTTGTACAATTTGTCCTGAGTACGCTGATACCCCATATGTGGTGGTAAACCACTGTTTGGGCGCATGGGAGAGCTCGGAAGGGAAGGAGCGCGCGTTTGACTTTTCAATGCAAAATTGACAGTAATTGAGATGGGACACCATGTTGCGTTTGGAGAGCCACTGATGTGCCTAAACATTGAAACCCCCATATTTTGGAAAGGAGACCCCCTAAGCCTAAGGAACTTATCTAGAGGTGTGGTGAGCGCTTTGACCCACCAAGGGCTTCACAGAAGTTTATAATGCAGAGCAGTAAAAATAAAACAAAATTTTTTTCCCACAAAAATTATTTTTTAGCCCCCAGTTTTGTATTTTCCCGAGGGTAACAGGAGAAATTGGACCCCAAAATTTGTTGTCCACTTTGTCCTGAGTGCGCTGAAACCCCATATGTGGGGGGGGAACCACCGTTTGGGCGCATGGGAGGGCTCGGAAGGGAAGGAGCCTGTTATGACCTGGTGGTCAGAATAATAATGGACCTGGTGGTTAAGAGCACACGGAATGACCTGATAGTTACTGATAATAAAGGACGAGCTCTGGGACGTGGGAACTCTGCTGACCGCAATCCCTAATCCTATCAAACACACTAGAAATAGCCGTGGATTGCTCCTAACGCTCCCTATGCAACTCGGCACAGCCTAAGGAACTAGCTAGCCCTGAAGATAGAAAAATAAAGCCTACCTTGCCTCAGAGAAATTCCCCAAAGGAAAAGGCAGCCCCCACATATAATGACTGTGAGTAAAGATGAAAATACAAACACAGAGATGAAATAGATTTAGCAAAGTGAGGCCCGACTTACTGAACAGACCGAGGATAGGAAAGGTTGCTTTGCGGTCAGCACAAAAACCTACAAAAAGACCACGCAGAGGGGGCAAAAAGACCCTCCGCACCGACTCATGGTGCGGAGGCGCTCCCTCTGCGTCCCAGAGCTTCCAGCAAGCAAGACAACAATAAAAATAGCAAGCTGGACAGAAAAATAGCAAACCAAAGAAATACAAGCAGGAACTTAGCTTCTGCTGGGAAAAGAGGTCACAAGAACGATCCAGGAGTGAACTAGACCAATACTGGAACATTGACAGGTGGCATGGAGCAAAGATCTAAGTGGAGTTAAATAGAGCAGCCAGCTAACGAATTAACCTCGTCACCTGTGGAAGGAAACTCAGAAACACCCACCAGAGGAAGCCCATGGACAGAACCAGCCGAAGTACCATTCATGACCACAGGAGGGAGCCCGACAACAGAATTCACAACAGTACGCCCACTTTGAGGAGGGGTCACCGAACCCTCACCAGAGCCCCCAGGCCGACCAGGATGAGCCAAATGAAAGGCACGAACCAGATCGGCAGCATGAACATCAGAAGCAAAAACCCAGGAATTATCTTCCTGACCATAACCCTTCCACTTGACCAGGTACTAGAGTTTCCGTCTCGAAACACGAGAATCCAAAATCTTCTCCACCACATACTCCAACTCCCCCTCAACCAACACCGGGGCAGGAGGATCAACGGATGGAACCACAGGCGCCACGTATCTCCGCAATAACGACCTATGGAACACATTATGGATGGCAAAAGAAGCAGGAAGGGACAAACGAAATGACACAGGATTGATAACCTCAGAAATCTTATACGGACCAATGAAACGAGGCTTAAACTTAGGAGAGGAAACCTTCATAGGAACATAACGAGACGACAACCAAACCAAATCCCCAAAACGAAGTTGGGGACCCACACAGCGCCGGCGGTTAGCGAAACGTTGAGCCTTCTCCTGGGACAATGTCAAATTGTCCACCACATGAGTCCAAATCTGCTGCAACCTATCCACCACAGTATCTACACCAGGACAGTCCGAAGACTCAACCTGCCCTGAAGAGAAACGAGGATGGAAACCAGAATTGCAGAAAAACGGCGAAACCAAAGTAGCCGAGCTGGCCCGATTATTAAGGGCGAACTCAGCCAACGGCAAAAAGGACACCCAATCATCCTGATCAGCAGAAACAAAGCATCTCAGATATGTTTCCAAAGTTTGATTAGTTCGTTCGGTTTGGCCATTTGTCTGTGGATGGAAAGCCGAGGAAAAAGACAAATCAATGCCCATCCTTGCACAAAAGGATCGCCAAAACCTCGAAACAAACTGGGAACCTCTGTCAGAAACGATGTTCTCCGGGATACCATGTAAACGAACCACATGCTGGAAAAATAATGGCACCAAATCAGAGGAGGAAGGCAATTTAGACAAAGGTACCAAATGGACCATCTTAGAAAAGCGATCACAAACCACCCAAATGACCGACATCTTTTGAGAGACGGGGAGATCCGAAATAAAATCCATAGAAATATGCGTCCAGGGCCTCTTCGGGACCAGCAAGGGCAAAAGCAACCCACTGGCACGAGAACAGCAGGGCTTAGCCCGAGCACAAGTCCCACAGGACTGCACAAAAGAACGCACATCCCGTGACAAAGACGGCCACCAAAAGGATCTAGCCACCAAATCTCTGGTACCAAAGATTCCAGGATGCCCAGCCAACACTGAACAATGAATCTCAGAGATAACTCTACTAGTCCATCTATCAGGGACAAACAGTTTCTCCGCTGGGCAACGGTCAGGTCTATCAGCCTGAAATTTTTGCAGCACCCGCCGCAAATCAGGGGAGATGGCAGACAAAATTACCCCCTCTTTGAGAATACCCGCCGGCTCAGGAACACCCGGAGAGTAAGGCACAAAACTCCTTGACAGGGCATCAGCCTTCACATTCTTAGAGCCCGGAAGGTACGAAACCACAAAATCAAAAAGGGAGAAAAATAACGACCATCGAGCCTGTCTTGGATTCAACAGTTTGGCAGACTCAAGATAAGTCAAATTCTTGTGATCTGTCAAGACCACCACGCGATGCTTGGCTCCTTCAAGCCAATGACGCCACTCCTCGAATGCTCACTTCATGGCCAACAACTCACGATTACCAACATCATAATTACGCTCTGCAGGCGAAAACTTTCTAGAAAAGAAAGCACATGGCTTCATCACCGAGCCATCAGAACTTCTTTGCGACAAAACAGCCCCTGCTCCAATCTCAGAAGCATCAACCTCAACCTGAAACGGGAGCGAAACATCTGGCTGGCACAACACAGGGGCAGAAGAAAAACGACGCTTCAACTCCTGAAAAGCCTGTACAGCTGCAGAAGACCAATTGACCACATCAGCTCCCTTCTTGGTCAAATCAGTCAACGGTTTAGCAACAGTAGAAAAATTAGCGATGAAGCGCCGATAAAAATTAGCAAAGCCCAGGAACTTTTGCAGGCTCTTCACAGATGTCGGCTGAGTCCAATCATGAATGGCCTGGACTTTAACAGGGTCCATCTCGACAGTAGAAGGGGAAAAAATGAACCCTCAAAATGAAACCTTCTGAACTCCAAAGAGACACTTTGACCCCTTCACAAACAAGGAATTCGCACGAAGGACCTGGAACACCATTCTGACCTGCTTCACATGAGACTCCCAATCATCAGAAAAGACCAAAATATCATCCAAATACACAATCAGGAATTTATCCAGGTACTCTCGAAAGATGTCATGCATAAAGGACTGAAATACTGATGGAGCATTGGAAAGCCCGAATGGCATAACCAGGTACTCAAAATGGCCCTCGGGCGTATTAAATGCTGTTTTCCATTCATCGCCTTGTTTAATACGCACAAGATTATACGCCCCTCGAAGATCTATCTTGGTGAACCAACTTGCCCCTTTAATACGAGCAAACAAATCAGACAGCAACGGCAAAAAATACTGAAATTTGACTGTAATTTTATTAAGAAGGCGGTAATCAATACAAGGTCTCAAAGAACCATCCTTCTTGGCCACAAAAAAGAACCCTGCTCCTAACGGTGATGACGACGGGCGAACATGGCCTTTCTCCAAGGATTCCTTTATATAACTCCGCATAGCGGCGTGTTCTGGCACAGATAAATTGAACAATCGGCCCTTAGGAAACTTACTACCAGGAATCAAATTAATTGCACAATCGCAATCCCTATGAGGAGGTAGGGCACTGGCTTTGGGCTCATCAAATACATCCCGATAATCCGACAAAAACTCTGGAACTTCAGAAGGAGTGGAAGACGAAATAGACAAAAATGGAACATCACCATGTACCCCCTGGCAACCTCAGCTGGACACAGACATAGATTTCCAGTCCAATACTGGATTATGAACCTGTAGCCAAGGCAACCCCAAAACGACCACATCATGCAAATTATGCAACACCAGAAAGCGGATATCCTCCTGATGTGCAGGAGCCATGCACATGGTCAATTGGGTCCAGTACTGAGGCTTATTCTTGGCCAAAGTCGTAGCATCAATTCCTCTCAATGGAATAGGATACTGCAAGGGCTCCAAGAAAAAACCACAGCGCCTAGCATACTCCAAGTCCATCAAATTCAGGGCAGCGCCTGAATCCACAAATGCCATAACAGAATAGGATGACAAAGAGCAAATTAGAGTAACGGACAATAGAAATTTAGACTGTACCGTACCAATGGTGGCAGACCTAGCGAACCGCTTAGTGCGCTTAGGACAATCGGAGATAGCATGAATGGAGTCACCACAGTAAAAACATAGCCCATTCCGACGTCTGTGTTCTTGCCGTTCAGCTCTGGTCAAAGTCCTATCACATTGCATAGGCTCAGGCCCATGCTCAGATAGTACCGCCAAATGGTGCAGAGCTTTACGCTCACGCAAGCGTCGATCGATCTGAATGGCCAAAGACATAGACTCATTCAGACCAGCAGACATGGGAAATCCCACCATGACATCCTTAAGGGCTTCAGAGAGACCCTTTCTGAAGATTGCTGCCAGGGCACATTCATTCCACTGAGTGAGCACAGACCACTTTCTAAACTTCTGACAATATATCTCCGCTTCATCCTGACCCTGACACAGAGCCAGCAAGATTTTCTCTGCCTGATCCACTGAATCATAAAGCAATCCAAGCGCCAGGAAAAACGCATCAACATCACGCAATGCCGGATCTCCTGGCGCAAGGGAAAATGCCCAGTCTTGAGGGTCACCACGTAACAAAGAAATAATGATCTTTACTTGTTGAACAGGGTCACCTGAGGAGCGAGGTTTCAAGGCAAGAAACAATTTACAATTATTTTTGAAATTCAAGAACTTAGATCTATCACCAAAAAACAAATCAGGAATTGGAATCCTAGGCTCTGACATCGGATTCTGAACCACAAAATCTTGAATGTTTTGTACCCTTGTAGTGAGATTATCCATCCAAGAGGACAGACCTTGAATGTCCATGTTTACACCTGTGTCCTGAACCACCCAGAGGTAAAGGGGAAAAGAGAGACAAAACACACTGCAAAGAAAAAAAAATGGTCTCAGAACTTCTCTTATCCCTCTATTGAGATGCATTAGTACTTCTGGCCACCTGTACTGTTATGACCTGGTGGTCAGGACAATGATGGACCTGGTGGTTAAGAGCACACGGAATGACCTGATAGTTACTGATAATAAAGGACGAGCTCTGGGACGTGGGAACTCTGCTGACCGCAATCCCTAATCCTATCAAACACACTAGAAATAGCCGTGGATTGCTCCTTACGCTCCCTATGCAACTCGGCACAGCCTAAGGAACTAGCTAGCCCTGAAGATAGAAAAATAAAGCCTACCTTGCCTCAGAGAAATTCTACAAAGGAAAAGGCAGCCCCCCACATATAATGACTGTGAGTAAAGATGAAAATACAAACACAGAGATGAAATAGATTTAGCAAAGTGAGGCCCGACTTACTGAACAGACCGAGGATAGGAAAGGTTGCTTGGCGGTCAGCACAAAAACCTACAAAAAGACCACGCAGAGGGGGCAAAAAGACCCTCCGCACCGACTCACGGTGCGGAGGCGCTCCCTCTGCGTCCCAGAGCTTCCAGCAAGCAAGACAACAATAAAAATAGCAAGCTGGACAGAAAAATAGCAAACCAAAGAAATACAAGCAGGAACTTAGCTTCTGCTGGGAAGACAGGTCACAAGAACGATCCAGGAGTGAACTAGACCAATACTGGAACATTGACAGGTGGCATGGAGCAAAGATCTAAGTGGAGTTAAATAGAGCAGCCAGCTAACGAATTAACCTCGTCACCTGTGGAAGGAAACTCAGAAACACCCACCAGAGGAAGTCCATGGACAGAACCAGCCGAAGTACCATTCATGACCACAGGAGGGAGCCCAACAACAGAATTCACAATAGGAGCCCCATTTGGAATGCAGACTTAGATGAAATGGTCTGCTGGTGTCACATTGCGTTTGAAGAGCCCCTAATGTACCTAAACAGTAGAAACCCCCCACAAATGACACCATTTTGGAAAGTAGACGTCCTAAGGAACTTATCTAGATGTGTGGTGAGCACTTTGACCCACCAAGGGCTTCACAGAAGTTTATAATGCAGAGCCGTAAAAATAAAAAAAACATTTTTTCCCACAAAAATTATTTTTTAGCCCCTAGTTTTGTATTTTCCCAAGGGTAACAGGAGAAATTGGAATCCAAACGTTGTTTTCCAGTTTGTCCTGAGTGCGCAGATACCCGATATGTGGGGAAGAACCACCGTTTGGACGCATGGGAGGGCTTGGAAGGGAAGGAGCCCCATTTGGAATGCAGACTTACATGGAATGGTCTGCAGGTGTCACATTGCGTTTGCAGAGCCCCTAATGTACCTAAACAGTAGAAACCCCACACAAGTGACACCATTTTGGAAAGTAGACCCCCTAAGGAACTCATCTAGATGTGTTGTGAGAGCTTCGAACCCCAAAGTATTTCACTACAGTTTATAACGCAGAGCCGTGAAAATAAAAATAAAAAAACTTTCACCAAAAAATTATTTATTAGCCCCCAGTTTTGTATTTTCCCGAGGGTAACAGGAGAAATTTGACCCCAAAAGTTGTTGTCCAATTTGTCATGAGTACGCTGATACCCCATATGTGGGGGGAACCACCGTTTGCGGGCATGGGAGGGCTCTGAAGGGAAGGAGCGCCATTTGGAATGCAGACTTAGATGGAATGGTCTGCAGGCGTCACATTGCGTTTGCAGAGCCCCTAATGTACCTAAACAGTAGAACCCCCCCCCACAAGTGACCCCAGTTTATAACGCAGAGCCGTGAAAATAAAAAATCTTTTTTTTCCCACAAAAATTATTTTTTAGCCCCCAAACGTTGTTGTCCTATTTGTCCTGAGTACACTGATACCCCATATGTTGGGGTAAACCTGTTTGGGCATACGGGAGAGCTCGGAAGGGAAGGAGCACTGTTTTACTTTTTCAATGCAGAATTGGCTGGAATTGAGATCGGACGCCATGTCGCGTTTGGAGAACCCCTGATGTGCCTAAAGAGTGGAAACCCCCCAATTATAACTGAAACCCTAATCCAAACACACCCCTAACCCTAATCCCAACCGTATTCCCAACCATAAATGTTATCTAAGCCCTAACCGTAACTTTAGCCCCAACCCTAACCCTAAGTTTAGCCCCAACCCTGTTGTGAATTCTGTTCTTGGGCTCCCTCCGGTGGTTATGAGTGGTAGTGCTGCTGTCTTTGGATCGCAGCATTTGTCAGGTGTGTCCACTTATTGCAGTTTGGGCTGGGCTATATAGTCTTGCTTGATCCTTTAGTCAGTGCCAGTTGTCCATTGTTTTGGAGGATTCACATCCATACCTGGTCTCTCCTGTTTTGCTGTTCATTTCAACAAAGATAAGTTCTGGCTTTGTTTTTGCTGTCCACATGGTGTGGACCTTATAGTTCTATGCATTTTCATGTTTTGTCTTGTCCAGCTTTGTCTGTGAAGGATTTTTTGCAGCCAAGCTGTGTCTCTGGAGATGCAGATATACCCTCCATGTCTTTAGACAGATGTGGAGATTTGTATTTTCTGTGGTGGATATTTTCTAGTGTTTTAATACTGACCGCATAGTACTCTGTCCTATTCTTTCTTTTTAGCTAGAATGGCCTCCTTTGCTAAGTCCTGATTTCAGTCTGCGTATGTCATTTCCCTCTCCTCTCACAGTCAATATTTGTGGGGGGCTGTCTATCCTTTGGGGATTTTCTCTGAGGCAAGATAGTTTTCCCGTTTCTATCTTTAGGGGAAGTTAGTTCTCAGGCTGTGTCGAGGTGTCTAGGGAGCGTTAGGGACATCCCACGGCTACTTCTAGTTGCGGTACTAAGTTCAGGTTTGCGGTCAGTACACGTACCACCTTCTCCAGAGTACGTCTCATGCTGCTCCTCGGCCACCAGATCATAACACAACCCTAACTGTAGCCTTAACCCTAGCCCCAACCTTAGCCCTAACCCTAGCCCTAACCCTAGCCCTAGCCCTAACCCTAACCCTAACCCTAGACCTAACCCTAGCCCTAACCCTAACCCTAACCCTAACCCTAGCCCTAACCCTAGCCCTAACCCTAAAACTAAACCTAGCCCTAACCCTAACCCTAACCCTAGCCCTAATGGGAAAATGGAAATAAATACATTTTTTTTATTTTTCCCTAACTAATGGGGTGATGAAGGGGGGTTTGATTTACTTTTATAGCGAGTTTTTTAGCGGATTTTTATGATTGGCAGCCGTCACACACTGAAAGACGCTTTTTATTGCAAAAAATATTTTTTGCGTTACCACATTTTGAGAGCTATAATTTTTCCATATTTTGGTCCATAGAGTCATGTGAGGTCTGGTTTTTTGCGGGACGAGTTTAAATTTTTATTGGTAACATTTTCGTTCATGTGACATTTTTTGATCGCTTTTTATTCCGATTTTTGTGAGGCAGAATGACCAAAAACCAGCTATTCATGAATTTATTTTGGGGAAGGCGTTTATACCGTTCCGCATTTGGTAAAATTGAAGTTTTATTCTTTGGGTCAGTACAAATACAGCGATACCTCATTTATATCTTTTTTTATGTTTTGGCGCTTTTATACGATATAAGAAAAAATAATTATTTTTGCATCGCTTTATTCTGAGGACTATAACTTTTTTATTTTTTTGCTGATGATGCTGTATGGCGGCTCATTTTTTGCAGGAGAAGATGAAGTTTTCAACATTACCATTGTTATTTATATCTGTCTTTTTGATTGCGTGTGTTAGGAGTCGAGTATCCTCTGCTGCACAGGGGGAATCTTGATCCCTGTCTGCTGCGGTCTCCCATTCTGTACCGGCCACAGTGGGGCCTGCTCAGCAGAGGCGTCGCTCCCAGCGTCTTGCTGGGACTGATTCTGTGCAAAGGGTTACTGTTGCCTTTTCTGGCTCTCCTGTTGTACCCTGCACTGATCTGCGGCGAGCGGGCTTCTCTGGGACTAAGTCCTTATTTGCACACACTGAGCATGCCCAGGGCAAGATCTCCCGTTGAAGATCGAGGGTCACATGCTCAGGGACTGCAGCACATTCCATTGGTCCTCCAGGAAGGTCCTGAAAGGGAAAAACTTCAGTAGCAGCTTCCTGTGCTGCAACTATATAAACTGCGCATGACCGCACGGCCATGCGCTAGTATTGTCTTGATAATATATGTGTGTGTAGTGTGTGAAAGTCGCTCTTTAAAATACCCTCCCTATTGGATGACTGTTCGCGGAAGGTGTATGTTTGCTATCTAGCGCCCGACTTATCCAACAGCACGTTACACACATAACAGCGTCTAGTTGCTGTGACCTCCTGTACGGCGCCGTGCGCTTCCTCTGCGCTTTCCTTACCCAAGCCTGGGTGGTTAGTGGCGTTCGTCAGTGCGGCACTGCATGCACTCTCGTGCCTTTATATACTATTTTTATAGTTTCCTTACACACCCAGTTGCGGTGTTGTGCCAACAAGTGGTCTAATCGGACTTCAATCCTGTGTTGGGGTTGTGTTCGCTGACTTCTTGTTCGCGCTCTATGTGCGGTACCGCGGTCCTGTGACTCAACAGGTTCGCTTCCTTCACGCAGGGTGAAGTTAACCCGTGCGTGTATACTTTTAGTACCGCCATATAGTCCGTCTTACTAGCAGCAGGGTTTTTACCTGCACGGTGGACCTCGGACTGCGAACGCACCTAGTTTCATATCATCTATACTTGGTGTGTTCCGCCAGTCCTTAACAGAATACTAGCGCCAAGGTCTGGCTAGTAATGACGGACGATCAGCGTTTACAGCGGTACATCCAGCAGCTGGAGGGAAGGTTGGCGGCTCTTGAGCGTTCAACCTCAGCTGTGGATGTTACTGCTGTCGCTGTTCAGGCTGCAAGTGTGGCTGCAGCTACCTTGTCCACTGCCGCCCCTGTACCGACGCTATCTCACCTCCCGCTACCAGAGAAATTTTCTGGTGACAGTAAGTCCTGTAGGGGTTTCGTGAGTCAGTGCTCAATATATCTCGAGCTTCTGGCCTCTCCTTTCCCTACAGGGCGGGCTAAGGTGGGCTTTATCATATCTTTATTGTCGGACAGGGCGTTGCAGTGG
This sequence comes from Ranitomeya imitator, assembly GCF_032444005.1. Taxonomy (NCBI): domain Eukaryota; kingdom Metazoa; phylum Chordata; class Amphibia; order Anura; family Dendrobatidae; genus Ranitomeya; species Ranitomeya imitator. Next base: position 384,425,932 of record NC_091284.1, read on the forward strand.
GCTACTGTTGTGAATTCTGTGGCTGAATTCACTCCTGTGGTCACAAGTGGTATTGCAGCCTCTGGGCTTCCTCCCTCAGGTGTTTTGGTGAGCTCGTTGGCTGCCTTGCTATTTAACTCCACCTGAGTCTGTCTTCCTTGCTCCTTGTCAATGTTCCAGTGTTGGATCTGAGCTACTGCATCTTTCCTGTGGCCTGCTGCTCTGCTAGATAAGTGTTACTTTGTTTTTGTTTCCGTTTTTTCTGTCCAGCTGTGCTATTCTCTTTTGCTGGAAGCTCTGAGACGCAAAGGGTGCACCGCCGTGCCGTTAGTTCGGCACGGTGGGTCTTTTTGCCCCCCTTTGCGTGGTTCTGCTTTAGGGTTTTTTGTAGACTGCATAGTTCTCTTTGCTATCCTCGCTCTGTCTAGAATATCGGGCCTCACTTTGCTGAATCTATTTCATTCCTACGTTTTGTCTTTTCATCTTGCTAACAGTCATTATATGTGGGGGGCTGCCTATTCCTTTGGGGTATTTCTCTGAGGCAAGTCAGGCTTGTATTTCTATCTTCAGGCTAGTCAGCTCCTCAGGCAGTGCCGAGTTGCATAGGTAGTGTTAGGCGCAATCCACTGCTGCTTTTAGTTGTGTGAGGATAGGTTCAGGTATTGCAGTCTGCAGAGATTCCACGTCTCAGAGCTTGTTCTATTGTTTTTGGGTTATTGCCATATCACTGTATGTGCGCTGATTACTGCACACTGTGTTGCCTGATAGCACAGCATAACAGTACAAGGAGCCAGGAAGACAGACTCAGGTGGAGTTAAATAGCAAGGCAGCCAATGAGCTCACCAAAACACCTGAGGGAGGAAGCCCAGAGGCTGCAATACCACTTGTGACCACAGGAGTGAATTCAGCCACAGAATTCACAACAGTAAAAATGTCATCCAAGTAAACAATCAGGAATTTATCCAGATACTCACGGAAAATCTCATGCATAAAAGACTGAAAAACAGATCGAGCATTGGCAAGTCCGAACGGCATCACCAGATACTCAAAATGACCCTCGGGCGTATTAAATGCCGTTTTCCATTCATCTCCCTGCCTGATTCTCACCAGATTATACGCACCACGAAGATCAATCTTAGTAAACCAATTACCGCCTTCTTAATAAGATCACTGTTAAGTTTCAGTATCCCTTGCCATTGATATCTGACTTGTTTGCTCGGATTAAGGGGGCTAGTTGGTTTACTAAGATTGAACTTCGTGGTGCGTATAATCTGGTGAGAATCAGGCAGGGAGATGAATGGAAAACGGCATTTAATACGCCCGAGGGTCATTTTGAGTATCTGGTGATGCCGTTCGGACTTGCCAATGCTCCATCTGTTTTTCAGTCTTTTATGCATGACATTTTCCGTGAGTATCTGGATAAATTCCTGATTGTTTACTTGGATGACATTTTGATCTTCTCTGATGATTGGGAGTCTCATGTGAAGCAAGTCAGAATGGTTTTCCAGGTACTGCGTGCTAATTCCTTGTTCGTGAAGGGATCAAAGTGTCTCTTCGGTGTGCAGAAAGTTTCATTTTTGGGGTTCATCTTTTCCCCTTCTACTATCGAGATGTATCCGGTTAAGGTCCAGGCCATCCAGGATTGGACTCAGCCTACATCTCTGAAAAGTCTGCAGAAATTCCTGGGCTTTGCTAATTTTTATCGTCGCTTCATCTGTAATTTTTCTAGCATTGCCAGACCATTGACCGATTTGACCAAGAAGGGTGCTGATTTGGTTAATTGGTCTTCTGCTGCCGTGGAAGCTTTTCAGGAGTTGAAGCGTCGTTTTTGCTGTGCCCCTGTGTTGTGTCAACCAGATGTTTCTCTTCCGTTCCAGGTCGAGGTTGATGCTTCTGAGATTGGAGCAGGGGCGGTTTTGTCACAGAGAGGTTCTGGTTGCTCAGTGTTGAAACCATGTGCTTTCTTTTCCAGGAAATTTTCTGCTGCTGAGCGTAATTATGATGTGGGCAACCGAGAGTTGCTGGCCATGAAGTGGGCATTCGAGGAGTGGCGTCATTGGCTTGAGGGAGCTAAGCATCGCGTGGTGGTATTGACTGATCATAAGAATCTTACTTATCTCGAGTCTGCCAAGCGCTTGAATCCTAGACAGGCCCGTTGGTCGTTATTTTTTGCTCGTTTTGATTTTGTGATTTCGTACCTTCCGGGCTCTAAAAATGTGAAGGCGGATGCTCTGTCTAGGAGTTTTGTGCCCGACTCTCCGGGGTTATCTGAGCCGGCGAGTATCCTCAAGGAAGGAGTCATTGTGTCTGTCATCTCTCCTGATTTGCGGAGAGTGTTGCAGAAATTTCAGGCTAATAAACCTGATCGTTGTCCGGCCGAGAAACTGTTCGTCCCTGATAGGTGGACTAGTAAAGTTATCTCTGAACTTCATTGTTCGGTGCTGGCTGGTCATCCAGGAATCTTTGGTACCAGAGAGTTAGTGGCTAGATCCTTCTGGTGGCCATCTCTGTCACGGGATGTGCGTGCTTTTGTGCAGTCCTGTGGGATTTGTGCTAGGGCTAAGCCCTGCTGTTCACGTGCCAGTGGGTTGCTTTTGCCCTTGCCGGTCCCGAAGAGGCCTTGGACACATATTTCGATGGATTTCATTTCTGACCTTCCCGTTTCTCAAAAGATGTCGGTCATTTGGGTGGTCTGTGATCGCTTTTCTAAAATGGTCCATCTGGTGCCCTTGGTTAAATTGCCTTCCTCCTCTGATTTGGTGCCTTTGTTCTTCCAGCATGTGGTTCGTTTGCATGGCATTCCTGAGAATATTGTTTCTGACAAAGGTTCCCAGTTTGTCTCGAGGTTCTGGCGAGCCTTTTGTGGTAGGATGGGCATTGACCTATCTTTTTCCTCGGCCTTCCATCCTCAGACTAATGGCCAGACCGAACGAACCAATCAGACCTTGGAAACATATCTGAGATGTTTTGTTTCTGCTGACCCGGATGATTGGGTGTCATTTTTGCCGTTGGCTGAGTTCGCCCTTAATAATCGGGCCAGCTCGGCTACCTTGGTCTCTCCATTTTTCTGCAATTCTGGGTTCCATCCTCGTTTCTCTTCAGGACAGGTTGAGTCTTCAGACTGTCCTGGTGTGGATTCTGTGGTGGACAGGTTGCAGCAGATCTGGACTCAGGTAGTGGACAATTTGACCTTGTCCCAGGAGAAGGCTCAGCTTTTCGCTAATCGTAGACGCCGTGTGGGTCCCCGACTTCGTGTTGGGGATCTGGTTTGGTTATCTTCTCGTCATATTCCTATGAAGGTTTCCTCTCCTAAATTTAAACCTCGTTTTATTGGTCCGTATAGGATTTCTGAGATTCTCAATCCGGTGTCTTTTCGTCTGACCCTCCCAGACTCCTTTTCCATACATAATGTATTCCATAGGTCGTTGTTGAGAAGATACGTGGCACCTATGGTTCCATCTGTGGAGCCTCCTGCCCCTGTTTTGGTGGAGGGGGAATTGGAGTATATTGTGGAGAAAATTTTGGATTCTCGTGTCTCTAGACGGAAACTCCAGTATCTGGTCAAATGGAAGGGTTATGCTCAGGAGGATAATTCCTGGGTTTTTGCCTCTGATGTCCATGCCCCAGATCTTGTTTGTGCCTTTCATGTGGCTCATCCTGGTCGGCCTGGGGGTTCTGGTGAGGGTTCAGTGACCCCTCCTCAAGGGGGGGGTACTGTTGTGAATTCTGTGGCAGAATTCACTCCTGTGGTCACAAGTGGTATTGCAGCCTCTGGGCTTCCTCCCTCAGGTGTTTTGGTGAGCTCGTTGGCTGCCTTGCTATTTAACTCCACCTGAGTCTGTCTTCCTTGCTCCTTGTCAATGTTCCAGTGTTGGATCTGAGCTACTGCATCTTTCCTGTGGCCTGCTGCTCTGCTAGATAAGTGTTACTTTGTTTTTGTTTCCGTTTTTTCTGTCCAGCTGTGCTATTCTCTTTTGCTGGAAGCTCTGAGACGCAAAGGGTGCACCGCCGTGCCGTTAGTTCGGCACGGTGGGTCTTTTTGCCCCCCTTTGCGTGGTTCTGCTTTAGGGTTTTTTGTAGACTGCATAGTTCTCTTTGCTATCCTCGCTCTGTCTAGAATATCGGGCCTCACTTTGCTGAATCTATTTCATTCCTACGTTTTGTCTTTTCATCTTGCTAACAGTCATTATATGTGGGGGGCTGCCTATTCCTTTGGGGTATTTCTCTGAGGCAAGTCAGGCTTGTATTTCTATCTTCAGGCTAGTCAGCTCCTCAGGCAGTGCCGAGTTGCATAGGTAGTGTTAGGCGCAATCCACTGCTGCTTTTAGTTGTGTGAGGATAGGTTCAGGTATTGCAGTCTGCAGAGATTCCACGTCTCAGAGCTTGTTCTATTGTTTTTGGGTTATTGCCATATCACTGTATGTGCGCTGATTACTGCACACTGTGTTGCCTGATAGCACAGCATAACAGGCTACGCCGCTGTGGGAGCGTGGCGATCATGTGGTGCAGAGTGCTCCGTTATTCCTGAGCACACTGAAACAGGTCTTTTTAGGACCTCGTGTCACCCATGATACGGCGCTCCAACTGTTGGCATTGACTCAGGGCTCGTCCTTGGTCAGCCATTTTGCCGTCCACTTCCGCACTCTAGCATCTGAGCTGGAGTGGTCGGATAAAGCCCTTATTCCCATATTTTGGAGGGGGCTGGCTGACCACGTTAAGGACGCCCTGGCCAATTGGAGAGATTCCCGCCACACTGGAAGAATTAATAACAGTATCTACTCGTATTGACCTCCGTTTTCACGAGCGGAGGTTAGAGCGAGCCCAGTGTAGGCAGAGGTTTCGGCTGGCTCCCACCTTCGCCAAACCTTTGGAATCTCCAGCCCAGGCTCCTGAGTCTCATGACCCTAAGGTAGTGTCACGAGCGGGATCTAAGTCCCGGACCGCTCGTGCACTCCAGGTTTGCCATATTTGCCAACAGTCAGGACATCTAGCCACCAGATGTCACCAGCGGTCGAGGAAAAGTCAGCGTCTAGTGGTGGTAGGTGGAGGTGCACTAGACACGGCGACGTTTGCCTCCAAATTGTCCTTTAAGGGGACAATAACTTTTGGCTCATCCTCCCACTCGGTGGAGCTCTGCGTGGATTCTGGAGCGGAGGGCAATTTCATGTCTTCTGCCTTCGCCCAACGTCACGCAATACCCCTGGTTATGCTATCTCAACCAGTAACGGTACGAGTGGTGAATGGATCGACTCTCCCCGCACAGATAACACATCAGTCCATCCCTTTTACTCTGTCCATGTCACCATCCCATCAGGAGATTATATCTCTGCTCATCATTCCTGAGGGGATTGATGAGGTCCTGTTGGGGATACCTTGGTTACGGTACCACTCTCCTCACATCGAGTGGTCCTCAGGCAGAATTCTGGGATGGGGTGAATCATGTGGGGGTAGGTGTCACCGAGAGTGCGTTCAGGTTGCTACTACAGAGGTACCCACAGATCTTTCCTCTCTTCCCAAGCAATATTGGTCTTATGCAGACGTGTTCTCCAAAAAGGCGGCGGAGACCCTTCCGCCCCATCGCCCCTATGACTGTCCTATCGATCTCTTGCCAGGTGCGGAGCCTCCCCGGGGTTGAGTTTATCCATTATCTCTCCCGGAGACGGAGGCCATGTCTCAGTACATTCAAGAGAATCTGGCAAGAGGGTTCATCAGGAAGTCAGTGTCACCTGCTGGGGCAGGGTTCTTCTTCGTGCAGAAGAAGAATGGGGAATTACGTCCATGCATAGACTACAGGGGTCTTAACGCTATCACCGTTAAGAACAAGTATCCTTTGCCCTTGATATCCGAGCTCTTCGATAGGCTTCGGGGAGCTAGAGTGTTTACTAAATTAGATCTGCGGGGTGCTAATAACCTGATTCGCATCCGTGAGGGGGACGAATGGAAAACGGCGTTTAACACCAGAGATGGGCACTATGAGTATCTGGTGATGCCCTTCGGGCTCTGTAATGCCCCAGCCATTTTCCAAGACTGTGTCAACGACATCTTCCGGGATATGCTTTCCACCTCAGTTGTAGTCTATCTGGATGATATTCTCATCTTTTCTCCAGATATTGACTCCCACCGGAGAGATGTTGGCAGAGTCTTCGACCTCCTACGGGCAAACTCTCTTTATGCAAAGTTGGAGAAGTGTATGTTTGAGCAGGAGTCTTTACCTTTCCTGGGCTATATCATCTCCGCCCAGGGATTGGCTATGGATCCTGCCAAACTACAGGCTGTGATGGACTGGCAAGAGCCCATTTCTCTTAAAGCGGTGCAGCGCTTTATGGGGTTCATTAACTATTACCGCCAGTTCATTCCCCACTTCTCAACTCTGGTAGCTCCCCAGGTAGCCCTCACCAAGAAGCGAGCGAATCCCAAATTGTGGTCGGAAGAGGTCTCCAAGGCCTTCACTTCTATTAAGTCCCACTTTGCTAGCGCTCCCATCTTACATCGTCCTGATGTGGATAAGCCATTCCTAATGGAGGTGGATGCCTCATCCGTTGGTGCTGGAGCAGTCCTCTATCAAAAGGATGCTCAAGGTCGGAAGCATCAATGCTTCTTCTTCTCTAAGACCTTCACGCCAGCGGAGAGAAACTACTCCATCGGGGATAGGGAGCTGCTAGCAATGAAATTGGCCTTTTCTGAGTGGAGACATCTTCTGGAAGGTGCACGCTTTCCCTTCCAAGTTTACACGGACCAAAAAATTTGGTCTATTTGCAAACAGCCCAGCGGCTAAATTCTCGTCAGGCCAGATGGTCCTTGTTCTTTTCCCGGTTCCACTTTTCCCTTCATTTTCTCGCCGGGGAGAAGAATATTCGTGCTGACGCTCTCTCTCGCTCCCTTATGTCAACTGAAGAGGAGGAAGAGGAGCCTCGGCTTATTGTCCCTTCCGAGAGCCTGAGAACCGTAGCGCCGGTTTTGATGGAGTCTGTGCCTCCGGGCAAGACTTTTGTGCCCATTAATTTGCGACCGGAGGTTGTCTCTTGGGCTCATTCGTCCAGGGTGGGTGGACACTTTGGGACAAAGAGGACAACTGAGCTACTGGTGAGGACGTACTGGTGGCCGCATATGGCCCGGGATGTCAGGGATTATATTCTGGCGTGTGTCTCCTGCGCCAAAAATAAATCTCCGCGTCAAAGGCCAGCTGGGCTGCTCTATCCCTTGCCGGTGGCAGATAGGCCCTGGGAGATGGTCGGGATGGACTTTGTCATGGGTTTACCCAAATCTCGCGGCTGTACCATCATTTGGGTCATCACCGATCATTTCTCAAAAATGGTGCATTTGGTGCCGCTACCACGGTTACCTTCTGCACGGGCCTTGGCAGCGTTGTTCATTAAACACATCTTCCGCCTACATGGTATGCCTGACAAAATTGTCAGTGACCGGGGTCCCCAGTTTGCGTCTCGGTTCTGGAGAGAGCTTTGTCGTCTTCTCAGTATTGAGTTGAATCTCTCTTCCGCTTATCATCCCGAGACAAATGGATTGGTAGAGAGGGCCAACCAGACCTTGGTCACATACCTGCGACATTTTGTTTCAGCCAGGCAGGATGACTGGGCATCCTTGCTATCATGGGCAGAGTTTGCGCTGAACAACGCCGTAGCCGACTCCACTGGACAAACCCCATTCCTCCTCAACTATGGTCAGCATCCACGGGTACCTGTGCCTATGCCCGTGTCTTCTGCAGACTCCAGGGTGGCAGACTGGGCTGTGGAGGCATGGGATATTTGGGACCGCACTCAGGATGCCATTCGGGCCTCTAAGGAGAGAATGAGGGCCTCCGCTGATGCTCATCGGCGCCCCGCTCCGACCTTTGCTCTTGGCGACTTGGTGTGGCTCTCCGCCCATAACATCAGGCTGCGAGTTGAGTCCACTAAGTTTGCTCCTCGCTACTTGGGTCCCTTCAAAGTGCTCGAACAGGTTAATCCTGTGGTTTATTGCTTGGCTCTTCCGCCACGCCTGGGTATCACCGACACCTTTCATGTGTCCCTCCTGAAACCCGTGTACATGTCCCGGTTTTCCGAGTCATCTGCTGGGACATCGGGTTCGTCTTCGGACGATTATGAGGTGAATGCTATTTTGGGGTGCAAGGTGGTACGTGGCAAAAAAAATTTTTTGGTGGACTGGAAGGGTTATGGTCCTGAGGACAGGTCCTGGGAGCCTGCTGAGCACATTCGGGCTCCGCAGCTCATTGCTGCCTTCAAGCGTGGCGAGGTCCAGGGGGGGGGCCCTAGGGGGGGGGTAATGTTAGGAGTCGAGTTTCCTCTGCTGCACAGGGGGAATCTCGATCCCTGTCTGCTGTGGTCTCCCATTCTGTACCGGCTGCATTGGGGCCTGCTCAGCGGAGGCGTCGCTCCCAGTGTCTTGATGGGACTGATTCTGTGCAAAGGGTTACTGTTGCCTTTTCTGGCTCTCCTGTTGTACCCTGCACTGATCTGCGGTGAGCGGGCTTCTCTGGAACTAAGTCCTTATTTGCACACACTGAGCATGCCCAGGGCAAGATCTCCCGTTGGAGATCGAGGGTCACATGCTCAGGTACTGCAGCACATTCCATTGGTCCTTCAGGAAGGTCCTGAAAGGGCAAAACTTCAGTAGCAGCTTCCTGTGCTGCAACTATATAAACTGCGCATGACCGCACGGCCATGCGCTAGTATTGTCTTGATAATATGTGTGTGTGTTGTGTGTGAAAGTCGCTCTTTAAAATACCCTCCCTATTGGATGACTGTTCGCGGAAGGTGTATGTTTGCTATCTAGCGCTCGACTTATCCAACAGCACGTTACACACATAACAGCGTCTAGTTGCTGTGACCGCCTGTACGGCGCCGTGCGCTTCCTCTGCGCTTTCCTTACCCAAGCCTGGGTGGTTAGTGGCGTTCGTCAGTGCGGCACTGCATGCACTCTCGTGCCTTTATATACTATTTTTATAGTTTCCTTACACACCCAGTTGCGGTGTTGTGCCAACAAGTGGTCTAATCGGACTTCAATCCTGTGTTGGGGTTGTGTTCGCTGACTTCTTGTTCGCGCTCTATGTGCGGTACCGTGGTCCTGTGACTCAACAGGTTCGCTTCCTTCACGCAGGGTGAAGTTAACCCGTGCGTGTATACTTTTAGTACCGCCATATAGTCCGTCTTACTAGCAGCAGGGTTTTTACCTGCACGGTGGACCTCGGACTGCGAACGCACCTAGTTTCATATCATCTATACTTGGTGCGTTCCGCCAGTCCTTAACAGCATGTTATTCTACTTTTTGTTTGGCGGTATGATAATAAAGCGTTGTTTTTTGCCTCGTTTTTTTTTTTTTTTTCCTTACGGTGTTTACTGGAGGGGTTAACTAGTGGGCCAGTTTTACAGGTCGGGTTGTTACAGATGCGGCAATACTAAATATGTGTACTTTTATTGTTTTTTTATTTAGATAAAGAAATGTATTTATGGGAATAATATATATATTTTTTTTTCATTATTTAGGAATTTTTTTTTTTTTTTTTTACACATTTGGAAAAAATTTTTTTAACTTTTTTACTTTGTCCCGGTGGGGGGGACATCACAGATCGCTGATCTGACAGTTTGCACAGCACTCTGTCAGATCACCGATCTGTCTCAGAGCACTGCAGCCTTACCAAGCGCTTGCTCTGAGCAGGCACTTGGTAAGCCACCTCCCTCCCTGCAGGACCCCGATGCCGCGGCCATATTGGATGCAGGCCTGCTGCATGGAGGGAGGTAAGGAGACCCTCGGGTCTCAGGGAAGCCCGCAGGGAGCCCCCTCCCTGCGTGATGCTTCCCTGCACCGCCGGCACACCGCGATAATATTTTATCGCGGTGTGCCGGGGGTTAATGTGCCGTGGCGGTCCGTGACTGCTCCTGGCACATAGTGCCGGATGTCAGCTGCGATAGGCAGCTGACACCCGGCCGCCATCGGCCGCGCTCCGCCCGTGAGCGCGGCCGATCATCGCGTATGACGTACTATCCCGTCGGTGGTCATACTGGCCCACCCCACCTCGACGGGATAGTACGTCATATGGCAGAAAGGGGTTAATAGTGTTAAAAATTGGAAAGTTTCTGGATTTTTAAGGGTAGTCACATACAAAAAAAACAACAACAAAAAACAAAAAACTTAAAAATATGGTATATATAAAAACATAGTTTAATTTATATGATAATTTTATTGTAATAGATTAGCGATTAGTTGAAAATTCCCTTTACTGATGTTTCACTGATGAGTGAATTGCCCATTATGAAAATGTGTGCGCTGTCTAAACACAATGGATACTGAAAGGCTGAAATAAGAATTCATATTTCAGCATCTGTGGCCTTCAAAGTGACAAATATGTATAGGACTGTAATAGAACATTTTCCCATCAATGAAAAATCTGTGAAGTAGATTTCAAGTTTTCTTATCTTATTTCCAGTAGAGTCATTTAGCATAGCCAGCACGATTGCATGCTTACAAGTCACATCTCTTTTCTGTTTTCTGTCTTTCTTTAAAATTTCTGCAAAGAATAATGCAATGGCTCATGCCATGTCATAGCTATAGTGCCACAGTCACACTTTGCAAAATGTGACCATACATGGGTTTCTCATGGTTAGCAATTTTTCAACTTTTTTATATATCACTGGAGACACTGACACACGTAAACCCATTCAAATGAATGGGTCTATGCACATGTCTCTGTGTTTTCACGGACCGTGTGTCCGTGTGCAAAAAAAAAAAAGACATGTCCGCTTTTCTCTGGCAGCATGTACCGCAATACATCCCACACACGTGCACACGGAGAACAGTGTGCACTCTCCTCCGTGTGCACGTACCACCCGCAGGAGAGACAGCACTAAAGTAAGCGCTGTCCCCACTGCGTGTGGTGCTGAAGATGGCATTCATCTCTTGTCCCCTGCAGGAGAGAAGAGATGAAAAATCAAGTTTTTTTTGTTTGTGTTAAAAATAAAGTTTGGGGGTCACCTCCCGCCTTCCATCCCCTTTGCGCCTGCCCGCTTGCAAAAAATACTCACCCAGTTCCTGCGATGTCTCCTCTCAGGGCCGGCAGTAGGTCCTGTGTGAGCGGTCAAGTGGTACCGCTCATTACAGTGATGAATATGCGCATATTCATCACTGTAATGAGCGGTACCACTTGACCGCTCACACAGGACTGGCTGCCGGTGCTGAGAGGAGACATCGCAGAAACTGGGTGAGTATTTCTTGCCAAGCGGGCGGGCGCACGGAGGATGGGAGGCGGGAGGTGACCCCAAACTTTATTTTTAACAAAAGGAAACCTTGATTTTTCATTCCTTCTCTCCAGCGAACGCTGCTCGGGAGAAGGAATGAATGCCGGCTTCAGCACCAAAAGGAGGGGACAGTGCTTAACTGTAGCGCTGTCTCCTGCACGGTCCATGGCTGCCGCACGTGTGCCACACTGATGTGCTACGTGAGCACATGGACACACGGACACGGATAACTCCGGTACCGATTTCTCAGGTACCAGAATTATCTGGACGTGTGAAACCGGCCTTACTCCACAGACTTGAAGTATTTAGAGCAGAGAGATCATGTACACGGCTGCGGCATGACAAATAATGCAAAGTATGGGCTTTTAGTACATTTTTGACACTGTATACTCCACATAAACTCACTTGCGGTACATGTTTGAAATCCGCAGCATGTCATTTTGTCTTCTGAGTTTTCTTCATGAAATTTCCCCCTAGACTTGCGTCAGGTTTGGAAATTACGCAGGTAAAAAAAAACACATGCATTATAACTGTGTTTCCGCAGTGGAAGCACATCAAAATCACATATAATCCGCACCTAAGTATGTCAATAAAGTTTTCTCAAAGCCAAATACCCGGAAGTTTAAAAACTAGAGCAGTTTATATAAAGCATGACATACCAACAGGAGACAAAAACTGCAGTATAAAAAAAAAAGATAAAAACGTATGCTAAAAAATGCAAGTAACCTAATGTAAATAAGACCTCGTTCACACATTTAGTATTTGGTCAGTATTTTACCTTAGTATATGTGAGCCAAAATCAGGAGCGGAACAATCAGAAGAAAAGTATAATAGAAACACGTCACCACCACTTCTGTACTTATCACCCACTCCTGGTTTTGGCTTACAATCACTGAAGTAAACAAAAATCACCAAATACTCAAAACATCAAAAACGCAACCAAAAGCTCATCATGGGAACATAGCCTTAGGCCTCTTTCACACTTCCGTTTTTACAATCTGCGCAGGATCCGTCAAAATGTTGAAAAGACGGATCCTGTGCAGATTGTAAAAAACGGGTGCACTGGGTCTGTTTTTTTGACTGACCCATCGAGGCTATGTGCCCCTGTTGTGCAGGCGTCTTCGCAGCAGTTTTCTGCTGCGAAAATGCATACACAACACAGCCCATGTTAAAAATAATTAAAAAATTGCAATATTCTTACCTTCTGGCATCCCGCAGCTGCCTTTCCCAGTAATGCCTTGCGAGACTATGACCTCTGATGATGTAGCAGTCTCACGATGCCGACAGCATCACGAGCAACCGGGGGGGGCACGGGAAGGCTGCGGGGGATGTCGGCAACATCAATAGTAAAAAGAGAGAGCACGAGTGAAAGAGAATTTCTCTGACACATGCTCAGTTTCAAAAGACTGCATCCATCACTGGATTGACAGTCAGCGATGGATCCTGCGTCCATTGGCTTCCATTATAGCAAACGACGGGCAGCGCAGGATCCGTCGCTGAACGATTTTCCGACGTGCACATAAAACTTTCCTCTGTGCTTTGGCTCTGCTCGACGGACAGCAATTTTCCGACAGATCCAGCGCGCGACGGATGAAATGGATGACCATCCATCACAATCCGTCGCTAATACAAGTCTATGAGAAAAAAACGGCTCCAGCAGTACAATTTGCTGGATCCATTTTTTCACAAAATGACGGGTTGTGACGGAAAAAGAAAGAAGTAAGTGTGAAAGAGGCCTTAGGCCGCCTGCATACTGCATACTGTATTTTTACCTCAGTATTTGTAAGCCAAAACTAGGAGTGGCACAGTCAGAGGAAAAGTATAATAGAAACACATCACAACTTCGGCATTTTTTTACCCACTCCTGGTTTTGGCTTGCAAATACTGAGGTACAATACTGACCAAATACTCAATGTGTACACGTGGCTTTAGAAGAGTTATCCCTGCCATTCCACAGCACTTTCACAGAGTTCGCAGTCTGCAGGCACCGGGAAAGGTCAAAGAGGTCCAGAGCCTGCGCATTGCAGAACTTTGTTCTGCCCTCAACAGGCAGATAAGGAGGAGCGCGATTCCAGGAGCCTGTGTGGATGATGCAGGGATGCATCTTCCACATGAAGCAAGCAGGAGGACAGCATCGCAAGAAGATGGAAGGTGTCGGACCAAAAAGAGCGACACCCCTTGGACCGGACAGCCCCCCAGATGAGAATAATAAAAGTTATTTTTCTTCTCTTACAGGTCAGATTGGGGTCTTGCATAAAGTATTATAGAATGCTGTATATAAGCCCTGAAAGGGGATGGCCGTAACTCGTATCGGCCAAACCTGGTGACGAGTTTTCTTTAAACCACTTTAAGAAGGAATGACATTGTACACTTATACTAGGATTATGCAGGATTCAACATGCGCACCGCACACTGTCAGGTTTCCAGAATTCGGCAGTCACAAAGAGTGACTCTACACTTCATCAAAAGACCAGAGAACCTCTTTAAGAAGAAATTATATTGTACAATTTTGCCGTGGCTATCATTTCACTTCATGTAAAGAGTTTTCACCATCACTCCACTGCTTTACTGTTGCTTGTTTCATCAGTATTTCGCTCATGTGTTGCATCTGCCTTTATAAAGAGGGGAGTGGGAATGGCTACATCCTATAGTGCATTAGTCCAATCTCTCTAGATGTGGTTTTGTAACCTTTTCCAGCATGAAAAAACACAATCACTTCTTTCTGATGTCTTCAGAAATCTCCTTTGTTCATGCCTGGTATACTTCCACAAACAGATCAGGTAATACTTTGATAGTTCTCCATTCTTTCAATGAAACTGTTCACCCACTTACTCCTAGTTGGCATCCCATTGACTGAAAACACCAGACTCTAGCTTCACCATCAAATTGTCTGCTAATCCTAACTGTTCACATATACAGTATTTGCCACTCACAGACATGTATGACTTGTGATATTGGATAATTTTGGATGCATTTGTCTTGTTTGGCTCTTTTAATCTACTTTTAGGACTGATGTAGTACACGACTGAAGGGTTCATAACTTTCAAGCACCTCTGTAGCTGTCTATGATTTCTTAGACATTGAGATAACTGAAAAGCAACTGTAAAGGCACTGTAAAAAATACTTGGGGTAAGGTTCCATATGGTACTTGTTCTTGGCCTATGAATTAAAGGGATTCTCCATTGTTGTGAAAAAATGTATTACTTAAATAAATGGGTTTGTGACTAAAATCATTTATGCAAATAGGTTGTGTTAAAATTTTTGCACTTTTGGCTTTTACAGACGCTTTGTTTTTCCGCATATTTATCTTTGATATGGTTTAAGGCCATAAATCAGCTGAGAACTTTTTTTTAATGGAAATATCAAAATATGACTGTCACATACAGTGTGGGAAGACTAAGTGCAACACGAAGGGATGAGGGGAAGGAAGCCCAGACACTAGGGAAAAGGTGAGTGGAGACCACCCTAAGCAAATCCCTAACCCTACCTGCCCTACCATCCCTAAATTGGTTCCTCACCAACTGCTGAGCAGGAACCTAAGCCCTGTATCTCCCCAGAGCTAGGCCCTGGAAAGGGAGTAGGAGGGGATGTGCACTGGTCAATCCTAACTGTAAACTGAAGTCAAAAAGGTAGACAGACAAAGGGAATTAACTTAGCTTGAGCAGACTCAGAGAAGTAACACAAAACATCCTCAAACAGCTCCAGAGAGGAAGTTAGTTAACTGCTATAGCTCCAAGTCTTCACAAGGGAAATATGTGAATATCACCGACAACACTCTGCAGCAGACTGGGGATATACAGCTCTGGCAAAAGTTAAGAGACCACCACATCAAAACCCTGTCATGGGCAGCCCAATCTCCAGACCTGAACCCTATTGAAAACCTCTGGAATGTAATCAAGAGGATGATGAATAGTCACAAGCCATCAAACAAAGAAGAACTGCTTACATTTTTTTGCGCCAGAAGCAGTGTGAAAGACTAGTGGAAAACATGCCAAGACACATGAAAGCTGTGATTAAAAATCATGGTTATTCCACAACATATTGATTTCTGAACTCTTCCTGAGTTAAAACATTAATATTGCTGTTTCAAAATCACTATGAACTTGTTTTCTTTGCATTATTTGAGGTCTGAAAGCACTGTTTTTTTTCTTAAATTTTGACCATTTTTCTTTGTCAGAAAAAAAATACAAAATTTATTGCTCAGAAGTTCAAACACATGTTGTCAGAAGATTATAGAATAAAAGAACAATTTACATTTTACTCAAAAATATACCTATAAAGAGAAAAATCAGACAAACGGAACATTTTGCAGTGGTCTATTAATTTTTGCTAGAGCTGTATAAACATCCAGGTCCAGGTGTGTCAACTATAGCTGGAGGGAGTTTGTCGCTGGGTCCAAGAGGCAGAAGGATTTGTTAGGAGGCGTCTGTAATGCCAAAGACAGAGACCTTCTGCAGCCAGATTCAGAGTGACAGTCTGTTGCATCTGACACACCCGTGACAGTACCGTTCTATGAGTGGCCTCTGGACACTCAGGACCAGGTTCTCTGGATAAGAGGTGTGGAATGAATGAACCACCCTGGGGGCATTCAACTCTGATACTAAAACCCACTTCCTCTTCTCTGGACCATAACCCTTCCAGTGCACCAAGTAATGTTGGAAATGACTATAGAGACGAGAATCTAAAATCCTCAAAATCTTAAACTCCAGATTACCATCAACCACTATTGGGGCATGGTAGGGGTGAGTACTCAAGAGGTTCCACATATTTCTTGAGCAGAGACCTGTGAAAGACATTGTGGATCTTAAGGGCCTGAGGTAGCTCAAGATCAAATGCTGCAGGGTTAATGATGGCGTAATTTTATAGGGACCAATAAATCTAGGTCCCAACTTCCATGAAGGAACCTTCAACTTGATTTTCCTGGTAGACAACCACACAAAGTAATTCACGTTCAGGTCCGGACCTGGCAAGCGCTTTCTATCAACTGTACATTTATACCTGTCTCCCATGACCTTCAAATTACTCAGAACCCCCTGCCACACTGAGGAGAGTGACAAAGCAAAACATTCCTCTTCAGGAACTCCTGAAGCCCCTCACCCGCTAAAAGAACCAGAATGTGGATAGTAACCGTATGCACAAAAAAATGGTGACCTGTTGGTGGACTCTGGACGATGATTATTTATAGCAAATTCTGCCACCGGTAAGTAGGATGCCCAATCCTCCTAATTTTCAAAAACAAAATACCTGAGGTAAGTCTCCAAATTCTGACTAACATGCTCGGTCTGTCCATTCGACTGGGGATGGATGGCAGAGGAAAAGGACAGCTGCACCCCCAGTCGAGAACAGAGCGACCTCCAGAATTTGGAAACAAACTGGGTCCCCCGAACTGACACCACATCGGAAGGAACCCCGTGAAGCTTCACAATCTCTTTTGTTAACATCTGAGCAAGAGACTTGGCATTCAGACATGCCGGTAATGCGACAAAGTCAACCAATTTACTGAACCCATCTACAGCCACCAAAATCCATGGACAAATGTGTCCATGGCCTGCTAGGCATAAGTAGCAGAAGATGAGTACCAGACAGACGGGTATGCCATACTTTAGAACACGCACAGATACTACAAGCGGATATGTGTTCACCCACATCCTGATGCAACCCCGGCCACCAAAAACAATGAGAAATGAGATCCATTGTTTCCTGAAGGGCAGCGGGCAGGAGCTTCCCCCTGGGCCTCCAACACCTCACTCTTCTGCTCGGGGTAATATGCTGAAATGACTACCCCCTACTGCAAAATCGAGGCAGGATTCTAATGGTCACCACCACCAGGCAAGCTCCAGGACAAAGCATCAGCCTTGACATTTTTTGACCCCTGGACATGAAGTGATAACAAAATTGAGCCTAGTTAAAAATGTCATCTAGCTTGCATAGCATTGAGACGTTTAGCCGATAGAACAAATGAGAGGTCCTTTTGGTCAGTGATATCAGTAAAAGGATGGACAGTCCCTTCCAACCAATGTCACCATTCTTTAAATGCCAATGCAATCGCCAAAACCTCCCTATTACCCACATCATAATGTTTCTCAGCTGAAGGCAATTTTTTAGTAAAGAAAGTGCATGGACGTCATTTACCAGGGGACAGACCCTGAGACAACACAGCACCAACCCCCACCCCTGACGCTTTAACCTCCACAATAAAGGGTTTGGAAACATCGAGTTTACTGTATATAGGGGTTGTGGCAAATCAGTTCTTCAGTAAGGAAAAAGCCTGCAGGGTAGCATCTGACCATTTGGAAAAAACAGACCTCTTCCTTGTCATGTCAGTAAGGGGTATCACAATTGCCGAATAATTTTGGATACATTTCCGGTAAAAATTAGGAAAGCCCAGAAAATGTTGTAGAGACTTAAGGTTCTCGGGATGGTGTCTGATTTAATTCCCATAAATATAAACAGGAAAGTTGACCACCATATTTTTTCTTCACAAAGAAGAACCCTTTACCAGCACATGTCAGCTATTTTGCACAGCTGACATGTGCCTGGAACAGCCGCTGGTTGAATCACGATTCATCCATGGCTAATTAACCTGTTAAATGCTGCTGTCAAACTCTGACAGCTTCATTTAACATGTGCTTCCGTCAATTGTGCCGGAAAACCGCTCATTGGTGACCCCCCTGTCATGTGAACATGGGTTACTGATGGGTTGGCATGACAGCCAAAGGTCTTCTGCAGACCTCAATGGTTGTCACTGGCGAGTTGCTAAGAGCCACCGCTGGTGGTTGACGCTCATAGCAAGTGAGTAATTCAATTGCCCCTTTCAATCGCCCCATTCAAAATAAGACAATAAAAAAAATCTAATATACACATATTTGGTATCACCACGTTCAGAATCGCCTTATCTCTCAATACACAAAGGATTTACCTGATCGCTAAATGGTGTAGTGGGAAAAAAAAGTAAAAACACTAGAATTACGTTTATTTTGTCGCCGCAACATTGCACTAAAATGCAAGAATGGGTGATCAAAATATTGTATCTGCACCAAAATGGTATCATTAATAATGTCAGCTCGGCGCACAAAGAATAAGCAATCATCCAACCTGAGATCACGAAAAATGGAGATGCTACCGGTATCGGAAAATGGTGCAATTTTTTTTTTCAAAGTTTGGAATTTTTTTCACCACTTAGAGACAAAATTACCTAGATATGTTTTTTTGTCTATGAACTCATAATAACCTGGAGAATCATAATGGCAAGTCAGTTTTAGCATTTAGTGAACATAGTAAAAAAGCAAAACAAAAAACAGCTGTGGGATTGCACTTTTTTTGCAATTTCACCACACTTTTAATTTTTTTCCTGTTTTCCAGTACAAGATATGTTAAAACCAATGGTGTCGTTCAAAAGTACAACTCATCCTGGAAAAACAAGCCCTCACATGGCTATTTTGACCAAAAAGTAAAAAAGTTTTGAAGGAGAGCAAAAAATGAAAATGCAAAACCAAAAATACCTCTGGTCATTAAGGGGTTAAACAGCTGTCATGGCATTATTCCTCCTACTTAGCGATCTCCCTGACATGCCAATTCACCAATGGATTATGTTTCCCCAATTAGGGAAGACAGAATACAATTGGGGTGGGAAGACCGTCCAGGACATTGCAAGGAATTATCTCACAAAGAATTGACCCCAACCTCAGTCTTACATTATGTACCACCTGAGTTAGAGCTTTTTGTGCAAGCGGCGCTGAATCTATGGCAAATATAGGAATTGGCTTACATAAAATACAGTCAGGATGCTCATTAGTTCTAGCAAATTACGCTTCTATTATGATGACTCCAGCTCCACTGTCAACAAACACAGAAATCTAGGTTTTGCTCTCTATCTTCACCTGTACTGTCAGGGCAAACGGGAACTGCAGGTTGACAATAAATGCACCCCTTGCTTATTTAGCTCCAGACTACAAAGGATTAAATAAGTCTCCTTTTGCTTAGGCATCAAATTACAAGCCCCAATAAAATGTCCTTTCTTTTTGCGAATCTCCGGGGAAATGTACTATGCAGAGGCAACCCTTAACTGCATGAGTTCCTCCAGTTCCCCAGAACTGGTTCTCCATTAGACTGCTCCCCTGGCAAAGGGGCAATACCCCGAAAAAGATGCTCCGGAGAGGGTGGTCTTACCCATGATCCTGAAGGCATCTATTAATGTGAATAGCCAATGACACAGCAGCATCCAAAGATTTAGGGGTTTAGTACACTGCTAAAGCATTCTTCATCCTTTTAGTAAGGCCCTGGAGAAATTGGCTTATGAGAGCTGGGTTATTCCATTTAGTATCAGTTTCCTATCTGCGGAATTTTGAGCAATACATCTCCACTGACCGATTTCCTTGCTTTAAGGCAACGCAACCTGGATTCAGTCAAGGCGACTCAGTCAGAGTCAACTCATCATAGATAAGGGCTAGAGCCCCAAAATTCCTCCACAGACTGGAGACAAACCAAGTCCTGCAGCAAAGAGAAAGCCCAGGATTGAGGATCTCCTTGTACTAAAGAGATCACAATACCAACTCGTTGCTCCTCATTTCTGGAGAAGTGAGGGTAAAGTTTAAAATACAGTTTGCAAGCTTCATAGAAAACAAAAAACTTGTCTCTACCTCCGGAACACCTGTCTGGGAGGGCAACCTTGCATTTCAGCTGGACTGGCCTACCTTCAGAGACCCCTGTATTAGTGACCTGGAGCCGCTGTTGCTACTGCAGAACCTCATGGCAGAGGTCAGTCACCTCCAGAGACAGATAGCATAGCTGCTCTGCGAGCCTTGCAACCAGATCCATAACCAAGAAAGGAAAAAAAACATACACAAATAAATCCACATGTCAGGTATTTTTTCCTAAATATGCACGGACAGTGATAATGTCACGCACAGTGGGGGAAGACTAAGTGCAACACGAAGGGATAAGGAGAAGGAAGGAAGCCCAAACACTAGGGAAAGGGCGAGTAGAGACCCCCTAGGCAGATCTGATAACACCCTACCTGCCCTACCATCCCTAAATTGGTTCCTTACTAATCGCAGAGAAGGAACCTCAGCCCTGTATCTCCCTAGAGCTAGGCCCTGGATAGGGAGTGGGAGGAGATGAGCACTAGTCAATCCTCAGTGTAAACTAAAGACAAAAAGGTAGACAGACAAAGGGAGTGAACTTAGTTTGAGCAGACTCAGAGAAGTAACACCAAATGTCCTCAAACAGCTCCAGAGGGGAAGTTAGCCAACTACTATAGCTCCAAGCCTTCACAAGGGAAAAATCTGAATATCACCAGCGACCCTCTGCAGCAGACTGGGGATATATAAACCCCCAGGTCCAGGTGTGTCAATTAGAATCGGAGGGAGGTTGCTGCTGGGTTCAACATTCAGAAGGATTAAGGAGGCATCTGTAATGCCAAACATAGAGACCTTCTGCAGCCAGATGCAGAGCGACAGTCTTTTGCATCTGACCCACCCCTGACAATGACCTTTTTCTGACAGTATTGGATAGACAAGATGGTGTTATTAAGCCAGCGGTAGTGCGGCTTAAGTAGAAGACGTTTAGATATACTGTATATTTGGTGGATTAGCACATTGTTGATGGTGGTTGTTAAAATCAAAAGAATAAATTAAGAAAAATAAGGAACATTAAAAGATAAGGGTATTATAGTTTGCATCTAAAGAGTTTTTTTTTTAAAGTGAATGAATGCTCCCAGCTGCTGGTTATTCTATAAAAAAATACAGTTCCATACTCACCTTTAGTGATGAGCGAGTATACTCGTTGCCCGGGTTTTCCCGAGCATGCTTGGGTGGTCTCCGAGTATTTGTTAGTGCTTGGAGATTTAGTTTTCCTCACCGCAGCTGCATGATTTACGGCTGCTAGACAGGCTGAATACATGTGAGAATTGCCTGTTTGCTAGGGAATTTCCACATGTATTCAGTCTGTCCAGGAGCCATAAATCATGCAGCTGAAGTGATGAAAAGTAGATCTCCGAGCACTAACAAATACTCAGAGAACACCCGAGCTTGCTCGGGAAAACCTGAGCAACAAGTATACTTGCTCATCACTACTCACCTTCCTCCATCCACTGGCGAGTCTATGCTACTGCTTCTGGTGTCTGGCATTGGCTGCAGCACTGACAGGGAATAAACCAGTCAGTGACCTTAGCAGCCCCGCCAGTATAGACAGAACACCCTGCCAATGAGCGTACTGATTGGCTGCCAGCACTATGGATGTGTCAGAGCCACATGCCAAATACTGAAAGACACGGTGGACCGGAGGAAGGTGAGAAAAGTATTGTTTTTTTCCTAATTAATTCCTGAATCCAAGGACATCCATTTACTAAAAGGGAACAACTCCTTTAATTATTTAAAATAATTGCTGAGGAACATCAAAAGGTACAGATAGCATTTTAATACGGATTAAATACATTTTCTAAGTGATGGAAACAGATGGCAGCCACTGTAATGAATGATCATTATATTCTTCCGGCATCTGTAAATGTATGAATATTTCTGTAACCATATTTTATACAGACATACTGCCATTGGAAAATTTATTGCTAAATGTGAATAATATTTCTAATGTAAATAGTACCCATTAATACAACTTTTATGCCTTTCAGTTGAGACATGAAATGAAAACCTCTTTTTCCCATCTTCAGCTTTTCTCCTATACTGCATCTATATTCTAGAAGTTATCAGACTGGCTTCCTAACATTTCCATTTTTAAACGTGCTCTGAAAACATATGTTTTAATGGATGTTTATCAGATTTCTTAATTGCTTTACCCTTGTATCACAGAGCTTAGGATTTTACCATATGGTGTAAACTTGTGTTCTAGCATCTATTCATTAAGAATCAGCAATACTGCATTCTGTACAGAACACCTGTACTGCCAGTCGCCTAGAAGAAATACAAAGAACTTTCATCTGTCTGTAATTTAGTGGTTTACAATATATTGTAGCTAATGAAAAGAAAGCATTTAGAAAAACTACAAGCCCCTTGGTGTTTCCAGTGGTCCTGGTGATGCCCCATTTATTAGTAAAATCTCAAAACTCATCTAAACTATCAGCCGCAGGGAGTAGCTTTGAGCGTCATGCAGTTTCCATGGCAACCGTACCGGTCTGACGCTGCATCTCCTACTGACAACTGCAATTTTTGTCAATTCTAAAACAAATGTGACAATGTAGGCATGATAGTTGTCAAATAGACAATCATTTATTTAATTGCCCCTTGTGCACCCCTTACCCACCAATCCCTAGTGGTCTAATTAAAATTATCTAATTATTTACTATGTCATTTTCAACCCTTTTCTCATTTCCACATGTGTAGCTCTCAACGTACGATTAGCTGGCTACCCAATTTAGTGTTAATAGTTGTGTCTGTGTGAGCAGGTAGCGGGATGCAGTAACCGACCGGAGGCAGTGCAAAGGTAATCGTGGGATTTATTTTAACAGTGGATACTCCATGCAAGGAGGAAAGGGGATAAAACTGGTTTGAGCAGTAATTGTTAACTTAGAATAAAACAAGTGTGGGCAATTTAAAAGGGAAGTTCAGTAATGTTACAATTATCAATCCAACGACATCAGAATCTGGAATCCTGAATTCAAATGGTGGCACCAAGGCTATGGCACACATGGGGTCTGGCGTCGTCCTGAGGAAGATGGCATTTCAGGTCCTGGTGGTGGCGGTGAATCCTTGTTGTCCAGATGGGTTCTGGTAGCGGCGGTGCATCCTCGTTGTCCTGACGGGGGTCCTGGGTCCAGAAGACAGAGAAGAGGTACCGTCACAGTCTCTAACATGATGTTACTCTTCGAAAAAAATTTTTTTATCTGAAATAATAATTTTCTCCTTTAAACATTGTTTTCGTCAAAGAATGCTCAATTTGCAGCAATTACAGCATTGCAGACCTTTGGCATTCTAGCAGTTAATTTGCTGAGGTAATCTGGAGAAATTTCACCCCGTGCTTCCAGAAGACCCTCCCACAAGTTGGTTTAGCTTGATGGGCACTTTTGCGTACCATATGGTCAAGCTGCTCCCACAACAGCTCAATGGGGTTGAGATCTGGTTACTGCGCTGGCCACTGCATTACAGATAGAATATCAGCTGCCTGCTTCTTCCCTAAATAGTTCTTGCATACTTTGGAGGTGTGCTTTGGGTCATTGTCCTGTTGTAGGATGAAATTGGCTCCAATCAAGCGCTGTCCACAGGGTATGGCATGGCATTGCAAAATGGAGTGAAAGCCTTCCTTATTCAAAATCCCTTTTACCTTATACAAATCTCCCACTTTACCAGCACCAAACAACACGTTGTTTCGTGGATCTGCAGCAGCCACCTTCTTGCTTTAAAGATAATAAAGGAGTTGTGTACCAGAAGAGGAAATTCCAATTTATGCCTAACTTTGTAATACAGATAAGATCCTATAGCGCTTTTTGTCATTCCAGTTTTTATCTTGGTCTAAAGGGTAACGTTTCTTCATGTGGAGAGTGACATATCAGCTCTGGCAAGATAAAAAGGCTTATTCGCTGTGCAATTCTCCTCTGGGAAATTTAATATGCAAATTACCAGTTTAGAGAGGAAGAGGACTTGAACTTTATAGCACCACCTGTTGGAAACAGCAATCCTACAAATCACTATTTACCCCTTAACGAGTCTTGCAAAAATGACAACATAAAATCCAGATCAGAATCTTAATTTGCAGACATTGTATTTCAGGCTATTGGCCCTCATCGGTGCAAAGTATGAGAACTGATTTGGCTAGCTGAGAGGCTCTGGACTGAGGTCTAAGTGGTAATGTTTCTTCTTGTGGAGAATGACATGCCAGCTCTGTCATACCAAGCTAAGGAGGCTTATTCACCTAGGAATGCTCCTCTGGGAAATTTAATATGCAAATTGCCTCTTCAGAGTGGAAGAGGACTTGAACTCTAAAGCGCCACCTGTTGGAAGTAGCGATCCTACAAGTCACGATTGACCCTTTAACAGATCTTAGAATATGAATTAAGATAAGTGCCAAATCAGAATCTCAATTTGCAGACATGGTGTTTTGGGCTATTGGCCCTCGTCAGTGCATAGTATGAGAACTGATTTGGCTATAGAGTTCAAGTCCGCTTCCTCTTCGAATAGGCAATTTGCATATTAAATTTAGCAGTGGAGAATTGCACAGTGAATAAGCCTCCTTACCTTGGCATCCCCGAGCTGGTATGTCACTCTCCACAAGGAGGACATTACCCCATAGACTTCAGTAGCGAGCCTCTCACCTGGTTATTTCTCCACTTTATCTTTCACCTACACCCTGTGCTATTTTCAATCAGGCCAAATTACAATGTAGAAGAAAAAAAATCCATATAGATGTAAGCCATAATCTTTTCTAAATAGCTGGTAGAGCACTGGGAAATCATAACATCTGCCGTCATATTTTTATATTTTTTTGTATGAAGTGAACAGTTTAGTTCTATTTATGTGATAACAATTGCACGTTTTGTTTCGACAAAGGGTTTTTTCCCTGACATCCTGTTGTAAATCCCTGTTCTCACTTGGCATGCTGTGCCCCATAAATATTGTTTATACAGGTCCTTCTCAAAAAATTAGCATATAGTGTTAAATTTCATTATTTACCATAATGTAATGATTACAATTAAACTTTCATATATTATAGATTCATTATCCACCAACTGAAATTTGTCAGGTCTTTTATTGTTTTAATACTGATGATTTTGGCATACAACTCCTGATAACCCAAAAACCTGTCTCAATAAATTAGCATATCAAGAAAAGGTTCTCTAAACGACCTATTACCCTAATCTTCTGAATCAACTAATTAACTCTAAACACATGCAAAAGATACCTGAGGCTTTTATAAACTCCCTGCCTGGTTCATTACTCAAAACCCCCATCATGGGTAAGACTAGCGACCTGACAGATGTCAAGAAGGCCATCATTGACACCCTCAAGCAAGAGGGTAAGACCCAGAAAGAAATTTCTCAACAAATAGGCTGTTCCCAGAGTGCTGTATCAAGGCACCTCAATGGTAAGTCTGTTGGAAAGAAACAATGTGGCAGAAAACGCTGTACAACGAGAAGAGGAGACCGGACCCTGAGGAAGATTGTGGAGAGGGACCGATTCCAGACCTTGGGGAACCTGAGGAAGCAGTGGACTGAGTCTGGTGTGGAAACATCCAGAGCCACCGTGCACAGGCGTGTGCAGGAAATGGGCTACAGGTGCCGCATTCCCCAGGTAAAGCCACTTTTGAACCATAAACAGCGGCAGAGGCGCCTGACCTGGGCTACAGAGAAGCAGCACTGGACTGTTGCTAAGTGGTCCCAAGTACTTTTTTCTGATGAAAGCAAATTTTGCATGTCATTCGGAAATCAAGGTGCCAGAGTCTGGAGGAAGACTGGGGAGAAGGAAATGCCAAAATGCCTGAAGTCCAGTGTCAAGTACCCACAGTCATTGATGGTGTGGGGTGCCATGTCAGCTGCTGGTGTTGGTCCACTGTGTTTCATCAAGGGCAGGGTCAATGCAGCTAGCTATCAGGAGATTTTGGAACACTTCATGCTTCCATCGGCTGAAATGCTTTATGGAGATGAAGATTTCATTTTTCAGCACGACCTGGCACCTGCTCACAGTGCCAAAACCACTGGTAAATGGTTTACTGACCATGGTATTACTGTGCTCAATTGGCCTGCCAACTCTCCTGACCTGAACCCCATAGAGAATCTGTGGGATATTGTGAAGAGAAAGTTGAGAGACGCAAGACCCAACACTCTGGATGAGCTTAAGGCCGCTATTGAAGCATCCTGGGCCTCCATAACATCTCAGCAGTGTCACAGGCTGATTGCCTCCATGCCACGCCACATTGAAGCAGTCATTTCAGCCAAAGGATTCCCGACCAAGTATTGAGTGCATAACTGAACATTATTATTTGATGGTTTTTTTGTTTGTTATTAAAAAACACTTTTATTTGATTGGATGGGTGAAATATGCTAATTTATTGAGACAGGTTTTTTGGGTTATCAGGAGTTATATGCCAAAATCATCAGTATTAAAACAATAAAAGACCTGACAAATTTCAGTTGGTGGATAATGAATCTATAATATATGAAAGTTTAATTGTAATCATTACATTATGGTAAATAATGAAATTTAACACTATATGCTAATTTTTTGAGAAGGACCTGTACATACAACGCTAAGCTCGTCTATATTTATGCAGGTTGGGCCAACCACTTTAATAAATCTTTCCTCCGCTAAACCCAGTTACATTTGGATTAGTTAACTTGGTATTAAAATTATCACAAAGTTATATACTTATTAGAGGGAAAATTCCTGCACCAAGCTTCCCTTCATACGGCTTTTACAGGGCTGCGTCTCGGAGCCTGGTATTTGGCTCTGTTTTCTCTTTTTGATGTTCACTGGGTATTAGTATGGAGTTATGTAAATCAATCAACTCAGTCTAAATAGAAATTCTGCACTAGTCCCTGTCTGTATTACATTTATAATACTATGCTGCTCCACATATTGTTACTATTTGTGTCCTCTCTGTTATTAACTCTCTAGTTTATTACTATTTTTTATACTTGCTTGCGTCTTTCTCCTTGGTAACAAATAACCTGTACATTGGTCTTAGTTTTAAACAAGCCAGGTATATGCACAATAATGAGCATTTGGCATCTCAGCGCTGAAACCACATGTGCTGCACCTTTTGTCTGCGGCTCCAGTTATTAATGGATATTTTGCTCCAGTTCATTTCTAAGGGCATTTTCATGACATCTACAGTCAATATTTGTCACCATATGTCTATGATAACTGGTTACTAACCATTGCAGGTACAACTGCTCTTTTTTTTGTTCTTTTTTTAACTTTTGTTCAGTTCCAATTTTTATCTATGGACATTTTGTTTTATTCCTTACAGATTTTCAATGTGGAGATCTCCTTATATTGTATATTAATTATTTGTAACACTTTTGTTTTTTGTGCTGTAGAGTATTTACGTACTCATGTGTTTGAATAGTTTCTCATGTCATGTAATCCTCTACACTTGTCTACTTTATGCCCACACCCTAAATCAGTTACAACAATTACTTATTCTACTGGTATGTTCACCAGTCTAGGGGTATTTAATAGTGTTGAGCCACCTCCCTAGTGTTCGGGTTCGGTTCGTCGAACAGGAACGTGTTCGATGAAATGTTCGTTGAATGTTCGACGAACACCGTCCAACCCCATTGAAACCAATGGCAGGCAAACACAAACACATACAAACACATGGAAAACACATAGAAAACACCTTAAAAGGTGTCCAAAAGCTGACAAACTGCTCAGAAGGCACAACAAACACATGTAAAAGCCACAATTTCATATAGTCATGCGAAAAGAAAATAGGTGGAGGAGTATTATTATTATTATTATTTATTGTTATAGCGCCATTTGTTCCATGGCGCTTTACATGTGAGGAGGGGTATACATAATGAAAACAAGTACAATAATCTTAAACAATACAAGTCATAACTGGTACAGGAGGAATGAGGACCCTGCCCGCGAAGGCTCACAATCTACAAGGGATGGGTGAGAATACAGTAGGTGAGGGTAGAGATGGTCATGCAGCTGTTTGGTCGATCGGTGGTAACTGCAGGTTGTAGGCTTGTCTGAAGAGGTGGGTCTTCAGGTTCTTTTTGAAGGTTTCGATGGTAGGCGAGAGTCTGATGTGTTGTGGTAGAGGGTTCCAGAGTAGGGGTGATACGCGAGAGAAATCTTGTATACGATTGTGGGAAGAGGAGATAAGAGGGGAGTAGAGTAGGAGATCTTGTGAGGATCGGAGGTTGCGGGTAGGTAAGTACCGGGAGACGAGGTCACAGATGTATGGAGGAGACAGGTTGTGGATGGCTTTGTACGTCATGGTTATGGTTTTGTAGTGGAGTCTCTGGGCAATGGGGAGCCAGTGAAGGGATTGACAGAGGGGAGAGGCCGGGGAATAGCGGGGGGACAGGTGGATTAGTCGGGCAGCAGAGTTTAGAATAGATTGGAGGGGTGCGAGAGTGTTAGAGGGGAGGCCACAGAACAGGAGGTTGCAGTAGTCAAGGCGAGAGATGATGAGGGCATGGACTAGGGTTTTTGCAGATTCATGGTTGAGGAATGAACGGATTCGTGAAATATTTTTGAGTTGAAGTCGGCAGGAAGTGGAAAGGGCTTGGATATGTGGTTTGAAGGAGAGATCAGCGTCAAGGATTACCCCGAGGCAGCGAGCTTGTGGGACTGGGGAGAGTGGGCAGCCATTTACTGAAATGGATAGGTTCGTTGGGAGGGTCGCGTGAGATAGGGGAAAGATGATGAATTCTGTTTTGTCCATGTTAAGTTTCAGAAATCTAGCGGAGAAGAAGGATGAAATAGTGGACAGACATTGAGGGATTCTGGTTAGAAGGGAGGCAATATCTGGTCCAGAGATGTAGATCTGTGTGTCGTCAGCATAGAGGTGATACTGAAAGCCATGAGAATCTATGAGCTGTCCCAGGCCAAAGGTGTAAATGGAGAAGAGCAAGGGCCCAAGGACTGAACCTTGTGGGACTCCGACAGATAGGGGGCGAGGTGAGGAGGTGGTGTGTGAGTGGGAGACGCTGAATGTCCGGTCTGTTAGGTATGATGAGATCCAGGATAGGGCCAAGTCTGCGATGCCAAGGGATGAGAGGGTTTGTAATAATAGGGAATGGTCCACTGTGTCAAAGGCAGCCGACAGGTCGAGGAGGAGGAGGACAGAGTAGTGTCGCTTGCTCTTGGCGGTTAAGAGGTCATTGGTGACTTTAGTTAGGGCAGTTTGGGTGGAATGGTGTGACCGGAAGCCAGATTGTAGGCGGTCAAAGAGGGAGCAAGAAGAGAGATGGGAGGACAGTTCAAGGTAGACGTGTTGTTCCAGTAGTTTTGAGGCATAGGGGAGAAGTGATATAGGGTGATAGCTAGATACAGAGGATGGGTCAAGAGAGGGCTTTTTGAGGATAGGTGTGATGGAGGCATGTTTAAAGCTTGAGGGGAAAACACCAGTTGTTAGTGATAGGTTGAAGAGATGGGTTAGGGTTGGGATGAAGATTGTGGTGAGGTTTGGGATGTGGTGGGATGGGAGTGGGTCAAGTGCACAGGTGGTGAGATGTGATCTTGAGAGTAGAGTGGAGAGTTGATCTTCTGTAATGGTGGAGAAGTTGGTTTTGGAGGTGGAGGGCTGGGAAATCGGGAGGAAGGGCTCTGGGGGTTGTTGACCAAAACTGTCTCTAATGCTATCAATCTTCTGCTTGAAAAATGAGGCAAAGTCTTCAGCAGAGATAAGTGGGGAGGGAGGAGGTTCTGGGGGACGGAGGAGAGAATTGAAGGTGTTGAATAACTGTTTAGGGTTGTGAGACAGGGAGGATATGAGAGATGAGAAGTAGGTTTGTTTAGCTGTGGAGTAAAAGGAGGAGGAGACACAGATATAGACATGTCATGCCCATCTAAAATCAAGAAAGGCTGGAGTAAAAATCAAAACTCACTCTACCAACACCCAGATGTCTTGACAAAAAAGATTAAAAAAGGAATATCTTTAGGTAGAATGGCGGCGGGTCCATTCAGAACACTTTCCTTAGAAGACGTAGTGATACCCCCGTTGGGAGTTGTGTCAAAAAATGAACCCAATATATTCAGACTAATCCACCATTTGTCATATCCAAGGGGCAGGTCAGTAAATGACAACATCGATGCAGAACCAAGTACAGTACTATGTACTGTACCTCCTTTGACGAGGCAATCAGTCGGGTCAAGAAGTTGGTAAGGGGCACCCTAATGGCCAAAACAGACATTGAGGGGGCGTTCCGGTTACTACCTGTGCCTCCAAATAGTGCCTTCCCATTGGGCTGCTTCTGTGAAGGAGCATACTACATAGATCGCTGTTTGCCCATGGGGTGCTCCATATCCTGCTCACTATTTGAGGCGTTTAGTTGCTTCCTCGAATGTGCTGTCATGGACGTTTGTAAGACGGCACATATTATCCATTACCACGACGACTTCTTATGCCTGGGCCCAAAAGATTCACCACAGTGTGAAAACACGTGGTAGTCCACCTGTGAGAAGGAGAGAGCTGGAGGGAGAGTGGACACCCCAGAGCCGAGGGGTTAGATTGAGAAAGAAAGAAGGCGGTGTAGCTTTCTTCATGGGTGGGGTACGCTGCTGAGTAGCAGAAATTGCTACTAGGCCAAAAAGGATTTCCTGGGCCAAATGCCATTTAAAAATAGTACTTACGTAAACAGGCAGTGTAGCTTGCTTCATGGTTGGCGTACGCTGCTGAGTAGCACCAAATTCAACTAGGCCCAAAAGGATTTCCTGGGCTAGATGTCGTTAAAAAATAGTACTTAGGTAAACAGGCGGTGTAGCTTGCTTCATGGGTGGGATACGCTGCTGAGTAGCACCAAATTCTACCAGGCCCAAAAGGATTTCCAGGGCTAGATGCCGTTACAAAATAGTAGTTAGGTAAACAGGCAGTGTAGCTTGCTTCATGGGTGGGGTACGCTGCTGAGTAGCACCAAATTCTACTAGGCCCAAAAGGATTTCCTGGGCCAGATGCCGTTAAAAAATAGTACTTACGTAAACAGGCGGTGTAGCTTGCTTCATGGGTGGGGTACGCTGCTGAGTAGCACCAAATTCTTCTAGGCCCAAAAGGATTTCTTGGGCTAGATGCCGTTAAAAAATAGTACTTAGGTAAACAGGCGGTGTAGATTGCTTCATGGGTGGGGTACGCTGCTGAGTAGCACCAAATTCTACTAGGTCCAAAAGGATTTCCTGGGCTAGATGCCATTACAAAATAGTACTTAGGTAAACAGGCGGTGCAGTTTGCTTCATGGGTGAAGTACGCTGCTGAGTAGCACCAAATTCTACTAGGCCCAAAAGGATTTCCTGGGCCAGATGCCATTAAAAAATAGTACTTACGTAAACAGGCGGTGTAGCTTGCTTCATGGGTGGGGTACGCTGCAGAGTAGCACCAAATTCAACTAGGCCCAAAAGGATTTCCTGGGCTAGATGCCATTACAAAATAGTAGTTAGGTAAACAGGCAGTGTAGCTTGCTTCATGGGTGGGGTAGGCTGCTGAGTTGCACAAAAATTCTTCTAGGCCCAAAAGGATTTCTTGGGCTAGATGCCGTTAAAAAATAGTACTTAGGTAAACAGGCGGTGTAGATTGCTTCATGGGTGGGGTACGCTGCTGAGTAGCACCAAATTCTACTAGGTCCAAAAGGATTTCCTGGGCTAGATGCCATTACAAAATAGTACTTAGGTAAACAGGCGGTGTAGTTTGCTTCATGGTGAAGTACGCTGCTGAGTAGCACCAAATTCTACTAGGCCCAAAAGGATTTCCTGGGCCAGATGCCGTTAAAAAATAGTACTTAGGCAAACAGGCGGTGTGGCTTGCTTCATGCATGGGGTACCCTGCTGAGTAGCACCAAATTCTACTAGGCCCAAAAGGATTTCCTGGGCTAGATGCCATTACAAAATAGTAGTTAGGTAAACAGGCGGTGTAGCTTGCTTCATGTGTGGGGTACGCTGCTGAGTTGCACAAAATTCTTCTATGCCCAAAAGGATTTCCTGGGCTAGATGGTGTTAAAAAATAGTACTTAGGTAAACAGGCGGTGTAGCTTGCTTCATGGGTGGGGTACGCTGCTGAGTAGCACCAAATTCTACTAGGTCCAAAAGGATTTCCTGGGCTAGATGCCGTTACAAAATAGTAGTTAGGTAAACAGGCGGTGTAGCGTGCTTCATGGGTGGGGTACGCTGCTGAGTAGCACCAAATTCTACTCGTCCAAAAGGATTTCCTGGGCTAGATGCAGGTAAAAAATAGTACTTAGGTAAACAGGAGGTGTAGCTTGCTTCATGGGTGGGGTACGCTGCTGAGTAGCACCAAATTCTACTAGGCCCCAAAGGATTTCCTGGGCCAGATGCCGTTAAAAAATAGTACTTAGGTAAACAGGTCGTGGGTGGCTGGGCTACTCTGCTGACTAGCAGACACTGATGCTTTGGAGCATACCTCTAAATCCCAGGCCATAGTATGAGTAAACAACTCTGCAGATGACCCCACCCACCTGGAATTGACGATGGCAACGTCATGTAAAACTCAGCAAGGGGACTAAATAAAAGAGTCTCCATTTTTTCCAAAAATTTGTCCACAGACACCACTTAAGTGCCATCAATTTCGCCAGAGTTTTTTAAAACGGTTGGTGTGGTGATTTTCAAAAATCACCAAGCTTTTAGTCTCCCCAAGATGACACAGAGGTAGAAAAGTCCTTGCGGATCCAGGATTTGTTCATCTTGATGAACATTAGTCTGTCTGCATTGTCACTAGACAGCCGTGTGCGCTTATTTGTCAGCACACCACCAGCAGCGCTGAACACACGTTCAGAGAGAACACTGGCTGCGGGGCACGACAAGATCTCCAAGGCGTGAGTGGTGAGCTCAGGCCATTTTTCTAGATTGGAAGCCCAAAATAAGCAAGGGTCCAGTTCCACAGTCATGGCATCGATGTTAATTTGGAGATACTCTTGAACCATCCTCTCTAGGCGTTGGCTGTGCGTCAGACTTCTTGTCTCCTGTGGCCTTGCAAAATATGGTCTAAAAAAATCTTGAAACAATTGGAAAAAATTACTGTTCCCACCAGATACGATGTTACTGTTACGGTTTGAGTGATGACTCGATAGTCCCACGGTTGGCAAGTTAGAACTCAGAGATTTACTATGTGCACCACTGGTGTTTTGTGGAAAAGCAGATGTTAGATTCTGTAACAGTCTCTGCTGATACTCCTGCATTCGTGAATCCCTTTCTATGGCAGGAATTATTTTGCCAAATTTACTCTTGTACCGGAGATCTAAGAGTGTGGCAACCCAGTAGTCGGCATTACTTTGGATTCTGACAATCTGAGGGTCATGTTGCAGGTAGTACAGCAAGAAGGCACTCATGTGTCTTGCGCATCCAGGAGGACCAAGTCCTTGTTGTCTTTGTGGTGGCGAGGTGAGAATCATGCTTCCTTTGTCTGCCCTCTCCCCCCAACTTCGCACAGCAGAAATTTGATAAATGTCTCCTTCATCTGATGAGTCTTCCATGCCCAGCGCCAGTTCATCCTCCACTTCTTCCTCGCCTCCTGCACCTTCCTCAACAGTTTGGTTGCTACCATGCACCCTCGGTAATCCCTCTCCCCCAGCCTCCAATGCCAGCCGCCTTGGTGCTGCCAACCTTCTTGACCTTGGAGATATCTCTTCTGCATATGACTCCTCCTCCTCCTCCTCCTTTTGTTCCACCACCTGACTCCGAACACTGTGTAAGGTGTGCTTCAGCATGTAAATCACCAGAATGGTCATGCTGATAATGGCATCGTGAGCACTAAACATCTTCATTGCTATTTCAAAACTGTGCAAAAGGGTGCATAGGTCCCTCTTGCAGCGTTATTTGCTCCACCTCTTGATCTCATTGGCCCAGGCTATAAGTCATAACGTTTTGCACCAGGGCTCGTCGGTGTTGCCACAGTTGCTGCAACATGTGCAGAATTGAATTCTACCATGTGGGCACATCTAATTTCAGCCGGTGAACTGGCAGGCCCAACGATTTCTGTAGAGATGCAAGTCGTCGAGCTGCGGGATGCAAACGGGGGAAGTGAGCACACAGCGACCGTGCCCTCTGCAGAAGCCCATCTAGTCCAGGATAGTGGGATAAAAATTGCTGGACAACCAGGTTCAAAACGTGAGCCATACAATGCACGTGTGTGACATTGCCCCGACGAAGGGCCGCACCCAGGTTTGCAGCATTGTCGCACGCAGCCTTCCCTGGCTGCAGGTTGAGTGGAGACAACCATTGATGGAACTCAGTCTCCAGAGCTGACCATAACTCCTCAGCTGTGTGACTCACATTTCCCAGACATTTCAATGTAAACACTGCCTGATGCCGTTGATCCCTGGTGACAGCATAGTGATTAGGTGTGCAGGATTCCTTCTGCGCTGTTACAATGCGGGTGGCATTA
The DNA here is from genome assembly GCF_032444005.1 of Ranitomeya imitator. Lineage (NCBI taxonomy): Eukaryota > Metazoa > Chordata > Amphibia > Anura > Dendrobatidae > Ranitomeya > Ranitomeya imitator. The sequence goes on from NC_091284.1 coordinate 384,460,170, forward strand.
CCAGACAGGCTTTGGGTGCAGGTGGAGGACCGAGAGGAGGTTGACGAGGCAGAAGCAGTGGAGGAACTTCTAGATACAGAGGTTTGACGAGCAACTCGTGGGGACGGCAAGACTTGGACAGCAGCCCCTTCTCCTGATGTCGCCGTAGTTACCCAGTGCCCAGTCACCGACATGTAACACCCCTGTCCATGTCTACTCGTCCAAGTGTCTGTGGTGAAATGCACCCTGTCACACACAGAGTTTCTCAAGGAAGCGGTGATTTTGTGTGCGACATGCTGGTGTAGCTCAGGCACAGATTTCTTTGAGAAGTAGTGGCGACTGGGCATCTGGTACTGGGGCACTGCGACGGACATAATGTCTCGAAAATCCTTTGTGTCCACCAGGTGGAAAGGCAGCATTTCTGTAGCCAACAGCTTGCAGATGGAGAAATTCAACCTCTTAGCTTTGTCATGGCTAGGAGGAAATGGTCTTTTACTTGTCCACATCTGAGGGGCTGAGGGCTGGCTACCGTGCTTAGACAGAGTTGAGTAGGGTGTCCCCGGCAAACTGCTGGTCTATGAGGAAGGTGCAGGTGGAGATGTTATGTTGCCTTGATCAAAATGTGGTGTCATTGTCGGAGAGTGCTCAACACAAGCAGGTGTTTCCACTTGCAAATGTCCTGATGACCTGCCAATCACACTGACTGTTGCGGGTAAAGAGGTGGAAGGTCTGCATCCAAAACCATTTGTGACTGCTGTCCCCACAGTCACAGAGGATGAAGAGGACGCAGATGCACTTGATGGGGCAGACGGTGGTTGACCTGGCCCACTAGGCCGCATTGTAGCACAGTGAGCTTCCCACTGCAACTTATGCCTCATATCCATGTGAGGGTTCATGCATGAAGTACTCAATCTTGTGATTTTTTGGCCTCTACTGAGATTTTGTTGACAAATCTTACAGACAACATAAGTTGGGTCATCCTTTGCGATGTCAAAAAATGCCCAGGCTATGCAAGGCTTAGAGCCCATGCGACCTGAAGAGCCACCACAACTTCTGGTCTGAGGCACAGTTGGGGTTGAGGATGCAGTTGTTGACGTGCTTCCAGTACTCCGTCTCTGTCTAGGAAGGTGCACCATTACCTCGTCGTCAGACTCGTCACTAGCATCCTCCTCCACCTCCTCTGCCGACCTTATGGACTGGCAGACTGGGGGTTGACAGTAAGTGGGGTCTACAACCTCGTCATCATCATCCTGTGTGTTCTCACACCCGTCGTCCTCAGAGCCAACCTCTTCCAGCCCAGACCGAAAAGTCCAGTATTCGTTCCAATCAGGTATCTTAGTCTCATCATCATCTTCCTCATTGTCTCCACCAACAGGAGTTACAGTTTGGGAACGAGGGTCTACATTATGCTCAGAACCTTCTTCATCTGGGCCTGGATCCGACTCAGAAAGATTCTGGGCAGCAGTGCAGATCATTTCCTCGTCTGGATTCACAGAAGCTCTGGAGCAGACCTCTGATTCCCAGGCTATTTTATGTGTAAACAGCTCTACAGACTCAACCATGTGTTACCCATGCTCAGACGGGCAGCTGGAGACTTGGGAGCTGTGAGGAAGCAACTGCGATTGGGGTGACAACTCTGAGGACTGGAGTAGTTGTGATGTTGAAGTTGACATGGAGGAGAGCCCACTTGAACGAGCACTTGATATCTGTTCAAGCACCTGCTGTTTTTGTGCCTCATCTGGAATTTTTGGCGATGCTAGTAGCGATGGTCGTAAGAAAGGGATCATATCAGATTGTCCACGAAAAGAAGTAGACCTCTTACTTTGGCTGGAAGATGGTCTTTCTTTTGCAGATGTTACTGTTGCTTTACCACCTACCCCACGGACACAACCTTTTTTTCCCTTTCCAACATGCCTATTCCCCTTTCCACCAGCAGCAGGCCTTTTGTCACTCATTTTAGTGATTAACTAATTGGCAACTCTGTATCTGTAGTTGTTGGCACAACAACCGATGGATGAAAACTGAGCAGAACTGAGTGGCCAAACTGTGGTACTAGGCCCAAAACTATTAACTGGATCAGATGCAGTGAAAATTGAGATACACAGTCGGTGTAATTAGTTTCACAGATGGGCTACTCTGCTGACGTGCAGACACTGCTCCTAGGTCCAAAACTAATAGTTGGATTAGATGCAGTGAAAATAGAGATACACAGGTGATGTAGCTAGCTTCACAGGCGGGCTACTCAGATGACTATCAGACAATGCTACTAGCCCAAAAGGATTGGCTGAGCTAGATTACACCAAATGCTGTGACAAACACTTGCACAGCACTGGCACAGACCTGCCTGGCAAACAGTGCTATGAACTGCTGTAACCTACCCTGAAAGGGCTGATATTTCAACTAGTCCCGACTCCTCCCGACTCCCTAAACCTATCTCTCTGACAATTTGCTCCAAAAAAACACTCTTAGTCTGTATAGTGCTCACAGCAGCAGCGGTGCCGTCTAACACTAAGCTGCAGCAGTGAGGAAATGGTGGCGACAGGGCAAATGGCTGGTTCTTATAGGGCAAGGACATGTGACATACACAGCCAATGACACATGCCCTTGCTTGTGTGCATCACATGCACATTGCTGTGTGTGTGCGCACTGCTGATAGGCTGAGAGACTGCACCACCCCACTGTAAATGCGGGAAAGAAAAAAAAATGGAGATCGGTGTAATTTCAGCACAGATCTATCCCCTGCCCCCCTCCCACTCCCCCGCCCACTATACACTGAAACAGTCTATTAACAATGATAAACAGTTTTAATGTGAAAATAAAGCTAGGCTTTTGGTGAATGAACAGTTATCGAACAGAAACTCGAACAGCCGAATTTTGACCCCTTAAGCCCCGAGGGTGGTTTGCACGTTAATGACCGGGCCAATTTTTACAATTCTGACCACTGTCCTTTTATGAGGTTATAACTCTGGAACGCTTTAACGGATCTTGCCGATTCTGACACGGTTTTCTCGTGACATATTTTACTTCATGGTAGTGGTAAAATTTATTCGATATAACTTGCGTTTATTTGTGAAAAAAACGGAAATTTGGCGAAAATTTTGAAAATTTCGCAATTTTCCAAATTTAAATTTTTATGCCCTTAAATCTCAGAGATATGTCACGCAAAATACTTAATAAGTAACATTTCCCACATGTCTACTTTACATCAGCACAATTTTGGAACCAAAAGTTTTTTTTGTTAGGGAGTTATAAGGGTTAAAAGTTGACCAGCAATTTCTCATTTTTACACCATTTTTTTTTTAGGGACCACAACTCATTTGAAGTCATTTTGAAGGGTCTATATGATAGAAAATACCCAAGTGTGACACCATTCTAAAAACTGCACCCCTCAAGGTGCTCAAAATGACATTCAAGAAGTTTATTAACCCTTCAGGGGGTTCACAGGAATTTTTGGAATGTTTAAATAAAAATGAATATTTAACTTTTTTTCACACAAAATTTATTCAGCTCCAATTTGTTTTATTTTTCCAAGGGTAACAGGATAAAATGGATGCCAAAAGTTGTTGTACAATCTGTCCTGAGTACGCTGATACCCCATATGTGGGGGTACACCACTGTTTGGGCGCATGGCAGAGCTCGGAAGGAAAGGAGCGCCATTTGACTTTTCAATGCAAAATTGACTGGAATTGAGATGGGACGCCATGTTGCGTTTGGAGAGCCCCTGATGTGCCTAAACATTGGAACCCCTCACAAGTGACACCATTTTGGAAAGTAGACCCCTTAAGGAACTTATCTAGATGTGTGGTGAGCACTTTGACCCAACAAGTGCTTCACAGAAGTTTATAATGCAGAGCCGTAAAAATAAAAAAATCATATTTTTTCACAAAAATGATTTTTCGCCCCCAATTTTTTATTTTCCCAAGAGTAAGAGAAGAAATTAGACCACAAAAGTTGTTGTGCAATTTGTCCTGAGTGCGACGATACCCCATCCCATATATGGGGGTAAACCACTGTTTGGGTGCATGGCAGAGCTCGGAAGGAAAGGAGCGCCATTTGACTTTTCAATGCAAAATTGACTGGAATTGAGATGGGACGCCATGTTGCGTTTGGAGAGCCCCTGATGTGCCTAAACATTGGAACCCCTCACAAGTGACACCATTTTGGAAAATAGACCCCTTAAGGAACTTATCTAGATGTGTGGTGAGCACTTTGACCCAACAAGTGCTTCACAGAAGTTTATAATGCAGAGCCGTAAAAATAAAAAAATCATATTTTTTCACAAAAATTATATTTTCGCCCCCAATTTTTTTTTCCCAAGGGTAAGAGAAGAAATTACACCACAAAAGTTGTTGTGCAATTTGTCCTGAGTGCGACGATAGCCCATATATGGGGGTAAAACAACTTTTTGGGCACATAGCAGAGCTCGGAAGGGAAGGAGCGCCATTTGACTTTTCAATGCAAAATTGACTGGAATTGAGATGGGACGCCATGTTGCGTTTGGAGAGCCCCTGATGTGCCTAAACATTGGAACCCCTCACAAGTGACACCATTTTGGAAAGGAGACCCCTTAAGGAACTTATCTAGATGTGTGGTGAGCACTTTGACCCAACAAGTGCTTCACAGAAGTTTATAATGCAGAGCCGTAAAAATAAAAAAATCATATTTTTTCATAAAAATTATCTTTTCGCCCCCAATTTTTTTTTCCCCAAGGGTAAGAGAAGAAATTACACCACAAAAGTTGTTGTGCAATTTGTCCTGAGTGCGACGATAGCCCATATATGGGGGTAAAACAACTTTTTGGGCACATAGCAGAGCTCGGAAGGGAAGGAGCGCCATTTGACTTTTCAATGCAAAATTGACTGGAATTAAGATGGTACGCCATGTTGCTTTGGTTTGGAGAGCCCCTGATGTGCCTAAACATTAAAATCCCCCACAAGTGACACCATTTTGGAAACTAGACTCCCTAAGGAACTTATCTAGATGTGTTTTGAGAGCTTTGATCCCCCAAGTGTTTCACTACAGTTTATAAAGCAGAGCCGTGAAAATGTATATTTTTTTTCGCAAAAATTATTTTTTAGCCCCCAGTTTTGTATTTTCACAAGGGTAACAAAATAAATTGGACCCCAAAAGTTGTTGTCCAATTTGTCCTGAGTACGCTGATACCCAATATGTGGGGGGGAACCACCAATGGCAGAGCTCAGAAGGGAAGGAGCACCATTTGGAATACAGACTTAGATGGATTGGTCTGCAGGCCTCACGTTGCATTTGCAGAACCCCTGATGTACCCAAACAGTACAAACCCCCCACAAGTGACCTCATATTGGAAACTAGACCTCCCAAGGAACTTATCTAGATGTGTTGTGAAAACTTTGAACCCCCAAGTGTTTCACTACAGTTTACAACGCAGAGCCGTGAAAATAAAAAATCCTTTTTTTCCCACAAAAATGATTTTTAGCCCCCCAAATTTTTATTTTCCCAAGGATAACAAGAGAACTTGGACCCAAAAAGTTGTTGTCCAATTTGTCTCGAGTACGCTGATACCCCATATGTTGGGGTAAACCCCTGTTTGGGCGCACGGGAGAGCTGGGAAGTGAAGGAGCACTGTTTTACTTTTTCAATGCAGAATTGGCTGGAATTGAGATTGGACGCCATGTCGCACTTGGAGAGCCCCTGATGTGCCTGAACAGTGGAAACTCCCCAATTCTACCTGAAACCCTAATCCAAGCGCACCCCTATCCCTAATCCCAACGGTAACCCTAACCACACACCTAACCCTGACACACCCCTAATTCTAATCCCAACCGTAAATGTAATCCAAACCCTAACCCTAGCCCTAACCCTAGCCCTAACCCTAGCCCTAAACCTAATGGGAAAATGGAAATAAATACATTTTTTTTAATTTTCTTATTTTTCCCTAAGGCTAGGTTCACATTGCGTTAGGGCAATCCGTTTACCGCTAGCGGATTGCGCTAACGCTATGTCTTTTAAGGTGTCACGTTTAGTGGTCGCGTTAACGTCCCCACTCTGGAAGATCGGGGATCGGACATCAGGCACGCCGCGGACGCTGCAAGCAGCGTCCGAGGCATGCCACAAAAGAACGGCACCTTGCTAGCGCGAGCCGAAAATGGCTTGCTCTAGCGATGTGCTACACCCAAAAATCACATTGCTGTCAATGGGTGCGCTAACGGACCCGTTGCACGGCGATAATTGCGACATTTTCGCCGTGCAACGCTGTCCGTTAGCGTTAACCCATTAACACAATGTGAACCTAGCCTAACTAAGGGGGTGATGAAGGGGGGTTTTATTTACTTTTATAGCGTTTTTTATATCGGATTTTATGATTGGCAGCCGTCACACACTAAAAGACGCTTTTTATGGCAAAAAAGTTTTTGCGTCTCCACATTTTGAGACCTATAATTTTTTCATATTTTGGTCCACAAAGTCATGTGAGGTCTTGTTTTTTGCGGGACGAGTTGACGTTTTTATTGGTAACATTTTCGGACATGTGACAGTTTTTGATCGCTTTTTATTCCGATTTTTTGTGAGGCAGAATGACCAAAAACCAGCTATTCATGAATTTCTTTTGGGGGAGGCGTTTATACCGTTCTACGTTTGGTAAAATTGATAAAGCAGTTTTATTCTTCGGGTCAGTACGATTACAGCGATATCTCATTTATATTTTTTTTATGTTTTGGCACTTTTATACGATAAAAGCGATAAAAGCTATTTTATAGAAAAAATAATTATTTTGGCATTGCTTTATTCTGTGGACTATAACTTTTTTATTTTTTTTGGATATTATGCTATATTGTGGCTCGTTTTTTGCGGGACAAGATGTCATTTTCAGCGGTACCATGGTTATATATGTCCATCTTTTTGATCGCGTGTTATTCCACTTTTTGTTCGGCGGTATGATAACAAAGCGTTGTTTTTTGGCTCGTTTTTTTTTTTTCTTACGCTGTTCACTGAAGGGGTTAACTAGTGGGACAGTTTTATAGGTTGGCTCGTTACGGACGCGGCGATACTAAATATGTGTACTTTTATTGTTTTTTTGGTTTTTTTTTAGATAAAGAAATGTATTTATGGGAATAATATTTTTTTTTCTTCTTCTTTATTTAGGAATTTTTTTTTTTTTTTTTTACACGTGTGGAAATTTTTTTTTTTACTCTTTCACTTTGTCCCAGGGGGGGACATCACAGATCACTGATCTGACAGTGTGCACTGACAAACAGCCGGGCAGGATTAGAGCTGCAGCTGCAGCCTGCTCCTGACCTGGAAGTGCTCCCTGCAGGACCCGGATGCAGTACGGTGAGTACATCATTATTTGGAATATCATGATTAAGGGAGCTTAGTCTGCAGAAACGGGTCGGGTTTCAAACCCATTCGGTTTTGTGCTGAAGTTCGTATCCTCTATGTTACAAGTTTTGTGAATAAAGAAATTTTATCTTCACGGATTCGGTGGATCTGGACATCTTTCAGTCTCTCACCTAGCCAAATCAGTTCTCATATTGTGCACTGATGAGGGCCAATAGCATGTAACACAATGTCAGCAAACTGAAAGTCTGATTTTGGCTTTCATCCTATGTCATATTGCAAGACTCTTTAAAGAGTTGCGTGACTTGTAGGATTGCTGCTTCCAACAGGTGGTGGTATAGAGTTCAAGTTCTCTTTCTTTCTGAAGAGGCAGTTTTTATCTAAACACTCCTAGCCAGTCTTGGATGTTTTTAGCTATATGGAGGACCCAAGACCTTTGATTTAATGCATCCTGTGCTATACGCAGCAGCACAGTTGCTCAGTGGCTAGCACTAGAGTTGAGCGACCTTGACCTTTTTAGAGTCGAGCCGGGTTTCGCGAAACCCGACTATCTCAAAAGTCAAGTCGAGTGGAATCGGCCGATTATCGCGAAAAGTCGGGGATCGACGAGTGAGTAGAGGCCAGGCAAACATGTACAGAGCCCATTTTAATGGCAAAAACATCCATTCTTGTTACTGAAGCTTGTCAATCTCAATTTAGCTTATAATAATTGTAAGGCATTTGAAATTGGGGGTCATTTGGCTAAAATTGTGGGGGGTAGGGCTGGTTCAAGTAATTAGTGGGCCCAGTAAATCTGGACCACGTCACGGCAGTGGAGCAGGGAGAGGTAAGTATTTCAACTTTGCAAGTGCTGTGATCCTGAGCAAGCAGGGGGGGGCCACTCGTTGGCATTGGCACTGGCACAGGGCCCCTCAAAGTACAGCGGTGTGTTTGCACGGCGGGGGCGCCTTCCACCGGCAGCAACACTTTTGCGTACTATGAAGGGCCCTGTGCCAGTGACGTCGCCAACGAGTATTCCTCCCCCCACCTGATGAAGGAACCTGCACCTTCATCTGCACCTTCCTCTTTGTCCCCGTGTAAGGGGGTATGGTATGCGGGAAGGGGGACCTGACTTTCAGCAGGGTCACAATCTTGCAGTGTAGCGTGCACGGGGAATGTTGCATTATGGGTCAATGTACCAGCAGACTCATCAATCACTGGCTGGGCAATGGGCAGGATGAGGGGGAAACAGATATGGGCCCTAAGAATAAAGTGGGCTAAATGCAGTTCAAAGTTGGTAACAGGACTAACCAGGGGGCATTGTTTTGTTCAGTGGAGGACAACTGGAATGAGAGGCTGACACAGAGAGTAGGCCCAAATCAGTAAGTATTCTAAATGCAGTTCAAAATTGGCAACAGTAGTAAAGCGGCGGCACAGCTTTGTTCACTGTAGGAGAACGGCAAGTAGCAGCAGACACAGATAGAAGGCCCCAACCCAACTAGTAGGCCTAATGCAGTGTTGTTTTCAACAACTACTAAACGAGAGCCAGAAGATTGAAGCAATGGAGAGGCAACCTGGGGAACACCTTGGAGTGGAACACACCGTCTCTACACCCCATACCCAATTTGTAGGCCTAATGCAGTGTAGTTTTCAACAGCTACTAAACGAGAGTCAGAAGATTGAAGCAATGGCGAGGAAACCTGGGGAACACCTTGGAGCGGCAGACACCGTTAGTAGCCCCTACCGAAGTAGTAGCCCCAATGCAGTTTTCACATTCCTAGAGGCTGAAAACCAGACTATTGACGCTCAGCTTTTTTCAAAGGAGGACAGCTGTATTGAGTAGCGCAGACAGACACAGGTAGTAGGCCTTAAACCAAAAATGTGGCTCAATGCAGTTTAAAAAAGGTTACAGGGGTACACAGGCAGCATTGGTCTGGTCAGTGGAGGACTATTTCAATTATGGACAGCAGACAGACTTTGTATGCCTACTATTAAAAAAGGATGCTCTATGCAATTAAAAATAGGTTCCAGGGGTACACGGGCAGCAGTGGTGTGGTCAGTGGAGGAGTATTGGAAGGAGGGACCACAAACAGGCGTAGTAGGCCTAACATAACAACATTTGTCTGTAGGCACTTTAAAATTGGTTCCAGGGGTACACGGGCAGCAGTGGTGTGGTCAGCGGAGGACAATTTGAATTAGGGACTGCAGACAGACTTTGTAGGCTGTCCCCTGTGGACCATGCATCCAACAGATTAACCCAGTGCGCCGTAATGGACACGTACTTTTTGTGGACATGCCTACTGGTCCATGCGTCTCTTTTCAGGTGCACCTTTCTACAGTTTGATTGCCTGAGTGCTATGACAATGCAGACTTTTTCATGCCGGTGGAGGACTGGAATGGCATTTCTCGCAAAAGAAGTGTCGACTGGGTAGCTTGAACCGTGGTACAGCGTAGTTCATCTGGGCTTTATAAATATAAAACAAAGAAATAACGGTGGCTCCATGCACTTTCAGCTGGGTTCCAGGGGTACACGGCCAGCATTGGTCTGGTCAGTGGAGAACTATTGGAAGGAGGACCCGCAGACAGGCTTCAAAGGCATAACATAATAAAATTGTGCTGTAGGCACTTTATAATTGGTTCAAGGGGTACACGGGCAGCAGTGGACAGGTCACTGGAGGACTAGTGGAAGGAGGGACCGCAGACAGGCTTCGAAGGCCTAACATAATAAAATTGGGCTGTAGGCACTTTAAAATTTGGTTCCAGGGGTACACGGGCAGCAGTGGTCTGATCAGTTGAGGACTAGTGGAAGGAGGGACCGCAGACAGGCTTCGAAGGCCTAACATAATAAAATTGGGCTGTAGGCACTTTATAATTGGTTCCAGGGGTTCACGGGCAGCAGTGGTCTGGTCAGTGGAGGACTAGTGGAAGGAGGGACCGCAGACAGGCTTCGAAGGCCTAACATAATAACATTGGGCTGTAGGCACTTTAAAATTGGTTCCAGGGGTACACGGGCAGCAGTGGTCTGGTCAGTGGAGGACTAGTGGAAGGAGGGACCGCAGACAGGCTTCGAAGGCCTAACATAATAAAATTGGGCTGTAGGCACTTTCAAATTGGTTCCAGGGGCACACGGGCAGCAGTAGACAGGTCAGTGAAGGCCTATTGGAAGGAGTGACCGCAGACAGGCTTCGAAGGCCTAACATAATAAAATATGGCTGTAGGCACTTTAAAATTGGTTCCAGGGGCACACGGGCAGCAGTAGACAGGTCAGTGGAGGCCTAGTGGAAGGAGGAACCGCAGACAGGCTTCGAAGGCCTAACATAATAAAATGTGGCTGTAGGCACTTTAAAATTGGTTCCAGGGGCATACGGGCAGCAGTAGACAGGTCAGTGGAGGCCTAGTGGAAGGAAGGACCGTAGACAGGCTTCGAAGGCCTAACATAATAAAATGTGGCTGTAGGCACTTTAAAATTGGTTCCAGGGGCACACGGGCAGCAGTAGACAGGTCAGTGGAGGCCTAGTGGAAGGAGGGACTGCAGACAGACTTCGAAGGCCTAACATAATAAAATTGGGCTGTAGGCACTTTAAAATTGGTTCCAGGGGTACACGGGCAGCAGTGGTCTGATCAGTGGAGGACTAGTGGAAGGAGGGACCGTAGACAGGCTTCGAAGGCCTAACATAATAAAATTGGGCTGTAGGCACTTTATAATTGGTTCCAGGGGTACACGGGCAGCAGTGGTCTGGTCAGTGGAGGACTAGTGGAAGGAGGGACCGCAGACAGGCTTCGAAGGCCTAACATAATAAAATTGGGCTGTAGGAACTTTCAAATTGGTTCCAGGGGTACACGGGCAGCAGTAGACAGGTCAGTGGAGGCCTAGTGGAAGGAGGGACCGCAGACAGGCTTCAAAGGCCTAACATAATAAAATATGGCTGTAGGCACTTTAAAATTGGTTCCAGGGGCACACGGGCAGCAGTAGACAGGTCAGTGGAGGCCTAGTGGAAGGAGGGACTGCAGACAGACTTCGAAGGCCTAACATAATAAAATTGGGCTGTAGGCACTTTAAAATTGGTTCCAGGGGTACACGGGCAGCAGTGGTCTGATCAGTGGAGGACTAGTGGAAGGAGGGACCGTAGACAGGCTTCGAAGGCCTAACATAATAAAATTGGGCTGTAGGCACTTTATAATTGGTTCCAGGGGTACACGGGCAGCAGTGGTCTGGTCAGTGGAGGACTAGTGGAAAGAGGGACCGCAGACAGGCTTCGAAGGCCTAACATAATAAAATTGGGCTGTAGGAACTTTCAAATTGGTTCCAGGGGTACACGGGCAGCAGTAGACAGGTCAGTGGAGGCCTAGTGGAAGGAGGGACCGCAGACAGGCTTCGAAGGCCTAACATAATAAAATATGGCTGTAGGCACTTTAAAATTGGTTCCAGGGGCACACGGGCAGCAGTAGACAGGTCAGTGGAGGCCTATTGGAAGGAGGGACCGCAGACAGGCTTCGAAGCCCTAACATAATAAAATATGGCTGAAGTCACTTTAAAATTGGTTCCAGGGGCTCACGGGCAGCAGTAGACAGGTCAGTGGAGGCCTAATAGAAGGAGGGACCGCAGACAGGCTTCGAAGGCATAACATAATAAAATGTGGCTGTAGGCATTTTAAAATTGGTTCCAGGGGTACACGGGCAGCAGTGGTTTGATCAGTGGAGGACTAGTGGAAGGAGGGACCGCAGACAGGCTTCGAAGGCCTAACATAATAAATTGGGCTGTAGGCACTTTATAATTGCTTCCAGGGGTACACGGGCAGCAGTGGTCTGGTCAGTGGAGGACTAGTGGAAGGAGGGACCGCAGACAGGCTTCGAAGGCCTAACATAATAAAATTGGGCTGTAGGCACTTTCAAATTGGTTCCAGGGGCACACGGGCAGCAGTAGACAGGTCAGTGGAGGCCTAGTGGAAGGAGGGACCGCAGACAGGCTTTAAAGGCCTAACATAATAAAATGTGGCTGTAGGCACTTTCAAATTGGTTCCAGGGGTACACGGGCAGCAGTAGACAGGTCAGTGGAGGCCTAGTGGAAGGAGGGACCGCAGACAGGCTTCGAAGGCCTAACATTATAAAATGTGGCTGTAGGCACTTTAAAATTGGTTCCAGGGGTACACGGGCAGCAGTGGTCTGATCAGTGGAGGACTAGTGGAAGGAGGGACCGCAGACAGGCTTCGAAGGCCTAACATAATAAAATTGGGCTGTAGGCACTTTATAATTGGTTACAGGGGTACACGGGCAGCAGTGGTCTGGTCAGTGGAGGACTAGTGGAAGGAGGAACCGCAGACAGGCTTCGAAGGCCTAACATAATAAAATTGGGCTGTAGGCACTTTCAAATTGGTTCCAGGGGCACACGGGCAGCAGTAGACAGGTCAGTGGAGGCCTAGTGGAAGGAGGGACCGCAGACAGGCTTTGAAAGCCTAACATAATAAAATTGGGCTGTAGGCACTTTAAAATTGGTTCCAGGGGTACACGGGCAGCAGTGGTCTGATCAGTGGAGGACTAGTGGAAGGAGGGACCGCAGACAGGCTTCGGAGGCCTTACATAATAAAATTGGGCTATATGCACTTTATAATTGGTTCCAGGGGTACACGTGCAGCAGTGGTCTGGTCAGTGGAGGACTAGTGGAAGGAGGGACCGCAGACAGGCTTCGAAGGCCTAACATAATAAAATTGGGCTGTAGGCACTTTCAAATTGGTTCCAGGGGTACACGGGCAGCAGTAGACAGGTCAGTGGAGGCCTAGTGGAAGGAGGGACCGCAGACAGGCTTCGAAGGCCTAACATAATAAAATATGGCTGTAGGCAGTTTAAAATTGGTTCCAGGGGCACACGGGCAGCAGTAGACAGGTCAGTGGAGGCCTAGTGGAAGTAGGGACCGCAGACAGGCTTCTAAGGCCTAACATAATAAAATTGGGCTGTAGGCACTTTAAAATTGGTTTCAGGGGCACACGGGCAGCATTGGTGTTGTCAGCGTAGGCCGATTGTAATGAGTGTCTGCCAGTTAGTAGTCCCAAACAATAAATACATGTTAATGTCTCGCATTACAACAAAACGAAAACACAAAAGGGTGCAATCATTAGGTACAGGGGTGGGCTCCTCTGCGTAGTTTAAGACCTAGTAATTTGACGCAAAGTATTTACTTGGGTAAATATAGGACACGGCCCCTGACTATGTTAAGTACCATCATATATATCAACACAATGGTATTGTCAGTGGCAGGAATTTAAGGATGTCAGCGCATAGACTAAACATTGGTGGAACTGTGAGAGATAATTGTGCAAGTGGTAGAGCAATGTTTGAGCTGGGGGTGGGGGAACACTCTTGTGGCCGGCGGTACAGGCCCAGGGCCCCTCATGTTACAACAGTGTGTCTGACGTTGGGTGCGCACCACCATCGCCAGAGACACTTTATTGTACTATGAGGGACCCAGTGGCAGTGCCGTCGACCAAAAGCGGGCACACCCACCTCTTCAGACAAACAGCACTCTCACGGTTGCTTGCGCCAAGTGGTGATACCACGGCCCCGTGTGGGCAGTTTGGCCATTTAGGGAGGTGTAAACATGTCGTATGCTGGACAATCAGCTGCTGCAAATTACAAGATTGGTAAAGTCATTCAGAGTTGTCCACAGGCAATACCTTTTCCTAGGAAAGCTAGGTGTCGGCCGGGCAAGGTGGGGCAAAAGAATTCGAAATCCAGTTGTGGTTCATTTTAATGAAGGTTAGATCATCAACATTTTGGGTAGCCAGACGAGTCCTTTTTTCGGTTAATATTGAACCTGCAGCACTGAATACTCTTTCTGATAGGACACTAGCTGCCGGGCAAGCAAGCTCCTGCAATGCATATTCTGCCAATTCTGGCCAGGTGTCTAATTTGGATGCCCAGTAATCAAATGGGAATGACGGTTGAGGTAGAACATCGATAAGGGATGAAAAATAGTTAGTAACCATACTGGACAAATGTTGTCTCCTGTCACTTTGAATTGATGCAGCAGTACCTGTCCTGTCTGCGGTCATAGCAAAATCACTCCACAACCTGGTCATAAAACCCCTCTGTCCAACGCCACTTCTGATTTCTGCACCTCTAACACTTCTGGTCTGCTGCCCCCTGCAGCTCGTGTGAGAACGATCACGGGCGCTGTGTGCTGGGAATGCCTGAAGCAAACGGTCAACAAGAGTTCATTGTTTGGTTGCTAATATTAGTTCCAAGTTCTCATGTGGCATAATATTTTGCAATTTGCCTTTATAGTGAGGATCAAGGAGGCAGGCCAACCAGTAATCGTCATCGTTCATCATTTTCGTAATGCGTGTGTCCCTTTTTGAGGATAGTTAAGGCATAATCCGCCATGTGTGCCAAAGTTCCAGTTGTCAAATCTGCGGTTGTGCTTGGTTGAGAGGCAGTTTCAGGCAAATCTACGTCACTTGTGTCCCTCAAAAAACCAGAACCCGGCCTTGCCACGCCACCAATTTCCAGTGGCCCCGGAGAAGCTTCCTCATTAAAAAAATACTCATCCCCATCATCCTCCTCGTCCTCCTCCTCCTGTTCGCCCACTACCTCGTCCTGTACACTGCCCTGACCAGACAATGGCTGACTGTCATCAAGGCTTTCCTCTTCCTCGGCTGCAGATGCCTGCTCCTTTAGGTGCGTCAAACTTTGCATCAGCAGACGCATTAGGGGGATGCTCATGCTTATTATGGCGTTGTCTGCACTAACCAGCCGTGTGCATTCCTCAAAACACTGAAGGACTTGACACATGTCTTGTATCTTCGACCACTGCACACCTGACAACTCCATGTCTGCCATCCTACTGCCTGCCCGTGTATGTGTATCCTCCCACAAAAACATAACAGCCCGCCTCTGTTCGCACAGTCTCTGAAGCATGTGCAGTGTTGAGTTCCACCTTGTTGCAACGTCTATGATTAGGCGATGCTGGGGAAGGTTCAAAGACTGCTGATAGGTCTGCATACGGCTGGAGTGTACGGGCGAACGGCGGATATGTGAGCAAAGTCCGCGCACTTTGAGGAGCAGGTCGGATAACCCCGGATAACTTTTCAGGAAGCACTGCACCACCAGGTTTAAGGTGTGAGCCAGGCAAGGAATGTGTTTCAGTTGGGAAAGGGAGATGGCAGCCATGAAATTCCTTCCGTTATCACTCACTACCTTGCCTGCCTCTAGATCTACTGTGCCCAGCCACGACTGCGTTTCTCTCTGCAAGAACTCGGACAGAACTTCCGCGGTGTGTCTGTTGTCGCCCAAACACTTCATAGCCAATACAGCCTGCTGACACTTGTCAGTAGTTGCCCCATAATGGGACAACTGGTGTGCAACAGTGCCAGCTGCGGATGGAGTGGTTTGGCGACTGCGGTCTGTGGACAAGCTCTCGCTTCTGCAGAAGGACCATGAGGAGGAGGAGGAGGGGGTGCGAACACCTACAGCCAACTGTTTCCTAGACCGTGGGCTAGGCAGAACTGTCCCGAAATTGATGTCCTCTGTGGACCCTGCATCCACAACATTCACCCAGTGTGCCGTGATGGACACGTAACGTCCCTGGCCATGCCTACTGGTCCATGCATCTGTTGTCAGGTGCACCTTTGTACTCACAGATTGCCTGAGTGCATGGACGATGCGCTCTTTAACATGCTGGTGGAGGGCTGGGATGGCTTTTCTCGAAAAGAAGTGTTGACTGGGTAGCTCGTAGCGTGGTTCAGCGTAGTCCATCAGGGCTTTGAAAGCTTCGCTTTCAACTAACCGGTAGGGCATCATCTCTAACGAGATTAGTCTAGCTATGTGGGCGTTCAAACCCTGTGTATGCGGATGCGAGGATAAGTACTTCCTTTTTCTAACCAGAGTCTCATGTAGGGTGAGCTGGACTGGAGAGCAGGAGATCGTGGAACTAGCGGGTGTGCCGGTGGACATGGCAGACTGAGAGACGGTTGGAGACGGTATTGTTTCCGCCGGTGCCCTAGATGCAGTGTTTCCTACTACGAAACTGGTGATTCCCTGACCCTGACTGCTTTGGCCTGGCAAAGAAACCTGCACAGATACTGTAGGTGGTGCGGAAAATGGTGGCCTTAGAGTGACGGCAGGGATGTAGCGTTGCTGACTAGCTTCATTGGCCGAGGGTGCTACAACCTTTAGGGACGTTTGTTAGTTAGTCCAGGCTTGCAAATGCATGGTGGTTAAATGTCTATGCATGCAACTTGTATTGAGACTTTTCAGATTCTGACCTCTGCTTAAGGTAGTTGAACATTTTTGACAGATGACTTTGCGCTGATCAATTGGATGTTGTTTAAAAAAATGCCAGGCTGCACTCTTTCGAGCCTCGGATCCCTTTTCAGGCATTGCAGACTGAGGTTTAACCGGATGGCCACGCTGTCCTCCAACAGGTTTTGGCTTTGCCACGTGTTTTGTCCCATCTACGGGCCCGGCAGATGGAACCTGTTGCGATGTTGATGCCTGCTGCGGCCCCTCCTCCTCCGCTTCAGAACTACTGCTGCCTGCACCCTGTTCCCCCAATGGCTGCCAATCGGGGTCAACAACTGGGTCATCTATAACCTCCTCTTCTAGCTCGTGCGCAACTTCGTCTGTGTCACCGTGTAAGTCGGTGGCACAGCGTTCGTGATGGGGCAACATAGTCTCATCAGGGTCTGATTCTGGATCAGTACCCTGCGAGGGCAATGTTGTGGTCTGAGTCAAAGGACCAGCATAGTAGTCTGGTTGTGGCTGTGCATCAGTGCACTCCATGTCAGATTCAACTTGTAATGGGCATGACCTGTTAACTGTTTCACTTTCTAAGACAGGGACGGTATGTGTAAAGAGCTCCATGGAGTAACCCGTTGTGTCGCCTGCTGCATCCTTCTCTGTTGTTGTTTTTGCTGAAGAGGACAAGGAAGCGACTTGTCCCTGACCGTGAACATCCACTAACGACGCGCTGCTTTTACATTTACCAGTTTCAAAAGAGGAGGCAAAAGAGCTAGAGGCTGAGTCAGCAAGGTAAGCCAAAACTTGCTCTTGCTGCTCCGGCTTTAAAAGCGGTTTTCCTACTCCCAGAAAAGGGAGCATTCGAGGCCTTCTGTAGCCAGACGACGAACCTGGCTCCACAGCTCCAGACTTAGGTGCAATATTTTTTTTCCCACGACCACCTGATGCTCCACTACCACTACCATCATTACCAGCTGACAATGAACGCCCACGGCCACGACCTCTTCCACCAGACTTCCTCATTGTTTTAAAAACTTAACCAAAGTAACAGTATTTGTTGCTGTCAAACAACTTACACGGTGAGCTATAACTTCAGTATGATTTAGATATCCCTTTACAGGTGGGTAAGACTGCAAGGAAAATCAGGCACAATGTTACACACTCTGTTTTCGGTGGCACCAAATGAGAGAGATGCCACACACGCAGGACTGTCACTCAAGCACAAATGTCAATATTGATCTCCCACTTTTTTTTTTTTTTTTTTCAGGGAGAATTTAGAAACCAAAAAAAAAAAAAATAGGCTTTCGATTGCCCACTATTTGAGAGACAGTGATGGCACACCCAGGAGTCAGGAATGGCACACAAGCAGAAAGGCCAATATTAATCTCCTACTGATTTTTTTTTATTTTTTCAGGGAGACTTTAGAAACCAAATAAAAAAAATTGATTTTTTCAGGGAGAATTTAGAAACCAAATAAAAAAAAATAGGCTTTCTATGGCCCACTATTTGAGAGACAGAGATGGCACACCCAGGAGTCAAGACTGGCACACAAGCAGAAAGGCCAATATTAATCTCCCACTGATTTTTTTTTTATTTTTTCAGGTAGAATTTAGAAACCAAATAAAAAAAAATAGGCTTTCTATGGCCCACTATTTGAGAGAGAGAGATGGCACACCCAGGAGTCAGGAGTGGCACACAAGCAGAAAGGCCAATATTAATCTCCCACTGATATTTTTTTTATTTTTCCAGGGAGAATTTAGAAACCAAATTAAAAAAAATAGGCTTTCGATGGCCCACTATTTGAGAGACAGAGATGGCACACTCAGGAGTCAGGAATGGCACACAAGCAGAAAGGCCAATATTAATCTCCCACTGATTTTTTTTTATTTTTTCAGGGAGACTGTAGAAACCAAATTAAAAAAAATGATTTTTTTAGGGAGAATTTAGAAACCAAATAAAAAAAATTGATTTTTTTCAGGGAGAATTTAGAAACCAAATAAAAAAAAATAGGCTTTCTATGGCCCACTATTTGAGAGAGATGGCACACCCAGGAGTCAAGACTGGCACACAAGCAGAAAGGCCAATATTAATCTCCCACTGATTTTTTTTTATTTTTCCAGGGAGAATTTAGAAACTAAATAAAAAAAAAAATAGGCTTTCTATGGCCCACTATTTGAGAGACAGAGATGGCACACCCAGGAGTCAGGAATGGCACACAAGCAGAAAGGCCAATATTAATCTCCCACTGATTTTTTTTTATTTTTTCAGGGAGAATTTAGAAACCAAAAAAAATAAAAAATAAATAGGCTTTCTATGGCTCAATATTTGAGAGAGAGTGATGGCACACCCAGGAGTCAGGAGTGGCACACAAGTAGAAAGGCCAATATTAATCTCCCACTGATTTTTTTTTATTTTTTCAGGGAGAATTTAGAAACCAAATAAAAAAAAAAAGGCTTTCTATGGCCCACTATTTGAAAGAGAGATGGCACACTCAGGACTGGCACACAAGCCCAAAGGCCAATATTAATCTCCCACAGTTTTTTTTTTCAGGGAGAATTTATAAACCCCCCC
Organism: Ranitomeya imitator; assembly: GCF_032444005.1. Lineage (NCBI taxonomy): Eukaryota > Metazoa > Chordata > Amphibia > Anura > Dendrobatidae > Ranitomeya > Ranitomeya imitator. The sequence continues at coordinate 384,479,244 of NC_091284.1, forward strand.
CCCCAAAAAAAAAAACAGAAAAATAAAAAGGCTTTCTATGGCCTACTATGTGAGAGAGATGGCACACACAGAGATGGCACTCTAGCAGAAATGCCAATCTTAATCTCCCACAACTTATTTTTTTAGGGAGAATTAAAAAAAAAAAAAAACAGGGACTGTCCTACAATTACTATCTCCCTGCAGTAATCTCAGCCAGGTATGGCAGGCAGCAATAAGGAGTGGACTGATGCACAAATTAAATAAAAAGTGTGGACAAACAAACAAGATAGCTGTGCAGAAAGGAAGGAACAACAGGATTTGTGCTTTGAAAAAAGCAGTTGGTTTGCACAGCGGCGTACACACAGCAATGCAGCTATCAGGGAGCCTTCTAGGGCAGCCCAATGAGCTACAGCGCTGAGGAAAAAAAATGTAGCTTCCACTGTCCCTGCAAACAAAGGTGGTGTTGGACAGTGGAAATCGCTACAGCACAAGCGGTTTGGTGGTTAATGGACCCTGCCTAACGCTATCCCTGCTTCTGACGAAGCGGCAGCAACCTCTCCCTATGCTCAGATAAGCAGCAGTAAGATGGCGATCGGCGGGAACGCCCCTTTATAGCCCCTGTGACGCCGCAGAAAGCAAGCCAATCACTGCAATGCCCTTCTCTAAGATGGTGGGGACTGAGACCTATGTCATCACGCCGCCCACACTCTGCGTCCACCTTCATTGGCTGAGAAATGGCGCTTTTCGTGTCATTGAAACGCGACTTTGGCGCGAAAGTCGCGTACCGCATGGCCGACCCCACACAGGGGTCGGGTCGGGTTTCATGAAACCTGACTTTGCCAAAAGTCGGCGACTTTTGAAAATGAACGATCCGTTTCGCTCAACCCTAGCTAGCACTGTTGCTTTGCAGCGCTGTAGTCCTGGTTTCATATTCCATCTAGGACAGCATCTGCAAGGAGATTGTACAGTTAAAGGCCAGAAATATTTGGACAGTGACACAATTTTCGCGAGTTGGGCTCTGCATGCCACCACATTGGATTTGAAATGAAACCTCTACAACAGAATTCAAGTGCAGATTGTAACGTTTAATTTGAAGGGTTGAACAAAAATATCTGATAGAAAATGTAGGAATTGTACAAATTTCTTTACAAACACTCCACATTTTAGGAGGTCAAAAGTAATTGGACAAATAAACATAACCCAAACAAAATATTTTTATTTTCAATATTTTGTTGCAAATCCTTTGGAGGCAATCACTGCTTAAAGTCTGGAACCCATGGACATCACCAAACGCTGGGTTTCCTCCTTCTTACGCTACGTTCAGACTAGCGTTGCGCGCCGCTGCGTCGGCGACGCAACGCACGACGCACAAAAAAACGCGGCAAAACGCACGCAAAAACGCTGCATTTTGCGACGCGTGCGTCGTTTTTTGCCGAAAATCGGACGCAAGAAAAATGCAACTTGTTGCGTTTTCTTGGTCCGACGCTAGCAGCAAAAAAGACGCAAGTGTTGCAAAACGCAACACACAAAAACGCATGCGTCCCCCATGTTAAACATAGGGGCGCATGACGCGTGCGTTGCCGCTGCGTCGCCCGACGCTAAGGCGACGCACACTAGCAGAACGCTAGTGTGAACGTAGCCTTAATGCTTTGCCAGGCCTTTACAGCCGCAACCTTCAGGTCTTGCTTGTTTGTGGGTCTTTCCGTCTTAAGTCTGGATTTCAGCAAGTGAAATGCATGCTCAATTGGGTTTAGATCTGGAGATTGACTTGGCCATTGCAGAATGTTCCACTTTTTGGCACTCATGAACTCCTGGGTAGCTTTGGCTGTATGCTTGGGGTCATTGTCAATCTGTACTATGAAGCGCCGTCCAATCAACTTTGCAGCATTTGGCTGAATCTGGGCTGAAAGTATATCCCGGTACACTTCAGAATTCATCCGGCTACTCTTGTCTGCTCTTATGTCATCAATAAACACAAGTGACCCAGTGCCATTGAAAGCCATGCATGCCCATGCCATCACGTTGCCTCCACCATGTTTTACAGAGGATGTGGTGTGCCTTGGATCATGTGCCGTTCCCTTTCTTCTCCAAACTTTTTTCTTCCCATCATTCTGGTACAGGTTGATCTTTGTCTCATCTGTCCATAGAATACTTTTCCAGAACTGAACTGGCTTCTTGAGGTGTTTTTCTGCAAATTTAACTCTGGCCTGTCTATTTTTGGTATTGATGAATGGTTTGCATCTAGATGTGAACCCTTTGTATTTACTGTCATGGAGTCTTCTCTTTACTGTTGACTTAGAGACAGATACACCTACTTCACTGAGAGTGTTCTGGACTTCAGTTGATGTTGTGAACGGGTTCTTCTTCACCAAATTAAGTGTGCGGCGATCATCCACCACTGTTGTCATCCGTGGACGCCCAGGCCTTTTTGAGTTCCCAAGCTCACCAGTCAATTCCTTTTTTCTCAGAATGTACCCAACTGTTGATTTTGCTACTCCAAGCATGTCTGCTATCTCTCTGATGGATTTTTTCTTTTTTTTCAGCCTCAGGATGTTCTGCTTCACCTCAATTGAGAGTTCCTTTGACCGCATGTTGTCTGCTCACAGCAACAGCTTCCAAATGCAAAACCACACACCTGGAATCCACCCCTGACCTTTTAACTACTTCATTGATTACAGGTTAACGAGGGAGACGCCTTCAGAGTTAATTGCAGCCCTTAGAGTCCATTGTCCAATTACTTTTGGTCCCTTGAAAAAGAGGACGCTATGCATTACAGAGCTATGATTCCTAAACCCTTTCTCCGATTTGGATGTGGAAACTATCATATTGCAGCTGGGAGTGTGCACTTTCAGCCCATATTATATATATAATTGTATTTCTGAACATGTTTTTGTAAACAGCTAAAATAACAAAACTTGTGTCACTGTCCAAATATTTCTGGCCCTAACTGTATGTTCTTCTTGTGGTTGCATGGGTTACCTCCAGGTACTTTGGTTTCCTCCCACACTCCAAGACATACTGATAGGGAATTTAGATTGTGAGCCTCATTGATGACAGCAATAATAATGTATGTAAAGTGCTTTGGAATATGATAGCACTATATAAGCAATGCATAATAAATAAATAAATAAAGGTTCAGCAAAGCAGCCCCAAAACGTAATAAAGTCTTCTATTTCTCACAGTAAGTTCAATAATTTTTTTCTTTTCATGCTTCATTATTGCCTCTCTGAATATAGCTCATATGACTTGCTAAAAAGCTCCAGTTTTTTTTATCTGTCTAAAGGACATACTCCTAGAAGCTTTGCGGATTGTCAAAATGACAGATTGGCAAATTCCAGTCTCACTTTTTTATCATTTGCTTTCAACAGTGGTCTCCTCCTTTGTTGTCTTCCATAAGGTCTATTTTGGTTAAGACATCAATAAATGGTACAATCTGACATCAATGTGCCTTAAATTTGGAGTTCACTTCTTATCTCTTTGGAAGTTATGAGCTTATTGCTTACCATTTGCATTATCTGTCTCTTCAATTTGTCATCAATTTTCCTCTTGCGGCCACCTCCAGGGTTACGGTCTACAGTCCCATAGAACGGGCTACAGTCCGATAGACTATAAATTTCTGAATAGTATGTGCAACTATAGTAGCAGGAACATCAAGCTGAAGGCTTGAAAGAGAAAGACGTGAAAGGCGTGAAAGAGAAAGACTATCCACAAACACATCAGAGCTAAGGACGAATAGGAGCACATTCCATGACTCCATGCCGACACATTGAAAATGGTGTGGACTAATGTGTCTTTGAATAAAGACCTACGGGCATAAGGACTTGTGGGTGGCAACACAGGGTGGATTTCCCATCCAGTCATTCAAGCACTCCCGTAAACTGTGTAAGACCCAGTATTACCTAAGGTGCCCCTTCATAGAGGAAACATCTCCACACATCTTTTGGGACTGCTATTTTGAACAGCACCTTTTTGGTTGCCCTTGAGGATGACCTGAGGAACTCTGTCCCCAGAGCAAGCTTATCTTACAATATGGTACTTTAGAGACTCATTCCTATGGTTTATACAGTTGGAGCCATCCTGGAAGCTTGGTGTTAGATGTCGAGTTCCCGCCGCTGCACAGGGGGAATCTCGAGCCATCTCTACTGCGGTCTCCCATTCTCCTCCAGCCGCAGTGGAGCCTGCTCAGCAGAAACGTCAGTCCCAGCGTCTGGCTCAAGCTGATACTGAGCGGCTGGTTACTGCTGTCCTTCCAGGCTCAGCCATTGTAACCAGTACTGATCAGTGGCTAGCAGGCATCCCTGGGACTAAGTCCTGCTTTTATTCTTCTGGGCATGCCCAAGGGACGACCTCTCATTGGAGGTCGGGGTCACATGCTCAGGTCCTGTGGCAGCTCCTATTGGACCACTAGGAAGGTCCTGGAGAGCTTTCGCTGTAAAAGATTTGCATGTCCGCACGGCCATGGGCTAGTATAGACTTATTATTGTGTGTGTGTGGATGTATGCCTGTCAATGGATGAAATTTCAAAATCATTCCCATCCCTAGTGTTGTTGACTGTTCACGAATGGTGGAAGCTACCTAGTTGAAAAGAAAAAAAAGGTTCCAGCTTCTCCCAGGTAAAATAAAAATGCTTTATTGCTGTGACATGATTAAAATACAAAAAGCTCCCGAGACATCACCATGACAGTGTACGAAGCTACCTGGTGCCTGACAGTGCTATCCCGCACAGCTAGCACACGATACAGCATCTGATAGCAGTGACAGCCAGTGCTGCGCCATGCGCTAATAGAGCACTTTCCTGGCCCAAGTCTGGGTGGTTAGTGGCGTCCGCCAGAGTGGCACTGCACACACTCTTGTGCAGTAAATTATTAGTTCTGTTAATCTCTGACACCCCAGTAGCGATGTCGAGCGCAAGAGGTCTAGAGGAACTCTTTCCCCAAGTCTTGGGACAGAGTTCTGTGACTCTTTGCTTGCGCTCTTTGTGCGGTACCGCAGCCCTGTAATGCAACAGGGTTCACTTCCTTCATACCGGGTGAAGCTAACTCGTGTGAGTATCCATATTATACCGCCATATAGTCCATCATTACTCAGCAGCAGGATCCATCTCTGCACGGTGGATCTCGGGCTGTGAATGCACCTTATACCATCCTTATAATTATTTGGTGCATTCCACTAGCCCTAACATTATACTAGCGCCAGGGTTTGGCTAGTAATGGTGGACGAACAGCGACTGAAGTGGTACATCCAGCAGTTTGAGGGCAGGTTGGTGGCTCTCGAGCTCACAACCTTTGCTGTGGATGTTACTGCAGTAGCTGTTCAGGCTGCTAGCGTGGCTGCAACTTGTTTGGCCACTGCCACCCCTGTTCTTACCTTATCCTGCCTCCTGCTGCCAAATAAGTACTCTGGCGGTAGCAAGTCATGCAGGGGATTCGTGAACCAGGGTGCGATACATCTTGAGCTTCTGGCTGCACATTTCCCCTCAGAGCAGGCTAAAGTGGGATTCATAATATCTCTCTTGTTCGACAGGGCGTTGGAGTGGGCTACACCGCTGTGGGATCATGACGATCATGTGGTGCAGAGTGCTCTGCAGTTCCTGACCACTCTGAAACATGTCTTTTTGGGACCTCAAGTCACCTATGATACGGCGCTCCAACTGCTGGCACTGACACAGGGCTCTGTTGTGAACAGGTAATTCAGAACCACAATGGACATAGAGGTTCAGAGCACACAAAGTGACCTGACATTTACCAAAAACATAAGACGAGCTCTGAGACTTGGAAACTCTGCTGACCGCAATCCCTAATCCTTTCACACCACACTAGAGGTAGCCGTGGATTGCGCCTAACGCTCCCTATGCAACTCGGCACAGCCTGAGAAACTAACTAGCCCTGAAGATAGAAAAATAAGCCTACCTTGCCTCAGAGAAATTCCCCAAAGGAAAAGGCAAGCCCCCACATATTAATGACTGTGAGTAAGATGAAAATACAAACACAGAGATGAAATAGATTTAGCAAAGTGAGGCCCGACTTACTGAATAGACCGAGGATAGGAAAGATAGCTTTGTGGTCAACACAAAAACCTACAAACAACCACGCAGAGGGGCAAAAAGACCCTCTGCACCGACTAACGGTACGGAGGTGCTCCCTCTGCGTCTCAGAGCTTCCAGGAAGCAAGAAAAACCAATATAGCAAGCTGGACAGAAAAAATAGCAAACAAAAAACAACACAAGCAAAACTTAGCTTATGCAGGATAGACAGGCCACAGGAACGATCCAGGAGGAAGCAAGACTAATACTAGAACATTGACTGGAGGCCAGGATCAAAGCACCAGGTGGAGTTAAATAGAGCAGCACCTAACGACTTAACCTCATCACCTGAGGAAGGAAACTCAGAAGCCGCAGTACCACTCTCATCCACCAAAGGAAGCTCACAGACAGAACCAGCCGAGGTACCACTGTTGACCACAGGAGGGAGCTTGGCCACAGAATTCACAACAGGGCTCATCCTTGCTCAGCCATTTTTCCGTCCACTTCCGGACTTTAGCATCTGAGCTGCACTGACTGGATAAATCCCTCATCCCTATGTTTTGGAGGGGCTGGCTGACCATGTGAAGGACGCTTTAACCACTAGGGAGATTCCCGCCACACTGGAGGAGCTAACAGCTGTATCAACTCGCATCGACCTTCGTTTTAATGCGTGAAGGCTGGAGAGAGCCCAGTGTAGGCAGAGGTTTCAGCTGGCTCCCACCTTCGCCATACCTCTTGAATCTCCGGTCCAGGCGTCTGAGCCACATGGGGCCATGGAGGTGTCACGTGCGGGATCTAAAGGTACGTCACACTCAGCAACTTTGCAACGAGAACAACAACGATCCGTGACGTTGCAGTGTCCTGGATAGCGATCTCGTTGTGTTTGACACGCAGCAGCAATCTGGATCCCGCTGTGCCATCGCTGGTCGGAGCTAGAGGTCCAGAACTTTATTACGTCGTCAGTTCGGTGTGTATCGTCATGTTTGACATCAAAAGCAATGATGCCAGCAACGTTTTACATGGAGCTAACAACCAGCGAGAACGATAAGTGAGTCACGGGTACGTCACTGGATCACTCCTGCATCGTTCTGGAGTTGCTCTGTTTGACGTCTCTACAGTGACCTAAACAGTGATGCTCCAGTGATCGGCTCGTTGTCTATATCGCTGCAGTGTCGCTGAGTGTGACAGTACCTTAAGTCTCGTATCGCTCGTGCACTCAAGGTCTGTCATGTCTGCCGGTGGTCAGGACATCCTGCCTCCAGATGTTCCCAGAGGTCGGGAAAACGTCAGCATCTAGTGGATGTAGGAGAAGGTACACTAGACACGGTGATGTTTTCCTCCAAACTGTCCTTCAAAGGGACAGTTACCTTTGGCCCATCCACTCTTACAGTCGAGCTTTGTGTGAATTCCGGAACGGAGGGGAATTTTATGTCCTCTGCCTTCGCCCAATGCCACGCAATACTCCTGGTGATGCTCGCCAAGATGGTGACTGTACGAGTGGTGAATGGGTCAACTATGCCCTTACAAATAACACACCAGGCCATCCTATTTACTTTATCCATGTTTCCATCCCATTAGGAGATTATCACCCTGCTAGTCATTCCCGAGTGAATTGATGAGGTTCTGTTAGGGATACCATGGCTACGCTATGACTCTCCTCATATAGAGTGGTCCTCTGGGAGAATTCTGGGATGGAGTGAATTTTGTGAGGGTAGATGTCTGAGGGAGTGCGTTCAGGTTGCTACTACTTAAGTACCCGCAGATCTTTCTTCTCTCCCCAAGAGAGACCCCATACGGATGTGTTCTCCAAAAGGGCTGTGGAGACCGTTCCACCCCACCGCCCCTATGACTGTCCTATTGACCTCTTGCCTGGTGCAGAGCCTCCCCGGGGTCGAGTCTATCCCCTATCTCTCCTGGAGACGGAGGCAATGACCCAATACATTCAGGAGAATCTGGCAGGGAGATTCATTAGGAAGTCAGTGTCACTATCAGGGGCGGTGTTTTTCTTCGTGCAGAAGAAAAATGGAAAACTACGTCCATGCATAGATTACAGGGGTCTTAACGCAATCACTGTTAAGAACAAATACCCTCTGCCTCTGATATCTGAGCTATTTGATAGGTTGCGGGGAGCGAGGGTATTTACTAAGCTTTATCTGTGGGGTGCTTACAACCTGATTCGCATCTGTGAGGGGGACGAATGCAAGACAGTATTTAACACTGTAAAATACTTCCCCATCTAAGAAAGATTGGCCTGCATACGTTTCTGCTGCCATGTCTTCATTTCAAATCCTATAAAAACATATTTGTTCAAAAAGTTATTTAACCCCTTTACCCCCAAGGGTGGTTTGCACGTCAATGACCAGGCCAATTTTTACAATTCTGACCACTGTCCCTTTATGAGATTATAACTCCGAAACGCTTCAACGGATCCTGGTGATTCTGACATTGTTTTCTCGTGACATATTGTACTTCATGATAGTGGTAAAATTTCTTTGATAGTACCTGCGTTTATTTGTGAAAAAAACGGAAATTTGGCGAAAATTTTGAAAATTTCGCAATTTTCAAACTTTGAATTTTTATGCAATTAAATCACAGAGATATGTCACACAAAATACTTAATAAGTAACATTTCCCACATGTCTCCTTTACATCAGCATAATTTTGGAACCAATTTTTTTTTTTGTTAGGGAGTTATAAGGGTTAAAAGTTGACCAGCAATTTCTCATTTTTACAACACCATTTTTTTTTAGGGACCACGTCTCATTTGAAGTCATTTTGAGGGGTCTATATGATAGAAAATGCCCAAGTGTGACACCATTCTAAAAACTGCACCCCTCAAGGTGCTCAAAACCACATTCAAGAAGTTTATTAACCCTTCAGGTGTTTAATAGGAATTTTTGGAATGTTTAAATAAAAATGAACATTTAACTTTTTTACACAAAAAATTTACTTCAGCTCCAATTTGTTTTATTTTACCAAGGGTAACAGGAGAAATTGGACCCAAAAAGTTGTTTTCCAATTTGTCCTGAGTACGCTGATACCCCATATGTGGCAGTAAACCACTGTTTGGGCGCATGGGAGAGCTCGGAAGGGAAGGAGCGCTATTTGACTTTTCAATGCAAAATTGACAGGAATTGAGATGGGACGCCATGTTGCGTTTGGAGAGCCACTGATGTGCCTAAACATTGAAACCCCCCACAAGTGACACCATATTGGAAAGTAGACCCCCTAAGGAACTTATCTGGATGAGTGGTGAGCACTTTGACCCACCATGTGCTTCACAGAAGTTTATAATGCAGAACCGTAAAAATAAAAAATCATATTTTTTCACAAAAATTATATTTTTGCCCCCAATTTTTTATTTTTCCAAGGGTAAGAGAAGAAATTGGACCTCAAAAGTTGTTGTCCAATTTGTCCTGAGTACGCTGATACCCCATATGTGGCAGTAAACCACTGTTTGGGCGCATGGGAGAGCTCGGAAGGGAAGGAGCGCAGTTTGACTTTTCAATGCAAAATTGACAGAAATTGAGATGGGACGCCATGTTGCGTTTGGAGAGCCACTGATGTGCCTAAACATTGAAACCCCCCACAAGTGACACCATTTTGGAAAGTAGACCCCCTAAGGAACTTATCTAGAGGTGTGGTGAGCACTTTGACCCACCAAGTGCTTCACAGAAGTTTATAATGCAGAACCGTAAAAATAAAAAATCATATTTTTTCACAAAAATTATATTTTTGCCCCCAATTTTTTATTTTTCCAAGGGTAAGAGAAGAAATTGGACCTCAAAAGTTGTTGTCCAATTTGTCCTGAGTACGCTGATACCCCATATGTTGGGGTAAACCCCTGTTTGGGCACACAGGAGAGCTCGGAAGGGAAGGAGCACTGTTTTACTTTTTCAACGCAGAATTGGCTGGAATTGAGATCGGACGCCATGTCGTGTTTGGAGAGCCCCTGATGTGCCGAAACAGTGGAAACCCCCCAATTATAACTGAAACCCTAATCTAAACACACCCCTAACCCTAATTCCAACGGTAACCCTAACCACACCTCTAACCCTGACACACCCCTAACCCTAATCCCAACCCTATTCCCAACTGTAAATGTAATCTAAACCCTAACCCTTAACTGTAGCCCCAACCCTAACCCTAACCTTAGCCCTAACCCTAGCCCTAACCCTAGCCCTAACCCTAACCCTAGCCCTAACCCTAGCCCTAACCCTAGCCCTAGCCCTAACCCTAGCCCTAACCCTAACCCTAACCCTAGCCCTAACCCTAACCCTAGCCCTAGCCCTAACCCTAGCCCTAACCCTAGCCCTAGCCCTAGCCCTAACCCTAGCCCTAACCCTAGCCCTAGCCCTAACCCTAGCCCTAACCCTAGCCCTAATGGGAAAATGGAAATAAATACATTTTTTTTATTTTTCCCTAACTAAGGGGGTGATGAAGGGGGGTTTGATTTACTTTTATAGCGAGTTTTTTAGCGGATTTTTATGATTGGCAGCCGTCACACACTGAAAGACGCTTTTTATTGCAAAAAATATTTTTTGCAATATCACATTTTGAGAGCTATAATTTTTCCATATTTTGGTCCACAGAGTCATGTGAGGTCTTGTTTTTTGCGGGACGAATTGACGTTTTTATTGAAAACATTTTTGGGCATGTGACATTTTTTGATCGCTTTTTATTCCGATTTTTGTGAGGAAGAATGACCAAAAGCCAGCTATTCATGAATTTCTATTGGGGGAGGCGTTTATACCGTTCCGCGTTTGGTAAAATTGATAAATCAGTTTTATTCTTCGGGTCAGTACGATTACAGCGATACCTCATTTATATCATTTTTTTATGGTTTGGCGCTTTTATACGATAAAAACTATTTTACAGAAAAAATAATTATTTTTGCATCGCTTTATTCTCAGGACTATAACTTTTTTATTTTTTTGCTGATGATGCTGTATGGCGGCTCTTTTTTTGCGGGACAATATGACGCTTTCAGCGGTACCATGGTTATTTATATCTGTCCTTTTGATCGCGTGTTATTCCACTTTTTGTTCGGCAGTATGATAATAAAGCGTTGTTTTTTGCCTCGTTTTTTTTTTTTTTTCTTACGGTGTTTACTGAAGGGGTTAACAAGTGGGACAGTTTTATAGGTCGGGTCGTTACGGACGCGGCGATACTAAATATGTGTACTTTTATTGGTTTTTTTTTTATTTAGATGAAGAAATGTATTTATGGGAATAATATATTTTTTTTTTTTTATTATTTTGGAATATTTTTTTTTATTTTTTTTACACATTTGGAAAATTTTTTTTTTACTTTTTTACTTTGGTTCAGGGGGGGACATCACAGATCAGTGGTCTGACAGTTTGCACAGCACTCTGTCAGATCACTGATCTGATATGCAGCGCTGCAGGCTTCACAGTGCCTGCTCTGAGCAGGCTCTGTGAAGCCACCTCCCTCCCTGCAGGACCCGGATCCGCGGCCATCTTGGATCCGGGCCTGGAGGGAGCAGGGAGGGAGGTGAGACCCTCGCAGCAACGCGATCACATCGCGTTGCTCCGGGGGTCTCAGGGAAGCCCGCAGGGAGCCCCCTCCCTGCGCGGTGCTTCCCTGCACCGCCGGCACATCGCGATCATCTTTGATCGCGGTGTGCCAGGGGTTAATGTGCCGGGGGCGGTCCGTGACCGCTCCTGGCACATAGTGCCGGATGTCAGCTGCGATAAGCAGCTGACACCCGGCCGCGATCGGCCGCGCTCCCCCCGTGAGCGCGGCCGATCGGCTATGACGTACTATCCCGTCCAGGGTCAGATAAGCCCAGGGCACCTCGACGGGATAGTACATCTAAGGTCACAGAGGGGTTAAATATCAGAAGAAAGTAATAAAGAAGCCTTCATATAAAAGAATGTGTGTGGTAATGCATAAAATAAACTGAAATATCAAAACATTATGCAACGTAAGAGTTTTTCATGAATTGTCAGGAGCTGGAAGATATCTGAATGACCCTGGATTCTTTTTTCACTTCTGATACTGTATTTAGTTGTTAGACCTCCCTTTGCATCTTATACTGTAATAAGCTCTAACACAGAAAGTGCTTTGTGCAATTGAGTCTTTTGTGTCCTGTTTACATGCCCAAATATATTACCCACCAATTACTGTCAAACTGATAAAAGATTGAAGGAGCTGAGTGTTAAATTCATGCTTCAAAATAATGGGATAGAATACATTTTGCAAAGCACTCTTCTCCTAGAGAAGTGCAAACAGGTTTCAGTTTGAGACTCTTCCTCATTAACCCACTGATTCCAAAAAATAATTTTTATTTACTATTACATGAACAAACGATTCTCCTCAGCTCTTTAAACCCTTCCATATAAATTAGTCACAGTTACAGAGAGAACTTATATAATATGTTAACCCCCGTCTCAACAAAGCGATATTTTGTCTTTGTACTTTTGTTTTAACCTACTCATGTTCAAATAGCCATAACTTTTTTATTTTTCCGTTGTCATACATGTATGAGGGCTTGTTTTTTGCTTAATGATTAATGGTTTCTAGTAACATAATTCATTTTTCCATATACAGTGATGTACTGAAAAAAGGGAAAAATATTCAAATTGAGTGAAATGGTAAAAAAAATCAATTCTGACATTGGTTTTTGGGTTTGGTTTTTATGGTGTTCATTATACAATAAAAATAACCAGGCAAAAAGGTTTTTGTGGTCTGTACCATTATGATGATAAGCATATATATAATATAATATATTATTTAATATGTATAAAAAGGTATCTGTTGTGTATCGAACGTACTATAATTGCAGTGAAAGATGCGTGAAACGCTTTCAGGTCTGCTAGGAATGTATCCAAACCATTCAATCTCTTTATCACATAGTCTTAGTAATGTCAAAGTGACCTCACCATAGGAATAGATGGTAACCTAGTAGTAACTAACAGCCCTTTCAATAATACAGCACACAGAGTTCATGCTTTCTTAAAATTTCAAAAACATATAAAAAATCAGCCCAAGGACAAAAAACATGCTACAGATTTCCATCCTAGAGATGTAATATGTAAAGAGCATTTCTTCAAACTTGAAGAATCCATCATGGTGGCAGCCAGGCTGAAGAGAACAATTGATTTTCAGAGTTAACAAATATCCAGGCTTCTTGTCCTTGAGAAATGCATGTTGCAGCTTCAGCAAGCAATGAGACCTGTGCTTATTCAGCTAAAGTTAAGGGGGTTGCCTCAAGAGGGTTAGCCTCTTCACCTCGAAGCATACAGCAATGTGTAATTCGCCACATTTTTTAATCATGGAGACCTCCCAAAACTGCTATTGACTTTTGAGCTCCCAATGAGGGACTTCCTTGAGTGGCAACAACCCCTCGTCTTTTGGATTCATCTCTTCAATGACAAGATTCTCCATGCCCCCAAAAAACAGAAACACTCGAAACACAGCTACCATTGACACTTAAAATATCTCTTATGGACTTTATTTATTTTTGCACTTATTCATTGTCTTTGACCTTACAGGTCATTAGGGCCTAATTTGGCCATAGGTTCTGGTGGAACCATTAGAATATTATTATATTTCCATTATTAATTTTTGTTCTTTCCGAATACTTTTCTTCCTTCCTCTACACCCCATTTTTATTCTTTTTCGCTCCATCACAAGGGACATCTGGTGGGCCAACACCTTTGACTTTTTTGCTGTGCTTTATTGCATTTTAGAGGCTGAGGTAGGTGGGTAGGTGGCTGGAGATTGTGCTTTGTTGTCATCTTCATCTTCTTCTTCGCTAGTCTGGTTCCAAAGATCTCTTAATTGCTTAATTCCTCTTGCACAGAAGTCCTCTTGGGGATATTTATGTTATTCCACTTTCTACTTTTTATTTCTCTTTTCCTTCATTACATTTTCATTTTCCTTCTTTTAAAACCCACCCACCACCCCATTCAGTGTGGTGGCACAGGTCCTTATTATAAAGACTCACTAACCCCGTTAAAGTTAATGGGCTCAACCTGCCTGAAAAAGAAGAAACATTGCTTATTTTATTCACAAGAAGCAAGTTTTAATTCTAATGCTGCAATAACTTGTGAGTATTACTGTTCAAATTTGTTTCCTCATAGCGTTTTTAAACATTTCCCAGAAAGATTTCATAGTTTCAATCCTGATGCAAATATCTAAAGGAGTTTCTGTGGCTTTTCACAAAATATTTGCATCTACAGACTTGAATTATTTGATTGGGTAAATATATACTCTCACAAGTGTCTTGAGAATTTCACCATTTTGTAATTGCCAATGTTTATTTCACTAATCAGGGCCAGCAGAGATTGGGCTGACACTGCCTTAAGCTCCTGTTGGACTACCCTGGTACTTCTCCTGTGATATTAGGTAGTGATTTCTACTTTTCCATTAATCCCTCTATTGATTTATTTATCTATTGGGAAGTCTTCTATTTTTGTAGCATCACTGCAGGGAATCAAGAGGCTCATTAACCCCTTCCCGACCTTTGACGCATACGCTGCGTCATGAAAGTCGGTGCCATTCCGACCCATGACGCAGCATATGCGTCATGGAAAGATCGCGTCCCTGCAGATCGGGTGAAAGGGTTAACTCCCATTTCATCCGATCTGCAGGGACAGGGGGAGTGGTAGTTTAGCCCAGGGGGGGTGGCTTCACCCCTTCGTGGCTACGATCGCTCTGATTGGCTGTTGAAAGTGAAACTGCCAATCAGAGCGATTTGTAATATTTCACCTAAAAAAATGGTGAAATATTACAATCCAGCCATGGCCGATGCTGCAATATCATCGGCCATGGCTGGACACACTAATGTGCACCCACCCCACCCCTCCGATCGCCCCCCCAGCCCTCCGATCTGTGGTCCGCTCCCCTCGGTCCTGTGCTCCGCTCCCCCGTCCTCCTGCCCGCTCCCCCCGTGCTCCAATCACACCCCCCGTGCTCCAGTCACACCCCCCGTGCTCCAAACAAACCCCCCCACACTCCGATCCCACCCCCCTGCACAGCGATCCCCCCCGCACAGCGATCCCCCACCCGTGCTCCGATCCACCCGCCCGCACAGCGATCCCCCACTCCGTGCTCCAATCCACCCCCCCGTGTTCCGACGCCCCCCCCGTGCCCTGATCTTCCCCCCCTTATACTTACCTGGCCTCCCGGGGACCGTCCGTCTTCTTTCCTGGGCGCCGCCATCTTCCAAAATGGCGGGCGCATGTGCAGTGCGCCCGCCGAATCTGCCGGCTGGCAGATTCGTTCCAGAGTGAATTTTGATCACTAAGATAGGTTATATCTCAGTGATCAAAATAAAAAAAAAAGTAAATGACCCCCCCCCCCCCCTTTGTCACCCTCATAGGTAGGGACAAAAAAAAATAATTTTTTTTTCCACTAAGGTTGGGGTAAGAACTAGGGTTAGGGTTAGGGGTAGGGTTAGTGGTAGGGTTAGGGGTAGGGTTAGGGTTAGGGGTAAGGTTAGGGTTAGGGGTAGGGTTAGGGGTAGGGTTAGGGGTAGGGTTAGGGGTAGGGTTAGGGGTAGGGTTAGGGTTTCGGTATGTGCACATTCTGGTCCTCTGCGGATTTTTCTGCTGCGGATTTGATAAATCCGCAGTGCTAAACCGCTGCGGAATTATGGCGGATTTATTGCGTTTTTTCTGCGCATTTCAATGCGGTTTTACAACAGCGATTTTCTATTTGAGCAGTTGTAAAACCGCTGCGGAATCCGCAGAAAGAAGTGACATGCTGCGGAATGTAAACTGCTGCGTTTCCGTGCAGTTTTTCTGCAGCATGTGTACAGCGATTTTTGTTTCCCATAGGTTTGCATTGAACTGTAAACTCATGGGAAACTGCTGCGGATCCGCAGCGTTTTCCTCAGCGTGTGCACATACCTTTAGAATTAGGCTATGTGCACACGGTGCGGATTGGCTGCTGCGGATCCGCAGCAGAGTTCCATCAGGTTTACAGTACCATGTAAACATATGGAAAGCCAAATCCGCTGTGCCCATGGTGCGAAAAATACCGCGCGGGAACGCTGCGTTGTATTTTCCGCAGCATGTCAATTCTTTGAGCGGATTCCGCAGCGTTTTACACCTGTTCCTCAATAGGAATCCGCAGGTGAAATCCGGACAAAAAACACTGGAAATCCGCGGTAAATCCGCAGGTAAAACGCAGTGCCTTTTACCCGTGGATTTTTCAAAAATGGTGCTGAAAAATCTCATACGAATCCGCAACGTGGGCACATAGCCTTAGGGCTAGGGTTGGGTTGGAATTAGGGTTGTGGTTAGGGTTAGGGGTGTGTTGGGGTTACGGGTGTGTTGGGGTTAGGGTTGTGATTAGGGTTATGGCTACAGTTGGGATTAGAGTTAGGGGTGTGTTGGGGTTAGTGTTGGAGTTAGAATTGAGGGGTTTCCACTGTTTAGGCACATCAGGGGGTCTCCAAACGCAACATGGCGCCACCATTGATTCCAGCCAATCTTGTATTCAAAAAGTCAAATGGTGCTCCCTCACTTCCGAGCCCCGACGTGTGCCCAAACAGTGGTTTACCCCCACATATGGGGTACCAGCATACTCAGGACAAACTGCGCAACAATTACTTGGGTCCAATTTCTCCTGTTACCCTTGTGAAAATAAAGAAATGCTTGCTAAAACATCATTTTTGAGGAAAGAAAAATGATTTTTTATTTTCACGGCTCTGCGTTGTAAACGTCTGTGAAGCACTTGGGGGTTCAAAGTGCTCACCACATATCTAGATAAGTTCCTTGGGGGGTCTAGTTTCCAAAATGGGGTCACTTGTGGGGGGTTTCTACTGTTTAGGCACACCAGGGGCTCTGCAAACGCAACATGACGTCCGCAGACCATTCAATCAAAGTCTGCATTTCAAAAGTCACTACTTCCCTTCTGAGCCCCGACGTGTGCCCAAACAGTGGTTTACCCCCACACATGGGGTATCAGCGTACTCAGGAGAAACTGGACAACAACTTTTGGGGTCCAATTTCTCCTGTAACTCTTGGTAAAATAAAAAATTCTGGGATAAAATATTATTTTTGAGGAAAGAAAACGTATTTATTATTTTCACGGCTCTGTATTATAAACTTCTGTGAAGCACTTGGGGGTTCAAAGTGCTCACCTCACATCTAGATAAGTTCCTTTCGGGGTCTAGTTTCCAAAATGGGGTCACTTGTGGGGGGTTTCTACTGTTTAGCCACATCAGGGGCTCTGCAAACGCAACGTGACGCCCGCAGAGCATTCCATCAAAGTCTGCATTTCAAAACGTCACTACTTCACTTCCGAGCCCCAGCATGTGCCTAAACAGTGGTTTACCCCCACATATTGGGTATCAGCGTACTCAGGAGAAACTGGACAACAACTTTTGGGGTCAAATTTCTCCAGTTACCCTTGGGAAAATAAAAAATTGCGGGCTAAAAAATCATTTTTGAGAAAAGAATTTTTTTTTTTTATTTTCATGGCTCTGCGTTATAAACTTCTGTGAAGCACTTGAGGGTTCAAAGTGCTCACCACACATCTAGATTAGTTCCTTTGGGGGTCTAGTTTCCAAAATGGGGTCATTTGTGGGGGATCTCTAATGTTTAGGCACACAGGGGCTCTCCAAACGCGACATGGTGTCCGCTAATGATTGGAGCTAATTTTCCATTTACAAAGCCAAATGGCGTGCCTTCCCTTCTGAGCCCTGCCGTGCGCCCAAACAGTGGTTTACCCCCACATATGGGGTATCTGCGTACTCAGGACAAACTGGACAACAACATTTGTGGTCCAATTTCTCCTATTACCATTGGCAAAATAGGAAATTCCAGGCTAAAAAATCATTTTAGAGAAAAGAAAAATTATTTTTTATTTTCATGGCCCTGCATTATAAACTTCTGTGAAGCACCTGGGGGTTAAAAGTGCTCAGTATGCATCTAGATAAGTTCCTTGGGGGGTCTAGATTCCAAAATGGGGTCACTTGTGGGGGAGCTCCATTGCATAGGCACACAGGGGCTCTCCAAATGCGACATGGTGTCCGCTAACAAATGGAACTAATTTTCTATTCAAAAAGTCAAAAGGCGCGCCTTCCCTTCTGAGCCCTGCCGTGTGCCCAAACAGTGGTTTACCCCCACATATGAGGTATCGGCGTACTCGGGAGAAATTGCTCAACAAATTTTAGGATCCATTTTATCCTATTGCCCATGTGAAAATGAAAAAATTGAGGCGAAAAGAAATTTTTTGTGAAAAAAAAGTACTTTTTCATTTTTACGGATCAATTTGTGAAGCACCTGAGGGTTTAAAGTGCTCACTAGGCATCTAGATAAGTTCCTTGGGGGGTCCAGTTTCCAAAATGGGGTCACTTGTGGGGGAGCTCCAATGACATGGTGTCCGCTAACGATGGAGATAATTTTTCATTCAAAAAGTCAAATGGCGCTCCTTCCCTTTCGAGCCTTACCATGTGCCCAAACAGTGGTTTACCCCCACATGTGAGGTATCGGTGTGCTCAGGAGAAATTGCCAAACAAATTTTAGGATCCATTTTATCCTGTTGTCCATGTGAAAATGAAAAAATTGAGGCTAAAAGAATTTTTTTTGTGAAAAAATAGTACATTTTCATAGTGCTCACTATGCATCTAGATAAGTTCCTTGGGGCGTCTAGTTTCCAAAATGGGGTCACTTGTGGGGGAGTTCCAATTTTTAGGCACACGGGGGCTCTCCAAACTTGACATGGTGTCCGCTAAAGAGTGCAGCCAATTTTTCATTCAAAAAGTCAAATGGCGCTCCTTCCCTTCCAAGCCCTGCCGTGCGCCCAAACAGTGGTTTACCCCCACATATGAGGTATCAGCGTACTCAGGACAAATTGGACAACAACTTTCGTGGTTCAGTTTCTCCTTTTACCATTGGGAAAATACAAAAATTGTTGCTGGAAAATCATTTTTGTGACTAAAAAGTTAAATGTTCATTTTTTCCTTCCATGTTGCTTCTGCTGCTGTGAAGCACCTGAAGGGTTAATAAACTTCTGGAATGTGGTTTTGTGCACCTTGAGGAGTGCAGTTTTTAGAATGGTGTCACTTTTGGGTATTTTCAGCCATATAGACCGTTCAAACTGACTTCAAATGTGAGGTGGTCCCTAAAAAAAATGGTTTTGTAAATTTCGTTGTAAAAATGAGAAATCGCTGGTCAAATTTTAACCCTTATAACTTCCTAGCAAAAAAAAATGTTGTTTCCAAAATTGTGCTGATGTAAAGTAGACGTGTGGGAAATGTTATTTATTAACTATTTTGTGTCACATACCTCTCTGGTTTAACAGAATAAAAATTCAAAATGTGAAAATTGCGAAATTTTCAAAATTTTCGCCAAATTTCCGTTTTTATCACAAATAAACACAGAATTTATTGACCTAAATTTACCAATATCATGAAGCCCAATATGTCACGAAAAAACAATCTCAGAACCGCTAGGATCCATTGAAGCGTTCCTGAGTTATTACCTCATAAAGGGACACTGGTCAGAATTGCAAAAAACGGCAAGGTCTTTAAGGTCAAAATAGGCTGGGTCATGAAGGGGTTAACAACTCGTATGGTGAATGTCTGGAGGACCCTTCATCTAATGAACAAAGACTATAGTTTTTACTTTGCAGCTCATCTATTATATAGCAGAATTGACAATTTTTTGTTTTTCACACTCTCCTGGATCTTCAGGTGGAGGCAGAGGTGAGCACTTTTTTGTTGTCAGATCATGCTCCCATATTTGTCTCAATGCAGCTGGGAAACTACTTGAGGCCTAGCTATATGGTTATGCCTATATGAGAATTTACTTTGGGATCCCCTCTATTTTTCTGATCTTAAGCAACCTATCTAATTTTTTCTACCCTACCAAGATGGCTAGAAGGTTGGAGGAGTGTTTAAACTAGGAATTGGGGGGGAGGGTATTCATTTTATAGGAGGGGAAGATAGTGCAGACAGAGACCTGGGCACAAATAAGGAAGCTGGGGGTGGCGGTGGCATGGGGGGTGGGGTCAGAACAGTTAATAATTTAAGAAATAGAAGTACAGAGAGGAACATAAAGTGCATGTATACTAATGCCAGAAGCCTCGCCAACAAAATGGACGAATTAGAACTAATGTTGTTGGAGCATAATAATGACATGGTGGGGATATCTGAAACGTGGCTGGATGAGAGCCATGACTGGGCTGTTAACTTGCAGGGCTATAGCCTGTTCAGAAACGACCGTACAGATAAGCGAGGGGGAGGGGTGTATCTATATGTAAAATCGTCATTAAAACCCATCCTGCGTGATAATATAGGTGAATTTAATGAAAATGTAGAATCCCTGTGGGTGGAGATAAGGGGAGGGGGAAAAATAATAAATTACTGATAGGGGTTTGTTATAAATCTCCAAAAATAATGGAAGCAATGGAGAATATCCTCGTAAAGCAAATAGATGAAGCTGCGACTCAAGGAGAAGTCATTATTATGGGGGACTTCAACTACCCTGAAATAGATTGGGGAACAGAAACCTGCAGTTCCAGCAAAGGTAATCGTTTTTTGACAACTATGAGAGACAATTACCTTTCACAACTGGTTCAGGACCCAGCAAGAAAGGGGGCACTGCTAGACCTAATATTAACCAACAGGCCAGACCGCATATCAAATATAAGGGTTGGGGGTCACTTGGGAAACAGCGATCACAAAATAATAAGTTTTCATGTATCCTTTAAAAAGATGTGTAGTAGAGGGGTTACAAGGACACTAAACTTCAGGAGGAAAAATTTCCAACGGATGAGAGAGGATCTTGGTGCAATTAACTGGGACGATATCCTGAGACACAAAAATACACAAAGAAAATGGGAGACGTTTATTAGCATCCTGGATAGGACCTGTGCACAGTATATACCGTATGGGAATAAACATACTAGAAATAGGAGGAAACCTATATGGCTAAATAGAGCTGTAAGGGGCGCAATAAGTGACAAAAAGAAAGCATTTAGAGAATTAAAGGAAGTAGGTAGTGAGGAGGCATTAAATAAATACAGAAAATTAAATAAATTCTGTAAAAAGCAAATCAAGGCAGCAAAGATTGAGACAGAGAGACTCATTGCCAGAGAGAGTAAAAATAATCCTAAAATATTCTTTAACTACATAAATAGTAAGAAACTAAAAAATGATAGTGTTGGCCCCCTTAAAAATAGTCTGGGTGAAATGGTGGATGAGGATGAGGAAAAAGCCAATATGCTAAATGACTTTTTTTCATCAGTATTTACACAAGAAAATCCCATGGCAGACAAAATGTCTAGTGATAAAAATTCCCAATTAAATGTCACCTGCTTAACCCAGCAGGAAGTGCGGCGGCATCTAAAAATCACTAAAATTGACAAATCTCCGGGCCCGGATGGGATACACCCTCGAGTACTGCAGGAATTAAGTACAGTCATTGATAGACCATTATTTTTAATCTTTAAAGACTCCATAATAACAGGGTCTGTGCCACAGGACTGGCGTATAGCAAATGTGGTGCCAATATTCAAAAAGAGGACAAAAACTGAACTCGGAAACTATAGGCCAGTAAGCTTAACCTCTACTGTGGGTAAAATCCTGGAGGGCATTCTAAGGGACGCTATACTGGAGTATCTGAAGAGGAATAACCTCATGACCCAGTATCAGCACGGGTTTACTAGGGACCGTTCATGTCAGACTAATTTGATCAGTTTCTATGAAGAGGTAAGTTCCGGATTGGACCAACGGAACCCAGTGGATGTAGTGTATATGGACTTTTCAAAAGCTTTTGTTACGGTGCCACACAAAAGGTTGATACATAAAATGAGAATAATGGGGATAGGGGAAAATATGTGCAAGTGGGTTGAGAGCTGGCTCAGGGATAGGAAACAAAGGGTGGTTATTAATGTAGCACACTCGGACTGGGTAGCGGTTAGCAGTGGGGTACCACAGGGGTCTGTATTGGGCCCTCTTCTTTTTAACATATTTATTAATGACCTTGTAGGTGGCATTCAGAGTAGAATTTCAATATTTGCAGATGACACTAAACTCTGCAGGGTAATCAATACAGAGGAAGACAATTTTATATTACAGGATGATTTATGTAAACTAGAAGCTTGGGCTGATAAATGGCAAATGAGCTTTAATGGGGATAAATGTAAGGTCATGCACTTGGGTAGAAGTAATAAGATGTATAATTATGTGCTTAATTCTAAAACTCTGGGCAAAACTGTCAATGAAAAAGACCTGGGTGTATGGGTGGATGACAAACTCATATTCAGGGGCCAGTGTCAGGCAGCTGCTACAAAGGCAAATAAAATAATGGGATGCATTAAAAGAGGCATAGATGCTCATGAGGAGAATATAATTTTACCTCTATACAAGTCACTAGTTCGACCACACTTAGAATACTGTGCACAGTTCTGGTCTCCGGTGTTTAACCCCTTCATGACCAGGGGATTTTTCGTTTTTCCGTGTTCGTTTTTCGCTCCCCTCCTTCCCAGAGACATAACTTTTTTATTTTTCCGTCAATTTGGCCATGTGAGGGCTTATTTTTTGCGGGACGAGTTGTACTTTTGAACGACATCATTGGTTTTAGCATGTCGTGTACTAGAAAACGGGAAAAAAATTCCAAGTGCGGTGAAATTGCAAAAAAAGTGCAATCCCACATTGGTTTTTTGTTTGGCTTTTTTGCTAGGTTCACTAAATGCTAAAAATGACCTGCCATTATGATTCTCCAGGTCATTACGAGTTCATAGACACCAAACATGACTAGGTTATTTTTTATCTAAGTGGTGAAAAAAAATTCCAAACTTTGCTAAAAAAAAAAAAAAAAAAAATTGCGCCATTTTCCGATACTCGTAGCGTCTCCATTTTTCGTGATCTGGGGTCGGTTGAGGGCTTATTTTTTGCGTGCTGAGATGACGTTTTTAATGATAGCATTTCGGTGCAGATACGTTCTTTTGATCGCCCGTTATTGCATTTTAATGCAATGTCGCGGCGACCAAAAAAACGTAATTCTGGCGTTTCGAGTTTTTTTCCCGCTACGCTGTTTAGCGATCAGGTTAATACTTTTTTTTATTTGATAGATCGGGCAATTCTGAGCGAGGCGATACCAAATATGCGTAGATTTGATATTTTTTTTATTGATTTATTTTGATTGGGGCGAAAGGGGGGTGATTTAAACTTTTATGTTTTTTTTATTTTTTTCACATTTTTTTAAACTTTTTTTTTAACTTTTGCCATGCTTCAATAGCCTCCATGGGAGGCTAGAAGCAGGGACAGCACGATCGGCTCTGCTACATAGCAGCGATCTGCTGATCGCTGCTATGTAGCAGAATTGCACGTGTGCTGTGAGCGCCGACCACAGGGTGGCGCTCACAGCGACGGGCAATAAGTAACCATAGAGGTCTCAAGGACCTCTATGGCTACAATGGAGACGCATCGCCGACCCCCGAACATGTGACGGGGGTCGGCGATGACGTCATTTCCGGCCGCCCGGCCGGAAGCGGTAGTTAAATGCCGCTGTCTGCGTTTGACAGCGGCATTTAACTAGTTAATAGGTGCGGGCAGATCGCGATTCTGCCCGCGCCTATTACGGGCACATGTCAGCTGTTCAAAACAGCTGACATGTCCCGGCTTTGGTGCGGGCTCACCGCGCAGCCCTGCATCAAAGCAGGGGAGCCGGCATCGGACGGTATAGTACGTCCGATGCCGGTAAGGGGTTAAGAAAGACATAGCTGAACTGGAGCGGGTGCAGAGAAGAGCGACCAAGGTTATTAGAGGACTGGGGGGTCTGCAATGCCAAGATAGGTTATTACACTTGGGGCTATTTAGTTTGGAAAAACGAAGACTAAGGGGTGATCTTATTTTAATGTATAAATATATGAGGGGACAGTACAAAGACCTTTCTGATGATCTTTTTAATCATAGACCTGAAACAGGGACAAGGGGGCATCCTCTGCGTTTGGAGGAAAAAAGGTTTAAGCATAATAACAGACGCGGATTCTTTACTGTAAGAGCAGTGAGACTATGGAACTCTCTGCCGTACGATGTTGTAATGAGTGATTCATTACTTAAATTTAAGAGGGGACTGGATGCCTTTCTTGAAAAGTATAATGTTACAGGGTATATACTCTAGATTCCTTGATAGGGCGTTGATCCAGGGAACTAGTCTGATTGCCGTATGTGGAGTCGGGAAGGAATTTTTTTCCCCAATGTGGAGCTTACTCTTTGCCACATGGGTTTTTTTTGCCTTCCTCTGGATCAACATGTTAGGGCATGTTAGGTTAGGCTATGGGTTGAACTAGATGGACATATAGTCTTCCTTCAACCTTAATAACTATGTAACTATGCAACTATGTAAGATGCAGATATCTAGATGAAGCATTTTAAGAGGTAGTCTTATTGCATGTTTCCGTGATTGAAGAGGGAACATACTAAAACACTAATTCCCTCATTAGTAGGGATGTGCGAACTTGAACTGTAAAGATTGGGGTTCATACTGGACACCTACTGTCTGGTACCAAACCCCGAACATCTGCTTTTTACCAGAAGTCAAATTTACTGTTCGTGTTTGGATGCTGAATAAAGTTTGTTGAAAGGCTGCAGCACCGCCAATCAATAAGGTTTAAGGCTGTGGGCACTTCCAGAGACATCACAGCCATGTCAAGTATTTGCATGGTTGTGATTGTTCTGTGCACCAATTGACCAGGCCTGTAGAAATGCTGAATCATGGGTGCCACTGCCATTCTCCTCTGACTAGCATAGGGACAGGACACAGCTGGAGTGAGGGATAGTGTTAGTTCCAAGTGTGCATGCTCTGCAAAAAGCCTCTGTGTGTACTTTGCACCTGTGTCTTTGGGAGTAATGTGCTTATAAAACTATTTTTCTAATCTGTACCCATGTCTGTGGGAGTACTATGATGAACAACAAATTTTTCTACTCCACACCAATGTCTGTGGGAGTACTGCACCTAAAAACAATTTGTTTAACTCTGTACCTGTGTTTGTGGAAATACTGTGCCAGTTTTTTTTTTTACAATGTGCATCTATGTCTGTGAGAGTACTATGCTAAAAAACACATTTTTCTACTCTGCACCCATGTCTGTGGGAGTACTGTGGCTAAACATATGTTTCTAAGTGTGCACCCTTGTCTGTAGGAGTACCATGCTAAAAAAAAATATGATCTGTAGCAATGAGCCAGCGTGCTCGGGGATACTTGGATATCAAAAATATTTCCCGAATCCGCGCATTCCTTGACGAGGAAACAACAAAACCACTATTGCAGGCCCTTATCATTGACTACTGCAACCTCCTACTCTCTGACCTCCCCTCTGGCACTCTGGCACAGCTCCAGTCCATCCTACACTCTACTGCCTAACTAATCTACCTGTCTCCCTGCTATTCCCCAGCCTCTCCCATATGCCAAGCCCATCATTGGCTTCCTATCATCCAGAGAGTCCAGTTCAAAGCCCTTTCTATAACATACAAAGCCATCCACAACCAATCTCCTCTATACATCTGTGACATGGTCTCCTGGTACTTACTTACACGCAACCTTCGATCCTCAAAAGATCTCCTTCTCTACATCCTCTGTACATCTTCTTCCCACAACCGCATCCAAGACTTCTCCCGTGCTTCCCCCTTACTCTGGAACTCTCCACCCCAACACATCAGACTCTCGCCTACCATAGAAACCTTCAAAGGGAACCTGAAGACTCACCTCTTCCGACAAGCCTACAACCTGCAGTGATCCTCAACCTCCTGAACCGCCGTACAACCAGCTCTACCTTCTCCTAGTGTATCCTCACCCATCCCCTGCAGACTGTGAGCCCTCGCGGGCAGGGTCCTCCCTCCTTCTGTACATGTTAGTGCCTTGTTTTTTGCTCATGTTTATTGTATTAGTCTATATTTGCCCCCTTTTTCACATGTAAAGCTCCATGGAATAAATGGCCCTATAAAAAATTTCTAATAATGATAATAATATCCCTAGAGTATCTGGGTGCTCGGATGTGCTCCTTACTCAGTGAGCACTGGGCAGTGCTTGACTTCTAAATAAACATAAACCATATAAGGTACCATCAGTGAAACGGTGCTATCAGGACAAATTGCCGTACTCATGTCCGTGCACCAGCAGGACTCTCCTTATCCAAATATATACTACATAAGAAAAATGGAGAAAGGTCCAAAGATAACAAAATAACAACTTTATTAAATATTAACAACAATAGTGTACAAAATACAGAATTTACACGACTAGGATCGGGAAAAGGAGGGCAAGGGTCCCGACCAATAAGATGTAATAAACGGCCAACATGGGAAAAAGAAAGCAGGCTAAGTGCCATCAATAGATAGAGGAACCCAGGGTAGTAAATCAATATAAAGTCCAATGACTAATTAAATCCTTTGTATAATGTAGTGCGCACTACCTACAACCTACAGCCCGGTTCATACACTACCCAATCTGCTTACCCATGCTAATGCCAGGTCGGGACCGATGCTCCCCGCCGCCACCGACGCGCGTTTCGCCTTCTTTGTCAAGGTGCGGTAGTGTGCCATATGTTAAGCCTCCCCTAAATATCCCACAAATGCCATGCTCACACGTGCGGCGCATGTCCTCAGATCCGAGCGCCGGTACTTGCATCACTTCCGGCACAGATCTAACACGCGAGCCAGGGCAGAAAATCGAGCGCCGCTGGATCTCATTTGTCAGCGTAAATATGCCAGCAGCGATACCCCAGAGCGCATCGATCCGGGACATGCGCACAAGAGCATGGGAGGATATAGCAAGGAGGCAAACCCATACATAGCGCAATAGATCAAACATAAAATAAAACCATCAAATACATGAATAAATAGAGCATCACTGTACAGCACAAAAGAGCCACATAAAAGAAGAGTGACCAATATATATAAAATAACAATAATAATATATACATCAAAACATGTGAAACTTAATATTAATATGATCAATGATGTGATGAATCAAAAACTTTATTAAGATACACAATAAATATGTATATATGTGACCACATAAGTGTGTGCAATACACATTAATAATAAAAATGCACAGAAAAATGCATACAATAGGAATACAAGAAAGTGTACATACAGCCGCAATATAAACAAAATAATGAAGCAATAATAAAGCAGCATCATATGTGAACATAGTGCCTTTTGTGTTGGGCTTTTCCTCTTATGACGGGCTCAGATGATCCAATAATGCCGGATATCAAAGGATGCATCCGTATGTAAACATGACTGCTATGAACAAATAATATATAAAAATTAAAATGAACAAATTAGATTATTGACAAGACACATATAACACATTAAAAGGAGCACAGACTCGGAGACACCAGTGTTACAAATAAGAGCTGAAACTCAAATATTCATTGAGACCTGCCGGTGACATTGTGTTAAGTGTCACAATCCACCGGCATTCTCTCTGAGCAAGTAAACGTCCTAAATCACCCCCCCTTATGCCAGCATGAATCCGATCGATACCCCATGCTCTCAAACCCCCTGGATTGCAATCATGTTTAAGGCGAAAATGTCTAGGAATAGATCTCAGGGTGCTCACATCCTCAACCCCCCGAGCGGCCACAATATCTCTCACATGCTCACGAATGCGAACACGCAATTCGCGTGTTGTGAGCCCAATATAGGCTAGGCCACACGGACACATCGCATAATAAACTACAAATGTTGATTTGCATGTGATGTAATCATTGATTTTAAATTCTTTCTGGCCATCGGATGAAGTAAAGGATGTGGCACGCCTGAGATTCCTACACGCCAAACATTCACCACAGGGGAAGAAACCTTTTCTCTGAGTACCAGTCTGAAACAAATTAGATGGTTTTGCGACATAGTGGCTTTTGACCAAAATGTCGCGTAAATTATTCGATCTTCTAGCTGTCATGAGGGGGTAAGGTGGAAGGCATTTCTGGAGGGTAGGGTCCGTTAACAAGACAGACCAGTGACGATTCAAGATAGATCTCATCAAATCCCACCTGTGATTAAAAGTAGAAATAAACCGCAGCTCACCATCTTTTTTTGGTGTCCTCTCAGACACCAAAAACCTCCGCCTATCCACCAGCAGACCATCCCTAGTGCTTGACTTCTGTAGCGCAGCTACCGGGGGGGGGGCAAGGGGGCCATTGCCCTGGGCCCCGCACTCTAAGGAAGCCCACCCAGAGCTATGCTACTGTATTCAGTTACATTCTGCGGCAGAGCAGGGAGAATCGATCTCCTTGCACTGCCTCCCGGCCACTTTGGGGCCCTGAGCAGGCGGGGGGCCCGGTGCCAGCAGTGGGCCCCCATCCATCATCGCAGGTTCAGCTGTATCGGCATCTAGCCAGTACAGCTGAACGCATTGATGAGAGAGGGAGAGTTATGCTCCCTCTACCATCATCACCAATGCCGACACTGACAGGGGGTTGTTATGACGTCACTACTTGGTGCCCGCGGTCCAGAGATGTGCAAATGCTCAGAGCAGCAGAGGAACCAGGAGGAAGAGAGGTGAGTATTGGATTTATTTTTTTGGAAGGTGCATCTTGTTATAAAGTCTGCCTTTGGGGGGTGTATTATACTGTAGAGAGGCGGTCTATATGGATGCATTATGCTATGTATACAGGCTGCCTATGGGGATGCAATATAGTATAATGCATCCCCATAGACAGCCTGTATACATAGTATAATGCATCCTCATAGGCAGCATGTATATTACAACCCCTGGCAAAAACTATGGAATCACCGGCCTTGGAGGATATTCATTCAGTTGTTTAATTTTGTAGAAAAAAAGCAGATCACAGACATGGCACAAAACTAAAGTAATTTTGAATGGCAACTTTCTGGCTTCAAGAAACACTAAAAGAAATCAAGAACAAAAAATGTGGTAGTCAGTAGTGGTTACTTTTTTAACCAAGCATAGGGGAAAAATTATGGAATCACTCAATTCTGAGGAAAAAATTATGGAATCACCCTGTAAATTTTCATACCCAAAAATAACACCTGCATCAAATTAGATCTGCTCTTTAGTCTGCATCTAAAAAGGAGTGATCAAACCTTGGAGAGCTGTTGCACCAAGTGGACTGACAAGAATCATTGCTCCAACACGAGAGATGTCAATTGAAACAAAGGAGAGGATTATCAAACTCTTAAAAGAGGGTAAATCATCACACAATGTTGCAAAAGATGTTGGTTGTTCACAGTCAGCTGTGTCTAAAATCTGGACCAAATACAAACAGCATGGGAAGGTTGTTAAAGGCAAACATACTGGTAGACCAAGGAAGACATCAAAGTCTCAAGACCGGAAACTTAAAAGCAATATGTTTCCAAAGCAGGAAATGCACAACAAAACAAATGAGGAATGAATGGGTGGAAACTGAAGTCAACATCTGTGACCGAACTGTAAGAAACCGCCTAAAGGAAATGGGATTTACATACAGAAAAGCTAAATGAAAGCCATCATTAACACCTAAACAGGAAAAAAAACAAAAAAACAAGGTCACAATGGGCTAAGAAAAAGAATCATGGACTGTGGATGACTGGATTAAAGTCAAATTCAGTGATGAATCACGAATCTGCATTGGGCTAGGTGATGATGCTGGAACTTTTGTTTGGTGCCATTCCAATGAGATTTATAAAGATGACTGCCTGAAGAGAACATGCACATTTCCACAGTCATTGATGGTATGGGGCTGCATGTCAGGTAAATGCACTGGGTAGATGGCTGTCATTACATCTTCAATAGCTGCACAAGTTTATGTTGGTATTTTGGACACTTTTCTTATGCCATCAATTGAAAGGATGTTTGGGGATGATGAAATCATTTTTCAAGATGATAATGCATCCTGCCATAGAGCAAAAACTGTGAACACACGCCTTGAAAAAAGACACATAGGGTCAATGTCATGGCGTACAAAGTCTGGATTAGGGTTGAGCAAAATGGATCGGGCAAATTCAAAAATCGCCGACTTTCGGCAAAGTCGGGTTTCGTGAAACCCGACCCAATCCTAGTGTGGGATCGGCCATGAGGTCGGCAATCATCGCGCCAAAGTCGCATTTCGTATGACGTTTTCAGCGCCATTTTTCAGCCAATGAAGGAGGACGCAGAGTGTGGGCAGCGTGAGGACATAGGTCTCGGTCCCCACCATCTTAGAGAAGGGCATAACAGTGATTGGCTTGCTTTCTGCGGTGTCACAGGGGCTATAAAGGGGCGTGCACGCCGACCGCCATCTTACTGCTGCCGATCGTAGCATAGGGAGAGGTTGCTGCAGCTGCATCAGAAGATGGGATATAGTTAGGGAGGGACGATTAAGCCCCGAAACTGCTTGTGCTGTAGCGATTTCCACTGTCCAACACCGCATTTTCTTTGCAGGGACAGTGGAGTTTATATTTTTGTGCATCAGCTCTGTAGCTTATTAGGCTGCCTTATAAGGCTTCCTGATAGCAGCATTGCTGTTTGTACGCCGCTGTGCAAACCAACTGCTTTTTTAAAAGCAAAAATCCTGTTGCTCCTTTCTGCACAGTTATCTTGTTTATTTGTCCACATTTTTGTGTGCAGCAGTCCTTTTTATTGCTGCCATACTTGTCCTGAGATCATTGTAGGGAGATTGAAATTGTACTACAGTCCTTGAATTTTTTCATATATCTTCCAGCCACATTCTACCACTTACATTGTGTAGTGTTATACACTGGGCCTCAGTTTTGGTGCATTCTCCCCCCCCAAAAAAGGGAGATTTAAATTGTCACTAAGTGGATCTACGTCTGTTCTGTTAGTTTGTCGTATATCAGCCAGCCACGTTCTGCCACTTACATTTGGTAGTGTTATACACTGGGTTTGAGTTTTGGTGCAGTCTCCCCCCCAAAAAAGGGAGATTTAAATTGTCACAAAGTGGATCTATGTCAGTTCTGTTAGTTTGTCGCATATCAGCCAGCCACGTTCTGCCACTAACATTGTGTAGTGTTATACACTGGGCCTGAGTATTGGTGCAGTCTCCCCCCCAAAAAAAAGGGAGATTTAAATTGTCACAAAGTGGATCTACGTCAGTTCTGTTAGTTTGTCGTATATCAGCCAGCCATGTTCTGCCACTTACATTGTGTAGTGTTATACACTGGGCCTGAGTTTTGGTTTAGTGTCTCCCCCAAAAAAGTGAGACTTAAATTCTCAACAAGTTTATATATGCCTTCTACCATATTTTACAATACCATATAACGGTTGCTATTTTGGTTATATTTTCCCCAAGATGAGGAAGTCTGGTGGAAGAGGCCGTGGGCGGTCGTTGCCAGCTGGTACTGATCGTGGTGGTGGTGGTGGAGCATCTGGTGGTAGTGGGAAAAGCAAAATAGCACCAAAGGCTCGAGGTGTTGAGCCAGCGTCATCGTCTGGCTACACAAGGCCTCAAAGGCTCCCTCATCTGGGAGTAGGAAAACAGCTTTTAAAGCCAGAGCAGCAGGAAAAAGTTTTGGCTTTCCTTGCTGACTCAGCCTCTAGCTCTTTCGCCTCCTCTTCAGAAAGTTTGAAATATAAAAGCAGTGAGTCGTCAGTGGATGCTCCCGGTCAGGAACAAGTCACTTCCTTGTGTCCTTCACCCAAACCAAAAGTGAAGGATGCAACCAGCGACACTACAGTTTATTCCATGGAGCTCTTTATACATACCGTGCCTGGTTTAGAAAGGGAAATTGTTAACAGCCCATTACAAGATGAATCGGACATGGAGTGCACTGATGCACAGCCACAGCTAGATTACTATGCTGTTCCATTGACTCAGATCACTACATTGCCCTCGCAGTGTACTGAGCCAGAATCTGACCCTGATGAGACTATAGTGCCCCGTCCTGAACGCTATAGGACCTTACACGGTGACACAGAGGAAGGCGCACATGACATTGAAGAGGAGGTTATAGATGACCCAGTTGTTGACCCAGATTGGCAGCCATTGGGGGAAGAGGGTGCCGCTGCCAGTAGCCCAGAAGCGGAGGAGGATGATGCGCAGCAGCCATCTACATCGCAACAGCTTTCATCTGGCAGGCCCATATCAGGCCAAAAATGTTTGTCAAAAACAAAAACAGTTTTAGGAGAGCGTGGCCATCCGGTGAAAGTAGCACAGCGTGCAATGCCTGAAAAGGTGTTCCATAGTAGGAAGAGTGTAGTGTGGCAATTTTTTAACCAAGATCCGTATGATCAGTGCAAAGTTATCTGTAAGAAATGCTCAAAGACATTTAGTAGAGGGAAGAATCTCCAAAATTTAAATACAACGTGCATGCTTAGACATTTAACCAGCATGCACTTGCAAGCCTGGACTAACTACCAAAACGTCCCGTGCTGTTGGTGCACCTGCTCAGAATGAAGGTAGTCAGCAACGCTACATTGCTTCCCTCACTGTAAGCCCACTGGTTAGGACACCACCAACAGCAAATGTGGAGGTATCGTTGCAAGGCCAAAGCAGTCAAGGAAACACAAGGATCTTGGTAGGAAACACTGTATGTAGGCCAACATCAAGAATACCATCACCAACCCTCTCTCAATCTGCCATGTCCACCACCACCCCCACTAGTTCCACCATATGCAGCTCTCCAGTCCAGCTCACCCTACAAGAGACTCTCATTAGGAAAAGAAAGTACTCATCCTCTCATCCGCGTACACAGGGTCCGAACGCCCACATTGCTAGACTAATCTCGTTAGAGATGATGCCCTACCGGTTGGTTGAAAGCGAAGCTTTCAAAGCCCTGATGGCCTATGCAGTACCACGCTATGACCTACCCAGTCAACACTTCTTTGCAAGAAAAGCCATCCCAGCCCTCCACCAGCATGTGAAAGACCGCATTGTCCATGCACTGAGGCAATCAGTCAGTAGAAAGGTGCACCTCACAACAGATGCATGGACCAGTAGGCATGGCCAGGGACGTTACGTGTCCATCACAGCACACTGGGTTAATGTAGTGGATGCAGGGTCCACAGGAGACAGCCATAGTGGGACAGTTCTGCCTAGGCCATGGTCTAGGAAACAGTTGGCTGTAGGCATTCGCCACCCCTCCTTCTCCTCCTCCGGAAGCGAAAGCTCGTCCACAGAACGCAGTCGCATGACCACTCCATCCGCAGCTGCCAGTGTTGCACACGAGGTGTCCCATTATCGAACAGCCAGTGGTAAGCGTCAGCAGGCTGTGTTTGAAATAAGTGTTTGGGCGACAACAGACACACCGCGGAAGTGCTGGCCGAGTACTTGCAGCAAGAAACTCAGTCATGGCTGGGCAGTGTACATTTTGAGGCAGGCAAGGTAGTCAGTGATAACGGAAGGAATTTTATGGCTGCTATTGCCCTTTCAGAACTGAAACCCATACCTTGCCTGGCTCACACCTTGAACCTGGTGGTGCAGTGCTTCCTGAAAAATTATTCGGGGTTTCCAGCCCTGCTCCTGAAGGTGCGAAGACTTTGCTCGCACATCAGCCGGTCGCCCATACACTCCCGCCATATGCTGAACCATCAGCAATCACAGAATCTTCTCCAGCACCGCCTAATAATCGACATTGCAACAAGGTGGAACTCCAAACTGCACATGCTTCAGAGGCTGTGCGAACAGAGGCGTGCTGTAATTTATTTGTGGGAGGATACACATACACGGGCAGGCAGTTGGATGGCAGACATGGAGTTGTCTGGTGTGCAGTGGTCAAAGCTCCAAGACCTCTGTCAAGTCCTTCAGTGTTTTGAGGAATGCGCATGGCTGGTACATGCAGACGACACCATCATAAGCATGAGCATCCCACTAATGCGTCTGCTGATGCAAAGTTTGACGCACATTAAGGAGCAGGCGTCTGCAGCCGAGGAGGAGGGAAGCCTTGATGACAGTCAGCCATTGTCTGCTCAGGGAACTCTCCTGGATGAGGTGGCAGACGAAGAGGAGGAGGAGGAGGAAGATGATGGGGATGAATATTTATGGGAGGAGGATGCTTCTCAGGGGGCAATAGAAACTAGTGGCGTTGCAAGGTCAGGTACAGGGTTTTTGCGGGACACAAGTGATGTTGATTTGCAAGAAAGTGCTCTTCAACCCAGCACAAGCAGTGAATTGACACCTGGAACATTGGCCCACATGGCTGAGTATGCCTTGCGTATCCTAAAAAAGGACCCCTGCTTTATCAAAATGATGACCGATGACGATTACTGGTTGGCCTACCTCCTGGATCCACGATATAAAGGAAAATTACAAAATATCATGCCACATGAGAACCTTGAGCAAATATTGGCTACCAAACAAGGAACTCTTGTAGACCGTTTGGTTGAGGCATTCCCAGCACACAGCGGCAGTAATGGTTCTCACACGAGCTGTAGGGGGCAACATGGCAGAGGTGTTAGAGGTGCACAAATCTGAAGTAGCATTGGACAGAGGGGTTTTATGACCAGGTTGTGGAGTGATTTCACAGTGACTGCAGACACGACAGGTATTGCTGCATCGATTCAAAGTGACCGGAGAAAGCATTTGTCCAGTATGGTTACCAACTATTTTTCCTCCCTTATCGATGTTCTCCCTCACAGGTCATTCCCCTTTGATTACTGGGCATTAGTGTTGAGCATTCCGATACCGCAAGTATCGGGTATCGTCCGATACTTGCGGTATCAGAATTCCGATACCGAGATCCGATACTTTTGTGGTATCGGGTATCGGTATCGGATCCATAGGGATGTGTAAAATAAAGAATTAAAATTAAAAATATTGATATATTCACCTCTCTGGCGGCCCCTGGACATCACGCTGGTAACCGGCAGGCTTCTTTGTTTAAAATGAGCGCGTTTAGGACCTGCGAATGACGTCGCGGCTTCTGATTGGTCGCGTGCCGCTCATGTGACCGCCACGCGACCAATCACAAGCCGCGACGTCATTCTCATTCACTAAACTCCTAATTCTAGGAATTTAGGACCTGCGAATGACGTCGCGGCTTCTGATTGGTCGCGTGGCGGTCACATGAGCGGCACTTGACCAATCAGAAGCCGCGACGTAATTCGCAGGTCCTAAACGCGCTCATTTTAAACAAAGAAGCCTGCCGGTTACCAGCATGATGTCCAGGGGCCGCCGGAGAGGTGAATATATCAATATTTTTTATTTTAATTCTTTATTTTACACATCCCTATGGATCCCAGGGCCTGAAGGAGAGTTTCCTCTCCTTCAGACCCTGGGAACCATCAGGATACCTTCCGATACTTGGTGTCCCATTG
This sequence comes from Ranitomeya imitator, assembly GCF_032444005.1. NCBI lineage: Eukaryota > Metazoa > Chordata > Amphibia > Anura > Dendrobatidae > Ranitomeya > Ranitomeya imitator. The sequence continues at coordinate 384,514,427 of NC_091284.1, forward strand.
ACTTGTATTTTGTATCGGATATCGGTATCGGCGATATCCGATATTTTTCGGGTATTGGCCGATACTATCCGATACCGATACTTTCAAGTATTTGACGGTATCGCTCAACACTACTGGGCATCTAAAATAGACACCTGGCCTGAATTGGCAGAATATGCATTACAGGAGCTCGCTTGCCCAGCTGCTAGTGTGCTATCACAAAGAGTCTTCAGTGCTGCTGGTTCAATACTGACCGAAAAAAGGACACATCTGGCTGCCTGAAATGTTGATGATCTAACCTTCATTAAAATGAACCAATCATGGATTTCAAATTATTTTGCTCCAACTTCCCCTGCTGACACGTAGCTTGCCTGAAAAATGTCTTGCTTTTGGCCTCCTCTTACTGACTGCTCCAATTCCTCCATTTGCAGCTGCTGAATGTCCACCATAGGCCATTTTTATACCTCCCTAAATGGGCTGACTCCCCCCACAGGGCCGTGGTCACCACTTGACGCAAGCACCCGTGCGAGTGCCGTTTGCTTGGACAGGTGGGTGTGCCCACTCTTGGGCAACAGCACTGGCACAGGGTCCCTCATAGTACAATGAAGTGTCTCTGAGGGTGGTGGTGCACAACCAACGTCAGGCACACCGTCGTAATATGAGGGGCCCTGTGCCAGTACCGCCGCCCACGAGAGAGTGTTCCCCCTGCTCGAACAGTGCTCTACCACTTGCAAAACTTACCTCTCCCTGCTCCACCACTGTGTAGTCCGTGCTGTTTAATCCTTCAATGGCACTGCCAATACAAATTTTTTGAAATGATAGATGATAGTAAAAATATACAGGGGCCCTGACCTCCATTTAGACCAGTTAACACTTTTCGCCAACTACCACTGTCTGCTACTCAGCAGAGGAGCCCACTTCTGTACCTAGCTATGCCACTTGTTTATTTATGAACAATTTTTTGGCAGACATTTAGCCCATTTTATTATTTTGGCCTACTAACTGTTTCAGCCACTCATTACAGTGTTCCTCCACTGAATAAAGCAATGCCTCCTGTTTAGTCCTGTTACCAATTTTGAACTGCATTTAGCCTACTTACTTATTTGGGCCTACTAACTGTGTCAGCCTCTCATTACAGTTGTCCTCCACTGAACAAAGCAATGCCACCTTTTTAGTCCTGTTACCAATTTTAAACTGCATTTAGCCTACTTACTTATTTGGGCCTAGTAACTGTGTCAGCCACTCCTTACAGTTGTCCTCCGTTGAACAAAGCAATGCCACCAGTTTAGTCCTGTTACCAATTTTGAACTGCATTTAGCCTACTTACTTATTTGGGCCTAGTAACTGTGTCTGACTCTCATTAAAGTTGTCCTCCTCCACTGAACAAAGTAATGCCGCCTGTGTACTTCTGTTAACCAATTTTGAACTGCATTTAGCCTACTTTTTTATTTTGGGCCTACTAAGTCTGTCTGCGCCACTCAATACAGTTGTCCTCCACTGAACAAAGCAATGCCGCCTGTGTACTCCTGTTACCTATTTTGAATTGCATTTAGCCTACTTTTTTATTTTGGGCCTACTAAGTCTGTCTACGCCACTCAATACAGTTGTCCTCCACTGAACAAAGCTATGCCGCCTGTGTACTCCTTTTATCAATTTTGAACTGCATTTAGCCTACATTATTATTTGGGCCTATATCTGTGTTTCCTCCTCATCCTGCCCATTGTCCAGCCACTGCTTGATGAGTCTTGCTGGTACATTGACCCAGACCACTACATTCCCCTTGCACTCTACATAGCCAGAATATGACCCTGCTGAAATTCAGGTTCCCCTTCCCCCATACTATAACACCTTACATGGGGACAAAGAGGAAGGTGCAGATGAAAGTGCAGGTTCCTTCATCAGGTGGGGGGGCATAGTCGTTGGCATTGGCACAGGGCCCTCATAGTAAGCAAAAGTGTCTCTGGCAGTGGGAGGCGCCACCTGCCATCAAACACACTGCCGTACTAAGGGGGTCCCTGTGCCAGTGCCAACTAATGGGGCCCCCCTGCTTGCTCAGGATCACAGCACTTGCACAGTAGAAATACTTACCTCTCCCTGCTCCACCGCCGTGACGTATTCCGCGTTTCCTGGGCCCACGAAAATCTTGAGCCAGCCCTACCCTCCACAACTTTCGCCAAATGACCCCTTGTTTTCAGTGCCTAACTATTAATATAAAGTAAATTAAGATTGACAAGCTTCAGTAATACGAATTGATGTTTTTGGCATTAATATAGGCACTGTAGGTGTTTTCCTGTCTTTCACTCACTGCTGACTTTGATTCCCCATTGACTTGCATTGGGTTTAGTGTTTCAGTCGGCCTCCGACTTTTCGCAATAATCGGCCAATTTCACCCGACCTGACTTTTGAGAAAGACGGGTTTTGCGAAACCCGACTCGATCCTAAAAAAGTAAAAGTTGCTCAACTCTAGTCTGGATCTCAATCCAATTGAAAATCTTTGGTGGAAGTTGAAGAAAATGGTCCATGACAAGGCTCCAACCTGCAAAGCTGATCTGGCAACAGCAATCAGAGAAAGTTGGAGCCAGATTGATGAAGAGTAATATTTTACACTTCAGTGTCAATGCCTCAGAGACTGCAAGCTGCTGTAAAAGCCAGAGGTGGTGCAAAAAATACTAGTGATGTTTTCGAGTGTATTTTTGTTTGTTTGTTTTTCATGATTCCATAATTTTTTTCTCAGAATTGAGTGATTTCATAATTTTTCCTTTTTCTTGGTTAAAAAATTAACCATTACTGACTACCATATTTTTTGTTCTTGATTTCTTGTGTTTCTTAAAGCCAGAAAGCTGCCATTTGAAATTACTTTAATTTTGTGCCATGTCTGAACTGCTTTTTTTCTACAAAATATAATAACTGAATGAACATCCTCCAAGGCCGGTGATTCAATAATTTTTGCCGGGGGTTATATATTGCACCCCCATCCTAGTGCCTAGGAAAAAGATTTTTTCTATTGTGTTTTGAGACAACAATATTGTCCTTCACATTTGTTATATATGGATTCTATGTCACACTATTTATTATCTACCCTGGCACTATTGGCACATGTCGCTTTAGGCTGTTTAAAGAATGTCTGTCAACAACAGTCCGCTGATTTATTGAACCAGACTATCTTAGGGTATTTTACCTACCCCTGTTATTAATATTATTGTGCGTTAATCTTGAACCTTTTGCAGCGCCGACTGTATTTGTTTATTCAGCGGTTTCTAGCCAGCACGCTATGAGTCGAGCTTATATATGCTAGGACTATTGCTTGTATGCAGTCCATATAAGAAGCTCTGTTGCAGGTCTTTATATATTTTTGAGGTTATTTATTATTGTTTGTTTGTATTTTTTGTGCACCTTAGCCTATTTTTCTACACCTTCCTTTATTTCTTTTACTAGCTTACTTAGCCAATAATATCACAAACAAGGAAAAATACCACCACACCATGATCAGACACCATATTACTACCACCTATAGCTTGCTAGAAATTCAACAGGGCTAGCTTGGGTCAGCCGCCGTTGAGTGGGGGCGCCAAATCGTTCTATCAGAGTGCCAACCTCCACTGGTAGGAAGGGATAGCAGCTAAGTGTAGGGCTATCTGATAGGGTAGGTGCACAATAAGATCCTTTTTTCCATTTGTTTTTTGTGTTTCACCGGGTACTGGTATTTTTAGGATATTTATAATAAAATCAATGTTTTAAGAGATTACATGTTACACTGGTCTGGTGTCTAGGGCACCGGGATGCAGGGGGTGGCGCCTGTGTTAAAATTAAAAAAAATAATTAAATGAGTGGGAGCCGCACATTCATTTGTACAGTATTTTTTTAACAACATGAGTGTAGACTCAATATTGAGAACATGGGAGGAATGAGAGTGGGGCATTGCGCTCTAAGGAGAACATGGGGTGTAAAGGGAGGACTCCATATTGAGAGCATAGGAGGAGACGGGGAATTGTGCTGTATGGAGAACAAGGGGTGTTAGGGGAGGACTCCATATTGAGAACATGGAGGAAGTGAGAGGGATTGTGCTGTATGGAGAACAGGGCGGGTCAGGGGAGGATTCCATTTTCAGAAAATAGGGTGGAAGAAAGAGGGATTGTGCTGTATGGAGAACTTGGGGGGGTCAGGGGAGGGCTCTATATTGAGAATATGGGGGGAGGAACTCTCTATGGAGAACATGGGAAGAAACTGTTTATTGAGACCATGGGGGGTGGGGACTCTACGTATGGAGAACATGGGGGGTGGGGATTCTTTATGTACGGAGAACATAGAATATGGGGAGGGCACTCTGTATGGAGAACATGGGCAGGTGGGGACTCTGCATGGAGAGCATGGGGGGTTGGGGACTCTGTATATATGGAGAACACATGGGGGGCTCGGTATGGAGATGAGAGTGCGGTGGGAATATTTTATAGGAGATAATAGTGTGGAGACCATGTACCATAAATGAGACAGCGTGGGGTCATTTCTTGGGGAGGGAGCACAGTGAGGGAGAATTATTTATTTAGGGGCACAACATAGGCTTTTATTAGGGCACAGTGTGGGTGGTTATTTGTATTCAGGAACATTATAATGACACTGTCATTTTTAAGGGCATCATGTTGGAATGTGCTGCAGAAGACCGGAGGAGTTGGAAGCCTACAGAGAGAAGCTGTAGCTGTGTGAAGTCACCATGGAGTAAGGTACTTAGAGCTAGGTGCATTTACATTGGTAATTTGCAGCCCTTAAATGACCGCTAAGCTACTATATGAGGCCAGTCAGCAGTCACTTAAAGGGTACCTGTCACCCCCAAGGTCGAAGCTAAGCTAAGCCCACCGGCATCAGGGGCATATCTACAGCATTCTGTAATGCTGTAGATAAGCCCACAATGTATACTGAAAGATGAGAAAAAGAGGTTAGATTATACTCACCCAGAGGCGGTCCAGCTGCGGTCCGGTCCGATGGGTGTCACGATCTGGTCCAGGGCCTCCCATCTTCTTACGATGACGTCCTCTTTCTTTCTTTACGCTGCAGCTATGGCGCAGGCGTACTTTGTCTGCCCTGTTGAGGGCAGAGCCAAGTACTGCAGTGTGCAGGCACCGGGAAAGGTGAGAGAGGCCCGGCGCCTGCGCACTGCAGTACTTTGCTCTGCCTTCAACAGGGCAGACAAAGTAGGCCTGCGCCAGAGCGGCAGCGTGAAGACAGGAAGATGTCATCCTATGAAGATGGGAGGCCCCGGACCGTGAAACCTAGGGCTGCCACTAGGAATTTCGGGGCTCCATAGTGGCAAAATTTTGGGGGCCCCCTTGAGACTCCGCCCAGGCTCCACCCCAGCCCCACCTCCACCCCTCATACCATCCACAGTCCCACTGCCCTCTCTTGCAAAAACTCCACTTCTGCACCACATCCTTACCAATCACACATTTACAGTTCCCATCACCACATACATGGCCAGCAGCTTTTGTTTTGGCCAAAAGATTTTTTAATCCACCACCTAGACAAGGTAGACTCTTCCGGCTGGAGTCTACTCTACTGTAACTTACTAAACATTTATTAAAATAACCAATACAATTTATATATATATATATTTTTTAATTTTTAAATGACCAATAATATCACAAACAAGGAAAAATACTGCCACACCATGATCAGACACCATATTACTACCACATAGTGACCTATAATACCACATACAAGAAACAAATTCCGCCACACCATGTCCAGATCACATATTACCACCACATGGTGACCAATAATACCACATACAAGGGACAACACCTAGCATCCGATTTACATCCGAATGCAGTGTGATTGCTATCTGATTGCAATGCGATTTTAACATGAGCTTTTACATACAGCAACTCTCTATGTCATTTACACATTGTTTTCAAGGCAATATTCCTCAAAACACGCACATATATATGTATGCACATATATATATAAATATATATAGATATATATATATATAAATATATTAGATAGATAGATAGATTAATAGATAGAAAGAAGAAAAAACGGCAAATCATGTGCGTGTACAGTAAAATCACACTGACAGGATAGAATAGAATAGATAGAATAGATATCTACACATACTGTAGAATACATAGATACATATATCTCAGTGACAAACACAAATATACAGCTATGGCAAAAAAAGAGACCACTGCACAGTTTTATAAAGATCAGCTTTTCTACATGTCTGACAGCCATTCCATTTCAATGTCAGTTGAATTTCAACCAGAGTACACCTCATTCTACTTATTGTGCTTCTGATTGGGTGACCACCTGAACCACACCTTATTTAACAAAGAAAAGTATAAAAAACCCTGCTGTGGTGTTCACAATCCTCTTGCAATAGGACAAGCTGGATGGCAAAACAAGTGCTAGTAATATCCCAAAAGTAATAGGAATGAAAAAATAACTTTTAACCATGCCAATGGAGTTGAAAAGACAAGTCTTGAGTGAAGAAAAGAAGAGCTCAATTCTGGCTTTACTAGCAGAGGGACACAGTGAGCGTCATGTTGCCTCCATCCTTAATTTTTCTAAGACGGCAATCCATTATAATAAGGTGAAGCAGCAAACATTGGGGACAACAAAGCTACAGAACGGCAGATTGCAAAAACGACTGTCCACTGACCGGGATGACCGTCATCTTATTTGAATGTCACTCAGCAACCACAGGATGACATCAAGTGACCTACAAAAGCAATGGCAAATGACAGCTGGGGTGAAGTGCATGGCAAGAACAGTTCGTAACAGGCTCCTAGACGCAGGACTCAAGTCATGTAAAGCTTGAAAAAAGCATTTCATCAATCTGAAGCAAAGGAGAGCCAGGCTGAAGTTTGCGAAAGACCATAAGGATTGGACCATAGATGACTGGAGTAAGGTAATCTTCTCTGATGAGTCTTATTTTCAGATTTTCAGCTTTGCCCAACACCTGGTAGTCTAATGGTTAGATGGAGACCTGGAGAGGTGTACAAGCTACAGTGTCTTCCACCTACTGTGAAATTTGGTGACGGATAGGTTATGATATGGGGATGCTTCCGCAAGGATGGAATTGGACAAGTTGTTTTTGTGAAGGACGTATGAATCAAGCCGCATACAAGGTTATCCTGGAAAAACAGTTGATTCCTTCTGCTCAGGCAAGGTTCCCCAACTCTGAGGACTGTTTTTTCCAGCAGGACAATGCGACATAGCACACAACTAGGTCAATCAAGTTGTGGATGAAGGACCGCCACATCAAATCCCTGTAATGGCCAGCCCAATCTCCAGACCTGAACCCCATTGAAAACCTCTGGAATGAAATCAAGAGGAAGATGGATAGTCACAAGCCATCAAACAAAGAAGGACTGCTTGAATGTTTGTACCAGGAGTGGCATAAGGTCACCCAAAAGCAGTGTGAAAGGCTGGTGGAAAGCATGCCAAGACACATGAAACCTGTGACTAAAAATCATGGTTATTCCACAAAATATTGATTTCTGAACTCTTCCTGAGTTAAAATATTAGTATTGTTGTTTCTGAATGATTAGGAACTTGTTTTTTGCATTATTTGAGGTCTGCAAGCAAGGCATTTTTTTGTTATTGTGAACATTTCTCATTTTCAGAAAATAAATACAAAATTTAAAATTGTATTCTAATATTTTTTGTGGCGTTTCTAATCATCTTTACGTTTCCTTTTATACATTTTTGGCCGCAGGAGAGGGCTATACATCACTACACCTCCAAATTGTGAGGTGCACGTGAAGGCGATCTGGCACAAGTTGCAGACCATTGTGATGCCTTCACCAACTGAGGAGACTTGGCTGCAGGTCGCAGCAGGCTTTCAGACTGTGGCCAATTTCCAAAACTGCATAGGTTCCCTTGAGGGAAAACATGTACAATAAGGATTCAGCAATCCCTACCATCAGGATCACACCTCTTTAATTATAAGAAGTATTTTTCTATGGTCCTGATGGCGGTTGATGATGTGGAGCACCCGACAGGGCCAAGGGATTACTCGGTACAGGGTCCGGTGGTCATTGAAGGGGAAGTCACGGTAACAGCAACCCGGTCTGTGGCCTGGGGGTCCAATTTAAAGGGAAGGTCTTTAAAGGGATTATTAGAATAAGAAATGTTTGTGACGCCACCAGTGGTATTCAGTCAGGGGTGACCGATGCTGCTTAAAGGGGTCCTCTGGAGAGTGATAGCACTGCAGCAAAGATGGTATGGCTTCCCACAGGTGAAGCTGGGTCCCCAGGGTTCCTGGTGTAGTAGGAAAAGATGGTGTGGTGCCAGCAAGAATCAGAGGACAAAAGGTTGCAGTCTCTTTACCTGTTTTACTGATGGTTTACAACCACAGTTCAAGGTACCAGCAACAGGTGACGGTGGAGTCCAGGCAGCCTGGAAATGAGTTGAATTCCCCTTGCCAGGTCAGATTGGGAGCCTTCCGCTATGCACTGTATAATAGTCCCTTTCCGCTTATGGCTTCTTTCAAGGTCCTCTCTCACTCTCTGTCATGGGACAGTACCTGCATGGTAGGCAACGTGAGCCGTTTTACAGGTGTCTCTATTCATGGTGACTCTGGGCTCTGTATGTTGCTGTACCTCAGGGTGTAGATGTGGGGAAGTTACTTTCAATCTCCTGCCCTCCAGTTTCTGCTGTGCGGCATACAGTCCTACACAGCCTCGGACTCCGGGTGTCCTGTTCCTGAGCTTCCGCGTAGAGGGATCCCAGTCGCAGCTCCACTCCAGCTCCTCACTTCTCCTGTGCTCCTTCCTCCTTCACTGTCTCACACAATCTCCCTCACTCCTCCTCCAAGCCAGAATATATATATCTAGGGACGCTCCCCTGAAACCGGGTCTAGAGCTCCCCCTTCTGGCCTGGAGTTAGAACGTGTTGAATGTACAGGTTACCTGTCAAAGGGATCCTCCTCATCTCCAGGCATGACATCAACCTCCTCGAAAGGAAGGCAATACCATTTGGTACCCGAACCACTGGGATGTCACATTCCCCCCTGTTAAATACAGTACTCCTGGACTGGGAAAAGAAACATAAACAATAGCAGGTTAAATAAATGCAGACATTTTTTAAATGCATTACAACGGTTTATTTAACTTTTTTCCCTTTATGGGAGGCACTTCCCTTGAACATTGTAAAACATATTTACAAGAGTACAACTGGTCTTATACCAGGGTGTCCTTGTTCATCAACAACAGTAATGATGCGGGGAAACCCGTTCTAATCCCCAACGTAGGGTTTGGGCTAGGCAGCAAGGCATAAACATCTAGACCTTGTTTTCGGCCATGCCAAACAGATTTTCTTCTGGTCTTTGGAAACAAACAGGGTTCTACTCATTCTGCCAGTGCATGGTAAAATCAATAAGATGCACCTTGGAGGTGTCAACTATTTACAAGGAAAGCTTTTAGGTAATTCACCGTCCATTACCTTGCTGTCCATTTAAACTTTCAATAAGCATAAGCTAACATTTTTAAACAGGTAACAACAATTATTGACATTTTATTTTTTAGGCCCTATAACGGGCTGGTGTCTGAACTCTGGTACTACGGGTAGATCTATGCAGTACAGGGATTAATAGTGACCTAACTAGATTCACTATTCTTGCTACCACTGGTCTAGTGCACTCTCTTATGGCTACGCTACTGGTGAGTCTACATAGCACAGGTATACTTGATTTTCTACAAGTACTTCTGCTCACTGTGGGCATGACAGATTCACCAATAGCAGGGGGTGGATTCTCTTGCTCCACTGCTGGTGTGACATCTGCTGCTTGAGCCTGCTGGTGTAGAGTTTCTTCTGGTTCAGATTGATTTCGAGTCACATCTCCTTCTGATCTTTCCAACTGGGAAAAGGTCAAAATGGGCACCAATATGGCCTCATTTACTTGAGTCCATGTCTGGAGAAAGTCTCTTAGAATGGTATGGATCTTCTCTTCCTTTTCTGTGGGTTGAGGGCTACCTTGGTCTTTCTCCTTGTCTTTCAGTTGCTCAGGGCATACCTTAAGATGATCTCTTGATACCGCATTTGAGGTTTCTCCTCCATCTTTGCTTATGACACACACCTTGGTGTTATCAAAGTTTGATGGTAAGATAGTGTATGGTTCTGCCTCCCACTGATCATCAAGCTTGTGCATTCTTCTTTTCCTCTTTAGAACTTGTTCACCTGGTGACAAGTGAATTGCAGGGGCATGTTTGTTATAGTTCCTCTCTTGCCTCTGTCTTGCCTGGGACAAGCTTCTTTTTATGCATTCCTGCACTTTGCGGTCTTTCTGCTGCTGCTCAGAATCCCAATCTGCCTCTGGTGCTGTTGCTTCTGGTGTTAGGACTCTCATATCAAGATCAACAGGTATTTTGCTAGGTTTTTCTCCCATTAGGTAGGCTGGAATGCAGTTGGTGGAATTCACCAGGATATGACTGTACAGATCTACCAGATCTGGCAACTTCTCTGGCCACAGGTTTCTCTCTTCCAGAGGCACGGACTTCAGTAAGTCAATTACCACCTGGTTCATCTTCTCACACATACCATTTGTCTGCGGATGGTATGGCATTGTTATGATTTTCTTGCATTCGTACAGGTTACTGAACTCTTGAAACACTTCTGCCTCAAGGCTGGGCTTTGGTTGGTGAGTACCTTTTCATGGTAACCCTGTGGTTGACAAAAGTGTTGCTGGAATGCCTTGGCTGCTGTCTTTGCTGTTTGGTCCTTGACATTCACAACTACCAGGAAACTTGAGTAATGGTCCACTATAGTCAGGGCGTAGACATAGCTTGATCAGCTTGGGGTTAGCTTCACATGATCCACAGCTACCAGCTCAAGTGGCTGTTTGGTGACTATGGGCTGTAGGGGTGCCCTCTGGCTGTCACGATCCTTTCTGCGCAGGTTGCATGGGCCACACTCTCGGCACCACTTCTCAATGGCTTTTCTCATGCCAATCCAGTAGAACCTCCCACGAAGTAGGACATCCAACTTCTTCCATCCGAAGTGTCCTGCTCCATCGTGGTATGCTTCCAAGACCATTGGCACATCTTTTCTCAAGACTACCACCTGCTAGACCATCTCAGGAGTGCAAGGGTCGATATCCCTCTGACACAGCTTACCGTTGTACATAAACAATTTGCCCTTCTCCTTCCACAACTGTTGAGTCTCTTGTGGAGCATCTAGACCTGGGTGTGAATCGGCTTGTGTCAGCAGCTCTTTTACCAGACGGACTGCTGGGTCACTATCCTGCATCTCTGCCCATCCATGGTGGGCAATGGGTTCAGCGTGGCTTCGTGTCTGTCATTGCACTTGTTCTTCACACAATGGGAGTACTGGGTCACCTAGGGCAATGGAAGGCTAGTAACTCAATCTCTAGTGGTTCCATATCTTCTCCCACTTCTGCTAGATGGGGCATCCTGGAAGCGCATCGTCATTTGCGTTCTTGTGCCCCGCACGGTACATGATGGTAAACTCGTAGTTGGACAACTGGGCCATCCTTTGCTACTCCAATATACCTAGTATTGCCATCTCCAGGTGAGTCAGTGGATTGTTCTCTGTGAAAACGGTGAATTTTGCTGAAGCCAGGTAGAGATTGAACCTCTCTGTTACCGCCCACACTATGGCGCTTTTTTGGAAGTGCATTTGAACAGCAAGGTGGATTGCTGTAAAGGGAACTAGAGAAAAAAAAAACTATAAATCTTCAGCATAGCGAGTGTGAGCGAGCTGAGTGTGAGCTGAGCGTAAGTGTGAACGGCGGTAAGTGTGACTTGTGATTCAGTGAACAGGTATTTGGAAAGCCTTTAACAGATACCTGTGTGAATTGGTGTGAGTTGCTGAATTGGGAGTAGCTATATTCATAAGGGGTTAACTTAGGGTGGGGGCTCATAATTAAGGGTTTATAAGGGGCAGCTGTTTGGGGCTCCAGTCCTTTTTGGAAGTGCATTTGAACAGCAAGGTGGATTGCTGTTAAGGGAACTAGAGAAAAAAAAAATCTATAAATCTTCAGCATAGCGAGTGTGAGCGAGCTGAGTGTGACCTGAGCGTAAGTGTGAACGGCGGTAAGTGTGACTTGTTATTCAGTGAAGAGGTATTTGGAAAGCCTTTAACAGATACCTGTGTGAATTGGTGTGAGTTGCTGAATTGGGAGTAGCTATATTCATAAGGGGTTAACTTAGGGTGGGGGCTCATAATTAAGGGTTTATAAGGGGCAGCTGTTTGGGGCTCCAGTCCTTTTTGGAAGTGCATTTGAACAGCAAGGTGGATTGCTGTTAAGGGAACTAGAGAAAAAAAAAATCTATAAATCTTCAGCATAGCGAGTGTGAGCGAGCTGAGTGCGATCTGAGTGTAAGTGTGGACGGCGGTAAGTGTGACTTGTGATTCAGTGACTTTGGAGTCAGGGAGTTTCCAAGGGAGGAATTACTGAATTGCTGTCTGTTTTTTATTAATACTTTGTATTTAGTTTTTATTTTTTTTATTTAACTTCTGTCTGGTGCAATCCCCATTAGGAAATGTGCTCCACTTTTGTTAATGCCATCCAGTGCACATCTTGCCACATGTATGCAGTCCATGAGCAGCAGGTCGAGGGCGCATACTGCTGTGCGAGATGTGAGCACGTTGTGCATTTGGAAGCCCAGATTCTGGATCTAAATGTGCAGCTGGCAACACTGAGATCCATAGACAATATGGAGAGGAGTATTCTGCTCACAGAGCAGATGCTCAATGGGATAGATGACGGGGGGGATGGTAGGATGGAGCTGCAGGACGCAGAAGTAGCAAGCTGGGTGACAGTTAGGAAGCGGGGTAGAGGGAAGAGTGCCAGGGAGGCTAGTCCTGATCTGGAACACCCCAATAAGTTTGCTAAGTTGGCAGATGAGGGGGGTGCCAGTACAGGGGTAGCACTGCTGCAGCCAGGCATGTCCTCTGAAAGCTGGAGGAGTGACTGCTCCAGTATTGAGGGAAATAGGAGAGCAGGGCAGGCCAGACAGGTGCTGGTAGTGGGCGACTCAATTATTAGGGGAACAGATAGGGCAATCTGTCACAAAGACAGGGATCGTCTAACGGTGTGCTGCCTACCTGGCGCTCGAGTCCGACACATCGCTGATCGGGTGGACAGATTACTGGGAGGGGCTGATGAGGACCCAGCGGTGATGGTGCACATTGGCACAAATGACAAAGTTAGAGATAGGTGGAAGGTCCTTAAAGATGATTTCAGGGAATTAGGCCGCAAGCTGAAAACAAGGACCTCCAACGTGGTATTTTCTGAAATACTTCCTGTACCACGTGCTATGCCAGAGAGGCAACAGGAGATTAGGGAGGTTAATAAGTGGCTCAAGAATTGGTGTAGGAAGGAGGGGTTTGGGTTCCTGCAGAACTGGGCCGACTTCTCAGTTGGCTACAGGTTCTACGCTAGGGATGGACTGCACCTCAATGGGGAAGGTGCAGCTGTGCTGGGGGAGAAAATGGCTAGAAGGTTGGAGGAGTGTTTAAACTAGGAATTGGGTGGGGGAAGGTATTCCTTTTATAGGAGGGGAAGATAGTGCAGATAGAGACCTGGGCACAAATAAGGAAGTTGGGGGTGTCGGTGGCATGGGGGGTGGGGTTAGAACAGTTAATAATTTAAGAAATAGAGGTAAAGAGAGGAACATCAAGTGCATGGATACTAATGCCAGAAGCCTCGCCAACAAAATGGACGAATTAGAACTAATGTTGTTGGAGCATAATTATGACATGGTGGGGATATCTGAAACATGGCTGGATGAGAGCCATGACTGGGCTGTTAACTTGCAGGGCTATAGCCTGTTCAGAAATGACCGTACAGATAAGCGAGGGGGTGGTGTGTGTCTGTATGTAAAATCGTCCTTAAAACCCATCCTGCGTGATAATATAGGTGAATTTAATGAAAATGTAGAATCCCTGTAGGTGGAGATAAGGGGAGGGGGAAAAAATAATAAATTACTGATAGGGGTTTGTTATAAATCTCCAAAAATAATGGAAGCAATGGAGAATATCCTCGTAAAGCAAATAGATGAAGCTGCGACTCAAGGAGAAGTCATTATTATGGGGGACTTCAACTACCCTGAAATAGATTGGGGAACAGAAACATGCAGTTCCAGCAAAGGTAATCGGTTTTTGACAACTATGAGAGACAATTATCTTTCACAACTGGTTCAGGACCCAACAAGAAGGGGGGCACTGCTAGACCTAATATTAACCAACAGGCTAGACCGCATATCAAATATAAGGGTTGGGGGTCACTTGGGGAATAGTGATCACTAGGGTTGAGCGAAACGGGTCGTTCATTTTCAAAAGTCGCCGACTTTTGGCAAAGTCGGGTTTCATGAAACCCGATCCGACCCCTGTGCGGGGTCGGCCATGCGGTACGCGACTTTTGCGCCAAAGTCGCATTTCAATGACGCGAAAAGCGCCATTTCTCAGCCAATGAAGGTAAACGCAGAGTGTGGGCAGCGTGATGACATAGGTCCTGGTCCCCACCATCTTAGAGAAGGGCATTGCAGTGATTGGCTTGCTGTCTGTGGCGTCACAGGGGCTATAAAGGGGCGTTCCCGCCGACCGCCATGTTACTGCTGCTGATCTGAGCTTAGGGAGAGGTTGCTGCCGCTTCGTCAGAAGCAGGGATAGCGTTAGGCAGGGTCCATTAACCACCAAACCGCTTGTGCTGTAGCGATTTGCACTGTCCAACACCACCTTCGGTGTGCAGGGACAGTGGAAGCTACATTTTTTTTTTCCTCAGCGCTGTAGCTCATTGGGCTGCCCTAGAAGGCTCCCTGATAGCTGCATTGCTGTGTGTACGCCGCTGTGCAAACCAACTGCTTTTTTCAAAGCACAAATCCTCTTGTTCCTTCCTTTCTGCACAGCTATCTTGTTTGTTTGTCCACACTTTTGATTTAATTTGTGCATCAGTCCACTCCTTATTGCTGCCTGCCATACCTGGCTGAGATTACTGCAGGGAGATAGTAATTGAAGGACAGTTCCTTTTTTTTTTTTGTGGGAGATTAAGATTGGCATTTCTGCTAGAGTGCCATCCCTGTCTGTGCCATCTCTCACTCAGTGGGCCATAGAAAGCCTATTTATTTTTCTCTAGTAACCCCCCACGACAGCACACCTGGAGGATGTTACCCCTTTCCTAATAGGGACAGGAAATGACAAGAGGTTAAATAACCTCTCCCTCATCCTCCCCTCAGTGTTCTTTCCTGTCCCTACTAGGGATGAAGAGGTCATCCCAGGTGCACTGTGCCGGCAGCGGTCACCGGGGGGAATACAGATAATCTGGCCGGGCAGCTGGGATCAGACTTACGTCCATTCCCTGTCGCTGCTCCCGTCTCCTCCGACTCGGGACTCCTTCGCCACCATTCCGCGCCTGCGGGTAAGGTCTGGGGCGTTCTTCGGCTGGAGGCCTCTCGGAGCTCTCCAGCCCTTCTCCTCCTCCGCACCGCGCGCGTGTGTGGGTACTTCCGGTCTGAAGCCGGCGGCCGGATGTGACGTCAGACGCCGGCCGGCTTCTCTGAATCAGGAAGTTCCTCGTGCGTTCCAGCCAGGAACGCTAGGAGATAGCATGGAAGACGTCGGCGTTCTCCCCCCACGTACTTCCGGACACCGGAGGAGGAGGTCCTCATCCAGGAGGACAGGTGCTGCGTCCGGTCGCCTATATATTCAGGCCCTGGACAGGAAGACATCGCAGGTAGGACCACTGTGTGGTGAAGACTATGGAGATGTCTGCTTCCTCGCGCTCTGCACCTGCAGAACACAGCACCATCCCGGCCCCAGTGAGTAGTCTGGCCCCGGGTGTCCATTCCCTGATGTGGGTTGTAGTCTTATGATTCCTTCTCCCCTTTCTTTTTAGGGGGACAAGGAACCCACATCAGGAAGCAAAACAAAAACTACCCGCAAATGCACAGTTTGTATGAAGAAGCTGTCCTCTTCATACAAGAAATCATTGTGCAAAGAATGCACAGACAAAATTATCAGCGAGGAACGGCCATCCCTGATAGAGGAGATTAAAACCTTAATCCAGCAGGAGATTAAAACATCTCTGGCCACTCTTTCCCAGCCTACACCATCTCCTAGTGCCCCTCCTGAGGCTAAGAAAAGGAAACTTAATCCACAGGAGGAAGAGCAGGAGGACTCTCAGGGAGAGACGTCGGACGAACCCCCAGAGGAGGGTGAATTATCCCTGGACTCTGAAACTGTCCAGCAAGAGAGATACTACTTCTCTTCATCTGATATAGAAGAACTCCTTACGGCTGTAAGGAAAACTATGGAGGTTGAGGAAGAGAAGACGGCACAGTCAGTGCAAGAAGAGATGTTTGGAGGACTTCGTTCTAGGAAGCGTCAGGTGTTTCCTATTCACCAAAACATCCGAGATTTAGTTCTGGACGAGTGGGAATCCCCAGAAAAGAAGCTGACTACTCCAGCGGAAATTAAAGACAGATTTCCTGTGGATGCCGAGACAGCGTCATGCTGGTCAGAATCCCAAAAGTGGACGTCCAGATTGCCAGAGTAGCCAAAAAGACCACGCTACCATTCGAGGATGCCTCCCAACTGAGAGACCCTCTGGAACGTAAGATGGACGGACTACTAAGGAAGTCGTGGGAAACGTCAGCATCTTTACTGAACATCAATTCACTATCCACTTGCGTGGCTAGATCGATGCATCGCTGGCTGGGGCAGCTAGAGGAGCACTTGTCCTCAGGTACTCCGAGAGAAGATATTCTGGCCTCCTTGCCTATCTTCCAGAAAGCAACAGGTTTTTTAGCAGATGCTTCTGCAGAATCCGTGAGAGTGACGGCGAGATCATCCGCACTGTCAAACTCGGTAAGGCGTGCACTCTGGCTAAGATCCTGGTCTGGGGATATGACTTCCAAGATGAGGCTGTGTTCTATTCCCTTTAAAGGAAAGTATATGTTTGGACCAGCCTTGGATGACCTTTTGGAGAAGGCTTCAGACAAGAAAAAGACCTTACCAGAACCTAGAAACCCTAGGAAAAGACCCTTCCGCACTCAGCAGGAGCATACTCCTCAATACAGAGGAAAGGGTAAAACAGGTCGCTGGAGCTATCCGAAAGGAGGGAAAGACAGGAATCTTTTTCTTTCACAACCCCAAAACCAGAGAAAGCAATGACGCCGTCATAGTGGGGGGTCGGATTTCGAACTTCCTCCCAGTCTGGCAAGAGATCGGTGTGGATCAGTGGACCTTAAGATTGGTCAAAGAGGGGATGAAAATAGAGTTTACATCATATCCCCAAAAAAGAATGAAAACTACAACGTTATCAACACCGAAGCTACAGTCCACCCTGATAACTGGGATAGAAGATCTCTTAATCAACAATGTGATCTCCACAGTCCCAAAAGACGAAAGAAACAAGGGCCATTATTCCAGCCTATTTCTGATAAGGAAACCAAACGGAACCCATTGGATGATAATCAATCTGAAACCGCTGAATCAATATGTAACCTACAGAAGATTCAGAATGGAGTCCGTCAGATCGACAGTACCCTTAATAGGGCAAGACTTCGTCATGGCAACCATCGACTTACAGGACGCATATTATCACGTCCCAGTCCATCCAACCTATCGGAAATTTCTAAGGTTTGCAGTCACCAGAGGAGAAGTTATAGACCACTTCCAGTTCAATGTCCTCCCATTCGGACTATCATCAGCTCCAAGGATCTTTACAAAGGTCATGTCCGAGGTGATGGCGTACATCAGAAGTCGACGGATATGCATAATCCCATACCTCGACGACCTCTTGGTAGTGGCTCCCACGGTTCCAATTCTACAGGAACATCTTCAAACAACAGTCCAGATCCTGTCATCTCTGGGTTGGGTGATAAACCCCAAAAAATCGGATATGGTTCCGTCCACAACGAAGATCTTTTTAGGGGTCTTATTAGACTCCCACAGACAAACATCTTTCTTGCCCAAACAAAAACGGTCCCTGCTTACATCAAGGATAAGAACATTGCGGGACAAGAAGAGAGTATCTCTAAGATGGGCCATGTCGGTTCTAGGTACCATGACATCTTGCATCCAGATGGTGGCATGGGCTCAAGCCCACACCAGGATACTTCAGACTCATATTCTGTCAAGCTGGGACGGATCCCCAGGTTCTCTAGACAAAAAGATCCGGATACCACCGCATGTAAAGTCCTCATTAACATGGTGGCTACAAAAAGAGAACTTAATGAGAGGAGTTCCCTGGTTGCAGGTCCCAGCAGTGACCATAACAGTAGATGCCAGTGGAAAAGGTTGGGGAGCTACGGTAGACCAGCACATATTCCAGGGATTCTGGTCAGCCGAAATAGCACAACAATCCTCGAATTACAAAGAGCTAAAAGCAGTAGAAGAAGTTCTCAAAGCGGCGGTAACTCTTGTACAAAATTCCCACTTAAAAATATACTCAGACAACATGACAACAGTTGCCCACCTTCGCCACCAGGGAAGTACAAGACACGAAGATCTAAAAAGAATATCAGCAAGAATATTTTCGTGGGCCGAAGAACATGTTCTCTCCATATCCGCCCTACACATAAAAGGGGAGATAAACGTACAAGCCGACTTCCTGAGCAGAACAGAGGTCCATCCAGGAGAATGGAGCCTAAACCCAGAAGTCTTTCAGATACTAGTCAAAAGATGGGGACAGCCAGAAGTGGACTTGTTCGCGAACAGTCAGAACGCAAAGGTAGACCAGTTCTTCTCGCTAGATCCGATGAATCCGGGGTTAGCTGTGGACGCATTGGTCCAGCCATGGACATTCTCGCTAGCATACGCGTTCCCGCCATTGCCGATCCTACCAAAAGTCCTGCAGAAAATAAGGGCAGAAAAACTCAAGGTGATCCTAGTGGCTCCACTTTGGCCCAAAAGAGGTTGGTTTGGGGCCCTCATCAGTCTAAAGATAGATGGGCCAATAGCACTTCCACCGGTCAAAGACCTTCTCTACCAGGGGCCAATACTGCATCCAGATCCCGAGAGGCTACACCTAAATGCCTGGCTTCTGAATTCTCAATTCTGAGAACTAGAGGACTATCAAAGAGAGTAATTGAAACATTACAAAAAAGTCGCAAAACGGTAACTAATTCTATTTACCAAAAGATCTGGAAGACGTTCATCACGTGGTGTGCTCCTGAGCAACCTAACCCAGATAAACCAAACCTAGCCAAGATCCTGGATTTTCTACAAGATGGGCTGGAGAAGTGTCTCAGACCCAGCACCCTCAAGGTACAAGTGGCAGCCTTGAGCTCTTATTTTGACCAGTCTTTAGCCAACCATAGATGGGTAAGAAGATTCATGACGGCGGCATCCCGCATATCTCCAAGACCCATAAATATAGTTCCATCCTGGGACCTGAATATAGTCCTGAAAGGACTTACCCTGCCACCATTTGAACCCTTATCTTCCATAACCATGGATAAACTCGCTTGGAAAACCACCTTCCTGGTAGCTATAACAACAGCCAGAAGAGTGGGTGAACTACAAGCCCTATCAATCAACGAGCCCTACATGAAGATTCTTCAGGACAGGCTTATCCTACGATTAGACCCATCCTTTCTCCCAAAGGTCGTCTCCGATTTCCACAAATCGCAAGAGATAATTCTTCCATCATTCTATCAAGAACCAAAGAATGAGGAAGAGGAACATTTCCATACTTTGGATGTTCGAAGAATGGTACTCTATTATCTTCATGCATCAGAAAAGATTAGAAAAGATCAAAATCTGTTTATTCATCTTCTCGGCCAGAATAAGGGGAAGAAGACTTCCAGATCCACAATTGCAAATTGGATCAAAAGAGCAATCCTGGAGGCTTATCAAATTCAAGGCCTTCCACCACCAGGAAAGCTTACAGCCCATTCTACTAGAGCAACAGCTGTCTCCTGGGTCGAGAAAGCCAGTGCTTCCATCGAGCAAATATGCAGAGCGGCCACGTGGTCCTCGGTCCATACGTTCTCCAGACATTACAGGCTTGACCTGATGTCAAAAGAAGACTTAGCCTTCGGAGAAAAAGTCCTTAGTGCTGTAGTCCCTCCCTAAAAATTACTCTTGGGTACTGCTTCAGGTGTGCTGTCGTGGGGGGTTACTAGAGAAAATAGAATTATTCTTACCGTTAATTCGGTTTCTAGTAACCCACCACGACAGCAGGAGTAATCCCTCCCTTTGCTTAATATACGTTCTGAAAAGAATAAATATAATTTGAAGCATTCATTCTCCTGTGGTCCTTTATAATAACACTGAGGGGAGGATGAGGGAGGGGTTATTTAACCTCTTGTCATTTCCTGTCCCTATTAGGAAAGGGGTAACATCCTCCAGGTGTGCTGTCGTGGTGGGTTACTAGAAACCGAATTATCGGTAAGAATAATTCTATTTTTTGCTTGATTTGGGTTCCAAAATCTACCTGAAAAAATCACTACTAGAGTTGAGCGACCTTGACCTTTTTAGAGTCGAGCCGGGTTTTGCGAAACCCGACTATGTCCAAAGTCGGGTCGAGTGAAATCGGCCGATTATGACGTAAAGTCGGGATCGACCGAAACACGAAACCCAATGCAAGTCAATGGGGCAGCATAGTCGGCAGTGAGTGGGGGCCAGGAAAACACCTAGAGTGCCCATTTTAATGTCAAAACCATCCATTCTTCTTAATGAAGCTTGTCAAGCGTAATTTACCTTAAAATAATTGGAAGGCATTTGAAATTGGGGGTCATTTGGCTAAAGTTGTGGGGGGTAGGGCTGGTTCAAGTAATTAGTGGGCCCAGTAAATCTGGACCACGTCACGGCAGTGGAGCAGGGAGAGGTAAGTATTTCAACTTTGCAAGTGCTGTGATCCTGAGCAAGCAGGGGGGGCCCACTCGTTGGCATTGGCACTGGCACAGGGCCCCTCAAAGTACAGCGGTGTGTTTGCACGGCGGGGGCGCCTCCCACCGGCAGCAACACTTTTGCGTACTATGAGAGGCCCTGTGCCAGTGACGTCGCCAACTAGTATTCCTCCCCCCACCTGATGAAGGAACCTGCACTTTCATCTGCACCTTCCTCTTTGTCCCCGTGTAAGGTGGTATGGTATGCGGGAAGAGCAACCTGACTTTCAGCAGGGTCACAATGTTGTTGTGTAGCGTGCACGGGGAATGTTGCGTTATGGGTCAATGTACCAGCAGACTCATCTATCACTGGCTGGGCAATGGGCACGATGAAGTGGAAACACAGATATAGGCCCAAAGAATAAAGTGGGCTAAATGCAGTTCAAAATTGGTAACACAGGAATAACCAGGGGGCATTGCAGTGGAGGACAACTGGAATGAGAGGCTGACACAGAGAGTAGGGCCAAATCAGTAAGTAGTCGAAATGCAGTTCAAAATTGGCAACCGTAGTAAACAGGCGGCACAGCTTTGTTCAGTGGAGGAGAACAGCAAGGAGTGGCAGACACCGATAGTAGGCCCCAACCCAACTAGTAGGCCAAATGCAGTCTAACATTAACAACTACTTAACGAGAGGCTGAAAATGGAATTTCAGGACAGGAAACCAGGAGAACAGCAAGGAGTGGCAGACACCGATAGTAGGCCCCAAACCAACTAGTACGCCAAATGCAGTTGTTCCATTTAACCACAATTTAATGAGAGCCTGAAGATAGAAGCTCAGGAAAGGCAACCTGGGGAACACCTTGGAGTGTAACACACCATCTCTCTCCACCCGATACCCATTTTGTAGGCCTAATGCAGTGTAGTTTTCTACAACTACTAAACGAGAGTCGGAAGATCGAAGCAATGGCGAGGAAACCTGGAGAACACCTTGGAGTGTAACACACCATCTCTCTCCACCCCATTCCCCATTTTTTAGGCCTAATGCAGCCTACTTTCCGACACCTACTAAACGAGAGCATGAAGATCGAAGCTCAGGAAAGGCAACCTGGGGAACACCTTGGAGTGTAACAACAACCTCTCTCTACACCACGGAAGGGCTGATTCTTAGGAAGGAAGGCTGTTGTAAATAAGCATTGCGCGTCCGAGGGTGATTATATTCTTATTCGGTATCTACTCACCCTCGGACGCGCCATGCTTCTTGATTTGTAATTAATGTTTATTTGCAATGTGCTTTTGACTTACTCAATTATTTTTTTAATTATTGATTTTATTAAATTAATAGTTTAACATCTTATTGGAAATAATTTAAAGGAGACGCGACAGGACAACACTCGGTGGATGCCATATCTGTGTTAACAACTCCAAAAAACTTTCAGTTAACTTCTTGCAGGAGAAAGAAATTGTAGCTGTTGGACCTTTGTAGTACAGTTCCAGATATTTGTTGTGTGTTTGTTTTGATTGTTAAAATGTCTGCATTTGAGATCTCAACACGATCTTATTTTTTATAATCAAATTAATTTTTTAAATATTTTATTAGGTTGGTTCAAGGGGTACACGGGCCGCAGTAGACAGGTCAGTGGAGGCCTAGTGGAAGGAGGGACCGCAGATGCGCCACTGTTTCACCCATACACAATTAGTAGGCCTAATGCAGCGTAGTTTCCAACAGCTACTAAACGAGAGCCGGAAGATCGAAGCTCAGGAAAGGCAACCTGGGGAACACCTTGGAGTGTAACAACAACCTCTCTCTACACCACGGAAGGGCTGATTCTTAGGAAGGAAGGCTGTTGTAAATAAGCATTGCGCGTCCGAGGGTGATTATATTCTTATTCGGTATCTACTCACCCTCGGACGCGCCATGCTTCTTGATTTGTAATTAATGTTTATTTGCAATGTGCTTTTGACTTACTCAATTATTTTTTTAATTATTGATTTTATTAAATTAATAGTTTAACATCTTATTGGAAATAATTTAAAGGAGACGCGACAGGACAACACTCGGTGGATGCCATATCTGTGTTAACAACTCCAAAAAACTTTCAGTTAACTTCTTGCAGGAGAAAGAAATTGTAGCTGTTGGACCTTTGTAGTACAGTTCCAGATATTTGTTGTGTGTTTGTTTTGATTGTTAAAATGTCTGCATTTGAGATCTCAACACGATCTTATTTTTTATAATCAAATTAATTTTTTAAATATTTTATTAGGTTGGTTCAAGGGGTACACGGGCCGCAGTAGACAGGTCAGTGGAGGCCTAGTGGAAGGAGGGACCGCAGATGCGCCACTGTTTCACCCATACACAATTAGTAGGCCTAATGCAGCGTAGTTTCCAACAGCTACTAAACGAGAGCCGGAAGATCGAAGCTCAGGAAAGGCAACCTGGGGAACACCTTGGAGTGTAACAACAACCTCTCTCTACACCACGGAAGGGCTGATTCTTAGGAAGGAAGGCTGTTGTAAATAAGCATTGCGCGTCCGAGGGTGATTATATTCTTATTCGGTATCTACTCACCCTCGGACGCGCCATGCTTCTTGATTTGTAATTAATGTTTATTTGCAATGTGCTTTTGACTTACTCAATTATTTTTTTAATTATTGATTTTATTAAATTAATAGTTTAACATCTTATTGGAAATAATTTAAAGGAGACGCGACAGGACAACACTCGGTGGATGCCATATCTGTGTTAACAACTCCAAAAAACTTTCAGTTAACTTCTTGCAGGAGAAAGAAATTGTAGCTGTTGGACCTTTGTAGTACAGTTCCAGATATTTGTTGTGTGTTTGTTTTGATTGTTAAAATGTCTGCATTTGAGATCTCAACACGATCTTATTTTTTATAATCAAATTAATTTTTTAAATATTTTATTAGGTTGGTTCAAGGGGTACACGGGCCGCAGTAGACAGGTCAGTGGAGGCCTAGTGGAAGGAGGGACCGCAGATGCGCCACTGTTTCACCCATACACAATTAGTAGGCCTAATGCAGCGTAGTTTCCAACAGCTACTAAACGAGAGCCGGAAGATCGAAGCTCAGGAAAGGCAACCTGGGGAACACCTTGGAGTGTAACAACAACCTCTCTCTACACCACGGAAGGGCTGATTCTTAGGAAGGAAGGCTGTTGTAAATAAGCATTGCGCGTCCGAGGGTGATTATATTCTTATTCGGTATCTACTCACCCTCGGACGCGCCATGCTTCTTGATTTGTAATTAATGTTTATTTGCAATGTGCTTTTGACTTACTCAATTATTTTTTTAATTATTGATTTTATTAAATTAATAGTTTAACATCTTATTGGAAATAATTTAAAGGAGACGCGACAGGACAACACTCGGTGGATGCCATATCTGTGTTAACAACTCCAAAAAACTTTCAGTTAACTTCTTGCAGGAGAAAGAAATTGTAGCTGTTGGACCTTTGTAGTACAGTTCCAGATATTTGTTGTGTGTTTGTTTTGATTGTTAAAATGTCTGCATTTGAGATCTCAACACGATCTTATTTTTTATAATGAAATTAATTTTTTAAATATTTTATTAGGTTGGTTCAAGGGGTACACGGGCCGCAGTAGACAGGTCAGTGGAGGCCTAGTGGAAGGAGGGACCGCAGATGCGCCACTGTTTCACCCATACACAATTAGTAGGCCTAATGCAGCGTAGTTTCCAACAGCTACTAAACGAGAGCCGGAAGATCGAAGCTCAGGAAAGGCAACCTGGGGAACACCTTGGAGTGTAACAACAACCTCTCTCTACACCACGGAAGGGCTGATTCTTAGGAAGGAAGGCTGTTGTAAATAAGCATTGCGCGCCCGAGGGTGATTATATTCTTATTCGGTATCTACTCACCCTCGGACGCGCCATGCTTCTTGATTTGTAATTAATGTTTATTTGCAATGTGCTTTTGACTTACTCAATTATTTTTTTAATTATTGATTTTATTAAATTAATAGTTTAACATCTTATTGGAAATAATTTAAAGGAGACGCGACAGGACAACACTCGGTGGATGCCATATCTGTGTTAACAACTCCAAAAAACTTTCAGTTAACTTCTTGCAGGAGAAAGAAATTGTAGCTGTTGGACCTTTGTAGTACAGTTCCAGATATTTGTTGTGTGTTTGTTTTGATTGTTAAAATGTCTGCATTTGAGATCTCAACACGATCTTATTTTTTATAATCAAATTAATTTTTTAAATATTTTATTAGGTTGGTTCAAGGGGTACACGGGCCGCAGTAGACAGGTCAGTGGAGGCCTAGTGGAAGGAGGGACCGCAGACAGGCATCGAAGGCCTAAAATAATCACACATGGCTGTAGGCAATTTTAAATTGGTTCCAGGGGTACACGGGCAGCAGTGGTGTGGTCAGTGGAGGCCTAGTGGAAGGAGTGACCGCAGACAGGCATCGAAGGCCTAAAATAATAACACATGGCTGTAGGCAATTTTAAATTGGTTCCAGGGTTACACGGGCAGCAGTGGTGTGGTCAGTGGAGGCCTAGTGGAAGGAGTGACCGCAGACAGGCATCGAAGGCCTAAAATAATCACACATGGCTGTAGGCAATTTTAAATTGGTTCCAGGGGTACACGGGCAGCAGTGGTGTGGTCAGTGGAGGCCTAGTGAAAGGAGTGACCACAGACAGGCATCGAAGGCCTAAAATATTAACACATGGCTGTAGGCAATTTTAAATTGGTTCCAGGGGTACTTGGGCAGCAGTGCCCTGGTCAGTGTAGTAGTAGTTGAAAGAATGGACCGCAGACAGGCATCGAAGGCCTAAAATAAAAAAATTGGGCTGGCTGTAGGCAATTTTAAATTGGTTCCAGGGGTACACGGGCAGCAGTGGTGTGGTCAGTGGAGGCCTAGTGGAAGGAGTGACCGCAGACAGGCATCGAAGGCCTAAAATAATAACACATGGCTGTAGGCAATTTTAAATTGGTTCCAGGGTTACACGGGCAGCAGTGGTGTGGTCAGTGGAGGCCTAGTGGAAGGAGTGACCGCAGACAGGCATCGAAGGCCTAAAATAATCACACATGGCTGTAGGCAATTTTAAATTGGTTCCAGGGGTACACGGGCAGCAGTGGTGTGGTCAGTGGAGGCCTAGTGGAAGGAGTGACCACAGACAGGCATCGAAGGCCTAAAATATTAACACATGGCTGTAGGCAATTTTAAATTGGTTCCAGGGGTACTTGGGCAGCAGTGCCCTGGTCAGTGTAGTAGTAGTTGAAAGAATGGACCGCAGACAGGCATCGAAGGCCTAAAATAAAAAAATTGGGCTGGCTGTAGGCAATTTTAAATTGGTTCCAGGGGTACACGGGCAGCAGTGGTGTGGTCAGTGGAGGCCTAGTGGAAGGAGTGACCACAGACAGGCATCGAAGGCCTAAAATATTAACACATGGCTGTAGGCAATTTTAAATTGGTTCCAGGGGTACTTGGGCAGCAGTGCCCTGGTCAGTGTAGTAGTAGTTGAAAGAATGGACCGCAGACAGGCATCGAAGGCCTAAAATAAAAAAATTGGGCTGGCTGTAGGCAATTTTAAATTGGTTCCAGGGGTACACGGGCAGCAGTGGTGTGGTCAGTGGAGGCCTAGTGGAAGGAGTGACCGCAGACAGGCATCGAAGGCCTAAAATAATAACACATGGCTGTAGGCAATTTTAAATTGGTTCCAGGGTTACACGGGCAGCAGTGGTGTGGTCAGTGGAGGCCTAGTGGAAGGAGTGACCGCAGACAGGCATCGAAGGCCTAAAATAATAACACATGGCTGTAGGCAATTTTAAATTGGTTCCAGGGTTACACGGGCAGCAGTGGTGTGGTCAGTGGAGGCCTAGTGGAAGGAGTGACCGCAGACAGGCATCGAAGGCCTAAAATAATCACACATGGCTGTAGGCAATTTTAAATTGGTTCCAGGGGTACACGGGCAGCAGTGGTGTGGTCAGTGGAGGCCTAGTGGAAGGAGTGACCACAGACAGGCATCGAAGGCCTAAAATATTAACACATGGCTGTAGGCAATTTTAAATTGGTTCCAGGGGTACTTGGGCAGCAGTGCCCTGGTCAGTGTAGTAGTAGTTGAAAGAATGGACCGCAGACAGGCATCGAAGGCCTAAAATAAAAAAATTGGGCTGGCTGTAGGCAATTTTAAATTGGTTCCAGGGGTACACGGGCAGCAGTGGTGTGGTCAGTGGAGGCCTAGTGGAAGGAGTGACCGCAGACAGGCATCGAAGGCCTAAAATAATAACACATGGCTGTAGGCAATTTTAAATTGGTTCCAGGGTTACACGGGCAGCAGTGGTGTGGTCAGTGGAGGCCTAGTGGAAGGAGTGACCGCAGACAGGCATCGAAGGCCTAAAATAATCACACATGGCTGTAGGCAATTTTAAATTGGTTCCAGGGGTACACGGGCAGCAGTGGTGTGGTCAGTGGAGGCCTAGTGGAAGGAGTGACCACAGACAGGCATCGAAGGCCTAAAATATTAACACATGGCTGTAGGCAATTTTAAATTGGTTCCAGGGGTACTTGGGCAGCAGTGCCCTGGTCAGTGTAGTAGTAGTTGAAAGAATGGACCGCAGACAGGCATCGAAGGCCTAAAATAAAAAAATTGGGCTGGCTGTAGGCAATTTTAAATTGGTTCCAGGGGTACACGGGCAGCAGTGGTGTGGTCAGTGGAGGCCTAGTGGAAGGAGTGACCGCAGACAGGCATCGAAGGCCTAAAATAATAACACATGGCTGTAGGCAATTTTAAATTGGTTCCAGGGTTACACGGGCAGCAGTGGTGTGGTCAGTGGAGGCCTAGTGGAAGGAGTGACCGCAGACAGGCATCGAAGGCCTAAAATAATCACACATGGCTGTAGGCAATTTTAAATTGGTTCCAGGGGTACACGGGCAGCAGTGGTGTGGTCAGTGGAGGCCTAGTGGAAGGAGTGACCACAGACAGGCATCGAAGGCCTAAAATATTAACACATGGCTGTAGGCAATTTTAAATTGGTTCCAGGGGTACACGGGCAGCAGTGGTCTGGTCAGTGGAAGTCTAGTGGAAGGAGTGACCGCAGACAGGCTTCCAAGGCCTAACATAACAAAATTGGGCTGGCTGTAGGCACTTTAAATTGGTTCCAGGGGTACATGGGCAGCAGTGGTCTGGTCAGTGGAAGTCTAGTGGAAGGAGTGACCGCAGACAGGCTTCCAAGGCCTAACATAACAAAATTGGGCTGGCTGTAGGCACTTTAAATTGGTTCCAGGGGTACATGGGCAGCAGTGTATGGTCAGTGGAAGTCTAGTGGAAGGAGTGACGGCAGACAGTCTTCGAAGGCCTAACATAACAAAATTGGGCTGGCTGTAGGCACTTTAAATTGGTTCCAGGGGTACATGGGCAGCAGTGTATGGTCAGTGGAAGTCTAGTGGAAGGAGTGACCGCAGACAGGCTTCGAAGGCCTAACATAACAAAAATGTCAAAACAATGGTATTGTCAGTGCCAGGCATTGAAGGATGTCAGCGCCTAGACTACACATTGGTGAAGCTGTGAGAGATAATTTTGCTAGTGGTAGAGCACTGTTTGAGCTGGGGGGGGGGGAACTGGCTTGTGGCCGGCGGTACAGGCACAGGGCCCCTCATATTACAACGGTGAGTCTGACGTTGGGTGCGCACCACCACCGCCAGAGACACTTTATTGTACTATGAGGGACCCAGTGGCAGTGCCGTCGACCAAAAGCGGCCACACCCACCTCTTCAGACAAACAGCACTCTCAAGGGTCCAAGCGCAAAGTGGCGATAGCACGACCCCGTGTGGGGAGTTTGGCCATTTCGTGAGGTGGAAACATGTCGTATGCTGGACAATCAGGTGAAGAAAATTACGAGATTGGAAAAGTCATTCAGAATAGTCCACAGGCAAGACCTTTTCATAGGAAAGCTAGGTGTCAGCCGGGCAGGGTGGGGCAAAAGATTTTGAAATCCAGTTGTGGTTCATTTTAATGAAGGTTAGATCATCTACATTTTGGGTAGCCAGACGAGTCCTTTTTTCTGTTAGTATTGAACCTGCAGCACTGAATACTCTTTCTGATAGGACACTAGCTGCCGGGCAAGCAAGCTCCTGCAATGCATATTCTGCCAATTCTGGCCAGGTGTCTAATTTGGATGCCCAGTAATCAAATGGGAATGACGGTTGAGGGAGAACGTCGATAAGGGATGAAAAATAGTTTGTAACCATACTGGACAAATGTTGTCTCCTGTCACTTTGAATTGATGCTGCAGTACCTGTCCTGTCTGCGGTCATAGAAAAATCACTCCACAACCTGGTCAGAAAACCCCTCTGGCCAACGCCACTTCTGATTTCTGCCCCTCTAACACCTCTGGTCTGCTGGCCCCTGGAGCTCGTGTGAGAACGATCACGGGCGCTGTGTGCAGGGAATGCCAGAAGCAAACGGTCAACAAGAGTTGATTGTTTTGTTGCTAATATTAGTTCCAAGTTCTCATGTGGCATAATATTTTGCAATTTGCCTTTATAGCGAGGATCAAGGAGGCAGGCCAACCAGTAATCGTCATCGTTCATCATTTTTGTAATGCGTGTGTCCCTTTTGAGGATACGCAAGGCATAATCCGCCATGTGGGCCAAAGTTCCCATTGTCAAATCTGCGGTTGTGCTTGGTTGAGGGGCAGTTGCAGGCAAATCTATGTCACTTGTGTCCCTCAAAAAACCAGAACCCGGCCTTGCCACGCCACCAATTTCCCGTGCCCCCGGGAAAGCTTCCTCATTAAAAATATACTCATCCCCATCATCCTCCTCATCCTCCACCTCCTCTTCGCCCGGTACCTCGTCATGTACACTGCCCTGACCAGACAATCGCTGACTGTCATCAAGGCTTTCCTCTTCCTCTGGTGCAGACGCCTGATCCTTTATGTGCGTCAAACTTTGCATCAGCAGACGCATTAGGGGGATGCTCATGCTTATTATGGCGTTGTCTGCACTAACCAGCCGTGTGCATTCCTCAAAACACTGAAGGACTTGACACATGTCTTGAATCTTCGACCACTGCACACCTGACAACTCCATGTCTGCCATCCTACTGCCTGCCCGTGTATGTGTATCCTCCCACAAAAACATAACAGCCCGCCTCTGTTCGCACAGTCTCTGAAGCATGTGCAGTGTTGAGTTCCACCTTGTTGCAACGTCTATGATTAGGCGATGCTGGGGAAGGTTCAAAGAACGCTGATAGGTCTGCATACGGCTGGAGTGTACAGGCGAACGGCGGATATGTGCGCAAAGTCCACGCACTTTGAGGAGCAGGTCGGATAACCCCGGATAACTTTTCAGGAAGCACTGCACCACCAGGTTTAAGGTGTGAGCCAGGCAAGGAATGTGTTTCAGTTGGGAAAGGGAGATGGCAGCCATGAAATTCCTTCCGTTATCACTCACTACCTTGCCTGCCTCAAGATCTACAGTGCCCAGCCACGACTGCGTTTCTTGCTGCAAGAACTCGGACAGAACTTCCGCGGTGTGTCTATTGTCGCCCAAACACTTCATAGCCAATACAGCCTGCTGACGTATGCCAGTAGCTGCCCCATAATGGGAGACCTGGTGTGCAACAGTGGCAGGTGCGGATGGAGTGTTTGTGCGACTGCGGTCTGTGGACGAGCTCTTGCTTCTGCAGGAGGACGAGGAGGAGGAGGAGGAGGAGGGGGTGCGAACGGCTACAGACAACTGTTTACTAGACCGTGGGCTAGGCAGAACTGTCCCAAACTTGCTGTCCCCTGTGGACCCTGAATCCACCACATTTACCCAGTGTGCCGTGATGGACACGTAACGTCCCTGGCCATGCCTACTGGTCCATGCATCTGTTGTCAGGTGCACCTTTGTGCTCACAGATTGCCTGAGTGCATGGACGATGCGCTCTTTAACATGCTGGTGGAGGGCTGGGATGGCTTTTCTGGAAAAAAAGTGTCGACTGGGTAGCTCGTAGCGTGGTACAGCGTAGTCCATCAGGTCTTTGAAAGCTTCGCTTTCAACTAACCGGTAGGGCATCATCTCTAACGAGATTAGTCTAGCTATGTGGGCGTTCAAACCCTGTGTACGCGGATGCGAGGCTAAGTACTTCCTTTTTCTAACCATAGTCTCATGTAGGGTGAGCTGGACTGGAGAGATGGAGATCGTGGAACTAGCGGGGGTGCCGGTGGACATGGCAGACTGAGAGACGGTGGGAGATGGTATTGTTGCCGCCGGTGCCCTAGATGCAGTGTTTCCTACTACGAAACTGGTGATTCCCTGACCCTGACTGCTTTGGCCTGGCAAAGATACCTGCACAGATACAGCAGGTGGTGCGCTAAATGGTGGTCCTACACTGCCGGAAGGGATGTTGCGTTGATGACTAGCTTCATTGGCCGAGGGTGCAACAACCTTAAGGGACGTTTGGTAGTTAGTCCAAGCTTTCAAATGCATGGTGGTTAAATGTCTATGCATGCAACTAGTATTGAGACTTTTCAGATTCTGACCTCTGCTTAAGGAAGTAGAACATTTTTGACAGATGACTTTGCGCTGATCAATTGGATGTTGTTTAAAAAAATGCCAGACTGCACTCTTTCTAGCATCGGATACCTTTTCAGGCATTGCAGACTGAGCTTTAACCGGATGGCCACGCTGTCCTCCACCAGGTTTTGGCTTTGCCACGCGTTTTGGGCAAGATACGGGCCCGGCAGATGGAACCTGTGGCGATGTTGATGCCTGCTGCGGCCCCTCCTCCTCCTCTGCTTCAGAACTGCTGCCGCCTGCACCCTGTTCCCCCAATGGCTGCCAATCGGGGTCAAGAACTGGGTCATCTAATAACTCTTCTTGTACCTCCTGCGCAACTTCGTCTGTGTCACCGTGTCGTTCGGTGGTATAGCGTTCGTGATGGGGCAACATAGTCTCATCAGGGTCTGATTCTTGATCAGCACCCTGCGAGGGCAATGTTGTGGTCTGAGTCAAAGGACCAGCATAGTAGTCTGGCTGTGGCTGTGCGCCAGTGCACTCCATGTCAGATTCAATTTGTAATGGGCATGGACTGTTAACTGCTTCACTTTCTAAGCCAGGGACGGTATGTGTAAAGAGCTCCATGGAGTAACCCGTTGTGTCGCCTGCTGCATTCTTCTCTGTTGTTGTTTTTGCTGAAGAGGACAAGGAAGTGACTTGTCCCTGACCGTGAACATCCACTAACGACGCGCTGCTTTTACTTTTACCAGTTTCACGAGAGGAGGCAAAAGAGCTAGAGGCTGAGTCAGCAAGATAAGCCAAAACTTGCTCTTGCTGCTCCGGCTTTAAAAGCGGTTTTCCTAATCCCAGAAAAGGGAGCGTTCGAGGCCTTGTGTAGCCGGACGACGAACCTGGCTCCACAGCTCCAGACTTAGGTGCAATATTTTTTTCCCCACGACCACCTGATGCTCCACCACTACCACTACCCTCATTACCAGCTGACAATGAACGCCCCCGGCCACGACCTCTTCCACTAGACTTCCTCATTGTTTTAAAAACGTAACCAAACTAACGTTATTTGTTGCAGTCACACAACTTACACGGTGAGCTATAACTTCAGTATGATTTAGCTACCCCTTTACAGGTTGGTGAGACCACCGCGAAAATCAGGCACAATGTTACACACTCTTTTTTTGGTGGCTGCAAATTAGAGAGATGCCCCACACGCAGGACTGTCACTGAAGCACAAATGTTAATATTAATGTCACACTATTATTTGTTTTTTATTTTTATTTTTTTCAGGAACACTTTAGAAACCCCCCCAAAAAAAAAAAATTGATTTTTGCAGGGAGAATTTAGAAAACAAATGTAACAAACTATATGCTTTCTATGGGCCACTGAGTGAGAGATGACGCACACAGGAATCAGGAGTGGCACACAAGCCCAGAGGCCAATATTTTTCTACCAATGATTGATGGAGTTATTTTCTCTGGTAGATTTTGGAACCCAAATCAAGGAAAAAAAATATAGGCTTTCTATGGACCACAATTGGAGAGAGAGAGAGAGAGAGAGAGAGAGAGATGGCACACCCAGGAGTCAAGACTGGCACACAAGCAGAAAGGCCAATATTAATCTCCCACTGTTTTTTTTTTTTTTTTTTTTTTTTCAGGGAGACTTTAGAAAAAAAAAAAATAAAAAAAATATGATTTTATCAGGAAGAATTTAGAAACCAAATAAAATAAAATGATTTTTTCAGGGAGAATTTAGAAAACAAATAAAACCAAAAATAGGCGTTCTATGGCCCACTGACTGAGAGATGACGCACACAGGAATCAGGAGTGGCACACAAGCCCAGAGGCCAATATTTTTCTACCAATGATTGATGGAGTTATTTTCTCTGGTAGATTTTGGAACCCAAATCAAGGAAAAAAAATATAGGCTTTCTATGGACCACAATTGGAGAGAGAGAGAGAGAGAGAGAGAGAGAGAGAGATGGCACACCCAGGAGTCAAGACTGGCACACAAGCAGAAAGGCCAATATTAATCTCCCACTGTTTTTTTTTTTTTTTTTTTTTTTCAGGGAGACTTTAGAAAAAAAAATAATAAAAAAAATATGATTTTATCAGGAAGAATTTAGAAACCAAATAAAATAAAATGATTTTTTCAGGGAGAATTTAGAAAACAAATAAAACCAAAAATAGGCGTTCTATGGCCCACTGACTAAGAGAGAGAGAGAGAGATGGAACGCTTAGTACTGGCACACAAGCCCAAAGGGCAATATTAATCTCCCTTTTTTTTTCCAGGGAGAATTTCTAAAACCCCCCCCCCAAAAAAAATAGGCTTTCTATGGCCCACTATTTGTGAGAGAGATGGGACGCTCAGGACTGGCACAGATGGCACACTCAGGACTGGCACAGAAGCCCAGAGGCCAATATTAATCTCCCTTTTTTTCTGGGAGAATTTATAAAACCAAAAAAATATTTAAATAGGCTTTCTATGGCCCACTATTTGTGAGAGAGATGGCACGCTCAGGACTGGCACAGATGGCACGCTCACAACTGGCACACAAGCCCAGAGGCCAATATTAATCTCCCTTTTTTCAGGGAAAATTTATAAAACCAAAAAAAAAATTAAATAGGCTTTCTATGGCCCACTATTTGTGAGAGAGATGGCACGCTCAGGACTGGCACAGATGGCACGCTCACAACTGGCACACAAGCCCAGAGGCCAATATTAATCTCCCTTTTTTCAGGGAAAATTTATAAAACCAAAAAAAAAATTAAATAGGCTTTCTATGGCCCACTATTTGTGAGAGAGATGGGACGCTCAGGACTGGCACAGATGGCACGCTCAGGACTGGCACAGAAGCCCAGAGGCCAATATTAATCTCCCTTTTTTTCTGGGAGAATTTATAAAACCAAAAAAATATTTAAATAGGCTTTCTATGGCCCACTATTTGTGAGAGAGATGGCACGCTCAGGACTGGCACAGATGGCACGCTCACAACTGGCACACAAGCCCAGAGGCCAATATTAATCTCCCTTTTTTCAGGGAAAATTTATAAAACCAAAAAAAAAATTAAATAGGCTTTCTATGGCCCACTATTTGTGAGAGAGATGGCACGCTCAGGACTGGCACAGATGGCACGCTCACAACTGGCACACAAGCCCAGAGGCCAATATTAATCTCCCTTTTTTCAGGGAAAATTTATAAAACCAAAAAAAAAATTAAATAGGCTTTCTATGGCCCACTATTTGTGAGAGAGATGGGACGCTCAGGACTGGCACAGATGGCACGCTCAGGACTGGCACAGAAGCCCAGAGGCCAATATTAATCTCCCTTTTTTTCTGGGAGAATTTATAAAACCAAAAAAATATTTAAATAGGCTTTCTATGGCCCACTATTTGTGAGAGAGATGGCACGCTCAGGACTGGCACAGATGGCACGCTCACAACTGGCACACAAGCCCAGAGGCCAATATTAATCTCCCTTTTTTCAGGGAAAATTTATAAAACCAAAAAAAAAATTAAATAGGCTTTCTATGGCCCACTATTTGTGAGAGAGATGGCACGCTCAGGACTGGCACAGATGGCACGCTCA
Source organism: Ranitomeya imitator (assembly GCF_032444005.1). Taxonomy (NCBI): domain Eukaryota; kingdom Metazoa; phylum Chordata; class Amphibia; order Anura; family Dendrobatidae; genus Ranitomeya; species Ranitomeya imitator. The sequence goes on from NC_091284.1 coordinate 384,549,265, forward strand.
CAACTGGCACACAAGCCCAGAGGCCAATATTAATCTCCTTTTTTTCAGGGAAAATTTATAAAACCAAAAAAAAAATTAAATAGGCTTTCTATGGCCCACTATTTGTGAGAGAGATGGGACGCTCAGGACTGGCACAGATGGCACGCTCAGGACTGGCACAGAAGCCCAGAGGCCAATATTAATCTCCCTTTTTTTCTGGGAGAATTTATAAAACCAAAAAAATATTTAAATAGGCTTTCTATGGCCCACTATTTGTGAGAGAGATGGCACGCTCAGGACTGGCACAGATGGCACGCTCACAACTGGCACACAAGCCCAGAGGCCAATATTAATCTCCCTTTTTTCAGGGAAAATTTATAAAACCAAAAAAAAAATTAAATAGGCTTTCTATGGCCCACTATTTGTGAGAGAGATGGCACGCTCAGGACTGGCACAGATGGCACGCTCACAACTGGCACACAAGCCCAGAGGCCAATATTAATCTCCCTTTTTTCAGGGAAAATTTATAAAACCAAAAAAAAAATTAAATAGGCTTTCTATGGCCCACTATTTGTGAGAGAGATGGGACGCTCAGGACTGGCACAGATGGCACGCTCAGGACTGGCACAGAAGCCCAGAGGCCAATATTAATCTCCCTTTTTTTCAGGGAGAATTTATAAAACCCAAAAAAAAATAAAATAGGCTTTCTATGGCCCACTATTTGTGAGAGAGATGGCACACTCAGGACTGGCACACAAGCCCAAAGGCCAATATTAATCTCCCACTGTATTTTTATCAGGGAGAATTTATACACCCCACAAAAAAAAATACAGAAAAATGAAAAGGCTTTCTATGGCCCACTATGTGAGAGAGATGGCACACACAGGGATGGCACTCTAGCAGAAATGCCAAATTGCCAATCTTAATCTCCCACCAAAAAAAAAAAAAAAAAAAAAACAGGGAATGTCCTACAATTACTATCTCCCTGCCTGCAGTAATCTCAGCCAGGTATGGCAGGCAGCTACTATCTCCCTGCCTGCAGTAATCTCAGCCAGGTATGGCAGGCAGCAATAAGGAGTGGACTGATGCACAAATGAAATAAAAAGTGTGGACAAACAAAAAAGATAGCTGTGCAGAAAGGAAGGAACAAGAGGATTTGTGCTTTGAAAAAAGCAGTTGGTTTGCACAGCGGCGTACACACAGCAATGCAGCTATCAGGGAGCCTTCTAGGGCAGCCCAATGAGCTACAGCGCTGAGGGGAAAAAAAAAAAAAAAAAACTTCCACTGTCCCTGCACACCGAGGGTGGTGTTGGACAGTGCAAATCGCTGCAGCACAAGCGGTTTTGTGGTTAATGGACCCTGCCTAACGCTATCCCTGCTTCTGACAAAGCGGCAGCAACCTCTCCCTAAGCTCAGATCAGCAGCAGTAAGATGGCGGTCGGCGGGAACGCCTCTTTATAGCCCCTGTGACGTTGCAGACAGCAAGCCAATCACTGCAATGCCCTTCTCTAAGATGGTGGGGACCAGGACCTATGTCATCACGCTGCCCACACTCTGCGTTTACCTTCATTGGCTGAGAAATGGCGCTTTTCGCGTCATTGAAACGCGACTTTGGCGCGAAAGTCGCGTACCGCATGGCCGACCCCGCACAGGGGTCGGATCGGGTTTCATGAAACCCCGACTTAGCCAAAAGTCGGCGACTTTTGAAAATGTTCGACCCGTTTCGCTCAACCCTAATCACTACATCAATCAGTGGGAGAAAAATATTGGCCTCAGGGCTTGTGTGCCACTCCTGACTCCTGTGTGCATCATCACTCACTCAGTGGGCCATAGAAAGCCTATTTTTTTTTGCTTTATTTGGGTTCTAAATTCTACCTGAAAAAATCAATAAATCAATCAGTGGGAGATTAATATTGGCCTTTGGGCTTCTGTGCCAGTCCTAAGCGTGCCATCTCTCTCTCTCAGATAGTGGGCCATAGAAAGCCTATTTATTTTTTTTATTGGGTTTATAAATTTTCCCTGAAAAAAAAAAAATAAGTGGGAGATTAATATTGGCCTCTGGGCTTGTGTGCCAGTCCTGAGCACAAATAGTCTCTCTCACAAATAGTGGGACATAGAAAGCCTATTTATTTTTTGTTTTTTTTGTTTTATAAATTCTCCCTGAAAAAAAAAAGGGAGATTAATATTGGCCTTTGGGCTTTTGTGCCAGTCCTAAGCGTGCCATCTCTCTCTCTCAGATAGTGGGCCATAGAAAGCCTATTTATTATTTTTTTTATTGGGTTTATAAATTTTCCCTGAAAAAAAAAAAAAAAAGTGGGAGATTAATATTGGCCTCTGGGCTTGTGTGCCAGTCCTGAGCGTGCCATCTCTCTCACAAATAGTGGGCCATAGAAAGCCTATTTATTTATTTTTTTTTTTGGTTTTATAAATTCTCCCTGAAAAAAAAAAAAGGGAGATTAATATTGGCCTTTGGGCTTGTGTGCCAGTCCTAAGCGTGCCATCTCTCTCTCTCTCAGATAGTGGGCCATAGAAAGCCTATTTATTTTTATTTTTTTTTGTTTTATAAATTCTCCCTGAAAAAAAAAGGGAGATTAATATTGGCCTCTGGGCTTGTGTGCCAGTCCTGAGCGTGCCATCTCTCTCACAAATAGTGGGCCATAGAAAGCCTATTTATTTTTTTGGTTGATTTGGGTTCTAAATTCTACCTGAAAAAATCAATAAATCAATCAGTGGGAGATAAATATTGGCCTCTGAGCTTGTGTGCCACTCCTGACTCCTGTGTGCGTCATCTCTCACTCAGTGGGCCATAGAAAGCCTATTTTTTGTTTTATTTGTTTTCTAAATTCTTCCTGAAAAAATCATTTTTTTTTATTATTTTTTTTTCTAAAGTCTCCCTGAAAAAACAAAAAACAAAAACAAATCAGTGGGAGATTAATATTGCCCTTTCTGCTTGTTTGCCAGTCTTGACTCCTGGGTGTGCCATCTCTCTCTCTCTCTCCAATTGTGGGCCATAGAAAGCCTATTATTTTTTTAGCTTGATTTGGGTTCCAAAATCTACCTGAAAAAATCACTACATCAATCATTGGGAGAACAATATTGGCCTCTGGGCTTGTGTGCCACTCCTGACTCCTGTGTGCGTCATCTCTCACTCAGTGGGCCATAGAAAGCCTTTTTTTGTTTTATTTGTTTTCTAAATTCTCCCTGAAGAAATCATTTTATTTTATTTTGTTTCTAAATTCTTCTTTAAAAAAATCATTTTATTCTATTATTTTTTTTTCTAAAGTCTCCCTGAAAAAAAAAAAAAAATCAAATCAGTGGGAGATTAATATTTACATTTGTGCTTCAGTGACAGTCCTGCGTGTGTGGCATCTCTCTCATTTGTTGCCACCAAAAACAGAGTGTGTAACATTGTGCCTGATTTTCCTTGCGGTTTCACCCACCTGTAAAGGGGTAGCTAAATCATACTGAAGTTATAGCTCACCGTGTAAGTTGTGTGACAGCAAGAAATACCGTTAGTTTGGTTACGTTTTTAAAACAATGAGGAAGTCTGGTGGAAGAGGTCGTGGCCGGGGGCGTTCATTGTCAGCTGGTAATGAGGGTAGTGGTAGTGGTGGAGCATCAGGTGGTCATGGGAAAAAAATATTGCACCTAAGTCTGGAGCTGTGGAGCCAGGTTCGTCGTCTGGCTACACAAGGCCTCGAACGCTCCCTTTTCTGGGAGTAGGAAAACCGCTTTTTAAGCCGGAGCAGCAAGAGCAAGTTTTGGCTTATCTTGCTGACTCAGCCTCTAGCTCTTTTGCCTCCTCTCGTGAAACTGGTAAATGTAAAAGCAGCGCGTCGTTAGTGGATGTTCACGGTCAGGGACAAGTCGCTTCCTTGTCCTCTTCAGCAAAAACAACAACAGAGAAGAATGCAGCAGGCGACACAACGGGTTACTCCATGGAGCTCTTTACACATACCGTCCCTGGCTTAGAAAGTGAAGCAGTTAACAGTCCATGCCCATTACAAGTTGAATCTGACATGGAGTGCACTGATGCACAGCCACAGCCAGACTACTATGCTGGTCCTTTGACTCAGACCACAACATTGCCCTCGCAGGGTAATGATCAAGAATCAGAGACGGTTGCCCCATCACGAACGCTATACCACCGACCGACACGGTGACACAGATGAAGTTGCACACGAGCTACAAGAAGAGGTAATAGATGACCCAGTTCTTGAGCCCGATTGGCAGCCATTGGGGGAACAGGGTGCAGGCGGCAGCAGTTCTGAAGCGGAGGATGAGGGGCCGCAGCAGGCATCAACATCGCAACAGGTTCCATCTGCCGGGCCCGTATCTTGCCCAAAACGCGTGGCAAAGCCAAAACCTGTTGGAGGACAGCGTGGCCATCCGGTTAAAGCTCAGTCTGCAATGCCTGAAAAGGTATCCGATGCTAGAAAGAGTGCAGTCTGGCATTTTTTTAAACAACATCCAATTGATCAGCGCAAAGTCATCTGTCAAAAATGTTCAACTACCTTAAGCAGAGGGCAGAATCTGAAAAGTCTCAATACAAGTTGCATGCATAGACATTTAACCACCATGCACTTGCAAGCTTGGACTAACTACCAAACGTCCCTTAAGGTTGTAGCACCCTCGGCCAAAGAAGCTAGTCATCAACGCAACATCCCTTCCGGCAGTGTAGGGCCACCATTTTCCGCACCACCTGCAGTATCTGTGCAGGTTTCTTTGCCAGGCCAAAGCAGTCAGGGTCAGGGAATCACCAGTTTCGTAGTAGGAAACACTGCATCTAGGGCACCGGCGGCAACAATACCATCTCCCACCGTCTCTCAGTCTGCCATGTCCACCGGCACCCCCGCTAGTTCCACGATCTCCAGCTCTCCAGTCCAGCTCACCCTACATGAGACTATGGTTAGAAAAAGGAAGTACTTAGCCTCGCATCCGCGTACACAGGGTTTGAACGCCCATATAGCTAGACTAATCTCGTTAGAGATGATGCCCTACCGGTTAGTTGAAAGCGAAGCTTTCCAAGCCCTGATGGACTACGCTGTACCACGCTACGAGCTACCCAGTCGACACTTTTTTTCCAGAAAAGCCATCCCAGCCCTCCACCAGCATGTTAAAGAGCGCATCGTCCATGCACTCAGGTAATCTGTGAGCACAAAGGTGCACCTGACAACAGATGCATGGACCAGTAGGCACGGCCAGGGACGTTACGTGTCCATCACGGCACACTGGGTGAATGTTGTGGATGCAGGGTCCACAGGGGACAGCAAGTTTGGGACAGTTCTGCCTAGCCCATGGTCTAGGAAACAGTTGGCTGTAGCCGTTCGCACCCCCTCCTCCTCCTCCTCGTCCTCCTGCAGAAGCGAGAGCTCGTCCACAGACCGCAGTCGCACAACTACTCCATCTGCAGCTGTCACTGTTGCACACCAGGTCTCCCATTATGGGGCAGCTACTGGCAAACGTCAGCAGGCTGTATTGGCTATGAAGTGTTTGGGCGACAACAGACACACCGCGGAAGTTCTGTCCGAGTTCTTGCAGAAAGAAACGCAGTCGTGGCTGGGCACTGTAGATCTTGAGGCAGGCAAGGTAGTGAGTGATAACGGAAGGAATTTCATGGCTGCCATCTCCCTTTCCCAACTGAAACACATTCCTTGCCTGGCTCACACCTTAAACCTGGTGGTGCAGTGCTTCCTGAAAAGTTATCCGTGGTTATCCGACCTGCTCCTCAAAGTGCGTGGACTTTGCTCACATATCCGCCGTTCGCCCGTACACTCCAGCCGTATGCAGACCTATCAGCGTTCTTTGAACCTTCCCCAGCATCACCTAATCATAGACGTTGCAACAAGGTGGAACTCAACACTGCACATGCTTCAGAGACTGTGCGAACAGAGGCGGGCTGTTATGTTTTTGTGGGAGGATACACATACACGGGCAGGCAGTAGGATGGCAGACATGGAGTTGTCAGGTGTGCAGTGGTCGAAGATTCAAGACATGTGTCAAGTCCTTCAGTGTTTTGAGGAATGCACACGGCTGGTTAGTGCAGACAACGCCATAATAAGCATGAGCATCCCCCTAATGCGTCTGCTGATGCAAAGTTTGACGCACATAAAGGATCAGGCGTCTGCAGCTGAGGAAGAGGAAAGCCTTGATGACAGTCAGCCATTGTCTGGCCAGGGCAGTGTACAGGACGAGGTAGCGGGCGAAGAGGAGGAGGAGGACGAGGAGGATGATGGGGATGATTATATTTTTAATGAGGAAGCTTTTCCGGGGCCACTGGAAATTGTTGGCGCGGCAAGGCCGGGTTCTGGTTTTTTGAGGGACACAAGTGACGTGGATTTGCCTGAAACTGCCCCTCAACCAAGCACAACCGCAGATTTGAGAACTGGAACTTTGGCCCACATGGCGGATTATGCCTTACGTATCCTCAAAAGGGACACACGCATTACTAAAATGATGAACGATGACGATTACTGGTTGGCCTGTCTCCTTGATCCTCGCTATAAAGGCAAATTGCAAAATATAATGCCACATGAGAACTTGGAACTAATATTAGCAACCAAACAATCAACTCTTGTTGACCGTTTGCTTCTGGCATTCCCTGCACACAGCGCCCGTGATCGTTCTCACACGAGCTGCAGGGGCCAGCAGACCAGAGGTGTTAGAGGGGCAGAAATCAAAAGTGGCGTTGGCCAGAGGGGTTTTCTTACCAGGTTGTGGAGTGATTTTGCTATGACCGCAGACAGGACAGGTACTGCAGCATCAATTCAAAGTGACAGGAGACAACATTTGTCCAGTATGGTTACAAACTATTTTTCATCCCTTATCGACGTTCTCCCTCAACCGTCATTCCCATTTGATTACTGGGCATCCAAATTAGACACCTGGCCAGAATTGGCAGAATATGCATTGCAGGAGCTTGCTTGCCCGGCAGCTAGTGTCCTATCAGAAAGAGTATTCAGTGCTGCAGGTTCAATACTAACAGAAAAAAGGACTCGTCTGGCTACCCAAAATGTAGATGATCTAACCTTCATTAAAATGAACCACAACTGGATTTCGAAATCTTTTGCCCCACTTTGCCCGGCTGACACCTAGCTTTCCTATGAAAAGGTCTTGCCTGTGGACTATTCTGAATGACTTTTCCAATCTCGTAATTTTCTGCACCTGATTGTCCAGCATACGACATGTTTACACCTCACTAAATGGCCAAACTCCCCACACGGGGCCGTGGTATCGCCACTTGGCGCCAGCACCCGTGAGAGTGCTGTTTGTCTGAAGAGGTGGGTGTGCCCGCTTTTGGTCGACGGCACTGCCACTGGGTCCCTCATAGTACAATAAAGTGTCTCTGGCGGTGGTGGTGCGCACCCAACGTCAGACACACCGTTGTAATATGAGGGGCCCTGGGCCTGTACCGCCGGCCACAAGACAGTTCCCCCCCCCCCAGCTCAAACAGTGCTCTACCACTTGCAAAATTATCTCTCACAGCTCCACCAATGTTTAGTCTATGCGCTTACATCCTTCAATGTCTGGCACTGACTATACCATTGTATTGACATTTTTGTTATGTTAGGCCTTCGAAGCCTGTCTGCGGTCCCTCCTTCCACTAGGCCTCCACTGACCATTGTACTGCTGCCCGTGTACCCCTGGAACCAATTTTACATTGCCAACAGCCCTATTTTTTTATGTTAGGCCTTCGAAGCCTGTCTGCGGTCCCTCCATCCACTAGGCCTCCACTGACCATTGTACTGCTGCCCTTGTACCACTGGAACCAATTATAAATTGCCAACAGCCCTATTTTTTTATGTTAGGCCTTCGAAGCCTGTCTGCGGTCCCTCCTTCCACTAGGCCTCCACTGACCACACCACTGCTACCCGTGTACCCACGGAACCAATTTAAAATTGCCTACAGCCATGTGTTATTATGTTAGGCCTTCGATGCCTGTCTGCGGTCACTCCTTCCACTAGGCCTCCACTGACCACACCACTGCTGCCCGTGTACCCCTGGAACCAATTTTAAATTGCCTACAGCCATGTGTTATTATGTTAGGCCTTCGATGCCTCTCTGCGGTCACTCCTTCCACTAGGCCTCCACTGACCACACCACTGCTGCCCGTGTACCCCTGGAACCAATTTTAAATTGCCTACAGCCAGCCCAATTTTTTTATTTTAGGCCTTCGATGCCTGTCTGCGGTCCGTTCTTTCTACTACTACTACACTGACCAGGCCACTGCTGCCCGTGTTCCCCTGGAACCAATTTAAAATTGCCAACAGCCATGTGTTATTATGTTAGGCCTTCGATGCCTGTCTGCGGTCACTCCTTCCACTAGGCCTCCACTGACCACACCACTGCTGCCCGTTTACCCCTGGAACCAATTTAAAATTGCCTACAGCCATCTGTTATTATGTTAGGCCTTCGATGCCTGTCTGCGGTCCCTCCTTCCACTAGGCCTCCACTGACCATTGTACTGCTGCCCTTGTACCACTGGAACCAATTTTAAATTGCCAACAGCCCTATTTTTTATGTTAGGCCTTCGAAGCCTGTCTGCGGTCCCTCCTTCCACTAGGCCTCCACTGACCACACCACTGCTGCCCGTGTACCCACGGAACCAATTTCAAAATTGCCTACAGCCATGTGTTATTATGTTAGGCCTTCGATGCCTGTCTGCGGTCACTCCTTCCACTAGGCCTCCACTGACCACACCACTGCTGCCCGTGTACCCCTGGAACCAATTTTAAATTGCCTACAGCCATGTGTTATTATGTTAGGCCTTCGATGCCTGTCTGCGGTCACTCCTTCCACTAGGCCTCCACTGACCACACCACTGCTGCCCGTGTACCCCTGGATCCAATTTAAAATTGCCTACAGCCATCTGTTATTATGTTAGGCCTTCGATGCCTGTCTGCGGTCCCTCCTTCCACTAGGCCTCCACTGACCACACCACTGCTGCCCGTGTACCCCTGGAACCAATTTAAAATTGCCTACAGCCAGCCCAATTTTTTTATTTTAGGCCTTCGATGCCTGTATGCGGTCCGTTCTTTCTACTACTACTACACTGACCAGGCCACTGCTGCCCGTGTTCCCCTGGAACCAATTTAAAATTGCCTACAGCCATGTGTTATTATGTTAGGCCTTCGATGCCTGTTTGCGGTCACTCCTTCCACTAGGCCTCCACTGACCACACCACTGCTGCCCGTGTACCCCTGGAACCAATTTAAAATTGCCTACAGCCATCTGTTATTATGTTAGGCCTTCGAAGCGTGTCTGCGGTCCTTCCTTCCAATAGTTCTCCACTGACCAGACCAATGCTGGCCGTGTACCCCTGGAACCCAGCTGAAACTGCATGTAGCCTCCTTTTTTTCTTTGTTTTATATTTAGAAAGCCCAGATGAACTACGCTGTGCAACGGTTCAAGCTACCCAGTCGACATTTCTAATGCGAGAAAAGCCATCCCAGCCCTCCACTGGCATGAAAAAGTCTGCATTGTCATAGCACTCAGGCAATCAAACAATAGAAAGGTGCACCTGACAAGAGACGCATGGACCAGTAGGCATGTCCACAAAAAGTTACGTGTCCATTACGGCGCACTGGGTTAATGTGTTGGATGCATGGTCCACAGGGGACAGCCTACAAAGTCTGTCTGCAGTCCCTAATTCCAATTTTCCTCCGCTGACCACACCACCGCTGCCCGTGTACCCCTGGAACCAATTTTACAGTGTCTACAGCCTAATTTTGTTATGTTAGGCTTACTACGCCTGTCTGCGGTCCCTCCTTCCAATACTCGTCCACTGACCACACCACTGCTGCCCGTGGACCCCTGGAACCTATTTTTAATTGCATAGAGCATCCTTTTTTTAATAGTAGGCGTACAAAGTCTGTCTGCGGTCCACTATTGAAATTGTACTCCACTGCCCAGAGCACTGCTGCTTGTGTACCCCTGTAACTTTTTTAAGCTGCAGTGAGCCACATTTTTGGTTTAAGTCCTACTACCTGTGTCTGTCTGCGCCACTCAATTCAGCTGTGTTCCTTTGAAAAAAGCTGAGCGTCAATAGTCTTGTTTTCAGCCTCTAGGAATTTTAAAACTGCATTGGGGGTACAACTTTGGTAGGGCCTACTAACGGTGTCTGCCTCCACAAGGTGTGCCCCAGGTTTCCTCGCCATTGCTTCGATCTTCATGCTCTCGTTTAGTAGTTGTTGGAAACTACACTGCATTAGGCCTACAAATTGGGTATGGGGTGTAGAGAGATGGTGTGTTCCACTCCAAGGTGTTCCCCAGGTTTCCTCTCCATTGCTTCGATCTTCATGCTCTCGTTTAGTAGTTGTTGGAAACTACACTGCATTAGGCCTACAAATTGGGTATGGGGTGTAGAGAGATGGTGTGTTCCACTCCAAGGTGTTCTCCAGGTTGCCTTTCCTGAGCTTCGATCTTCCGGCTCTCGTTTAGTAGTTCTTGGAAACTACACTGCATTAGGCCTACAAATTGGGTATGGGGTGTAGAGAGATGGTGTGTTCCACTCCAAGGTGTTCTCCAGGTTGCCTTTCCTGAGCTTCGATCTTCCGGCTCTCGTTTAGTAGTTCTTGGAAACTATACTGCATTAGGCCTACAAATTGGGTATGGGGTGTAGAGAGATGGTGTGTTCCACTCCAAGGTGTTCTCCAGGTTGCCTTTCCTGAGCTTCGATCTTCCGGCTCTCGTTTAGTAGTTGTTGGAAACTACACTGCATAAGGCCTACAAATTGGGTATGGGGTGTAGAGAGATGGTGTGTTCCACTCCAAGGTGTTCCCCAGGTTTCCTCGCCAATGCTTCGATCTTCATGCTCTCGTTTAGTAGTTGTTGGAAACTACACTGCATTAGGCCTACAAATTGGGTATGGGGTGTAGAGAGATGGTGTGTTCCACTCCAAGGTGTTCTCCAGGTTGCCTTTCCTGAGCTTCGATCTTCCGGCTCTCGTTTAGTAGTTCTTGGAAACTACACTGCATTAGGCCTACAAATTGGGTATGGGGTGTAGAGAGATGGTGTGTTCCACTCCAAGGTGTTCTCCAGGTTGCCTTTCCTGAGCTTCGATCTTCCGGCTCTCGTTTAGTAGTTGTTGGAAACTACGCTGCATTAGGCCTACAAATTGGGTATGGGGTGTAGAGAGATGGTGTGTTCCACTCCAAGGTGTTCCCCAGGTTTCCTCGCCAATGCTTCGATCTTCCGGCTCTCGTTTAGTAGTTGTTGGAAACTACACTGCATTAGGCCTACAAATTGGGTATGGGGTGTAGAGAGATGGTGTGTTCCACTCCAAGGTGTTCCCCAGGTTTCCTCTCCATTGCTTCGAACTTCATGCTCTCGTTTAGTAGTTGTTGGAAACTACGCTGCATTAGACCTACAAATTGGGTATGGGGTGTAGAGAGATGTTGTGTTCCACTCCAAGGTGTTCTCCAGGTTGCCTTTCCTGAGCTTCGATCTTCCGGCTCTCGTTTAGTAGTTGTTGGAAACAACACTGCATTAGGCCTACAAATTGGGTATGGGGTGTAGAGAGATGGTGTGTTCCACTCCAATGTGTTCCCCAGGTTTCCTCTCCATTGCTTCGATCTTCATGCTCTCGTTTAGTAGTTGTTGGAAACTACGCTGCATTAGGCCTACAAATTGGGTATGGGGTGTAGAGAGATGGTGTGTTCCACTCCAAGGTGTTCTCCAGGTTGCCTTTCCTGAGCTTCGATCTTCTGGCTCTCGTTTAGTAGTTGTTGGAAACTACGCTGCATTAGGCCTACAAATTGGGTATGGGGTGTAGAGAGATAGTGTGTTCCACTCCAAGGTGTTCCCCAGGTTTCCTCGCCAAGGCTTCGATCATCATGCTCTCGTTTAGTAGTTGTTGGAAACTACACTGCATTAGGCCTACAAATTGGGTATGGGGTGTAGAGAGATGGTGTGTTCCACTCCAAGGTGTTCCCCAGGTTTCGTCCACATTGCTTCGGTCTTCCGACTCTCGTTTAGTAGTTGTAGAAAACTACACTGCATTAGGCCTACAAATTGGGTATGGGGTGTAGAGAGATGGTGTGTTCCACTCCAAGGTGTTCCCCAGGTTTCCTCTCCATTGCTTCGATCTTCATGCTCTCGTTTAGTAGTTGTTGGAAACTACGCTGCATTAGGCCTACAAATTGGGTATGGGGTGTAGAGAGATGGTGTGTTCCACTCCAAGGTGTTCTCCAGGTTGCCTTTCCTGAGCTTCGATCTTCCAGCTCTCGTTTATTAGTTCTTGGAAACTACACTGCATTAGGCCTACAAATTGGGTATGGGGTGTAGAGAGATGGTGTGTTCCACTCCAAGATGTTCTCCAGGTTGCCTTTCCTGAGCTTCGATCTTCCGGCTCTCGTTTAGTAGTTGTTGGAAACTACGCTGCATTAGGCCTACAAATTGGGTATGGGGTGTAGAGAGATGGTGTGTTCCACTCCAAGGTGTTCTCCAGGTTGCCTTTCCTGAGCTTCGATCTTCCGGCTCTCGTTTAGTAGTTGTTGGAAACTACGCTGCATTAGGCCTACAAATTGGGTTTGGGGTGTAGAGAGATGGTGTGTTCCACTCCAAGGTGTTCCCCAGGTTTCCTCGCCAATGCTTCGATCTTCATGCTCTCGTTTAGTAGTTGTTGGAAACTACACTGCATTAGGCCTACAAATTGGGTATGGGGTGTAGAGAGATGGTGTGTTCCACTCCAAGGTGTTCTCCAGGTTGCCTTTCCTGAGCTTCGATCTTCCGGCTCTCGTTTAGTAGTTGTTGGAAACTACGCTGCATTAGGCCTACAAATTGGGTTTGGGGTGTAGAGAGATGGTGTGTTCCACTCCAAGGTGTTCCCCAGGTTTCCTCGCCAATGCTTCGATCTTCATGCTCTCGTTTAGTAGTTGTTGGAAACTACACTGCATTAGGCCTACAAATTGGGTATGGGGTGTAGAGAGATGGTGTGTTCCACTCCAAGGTGTTCTCCAGGTTGCCTTTCCTGAGCTTCGATCTTCCGGCTCTCGTTTAGTAGTTGTTGGAAACTACACTGCATTAGGCCTACAAATTGGGTATGGGGTGTAGAGAGATGGTGTGTTACACTCCAAGGTGTTCTCCAGGTTGCCTTTTCTGAACTTCTATCTTCAGGCTCTCATTAAATTGTGGTTAAATGGAACAACTGCATTTGGCGTACCAGTTGGTTTGGGGCCTACTATCGGTGTCTGCCAGTCCTTGCTGTTCTCCTGGTTTCCTGTCCTGAAATTCCATTTTCAGGCTCTCGTTAAGTAGTTGTTAATGTTAGACTGCATTTGGCCTACTAGTTGGGTTAGGGCCTACTATCGGTGTCTGCCACTCCTTGCTGTTCTCCTCCACTGAACAAAGCTGTGCCGCCTGTTTACTACGGTTGCCAATTTTGAACTGCATTTCGACTACTTACTGATTTGGGCCTACTCTCTGTGTCAGCCTCTCATTCCAGTTGTCCTCCACTGCAATGCCCCCTGGTTAGTCCTGTGTTACCAATTTTTAACTGCATTTAGCCAACTTTATTCTTTGGGCCTATATCTGTGTTTCCTCCTCATCCTGCCCATTGCCCAGCCAGTGATAGATGAGTCTGCTGGTACATTGACCCATAACGCAAAATTCCCCGTGCACGCTACACAGCAAGATTGTGACCCTGCTGAAAGTCAGGTTCCTCTTCCCGCATACCATACCACCTTACACGGGGACAAAGAGGAAGGTGCAGATGAAAGTGCAGGTTCCTTCATCAGTTGGGGGGAGGAATACTAGTTGGCGACGTCACTGGCACAGGGCCTCTCATACTACGCAAAAGTGTTGCTGCCGGTGGGAGGCGCCCCCGCCGTGCAAACACACCGCTGTACTTTGAGGGGCCCTGTGCCAGTGCCAATGCCAACGAGTGGCCCCTCCCTGATTGCTCAGGATCACAGCACTTGCAAAGTTGAAATACTTACCTCTCCCTGCTCCACTGCCGTGACGTGGTCCAGATTTCCTGGGCCCACTAATTACTTGAACCAGCCCTACCCCCCACAACTTTAGCCAAATGACCCCCAATTTAAAATGCCTTCCAATTATTATAAGCTAAATTATGATTGACAAGCTTCTGTAACAAGAATGGATGTTTTTGCCATTAAAATGGGCAGTGTAGGTGTTTTCCTGGCCTCCACTCACTGCCGACTATGCTCCCCCATTGACTTGTATTGGGTTTCGTGTTTCGGGCGATACCCGACTTTTCGCCATAATCGGCCGATTCCACTCGACTCGACTTCTAAGATAGTCGGGTTTCGCGAAACACGACTCGACTCTAAAAAGGTCAAGGTCGCTCAACCCTAGTGATCACAAAATAATAAGTTTTCATGTATCCTTTAATAAGATGTATAGTAGAGAGGTGACAAGGACACTAAACTTCAGGAGGGCAAATTTCCAACGGATGAGAGAGGATCTTGGTGCAATTAACTGGGACGATATCCTGAGACACAAAAATACACAAAGAAGATGGGAGACGTTTATTGGCATCCTGGATAGGATCTGTGCACAGTATATACCGTATGGGAATAAACATACTAGAAATAGGAGGAAACCAATATGGCTAAATAGAGCTGTAAGGGGCGCAATAAGTGACAAAAAGAAAGCATTTAGAGAATTAAAGGAAGTAGGTAGTGAGGAGGCATTAAATAAATACAAAAAATTAAATAAATTCTGTAAAAAGCAAATCAAGGCAGCAAAGATTGAGACAGAGAGACTCATTGCCAGAGAGAGTAAAAAGAATCCTAAAATATTTTGAACTACATAAATAGTAAGAAACTAAAAAATGATAGTGTTGGCCCCTTAAAAATAGTCTGGGTGAAATGGTGGATGAGGATGAGGAAAAAGCCAATATGCTAAATGACTTTTCTTCATCAGTATTTACACAAGAAAATCCCATGGCAGACAAAATGACTAGTGATAAAAATTCCCAATTAAATGTCACCGGCTTAACCCAGCAGGAAGTGCGGCGGCGTCTAAAAATCACTAAAATTGACAAATCTCTGGGCCCGGATGGGATACACCCTCGAGTACTGCAGGAATTAAGTACAGTCATTGATAGACCATTATTTTTAATCTTTAACCCCTTTACCCCCAAGGGTGGTTTGCACGTCAATGACCAGGCCAATTTTTACAATTCTGACCACTGTCCCTTTATGAGGTTATAACTCTGGAACGCTTCAACGGATCCTGGTGATTCTGACATTGTTTTCTCGTGACATATTGTACTTCATGATAGTGGTAAAATTTCTTTGATAGTACCTGCGTTTATTTGTGAAAAAAACGGAAATTTGGCGAAAATTTTGAAAATTTCGCAATTTTCAAACTTTGAATTTTTATGCAATTAAATCACAGAGATATGTCACACAAAATACTTATTAAGTAACATTTCCCACATGTCTCCTTTACATCAGCATAATTTTGGAACCAAATTTTTTTTTTATTAGGGAGTTATAAAGGTTAAAAGTTGACCAGCAATTTCTCATTTTTACAACACCATTTTTTTTTTAGGGACCACATCTCATTTGAAGTCATTTTGAGGGGTCTATATGATAGAAAATACCCAAGTGTGACACCATTCTAAAAACTGCACCCCTCAAGGTGCTCAAAACCACATTCAAGAAGTTTATTAACCCTTCAGGTGTTTAATAGGAATTTTTGGAATGTTTAAATAAAAATGAACATTTAACTTTTTTTCACAAAAAATTTACTTCAGCTCCAATTTGTTTTATTTTACCAAGGGTAACAGGAGAAAATGGACCCCAAAAGTTGTTGTCCAATTTGTCCTGAGTACGCTGATACCCCATATGTGGCAGTAAACCACTGTTTGGGCGCATGGGAGAGCTCGGAAGGGAAGGAGCGCCGTTTGACTTTTCAATGCAAAATTGACAGACATTGAGATGGGACGCCACGTTGCGTTTGGAGAGCCACTGATGTGCCTAAACATTGAAACCCCCCACAAGTGACACCATTTTGGAAAGTAGACCCCCTAAGGAACTTATCTGGATGTGTGGTGAGCACTTTGACCCACCAAGTGCTTCACAGAAGTTTATAATGCAGAACCGTAAAAATAAAAAATCATATTTTTTCACAAAAATTATATTTTTGCCCCCAATTTTTTATTTTTCCAAGGGTAAGAGAAGAAATTGGACCTCAAAAGTTGTTGTCCAATTTGACCTGAGTACGCTGATACCCCATATGTGGCAGTAAACCACTGTTTGGGCGCATGGGAGAGCTCGGAAGGGAAGGAGCGCCGTTTGACTTTTCAATGCAAAATTGACAGGAATTGAAATGGGACGCCATGTTGCGTTTGGAGAGCCACTGATGTGCCTAAACATTGAAACCCCCCACAAGTGACACCATTTTGGAAAGTAGACCCCCTAAGGAACTTATCTAGATGTGTGGTGAGCACTTTGACCCACCAAGGGCTTCACAGAAGTTTATAATGCAGAGCCATAAAAATAAAAAAAAATTTTTTTCCCACAAAAATTATTTTTTAGCCCCCAGTTTTGTATTTTCCCAAGGGTAACAGGAAAAATTGGACCCCATAAGTTGTTGTCCAATTTGTCCTGAGTACGCTGATACCCCATATGTGGGGGGGGGGAACCACCGTTTGGGCGCATGGGAGGGCTCGGAAGGGAAGGAGCGCCATTTGGAATGCAGACTTAGATGGAATGGTCTGCAGGCGTCACATTGCGTTTGCAGAGCCCCTAATGTACCTAAACAGTAGAAACCCCCCACAAGTGACACCATTTTGGAAAGTAGACCCCCTAAGGAACTCATCTTGATGTGTTGTGAGAGCTTTGAACCCCCAAGTATTTCACTACAGTTTATAACGCAGAGCCGTGCAAATAATAAATATTTTTTTTTCCACAAAAATTATATTTTAGCCCCCAGTTTTGTATTTTTCCAAGGTTAGCAGGAGAAATTGGACCCTAAATGTTGTTGTCCAATTTGTTCTGAGTACGCTGATACCCGATATGTCGGGGGGAACCACCGTTTGGGCACATGGGAGGGCTCGGAAGGGAAGGAGCATCATTTGGAATGCAGACTTAGATGGATTGGTCTGCAGGCGTCACATTGCGTTTGCAGAGCCCCTAATGTACCTAAACAGTAGAAACCCCCCACAAGTGACCCCATATTGGAAACTAGACCCCTCCATAAACTTATCTAGATGTGTTATGAGAACTTTGAACCCCCAAGTGTTTCACTACAGTTTATAACGCAGAGCCGTGAAAATAAAAAATCTTTTTGTTTTCCCACAAAAATTATTTTTTAGCCCCCAGTTTTGTATTTTCCCAAGGGTAACAGGAGAAATTGGACCACAAAAGTTGTTGTCCTGTTTGTCCTGAGTACGCTGATACCCCATATGTGGGGGGGAACCACCGTTTGGGCGCATGGGAGGGCTCGGAAGGGAAGGAGCGCCATTTGGAATGCAGACTTAGATGGAAAGGTCTGCAGGCGTCACATTGCGTTTGCAGAGCCCCTAATGTACCTAAACAGTAGAAACCCCCCACAAGTGACACCATTTTGGAAAGTAGACCCCCTAAGGAACTCATCTTGATGTGTTGTGAGAGCTTTGAACCCCCAAGTATTTCACTACAGTTTATAACGCAGAGCCGTGCAAATAAAAATATTTTTTTTTCCACAAAAATTATATTTTAGCCCCCAGTTTTGTATTTTTCCAAGGTTAGCAGGAGAAATTGGACCCTAAATGTTGTTGTCCAATTTGTCCTGAGTACGCTGATACCTGATATGTGGGGGGGAACCACCGTTTGGGCGCATGGGAGGGCTCGGAAGGGAAGGAGCATCATTTGGAATGCAGACTTAGATGGATTGGTCTGCAGGCGTCACATTGCGTTTGCAGAGCCCCTAATGTACCTAAACAGTAGAAACCCCCCACAAGTGACCCCATATTGGAAACTAGACCCCTCAATGAACTTATCTAGATGTGTTGTGAGAACTTTGAACCCCCAAGTGTTTCACTACAGTTTATAACGCAGAGCCGTGAAAATAAAAAATCTTTTTGTTTTCCCACAAAAATTATTTTTTAGCCCCCAGTTTTGTATTTTCCCAAGGGTAACAGGAGAAATTGGACCACAAAAGTTGTTGTCCTATTTGTCCTGAGTACGCTGATACCCCATATGTTGGGGTAAACCCCTGTTTGGGCACACGGGAGAGCTCGGAAGGGAAGGAGCACTGTTTTACTTTTTCAACGCAGAATTGGCTGGAATTGAGATCGGACGCCATGTCGTGTTTGGAGAGCCCCTGATGTGTCTAAACAGTGGAAACCCCCCAATTATAACTGAAACCCTAATCCAAACACACCCCTAACCCTAATTCCAACGGTAACCCTAACCACACCTCTAACCCTGACACACCCCTAACCCTAATCCCAACCCTATTCCCAACTGTAAATGTAATCTAAACCCTAACCCTAACTTTAGCCCCAACCCTAACTGTAGCCCCAACCCTAACCCTAGCCCTAACCCTAGCCCTAACCCTAACCCTAGCCCTAACCCTAGCCCTAGCCCTAAGCCTAGCCCTAACCCTAGCCCTAACCCTAGCCCTAGCCCTAACCCTAGCCCTAACCCTAGCCCTAACCCTAACCCTAACCCTAGCCCTAATCGTAGCCCTAACTCTAGCCCTAACCCTAGCCCTAATCCTAACCCTAGCCCTAATGGGAAAATGGAAATAAATACATTTTTTTTTATTTTTCCCTAACTAAGGGGGTGATGAAGGGGGGTTTGATTTACTTTTATAGCGGGTTTTTTAGCGGATTTTTGTGATTGGCAGCCGTCACACACTGAAAGACGCTTTTTATTGCAAAAAATATTTTTTGCAATACCACATTTTGAGAGCTATAATTTTTCCATATTTTGGTCCACAGAGTCATGTGAGGTCTTGTTTTTTGCGGGACGAGTTGACGTTTTTATTGGTAACACTTTCAGGCACGTGACATTTTTTGATCGCTTTTTATTCCGATTTTTGTGAGGAAGAATGACCAAAAACCAGCTATTCATGAATTTCTTTTGGGGGAGGCGTTTATACCGTTCCGCGTTTGGTAAAATTGATAAAGCAGTTTTATTCTTCGGGTCAGTACGATTACAGTGATACCTCATTTATATCATTTTTTTATGTTTTGGCGCTTTTATACGATAAAAACTATTTTACAGAAAAAATAATTATTTTTGCATCGCTTTATTCTCAGGACTATAACTTTTTTATTTTTTTGCTGATGATGCTATATGGTGGCTCGTTTTTTGCGGGACAAGATGACGTTTTCATGGGTACCTTGGTTATTTATATCTGTCTTTTTGATCGCGTGTTATTCCACTTTTTGTTCGGCGGTATGATAATAAAGCGTTGTTTTTTGCCTCGTTTTTTTTTTTTCTTTCTTACGGTGTTTACTGAAGGGGTTAACTAGTGGGCCAGTTTTATAGGTCGGGTCGTTACGGACGCGGCGATACTAAATATGTGTACTTTTATTGGTTTTTTTTTTTTATTTAGATGAAGAAATGTATTTTTGGGAATAATATTTTTTTTTTTCATTATTTTGGAATATTTTTTTTTATATTTTTTTACAGATTTGGAATTTTTTTTTTTACTTTTTTATTTTGTCCCAGGGGGGGACATCACAGATCAGTGATCTGACAGTTTGCACAGCACTCTGTCAGATCACTGATCTGATAGCAGTGCAGGCTGCTTCACAGTGCCTGCTCTGAGCAGGCTCTGTGAAGTCACCTCCCTCCCTGCAGGACCCGGATCCGCGGCCATCTTGGATCCGGGGCTGGAGCAGGCAGGGAGGGAGGTGAGACCCTTGCAGCAACGCGATCACATCGCGTTGCTGCGGGGGGCTCAGGGAAGCCCGCAGGGAGCCCCCTCCCTGCGCGATGCTTCCCTGCACCGCCGGCACATCGTGATCATGTTTGATCGCGGTGTGCCAGGAGTTAATGTGCCGGGGCGGTCCGTGAGCGCTGCCGATCGCTATGACGTACTATCCCGTCCAGGGTCAGATAAGCCCAGGGCACCTCGATGGGATAGTACGTCTAAGGTCACAGAGGGGTTAAAGACTCCATAATAACAGGGTCTGTACCACAGGACTGGCGTATAGCAAATGTGGTGCCAATATTCAAAAAGGGGACAAAAATTGAACTCGGAAATTATAGGCCAGTAAGCTTAACCTCTACTGTGGGTAAAATCCTGGAGGGCATTCTAAGGGATGCTATACTGGAGTATCTGAAGAGGAATAACCTCATGACCCAGTATCAGCACGGGTTTACTAGGGACCGTTCATGTCAGACTAATTTGATCAGTTTCTATGAAGAGGTAAGTTCTGGACTGGACCAAGGGAACCTAGTGGACGTAGTGTATATGGACTTTTCAAAAGCTTTTGATACGGTGCCACACAAAAGGTTGATACATAAAATGAGAATAATGGGGATTGGGGAAAATATGTGCAAGTGGGTTGAGAGCTGGCTCAGGGATAGGAAACAAAGGGTGGTTATTAATGGAGCACACTCGGACTGGGTATCGGTTAGCAGTGAGGTACCACAGGGGTCAGTATTGGGCCCTCTTCTTTTTAACATATTTATTAATGACCTTGTAGGGGGCATTCAGAGTAGAATTTCAATATTTGCAGATGAAACTAAACTCTGCAGGGTAATCAATACAGAGGAGGACAATTTTATATTACAGGATGATATATGTAAACTAGAAGTTTGGGCTGATAAATGGCAAATGAGCTTTAATGGGGATAAATGTAAGGTCATGCACTTGGGTAGGAGTAATAAGATGTATAATTATGTGCTTAATTCTAAAACTCTGGGCAAAATCGTCAATGAAAAAGACCTGGGTGTATGGGTGGATGACAAACTCATATTCAGTGGCCAGTGTCAGGCAGCTGCTACAAAGGCAAATAAAATAATGGGATGCATTAAAAGAGGCATAGATGCTCATGAGTAGTGTTGAGCATTCCGATACCGCAAGTATCGGGTATCGGCCGATATTTGCGGTATCGGAATTCCGATACCGAATTCCGATACTTCCCGCGTATCGGATACCGGAATCGGAAGTTCCCAGAATTCAAACTGCACGCAGCAGCCAATGAGCAATGATTGGAAGTGTGGGCACATCCTGTTTAGCATGGTGGGCATGTAAGTACTGGCAAGGCTGTGATTGGCTGCTGAAATGTTGTCACTCTGCACTATAAAAAATGCTGCTGCCATTTTGCGCTCACTCTGCTGTGATTTCAGTTAGGGACAGGACGCTGTGTTCTAACTGAGGGCCAGTTGAGCTAGCTAATTGCTTTATTTTCCTTTCCAAAGGCTAATTTAGCAAAACGCTGTGTGTTCTTCACTGTTCACCTTGCTCTTGCCTTGCATCGCTGTTTTAACAGCGTTCTGCAAGGTCTCTGTGTGTGTGTGTGTGTGTGCAGCTCACTCTGTAGTCTGTGTGCAGCCACATACCCGGTTGTATTCAGCTCAGGGGGGGTTCACACTGCCTCACACAGTTGTCCTTTTTTGCTCATAGTGCAGCCTGCTGCACATTTTTTCTCAAATTTCCTATTAGTGTTTTTCCACCCGTCTCCAGCTAAATTGTGGAAAAACACTACATAGGATAACCTAGAGGGGGTTTTTTTGGGCCTTGCAGCGCCGTTTACGGCTGTCTGCACGGTCTCCGTGTGAGCGCAGCTCGCCCTGTAGTCTGTGTGCAGCCATAGCCGGTTGGATTCAGCTCAGGGTGCGTTACTGCCTCATACCTTGAAAAAAAATTTCCTTTTTTTCAAATAGTGCAGCCTGTTTAAAATTTTAAAAAAAATTTCCTATTAGTGTCTTTCCACCCGTCTCCAGCTAAATAGTGGAAAAACACTACATAGGATAACCTAGAGGAGGGTTTTTGGGCCTTGCAGCGCCGTTTACGGCTGTCTGCACGGTCTCCGTGTGAGCGCAGCTCGCCCTGTAGTCTGTGTGCAGCCATAGCCGGTTGGATTCAGCTCAGGGTGCGTTACTGCCTCATACCTTGAAAAAAAATTTCCTTTTTTTCAAATAGTGCAGCCTGTTTAAAATTTAAAAAAAAATTTCCTATTAGTGTCTTTCCACCCGTCTCCAGCTAAATAGTGGAAAAACACTATATAGGATAACCTAGAGGAGGGTTTTTGGGCCTTGCAGCGCCGTTTACGGCTGTCTGCACGGTCCCCGTGTGAGTTAAATTTGCTCTGTAGTCCGATCTGCAGAAAAAAAAAAGTAAAGTTCACCAAACACCACTTAACACTTGTGTAGGCCACATTTGAAAAATAATAAAGTTTAGTCCACACTGTTAGGAGGAGCATTTCAGGAATAAGCACACTAAGGCCTTAGTACTTTTCTGCTTATCTTTATCTGTCAACCAAGATGAAGAGGGCAGGGAGTAAGGCACGTGGGTGTGGGCGCGGAGCAGGGAGAGGAGCAGGGAGAGGACGTGGTGATTCTGTGCCTGCTGCGGGCACCGGTGACTCGTCGTCACTCAGTTTCAGCAGGGAACAGTCCTTCATGCGCAGCTTTGTCGGAGAGCGCCGTGCACCGCTGCTGCGTGAAGATCAAATTGAAGCCGTTGTCGGGTGGATGGCAGCTAACGCCTCGGCATCGACTTCAGTTAGTGCCACATCCTCTCAGGCACAGAGCACTGGAGAGCAGCCATCTGTCTCTTCACCACCTGCCAAATTGGCCAGGCAGTCAGAGAGCCCAGGACAGGAGCCGTCTCTACTTCTGTTCTCTGAATCTCTTGGCTTGGAAACAAGGGGCCAGCCAAGCAGCATTGGAGAAATGGAAGAAGAGGCAGTGTGCAGTGATGCCCAACAGCTTTGTCTCTCTGACTCTGAAGAGGCGGGTGGGCCAGTGCCAGCGGTGACCACAGCGCAGTACGCATCTGATGATGAAACTCAGGTGCCGCTTTCTGGTGTGTACTGTGCTGCCGAGACTACCCAGGAGGAGCAGTTGGTGGCAGAGGGTAGTGGAGATGATGAGGTCGTTGACCCATCGTGGCGTGAGGAACAGAAAGGTGGTGGGAGCAGCTCTGAAGAAGAGATTCCCCTTACGGGCCAAAGAGGGAGAGGGAGGGGGAAGACTGCGGAGCCTGTAGCCTCCACTTTGGCACCCGTTAGGAGCCTGTCTCTTTCCAAAGCCAAAAAGGGCGCTCCCAAGACTTGCAGTGCCTGGTCCTTTTTTGACACAGTTGCAGATGACATTTGTTTTGTCAAATGCAAGCTGTGTCATCAGAAAATCAAAAGAGGGAAAAATGTCAGCAACCTCAATACCACAAATATGTGGAAACATGTGCGGACCAGGCACGCGGTGGAGTTACAGAAACACACTGAAGATGTAGGCCAACCAACAGCGGCAGCTACCACCTCTTCAGCTCGTGTTGCCTCTTCCTCCAGCTCACGCACAGCTGGTTTGGCTTCCTCCCAGGATCGCCATGGAAGAACCTCTGGCACTGTTGTCCAGAGACCTTGTGTAATTCCACCCACAGCACCACCTTCCCAGTCATCCTCACACTCCCAGTCTACTCTACAGCCATCGGTAGTACAGGCATGGGAGAAAAGGCGGGCATTCTCGGCCAACCACCCCTGAGCACAGGCTCTGAATGCAGGCATTGCCAAACTGTTGTCCCTGGAAATGCTCTCATTCAGGCTGGTGGAGACTGACAGCTTCCGTGACTTGATGGCATTGGCAGTCCCACAGTACAAGGTGCCCAGCCGCTTTTACTTCAGCAGGCAAGCTGTCCCTGCCCTGCACAGGCATGTTGAGGGAAACATAAAACATGCGCTACTGAACGCCGTCAGTAGCAAGGTCCACCTCACCACCGATGCGTGGACCAGTCAGCATGGACAGGGGCGATACGTTTCCCTCACTGCCCATTGGGTTAATGTTGTTGAGCCAGGTACAGATCGTGCGAGTGGCGCAGGACGTGTCCTGCCCACTCCAAGGATTGCAGGAATCCAGTCTGTACGCATTGACTCCTCCTCTTACACAAGTTCCTCAGAATCATCTCTGCAGGAGCCGTCACAGTCCACCTCCACATGGACCCGTGAACGTTTACCTATGACCGACATGAGCACAGCCGTGGCCAAACGTCAGCAGGCCGTCTTGAAACTAGTTTCATTGGGGAATCGAAGCCACACAGCGCAGGAGCTCTGGAATGCCATCAAGCAGGAGAGCGATGTGTGGTTACTGCCAGCGAATCTCCAGCCAGGCATGGTATTGTGTGACAAGGGCCGAAATCTGGTGGCAGCTTTGGCCCTTGGCAACCTCACCCACATCCCATGTCTGGCACATGTGCTCAATTTGGTTCTGCAGAGTTTTCTGAGGGACTATCCGGATCTTGATGCACTGCTGCACAAGGTCCGCCTAGAGTGTGATCACTTGCGGCGTTCCAGCTTGGCAAGATCCCGCATTGCTGCTCTGCAGCGCCGATTCCGCCTTCCGGAACACCGCATCATATGTGACCTACCTACCCGGTGGGATTCCACGTTACATATGTTGGAGCGGTTGTGTGAGCAGCAGCAAGCAGTTATGGAGTACCAGCTGCATCAGGCGCAAAGAAGTCGCAGTCAGCGCCGATCAGACTTCACAACCACAGAGTGGGCCACTATGAAGGACGTATGCCAGGTTTTGCGTCCTTTTGATTATTCCACGCGGATGGCAAGTGCAGATGATGCACTAGTCAGCATGACTGTCCCCCTTATCTGCCTGCTTCAGCAAACTTTGCAAGGGTTAAGGGATGATGTTGTGGAAGAGGTGGAGGATGAGGAGTCACCTTTTCCATCAGCTTCTGGAGAGTCAGCGCCACGTGGTTCCTCACAAAGGGGTACGCAGGGGCCACTTTGTGAGGAGGATGAGGAGGAGTCAATGGAGGAGGAAGAGCTCCGTCCAGAGGAGGGAGCGACACAATTGTCCAGTGGTCAGTGTGTACAGCGAGGGTGGGGTGATGACGAGCGGGCAGAGATCATGTCTCAAGCAGGGGACAGCGTTTCTGGGCCTGTTGGCAGTCTGCAGCACATGGTGGATTTCATGCTGCAGTGCCTGAGAAACGACCGCCGCATCGACCACATTCTCAACATGCCTGATTATTGGGTGTTCACCCTCCTCGATCCTCGCTACCGGGACAACGTCCAAAACCTCATCCCAGCGTTGACCCGGGAGCGTAAATTGCGGGAGTACCACGACACACTGATGAATTCCATCATCTTCTCCTGTCCAACTGAGAGGAGTGCTGCTAGTGCTTTACAAAGCAGCTCAGTGCGTCGAGGCAGTGGGGGAGGCTCTGCCCAAAGAGGGAGCAGAAGCAGTGCCTCTGCCCAAGGCAAGCCCAGTATGGCACAACTCTGGCACACTTTTGTGTGCCCGCCCCAAATGTCTACACCATCACCAGCGGCTCCAGTCAGCAGGAGGCAACGGTTCCGTCAGATGGTGACAGACTACATGGCTTGCCCTCTTACTGTACTCCCAGACGGCTCTTCCCCGTTCAAGTTTTGGATCTCTAAGCTGGATACATGGCCAGAGCTAAGCCAGTATGCATTGGAGGTGCTGGCTTGCCCTGGCTAGTGTCTTATCGGAACGTGTCTTTAGTGCCGCAGGTGGTGTACTAACAGACCGTCACATGCGACTATCCTCCGATAACGTTGACCGGCTTACTTTCCTGAAAATGAACCAGGCCTGGATCTCGCAGGAATTTGCCACTCCTCTGCCTGATTAAGTAATTGGGTGTCATCCAGGTCTCCTGCTGTGTTCATCTTTCTACCACCTGAACTGCTATTCCTGGGCTCCAACACCGCCAGTTGCGGCTCAGAAGTGCAGGCTGCACAGTCAAAACATACGACCCAGTGTTATTGGGTTTCAGTAACGTCAGCTGATCCCCAGCTGTGTAGCCGGCAATGTGTCCTGCGACCGCCACGCTGGCACAACAACGTAAATGTAAGGGAACCTGTCCCCCCCCCCGTCGTTTGTTACTGAAAGAGCCATCTTGTGCAGCAGTAATGCTGCACAAGGAAAAGGTAGCTCTTTTAGTTTAGCTCCTTGCACACGCAGAACTTAACACTTATAAAATGTGTTCACTGATACCGTTATACCGTCCCGGAGCTGGGACTTTCCTTCGTAATGTGACGCAGCACAGTCGTCATTCCTACCCCCTTGGTGCCATGCGCTGACTCCTCAGCGTTGTTTTAAGCTGTCACGGAGCCTGCGCTGTTCTGTTATCCCTTGGCCATGCCCTATTTGCTCTGCCTGTCTTCTGACATAATTTGGTGTCAGGCTGGCTGCGCCTGTGCGGCCGCGCTGCCCGAAATCCCGCCTCGCAGTGTCTTCTGATTGAATCACACTGTGGGCCTGGGATCTATGGGCATGCGCAGTGCATATCTTCCCCTCGGGCTCTCGCTCATTTCCCTCCGCCTTCTTTAGACTGTGCGCCGTCAGCTGATCCCTAATAGCATGCCACGGCCGTGACGCCGCACAGTCTGAAGAGGAGGGAAGGAGGGGAGTGAGAGTCGAGGATATGCACTGTGCATGCCCATGGATCCAAGGCCCGCAGTGGGATTACGTTAGACGACACTGCGAGGTGGGATCTGGAGCAGCGTGGACGCACAGGCACTGACAGCCTGACACCAAATTATGTCAGAAGACAGGCAGCGCTAATTGGGCATGGCCAAGGGATAACAGAACAGCGCAGGCTCCGTGGCAGCTTAAAACAATGCTGAGGAGGCAGCGCACGGCACCAAGGGGATAGGAATGACAGCTGTGCTGTGTCCCATTACGAAGGAAATTTGCACCTCCGGGACGGTTTTACGGTATAAGGGGACACATTTTTAGTGTTTACTTCTGTGTTTGCAAGGAGCATAATTAAAAGAGCAACCTTTTCCTTTTGCATCCTTAGTGCTGCACAAGATGGCTCTTTCAGCTACAAACGTCTTGGGGGGGGTTAAAGGTTCCCTTTCACCTTGCTCCAATCAGGCTTCGGCCTACACTCTGTTCCTCTGCCCCTCCTGCTGTCCCTGGGCTCTAACACCGCCAGTTGGTGCCTGGAAGTGCTGTCTGCACAGTCAACAGTCGCTCCTCTGTTATTGGGGTTCAGTAACGTCAGCTGATCCCCAGCTGTGTATCCGGCAACATGTCATGCGACCGCCACGCTGGCACAACTAAAATGTAAGGGGACCTGTCCCCCCCCCCAGGCGTTTGTTACTGAAAGAGCCACCTTGTGCAGCACGAATACTGCACAAGGAAAAGGTCGCTCTTGAAATTATGCTCCTTGCAAACGCTGAACTACACACTCATGTAATGTGTCCCCTCACACCGTCCAACCGTCCCGGAGGTGGGACTTTCCTTTGTAATGTGACGCAGCACAGCCGTCATTGCTACCCCCTTGGCACCGTGCACTGCCTCCTTAGCGTTGTTTGATTCCGTCATGGACCCTGCGCTGTTATGTTATCCCTTGGCCATGCACAGTTTGCCCTGCCCGTCCTCTGACATCATTTGTTGTCGTCCTGGCTGCGCCTGTGCATCCACGCTGCCCGAAATCCCACCTCGCAGTGTCGTCTAATGTGATCCCACAGTGGGCCTGGTATCCATGGCCATGCGCAGTGCATATACTAGCCTCTCACTCCCCTTCTTCACGCTTCTTCAGACTAGGCGGCGTCAGCTGATCCCTAATAGCATGCCACGGCCGTGACGCCGCACAGTCTGAAGAAGCAGGAAGGAGGTGAGTGAGAGGCGATGATATGCACTGCGCATGCCCATGGATCCCTGGCCCGCAGTGGGATTACATTAGATGACACTGCGAGGTTGGATCTCGGGCAGCTTGGACGCACAGGCACTGCCAGCCTGACACCTAAATGATGTCAGAAGACGGGCACCGCGAACTGTGCATGGCCAAGGGATAACATTACCTCACGGGCTCCGTGACAGAACCAAACAACGTTGAGGAGGTGGCGCACGGCACCAAGGAGGTTGGAATGACGGCTGTGCTGTGTCACATTACAAAGGAAAGTCCCACTTCCGGGACGGTTTGACGGTGTGAGGGGACACATTATATGTGTGTGTACTTCAGCGTTTGCAAGGAGCATAATTTTCGGAGCCACCATTTTCCATGTGCAGTATTACTGCTGTACAAGATGGCTCTTTCAGCAACAAATGCCTGGGGGGGGGGGGGTTAAAGGTTCCCTTTCAACTTGCTCCACTGCAGGCTTCGGCCTACACTCTGCTCCTCTTTGATTCCCTGGGTTTCAACACTGTCAGTTGCCACCTGGAAGTGTTGTCTACACAGAAAAAACACTAGCTGATGTGTCAGTGGGGTTCAGCACCGCCAGCTGTTCCCCTGCTGTGTAGTCGGCAACGTGTCCAGCACAAGCCACGATGACACAACAGAACAAAAGCTGCCACCAGTGCAGGCTTCGGCCTACACTCTGCTCCTCTCCTCCTCCTGCTGCCTCAGGGCTCAAACACCGCTAGTTTTTGCCCGGAAGTGCTAGCTGCACAGAGAAAAACAGCCAATGTGTTAGTGGGGTTCAGCAAAGCCAGCTGTTCCCCTGCTGTGTAGCCGGCAACGTGACCTGCAAACGCCACGCAGGCACATGAACTGAAATTAAAAGGACCCTGCCACCCACCCCAAGGTGTTTCTATGTATAACAGCTACCTTGTACAGCAGTAATGCTGCATTTGTACAAGGTGCCTGACTTTTTATCCTTGCCAACGTGGAACTCAACACGTACAAAATGTGTCCCATTGAGACCATTCCACTGTCCCTGAGGTGTGACTTTCCTTTCTAATGACACGCACCACCCCCCTTGGTAGCGCTGCCCGTCTTCTGACATCATTGGTTGGCTGCCTGTGCCTGTGCGTCCGCCCTGCCCGACACAACCCCCCTCGTTGTCTCATATATTTTGGCTGCGAGGGTGTGATTGATGGGCATGTGCAGTGCACATGTTCGCCTGTCTTAACTCATCTCCTTCCGCCTTCTTCAGACTCTGCGGCCTCATGGCCGTGGTAGGCGATAAGGGATCAGCTGAGGCCGCCCAGTCTGAAGCAGGTGTAAGGACATGTGTGAGCGGCAAACATATTTACTGCACAAGGCCACGAATCCCAGCCACGCAGTGTGATTTTTTGAACACACTGCGGGTCTGGGATTCATGGCCATTGCTAACCGCACCGGCCAACATGAAATGAGGTGAGAAGACAGGCAGCGCTCACAGCGCATGGCCAAGGGATCACAATAGCGCAGACTCCTGTACAGCAAATAACAACGCTCAGGAGGCTGCGCCCAGCACCAAGGCGTTATTTATGTGCACCTGTGCTGCGTCTCCTTAAAAAGACAAGTCACGCCTCCAATACAGAACTGAACTTCTGTTCAATGGGCTAAATTGTGTACGTCCTTCATTCTGCGTGTGCAATGAGCAAAACTTAAAGAGCAACCTTTATCTTGTGGAGCTTTACTGCTGCACAAGGTGTGGCTCTTCAACATTGTAACACCTGAGGGTGGGTTAAAGGTTACCTTTGAAATTGGTTCAAGTAGCCTTAAGCTTACACTCTGCTCCTCCTGCAGACCCTGGGCTCTAACTACGCCAGTTGGGGCCCGAAAGTGCTGGCTGCACAGAGAAAAACACCCACCATTGTGTCAGTGGGGTTCAGCACCGCCAGCTGTTCCCCTGCTGTGTAGCCGGCATCGTGTCCAGCACAAGCCACGCTGGCACAACAGACCAAAAGCTGCCACCAGTGCAGGCTTCGGCCTACACTCTGCTCCTCTCCTCCTACTGCTGACCCTGGGCTATTACACCGCCAGTTGTAGCCTGGAAGTGCTAGCTGCACAGAGAAAAACACCTGCCAATGTGTTAGTTGGGTTCAGCAGCGCCAGCTGTTCCCCTGCTGTGTAGCCGGCATCGTGTCCAGCACAAGCCACGCTGGCACAACAGACCAAAAGCTGCCACCAGTGCAGGCTTCGGCCTACACTTTGCTCCTCTCCTCCTCCTGCTGACCCTGGGCTCTAACACCGCCAGTTTTTGCCCAGACGTGCTAGCTGCACAGAGAAAAACACCAGCCAATGTGTTAGTGGGGTTCAGCAAAGCCAGCTGTTCCCCTGCTGTGTAGCTGGCAACGTGTCCAGCAAACGCCATGCAGGCACCTGAACTGAAATTAAAGGGAACCTGGCCCCACCCCCCCAGGTCTTTCTATGTATAACAGCCACCTAGTACAGCAGTACTGCTGCATTTGTACAAGGTGGCTGATTTTTTCTCATTGCCCACGTTGAATTAAACACTTAAAATATGTGTCTCATTACAGACCATTACAATGTCCCTGAGGTGTGACTTTCCTTTTTAATGACACGCACCACCCCCCTTGGTAGCGCTGCCCGTCTTCTGACATCATTGGTTGGCTGCCTGTGCCTGTGCGTCCGCCATGCCCGACACAACCCCCCTCGTTGTCTCATATATTTTGGCTGCGAGGGTGTGATTGATGGGCATGTGCAGTGCATATGTTCGCCTGTCTTAACTCATCTCCTTCCGCCTTCTTCAGACTGTGCGGCCTCATGGCCGTGGTAGGCGATAAGGGATCAGCTGAGGCCGCCCAGTCTGAAGCAGGTGTAAGGACATGTGTGAGCGGCAAACATATTTACTGCACAAGGCCACGAATCCCAGCCACGCAGTGTGATTTTTTGAACACACTGCAGGCCTGGGATTCATGGCCATTGCTAACCGCACCGGCCAACATGAAATGAGGTGAGAAGACAGGCAGCGCTCACAGCGCATGGACAAGGGATCATAATAGCGCAGACTCCTGTACAGCAAATAACAACGCTCAGGAATCTGCGCCCAGCACCTAGGTGTAAATTTTGACACCTGTGCTGCGTCTCCTTAAAAAGACAAGTCACGCCTCCACTACTGTTTGACAGTTTAATGGGCTAAATAGTGTACGTGTTTTATTCAGCAAGTGCAAGGAGCAAAATTAATAGAGAAACCTTTGACTTGTGCAGCATTATTGCTGCACAAGGTGTGGCTCTTGTACCTTACAACACCTGAGGGGGGGTTAAAGGTAACTTTTGAAATTGGTTCAACTAGGCTTCGGCCTACACTCTGCTCCTCTCCTCCTCCTGCTGACCCTGGGCTCTAACACCGCTAGTTTTTGCCCTGAAGTGCTAGCTGCACAGAGAAAAACACCAGCCAATGTGTTAGTGGGGTTCAGCACCGCCAGCTGTTCCCCTGCTGTGCAGCCGGCATCGTGTCCAGCACAAGCCACGCTGGCACAACAGACCAAAAGCTGCCACCAGTGCAGGCCTCGGCCTGCACTCTGCTCCTCTCCTCCTCCTGCTGCCCCTGGGCTCAAACACCGCTAGTTTTTGCCCGGAAGTGCTAGCTGCACAGAGAAAAACACCAGCCAATGTGTTAGTGGGGTTCAACACCGCCAACTGTTCCCCTGCTGTGTAGCCGGCATCGTGTCCAGCACAAGCCACGCTGGCACAACAGACCAAAAGCTGCCACCAGTGCAGGCTTCGGCCTACACTTTGCTCCTCTCCTCCTCCTGCTGACCCTGGGCTCTAACACCGCCAGTTTTTGCCCGGACGTGCTAGCTGCACAGAGAAAAACACCAGTCAATGTGTCAGTGGGGTTCAGCACCGCCAGCTGTTCCCCTGCTGTGTAGCTGGCAACGTGTCCTGCAAACGCCATGCAGGCACCTGAACTGAAATTAAAGGGAACCAGCCCCCACCTCCCAGGTGTTTCTATGTATAACAGCCACCTTGTACAGCAGTACTGCTGCATTTGTACAAGGTGGCTGACTTTTTCTACTTGCCCACGTTTAATTAAACACGTACTAAATGTGTCTCATTGAGACCATTCCACTGTCCCTGAGGTGTGACTTTCCTTTCTAATGATACGCAGCACCACCCTTGGTAGCGCTTCCCGTCTTTTGACATCATTGGTTAGCTGGCTGCGCCTGTGCGTCTGCCCTGCTCGAAACAACGCCCCTCGGTGTCTTATTTTTTTGGACAGCGAGGGTGTGATTGATGGGCATGTGCAGTGCATATGTTTGCCTGTGTTCACTCATCTCCTTCCGCCTTCTTCAGACTGGGTGGCCTCATGGCCACGGCATGCGATAAGGGATCAGATGAGGCCGCCCAGTCTGAAGCAGGTGTAAGGACATGTGTGAGCGGCAAACATATTTACTGCACAAGGCCACGAATCCCAGCCACGCAGTGTGATTTTTTGAAAACACACTGTGGGTCTGGGATTCATGTCCATCGCTAACCGCAACGGCCGACATGAAATGAGGTCAGAAGACAGGAAGCGCTCACAGCGCATGGCCAAGGGATAACAATAGCGCAGTCTCCTGTACAGCAAATAACAACACTCAGGAAGCTGCGCCCATGCACCAAGGTGTTATTTTGGACACCTGTGCTGCGTCTCCTTAAAAAGACAAGTCACGCCTCCTCTACTGTTTGACAGTATAATGGGCTAAATAGTGTACGTGTTTTATTCACCGTGTGCAACGAGCAAAATTAATAGAGCAACCTTTTACTTGTGCAGCACTAATGCTGCACAAGGTGTGGCTCTTGTACCTTGCAACACCTGAGGGGGGGGTTAAAGGTTACCTTTGAAATTGGTTCAACTAGGCTTCGGCCTACACTCTGCTCCTCTCCTCCTCCTGCTGATCCTGGGCTCTAACACCGCTAGTTTTTGCCCTGAAGTGCTAGCTGCACAGAGAAAAACACCAGCCAATGTGTTAGTGGGGTTCAGCACCGCCAGCTGTTCCCCTGCTGTATAGCCGGCATCGTGTCCAGCACAAGCCACGCTGTCACAACTGACCAAAAGCTGCCACCAATGCAGGCTTCGGCCTACACTCTGCTACTCTCCTCCTCCTGCTGACCCTGGGCTCAAACACCGCCAGTTTTTGCCCAGACATGCTAGCTGCACAGAGAAGAACACCAGCCAATGTGTTAGTGGGGTTCAGCACCGCCAGCTGTTCCCCTGCTGTGTAGCCGGCAACGTGACCTGCAAACGCCACGCAGGCACATGAACTGAAATTGAAGGGAGCCTGCCCCCCACCCCCAGGTGTTTCTATGTATAACAGCCACCTTGTACAGCAGTAATGCTGCATTTGTACAAGGTGGCTGACTTTTTCTACTTGCCCACGTGGAACTCAACACGTACAAAATGTGTCTCATTGAGACCATTCCACTGTCCCTGAGGTGTGACTTTCCTTTCTAATGATACGCAGCACCACCCTTGGTAGCGCTTCCCGTCTTCTGACATCATTGGTTGGCTGGCTGTGCCTGTGCGTCCGCCCTGCCTGAAACAATGCTCCTCGTTGTCTTACTTATTTTGACTGTGAGGGTGTGATTGATGGGCACGAGCAGTGCATATCTTCGCCTGTCTTAACTCATCTCCTTCCGCCTTCTTCAGACTGTGCGGCCTCATGGCCGCGGCATGCGAGAAGGGATCAGCTGTGGCCGCCCAGTCTGATGCAGGTGTAAGGGCATGAGTGACAGGCGAAAAAATTTACTGCGCAAGGTCACAAATCCCAGCCCCGTAGTGTGACATAAAGATAAGACACTGCGATTCTGGGTTTCATGGCCATCGCTAACCGCACCGGCCAACATGAAATGAGGTCAGAAGACAGGCAGCGCTCACAGCGCATGGCCAAGGGATAACAAGAGCGCAGACTCCTGTACAGCAAATAACAACGCTCAGGAATCTGCGCCCAGCACCTAGGTGTAAATTTTGACACCTGTGCTTCCTCTCCTTAAAAAGACAAGTCACGCCTCCACTACTGTTTGACAGTATAATGGGCTAAATAGTGTACGTGTTTTATTCAGCGTGTGCAAGGAGCAAAATTAAGAGAGCAACCTTTGACTTGTGCAGCATTAATGCTGCACAAGGTGTGGCTCTTGTACCTTGCAACACCTGAGGGGGGGTTAAAGGTAACTTTTGAAATTGGTTCAACTAGGCTTCGGCCTACACTCTGCTCCTCTCCTCCTCCTGCTGCCCCTGGGCTCAAACACCGCTAGTTTTTGCCTGGAAGTGCTAGCTGCACAGAGAAAAACACCAGCCAATGTGTTAGTGGGGTTCAGCACCGCCAGCTGTTCCCCTGCTGTGTAGCCGGCATCGTGTCCAGCACAAGCCACGCTGGCACAACTGACCAAAATCTGCCACCAGTGCAGGCTTCGGCCTACACTCTGCTCCTCTCCTCCTACTGCTGACCCTGGGCTCAAACACCACCAGTTTTTGCCCGGACATGCTAGCTGCACAGAGAAGAACACCAGCCAATGTGTTAGTGGGGTTCAGCACCACCAGCTTTTCCCCTGCTGTGTAGCCGGCATCGTGTCCAGCACAAGCCACGCTGGCACAACTGACCAAAAGCTGCCACCAGTGCAGGCTTCGGCCTACACTCTGCTCCTCTCCTCCTCCTGCTGACCCTGGGCTCAAACTCCGCCAGTTTTTGCCCGGACATGCTAGCTGCACAGAGAAGAACACCAGCCAATGTGTTAGTGGGGTTCAGCAAAGCCAGCTGTTCCCCTGCTGTGTAGCCGGCAACGTGACCTGCAGACGCCACGCAGGCACATGAACTGAAATTGAAGGGAGCCTGCCCCCCACCCCCAGGTGTTTCTATGTATAATAGCCACCTTGTACAGCAGTACTGCTGCATTTGTACAAGATGGCTGACTTTTTCTCCTTGCCCATGTTTAATTAAACACGTACTAAATGTGTCTCATTGAGACCATTCCACTGTCCCTGAGGTGTGACTTTCCTTTTTAATGACACGCATCACCCCCATTGTTAGCGCTGCCCGTCTTCTGACATCATTGGTTGGCTGGCTGTGCCTGTGCGTCCGCCCTGCCCGACACAACGCCCCTCGTTGTCTCATATATTATGACTGCGAGGGTGTGATTGATGGGCACGAGCAGTGCATATCTTCGCATGTCTTCACTCCCCTCCTTCCGCCTTCTTCAGACTGTGCGGCCTCATGGCCGTGGCAGGCGATAAGGGATCAGCTGAGGCCGCCCAGTCTGAAGCAGGTGTAAGGACATGTGTGAGCGGCGAACATATTTACTGCACAAGGCCATGAATCCCAGCACCGCAGTGTGACTTTATGAAAAGGCACTGTGGTTCTAGGATTTATGGCCATCGTTAACCGCACCGGCCAAAATGAAATGACGTCATAAGAAGACGGCCTGCACTAACAGGGTATTGCCAAAAGATAACACAAGAGCGCAGTCTCCTGTACTGCAAATAACAACGCTCAGGAATCTGCGCCCAGCACCTAGGTGTAAATTTTGACACCTGTGCTGCGTCTTCTTCAAAAGAAAAGTCACGCCTCCACTACTGTTTGACAGTATAATGGGCTAAATAGTGTACGTGTTTTATTCAGCGTGTGCAAGGAGCAAAATTAAGAGAGCAACCTTTGACTTGTGCAGCATTAATGCTGTTCAAGGTGTGGCTCTTGTACCTTGCAACACCTGAGGGAGGGTTAAAGGTAACTTTTGAAATTGGTTCAACTAGGCTTCGGCCTACACTCTGCTCCTCTCCTCCTCCTGCTGACCCTGGGCTTTAACTCCGCTAGTTTTTGCCCTGAAGTGCTAGCTGCACAGAGAAAAACACCAGCCAATGTGTTAGTGGGGTTCAGCACCGCCAGCTGTTCCCCTGCTGTGTAGCCGGCATCTTGTCCAGCACAAGCCACGCTGGCACAACCGACCAAAAGCTGCCACCAGTGCAGGCTTCGGCCTACACTCTGCTACTCTCCTCCTCCTGCTGACCCTGGGCTCAAACACCGCCAGTTTTTGCCCGGACATGCTAGCTGCACAGAGAAGAACACCAGCCAATGTGTTAGTGGGGTTTAGCACCGCCAGCTGTTCCCGTGCTGTGTAGCCGGCAACGTGACCTGCAAACGCCACGCAGGCACATGAACTGAAATTGAAGGAAGCCTGCCCCCCACCCCCAGGTGTTTCTATGTATAACAGCCACCTTGTACAGCAGTACTGCTGCATTTGTACAAGGTGGCTGACTTTTTCTACTTGCCCACGTGGAACTCAACACGTACAAAATGTGTCTCATTGAGACCATTCCACTGTCCCTGAGGTGTGACTTTCCTTTCTAATGATACGCAGCACCACCCTTGGTAGCGCTTCCCGTCTTTTGACATCATTGGTTAGCTGTCTTCGCCTGTGCGTCCGCCCTGCTCAAAACAACGCCCCTCGGTTTCTTATTTATTTTGTCAGCGAGGGTGTGGTTTATGGGCACGAGCAGTGCATATGTTCGCCTGTCGTCACTCATCTCCTTCCGCCTTCTTCAGACTGTGCAGCCTCATGGCCGCGGCATGCGAGAAGGGATCAGCAGAGGCCGCCCAGTCTGAAGCAGGTGTAAGGACGTGTGTGAGCGTCGAAAATATTTACTGCTCAAGGCCACGAATCCCAGCACCGCAGTGTGACTTTATGAAAAGGCACTGTGGGTCTGGGATTTATGGCCATCGTTAACCGCACCGTGCCAACATGAAATGAGGTCATAAGACGGGCAGCGCTAACAGGGCATTGCCAAGGGATAACACAAGAGTGCAGACTCCTGTACAGCAAATAACAACGCTCAGGAAGCTGCGCCAAGCACCAAGGCGTTATTTGGGACACCTGTGCTGCGTCTCCTTAAAAAGCCAAGTCACGCCTCCACTACAGTTTGACTGTAGAATGGGCTAAATTGTTTACGTCTTTCATTCAGCGTGTGCAAGTAGACAAATTAATAGAGCAACCTTTCAGTTGTGCAGCATTAATACTGCACAAGGTGTGCCTCTTGTACTTTGTAACACCTGAGGGGGGGTTAAAGGTTTCCTTTGAAATTGGTTCAACTAGGCTTCGGCCTACACTCTGCTCCTCTCCTCCTCCTGCTGCCCCCGGGCTCTAACACCGCTAGTTTTTGCCCGGAAGTGCTAGCTGCACAGAGAAAAACACCCGCCATTGTGTCAGTGGGGTTCAGCAACGCCAGCTGTTCCCCCAATGTGTAGCCTGCAAAGTGTCCTGCAAACGCAACGCAGACACAAAGCTGCCTCCAGTGCAGGCTTCGGCCTACACTCTGCTCCCCCTGCTTACCCTTTGCTCCAACACCGCTAGTTGGGGCTCTAGGAAGACAATCTTTAATAGGCAACGCATCCGGGTTCCAGCACCGCCAGCTGGTTCTCGCCAGTGTTTTTGTCACGGGTACTCCCTCGTGCCCAGCCTGGTTCCAGCACCGGCAGCTGTTTCCGGGTAGTGTCAAGCTCACTGAGACGCCTATGCTTGCCCCGTCGTTATGCGGTCGGGTTAGCCAACTCCAGGGTGCCTCCAGTTTAGGAGCTTCCTATGTGGGCTGCATGAATTGGTAGTCAAGGCTGGTTCTGTAGTGCCAGTAGGCCAAGCTCCCCCTGTAGGACTGTTGGGGTTCGGTAACTGCGGCTGCCTCGCGGCCTAGCTGTTCGCTCCTCTCCTGTGGACCGTGTGGTCTACCACCTGGTTCCAGCACCATCAGCTGGTTCCGGGCCGAGCCTTTGGCTTAGGTGCCTCCTCCTGGGTATCCGAGTTCCGCCAACGTCAGGCGGTCCTTGGTAGTGCTTTTAAGCGCAGGCACCTACAGCTTAGTAACCGGGTTCCAGCACCGTCAGCTGGTCCTCGGTCGTGCCATTGGCTCTTGCACACTGGGGCAACGCATCTGGGTTCCAGCACCGCCAGCTGGTTCTCGGCAGTGTTTTTGTCACGGGTACTCCCTCGTGCCCAGCCTGGTTCCAGCACCGTCAGCTGTTTCCGGGTACTGTCAAACTCACTGAGACATCTATGCGTTGCCCCGTCATGTTGCGGTCGAGTTAGCCAACTCCAGGGTGCCTCCAGTGTAGGAGCTTCCTATGTGGGCTGCATGAATTGGTAGTCAAGGCTGGTTCTGTAGTGCCAGTAGGCCAAGCTCCCCCTGTAGGACTGTTGGGGTTCGGTAACTGCGGCTGCCTCGCGGCCTAGCTGTTCTCCCCTCCCCTGTGGACCTTCGGGTCCACCACCTGGTTCCAGCACCGTCAGCTGGTTCTGGGCCGAGCCTTTGGCTTAGGTGCCTACTCCTGGGTATCCGAGTTCCGCCAACGTCAGGCGGTCCTTGGTAGTGCTTTTAAGCGCAGGCACCTACAGCTTAGTAACCGGGTTCCAGCACCGTCAGCTGGTCCTCGGTCGTGCCATTGGCTCTTGCACACTGGGGCAACGCATCTGGGTTCCAGCACCGCCAGCTGGTTCTCGGCAGTGTTTTTTTCACGGGTACTCCGTCGTGCCCAGCCTGGTTCCAGCACCGTCAGCTGTTTCCGGGTAGTGTCAAGCTCACTGAGACGCCTATGCTTGCCCCGTCGTGTTGCGGTCGGGTTAGCCAACTCCAGGGTGCCTCCAGTTTAGGAGCTTCCTATGTGGGCTGCGTGAATTGGCAGTCAAGGCTGGTTCTGTAGTGCCAGTAGGCCAAGCTCCCGCTGTAGGACTGTTGGGGTTCGGTAACTGCGGCTGCCTCGCGGCCTAGCTGTTCTCTCCTCTCCTGTGGACCTTCGGGTCCACCACCTGGTTCCAGCACCGTCAGCTGGTTCTCGGCAGTGTCTTTTGCTCTTGTACCTTCTGCTCCCCATCCTGGTTCCAGTACCGTCAGCTGGTTCCGGGCCAAGCCTTTGGCTTATGTGCCTCCTCCTGGGTATCCGAGTTCTGTCAACGTCAGGCGGTCCTTGGTAGTGCTTTTAAGCGCAGGCACCTACAGCTTAGTAACCGGGTTCCAGCACCGTGAGCTGGTCCTCGGTCGCGCCATTGGCTCTTGCACACTGGGGCAACGCATCTGGGTTCCAGCACCGCGAGCTGGTTCTCGGCAGTGTTTTTGTCACGGGTACTCCCTCGTGCCCAGCCTGGTTCCAACACCGTCAGCTGTTTCCGGGTAGTGTCAAGCTCACTGAGACGCCTATGCTTGCCCCGTCGTGTTGCGGTCGGGTTAGCCAACTCCAGGGTGCCTCCAGTTTAGGAGCTTCCTATGTGGGCTGCGTGAATTGGCAGTCAAGGCTGGTTCTGTAGTGCCAGTAGGCCAAGCTCCCGCTGTAGGACTGTTGGGGTTCGGTAACTGCGGCTGCCTCGCGGCCTAGCTGTTCTCTCCTCTCCTGTGGACCTTCGGGTCCACCACCTGGTTCCAGCACCGTCAGCTGGTTCTCGGCAGTGTCTTTTGCTCTTGTACCTTCTGCTCCCCATCCTGGTTCCAGTACCGTCAGCTGGTTCCGGGCCAAGCCTTTGGCTTATGTGCCTCCTCCTGGGTATCCGAGTTCTGTCAACGTCAGGCGGTCCTTGGTAGTGCGTTTAAGCGCAGGCACCTACAGCTTAGTAACCGGGTTCCAGCACCGTGAGCTGGTCCTCGGTCGCGCCATTGGCTCTTGCACACTGGGGCAACGCATCTGGGTTCCAGCACCGCGAGCTGGTTCTCGGCAGTGTTTTTGTCACGGGTACTCCCTCGTGCCCAGCCTGGTTCCAACACCGTCAGCTGTTTCCGGGTAGTGTCAAGCTCACTGAGACGCCTATGCTTGCCCCGTCGTGTTGCGGTCGGGTTAGCCAACTCCAGGGTGCCTCCAGTTTAGGAGCTTCCTATGTGGGCTGCATGAATTGGTAGTCAAGGCTGGTTCTGTAGTGCCAGTAGGCCAAGCTCCCCCTGTAGGACTGTTGGGGTTCGGTAACTGCGGCTGCCTCGCGGCCTAGCTGTTCTCTCCTCTCCTGTGGACCTTGTGGTCCACCACCTGGTTCCAGCACCATCAGCTGGTTCCGGGCCGAGCCTTTGGCTTAGGTGCCTACTCCTGGTTATCCGAGTTCCGCCAACGTCAGGCGGTCCTTGGTAGTGCTTTTAAGCGCAGGCACCTACAGCTTAGTAACCGGGTTCCAGCACCGTGAGCTGGTCCTCGGTCGTGCCATTGGCTCTTGCACACTGGGGCAACGCATCTGGGTTTCAGCACCGCCAGCTGGTTCTCGGCAGTGTTTTTGTCACGGGTACTCCCTCGTGCCCAGCCTGGTTCCAGCACCGTCAGCTGTTTTCGGGTACTGTCAAACTCACTGAGACATCTATGCGTTGCCCCGTCGTGTTGCGGTCGAGTTAGTTAACTCCAGGGTGCCTCCAGTTTAGGAGCTTCCTATGTGGGCTGCATGAATTGGTAGTCAAGGCTGGTTCTGTAGTGCCAGTAGGCCAAGCTCCCCCTGTAGGACTGTTGGGGTTCGGTAACTGCGGCTGCCTCGCGGCCTAGCTGTTCTCCCCTCTCCTGTGGACCTTCGGGTCCACCACCTGGTGCCAGCACCGTCAGCTGGTTCCGGGCCGAGCCTTTGGCTTAGGTGCCTCCTCCTGGGTATCCGAGTTCCGCCAACGTCAGGCAGTCCTTGGTAGTGCTTTTAAGCGCAGGCACCTACAGCTTATTAACCGGGTTCCAGCACCGTCAGCTGGTCCTCGGTCGTGCCATTGGCTCTTGCACACTGGGGCAACGCATCTGGGTTCCAGCACCGCCAGCTGGTTCTCGGCAGTGTTTTTGTCACGGGTACTCCCTCGTGCCCAGCCTGGTTCCAGCACCGTCAGCTGTTTCCGGGTAGTGTCAAGCTCACTGAGGCACCTATGCTTGCCCCGTCGTGTTGCGGTCGAGTTAGCCAACTCCAGGGTGCCTCCAGTTTAGGAGCTTCCTATGTGGGCTGTGTGAATTGGCAGTCAAGGCTGGTTCTGTAGTGCCAGTAGGCCAAGCTCCCGCTGTAGGACTGTTGGGGTTCGGTAACTGCGGCTGCCTCGCGGCCTAGCTGTTCTCTCCTCTCCTGTGGACCTTCGGGTCCACCACCTGGTTCCAGCACCGTCAGCTGGTTCTTGGCAGTGTCTTTTGCTCTTGTACCTTCTGCTCCCCATCCTGGTTCCAGTACCATCAGCTGGTTCCGGGCAGAGCCTTTGGCTTAGGTGCCTCCTTCTGGGTATCCAAGTTCCACCAACGTCAGGTGGTCCTTGGTAGTGCTTTTTAGCACGGGTACCTCCTGCTTAGTAACCGGGTTCCAG
The DNA here is from genome assembly GCF_032444005.1 of Ranitomeya imitator. Taxonomy (NCBI): domain Eukaryota; kingdom Metazoa; phylum Chordata; class Amphibia; order Anura; family Dendrobatidae; genus Ranitomeya; species Ranitomeya imitator. The sequence continues at coordinate 384,590,291 of NC_091284.1, forward strand.
TAACGTCAGCTGGTCCTCAGTAGTTCCATTGGCTCTTGGACCTTCGGCTACCCATCCGGGTTCCAGTACCGTCAGCTGGTTCTCGGCAGTGTCTTTTGCTCTTGTACCTTCTGCTCCCCATCCTGGTTCCAGTACCGTCAGCTGGTTCCGGGCAGAGCCTTTGGCTTAGGTGCCTCCTTCTGGGTATCCAAGTTCCACCAACGTCAGGTGGTCCTTGGTAGTGCTTTCAGGCACGGGTACCTCCTGCTTAGTAACCGGGTTCCAGTAACGTCAGCTGGTCCTCGGTAGTTCCATAGGCTCTTGAACCTTCGGGTAGCCATCCGAGTTCCAGTTCCATCAGCTGGTTCTTGGAATTTTCTCAGCCTTCTTGTACCTTCTGCTACATTTCCAAGTTGAAGACCCTAAAGTCGACGACCCGGAAGACCACCCCGATGACGACGACGACGGCGGAGACGACGACGACCCTGGAGACGACGGCATGGAAGTCCGAGAAGCAGAAGAACAAGAGGCTGCAGAACAAAGAGCAGAAGAACATTCAGCATAACACTTAATATCAGAGCAAAAGATATTATCTAAATTATATGCAGAAGAAGACTAAGCAGTGTATGGGGGTGAGTCCGTTCCTCCTCGTGGTGCCCCTGGATAAAGCCTGATGCTGCAGGCCAAACTGAACGCGGACAAATGTAACTTTTGTGACAGGCAGAACGGAAGGTGTAATCTTCAAACTTTTATAGATAACAACTACGGGAATGCCTGTCACAAATGAGAATATGATGAAGAAGTAGAATGGGAAGAATAATAATAGTTGAAGAAAATGAATATGTAGAATAGGAACAATAATAATAGTTGAATAAAATGAATATGAAGAATGTAATAAAAAAAAAATAGGTAGAAGATGAAGAAGAAGATGAATAAGGTGAAGAAGTTGATGTCAAAGATGCTGATGATGATGATGATGAAGATGAAAGTGTGGGAAAAGTAAAAAAAAAAAAGGGGAAGGGCGTGGAATAGTGAAACATCAATATCTGACAAAATAAAAAAAAGTTACATAGTCAATATCTTAGTCACTACGAACGTCTTTAAAAAAAAAAAGGCTATTCTATTTGATTGCGCTAAACCTCTATGACTTTAATGTCTCCGCCACCTCCCCAAATACATCCTGCATTATTCTTTGTTGTTTTCCTTCATGTAGAATGAACCTACAAGGAAAGAAAGGGTTTATTTTCATTCTGATATTTTGGTCCCATTGACTTGCATTGGGATCGGGTATCGGTATCGGCGATATCCGATATTTTTTGAATATCGGCCGATCCTATCCGATACCGATACTTTCCGATATCGGAAGGTATCGCTCAACACTAGTTATTACACTTGGGGCTAATTAGTTTGGAAAAACGAAGACTAAGGGGTGATCTTATTTTAATGTAGAAATATTTGAGGGGACAGTACAAAGACCTTTCTGATGATCTTTTTATTCATAGACCTGAAACAGGGACAAGGGGGCATCCTGTGCGTTTGGAGGAAAAAAGGTTTAAGCATAATAACAGACGCGGATTCTTTACTGTAAGAGCAGTGAGACTATGGAACTCTCTGCCGTATGACGTTGTAATGAGTGATTCATTACTTAAATTTAAGAGGGGACTGGATACCTTTCTGGAAAAGTATAATGTTACAGGGTATATACACTAGATTCCTTGATAGGGCGTTGATCCAGGGAACTAGTCTGATTGCCGTATGTGGAGTCGGGAAGGAATTTTTTTCCCCAATGTGGAGCATACTCTTTGCCACATGGTTTTTTTTTTGCCTTCCTCTGGATCAACATGTTAGGGCATGTTAGGTTAGGCTATGGGTTGAACTAGATGGACTTATAGTCTTCCTTCAACCTTAATAACTATGTAACTATGTAGCTATGGCAAGGAACTCCAGCTTGAAGGAACTGTAGTTGTCCGGGTTCCTTTCAATTGGAAGAAGCTTCCTGTTGGCATAGGCAATTACACTTTCTCTGCCTCTCTGTACCTGGGACAGCACTGCTCCCAATGCCACGTTGCTGACGTCTGTGTAGAGTACAAATGGTTGGTCATAGTCAAGGTAGGCCAGTACTTCATCTTCCGTGAGAACCAACTTCAACCGGGCGAAAGATCCTTCCAGCCTTTCGTTCCACTGGAACGGAGGACTCTTGTTCTTAGCCTTCTTGGATTGGCCCACTAACAGGTCTTGTAGTGGTGCGGCTAACTTAGGCTGGTTTCACATTTGTGTTTTTTGCCGCAGCGTTTGTACCACATATAAACGCATGCATCGTGTTTTCCTATATTTAACATTAAAAACGCATGCTTTTTTTTTGTTCGCATTTTGCCGCGTTTGACGACGCATGCGTCTTTTTGTCGCTTGTGGATTGGCGCGGAAATGCAACATGTAGTAATTTTTAGAGGCTTCTATTTGCCGCAAGGAAACGCATGCGTTCGATTGCGCACGGTTTGCATAAAAAAACACATTGCTGTCTATGTAAACGCATGCGTTTTTAAGCACATGCGTTTGGATGCGTTTTTGAACACATGCGTTTCAATAGAGAAAAACAAGTCTAGACACTGATAAGCCACCCCCCACCATCAAGGTGATAAAGGGATCCAAACCCTAACCCTAAGCCACCATCAAGGTGATAAAGGGATCCAAACCCTAACCCTAGCCCTAACCTTAACCCTAACCCTAACCCTAGCCCTAACCCTAATGGGAAATTGGAAATAAATACTTTTTTTAAATTTTTTAATTTTTCCCAAACTAAGGAGTTGATGAAGGGGGTTTGATTTCTATTTATAGGGGGTTTTCTAGTGGATTTTTATGATTGGCAGCTGTCACACACTGAAAGACGCTTTTTATTCCAAAAAATATTTTTTGCGTTACCACATTTTGAGAGCTACAATTTTTCCATATTTTGGTCCACAGAGTCATGTGAGGTCTTGTTTTTTGCGGGACGAGTTGACATTTTTATTGGTAACATTTTTGGGCATGTGACATTTTTGATTGCTTTTTACTCCGATTTTTGTGAAGCAGAATGAACAAAAACCAGCTATTCATCTTGATTTTTCTCTTGTGAAATTTCTCATCATGCGTACCAAAAGCGCAAACGCAGGAAAAAACGTATGTAAACGCGTACAAACATGGCATTTTTTTAACCGCATGCGACAACGCATGCGTCTAAAAAACGCAGCGTTTGTACGCGTTTACATGCGCTTTTTTCACCATTTGCGGATGCGTTTTAAACGCTGTGGATTTAAATGCACATGTGAAACTAGCCTTAGTGAAATCCTTGATGAATCTTTGGTAGTAGCCTACTAACCAGAGGAACTGCCGTACTTCATGGATGCTGCTGGGTTTCGGCCAGTCCCTGATCACGGTGACTTTTCCAGGGTCTGGTGCCTCACCTTTGGCACCTACATATGGCCCAGGTACTGCACTTTGGGCTTCAACAGGTGGCACTTGGCCAGCTTTACTTTCAGGCCAAAGTTAGATAGAGCTTCAAACACCTCAGCCAGGTTCTTCAAGTGGTCTTCATAGGTATTGGAGAAGACTATGACATCATTCAGGTACAACAAAGCGGTTTCAAAGTTCTTGTGCCTGAGGCAGCACTCCATAATCCTTTGGAACATCCCTGGTGTGTTGCAAAGTCCAAACGGCATGTAGTTGAATTCGGAGAGGCCCATCGGTGTCGTGAAGGCGGTCTTCTCTTTATCCACCTCTGCCACAGGAACCTGCCAATACCCACTAGTGAGATCTAAGGTGGAGAAATGGTTAGCAGATTTTAAGGCAGCTAATGACTCTTCAATTCTGGATAACGGGTAGGCATCCTTGTGTGTAATGCGGTTAATCTGCCTGTAGTCAACACACATTGCATCATCTTTCTTTCTAATGAGGACTAATGGAGCTGCCCAGGGGCTACAACTGTCTCTAATCACCCAGCCTCCTTCATCTCTCATAACATACTCTTGGCACATTGCTAGTGAGCTGGAGGTACAAGCCGGTACCTCTCTTTAATGAGTGGATGATCTCCAGTGAGGATATGATTTTGAACCCCTTTTACCTGTTCAAAGTCTAGTGGGTGTTTGCTGAATTCCTGCTCATACCCATGGACCACACGGTAAGCCTCATGTTTTTGATGTGAAGGGGTAGAGTTAGTGCCTACGTGTAACTTCTGACACAAATCCTCCAACTGTCCTGCAGAGCCATTGTCCTCCGCCTGGTCGGACGGGACCAAGGGTTCTGTTGCTCGTATTGCATTATCATTTATCACTAACATTGAACAGTTTAGCAAATGTGGCATATCTGGGTAAATTAACCTCTTTTTCTCCACAATTAAGGACGCATACTGGTACCCTCCCTTTGTGGACATCAACCACCCCTCTGGCTATCAGGATGGTGGGCCTACAATCAGAGTATGCTGGTTCTACCAGGGCCAGGTAATCTTGGCACCAGAAGCCTATTGTTGCCCAACACCAAATTAACATTTCATTCTTTGGGGGTACTGCAATGGGGAAAGGATCACTCACTCTGACACTGCTGACTTCTCCACCAGACAGTTCTACCTGTTGTCTCTGCATCAGGGATCTGATCTCTTTTTGCAGGACATGCTGCTCACTGGAACCAGCAGTTTCAGCCACCTGTTGTAACAAGACAATAACCTCACCGAGACAGTTTTCTATGACATTAGTACCCAAGGTCATCAATGGGTTACATTGTCGCCGGTCAATATCTACAATCACCATACCTTGGGTTTTCAATTCTACCCACCCCACCTTAATGGTCACCTCTTTATGCCCCACTTGTAGCAAAGGCTATTGCTGGCTACAATTGTCAGATCATTACCTTGGCCACGTGTAATATCAGAGTCAGCCCAATACCGTTTGTAGATATGGCATAGTCGTCACCTGAGACCCGGGGTCCAGTAAGGCATTCATCGGGATGCCTTCAATCACATTTAGGAGAACGGATCGTCCTCCGATGTACTTGGCTCGCCAGCTTTGTGGGCCTGGTCATCATACTTCTGGGGTTTGGCTCTCTACCCCAGGGATTGCTCATTTAAATTACAGTATCTTGCGATGCGCCCCACCTGGTTGCAGCGGCGGCAAATGGGTCGTCTGTCCTGATGATATCAAGCCCAGTTTAGTAATGGAGAGGCGTCAATAATGGAATGCCCACTAGGACCGTGGGGCGCAGTTGGTAAGGAATGATAGATGGTGGGGTGCAGGACTGAGGGTGCAGTGAATAATTGGAGGACACAGGGATTGCAGTTTCCTTTACCTTTTACTGGTGAATTATAGGTGCAGTCTGGGACACAGGTTACAGGTGTTGATTGGGTCTGGGCAGCCTGGAGGTAACTTGGGATCAACCTAGCCAGGTGGGTTCGGAGGCCTTCCTTCTGCGCTGAATTCTCTGTCCCTTGCTTCCTGAAGCTTTTACACATGTTCCTCTCAGTGTCTGTTACTCCTAACCTGTATGGTTGACAGCATGAGCCTTTCATGTTCACTCTCTTCTCCCTGGCAGCCCCAGGCTGCTGACTTGCTGTGATGCCTCCAGGTATTAGATGGGCCAAGAGCCCTGCAATCTCCTGCCCTCCAGTTCTAGTTGCTGGGCCTTTAGTACCCATGCAACCATGGACTCCGGTGTCCGATTCCTTTTGGCTTAATCCTGGGAGGAGCTCAGTTACAGCTTCACTCCCAGTCTCTCTCCTCACATTCTTCCTCTCCCTTCACTGTCTTACACAGAACTCCCTTATCCTGCTTCCAGACCAGAACTTATAGGGAAGCTACCCTGAAACAGGGTTTAGAGCTCCCCTTTCTGTTCCAGAGTCAGAAAGATGTTGTATGTTTGTGTTACCTGTTAAGGGGACCCCTTCTTACCTCTAGACATGACATCCCCCCCTTCCAGTGAGGAAGGCAATGCCATTGTGGCAACTGGACTCCTGGGGTGCCACAATAACACACACCCATTACTAACCCCATAGTCATATCGCATAAAAACACACACCCAGAAAAAAAGTCCTTTATTTGAAATAATGACACAGATTCCTTTATTGATTCTAAATTTACTATACTCACCATACGCCTAATTCTCGACGCCCTTGTTTCATGCAAATTATCAAAATAATAAACCAACATATACTCTCCTGTCCACTGTAGTCCACGTAATCACGAGTGTCCCACGGTGATCTCGCGTGTAGAACGGTCACATCACATCACGTCCCACTGAGTAAGCCCACGTGAAATGCGCGTTGGGGCTGCGTGGTCTGTTGGCACACAAGGACTTATGTGGGTAAGATCTCCTTCTGTTATTCTGTGATATTTGTTTATTTGATTATAGGGGTCTCAGTACAATTACAGCAATAGTGGCAGATTGATTCCTATATGAATTGTTTACAATGAAGTTGTCTTTACTATATTGGCCATAATGCAGTGGGACTACCATAACATACATTATTATGGCATAGTGTCCATAGAAGGTTAACTTATCAATCCATATATAATTTGTGCTTGCCTAGGACTTTGTATTGTTCTTGTTCTTCATTTTTTAATTCCTTTGTCCATGTAATTTTTCTTATCTATTTATTATGATATAATTTAATTAAAGATTTATTTGTAAATTTTAAACAGGTTTTTTGTACTCCTTATTCTTGTTGTGTGCATTCATGTCTTGGAGCATACCCGTTGTCCTTGATGCTTTTAACCCTTTCACCCCCGGAGCTTTTTTCGCTTTCGGTTTTCGCTCCCCTTCTTATCAGAGCCATGACTTTTTTCTTTTTCTGTCAATATGGCCATGTGGGGGCTTATTTTTTTGAGGGAAGAGTTGTATTTTGAACAATACCATTGGTTTTACCATGTCTTGTAACAGAAAACGGGAAAAAAATTCCAAGTGCTATGACATTCCAAAAAAGTGCAATCTCACACTTTTCTTCTGCTAGTTTCACTAAATGCTAAAACTGACCTGCCATTATGATTCTCCAGGTCACTACGAGTTCATAGACACCAAACATGTCTAGGTTCTCTTTTATCTAAGTGGTAAAAAAAATTCCAAAGTTTGCTAAGAAGAAAAAATATATGCGATTTTCCGATACCCGTAGCGTCTCCATTTTTCGTGATCTGGGGTTGGGTGAGGGTTTATTTTTTGCGAGCCTAGCTGACGTTTTTAATTATACAATTTTGGTGCCGATACGTTCTTTTGATTGCTCATTATTGCATTTTAATGCAATTTTGCTGTAACCAAAAAAACATAATTTTGGTGTTTTTATTTTTTTTCTCGCTATGCCGTTTAGCGATCAGGTTTTTTTATTGATAGATTGGGCAATTCTGAATGCAGCGATACAAAATATGTGTAGGTTTGATTTTTTTTTTGTTTTATTTGGATTGGGACGAAAGGGGGGTCATTTGAATTTTTATATATTTTTTATATTTTATATATATTTTTTTTTTCCATGCTTCAATAGCCTCCATGGGAGGCTAGAAGCAAGCACTACGCGATCACCTTTGCTACATAGAGGTGATGCTCAGATCACCTCTATGCAGCAGAATTACAGGCTTGCTATGAACGCCGCCCACAGGGTGGCACTCATAGCAATCTGCCATCAACAACCAAAGAGGTCTCGAGGAGACCTCTGGTTGTGATGGCAATACACCGATGACCCCCGATCATGTGACGGGGTCAGCGGTGCCGGTACTTCCGGCCGCGCAGCTGGCAGCGCTTGTTAAATGCCGCTATCAGAGTTTGACAGCGGCATTTAACTAGTTAATGAGAGCGGGCGGATCGCGATTCCACTTGCGCCCATTGCGCGCACATGTCAGCTGTTAAAAACAGCTGACATGTTGTGGCTTTGAGGTGGGCTCACCGCTGGAGCTTACCTCAAAGCGGGGGATACTGCCAGCTGACATACTATTCCGTCAGCTGGCAGAAAGGGTTAAAGGCCGTATGACCTTTACATTTTGTGGTGTTACACCCATTTTTGTTCTGATATTGCTGTTTAAAACATCTGGAGATGTGACTGCTCTACCCGGCCGCCAGCGATACACTGACAGGAGGTGATCACTCCCACAGTGTATTGCTGAGCTGCCATGAGAGAGTTCACCGGAGTTCATCTGCTGATCAGCTCCGGTGATCTAACTTATGGCACCATACAGCTCCATCAGCGGAAAACAATAAAAAGTTATAGATCTCAGAATATAGCAATGCAAAAATAATTTTTCTTTTCAATAAAAGTTTTTATTGTATAAAAGTGCAAAAACATAAAAAAATTACATATATGAAGTATCACTGTAATTGTACAGACCTGAAGAATAAAGCTGCTTCATCAATTTTACCACATGTGAAACGGCATAAAACCTAAAAAAAAATCAATTACTGAATGGCTGGTTGTAATGGTAGCAACATAAACGTCAAGTCATCTCGCAAAAAACAAGACCCCACATGGCTCTTTCGGCAGAAATATGGAAAATTTATAGCTATGCAATAGCTAGTTTCTGCAAAAAAAAGTGTATTTTTGATAGCAGCCAAACATAAAAAACTATATAAATCTGGCATCGCTATAATTGCACCGACCCGAGAATAATGTCTTCTAATCACATATACCGCTGGTGGAATGGCATAAAAAATAAAACCAATTCTTCACTTGCTGTTGATTTTTTCCATTTTGTCTCCCAAAGATCACAGTAAAGCTCGGCTCACATGTATCTGCACTCTGCGCTCACGTGGGGCCGCTCATTTACAGTAATGAATATGCGGCTCCACCCCTTTGGGAGGTGGAGCCGCATATTCATGATTGTAATCGGCGGCCCCACGTGACCGCTCATACAGTACAAGGAGCGGCCAGGACAGGACGCTGCGAGGGATCCGGAAGCTAGGTGAGTATTTTAATCACAGCGGGGGGGAGGAAGGGGGCGCACAGGGGGTGGGGACCTGGATATTGATTTTACACACTAATATTCAGATCTTCTCTACAGCAAACACTGCTGCAAGGAAGATATGAATGGGGCTTCAGCACAATGCCGGGGACAGCGCTAAACTTTAGCGCTGTCTCCAGTACGGTGCGTGTGGTACCCAGTGGGCACACAGGCGGCACACGTGTGCCGCACGTGTGCCACACTGATGTGCCACAGAAACGCAGCGGCACACGGACACGAATAATTCTGGTACTGATTTTTCCAGTACCGGAAATATCTGGACATGTGAGACTGCCCTAAAAAGACACAGAGTTACTCTGGATTCCATCTGGCCACTGTTCAGCCCTGTCCTTTTCAGAAGTACGCAAAACTGACTTTAATGGGTCCGTGTAATACGTGCGCTCCCACGAACACTGACATGTCTCCGTGTTTGGCACACGGAGACACGGTCCACAAAAAAATCAATGACATCTGAAAAGATGCATTGATTTTAATGTGTCTACGTGTGTCAGTGGCTCCGGTACATGAGGAAACTGTCACCTCACGTACCGGAGCCACTGACGTGTGAAACCGGCCTTATCGTGATTGGATCCCTCTAGGGTTTCACCTGAAAAACGTCAATCAGAGATTTAGATGGAAACCCCAAAGTAAGCGGTCAGGGTAGAGCGCCGGATAAATGTGATTCCAAACGTTATGTAAATGCTCCTAATAAAAGCTTCAACTCAATCCACAAAAAAGCAAGTCCCCACTCAGGTCTGTCATCTGTTAACAGAAATATATGGGGTTTACATGTTACTCGTAGTACAAACGCTCTGGAAAAGCGCTATGGCACCCGAAAAGAAATCCAATGAGTTCTGCACTCCAAAATCCAAATGCCCTCTGTTTTGAGCCCCAGTGTGCTTAAACCACATTTAGCATCCACATGTTTGGCAGGGGTATAATTTCCAAAATTGGGTTACTTTAGGGAGAATTCTGCTCTTCTATCACTTAGGGGCTCTGTATATGAAGTCTGCAAACTATTCTAGGAAAACCTTTGCACCAGGAGGCAAATAGCACTCTGCTCCTCCCGAGTCTCGCCATGTGGCTAAGCAGTACTGTACAGCCATATATGGGGTGTTGCCACATTCAGCAGAAATTGTATGATACATTTTGGTGCTATTGTTACACAATTTCCTCTGTGAAAATGTAAAATCTGGGGCTAAAACAAAATTTTTATGGTTAAAATGTAATTATTTTTTGTTCACTGCCCAATGGTATAATATTCTGTGACACACCCGTGGTGTTAATATGATGACTGCACCCTTACGTGAATTGATTCAGAGGTGTAGTCTGTCAAACGGGGTAACTTATGGGGGTTCTGCTTTTCTGGCACCACTGGGGCTCTTTCAGTGGGTCATGGAACCCGCAAACCATAACAGTAAAATCTGCACTATAATATGGCGCTCCTTCTTTTCTGGCATTGTGCCTCAAAGGTAGTTCCTAATTACATACTGGATATTGGAAAAATTAGGAGAAATTGCACAACAAACTGAGAGGTCCATTTATTTCTATTAGCCCCTACAACAATAAAAAAAAATTGAGGCTAAAACAATATTTTAGTGGTAGAAATGTATTTATTTTTTCTTCACTGATCAAGGGTAAACATTTCTGTGAATCATATGTGATGTTAACATGCTCACTGCACCCCTAACTGAATTCATTGAGAGGTGTAGTTTGCAAAATATTGTCCCTTATGGGGGGAGGGTTCTGATGTTCTGGCACCGCAGGTGCTCTGCCAGTGTAACTTGGCACCCTCAAACTATTCCAGCAAAATCTGAACTCCAGTATGACACTTCTTCCCTTCTGATCTTTGCACTATGCCTCAAAAACAGTTTTTCAACCACATATGGGGTATTAGCGCACTCCATCTTCTCCATTTACTGTAGTGAAAATTTAAAAAATCGGAGGCTCAGGGTGCTCACCACACATTTAGCTACTTTCCTTAAGACATCTAGTTTCCAAAATGGGGTAACTTATGGAGGGTTTTTACTGTTTAAGCACAACAGGGGCACTCCAAATGCGAAATGGAGTTCATTCTTGATATCAGCCATTTTTGAGTTTAAAAAGTCAAACGGTGCTTCTTACCTTCTAAGCCCTGCCATGCTCTCAAACAGTAGTTTCACCCACATATGAGGTATCAGCGTACTCAGTAGAAAATGCCCAACAAATTTTGGGGTCCATTTTTTCCTGATATCCTTGTGTAAATAAAAAAATGGGGCTAAATTGAAACTTTTGTGAAAAAAGTTAAATGTGCATTTTCTCCTTCCACATTCCATTAATTCATGTGAAACACCTGAGACATTAATAAGCTTGTTTGATGTGATTTTGATGAGCTTAGTTGGTGCAGCTTTTAGAATGGTGTCACTTTGGGGTATTTTCTGTCATATAGGCCCCTCAAAGTAATTTCAAATGTGTTGTGTTACCTAAAAAAATGGCTTTCTAACTTTTGTTGGAAAAATGAGAAACTTCTTAATAAAGAAAATTATTTTTCAAAAATTGTGCTGATATAAATTAGACATGTGGGAAATATTTTGTGCAACATAACTGGTTTACGGCAATAATAATTAAAATTTAGAATATTGTGAAATTTTCAACATTTTTGCCAAATTTCTGGTATTTTCATGAGTAGATGCAAGTCATATCAAACAAATGTTACCACTACCATGAAGTACAATATGTCATGAAAAAACAATGTCAGAATCAGTGGGATCTGTTGAAGCGATCCAGAGTCATTACCTCATAAAATGACACTGGTCAGATTTAAAAAATAAGCCTGCTCATTAACATACAAAGTAGTTTGGTCCTTAAGGGGTTAAAGCATAAATTGTACCATGGATTTCCTACGGCTCCATAATATAGGTTTAGGGCAGTCCCACACGTTCAGATAATTCCGGTACCAGAAAAAATCGGTACCGGAATTATCCGTGTCCGTGTGCCCCTGCGTTTATGTGGCACATCAGTGTGGCACACGTGTGCCGCCCGTGTGCCCACTGGGTACCATACGGAGCGTGCAGGAGACAGCGCTAAAGTTTAGTGCTGTCCCCTACATCGTGCTGAAGCCGCGATTCATATCTTCTGTGCAGCAGCGTTTGCTGCAGAGAAGATATGAATAATCCTTTTTTTTTTAAGTGTATCGTGTATAAAATAAAGGTCCATGTCCCCACCCCCTGTGCACTCCCCCCCCCCCATTGATCTGAAAATACTCACCCGGCTCCCTCGTTGGCTGTCGCTGCTTCCTGTTCTGGCCACACCTTCTACTGTATGAGCGGTCACATGGGGCCGCTCATTTACAGTAATGAATATGCGGCTCCACCCCTATGGGAGGTGGAGCCGCATATTCATGTCTGTAATCGGCGGCCCCACGTGACCGCATACAGTAGAAGGTGCGGCCAGGAGAGGAAGCAGCGACAGCCAACGAGGGAGATGCGTAAGTATTTTCAGAACAGCGGGGGGGCGCACAGGGGGTGGGGACATGGACCTTTATTTTATACACGATAAACCACAAAAAAATGGATTATTCATATCTTCTTTACAGCAAACGCTGCTGCACAGAACATATGAATCGCGGCTTCAGCACCATGTGTGGGGGACAGCGCTTACTGGAGCGCTGTCTCCTGCACGGCACACAGACTGCACACGGACAACGTCCGTGTGCGGTACGTGTTTTACATGGACCCATTGACTTTAATGGGTCCATGTAATACATGCGCTCCCACGAACACTGACATGTCTCCGTGTTTGGCACACGGAGACACGGTCCGCAAAAAATCAATGACGTCTGCACAGATGCATTGATTTTAATGCGTCTACGTGTGTCAGTGGCTCTGTCACCTCACGTACCAGAGCCACTGACGTGTGAAACCGGCCTTATAGGGACTGTGGCACATAGTGTGGGAAAATAGCATTTCCAGGTGTACGGAACCCTTTAACATTTTATCGATCAAATACTCCTGAGAGGAATGCCGATATTGGCTTGGCAACCTATGTTTTTTTTAGCCATCCTAGTTATGTGCCATTGGGCCCCACAGGAAAAAAAAAGTTACTTCTTTGAATTTTACATTGTCTTTGTGTTTCTAGTTTAGCAGTTAAACGCAGAAGAACATCTTCTGGAAATCAGCGAAAAGACATTTTAAAAACAATTATTTCAGCACACTTGAAAACAGTTGGCTAGGGGCTCATTGATCCTGTAAGATTGGAATATTAATATGAATCACTTTTATCCACTGTATGCTAAATGAGATTTTATAACCCCATATGGTTCAGCAGCTCGCTCTCTTAATGTAACTGCCAAACTCTTCAAAATTATTTCAGTATTTTCTGCTTCATTTTATGTTATAATTTATTTAATTTCTATTATTTACAAATTATAATTTAACATTATTGGTTATGTGAAAAGTATATTGTATTACTAGTTTATTTAAATATGCAAATTGCTTCTTTTGAGAAAAAGAGAAGTTAAACTCTATAGCGCCACCTGTTCGAAGTAGCGATCCTACAAGTCACAATCAACCCTTTAATGAGTCGTGCAATGTGCCTTAGGATAAAAGCCAAATCAGTATCTCAATTCACAGACACGGTGTTTCGGGCTGTTGGCCCTCGTCAGTGTGAAGCATGAGAACTGAATTTGGCTAGGTGAAAGGCTCTGGACTGGGGTCTAAGGCGTAACATTTCTCCTTATGGAGAGTGACATACCAGCTGGCTTGTCACAGTAAGGAGGCTTATTTGCCATGCAATGCTCCTCTGGGAAATTAAATATGCAAAATGCCTCTTTTGAGAAAAATCAGTATCTCAATTCACAGACACAGTGTTTCAGGCTGTTGGCCCTCGTCAGTGTGAACTGATTTGGCTTTTATCCTAAGTCACTTTGCACGGCTCGTTAAAGTGTTGATTGTGACTTGTAGGATCGCTACTTCCAACAGGTGGCGCTATAGAGTTTAAGTCCTCTTTTTCTCAAAAAAGGCAATTTGCATAATTAATTTCCCAGAGGAGCATTGCACGGTGAATAAGCCTCCTTACCTTGACAAGCCAGCTGGTATGTCACTCTCCATAAGGAGAAATGTTAACCCTTAGACCCCAGTCCAGAGCCTCTCACCTAGCCAAATCAGTTCTCAAGCTTCACACTGATGAGGGCCAACAGCCCGAAACACCGTGTCTGTGAATTGAGATACTGATTTGGCTTTTATCCTAAGTCACATTGCATGACTCATTAAAGGGTTGATTATGACTTGTAGGATCGCTACTTCCAACAGGTGGCGCTATAGAGTTTAAGTCCTCATTTTCTTAAAAGAGGCAATTTGCATATTTAATTTCCCAGAGGAGCATTGCACGGCAAATAAGCCTCCTTACCTTGACAAGCCAGCTGGTATGTCACTCTCCATAAGGAGAAACGTTGCGCCTTAGACCCCTACTTTATTTAAAAACTAGCTGAAGAGCCCGGCGTTGCCTGGGCATAGTAAATATCTGTGGTTAGTTATAGCACGTCACTTCTCTTATTTTCCCATCACGCCTCTCATTTTCCCCCTCACATCTCTCATTTTCTCCCTCACACCTCTCATTTTCTCCCTCACTCCTCTCATTCCCCTCTAACACTTGTCATTTCGACCTCACATCTGTCATTTTCCGATCACTACACTATATTTCCTCACTCCTCTCATTTTGCACTCACACCTTTTCATTTTTACCTCACACCTCTCATTTTCACCTCAGTATATACATGTTTGTCATCTCCCTTATATATAGTATACACCTGTATGTCATCTCCTGTATATAGTATATACTTGTATGTCATCTCCCCTGTATATAGTATATAACTGCTGTGTGTCATCTCCCCTGTATATAGTATATACCTGTATGTTATCTCCTCCTATATATAGTATATACCTGTATGTCATCTCCTATATATAGTATATACCTGTATGTCATCTCCTCCTATATTTAGTATATACCTGTATGTCATCTCCTTCTATATATAGTATATACCTGTATGTCATCTCCTCCTGTATATAGTATATACCTGTGTGTCATCTCCCCTGTATATAGTATATATCTGTGTGTCATCTCCTCCTGTATATAGTATATACCTGTATGTCATCTTCTATATATAGCATATACCTGTATGTCATCTCCTCCTCTATATAGTATATACCTGTGTGTTATCTCTCCTGTATATAGTATATATCTGTGTGTCTTCTCCCCTGTATATAGTATATACCTGTGTGATCTCCTGTATTAGACCTCGTTAACACGTTATTTGCTCAGTATTTTTACCTCAGTATTTGTAAGATAAATTGGCAGCCTGATAAATCCCCAGCCAACAGGAAGCCCTCCCCCTGGCAGTATATATTAGCTCACACATACACATAATAGACAGGTCATGTGACTGACAGCTGCTGTATTTCCTATATGGTACATTTGTTGCTCTAGTAGTTTGTCTGCTTATTAATCAGATTTTTATTTTTGAAGGCTAATACCAGACTTGTGTGTGTTTTAGGGCGAGTTTCATTTGTCAAGTTGTGTGTGTTGAGTTGTGTGTGGCGACATGCATGTAGCGACTTTTGTGAGATGAGTTTTGTGTGGCAACATGCGTGTAGCAACTTTTTGTGTGTCGAGTTGCATGTAACAGGTTAGTGTAGCAAGTTGTGTGCAGCAAGTTTTGCGCATGGCGAGTTTTGCGCGTGGTGAGTTTTATGTCTGGTGCCTTTTGAGTATGTGCAAGTTTTGTGTGAGGCAACTTTTGCATGTGTTGCAAATTTTGTGCATGTGGCAATTTTTCCGCGTGTGCAAGTTTTGCGTGTGGCGAGTTTTCCATGAGGTGAGTTTTGCACTTGTGGCGAGTTTTGCGGGAGCCTAGTTTTTGCATGTGGCGAGTTTTGCGCGTGGCGAGTTTTGAGCGGCGACTTGGTGTTTCGACTTTTATGTGGCGAGGTTGGTGTATGTGTGGTGAAATGTGTGCTGAGGGTGGTATATGTGTTCAAGCACGTGGTAGTGTGTGGCGCATTTTGTGTGTGTTCATATCCCCATGTGTGGTGAGTATCTCATGTCGGGGCCCCACCTTAGCAACTGATCGGTATATACTCTTTTGCGTCATCGCTCTCATTCTTTAAGTCTCCCTTGTTCACATCTGGCAGCTGTCAATTTGCCTCCAACACTTTTCCTTTCACTTTTCCCCATTATGTAGATAGGGGAAAAATTGTTTGGTGAATTGGAAAGCGCGGAGTTAAAATTTCACCTCACAACATGGCCTATGACGCTCTCAGGGTCCAGACGTGTGACTGTGCAAAATTTTGTGGCTGTAGCTGCGACGCCTCCAACACTTTTCCTTTCACTTTTTCCCCATTATGTAGATAGGGGCAAAATTGTTTGGTGAATTGGAAAGCGCGGGGTTAAAATTTCACCTCACAACGTAGCCTATGACGCTCTCAGGGTCCAGACGTGTGACTGTGCAAAATTTTGTTTCTGTAGCTGCAACGCCTCCAACACTTTTTCTTTCACTTTTTTCCCCATTATGTAGATAGGGGCAAAATTGTTTGGTGAATTGGAAAGCGCGGGGTTAAAATTTCACCTCACAACGTAGCCTATGACGCTCTCAGGGTCCAGACGTGTGACTGTGCAAAATTTTGTTTCTGTAGCTGCGACGCCTCCAACACTTTTCCTTTCACTTTTTTCCCCATTATGTAGATAGGGGCAAAATTGTTTGGTGAATTGGAAAGCACGGGGTTAAAATTTCACCTCACAACGTAGCCTATGACGCTCTCATGGTCCAGACGTGTGACTGTGCAAAATTTTGTTTCTGTAGCTGCGACGCCTCCAACACTTTTCCTTTCATTTTTTTCCCCATTATGTAGATAGGGGCAAAATTGTTTGGTGAATTGGAACGCGCGGGGTTAAAATTTCGCCTCACAATATAGCCTATGACGCTCTCGGGGTCCAGACGTGTGACTGTGCAAAATTTTGTGGCTGTAGCTGCGACGGTGCAGATGCCAATCCCGGACATACACACACACATACACACACACACATACACACATTCAGCTTTATATAGTAGATATTGATCAATGGAAAAGATCATGATTGGTTACTATTTGTTTTACTTTCTATATGCATCTTTTGAAAATTGATTAAACTTTTTTGACTTGCTCGATATATGTAAGCAGCATGTTGTGTGGGTGTACAGAGTGGGCTAAAGAAAAGACAATTCCATATATGGTAAATAATAGTTAGTACCGAGTAGCGTTATAGGTAGCGCATTAGGGAAGACGATGTCGCAATGTTAGTGACGTCTATTTTTCTTTTGCAGGAAAAAAATAATAGTGAAGAGTAGCTTCATTGCTAACGCATTAGGCCAGCATCACACTAGAGAGAAATACGGACGAGGGAGAGGTGCAAAATCAACGCATTGAACACGGACCAATGTTTCTCTATGGGGCAGCTTCCATCAGCCATATATTTCTTGGCTGCTTTTTATGGGCTGAGAAAATCGCAGCATGCTGTGATTATCAGCGTACTCCTCCAAAAATATGTCAATGAAAGTATATGGGGCGAGAAGAATACGGATTACACGCAGACCACAAGTCTGCCTTGCGAGAAATACACATCGGTGTCCTATAGAAAAGCCAGTAATTCAGTGCAGTGTACAGTAAAATCACACTGACAGATTAGAACAGAATAGCTAAAATAAATGTCTACACAAAGAATAGGTAGACATACAGTACAGACCAAAGGTTTGGACATATCTTCTCATTTAAAGATTTTTCCGTATTTTCATGACTATGAAAATTGTACATTCACACTGAAGGCATCAAAACTATGAATTAACACGTGGAATTATATACTTAACAAAAAAGTGTGAAACAACTGAAATTATTTCTTATATTCTAGGTTCTTCAAAGTAGCTACTAGAGTTGAGCGACCTTGACCTTTTTAGAGTCGAGCCGGGTTTTGCGAAACCCGACTATGTCCAAAGTCGGGTCGAGTGAAATCGGCCGATTATGACGTAAAGTCGGGATCGACCGAAACACGAAACCCAATGCAAGTCAATGGGGCAGCATAGTCGGCAGTGAGTGGGGGCCAGGAAAACACCTAGAGTGGCCATTTTAATGTCAAAACCATCCATTCTTCTTAATGAAGCTTGTCAAGCGTAATTTACCTTATAATAATTGGAAGGCATTTGAAATTGGGGGTCATTTGGCTAAAGTTGTGGGGGGTAGGGCTGGTTCAAGTAATTAGTGGGCCCAGGAAATCTGGACCACGTCACGGCAGTGGAGCAGGGAGAGGTAAGTATTTCAACTTTGCAAGTGCTGTGAACCTGAGCAAGCAGGGGGGGCCCACTCGTTGGCATTGGCACTGGCACAGGGCCCCTCAAAGTACAGCGGTGTGTTTGCACGGCGGGGGCGCCTCCCACCGGCAGCAACACTTTTGCGTACTATGAGAGGCCCTGTGCCAGTGACGTCGCCAACTAGTATTCCTCCCCCCACCTGATGAAGGAACCTGCACTTTCATCTGCACCTTCCTCTTTGTCCCCGTGTAAGGTGGTATGGTATGCGGGAAGAGCAACCTGACTTTCAGCAGGGTCACAATGTTGTTGTGTAGCGTGCACGGGGAATGTTGCGTTATGGGTCAATGTACCAGCAGACTCATCTATCACTGGCTGGGCAATGGGCACGATGAAGTGGAAACACAGATATAGGCCCAAAGAAGAAAGTGGGCTAAATGCAGTTCAAAATTGGTAACACAGGAATAACCAGGGGGCATTGCAGTGGAGGACAACTGGAATGAGAGGCTGACACAGAGAGTAGGGCCAAATCAGTAAGTAGTCGAAATGCAGTTCAAAATTGGCAACCGTAGTAAACAGGCGGCACAGCTTTGTTCAGTGGAGGAGAACAGCAAGGAGTGGCAGACACCGATAGTAGGCCCCAAACCAACTAGTACGCCAAATGCAGTTGTTCCATTTAACCACAATTTAATGAGAGCCTGAAGATAGAAGCTCAGGAAAGGCAACCTGGGGAACACCTTGGAGTGTAACACACCATCTCTCTCCACCCCATACCCATTTTGTATGGCCTAATGCAGTGTACTTTTCTACAACTACTAAACGAGAGTCGGAAGACCGAAGCAATGGCAAGGAAACCTGGGGAACACCTTAGAGTGTAACACACCCTCTCTCTACACCCCATACCCAATTTGAAGGCCTAATGCAGTGTAGTTTCCAAGAACTACTAAACGAGAGCCGGAAGATCGAAGCTCAGGAAAGGCAACCTGGGGAACACCTTGGAGTGTAACACACCCTCTCGCTACACCCCATACCCAATTTGAAGGCCTAATGCAGCGTAGTTTCCAACAACTACTAAACGAGAGCCGGAAGATCGAAGCTCAGGAAAGGCAACCTGGGGAACACCTTGGAGTGTAACAAACCCTCTCTCTACACCCCATACCCAATTTGTAGGCCTAATGCAGCGTAGTTTCCGACAACTACTAAACGAGAGCATGAAGATCGAAGCTCAGGAAAGGCAACCTGGGGAACACCTTGGAGTGTAACACACCCTCTCTCTACACCCCATACCCAATTTGTAGGCCTAATGCAGCGTAGTTTCCGACAACTACTAAACGAGAGCCGGAATATCGAAGCTCAGGAAAGGCAACCTGGGGAACACCTTGGAGTGTAACACACCCTCTCTCTACGCCCCATACCCAATTTGTAGGCCTAATGCAGCGTAGTTTCCGACAACTACTAAACGAGAGCCGGAATATCGAAGCTCAGGAAAGGCAACCTGGGGAACACCTTGGAGTGTAACACACCCTCTCTCTACACCCCATACCCAATTTGAAGGCCTAATGCAGTGTAGTTTCCAAGAACTACTAAACGAGAGCCGGAAGATCGAAGCTCAGGAAAGGCAACCTGGGGAACACCTTGGAGTGTAACACACCCTCTCGCTACACCCCATACCCAATTTGAAGGCCTAATGCAGCGTAGTTTCCAACAACTACTAAACGAGAGCCGGAAGATCGAAGCTCAGGAAAGGCAACCTGGGGAACACCTTGGAGTGGAACACACCATCTCTCTACACCCCATACCCAATTTGAAGGCCTAATGCAGAGTAGTTTCCAAGAACTACTAAACGAGAGCCGGAAGATCGAAGCTCAGGAAAGGCAACCTGGGGAACACCTTGGAGTGTAACACAACGTCTCTCTACACGACGGAAGGGCTGATTCTTAGGAAGGAAGGCTGTTGGAAATAAGCATTGCGCGTCCGAGGGTGATTATATTCTTATTAGGTATATACTCACCCTCGGACGCGCCCTGCTTCTTTATTTGGAATGAATGTTTATTTGCAATGTGGTGTTGACTTTCTCTATTATTTTGGTAATTAATGATTTTATTATTTTCATTATTTTGCATCTTCTCGGCAATAATATAAAGAAGACGCGACAGGACAACACTCGGTGGATGCCATATGTGTGTTTTCAATTTAAAAAAACTTTCAGTTAACTACTTGCAGGAGAAAGTAATTGTAGCTGGTGGCCATTTTTAGTACTGTACCAGATTAGAGTTGTGTGTTTGTTTTTAATGTTAAAATGTCTGCATTTGATATCTCACCAGTATTTTCTTTTTTATAAGCAAAATACTTATTTTTATATTTTCTGATGTTGGTTCCAGGGGTACACGGCCAGCAGTGCCCTGGTCAGTGTAGTAGTAGTTGAAAGAATGGACCGCAGACAGGCATCGAAGGCCTAAAATAATAACACATGGCTGTAGGCAATTTTAAATTGGTTCCAGGGGTACACGGACAGCAGTGGTGTGGTCAGTGGAGGCCTAGTGGAAGGAGTGACCGCAGACAGGCATCGAAGGCCTAAAATAATAACACATGGCTGTAGGCAATTTTAAATTGGTTCCAGGGGTACACGGACAGCAGTGGTGTGGTCAGTGGAGGCCTAGTGGAAGGAGTGACCGCAGACAGGCATCGAAGGCCTAAAATAATAACACATGGCTGTAGGCAATTTTAAATTGGTTCCAGGGGTACACGGGCAGCAGTGACCTGGTCAGTGTAGTAGTAGTTGAAAGAATGGACCGCAGACAGGCATCGAAGGCCTAAAATAAAAAAATTGGGCTGGCTGTAGGCAATTTTAAATTGGTTCCAGGGGTACACGGGCAGCAGTGGTGTGGTCAGTGGAGGCCTAGTGGAAGGAGTGACCGCAGACAGGCATCGAAGGCCTAAAATAATAACACATGGCTGTAGGCAATTTTAAATTGGTTCCAGGGGTACACGGGCAGCAGTGACCTGGTCAGTGTAGTAGTAGTTGAAAAAATGGACCGCAGACAGGCATCGAATGCCTAAAATAATAACACATGGCTGTAGGCAATTTTAAATTGGTTACAGGGGTACACGGACAGCAGTGACCTGGTCAGTGTAGTAGTAGTTGAAAGAATGGACCGCAGACAGGCATCGAAGGCCTAAAATAAAAAAATTGGGCTGGCTGTAGGCAATTTTAAATTGGTTCCAGGGGTACACGGACAGCAGTGGTGTGGTCAGTGGAGGCCTAGTGGAAGGAGTGACCGCAGACAGGCATCGAAGGCCTAAAATAATAACACATGGCTGTAGGCAATTTTAAATTGGTTCCAGGGGTACACGGACAGCAGTGACCTGGTCAGTGTAGTAGTAGTTGAAAGAATGGACCGCAGACAGGCATCGAAGGCCTAAAATAAAAAAATTGGGCTGGCTGTAGGCAATTTTAAATTGGTTCCAGGGGTACACGGGCAGCAGTGACCTGGTCAGTGTAGTAGTAGTTGAAAGAATGGACCGCAGACAGGCTTAGAAGGCCTAACATAACAAACTTGGGCTGGCTGTAGGCACTTTTAAATTGGTTCCAGGGGTACACGGGCAGCAGTGGTCTGGTCAGTGGAAGTCTAGTGGAAGGAGTGACCGCAGACAGGCTTCCAAGGCCTAACATAACAAACTTGGGCTGGCTGTAGGCACTTTTAAATTGGTTCCAGGGGTACACGGGCAGCAGTGGTCTGGTCAGTGGAAGTCTAGTGGAAGGAGTGACCGCAGACAGGCTTCCAAGGCCTAACATAACAAACTTGGGCTGGCTGTAGGCACTTTTAAATTGGTTCCAGGGGTACACGGGCAGCAGTGGTCTGGTCAGTGGAAGTCTAGTGGAAGGAGTGACCGCAGACAGGCTTCCAAGGCCTAACATAACAAACTTGGGCTGGCTGTAGGCACTTTTAAATTGGTTCCAGGGGTACACGGGCAGCAGTGGTCTGGTCAGTGGAAGTCTAGTGGAAGGAGTGACCGCAGACAGGCTTCCAAGGCCTAACATAACAAACTTGGGCTGGCTGTAGGCACTTTTAAATTGGTTCCAGGGGTACACGGGCAGCAGTGGTCTGGTCAGTGGAAGTCTAGTGGAAGGAGTGACCGCAGACAGGCTTCGAAGGCCTAACATAACAAAATTGGGCTGGCTGTAGGCACTTTAAATTGGTTCCAGGGGTACATGGGCAGCAGTGTATGGTCAGTGGAAGTCTAGTGGAAGGAGTGACGGCAGACAGTCTTCGAAGGCCTAACATAACAAAATTGGGCTGACTGTAGGCACTTTTAAATTGGTTCCAGGGTAACACGGCCAGCAGTGGCCTGGTCAGTGTAGTAGTTGTAGAAAGAAGGGACCGCAGACAGGCTTCGAAGGCCTAACATAACAAAAATGTCAAAACAATGGTATTGTCAGTGCCAGGCATTGAAGGATGTCAGCGGCTAGACTACACATTGGTGAAGCTGTGAGAGATAATTTTGCTAGTGGTAGAGCACTGTTTGAGCTGGGGGGGGGAACTGTCTTGTGGCCGGCGGTACAGGCACAGGGCCCCTCATATTACAACGGTGTGTCTGACGTTGGGTGCGCACCACCACCGCCAGAGACACTTTATTGTACTATGAGGGACCCAGTGGCAGTGCCGTCGACCAAAAGCGGCCACACCCACCTCTTCAGACAAACAGCACTCTCAAGGGTCCAAGCGCAAAGTGGCGATAGCACGGCCCCGTGTGGGGAGTTTGGCCATTTCGTGAGGTGGAAACATGTCGTATGCTGGACAATCAGGTGAAGAAAATTACGAGATTGGAAAAGTCATTCAGAATAGTCCACAGGCAAGACCTTTTCATAGGAAAGCTAGGTGTCAGCCGGGCAGGGTGGGGCAAAAGATTTTGAAATCCAGTTGTGGTTCATTTTAATGAAGGTTAGATCATCTACATTTTGGGTAGCCAGACGAGTCCTTTTTTCTGTTAGTATTGAACCTGCAGCACTGAATACTCTTTCTGATAGGACACTAGCTGCCGGGCAAGCAAGCTCCTGCAATGCATATTCTGCCAATTCTGGCCAGGTGTCTAATTTGGATGCCCAGTAATCAAATGGGAATGACGGTTGAGGGAGAACGTCGATAAGGGATGAAAAATAGTTTGTAACCATACTGGACAAATGTTGTCTCCTGTCACTTTGAATTGATGCTGCAGTACCTGTCCTGTCTGCGGTCATAGAAAAATCACTCCACAACCTGGTCAGAAAACCCCTCTGTCCAACGCCACTTCTGATTTCTGCCCCTCTAACACCTCTGGTCTGCTGGCCCCTGGAGCTCGTGTGAGAACGATCACGGGCGCTGTGTGCAGGGAATGCCAGAAGCAAACGGTCAACAAGAGTTGATTGTTTTGTTGCTAATATTAGTTCCAAGTTCTCATGTGGCATAATATTTTGCAATTTGCCTTTATAGCGAGGATCAAGGAGGCAGGCCAACCAGTAATCGTCATCGTTCATCATTTTTGTAATGCGTGTGTCCCTTTTGAGGATACGCAAGGCATAATCCGCCATGTGGGCCAAAGTTCCCGTTGTCAAATCTGCGGTTGTGCTTGGTTGAGGGGCAGTTGCAGGCAAATCTACGTCACTTGTGTCCCTCAAAAAACCAGAACCCGGCCTTGCCACGCCACCAATTTCCCGTGCCCCCGGGAAAGCTTCCTCATTAAAAATATACTCATCCCCATCATCCTCCTCATCCTCCACCTCCTCTTCGCCCGGTACCTCGTCATGTACACTGCCCTGACCAGACAATCGCTGACTGTCATCAAGGCTTTCCTCTTCCTCTGGTGCAGACGCCTGATCCTTTATGTGCGTCAAACTTTGCATCAGCAGACGCATTAGGGGGATGCTCATGCTTATTATGGCGTTGTCTGCACTAACCAGCCGTGTGCATTCCTCAAAACACTGAAGGACTTGACACATGTCTTGAATCTTCGACCACTGCACACCTGACAACTCCATGTCTGCCATCCTACTGCCTGCCCGTGTATGTGTATCCTCCCACAAAAACATAACAGCCCGCCTCTGTTCGCACAGTCTCTGAAGCATGTGCAGTGTTGAGTTCCACCTTGTTGCAACGTCTATGATTAGGCGATGCTGGGGAAGGTTCAAAGAACGCTGATAGGTCTGCATACGGCTGGAGTGTACAGGCGAACGGCGGATATGTGCGCAAAGTCCACGCACTTTGAGGAGCAGGTCGGATAACCCCGGATAACTTTTCAGGAAGCACTGCACCACCAGGTTTAAGGTGTGAGCCAGGCAAGGAATGTGTTTCAGTTGGGAAAGGGAGATGGCAGCCATGAAATTCCTTCCGTTATCACTCACTACCTTGCCTGCCTCAAGATCTACAGTGCCCAGCCACGACTGCGTTTCTTGCTGCAAGAACTCGGACAGAACTTCCGCGGTGTGTCTATTGTCGCCCAAACACTTCATAGCCAATACAGCCTGCTGACGTATGCCAGTAGCTGCCCCATAATGGGAGACCTGGTGTGCAACAGTGGCAGGTGCGGATGGAGTGTTTGTGCGACTGCGGTCTGTGGACGAGCTCTTGCTTCTGCAGGAGGACGAGGAGGAGGAGGAGGAGGGGGTGCGAACGGCTACAGACAACTGTTTACTAGACCGTGGGCTAGGCAGAACTGTCCCAAACTTGCTGTCCCCTGTGGACCCTGAATCCACCACATTTACCCAGTGTGCCGTGATGGACACGTAACGTCCCTGGCCATGCCTACTGGTCCATGCATCTGTTGTCAGGTGCACCTTTGTGCTCACAGATTGCCTGAGTGCATGGATGATGCGCTCTTTAACATGCTGGTGGAGGGCTGGGATGGCTTTTCTGGAAAAAAAGTGTCGACTGGGTAGCTCGTAGCGTGGTACAGCGTAGTCCATCAGGTCTTTGAAAGCTTCGCTTTCAACTAACCGGTAGGGCATCATCTCTAACGAGATTAGTCTAGCTATGTGGGCGTTCAAACCCTGTGTACGCGGATGCGAGGCTAAGTATTTCCTTTTTCTAACCATAGTCTCATGTAGGGTGAGCTGGACTGGAGAGCTGGAGATCGTGGAACTAGCGGGGGTGCCGGTGGACATGGCAGACTGAGAGACGGTGGGAGATGGTATTGTTGCCGCCGGTGCCCTAGATGCAGTGTTTCCTACTACGAAACTGGTGATTCCCTGACCCTGACTGCTTTGGCCTGGCAAAGATACCTGCACAGATACAGCAGGTGGTGCGCTAAATGGTGGTCCTACACTGCCGGAAGGGATGTTGCGTTGATGACTAGCTTCATTGGCCGAGGGTGCAACAACCTTAAGGGACGTTTGGTAGTTAGTCCAAGCTTTCAAATGCATGGTGGTTAAATGTCTATGCATGCAACTAGTATTGAGACTTTTCAGATTCTGACCTCTGCTTAAGGAAGTAGAACATTTTTGACAGATGACTTTGCGCTGATCAATTGGATGTTGTTTAAAAAAATGCCAGACTGCACTCTTTCTAGCATCGGATACCTTTTCAGGCATTGCAGACTGAGCTTTAACCGGATGGCCACGCTGTCCTCCACCAGGTTTTGGCTTTGCCACGCGTTTTGGGCAAGATACGGGCCCGGCAGATGGAACCTGTGGCGATGTTGATGCCTGCTGCGGCCCCTCCTCCTCCTCTGCTTCAGAACTGCTGCCGCCTGCACCCTGTTCCCCCAATGGCTGCCAATCGGGGTCAAGAACTGGGTCATCTAATAACTCTTCTTGTACCTCCTGCGCAACTTCGTCTGTGTCACCGTGTCGTTCGGTGGTATAGCGTTCGTGATGGGGCAACATAGTCTCATCAGGGTCTGATTCTTGATCAGCACCCTGCGAGGGCAATGTTGTGGTCTGAGTCAAAGGACCAGCATAGTAGTCTGGCTGTGGCTGTGCGTCAGTGCACTCCATGTCAGATTCAATTTGTAATGGGCATGGACTGTTAACTGCTTCACTTTCTAAGCCAGGGACGGTATGTGTAAAGAGCTCCATGGAGTAACCCGTTGTGTCGCCTGCTGCATTCTTCTCTGTTGTTGTTTTTGCTGAAGAGGACAAGGAAGTGACTTGTCCCTGACCGTGAACATCCACTAACGACGCGCTGCTTTTACTTTTACCAGTTTCACGAGATGAGGCAAAAGAGCTAGAGGCTGAGTCAGCAAGATAAGCCAAAACTTGCTCTTGCTGCTCCGGCTTTAAAAGCGGTTTTCCTAATCCCAGAAAAGGGAGCGTTCGAGGCCTTGTGTAGCCGGACGACGAACCTGGCTCCACAGCTCCAGACTTAGGTGCAATATTTTTTCCCCCACGACCACCTGATGCTCCACCACTACCACTACCCTCATTACCAGCTGACAATGAACGCCCCCGGCCACGACCTCTTCCACTAGACTTCCTCATTGTTTTAAAAACGTAACCAAACTAACGTTATTTGTTGCAGTCACACAACTTACACGGTGAGCTATAACTTCAGTATGATTTAGCTACCCCTTTACAGGTTGGTGAGACCACAGCGAAAATCAGGCCCAATGTTACACACTCTTTTTTTGGTGGCTGCAAATTAGAGAGATGCCCCACACGCAGGACTGTCACTGAAGCACAAATGTTAATATTAATGTCACACTATTATTTTTTTTTTATTTTTATTTTTTTCAGGAACACTTTAGAAACCCCCCAAAAAAAAAAAAATAGATTTTTGCAGGGAGAATTTAGAAAACAAATGTAACAAACTATATGCTTTCTATGGGCCACTGAGTGAGAGATGACGCACACAGGAATCAGGAGTGGCACACAAGCCCAGAGGCCAATATTTTTCTACCAATGATTGATGGAGTTATTTTCTCTGGTAGATTTTGGAACCCAAATCAAGGAAAAAAAATGTAGGCTTTCTATGGACCACAATTGGAGAGAGAGAGAGAGAGAGATGGCACACCCAGGAGTCAAGACTGGCACACAAGCAGAAAGGCCAATATTAATCTCCCACTGTTTTTTTTTTTTTTTTTTTTTTTTTTTTTTTTTTCAGGGAGACTTTAGAAAAAAAAATAATAAAAAAAATATGATTTTATCAGGAAGAATTTAGAAACCAAATAAAATAAAATGATTTTTTCAGGGAGAATTTATAAAACAAATAAAAACAAAAATAGGCGTTCTATGGCCCACTGACTGAGAGATGACGCACACAGGAGTCAGGAGTGGCACACAAACCCAGAGGCCAATATTTTTCTACCAATGATTGATGTAGTTATTTTCTCTGGTAGATTTTAGAACCCAAATCAAGGAAAAAAAATATAGGCTTTCTATGGACCACAATTGGAGAGAGAGAGAGAGAGAGAGAGAGAGAGAGAGAGAGAGAGAGAGAGATGGCACACCCAGGAGTCAAGACTGGCACACAAGCAGAAAGGCCAATATTAATCTCCCACTGTTTTTTTTGGTTGTTTTTTTTTTTTTTTTTTTCAGGGAGACTTTAGAAAAAAAAATAATAAAAAAAATATGATTTTATCAGGAAGAATTTAGAAACCAAATAAAATAAAATGATTTTTTCAGGGAGAATTTATAAAACAAATAAAACCAAAAATAGGCGTTCTATGGCCCACTGACTGAGAGATGACGCACCCAGGAGTCAAGACTGGCACACAAGCAGAAAGGCCAATATTAATCTCCCACTGTTTTTTTTGGTTGTTTTTTTTTTTTTTTTTTCAGGGAGACTTTAGAAAAAAAAATAATAAAAAAAATATGATTTTATCAGGAAGAATTTAGAAACCAAATAAAATAAAATGATTTTTTCAGGGAGAATTTATAAAACAAATAAAACCAAAAATAGGCGTTCTATGGCCCACTGACTGAGAGATGACGCACCCAGGAGTCAAGACTGGCACACAAGCAGAAAGGCCAATATTAATCTCCCACTGTTTTTTTTTTTTTTTTTCAGGGAGACTTTAGAAAAAAAAATAATAAAAAAAATATGATTTTATCAGGAAGAATTTAGAAACCAAATAAAATAAAATGATTTTTTCAGGGAGAATTTAGAAAACAAATAAAACCAAAAATAGGCGTTCTATGGCCCACTGACTGAGAGATGACGCACACAGGAGTCAGGAGTGGCACACAAACCCAGAGGCCAATATTTTTCTACCAATGATTGATGTAGTTATTTTCTCTGGTAGATTTTAGAACCCAAATCAAGGAAAAAAAATATAGGCTTTCTATGGACCACAATTGGAGAGAGAGAGAGAGAGAGAGAGAGAGAGAGAGAGAGAGAGAGATGGCACACCCAGGAGTCAAGACTGGCACACAAGCAGAAAGGCCAATATTAATCTCCCACTGTTTTTTTGGTTGTTTTTTTTTTTTTTTTTTCAGGGAGACTTTAGAAATAAAAATAATAAAAAAAATATGATTTTATCAGGAAGAATTTAGAAACCAAATAAAATAAAATGATTTTTTCAGGGAGAATTTAGAAAACAAATAAAACCAAAAATATGCGTTCTATGGCCCACTGACTGAGAGAGAGAGAGAGATGGAACGCTTAGTACTGGCACACAAGCCCAAAGGGCAATATTAATCTCCCTTTTTTTTTCCAGGGAGAATTTCTGAAACCCAAAAAAAAAATAAAATAGGCTTTCTATGGCCCACTATTTGTGAGAGAGATGGGACGCTCAGGACTGGCACAGATGGCACGCTCAGGACTGGCACAGAAGCCCAGAGGCCAATATTAATCTCCC
Organism: Ranitomeya imitator; assembly: GCF_032444005.1. Classification (NCBI taxonomy): domain Eukaryota; kingdom Metazoa; phylum Chordata; class Amphibia; order Anura; family Dendrobatidae; genus Ranitomeya; species Ranitomeya imitator. The sequence goes on from NC_091284.1 coordinate 384,619,289, forward strand.
TTTTTTTCTGGGAGAATTTATAAAACCAAAAAAATATTTAAATAGGCTTTCTATGGCCCACTATTTGTGAGAGAGATGGCACGCTCAGGACTGGCACAGATGGCACGCTCACAACTGGCACACAAGCCCAGAGGCCAATATTAATCTCCCTTTTTTCAGGGAGAATTTCTAAAACCCAAAAAAAAAATAAAATAGGCTTTCTATGGCCCACTATTTGTGAGAGAGATGGGACGCTCAGGACTGGCACAGATGGCACGCTCAGGACTGGCACAGAAGCCCAGAGGCCAATATTAATCTCCCTTTTTTTCTGGGAGAATTTATAAAACCAAAAAAATATTTAAATAGGCTTTCTATGGCCCACTATTTGTGAGAGAGATGGCACGCTCAGGACTGGCACAGATGGCACGCTCACAACTGGCACACAAGCCCAGAGGCCAATATTAATCTCCCTTTTTTCAGGGAAAATTGATAAAACAAAAAAAAAAATTAAATAGGCTTTCTATGGCCCACTATTTGTGAGAGAGATGGCACGCTCAGGGCTGGCTGGCACAGATGGCACGCTCAGGACTGGCACACAAGCCCAGAGGCCAATATTAATCTCCCTTTTTTTCTGGGAGAATTTATAAAACCAAAAAAATATTTAAATAGGCTTTCTATGGCCCACTATTTGTGAGAGAGATGGCACGCTCAGGACTGGCACAGATGGCACGCTCACAACTGGCACACAAGCCCAGAGGCCAATATTAATCTCCCTTTTTTCAGGGAAAATTGATAAAACAAAAAAAAAAATTAAATAGGCTTTCTATGGCCCACTATTTGTGAGAGAGATGGCACGCTCAGGGCTGGCTGGCACAGATGGCACGCTCAGGACTGGCACACAAGCCCAGAGGCCAATATTAATCTCCCTTTTTTTCTGGGAGAATTTATAAAACCAAAAAAATATTTAAATAGGCTTTCTATGGCCCACTATTTGTGAGAGAGATGGCACGCTCAGGACTGGCACAGATGGCACGCTCACAACTGGCACACAAGCCCAGAGGCCAATATTAATCTCCCTTTTTTCAGGGAAAATTTATAAAACAAAAAAAAAAATTAAATAGGCTTTCTATGGCCCACTATTTGTGAGAGAGATGGCACGCTCAGGGCTGGCACAGATGGCACGCTCAGGACTGGCACACAAGCCCAGAGGCCAATATTAATCTCCCTTTTTTTCAGGGAGAATTTATAAAACCAAAAAAAAAAATAAATAGGCTTTCTATGGCCCACTATTTGTGAGAGAGATGGCACACTCAGGACTGGCACACAAGCCCAAAGGCCAATATTAATCTCCCACTGTATTTTTATCAGGGAGAATTTATACACCCCACAAAAAAAAATACAGAAAAATGAAAAGGCTTTCTATGGCCCACTATGTGAGAGAGATGGCACACACAGGGATGGCACTCTAGCAGAAATGCCAAATTGCCAATCTTAATCTCCCACCAAAAAAAAAAAAAAAAAAAAAACAGGGAATGTCCTACAATTACTATCTCCCTGCCTGCAGTAATCTCAGCCAGGTATGGCAGGCAGCTACTATCTCCCTGCCTGCAGTAATCTCAGCCAGGTATGGCAGGCAGCAATAAGGAGTGGACTGATGCACAAATGAAATAAAAAGTGTGGACAAACAAAAAAGATAGCTGTGCAGAAAGGAAGGAACAACAGGATTTGTGCTTTGAAAAAAGCAGTTGGTTTGCACAGCGGCGTACACACAGCAATGCAGCTATCAGGGAGCCTTCTAGGGCAGCCCAATGAGCTACAGCGCTGAGGGGAAAAAAAAAAAAAAAAAAAACTTCCACTGTCCCTGCACACCGAGGGTGGTGTTGGACAGTGCAAATCGCTGCAGCACAAGCGGTTTTGTGGTTAATGGACCCTGCCTAACGCTATCCCTGCTTCTGACAAAGCGGCAGCAACCTCTCCCTAAGCTCAGATCAGCAGCAGTAAGATGGCGGTCGGCGGGAACGCCTCTTTATAGCCCCTGTGACGTCGCAGACAGCAAGCCAATCACTGCAATGCCCTTCTCTAAGATGGTGGGGACCAGGACCTATGTCATCACGCTGCCCACACTCTGCGTTTACCTTCATTGGCTGAGAAATGGCGCTTTTCGCGTCATTGAAACGCGACTTTGGCGCGAAAGTCGCGTACCGCATGGCCGACCCCGCACAGGGGTCGGATCGGGTTTCATGAAACCCCGACTTAGCCAAAAGTCGGCGACTTTTGAAAATGTTCGACCCGTTTCGCTCAACCCTAGTAGCTACCTTTTGCTTTGATGACTGCTTTGCATACTCTTGGCATTCTCTTGATGAGCTTCAAGATTTAGTTACTGGGAATGGTCTTTCAACAATCTTGAAGGAGTTCCCAGAGATGCTTAGCACTTGTTGGCCCTTTTGCCTTCACTCTGCAGTCCAGCTTACCCCAAACCATCTCGATTGGGTTCAGGTCTGGTGACTGTGGAGACCAGGTCATCTGGCGTAGCACCCCATCACTCTCCTTCTTGGTCAAATAGCCCTTACACAGCCTGAAGGTGTGGTTGGGGTCATTGTCGACCACAAAGTCATCATCTCGCGAGACAACAATGCACTCTTGGGACCGGAGCGTCGCGACGAGCATCGGTAAACATCTCAGCTGGATCCGGGGGGCCGACGGAAGGTGAGTATATAACTATTTTTTATTTTAATTCTTTTTTTTAACAGAGATATGGTGCCCACATTGCTATATACTACGTGGGCTGTGTTAGATACTGCGTGGGCTGTGTTATATACTACATCTCTGTGCTATATACTATATGGGCTGTGCTATATACTATGTGGCTGGGCAATATACTACGTGGCTGAGCAATATACTATGTGGCTTGGCAATATACTACGTGGCTGGGCAATATACTATGTCGCTGGCAATATACTACATCGCGGGGCAATATACTACGACGCTGGGCAATATACTCCATGTCTGTGCTATTTACTACGTGGCCTGTGCTATATACCACGTGGGCTGTGCTCTATACTATGCTGTGTTATATACTACGTGGCTGTGCTATATATTATGTGGCTGTGCTATATACTACGTGGGCTGTGTTATATACTTCGTGGGCTGTGCTATATACTATGTGGGTTGTGCCATATACTATGTGGTTGTGCTATATACTACGTGGCTGTGCTATATACTATGTTATGTACTACATGGCCTGTGCTATATACTACATGGGCTGTGTTATATATTACGTGGCTGTGCTATATACTACGTGGCTGGGCAATATACTACATGGCTGGGCAATATACAACGTGTCTGTGCTATTTACTATGTGGGCTGTGCTATATACTACGTGGGATGTGCTATATACTACATGGCTGTGCTATATACTACGTGGCTGTTCTATATACTACGTGGCTGTGCTATATACTACATGGGCTGTGTTATATACTACCTGGCTGTGCTATATACTACATGACTGGGCAATATAGTACATTGGCGGTGCTATTTACTATGTGGGCTGTGCTATATACTATGTGGCTGGGCAATATACTACGTGGCTGTGCTATATACTACATGTCTGTGCTATTTACTACATGGCCTGTGATATATACTACGTGGGCTGTGCTATATACTACATGGGCTGTGCTATATACTACGTGGCTGTGCTATATATTATGTGGCTGTGCTATATACTATGTGGGTTGTGTTATATACTGCATGGGCTGTGCTATATACTACGTGGCTGTGCTATATACTACGTTATATACTACGTGGCCTGAGCTATATACTACGTGGGCTGTGTTACATACTATGTGGGCTGTGCTATATACTACGTGGTCTGTGCTATATACTACATGGGCTGTGCTATTTACTATGAGGGCTGTGCTATATACTATGTGGCTATGCTATATACTACATGGCTGTGCTGTATACTACATGGGCTGTGTTATATACTATGTGGCTGTGCTGTATACTACATGGCTGTGCTATATACTACATGGGCTGTGTTATAGACTATGTGGCTGTGCTATATACTACGTGGCTTGGCAATATACTACGTGGCTGGGCAATATATTATGACGCTGGGCAATATACTATGTCGCTGGGCAATATACTACATGGCTGGGCAATATACTACGTGGCTGGGCTATTTACTACGTGGCCTGTGCTATATACTATATGGGCTGTGTTATATACTAAGTGGCTGTGCTATATACTACGTGGCTGTGCTGTATACTACGTGGCTGGGCAATGTAGTACGTGGGCTGTGCTATTTATTACGTGGGCTGTGCTATTTATTACATGGGCTGTGCTATATACTATGTGGCTGTGCAATATTCTACATTGCTGTGCTGTATACTAAGTGGGCTGTGCAATATACTACGTGGGCTGTGTTATACGCTACTTGGCTGTGCTATATTTCTCTGCTGTATCTGTGCATCATGAATCGTGGTATGTGTTAAAAGAGTGGGGCCCACTGAGACTCTTTCGCCTGGGGCCCTCAAAAACCTGGAGGCGACCCTGGCTTCACTGATTGGTCATGCTCGGCCGCAAGCAATCAGCGACAGTTGCAGACTGCCTGTGAATTAGTGCGGAATTTGAACCTCGCTTTGCTAATTGGTTGTGACCGTCCGAATCCTGTGTGTAAATTGCTTTATTCTGAAAACTTCATAAATAAACTACATACATATTCTAGAATACCTGATGCGTTAGAATCAGGCCACCATCTAGTATATATATATATATATATATATATATATATATATATATATATCCATGTTAGTGAGGCACATATATATATATATATATATATATATATATATTTAATACAGAGCTAGATAGCATAAAAGCCGGTAATTCATTTGCCGTCTTTTGCTAACTCCTTATCAAGCCCGACAGGATATGAGACATGGTTTACATACAGTAAACCATTTCATATCCATTATATTTTCACAGATTCCTCACTAATAATGTTAGCAGTGTGTGTGTGCGTGCAAAATTTGTGAGCTTTATGTGTTAAAATAAAGGGTTAAATCACGGAAGAAAACTGGTGTGGGTTCCCGAGCAATTTTCTCCGCCAGAGTGGGAAAGCCAGTGACTGAGGGCACATATTAATAGCCTAGAGAGGGACCATGGTTATTGCCCCCCCAGGTAAAAACATCTGCCTCCATTTTGCAGATGATACAAAACTATGTAAAGCAGTTAATACAAGAGAAGATAGTATTCTGCTACAGATGGATCTGGATAAGTTGGAAACTTGGGCTGAAAGGTGGCAGATGAGGTTTAACAATGATAAATGTAAGGTTATACACATGGGAAGAGGGAATCAATATCACCATTACACACTGAACGGGAAACCACTGGGTAAATCTGACAGGGAGAAGGACTTGGGGATCCTAGTTAATGATAAACTTACCTGGAGCAGCCAGTGCCAGGCAGCAGCTGCCAAGGCAAACAGGATCATGGGGTGCATTAAAAGAGGTCTGGATACACATGATGAGAGCATTATACTGCCTCTGTACAAATCCCTAGTTAGACCGCACATGGAGTACTGTGTCCAGTTTTGGGCACCGGTGCTCAGGAAGGATATAATGGAACTAGAGAGAGTACAAAGGAGGGCAACAAAATTAATAAAGGGGATGGGAGAACTACAATACCCAGATAGATTAGCGAAATTAGGATTATTTAGTCTAGAAAAAAGACGACTGAGGGGCGATCTAATAACCATGTATAAGTATATAAGGGGACAATACAAATATCTCGCTGAGGATCTGTTTATACCAAGGAAGGTGACGGGCACAAGGGGGCATTCTTTGCGTCTGGAGGAGAGAAGGTTTTTCCACCAACATAGAAGAGGATTCTTTACTGTTAGGGCAGTGAGAATCTGGAATTGCTTGCCTGAGGAGGTGGTGATGGCGAACTCAGTCGAGGGGTTCAAGAGAGGCCTAGATGTCTTCCTTGAGCAGAACAATATTGTATCATACAATTATTAGGTTCTGTAGAAGGACGTAGATCTGGGTATTTATTATGATGGAATATAGGCTGAACTGGATGGACAAATGTCTTTTTTCGGCCTTACTAACTATGTTACTATGTTACTATGTTACCCAAGAAAAGGCACATCTGTAAGATGGAGGAAGACACATGTGGTGTCGAAACATGTCGTCCATAAGGGATTGAATGTATGCAATATTGTTACTGAAGAAATCTGGAACTTTTTAATGGATAAATAAAAGGTATATTTTACTCTACCATTGGACTGATCGCTGGATTAACAAAAACTTTTTTCTTTACATGTGTGGATTTATCCCAATCCGTTTTCCATGCGAACTGTAACAGGTTGGATGTATTCCTGCTTCTTCAAAGCGGTGAGCTGGCTTTGCCAAAAACTGTATATCTATATATATAATTGTCTAAGGGTTTTTCCGTCTGTCTGTCTGTCTGTCTGTCTGTCCTGGAAATCCCTGCTCTCTGATTGGTCGAGGCCGCCAGGCCTCGACCAATCAGAGACCGGCACAGCATCGACGTAGAAATCCCGCGTCTCTGATTGGTCGAGGCCGCCAGGCCTCGACCAATCAGCAACGGGCACAGCGACGATGATGTCATAAAGGACGTAGGCATCTCACGTTTCTGATTCAGCGACGGGCACAGTATCGACGTAGATGTCATAATGGTTGCCCTGGCGACGATGATGTCATAAAGGTTGCCTCGACCAATCAGCGACGGGCACAGTCTGCCGCGAATTCTGGAATCATCATTGTCCATATACTACGGGGACATGCATATTCTAGAATACCCGATGCGTTAGAATCGGGCCACAATCTAGTATATATATATATATATATATATATATATATATATACATACAGTATATATATACACACAGTATATATATACATACAGTATATACAGTATATATATATATATATATTTTTTTTTTTCATGAATATTTGAGCCCATGGATCTATTATATGTCCATTTTTTGCAAGCCGGACAGAAGCCATACAGATTACACACGGATACTTTTTGGAGAAAAAAAATCGCATCCTCGCATTGAATACGTATCAATGTTCAGGAACTTTTCTGCGCATCTCGGACGTAAAAAACGGACTATATTTTTATACGTTAAGTCTGACCCCGGCCTTAGGAGAGTGGAGGTCGTAGGGTTAGTGACGCCTGTTTTTCTTTTGCAGAGAAAAAACAATATTGACGTGCAGCTTCATAGCTAGCGCATTAGGGGAGTGGACGTCGTAGTGTTAGTGATGTCTGTTTTTCTTATGCAGAAAAAGTAATAGTTCCAAGCAGCTTTACAGCTGGTGCATTAGGGGAGCAGTTGTCCTAGTGTTAATGATGTCTGTTTTTCTTTTGCAGAAAAATAATAATAGTGCCGAGTGGCTTCTTAGAGCATTAGGGATGTGGACTTCGCAATGTTAGTGACATTCATTTTTCTTTTGCATAAAAAAAAATAATTAGCACCAAGTAGCTTTATGGGTAGTTCATTAGAGGAGCATATGCCGCGGTGTTAGTGACGTCTGCTTTTATTTTTCAGAAAAAAAATTGGTTATCATAGAGAAACTTAAAGGGACACTGTCACCTGAATTTGGAGGGAACAATCTTCAGCCATGGAGGCGGGGTTTTGGGGTGTTTGATTCACCCTTTCCTTACCCGCTGGCTGTATGCTGGCTGCAATATTGGATTGAAGTTTATTCTCTGTCCTCCATAGTACACGCCTGCACAAGGCAATCTTGCCCTGTGCAGGCATGTACTATGGAGGACAGAGAATGAACTTCAATCCAATATTGCAGCCAGCATGCAGCCAGCGGGTAAGGAAAGGGTGAATCAAAAACCCCGCCTCCATGGCTGAAGATTGTTCCCTCCAAATTCAGGTGACAGTGTCCCTTTAATTATGCCAGAAGTAAATTGAGTAGGCCCAGAATCCTAAACTGTTGTCTGAAATATTAAAGGTACCGTCACACTTAGCGACGCTGCAGCGATACCGACAACGATCCGGATCGCTGCAGCGTCGCTGTTTGGTCGCTGGAGAGCTGTCACACAGACCGCTCTCCAGCGACCAACGATGCCGGTAACCAGGGTAAACATCGGGTAACTAAGCGCAGGGCCGCGCTTAGTAACCCGATGTTTACCCTGGTTACCATCCTAAAAGTAAAAAAAAACAAACGCTACATACTTACCTACAGCCGTCTGTCCTCCAGCGCTGTGCTCTGCACTCCTCCTGTACTGTCTGTGTGAGCACAGCGGCCGGAAAGCAGATGAACAATGATGTGAGCTGATACGTTAATTACTTACATTGTATATGTCAGCCAGTTTATTGACATTCTCAAACAGAGGATGGGAAAATATGCAAATAGCTTACATAATTGAACAATGCAGGTTGGCCTCATTCACATCTCTCTCTCTGACCTCTTCATGCTGGTTGTAAGCCAGTTGAGAACTATATTAACAGACTTTCTTCTGGTCAGGGTCACTTTTCAGGATCTCAGCATAGGGTACTACAGATCCGGCTGGTAGGACAAAGGACTGCTTTATTGACCATCACTGAAACCCGAGAGACGTCTTAAAGAATCCAGGTAGGGACAATTGGTTCACCTGGCCACATACCTCACTGCTCTCGGTTAGCTTCCTAAGCTTGTCGTTACCTCCTCACTGTGGTGGCCCGCCAAAAGCGTGGAGCCACTGGTGGGGGTATGTGACACTGGAAGCAGCTCTAATCGTGGTGAGTCAGTGGAAGGGTGAGACTGTAATTTGCATCATCTTAGGTATTTGCTGGGACTGTTTTGTATGCTATTGTGTGTTGGTGGTTCATTAAATTATTGCCACACAGTTCTACTCTCACCTTGTGTGAGGCCGGTTTCACACGTCAGTGGCTCCGGTACCTGTGGTGACAGTTTCCTCATGTACTGGAGACACTGACTCACGTAGACACATTAAATTAATTGACTGACCCGTAGAAGCGCCAGGCGGGCGCGAAACGGCCGTCGTCAGGCATGCCGCACTATGAAAATCGGCACCGCCGGCCGTGAAGATTTTATTGTAAGCAAATAAAGTTACCTCCCTTGGAAGGATCGGTGAGTGCTGCCTCTTCTTTTCTTCTTGGATGGATCTATTAAAATAAATGTGTCTCTGCACATGTCAGCGTGTTTTCATGGACCGGGTGTCCGTTTGCAAAACACGAAGACATATCAGTGTTCGTGGGAGCGCACGGATCACACGGACCCATTAAAGTCAATGGGTCCGTGTAAACACGTACCGCACACGGATGCTGTCCGTGTGCCATCCGTGTGCTGTCCATGTGCGTTTTTTCCTGTCATAGGGTTAAAATTGTAAAAATTGTTGCAATACACGGACACACGTACAGCACACGGACAGCACACGGACCCTAAAAACGTACTCACGGACATCACACGGATCCCACACAGATGGCCTACGTGACACACGGATAACTCCGGTACCGTTTTCTCCGGTACCGGAATTATCTGGACGTGTGAGACTGGTCTGAGTAGTGTTCTGCTAAGGGGGAGAGAGAGCGGGTGTTCAGTGTTATGAGCCCTGGTCAATGCAGTCTTTCTAAATACAGCCAGGCCAGGAGAGGAGAGCACCTACTGACCCCGGTGTCTCCATATCTGCTATCAATTCCAGCCAATTTGGGATACCAAAAGTAAAATGGTGCTCCTTCCATTTCAAGTTCTACTGTGCCCGCAAACAGTATTTTTTTGCCTCCCTACCTTTGTGAAAATGCAAAATTTGGGGCCAAAGTAAAATTTTTCTGTGAAAAAGTTACATTTTAATTTTTTCGCTTCACATTGCTTTAATCCCTGTGAAGCACCTAAAGGATTGATAAACTTGTTGAATGTGGTTTTACACATTTTGAGGGGTACTATTTTTAAACTGGTGTCACTTTTGCATATTTTCTGTCACATAGATCTTTGAGAGTCACTTAAAATGTGATGTGGTCCCTAAATTAATTTATTTTTTAATTTTGTTGGAAATAGTTCACCTTCAGAGATGCCATTTGTAATTTCTTATGATCCAAAGGACTGATGAAGGTCTGGTTGACCAAAACATCTTATTCCTTTCTGGATAATCCTTATTTCATAAAGTACTCATTTTCAACGTATTTTTTGAGTGGCAAGTATCTTTTTCATACCACTAATGAATCAGGATCCTACTTGTGCACCTTCGCATCCAGAAAAGCCATGCATTTTTTTCACGATACTGGTACTGAAGCTGAACCATCATACTAACAACCCTAGTAAGGGCTAATCGTTTGCTGTTTGTATCCCATACATTCTGCATTCAGTGTAGGGATGGAGATAGAGGGACAGTGACAGAATACTGTCTGTAGGCAGGGATTAGGGCAGTGCAGTCCATAAAGTGCAAAATATATAGCTGCAGCATTTTCTTTTTGTGAAAAAATGTATTATATTGTGTGATCCATTGAATATTTCGTGCTTTGTGGTACATTGTGTGGTCTGGGGGTACATTAATATAATATATATCACTCCAAAAAAGCATTAAAATATTTTTCTAGGTTAAATTTCTCAGCCATACAGTATTCCGTTGTGTGAGGTACATTTATGTGATATCTAACACTACAAAACAGCATTTTTTTTACGGGATTAAATTACTTACCCATTTAGTATTACGTGTTGTGGGGCACATTTTTATTATACCTAACACTTCCAAAAAGCTTTCAATATTTTTTTCTGGATTCAATTCCTCATTCATACAGTAGTATGTTGTCTATGGTACATTTAATTGGTATATAACACTCACAAAAGCATTGTAAAATTATTGTTCATTTAATTACTCATCCATACAGTACTATGTGCTCTGTTGTATACAATGGTGGTATTAAACTTCCAAAAATTGCTTTGGCTGCAGCCGGTGACTAAATTTGTTTTTGATATGAAAAAAAAAATGGTTTAAATAGACATAGCTATGAGAAAATGTGTTTGGTAAGGGAGGGGGAAGTGGAAATGCTGATGATGGTGTATGCAGATGCCAAGGACATGGGTCAGATGCCACTATACCTGTTGCTGGAGCAAAAGAATCACGCTCATCCATGACACATAGTTTCCTGTCCCACATTGCAGGGAAGCACAGTACAGCACTTCTAAAGCCAAAACAATGTGAACAGGCAGTCGGTTAGATAGCAGATAATGTATCCAGCATGCTTGGCAGCAGCACCAAGTCTTCCACACGGTCCAGTCTAACCAGCCAACAGTCTGGTTCATCACTTCATCCTCACCCTCACCTCCTTCCTTCCACCATGTTGAGTCCCAGGAGACAAGTGTTCCCACACTAAGACACTTCGAGGAGTTATTTACAACATAATTTCTTGATTGCGATCCCTCACTCTGTATGTTCCGAAAGGGACTGGAGGACATGCTGTTTAGTGATGCAGAAAGCTTTGAGCAGCCTTGTCCACAAGAAGATGATTGTGGGGAAAGGCAAACTTTTCTATCAAAGCAGGGTGTGGCTAATAATTAAAAAATAACTTTTAATGTATAATACTAAAATTGGTATAATAAACCACGTACAAACAAACAGAAAGGACTCACAGAACAAATTCCCATATATAGAGAATCTGCGAATAATAAAATCCCTAAGATTGTCCACATAGACGCCTCAGTGTCAGTCTACAAAGGGAAGAAAACACAAACACCTTCTCGAAGGAGCATGTAAATGATAACTCTCACCGCATACAATGAAATCCCATCAATCTAGTGGGAATGCAGTACCGATACATATATCTTGTCTCTATCACTCAGAGACGTAAACCGTGTATAGAAAAAATTGGAACGATCTCACCTCCAGTTTCCTTATCTTTGTAACGGCCAGATCACTTACGTCCACAGCATTTTGGGAGGGTGGGGGGATCCACAATTCTGCCCACACATGTACCCATCCAAGCTGTCAGGAGTGCAAATTAACCCCAGAATACCACGCACATTTTTCCCTACGCATTTCGTTTTATGAACTCATCAGGGGAAATCGATGTAAAACCCCTCCACCTCCGTGGGGGATTCTCAACCTAGGGGTATGCCAATGATCGCTGTATAGCGGCATTCCTGTTACTTAAATAGCCCGCCCCATGCTACCTAGGACCGGGTTGTTTGGCGTCATATCCTGTGCGCCCTCGTGGAGCGCAAGTCTTGGACCGCACGCGTCATTTCCGGCGACGCATGCTGTCCAGTTACCATGGCAGCGTACTGCCGGTGTTATGGCGTCTCCTTGCGCCGTGCGCTTCACTTCCTGTGTAGCGTCCCTGTCCGGTTGCTATAGCAGCGCGACGCCCGACCGCAAGCTCAGGTCCAGGCGACTCCGCTGTCTGTTAGCGTTCCGGAGTCCTGAAATAGCGCTGCGCTAGGTTATATAAAAATCCATCTGCAGCACAGTGTAGAGAAGTTTAATAGTCCCTTCCTAGATGCTACACATGCCAATCATGGCATGCTGCACTATTTTTCCATGCTGGGACACTTTTAAATTCAAAAAAATAGATCCTACTGTAACCTCCTCTCGGGAGGGAGGATCCTAACCATGGACACATGCTGATTACATCCTCTAGGGGGGGAAAAAACACCTATCACGGAGGGCAAAGGAAAAAAGACCCTATCCTTTGTCCAGGGTCGTCCCAATAAAAGGTTATAAGGAGGTCCTAATAGATGACAGAGAAGGACTAATTGGATATCAGGATCAAAACAAAGGAAAAATAAATAAACGTAATAAAAAAAAAAAAACGTAATTTGAAAAAACATAATTTGAAAAAACATGGATGCGGCCTACTGGAGAGATGGAAATGGGGGGGGGGGTTATGACAGGAAAGGTGCCCAGGAAAAAATCAGGAAGAGGGATAGAGTTATGTGTCCCCCCATATTCCCTAACCAGGCTCCTATCCTCCAAAGCCTACCTACCAATGGAGGTTGGCACCCTAAGACAGAATAACGCAAGACTGGTGCCCCCATTCCGCGACGGCTGTCCCTATTAATGGCCCTAATGAAAAGAGACAGAGGGGGGAAGGAAGAAAAGAGTCAATATATATGTATTTAACTATCCAGAAAGCAGCTGTAAGTCAAAATCTCATTTAAGCCTCCTGGTGTTTGTGTTTTCAGACGGAAAATCCATCTTGTCTCACATTGTAACAGCATTTGGTCCCAATTACCTCCCCTCTTTGGTGCACCAATCCTGTCAATCCCCATGAATTTAAGCCCTCGATTATCACCACCATGTTCCGTGTTGATATGTCTGGCCAGGGGTGTATCCCTATTCAGGGCAATATCTCTCAGATGTTCCCCAACTCGTCTTCTAAATTCGCATATTGTCTTGCCAATGTATTCTAGACCGCATTGGCAAACTGCTCTATAAATAACTCCCTTGGACCTACAGTTTATGAAGTGGTAGATCTCGTATTCCTTCCCCGTCACTCCGCTTTTAAACTTTGGGCCCCCTGCGATTACAGGACATGCTATGCACCCACTGCACTTGTAACATCCCTTTGGTGGTTTTGGGAGCCATGTGTCATTCACCGGCGGGGAGTAGTGACTATGTACAAGTCTATCGCCTACGGACCTACCCTTCTTGAAAGTGATCCTCGGGGAGTCTCCCACCATCTCTCCAATGTCCTCATCCATGTTTAGAATGGACCAATACTTCTGCAATATTGTCCGTACCTTTTGAGCCCCATTATTGTAGGTGGTGATGTATCTGCAAACTGGCCTTTCCTCTTTCGTTGGAGCTGGTACCAATAGACTATTTCTGTTAATGTCTTTCACCTCATTGAAAGCCTTTCTTAGGATCCCCTCCGGGTATCCCCTGGCCAAAAATCGTGTCTTTAACTCATCAGCCTGTGTCTTATACTCTTCGTTCAAGGAACAATTCCGTCTTGCTCGTAGATATTGTCCCTTAGGAATGCCCTTCTTCAGGGACACCGGATGGTGGCTGTCCCATCTCAGAAGGGCATTCGTGGAGGTGGGCTTTCTGTAGGTCTTAGTATCCAGATGTCCATCTGGCATTTTTTGAATATATAGATCCAAGAACAGTAATTTGTCTTTATGATATTCAAAAGTAAAAGACAAACCTAACTGGTTGTTGTTTAGTTTAGAAACGAAGTTTGTCAAGGTTACAGCATCTCCGTTCCAAAACAGTAGCACATCATCTATATATCGGGCCCAAAAGGCTATATTGGCCTGTTCTTCCAAGAATGTGTCCCCAAAAACCTCGGATTCCTCCCACCAGCCCAGGAGCAGATTTGCGTACGCGGGCGCACATGAATTGCCCATAGCGGTGCCCCTGAGCTGGTGGAAGATGGAACCGTTGAATAGAAAAAAGTTCCTGGTAAGACAAAATTCAAGTAGGTCCAAAGTGAACTTATTATGCCCTGAATATTGTTGGCCTCTACTCTTAATGAAATACTCCACTGCCCTTAGACCGTCACAGTGTCTTATTGACGAGTAGAGTGCCTCCACATCGATGCTACAAAGTAGGGCCTCTGGTTCCAGGGTCAGTCCGTCTATTTTTCTCAAAAGGTCCATGGAGTCTCTAGTATATGAATTAAGCGATGTCACATGTGTTTTAAGGATCTCATCAAGGTAAATTCCCACATGGTGACATAGGCTATTAATTCCTGAGACGATGGGTCTCCCCCTAAGAGGTACCAGACCCTTATGGACCTTTGGGAGGCAATAGAACGTTGCCACTACCGGGTACTGTGGGAGTAGGTATTCATAGTCGTTCTTGTCAATTAGGCCATTACTCAACCCTCCATCCAAAATCAATTTAAGCTGTTTTCTATACAATGAGGTAGGATTTGAGGAGATTCTTTCATAGTTTGCCGGATCATCAAGAATCCTTTTACACATATTTACGTAGTCCTCGTGGTTCATGACTACTGTGTTGCCCCCCTTATCTGAGGGCTTGATTATGATCTTGGGGTCCTTCTCTAGGCCCTTCAAAGTCTCCATCTCTGATCTGGACAAGTTGTACTTCCTTCCCATTGGTTCGTTTTCCAACTTCTCCAGATCTCTGGTCACCAGCTCCTCAAAAATGTCAATTGCAGAACGATCACCCTGTATTGGGGGCATTTTTTTACTTTTGTTTTTTAAAAACGTAAACGGGCCCCTCCCCGTATTCTCCGGGGTTGAATCTGCCAAGTCATACAAGAACCTAACATCTGCTAACAAAGCATCGGGTATATCCATGTCCCTACACGTCCTCTTATCCTCTCTCACGAAAAACTTCTTCCACTTAAGCCTTCTTGTGAAGAGATGTAAGTCTTTCACACTTTCAAATGCTTGGAAGTTAGATGTGGGTATGAAATTGAGGCCTTTATTCAAGACCCCAACCTCTAAATCACTGAGATTCCTTGATGAGAGGTTAATAACTTGTGGGGCCAGGGGTTGTGTTAATTCCCGTTGGGGTTGGGCCGATTCCTCAGGAAGTATTCTCGGTCTAAAAAACGAGCCCCTCCTGACCTATCGCTAGTCCGCCCCCTTTGGTTCCCCCTTCCCCTATGTTTACCTTTGGTATTTCTTGGACGTGTATCAGAATCAGATAAATCTGTGTCTGTGGACGAAATATCTGTTTCAAATGTCCTGTTTGCTTGTCTATTCTGTGGGAGTTGGTATGCCTTATTATCTTTAAACTCCTGTAAGTCCCTTACAAAATTTCGGTGCTTCCTCTCCTTTAAGTGGAACTGATATCGTTCCACAGAGTTTTGCAGGACTGTCTCTTTTGATGCAAAATCAGGTTCTGCCGCGAATAGGGATACACCCCTGGCCAGACATATCAACACGGAACATGGTGGTGATAATCGAGGGCTTAAATTCATGGGGATTGACAGGATTGGTGCACCAAAGAGGGGAGGTAATTGGGACCAAATGCTGTTACAATGTGAGACAAGATGGATTTTCCGTCTGAAAACACAAACACCAGGAGGCTTAAATGAGATTTTGACTTACAGCTGCTTTCTGGATAGTTAAATACATATATATTGACTCTTTTCTTCCTTCCCCCCTCTGTCTCTTTTCATTAGGGCCTTTATAGGGCCATTAATAGGGACAGCCGTCGCGGAATGGGGGCGCCAGTCTTGCGTTATTCTGTCTTAGGGTGCCAACCTCCATTGGTAGGTAGGCTTTGGAGGATAGGAGCCTGGTTAGGGAATATGGGGGGACACATAACTCTATCCCTCTTCCTGATTTTTTCCTGGGCACCTTTCCTGTCATAACCCCCCCCCCCCCCCCTATTTCCATCTCTCCAGTAGGCCGCATCCATGTTTTTTCAAATTATGTTTTTTCAAATTACGTTTTTTCAAATTACGTTTTTTCAAATTACGTTTTTTCAATTACGTTTTTTTTTTTTTATTACGTTTATTTATTTTTCCTTTGTTTTGATCCTGATATCCAATTAGTCCTTCTCTGTCATCTATTAGGACCTCCTTATAACCTTTTCTTGGGACGACCCTGGACAAAGGATAGGGTCTTTTTTCCTTTGCCCTCCGTGATAGGTGTTTTTTCCCCCCCTAGAGGATGTAGTCAGCATGTGTCCATGGTTAGGATCCTCCCTCCCGAGAGGAGGTTACAGTAGGATCTATTTTTTTGAATTTAAAAGTGTCCCAGCATGGAAAAATAGTGCAGCATGCCATGATTGGCATGTGTAGCATCTAGGAAGGGACAATTAAACTTCTCTACACTGTGCTGCAGATGGATTTTTATATAACCTAGCGCAGCGCTATTTCAGGACTCCGGAACGCTAACAGACAGCGGAGTCGCCTGGACCTGAGCTTGCGGTCGGGCGTCGCGCTGCTATAGCAACCGGACAGGGACGCTACACAGGAAGTGAAGCGCACGGCGCAAGGAGACGCCATAACACCGGCAGTACGCTGCCATGGTAACTGGACAGCATGCGTCGCCGGAAATGACGCGTGCGGTCCAAGACTTGCGCTCCACGAGGGCGCACAGGATATGACGCCAAACAACCCGGTCCTAGGTAGCATGGGGCGGGCTATTTAAGTAACAGGAATGCCGCTATACAGCGATCATTGGCATACCCCTAGGTTGAGAATCCCCCACGGAGGTGGAGGGGTTTTACATCGATTTCCCCTGATGAGTTCATAAAACGAAACGCGTAGGGAAAAATGTGCGTGGTATTCTGGGGTTAATTTGCACTCCTGACAGCTTGGATGGGTACATGTGTGGGCAGAATTGTGGATCCCCCCACCCTCCCAAAATGCTGTGGACGTAAGTGATCTGGCCGTTACAAAGATAAGGAAACTGGAGGTGAGATCGTTCCAATTTTTTCTATACACGGTTTACGTCTCTGAGTGATAGAGACAAGATATATGTATCGGTACTGCATTCCCACTAGATTGATGGGATTTCATTGTATGCGGTGAGAGTTATCATTTACATGCTCCTTCGAGGAGGTGTTTGTGTTTTCTTCCCTTTGTAGACTGACACTGAGGCGTCTATGTGGACAGTCTTAGGGATTTTATTATTCGCAGATTCTCTATATATGGGAATTTGTTCTGTGAGTCCTTTCTGTTTGTTTGTACGTGGTTTATTATACCAATTTTAGTATTATACATTAAAAGTTATTTTTTAATTATTAGCCACACCCTACTTTGATAGATATCTTTTTGACTGGTGATATACCGCTGTTTTTGAAAGGCAAACTTTGTCTAAGGAGGAAGATGATGATGAGACACAGTGGCTGATAAGTTAACTTGGTGAGAAGCTAACTTATCACCAAGTCAGGAGGACCAGCTTGCGGCGGTGGAAGATGAGGTGGTGGATAATAACTCAACTGACCCAACGTGGGAATCTGGAAAGCAGAGTGAGGCCAGCAGCACTGAGGGGAGGAATCGAAAGTACAGAAACAACAAGGAAGAAACACTGGGGTGACCAAAGGGACAAGGCAGGCTACTGCTCCACAGAGCACTGACACACTTGAATTTGTCTGTCAAACAATTAGGAGTTCCCCAGTCTGGGACTTTTTTAAAGAGAGCTCTGAAACAAGAAAAATAGTCATTTACAACTTGTGCCAAGCCAAGATCAGCATGGGTCTTACCACTAAGAACCTAATAACCACCATTATGAAAAGGCAAAACTCATCTAATCATCCGATTGAGTGGTCCGAACGCCTGGTTCCACGATTGGTGCCACCAAGTAATACCACTGCTTCTTCCCCTTTACTAGGTGCCTCCCAATCCCCTGTCCATAACACTGGCTCAGATACCTCCTGTCCTGCACCTATCCATGCACATTCTGACTTAATATTGACATGCAATTTCGAATCCTTGTCTTAGCAAAGCATTCAGATGTCCCTAACCCAGGCATTGGAACAAAAGAGAATGTTTGCAGCAATCACCCACAGGCCCAAATGCTAAACGGACACATTTCGAGGCTGCTTGCCATGGAAATGTTACCGTTTTGTTTTGTTGATATGGAGGATTTCTGTTGACTTATGGCGGCAGTCGTCCCTGAGGACTCGGCTGACATTTTTTCTCCTGGTGTGGTATCCCCTTGTACCAGCACATGTCCAGGAACATCACCTGTGATCTTACTAGCGCAATTAGTGGGATTGTCCACTTAATGAATGACAAGTGGATAAGCGCTTGTAGCCCGGGAAACTAAATTTCAGTGACAGCACACTCGGTGAATTTTTTTCAATGCCTTGTCCCACTCTGGCACTGCACATTTGCTACCAACGCCAAGGATTTGTTGGCCCTACTTTTATCAGAGTGTCCTCCACCTCATTCATCAGTTCCTGCATCCTTCCTGTTCCTCCTCATCTTCCATCTCCTATGAGCTATCTCAGAACACGTTATGCACATCAGCTGGAAGTTGAAAGCTCTGCAGCACAGCCTCAGCAAAGCGGTAACAGACTCTGCTGAAGATGATTTGTATAGGAGACAAACCACACACCATAGCAGAGTTACTTAAAGGAATATCAGATGAAACAGATCTGTGGATTTTGCCCCTGAACCTCAAACCAGGCATGATGGTGTGTGATAATGGCTGTGATGACCCAGTAGTTAATTTTATCCGGATGTCTATTTTCAGCAAGCCAGAAGGCATAGACTATTATCTTTATGTTGACTCTACTTGTATATAGTTAAGTAAATAAGGCAGCACACTGCAACGCTAGAACAAACAAACTTGAAATACGAAATTTGAACTGCATTACTGCACTAGAAATATGAAAAATGAGAGCGTTTAGCGCATAAAAATGGCCAATTTTATGTGTACCTTGTAGCTCCTTTACGGCACCTCTCTTTTACCAGGTCCTATGCTTGCCTTACCTCGCTGAGAATAAACTTCTCCATCTGAATGGGTACATGTGAACCCTCTTTCTAGACTAAAATTCTCTCTCTCTATGGAGGGGTATTGGACCTGCTGTAATTAAAACACCTGTAGGCTAGGAGGCAGAGTGCACGATCAGAAGGCTTGAGAATACATTTCAAAAACCTGACCTGCACATCCAAACATAGACTCAGTGTGAACAGGTGCTGAACCTAGAGTCGCCAACTCGTATATAGTTAAGTAAACAAGGCAGCACACTGCAGCGCTAGAACATACAAACTTGAAATACGAAATTTGAACTACATTACTGCACTAGAAATATGAAAAATGAGAGCGTTTAGTGCATAAAAATGGCCAATTTTATGTGTACCTTGTAGCCCCTTTACGGCATCTCTCTTATACCAGATCCTACGCTTGCCTTACCTCGCTGAGAATAAACGTCTCCATCTGAATGGGTACATGTGAAACCTCTTTCTAGAATAAAATTCTCTCTCTCTATGGAGGGGTATTGGACCTGCTGTAATTAAAACACCTGTAGGCTAGGAGGCGGAGTGCACGATCAGAAGGCTAGAGAATACATTTCAAAAACCTGACCTGCACATCCAAACATAGACTCAGTGTGAACAGGTGCTGAACCTAGAGTCGCCAACTCGTATATAGTTAAGTAAATAAGGCAGCACACTGCAGCGCTAGAACATACAAACTTGAAATACGAAATTTTAACTGCATTACTGCACTAGAAATATGAAAAATGAGAGCGTTTAGCGCATAAAAATGGCCAATTTTATGTGTACCTGGTAGCCCCTTTATGGCATCTCTCTTATACCAGGTCCTACGCTTGCCTTACCTCGCTGAGAATAAACGTCTCCATCTGAATGGGTACATGTGAAACCTCTTCCTAGACTAAAATTCTCTCTCTCTATGGAGGGGTATTGGACCTGCTGCAATTAAAACACCTGTAGGCTAGGAGGCGGAGTGCACGATCAGAAGGCTAGAGAATACATTTCAAAAACCTGACCTACACATCCAAACATAGACTCAGTGTGAACAGGTGCTGAACCTAGAGTCGTCAACTCGTATATAGTTAAGTAAATAAGGCAGCACACTGCAGCGCTAGAACATACAAACTTGAAATACAAAATTTGAACTGCATTACTGCACTAGAAATATGAAAAATGAGAGCGTTTAGCGCATGAAAATGGCCAATTTTATGTGTACCTGGTAGCCCCTTTATGGCATCTCTCTTATACCAGGTCCTACGCTTGCCTTACCTCGCTGAGAATAAACGTCTCCAACTGAATGGGTACATGTGAAACCTCTTCCTAGACTAAAATTCTCTCTCTCTATGGAGGGGTATTGGACCTGCTGTAATTAAAACCCCTGTAGGCTAGGAGGCGGAGTGCACGATCAGAAGGCTAGAGAATACATTTCAAAAGCCTGACCTGTACATCCAAACATAGACTCAGTGTGAACAGGTGCTGAACCTAGAGTTGCCAACTCGTATATAGTTAAGTAAACAAGGCAGCACACTGCAGCGCTAGAACATACAAACTTGAAATACGAAATTTTAACTGCATTACTGCACTAGAGATATGAAAAATGAGAGCGTTTAGCGCATAAAAATGGCCAATTTTATGTGTACCTGGTAGCCCCTTTATGGCGTCTCTCTTATACCAGGTCCTACGCTTGCCTTACCTCGCTGAGAATAAACGTCTCCATCTGAATGGGTACATGTGAAACCTCTTCCTAGACTAAAATTCTCTCTCTCTATGGAGGGGTATTGGACCTGCTGCAATTAAAACACCTGTAGGCTAGGAGGCGGAGTGCACGATCAGAAGGCTAGAGAATACATTTTAAAAACCTGACCTACACATCCAAACATAGACTCAGTGTGAACAGGTGCTGAACCTAGAGTCGCCAACTCGTATATAGTTAAGTAAATAAGGCAGCACACTGCAGCGCTAGAGCATACAAACTTGAAATATGAAATTTGAGCTGCATTACTGCACTAGAAATATGAAAAATGAGAGCGTTTAGCGCATAAAATTGGCCAATTTTATGTGTACCTGGTAGCCCCTTTACGGCATCTCTTATACCAGGTCCTACGCTTGCCTTACCTCGCTGAGAATAAACGTCTCCATCTGAATGGGTACATGTGAAACCTCTTCTTAGACTAAAATTCTCTCTCTATGGAGGGGTATTGGACCTGCTGTAATTAAAACACCTGTAGGCTAGGAGGCTGAGTGCACGATCAGAAGGCTAGAGAATCCATTTCAAAAACCTGACCTGCACATCCAAACATAGACTCAGTGTGAACAGGTGCTGAATCTAGAGTCGCCAACTCGTATATAGTTAAGTAAATAAGGCAGCACACTGCAGCGCTAGAACATACAAACTTGAAATACGAAATTTTAACTGCATTACTGCACTAGAAATATGAAAAATGAGAGCGTTTAGCGCATAAAAATGGCCAATTTTATGTGTACCTGGTAGCCCCTTTACGGCATCTCTCTTATACCACGTCCTACGCTTGCCTTACCTCGCTGAGAATAAACGTCTCCATCTGAATGGGTACATGTGAAACCTCTTCCTAGACTAAATCTCTCTCTCTCTATGGAGGGGTATTGGACCTGCTGTAATTACAACCCCTGTAGGCTAGGAGGCGGAGTGCACGATCAGAAGGCTAGAGAATACATTTCAAAAACCTGACCTGCACATCCAAACATAGACTCAGTATGAACAGGTGCTGAACCTAGAGTCGCCAACTCGTATATAGTTAAGTAAATAAGGCAGCACACTGCAGCACTAGAACATACAAACTTGAAATACGAAATTTGAACTGCATTACTGCACTAGAAATATGAAAAATGAGAGCGTTTAGCACATAAAAATGGCCAATTTTATGTGTACCTGGTAGCCCCTTTACGGCCTCTCTCTTATACCAGGTCAAAAATTCTGTTGTAAAAAAAATCATAGTAATAAGCAAGTGCTAGTCCGAAGATGGAAAAAACAGGGTATT
This sequence comes from Ranitomeya imitator, assembly GCF_032444005.1. Lineage (NCBI taxonomy): Eukaryota > Metazoa > Chordata > Amphibia > Anura > Dendrobatidae > Ranitomeya > Ranitomeya imitator. The sequence continues at coordinate 384,641,636 of NC_091284.1, forward strand.
TAGTTGATACTTTTTTTGCAAAAAAATGTATACTAAGCTGCTCCACCAATCGTCAAGGTATACCCTTATAGAGCAGTCCTATCTATATATATAATTGTCTAAGGGTTTTTCCGTCTGTCTGTCTTTCTGTCTGTCTGTCTGTCCTGGAAATCCCGCGTCTCTGATTGGTCGAGGCCATCGTCACCATGGCAACCATTATGACATCATCATCACCATGGCAACCGTTATGACATCATCATCGCCATGGCAACCATTATGACATCATCAGCACCATGGCAACCATTGTGAGATCATCATCGCCATGACAACCATTATGACATCATCATCGCCATGGCAACCATTATGACACAATCATCAAATGCAACCATTATGACATCGTCGCCATGGCAACCTATTATGACACCATCGCCATGGCAACCATTATGACATCATCACCATGGCAACCAATATGACATCATCATCACCATGGCAACCATTATGACATCATCATCACCATGGCAACCATTATGACATCATCATCACCATGGCAAGCTTTATGACATCATCAACATGGCAACCATTATGACATCATCATCGCCATGGCACCCATTATGACATCATCACAATTGCAACCATAATGACATCATCGCCATGGCAACCATTATGACATCATCGCCATCGCAACCATTATGACATCATTATCACCATGGCAACCATTATGCCATCATCACCATGGCAACCTTTATGACATCATCATCACCATGGCAACCATTATAACATCATCGCCATGGCAACCATTATGACATAACTGTCACCATTGCAACCTATTATGACATCATCAACGCCTTGGCAACCATTATGACATCATCATCGCCATGGCAACCATTATGACATCATCATCACCATGGCAACCATTATGACATCATCATCACCATGGCAACCTATTTAGACATCTTCATCGCCTTGGCAACCTTTATGACATAACCGCTACCATTGCAACCGTCAAGATGGCAACTATTATGACATCATCATCGCCATGGCAACAACTTTGACATAATCATCGCCATGGCAACCATTATGACACCATCGCCTGGCAGCCTCGACCAATCAGCAACAGGCACAGCGACGATGATGTCATAAAGGACGTAGAAATCCCACGTTTCTGATTCAGCGACGGGCACAGTATCGACGTAGATGTCATAATGGTTGCCATGGCGATGATGATGTCATAAAGGTTGCCTCGACCAATCAGCGACGGGCACAGTGTGCCGCGAATTCTGGAATCATCATTGTTCATATACTATGGGGACATGCATATTCTAGAATACCCGATACGTTAGAATCGGGCCACAAAACTAAGGGTTTTTCCGTCTGTCTGTCTTTGTCTGTCTGTCTGTCTGTCCTGGAAATCCCACGTCTCTGATTGGTCGAGGCCATCGTCACCATGGCAACCGTTATGACATCATCATCGCCATGGCAACCATTATGACATCATCAGCACCATGGCAACCATTGTGAGATCATCATCGCCATGACAACCATTATGACATCATCATCGCCATGGCAACCATTATGACACAATCATAAAATGCAACCATTATGACATCGTCGCCATGGCAACCTATTATGACACAATCGCCATGGCAACCATTATGACATCATCACTATGGAAACCAATATGACATCATCATCACCATGGCAACCATTATGACATCATCATCACCATGGCAACCATTATGACATCATCATCACCATGGCAACCTTTATGACATCATCAACATGGCAACCATTATGACATCATCATCACTATGGCAACCATTATGACATCATTATCACCATGGCAACCATTATGCCATCATCACCATGGCAACCTTTATGACATCATCATCACCATGGCAACCATTATAACATCATCGCCATGGCAACCATTATGACATTATCGACATGGCAACCATCTATATAATTGTCTAAGGGTTTTTCCGTCTGTCTGTCTTTCTGTCTGTCTGTCTGTCTGTCCTGGAAATCCCACGTCTCTGATTGGACGAGGCCATCGTCACCATGGCAACCATTATGACATCATCATCACCATGGCAACCATTGTGAGATCATCATCGCCATGACAACCATTATGACATCATCATCAAATGCAACCATTATGACATTGTCGCCATGGCAACCTATTATGACATCATCACCATGGCAACCAATATGACATCATCATCCCCATGGCAACCATTATGACATCATCATCACCATGGCAACCATTATGACATCATCATCACCATGGCAAGCTTTATGACATCATCAACATGGCAACCATTATGACATCATCATCGCCATGGCACCCATTATGACATCATCACAATTGCAACCATAATGACATCATCGCCATGGCAACCATTATGACATCATCGCCATGGCAACCATTATGATATTATCGACATGGCAACCATCTATATATATAATTGTCTAAGGGTTTTTCCGTCTGTCTGTCTTTCTCTCTGTCTGTCTGTCCTGGAAATCCCACGTCTCTGATTGGTCAAGGCCATCGTCACCATGGCAACCATTATGACATCATCATCACCATGGCAACCGTTATGACATCATCATCGCCATGGCAACCATTATGACATCATCAGCACCATGGCAACCATTGTGAGATCATCATCGCCATGACAACCATTATGACATCATCATCGCCATGGCAAACCATTATGACACAATCATCAAATGCAACCATTATGACATCGTCGCCATGGCAACCTATTATGACACCATCGCCATGGCAACCATTATGACATAATCACCATGGCAACCAATATGACATCATCTTCACCATGGCAACCATTATGACATCATCATCAACATGGCAACCATTATGACATCATCGCCATGGCACCCATTATGACATCATCACAATTGCAACCATAATGACATCATCGCCATGGCAACCATTATGACATCATCGCCATCGCAACCATTATGACATCATCATCACTATGGCAACCATTATGACATCATTATCACCATGGCAACCATTATGCCATTATCACCATGGCAACCTTTATGACATCATCATCACCATGGCAACCATTATAACATCATCGCCATGGCAACCATTATGACATTATCGACATGGCAACCATCTATATATATAATTGCCTAAGGGTTTTTCCGTCTGTCTGTTTGTCTGTCTGTTCTGGAAATCCAGCGTCTCTGATTGGTCGAGGCCTGGCGCCTGGCCTGGGCACAGTATCGACGTAGATGTCATAATGGTTGCCATGGCGACGATGATGTCATAAAGGTTGCCTCGACCAATCAGCGACGGGCACAGTCTGCCGCGAATTCTGGAATCATCATTGTCCATATACTACGGGGACATGCATATTCTAGAATACCCGATGCGTTCGAATCGGGCCACAGTCTAGTCTATATATATAATTGTCTAAGGGTTTTTCCGTCTGTCTGTCTGTGTTTCTGTCTGTCTGTCTGTCCTGGAAATCCCGTGTCTCTGATTGGTCGAGGCTGCCAGGCCTCGACCAATCAGCGATGGGCACAGCGACGATGATGTCATAAAGGACGTAGAAATCCCACGTTTCTGATTCAGCGACGGGCACAGTATCGACGTAGAGGTCATAATGGTTGCCATGGCGACGATGATGTCATAAAGGTTGCCTCGACCAATCAGCGACGGGCACAGTCTGCCGCAAACTCTGGAATCATCATTGTCCATATATTACAGGGACATGTATATTCTAGAATACCCGATGCGTTAGAATCGGGCCACAATCTAGTCTAATGTATATAATCCCTATCTGATGTATTAAAAACCTGATCCACAGCTTTAAAGCTGGAACAGCTTTAATGCAAATGACCCACAGAGGAGTGATGGACTCCCCAGTCTTGTAGAAACAAGAGAACTCAGACTAGCACTTGCTTATTACTATGATTTTTTTTTTACAACAGAGTATTTTTGACTAGGGTTGAGCGACCTTGACCTTTTTAGAGTCGAGCCGTGTTTCGCGAAACCCGACTATCTTAGAAGTCGAGTCGAGTGGAATCGGCCGATTATCGCGAAAAGTCGGGTATCGCCCGAAACACGAAACCCAATGCAAGTCAATGGGGGAGCATCGTCGGCAGTGAGTGGAGGCCAGGAAAACACCTACACTGCCCATTTTAATGGCAAAAACATCCATTCTTTTTACTGAAGCTTGTCAATCGTAATTTAGCTTATAATAATTGGAAGGCATTTGAAATTGGGGGTCATTTGGCTAAAGTTGTGGGGGGTAGGGCTGGTTCAAGTAATTAGTTGGCCCAGGAAATCTGGAACGCGTCACGGCAGTGGAGCAGGGAGAGGAAAGTATTTCAACTTTGCAAGTGCTGTGATCCTGAGCAAGCAGGGGGGGGGCCACTCGTTGGCACTGGCACTGGCACAGGGCCCCTCAAAGTACAGCGGTGTGTTTGCACGGCGGGGGCGCCTCCCACCGGCAGCAACACTTTTGCGTACTATGAGAGGCCCTGTGCCAGTGACGTCGCCAACTAGTATTCCTCTCCCCACCTAATGAAGGAACCTGCACTTTCATCTGCACCTTCCTCTTTGTCCCCGTGTAAGGTGGTATGGTATGCGGGAAGAGGAACCTGACTTTCAGCAGGGTCACAATCTTGCTGTGTAGCGTGCACGGGGAATTTAGCGTTATGGGTAGAGTTGAGCGACCTTGACCTTTTTAGAGTCGAGCCGGGTTTCGCGAAACCCGACTATCTCAAAAGTCGGGTTGAGTGAAATCGGCCGATTTTGACGTAAAGTCGGGATCGACCGAAACACGAAACCCAATGCAAGTCAATGGGGCAGCATAGTCGGCAGTGAGTGGGGGCCAGGAAAACACCTAGAGTGCCCATTTTAATGTCAAAACCATCCATTCTTCTTAATGAAGCTTGTCAAGCGTAATTTTCCTTATAATAATTGGAAGGCATTTGAAATTGGGGGTCATTTGGCTAAAGTTGTGGTGGGTAGGGCTGGTTCAAGTAATTAGTGGGCCCAGGAAATCTGGACCACGTCACGGCAGTGGAGCAGGGAGAGGTAAGTATTTCAACTTTGCAAGTGCTGTGAACCTGAGCAAGCAGGGGGGGCCCACTCGTTGGCATTGGCACTGGCACAGGGCCCCTCAAAGTACAGCGGTGTGTTTGTACGGCGGGGGCGCCTCCCACCGGCAGCAACACTTTTGCGTACTATGAGAGGCCCTGTGCCAGTGACGTCGCCAACTAGTATTCCTCCCCCCACCTGATGAAGGAACCTGCACTTTCATCTGCACCTTCCTCTTTGTCCCCGTGTAAGGTGGTATGGTATGCGGGAAGAGCAACCTGACTTTCAGCAGGGTCACAATGTTGTTGTGTAGCGTGCACGAGGAATGTTGCGTTATGGGTCAATGTACCAGCAGACTCATCTATCACTGGCTGGGCAATGGGCAGGATGAGGAGGAAACACAGATATAGGCCCAAAGAATAAAGTTGGCTAAATGCAGTTCAAAATTGGTAACACAGGAATAACCAGGGGGCATTGCAGTGGAGGACAACTGGAATGAGAGGCTGACACAGAGAGTAGGCCCAAATCAGTAAGTAGTCGAAATGCAGTTCAAAATTGGCAACCGTAGTAAACAGGCGGCACAGCTTTGTTCAGTGGAGGAGAACAGCAAGGAGTGGCAGACACCGATAGTAGGCCCCAACGCAACTAGTAGGCCAAATGCAGTCTAACATTAACAACTACTTAACGAGCGCCTGAAAACGGAATTTCAGGACAGGAAACCAGGGGAACAGCAAGGAGCGGCAGACACTGTTAGTAGGCCCCAAACCAACTAGTACGCCAAATGCAGTTGTTCCATTTAACCACAATTTAACGAGAGCCTGAAGATAGAAGCTCAGGAAAGGCAACCTGGAGAACACCTTGGAGTGGAACACACCATCTCTCTCCACCCCATACCCATTTTGTAGGCCTAATGCAGTGTAGTTTTCTACAACTACTAAACGAGAGCATTAAGATCAAAGCTCTGGAAAGGCAACCTGGAGAACACCTTGGAGTGTAACACACCATCTCTCTCCACCCCATAGCCAATTTGGAGGCCTAATGCAGTGTAGTTTCCAACAACTACTAAACGAGAGCATTAAGATCAAAGCTCTGGAAAGGCAACCTGGAGAACACCTTGGAGTGTAACACACCATCTCTCTCCACCCGATACCCATTTTGTAGGCCTAATGCAGTGTAGTTTTCTACAACTACTGAACGAGAGTCGGAAGACCGAAGCAATGGCAAGGAAACCTGGGGAACACCTTGGAGTGTAACACACCATCTCTCTCCACCCGATACCCATTTTGTAGGCCTAATGCAGTGTAGTTTTCTACAACTACTAAACGAGAGTCGGAAGACCAAAGCAATGGCAAGGAAACCTGGGGAACACCTTGGAGTGTAACACACCATCTCTCTCAACCCGATACCCATTTTGTAGGCCTAATGCAGTGTAGTTTTCTACAACTACTAAACGAGAGTCTGAAGACCGAAGCAATGGCAAGGAAACCTGGGGAACACCTTGGAGTGTAACACACCATCTCTCTCCACCCGATACCCATTTTGTAGGCCTAATGCAGTGTAGTTTTCTACAACTACTAAACGAGAGTCGGAAGACCGAAGCAATGGCAAGGAAACCTGGGGAACACCTTGGAGTGTAACACACCATCTCTCTCCACCCGATACCCATTTTGTAGGCCTAATGCAGTGTAGTTTTCTACAACTGCTAAACGAGAGTCGGAAGATCGAAGCAATGGCAAGGAAACCTGGAGAACACCTTGGAGTGTAACACACCATCTCTCTCCACCCCATAGCCAATTTGGGGGCCTAATGCAGTGTAGTTTCCAACAACTACTAAACGAGAGCATTAAGATCGAAGCTCTGGAAAGGCAACCTGGAGAACACCTTGGAGTGTAACACACCATCTCTCTCCACCCGATACCCATTTTGTAGGCCTAATGCAGTGTAGTTTTCTACAACTACTAAACGAGAGTCGGAAGACCGAAGCAATGGCAAGGAAACCTGGGGAACACCTTGGAGTGTAACACACCATCTCTCTCCACCCGATACCCATTTTGTAGGCCTAATGCAGTGTAGTTTTCTACAACTACTAAACGAGAGTCTGAAGACCGAAGCAATGGCAAGGAAACCTGGGGAACACCTTGGAGTGTAACACACCATCTCTCTCCACCCGATACCCATTTTGTAGGCCTAATGCAGTGTAGTTTTCTACAACTACTAAACGAGAGTCGGAAGATCGAAGCAATGGCGAGGAAACCTGGAGAACACCTTGGAGTGTAACACACCATCTCTCTCCACCCGATACCCATTTTGTAGGCCTAATGCAGTGTAGTTTTCTACAACTACTAAACGAGAGTCTGAAGACCGAAGCAATGGCAAGGAAACCTGGGGAACACCTTGGAGTGTAACACACCATCTCTCTCCACCCGATACCCATTTTGTAGGCCTAATGCAGTGTAGTTTTCTACAACTACTAAACGAGAGTCTGAAGACCGAAGCAATGGCAAGGAAACCTGGGGAACACCTTGGAGTGTAACACACCATCTCTCTCCACCCGATACCCATTTTGTAGGCCTAATGCAGTGTAGTTTTCTACAACTACTAAACGAGAGTCGGAAGACCGAAGCAATGGCAAGGAAACCTGGGGAACACCTTGGAGTAACACACCATCTCTCTCCACCCGATACCCATTTTGTAGGCCTAATGCAGTGTAGTTTTCTACAACTACTAAACGAGAGTCGGAAGACCGAAGCAATGGCAAGGAAACCTGGGGAACACCTTGGAGTGTAACACACCATCTCTCTCCACCCGATACCCATTTTGTAGGCCTAATGCAGTGTAGTTTTCTACAACTGCTAAACGAGAGTCGGAAGATCGAAGCAATGGCAAGGAAACCTGGAGAACACCTTGGAGTGTAACACACCATCTCTCTCCACCCCAAAGCCAATTTGGGGGCCTAATGCAGTGTAGTTTCCAACAACTACTAAACGAGAGCATTAAGATCGAAGCTCTGGAAAGGCAACCTGGAGAACACCTTGGAGTGTAACACACCATCTCTCTCCACCCGATACCCATTTTGTAGGCCTAATGCAGTGTAGTTTTCTACAACTACTAAACGAGAGTCGGAAGACCGAAGCAATGGCAAGGAAACCTGGGGAACACCTTGGAGTGTAACACACCATCTCTCTCCACCCGATACCCATTTTGTAGGCCTAATGCAGTGTAGTTTTCTACAACTAGTAAACGAGAGTCTGAAGACCGAAGCAATGGCAAGGAAACCTGGGGAACACCTTGGAGTGTAACACACCATCTCTCTCCACCCGATACCCATTTTGTAGGCCTAATGCAGTGTAGTTTTCTATAACTACTAAACGAGAGTCGGAAGATCGAAGCAATGGCGAGGAAACCTGGAGAACACCTTGGAGTGTAACACACCATCTCTCTCCACCCGATACCCATTTTGTAGGCCTAATGCAGTGTAGTTTTCTACAACTACTAAACGAGAGTCTGAAGACCGAAGCAATGGCAAGGAAACCTGGGGAACACCTTGGAGTGTAACACACCATCTCTCTCCACCCGATACCCATTTTGTAGGCCTAATGCAGTGTAGTTTTCTACAACTACTAAACGAGAGTCTGAAGACCGAAGCAATGGCAAGGAAACCTGGGGAACACCTTGGAGTGTAACACACCATCTCTCTCCACCCGATACCCATTTTGTAGGCCTAATGCAGTGTAGTTTTCTACAACTACTAAACGAGAGTCGGAAGACCGAAGCAATGGCAAGGAAACCTGGGGAACACCTTGGAGTGTAACACACCATCTCTCTCCACCCGATACCCATTTTGTAGGCCTAATGCAGTGTAGTTTTCTACAACTACTAAACGAGAGTCGGAAGACCGAAGCAATGGCAAGGAAACCTGGGGAACACCTTGGAGTGTAACACACCATCTCTCTCCACCCGATACCCATTTTGTAGGCCTAATGCAGTGTAGTTTTCTACAACTACTAAACGAGAGTCGGAAGACCGAAGCAATGGCAAGGAAACCTGGGGAACACCTTGGAGTGTAACACACCATCTCTCTCTCCACCCGATACCCATTTTGTAGGCCTAATGCAATGTAGTTTTCTACAACTACTAAACGAGAGTCGGAAGACCGAAGCAATGGCAAGGAAACCTGGGGAACACCTTGGAGTGTAACACACCATCTCTCTCCACCCGATACCCATTTTGTAGGCCTAATGCAGTGTAGTTTTGTACAACTACTAAACGAGAGTCGGAAGACCGAAGCAATGGCAAGGAAACCTGGGGAACACCTTGGAGTGTAACACACCATCTCTCTCCACCCGATACCCATTTTGTAGGCCTAATGCAGTGTAGTTTTCTACAACTACTAAACGAGAGTCGGAAGACCGAAGCAATGGCAAGGAAACCTGGGGAACACCTTGGAGTGTAACACACCATCTCTCTCTCCACCCGATACCCATTTTGTAGGCCTAATGCAATGTAGTTTTCTACAACTACTAAACGAGAGTCGGAAGACCGAAGCAATGGCAAGGAAACCTGGGGAACACCTTGGAGTGTAACACACCATCTCTCTCCACCCGATACCCATTTTGTAGGCCTAATGCAGTGTAGTTTTGTACAACTACTAAACGAGAGTCGGAAGACCGAAGCAATGGCAAGGAAACCTGGGGAACACCTTGGAGTGTAACACACCATCTCTCTCCACCCGATACCCATTTTGTAGGCCTAATGCAGTGTAGTTTTCTACAACTACTAAACGAGAGTCGGAAGACCGAAGCAATGGCAAGGAAACCTGGGGAACACCTTGGAGTGTAACACACCATCTCTCTCCACCCGATACCCATTTTGTAGGCCTAATGCAGTGTAGTTTTCTACAACTACTAAACGAGAGTCGGAAGACCGAAGCAATGGCAAGGAAACCTGGGGAACACCTTGGAGTGTAACACACCATCTCTCTCCACCCGATACCCATTTTGTAGGCCTAATGCAGTGTAGTTTTCTACAACTACTAAACGAGAGTCGGAAGACCGAAGCAATGGCAAGGAAACCTGGGGAACACCTTGGAGTGTAACACACCATCTCTCTCCACCCCATACCCAATTTGTAGGCCTAATGCAGCCTACTTTCCGACAACTACTAAACGAGAGCATGAAGATCGAAGCTCAGGAAAGGCAACCTGGGGAACACCTTGGAGTGTAACACACCCTCTATCTACATCACGGAAGGGCTGATTCTTAGGAAGGAAGGCTGTCGGAAAGAAGCAGGGCGCGTCCGAGGGTGATTATATTCTTATTAGGTATATACTCACCCTCGGACGCGCCCTGCTTCTTTATTTGTAATGAATGTTTATTTGAAATGTGGTTTTGACTTACTCTATTTTTTTGGTAAATAATGATTTTATTATTTTCATTGTTTTGCATCTTCTTGGCAATAATATAAAGAAGACGCGACAGGACAGGACAGTGGATGCCATATCTGTGTTTTAAATTGAAAAAAACTTTCAGTTAACTACTTGCAGGAGAAAGTTATTGTAGCTGGTGGCCATTTTTAGTACTGTACCAGATTTTTGTTGTATGTGTTTGTTTTTAATGTTAAAATGTCTGCATTTGATATCTCTCCAGTATTTTCTTTTTTATAAGCAAAATACTTATTTTTATATTTTCTGATGTTGGTTCAAGGGGTACACGGGCAGCAGTAGACAGGTCAGTGGAGGCCTAGTGGAAGGAGGGACCGCAGACAGGCTTCGAAGGCCTAACATAATAAATTGGGCTGGCTGTAGGCAATTTAAAATTTGTTCCAAGGGAACACGGGCAGCAGTGGCCTGGTCTGTGTAGTAGTAGTGGAAAGAACGGGCCGCAGACAGGCTTCGAAAGCCTAACATAACAAAAATTGGGATGTAGGCAATTTACAATTGGTTCCAGGGGAACACGGACAGCAGTAGACAGGTCAGTGGAGGCCTAGTGGAAGGAGGGACCGCAGACAGGCTTCAAAGGCCTAACATAATAAATTGGGCTGGCTGTAGGCAATTTAAAATTTGTTCCAAGGGAACACGGGCAGCAGTGGCCTGGTCTGTGTAGTAGTAGTGGAAAGAACGGGCCGCAGACAGGCTTCGAAAGCCTAACATAACAAAAATTGGGATGTAGGCAATTTACAATTGGTTCCAGGGGAACACGGACAGCAGTAGACAGGTCAGTGGAGGCCTAGTGGAAGGAGGGACCGCAGACAGGCTTCAAAGGCCTAACATAATAAATTGGGCTTGCTGTCGGCAATTTTAAATTGGTTCCAGGGGAACACGAGCGGCAGTAGCCAGGTCAGTCTAGTAGTAGTGGAAAGAACGGGCCGCAGACAGGCTTCGAAGGCCTAACATAACAAAAATTGGGCTGTAGGCAATTTAAAATTGGTTCCAGGGGAACACGGGCAGCAGTAGACAGGTCAGTGGAGGCCTAGTGGAAGGAGGAACCGCAGACAGGCTTCGAAGCCCTAACATAATAAATTGGGCTTGCTGTCGGCAATTTTAAATTGGTTCCAGGGGAACACGGGCGGCAGTAGCCAGGTCAGTGTAGTAGTAGTGGAAAGAACGGGCCGCAGACAGGCTTCGAAGGCCTAACATAACAAAAATTGGGCTGTAGGCAATTTAAAATTGGTTCCAGGGGAACACGGGCAGCAGTAGACAGGTCAGTGGAGGCCTAGTGGAAGGAGTGACCGCAGACAGGCTTCGAAGGCCTAACATAAGAAAAATGTCAATACAATGGTATTGACAGTGCCAGGCATTGAAGGATGTGAGCGCATAGACTAAACATTGGTGGAGCTGTGAGAGAAAATTTTGCAAGTGGTAGAGCACTGTTTGAGCTGGGGGGGGGGGACTGTCTTGTGGCCGGCGGTACAGGCCCAGGGCCCCTCATATTACAACGGTGTGTCTGACGTTGGGTGCGCACCACCACCGCCAGACACTTTATTGCACTATGAGGGACCTAGTGGCAGTGCCGTCGACCAAAAGCGGGCACACCCACCTCCTCAGACAAACAGTACTCTCACGGGTGCTGGCGCCAAGTGGCGATACCACGGCCCCGTGTGGGGACTTTGGCCATTTAGGGAGGTGTTAACATGTCGGATGCTGGACAATCAGGTGCTGCAAATTACGAGATTGGAAAAGTCGTTCAGAATAGTCCACAGGCAAGACCTTTAAATAGGAAAGCTAGGTGTCAGCCGGGCAAGGTGGGGCAAAAGATTTCGAAATCCAGTTGTGGTTCATTTTAATGAAGGTTAGATCATCTACATTTTGGGTAGCCAGACGAGTCCTTTTTTCTGTTAGTATTGAACCTGCAGCACTGAATACTCTTTCTGATAGGACACTAGCTGCCGGGCAAGCAAGCTCCTGCAATGCATATTCTGCCAATTCTGGCCAGGTGTCTAATTTTGATGCCCAGTAATCAAATGGGAATGACGGTTGAGGGAGAACGTCGATAAGGGATGAAAAATAGTTTGTAACCATACTGGACAAATGTTGTCTCCTGTCACTTTGAATTGATGCTGCAGTACCTGTCCTGTCTGCGGTCATAGCAAAATCACTCCACAACCTGGTCAGAAAACCCCTCTGGCCAACGCCACTTCTGATTTCTGCCCCTCTAACACCTCTGGTCTGCTGGCCCCTGCAGCTCGTGTTAGAACGATCACGGGCGCTGTGTGCAGGGAATGCCAGAAGCAAACGGTCAACAAGAGTTGATTGTTTGGTTGCTAATATTAGTTCCAAGTTCTCATGTGGCATTATATTTTGCAATTTGCCTTTATAGCGAGGATCAAGGAGGCAGGCCAACCAGTAATCGTCATCGTTCATCATTTTAGTAATGCGTGTGTCCCTTTTGAGGATACGTAAGGCATAATCCGCCATGTGGCCCAAAGTTCCAGTTCTCAAATCTGTGGTTGTGCTTGGTTGAGGGGCAGTTTCAGGCAAATCCACGTCACTTGTGTCCCTCCAAAAACCAGAACCCGGCCTTGCCGTGCCAACAATTTCCACTGGCCCCGGAAAAGCTTCCTCATTAAAAATATAATCATCCCCATCATCCTCCTCGTCCTCCTGCTCCTGTTCGCCCGCTACCTCGTCCTGTACACTGCCCTGGCCAGACAATGGCTGACTGTCATCAAGGCTTTCCTCTTCCTCAGCTGCAGACGCCTGATCCTTTATGTGCGTCAAACTTTGCATCAGCAGACGCATTAGGGGGATGCTTATGCTTATTATGGCATTGTCTGCACTAACCAGCCGTGTGCATTCCTCAAAACACTGAAGGACTTGACACATGTCTTGAATCTTCGACCACTGCACACCTGACAACTCCATGTCTGCCATCCTACTGCCTGCCCGTGTATGTGTATCCTCCCACAAAAACATAACAGCCCGCCTCTGTTCACACAGTCTCTGAAGCATGTGCAGTGTTGAGTTCCACCTTGTTGCAACGTCTATGATTAGGCGATGCTGGGGAAGGTTCAAAGAACGCTGATAGGTCTGCATACGGCTGGAGTGTACGGGCGAATGGCGGATATGTGAGCAAAGTCCACGCACTTTGAGGAGCAGGTCGGATAACCCCGGATAACTTTTCAGGAAGCACTGCACCACCAGGTTTAAGGTGTGAGCCAGGCAAGGAATGTGTTTCAGTTGGGAAAGGGAGATGGCAGCCATGAAATTCCTTCCGTTATCACTCACTACCTTGCCTGCCTCAAGATCTACAGTGCCCAGCCACGACTGCGTTTCTTTCTGCAAGAACTCGGACAGAACTTCAGCGGTGTGTCTGTTGTCACCCAAACACTTCATAGCCAATACAGCCTGCTGACGTTTGCCAGTAGCTGCCCCAGGACGAGGAGGAGGAGGAGGGGGTGCGAACGGCTACAGCCAACTGTTTCCTAGACCGTGGGCTAGGCAGAACTGTCCCAAAATTGCTGTCCCCTGTGGACCCTGCATCCACAACATTCACCCAGTGTGCCGTGATGGACACGTAACGTCCTTGGCCATGCCAATTGGTCCATGCATCTGTTGTCAGGTGCACCTTTGTGCTCACAGATTGCCTGAGTGCATGGACGATGCGCTCTTTAACATGCTGGTGGAGGGCTGGGATGGCTTTTCTGGAAAAAAGTGTCGACTGGGTAGCTCGTAGCGTGGTACAGCGCAGTCCATCAGGGCTTTGAAAGCTTCGCTTTCAACTAACCGGTAGGGCATCATCTCTAACGAAATTAGTCTAGCTATGTGGGCGTTCAAACCCTTTGTACGCGGATGCGAGGCTAAGTACTTCCTTTTTCTAACCATAGACTCATGTAGGGTGAGCTGGACTGGAGAGCTGGAGATCGTGGAACTAGCGGGGGTGCCGGTGGACATGGCAGACTGAGAGACGGTGGGAGATGGTATTGTTGCCGCCGGTGCCCTAGATGCAGTGTTTCCTACTACGAAACTGGTGATTCCCTGACCCTGACTGCTTTGGCCTGGCAAAGAAACCTGCACAGATACTGCAGGTGGTGCGGAAAATGGTGGCCCTACACTGCCGGAAGGGATGTTGCGTTGATGACTAGCTTCATTGGCCGAGGGTGCTACAACCTTAAGGGACGTTTGGTAGTTAGTCCAAGCTTGCAAATGCATGGTGCTTAAATGTCTATGCATGCAACTTGTATTGAGACTTTTCAGATTCTGCCCTCTGCTTAAGGTAGTTGAACATTTTTGACAGATGACTTTGCGCTGATCAATTGGATGTTGTTTAAAAAAATGCCAGACTGCACTCTTTCTAGCATCGGATACCTTTTCAGGCATTGCAGACTGAGCTTTAACCGGATGGCCACGCTGTCCTCCAACAGGTTTTGGCTTTGCCACGCGTTTTGGGCAAGATACGGGCCCGGCAGATGGAACCTGTTGCGATGTTGATGCCTGCTGCGGCCCCTCCTCCTCCGCTTCAGAACTGATGCCGCCTGCACCCTGTTCCCCCAATGGCTGCCAATCGGGGTCAACAACTGGGTCATCTATTACCTCTTCTTGTAGCTCGTGTGCAACTTCGTCTGTGTCATCGTGTCGGTCGGTGGTATAGCGTTCGTGATGGGGCAACATAGTCTCATCAGGGTCTGATTCTTGATCATTACCCTGCGAGGGCAATGATGTGGTCTGAGTCAAAGGACCAGCATAGTAGTCTGGCTGTGGCTGTGCATCAGTGCACTCCATGTCAGATTCAACTTGTAATGGGCATGGACTGTTAACTGCTTCACTTTCTAAGCCAGGGACGGTATGTGTAAAGAGCTCCATGGAGTAACCCGTTGTGTCGCCTGCTGCATTCTTCTCTGTTGTTGTTTTTGCTGAAGAGGACAAGGAAGCGACTTGTCCCTGACCATGAACATCCACTAACGACGCGCTGCTTTTACATTTACCAGTTTCACGAGAGGAGGCAAAAGAGCTAGAGGCTGAGTCAGCAAGATAAGCCAAAACTTGCTCTTGCTGCTCCGGCTTTAAAAGCGGTTTTCCTACTCCCAGAAAAGGGAGCGTTCGAGGCCTTGTGTAGCCAGACGACGAACCTGGCTCCACAGCTCCAGACTTAGGTGCAATATTTTTTTTCCCACGACCACCTGATGCTCCACCACTACCCTCATTACCAGCTGACAATGAACGCCCCCGGCCACGACCTCTTCCACCAGACTTCCTCATTGTTTTAAAAACGTAACCAAACTAACGGTATTTGTTGCTGTCTCACAACTTACACGGTGAGCTATAACTTCAGTATGATTTAGCTACCCCTTTACAGGTGGGTGAGACCACAACGAAAATCAGGCACAATGTTACACACTCTGTTTTTGGTGGCAACAAATGAGAGAGATGCCACACACGCAGGACTGTCACTGAAGCACAAATGTAAATATTAATCTCCCACTGTTTTTTTTTTTTTTTCAGGGAGACTTTAGAAACAAAATAAAATAAAATGATTTTTTCAGGAAGAATTTAGAAACCAAATAAAATAAAATGATTTTTTCAGGGAGAATTTAGAAAACAAATAAAACAAAAATAGGCTTTCTATGGCCCACTGAGTCAAGACTGGCACACAAGCAGAAAGGGCAATATTAATCTCCCACTGATTGATTTATTGATTTTTTCAGGTAGAATTTAGAACCCAAATCAACCAAAAAAATAAATAGGCTTTCTATGGCTCACTATCTGAGAGAGAGAGATGACACGCTTAGGACTGGCACACAAGCCCAAAGGCCAATATTAATCTCCCACTGATTGATTTATTGATTTTTTCAGGTAGAATTTAGAACCCAAATAAAGCAAAAAAAAAAATAGGCTTTCTATGGCCCACTGAGTGAGTGATGATGCACACAGGAGTCAGGAGTGGCACACAAGCCCTGAGGCCAATATTTTTCTCCCACTGATTGATGTAGTGATTTTTTCAGGTAGATTTTAGAACCCAAATCAAGCAAAAAAATAAATAGGCTTTCTATGGCCCACTGAGTGAGAGATGGCACAGACAGGGATGGCACTCTAGCAGAAATGCCAATCTTAATCTCCCACAAAAAAAAAAAAAGGAACTGTCCTTCAATTACTATCTCCCTATAGAAAAATAATCCACTGAAACATCAATATATATTTCCAAAGGGCAAATTGCCACATCAATAGACCACTATATAAGTCTCTCAGGACACTCCGACTACCATAAATCCTACACAAGACCACAAAAGGAGTATATGTCCCACTCAGGTGAACATTTAAAAGTACTTTATTAATGAATATGCAATATATAAAAATATAACACATATGTACAAAACAGACATGAAAAAAGGTCCAAACAGAAACTCATGTGAAGAAAGAGCAGCACATCTGAAATATCGGACTGAGAAGGTAAGCGTACCTAATAGGCATATAGTCCAAGATAACCAACATCCATTATAACTCGTAACATCCCATAATAGGGCTAAACACTAAGGGCAACACAACCTCTTTGCATGGATATCAGTGACCTATTCCCCACAAGCTGAAATTCTACCAAACATGGTGTAATAGGGAAATATCCATTGACCCCTATCAAAGGACGCTCATCTTACCCATAATATAATCCGCCAGTGTGCACTCCACAGCAGCCCCAACGCGCGTTTCGCGTGGGCTTCTTCCGGGGGCTGTATGTGTGTGTCATTCCCATGTGCTTATATATCCCTCCCGCAGCTGTTTCCGCTCCTAATCATCCACTCCCCAGCACTTGCGCTCTAAGATGTAATTCACGACCACACGGTCGTAAAGCGATATCCGCGCATGCGTATTGAGATGCCATACGTAACTTAGGTAAGCAGCGTAGTGTCAATACGCCGCTGTCTAGCCGCTCATCCCTGGCGCCTGCGTACTGAAAGAACAGAAATGAGCGATAATCGCGCGTGCGCACAAGGGCACCAGGACGCCCATCAGGCAGCGGCACCATTTGCGTATATCGCTGCCCACCACCCATCACAGCATCCTATGGCGCATGTGCGCCGTGCAGTGCACCCTCCAGGATGCATCACCGCGGGCCGCACACCTGTCAGGATGGGTGAGGGGAAATCCCCATGACGTCATATCACCCACCTGACATTACGGAGGCCCACAGGGATGGATCAGGATGCATCACCGGCAGACATGCGCACATGCTGAAGAGTAAGTATAACAGAAGAAGGGAAAACAACATAGAACAACCAAACCAAAAATAATATTCCCCTTCCAATCAATAAAGAAGGAAACAGAGGAGAAAAAAGAAAATGAAGGAACCATATATACCAAATATTAACGTGAAATTATTACAATATAATAAATACTCATAAAGAAAAACAGTATTTCATGCTTTTAAATATATTAAAAATGACTAGTGAAAAAAGTGAATCATATCTAAGATGTGTTAATACAATGACATAAATATAACTACCCACAATAGAGAGCATAGCTATAATAGTGACACATATACAAAAACATTATTTGAACATCCCAGTATATTAATTTCATCCGAAACCAATTCGTGAATGTCCCACAGATCCAATGTGAAAGAGATTCCAAATTCTTCATAGACCACTTCTCCAACCATCTCTCCGAAGCAGAAAGAGCCGCGCAGACGAATCTCTGCACACGGGAAGTCGACCACAAAATGGTAAGAAATGATGACACAAATAACTACATAAAAAGACAAAAGACACACATAATTAAAAACCAAAACCAAGGAATAGAACTACTAGAAAGGCCACAGGTACAGGAACAGATGTTATAATATTTATACACTACTCCTTAAAGGAATGCCGAAAAACTAAGTTGTTCATTGAGACCCCTTGGGGTCATAGTGCCCAATGTTGTGATCCACCGGCATTCTAATTGGGCAAGCGTCCTCTTTAAATCACCCCCTCTAATCCCACACCTCACTCGGTCAATCCCAATCACTTGAAGATCTTTTGGGTTGGATCCATGACACAATTTAAAATGGCGTGGGATTGTTTTTAGAGTGGTGTAATCCTCAATCTCCACGGCTGCCTGGATATCCCTGACATGCTCACGGGTACGTACCCGGATCTCACGTGATGTTAATCCAACATAACTTAAGTTGCAGGTACATCTGGCCAAATATATCACAAATGTCGTGCTACATGATATATAGTCTGTGATTTTAAAATTTCTCCGGCCATCTGAGGAAGAAAAGGAAACTGCCCTAGTATGGTTCCGACATGCCATGCAATCACCACATGGGTAAAATCCCCACTTACGTTTTCCCGCCCCAAATAGCTCAGGTGTTCTCGCCACATAGTGGCTACGGACTAAGATGTCCTTCAGATTTTTTCCCCTCCTAGCCGTCATGAGGGGTAAGTCCGAAAGGCATCTTGTTAGGCTCGGTTCCGTCATCAAAATGGGCCAATGCCTCTTCAAAATCTCATACATCCTCCCCCATTGATGGTTAAAGGTAGAAATGTAACGTATCCCCGAATTTTCTTGTTTATTCACTTTTCTTGGGTTTAATAAATCACATCTTTTTGATTTCCTGGCACGGGTAAGTCCAGATTTAATATTTCTCCTACTATACCCCCTTGCCAGGAATCTCTCCCCAAGGTCCCGGGATTGTCTCTCAAATGCCTCGTCCGTATTGCAAATCCTCCTCATACGGAGAAATTGTCCAGTCGGAATAGCTCTAATCGTTGAGCTGGTATGGGATGATGATGCATGGAGGAGGGAGTTGACAGACGTCTCCTTTCTATATACATCGGTGTTGATGGATCCATCCTCCTGGACCAGCAAACAAATGTCTAAAAAGGAGATTTTTTTCTGATCAAAAGTATATGTGAGTCTGATGTTGAGACCATTGCGGTTCAAATCCTGCATAAATCCATGGAGATCCTCACTGGATCCCTGCCAAATAAACAGAATATCATCAATAAAACGATACCACCCCAGAATCTGGGAGGCGGAGTGTGCGCCTCCCTGAAAAATGCCCCTCTCCCAGAAACCCAGAAAGAGGTTAGCATATGAAGGCGCACACGCCGCCCCCATTGCAGTACCCCGATTCTGGAGGTAGTATCTATCCTTAAACGTAAAAAAATTGTGCGTAAGGATGAACCGCAAAAGTGTCAACACCAGATCTCTCATCTCCATTTCAATATTGCTGGATTCCAGGAAGAAAGAAACCGCCTCCAAACCATCATCATGGCGGATGGAGGTATATAATGCCTCAACATCCGCCGTGACGAGGTACATGTCAGGCTCCAAAACAACACCATCCAATCTCTTCAGGACGTCCGTAGTGTCCCTGACATAGGAGGGCAACGTTTCAACCTGCGATCTCAAATAATAATCTATAAATTTACATATAGGATCACATAGCCCTCCTATGCCAGAGACAATGGGACGCCCCGGAGGGCTGACTGCATCCTTATGGACCTTGGGGAGAAGATAAAATGTTGGAATAACTGGATTTTTAACCACAAGCCCATCCAAGATTTTTTTGTTTATTAAGGGGAATATTATTTTTGGTTTGGTTGTTCTATGTTGTTTTCCCTTCTTCTGTTATACTTACTCTTCAGCATGTGCGCATGTCTGCCGGTGATGCATCCTGATCCATCCCTGTGGGCCTCCGTAATGTCAGGTGGGTGATATGACGTCATGGGGATTTCCCCTCACCCATCCTGACAGGTGTGCGGCCCGCGGTGATGCATCCTGGAGGGTGCACTGCACGGCGCACATGCGCCATAGGATGCTGTGATGGGTGGTGGGCAGCGATATACGCAAATGGTGCCGCTGCCTGATGGGCGTCCTGGTGCCCTTGTGCGCACGCGCGATTATCGCTCATTTCTGTTCTTTCAGTGCGCAGGCGCCAGGGATGAGCGGCTAGACAGCGGCGTATTGACACTACGCTGCTTACCTAAGTTACGTATGGCATCTCAATACGCATGCGCGGATATCGCTTTACGACCGTGTGGTCGTGAATTACATCTTAGAGCGCAAGTGCTGGGGAGTGGATGATTAGGAGCGGAAACAGCTGCGGGAGGGATATATAAGCACATGGGAATGACACACACATACAGCCCCCGGAAGAAGCCCACGCGAAACGCGCGTTGGGGCTGCTGTGGAGTGCACACTGGCGGATTATATTATGGGTAAGATGAGCGTCCTTTGATAGGGGTCAATGGATACTTCCCTATTACACCATGTTTGGTAGAATTTCAGCTTGTGGGGAATAGGTCACTGATATCCATGCAAAGAGGTTGTGTTGCCCTTAGTGTTTAGCCCTATTATGGGATGTTACGAGTTATAATGGATGTTGGTTATCTTGGACTATATGCCTATTAGGTACGCTTACCTTCTCAGTCCGATATTTCAGATGTGCTGCTCTTTCTTCACATGAGTTTCTGTTTGGACCTTTTTTCATGTCTGTTTTGTACATATGTGTTATATTTTTATATATTGCATATTCATTAATAAAGTACTTTTAAATGTTCACCTGAGTGGGACAATTACTATCTCCCTGCAGTAATCTCAGCCAGGTATGGCAGGCAGCAATAAGGAGTGGACTGATGCTTCCACTATCCCTGCACACCGAAGGTGGTGTTGGACAGTGCAAATCGCTACAGCACAAGCGGTTTGGTGGTTAATGTACCCTGCCTAACGCTATCCCTGCTTCTGACGAAGCGGCAGCAACCTCTCCCTAAGCTCAGATCAGCAGCAGTAAGATGGCGGTCGGCGGGAACGCCCCTTTATAGCCCCTGTGACGCCGCAGACAGCAAGCCAATCACTGCAATGCCCTTCTCTAAGATGGTGGGGACCAGGACCTATGTCATCACGCTGCCCACACTCTGCGTTTACCTTCATTGGCTGAGAAATGGCGCTTTTCGCGTCATTGAAACGCGACTTTGGCGCGAAAGTCGCGTACCGCATGGCCGACAACGCACAGGGGTCGGATCGGGTTTCATGAAACTCGACTTCGCCAAAAGTCGGCGACTTTTGAAAATGTTCGACCCGTTTCGCTCAACCCTAGTAACCACCGATCGACCAAACCACTGCACGACCAGCTCTATCCTCACCTACTTTATCCTCACCCATCCTTTGTATATTGTGAGCCCTGGTGGGCAGGGTCCTCTCTCCTCCTGTACCAGTTGTGACTTGTATTGTTCAAGATTATTGTACCTGTTTTTCTTATGTATACCCCTCCTCACATGTAAAGCACCATGGAATAAATGGCGCTATAATAATAAAAAATAATAATAATTAATTAATGTATCCATATCTAGAAATATAATATCACCATACAGAAGCAATAAAGTAATGAATGGATGACATGAAGATAGATAGACACAGACAATGAACAATATATATACACAAAGAAAAATAGCAGCATAGTCTTTACATTGAGTGCCATACAAGTGTAAGCGCCAAAGTGTAGAAGCAGGTGTAAGGATTTCACTCACTCAGCTGCGACGGCTGACACTCAGGAGACGTGTTCCTTTAAAGTTCACTGGGTTTATTGCTTCATAAACCATGTGGCAAATAACAGAAAGCAAAATGGGCCTTTGGTTCAGGCAAAGAAAAGCAAGTGTCCAGTTCATCCGGCTCAGTCCTGAAGCCGTAACACACTCAGGAGGGTTTCACCTCCACACATATCTGCTGTGTAAAGGATTAGCCAGTCTTATAAAGAGCTAACCCCACCCAGTAACCCATCACATGATTAGCCATGTGGTCTGACATTACCACAGGTCCTGAAACACATATACAAGATTATGTGCAAGAAAGGAATACTCCGGGCTACATTACAGCAACCAGGCACTTATGTGGCACATACCTCCCATCGACTACAAACCCTTTAGCCATGCTACATACCTCCCCCCTCTGCCTAAAGCCGTGGGGCTTGGCACTTTCCCCCACTAAACAAGGGATTCTCGATAAGGCATCCGCATTACCGTGCAGCTTTCCGGCCCTATGTTCCACATGGAAACTGAAGTCCTGCAGGGCTAAGAACCAACGGGTGACTCTAGCATTTCTTCCTTTCGTTTCTCTCATCCACCTAAGCAGGGCATGGTCAGATACCAGTCTAAATTTACGTCCCAGCAGATAGTACCGCAATGTGTCCACTGCCCATTTTATGGCCAAGCACTCCTTCTCAACGACTGAGTAGTTCTTTTCAGATGAGGACAGCTTCCTACTCAGATAGAGAACAGGATGCTCCTCCCCATGTAGTTCTTGGGAAAGGACTGCTCCCACCCCAACATCTGAGGCATCTGTCTGAAGAATAAACTCTTTCTTGAAGTTTGGGGCCATCAGAACGGGTTGCTTACACAAAGCGTTTTTCATTTCTTGGAAGGCTGACTCTGTTTCTTCGGACCACTTAACCATTACTGATTTTGTCCCTTTTAGCAGGTCAGTCAGAGGCGCAGCCATCGTGGCGAAGTTTGGGATGAACCTCCTGTAATATCCCACGATTCCCAGGAAGGCTTTAACTTGTTTCTTGGAAACTGGTTTTGGCCATGTTTGGATTGCCTCCACTTTATTGATTTGGGGTTTTATTTCTCCATGACCCACTATGTATCCAAGGTACTTAGCTTCTTCTTTACCCAAGGCGCACTTCTTCGGGTTTATAGTAAATCCGGCCTCTCTTATAGCATCCAACACCGCTTGGACTTTCTCCAGATGACTCTCCCAGTCCGGGCTAAAGATGACGATATCATCTAGGTACGCAGCAGCGTAGGCCTTATGGGGTGCAATTACTCTATCCATAGCCCTCTGGAAGGTCGCCGGAGCTCCCTGTAGGATAAACGGCATCCGGACATACTGGAAGCATCCAACAGGTGTCGAAAAGGCCGTCTTCTCCTTGGCTTCCTGTGCCATGGGGATCTGCCAATACCCCTTTGTCAAATCCAAGGTGGATATATATCTGGCGTGCCCAAGCCTTTCGATGAGCTCATCAATACGGGGCACGGGGTAAGCGTCGAACTTGGAGACTTCATTCAACTTGTGATAGTCGTTGCAAAACCTCCACTCTCCATCAGGTTTTGGGACCAGGACAATTGGGCTCGACCAACCGCTCTTGGATTCCTCAATGACCCCAAGCCTCAACATACGCTCCACTTCCTTGGAGATAACTTCTCGACGAGCCTCAGGAATACGATAAGGTTTCACATTCACCCGCACATGTGGCTCTGTTAGGACCTCGTGCTCTATGACCTTCGTGTATCCTGGCAATTCTGAAAACAGGTCCCTGTTTTTCTGGAGTAACTCCCGGCACTGCTGTTTCTGGGTCTTTGATAGCGTCTCTGCTATAGTAACCGCTCCAACCTCACCTTCTGGGTTGCTTAACAATGATGGAGTTGCTGTCGGCTCTCTATCTTGCCATGGCTTGATAAGGTTGACATGGTAAACTTGGAATGGTTTCCATCTTCCTGGTTGGTGAATTTTATAATTTACCTCACCAAGTTTCTCGACAACCTCATATGGCCCTTGCCATTTGGCCAAGAACTTGCTTTCCACCGTTGGAACTAACACAAGAACTCGGTCTCCCGGATTGAACTGCCTCACTCTTGCAGACCGGTTGTAGACCCTGGCTTGAGCTTCTTGAGCTTGGAGAAGGTGTTCCTTCACGATAGGCATCACCTTTGCAATCCTCTGCTGCATCAGGGCCACATGCTCAATGACGCTTCTGTGGGGTGTGACTTCGGCCTCCCAGGTTTCCTTGGCTATATCCAGGAGTCCTCGTGGATGTCGGCCATATAGAAGCTCAAACGTTGAGAATAGGGTTGAGCGAAACGGGTCGAACATTTTCAAAAGTCGCCGACTTTTGGCTAAGTCGGGGTTTCATGAAACCCGATCCGACCCCTGTGCGGGGTCGGCCATGCGGTACGCGACTTTCGCGCCAAAGTCGCGTTTCAATGACGCGAAAAGCGCCATTTCTCAGCCAATGAAGGTAAACGCAGAGTGTGGGCAGCGTGATGACATAGGTCCTGGTCCCCACCATCTTTGAGAAGGGCATTGCAGTGATTGGCTTGCTGTCTGCGACGTCACAGGGGCTATAAAGAGGCGTTCCCGCCGACCGCCATCTTACTGCTGCTGATCTGAGCTTAGGGAGAGGTTGCTGCCGCTTTGTCAGAAGCAGGGATAGCGTTAGGCAGGGTCCATTAACCACAAAACCGCTTGTGCTGCAGCGATTTGCACTGTCCAACACCACCCTCGGTGTGCAGGGACAGTGGAAGTTTTTTTTTTTTTTTTCCCCCTCAGCGCTGTAGCTCATTGGGCTGCCCTAGAAGGCTCCCTGATAGCTGCATTGCTGTGTGTACGCCGCTGTGCAAACCAACTGCTTTTTTCAAAGCACAAATCCTCTTGTTCCTTCCTTTCTGCACAGCTATCTTTTTTGTTTGTCCACACTTTTTATTTGATTTGTGCATCAGTCCACTCCTTATTGCTGCCTGCCATACCTGGCTGAGATTACTGCAGGCAGGGAGATAGTAATTGTAGGACATTCCCTGTTTTTTTTTTTTTTTGGTGGGAGATTAAGATTGGCAATTTGGCATTTCTGCTAGAGTGCCATCCCTGTGTGTGCCATCTCTCTCACATAGTGGGCCATAGAAAGCCTTTTCATTTTTCTGTATTTTTTTTTGTGGGGTGTATAAATTCTCCCTGATAAAAATACAGTGGGAGATTAATATTAGCCTTTGGGCTTGTGTGCCAGTCCTGAGTGTGCCATCTCTCTCACAAATAGTGGGCCATAGAAAGCCTATTTTATTTTTTTTTGGGTTTTATAAATTTTCCCTGAAAAAAGGGAGATTAATATTGGCCTCTGGGCTTGTGTGCCAGTCCTGAGCGTGCCATCTGTGCCAGCCCTGAGCGTGCCATCTCTCTCACAAATAGTGGGCCATAGAAAGCCTATTTAATTTTTTTTTTGGTTTTATAAATTTTCCCTGAAAAAAGGGAGATTAATATTGGCCTCTGGGCTTGTGTGCCAGTTGTGAGCGTGCCATCTGTGCCAGTCCTGAGCGTGCCATCTCTCTCACAAATAGTGGGCCATAGAAAGCCTATTTAATTTTTTTTTTGGTTTTATAAATTCTCCCTGAAAAAAAGGGAGATTAATATTGGCCTCTGGGCTTGTGTGCCAGTTGTGAGCGTGCCATCTGTGCCAGTCCTGAGCGTGCCATCTCTCTCACAAATAGTGGGCCATAGAAAGCCTATTTAAATATTTTTTTGGTTTTATAAATTCTCCCAGAAAAAAAGGGAGATTAATATTGGCCTCTGGGCTTCTGTGCCAGTCCTGAGCGTGCCATCTGTGCCAGTCCTGAGCGTCCCATCTCTCTCACAAATAGTGGGCCATAGAAAGCCTATTTTTTTTTTTTTGGGGGTTTTAGAAATTCTCCCTGAAAAAAAAAGGGAGATTAATATTGCCCTTTGGGCTTGTGTGCCAGTACTAAGCGTGCCATCTCTCTCTCTCTCTCTCTCTCTGTCAGTGGGCCATAGAACGACTATTTTTGGTTTTATTTGTTTTCTAAATTCTCCCTGAAAAAATCATTTTATTTTATTTGGTTTCTAAATTCTTCCTGATAAAATCATATTTTTTTTATTATTTTTTTTTCTAAAGTCTCCCTGAAAAAAAACAAAAAAAAAACAGTGGGAGATTAATATTGGCCTTTCTGCTTGTGTGCCAGTCTTGACTCCTGTGTGCGTCATCTCTCAATCAGTGGGCCATAGAACGCCTATTTTTTGTTTTATTAGTTTTATAAATTCTCCCTGAAAAAATCATTTTATTTTATTTGGTTTCTAAATTCTTCCTGATAAAATCATATTTTTTTTATTATTTTTTTTTCTAAAGTCTCCCTGAAAAAAAACAAAAAAAAAACAGTGGGAGATTAATATTGGCCTTTCTGCTTGTGTGCCAGTCTTGACTCCTGTGTGCGTCATCTCTCAATCAGTGGGCCATAGAACGCCTATTTTTGGTTTTATTTGTTTTATAAATTCTTCCTGAAAAAATCATTTTATTTTATTTGGTTTCTAAATTCTTCCTGATAAAATCATATTTTTTTTATTATTTTTTTTTCTAAAGTCTCCCTGAAAAAAAAAAAAAAAAAACAACCAAAAAAAACAGTGGGAGATTAATATTGGCCTTTCTGCTTGTGTGCCAGTCTTGACTCCTGGGTGTGCCATCTCTCTCTCTCTCTCTCTCTCTCTCTCTCTCTCTCTCCAATTGTGGTCCATAGAAAGCCTATATTTTTTTTCCTTGATTTGGGTTCCAAAATCTACCAGAGAAAATAACTACATCAATCATTGGTAGAAAAATATTGGCCTCTGGGCTTGTGTGCCACTCCTGACTCCTGTGTGCGTCATCTCTCAGTCAGTGGGCCATAGAACGCCTATTTTTGTTTTTATTTGTTTTATAAATTCTCCCTGAAAAAATCATTTTATTTTATTTGGTTTCTAAATTCTTCCTGATAAAATCATATTTTTTTTATTATTTTTTTTTCTAAAGTCTCCCTGAAAAAAAAAAAAAAAAACAACCAAAAAAAACAGTGGGAGATTAATATTGGCCTTTCTGCTTGTGTGCCAGTCTTGACTCCTGGGTGTGCCATCTCTCTCTCTCTCTCTCTCTCCAATTGTGGTCCATAGAAAGCCTATATTTTTTTTCCTTGATTTGGGTTCCAAAATCTACCAGAGAAAATAACTACATCAATCATTGGTAGAAAAATATTGGCCTCTGGGCTTGTGTGCCACTCCTGACTCCTGTGTGCGTCATCTCTCAGTCAGTGGGCCATAGAACGCCTATTTTTGTTTTTATTTGTTTTATAAATTCTCCCTGAAAAAATCATTTTATTTTATTTGGTTTCTAAATTCTTCCTGATAAAATCATATTTTTTTTATTATTTTTTTTTCTAAAGTCTCCCTGAAAAAAAAAAAAAAAAAAAAAACAAACCCCCCAAAAAAATGGGAGATTAATATTGGCCTTTCTGCTTGTGTGCCAGTCTTGACTCCTGGGTGTGCCATCTCTCTCTCTCTCTCTCTCTCTCTCTCTCTCTCTCTCTCCAATTGTGGTCCATAGAAAGCCTATATTTTTTTTCCTTGATTTGGGTTCCAAAATCTACCAGAGAAAATAACTCCATCAATCATTGGTAGAAAAATATTGGCCTCTGGGCTTGTGTGCCACTCCTGATTCCTGTGTGCGTCATCTCTCACTCAGTGGCCCATAGAAAGCATATAGTTTGTTACATTTGTTTTCTAAATTCTCCCTGCAAAAATCTATTTTTTTTTTTTTTTTGGGGTTTCTAAAGTGTTCCTGAAAAAAATAAAAATAAAAAAAAAATAATAGTGTGACATTAATATTAACATTTGTGCTTCAGTGACAGTCCTGCGTGTGGGGCATCTCTCTAATTTGCAGCCACCAAAAACAGAGTGTGTAACATTGGGCCTGATTTTCGCTGTGGTCTCACCAACCTGTAAAGGGGTAGCTAAATCATACTGAAGTTATAGCTCACCGTGTAAGTTGTGTGACTGCAACAAATAACGTTAGTTTGGTTACGTTTTTAAAACAATGAGGAAGTCTAGTGGAAGAGGTCGTGGCCGGGGGCGTTCATTGTCAGCTGGTAATGAGGGTAGTGGTAGTGGTGGAGCATCAGGTGGTCGTGGGGAAAAAAATATTGCACCTAAGTCTGGAGCTGTGGAGCCAGGTTCGTCGTCCGGCTACACAAGGCCTCGAACGCTCCCTTTTCTGGGATTAGGAAAACCGCTTTTAAAGCCGGAGCAGCAAGAGCAAGTTTTGGCTTATCTTGCTGACTCAGCCTCTAGCTCTTTTGCCTCCTCTCGTGAAACTGGTAAAAGTAAAAGCAGCGCGTCGTTAGTGGATGTTCACGGTCAGGGACAAGTCACTTCCTTGTCCTCTTCAGCAAAAACAACAACAGAGAAGAATGCAGCAGGCGACACAACGGGTTACTCCATGGAGCTCTTTACACATACCGTCCCTGGCTTAGAAAGTGAAGCAGTTAACAGTCCATGCCCATTACAAGTTGAATCTGACATGGAGTGCACTGACGCACAGCCACAGCCAGACTACTATGCTGGTCCTTTGACTCAGACCACAACATTGCCCTCGCAGGGTGCTGATCAAGAATCAGACCCTGATGAGACTATGTTGCCCCATCACGAACGCTATACCACCAAACGACACGGTGACACAGACGAAGTTGCGCAGGAGGTACAAGAAGAGTTATTAGATGACCCAGTTCTTGACCCCGATTGGCAGCCATTGGGGGAACAGGGTGCAGGCGGCAGCAGTTCTGAAGCAGAGGAGGAGGAGGGGCCGCAGCAGGCATCAACATCGCCACAGGTTCCATCTGCCGGGCCCGTATCTTGCCCAAAACGCGTGGCAAAGCCAAAACCTGGTGGAGGACAGCGTGGCCATCCGGTTAAAGCTCAGTCTGCAATGCCTGAAAAGGTATCCGATGCTAGAAAGAGTGCAGTCTGGCATTTTTTTAAACAACATCCAATTGATCAGCGCAAAGTCATCTGTCAAAAATGTTCTACTTCCTTAAGCAGAGGTCAGAATCTGAAAAGTCTCAATACTAGTTGCATGCATAGACATTTAACCACCATGCATTTGAAAGCTTGGACTAACTACCAAACGTCCCTTAAGGTTGTTGCACCCTCGGCCAATGAAGCTAGTCATCAACGCAACATCCCTTCCGGCAGTGTAGGACCACCATTTAGCGCACCACCTGCTGTATCTGTGCAGGTATCTTTGCCAGGCCAAAGCAGTCAGGGTCAGGGAATCACCAGTTTCGTAGTAGGAAACACTGCATCTAGGGCACCGGCGGCAACAATACCATCTCCCACCGTCTCTCAGTCTGCCATGTCCACCGGCACCCCCGCTAGTTCCACGATCTCCAGCTCTCCAGTCCAGCTCACCCTACATGAGACTATGGTTAGAAAAAGGAAATACTTAGCCTCGCATCCGCGTACACAGGGTTTGAACGCCCACATAGCTAGACTAATCTCGTTAGAGATGATGCCCTACCGGTTAGTTGAAAGCGAAGCTTTCAAAGACCTGATGGACTACGCTGTACCACGCTACGAGCTACCCAGTCGACACTTTTTTTCCAGAAAAGCCATCCCAGCCCTCCACCAGCATGTTAAAGAGCGCATCGTCCATGCACTCAGGCAATCTGTGAGCACAAAGGTGCACCTGACAACAGATGCATGGACCAGTAGGCATGGCCAGGGACGTTACGTGTCCATCACGGCACACTGGGACAGCAAGTTTGGGACAGTTCTGCCTAGCCCACGGTCTAGTAAACAGTTGTCTGTAGCCGTTCGCACCCCCTCCTCCTCCTCCTCCTCCTCGTCCTCCTGCAGAAGCAAGAGCTCGTCCACAGACCGCAGTCGCACAAACACTCCATCCGCACCTGCCACTGTTGCACACCAGGTCTCCCATTATGGGGCAGCTACTGGCAAACGTCAGCAGGCTGTATTGGCTATGAAGTGTTTGGGCGACAATAGACACACCGCGGAAGTTCTGTCCGAGTTCTTGCAGCAAGAAACGCAGTCGTGGCTGGGCACTGTAGATCTTGAGGCAGGCAAGGTAGTGAGTGATAACGGAAGGAATTTCATGGCTGCCATCTCCCTTTCCCAACTGAAACACATTCCTTGCCTGGCTCACACCTTAAACCTGGTGGTGCAGTGCTTCCTGAAAAGTTATCCGGGGTTATCCGACCTGCTCCTCAAAGTGCGTGGACTTTGCGCACATATCCGCCGTTCGCCTGTACACTCCAGCCGTATGCAGACCTATCAGCGTTCTTTGAACCTTCCCCAGCATCGCCTAATCATAGACGTTGCAACAAGGTGGAACTCAACACTGCACATGCTTCAGAGACTGTGCGAACAGAGGCGGGCTGTTATGTTTTTGTGGGAGGATACACATACACGGGCAGGCAGTAGGATGGCAGACATGGAGTTGTCAGGTGTGCAGTGGTCGAAGATTCAAGACATGTGTCAAGTCCTTCAGTGTTTTGAGGAATGCACACGGCTGGTTAGTGCAGACAACGCCATAATAAGCATGAGCATCCCCCTAATGCGTCTGCTGATGCAAAGTTTGACGCACATAAAGGATCAGGCGTCTGCACCAGAGGAAGAGGAAAGCCTTGATGACAGTCAGCGATTGTCTGGTCAGGGCAGTGTACATGACGAGGTACCGGGCGAAGAGGAGGTGGAGGATGAGGAGGATGATGGGGATGAGTATATTTTTAATGAGGAAGCTTTCCCGGGGGCACGGGAAATTGGTGGCGTGGCAAGGCCGGGTTCTGGTTTTTTGAGGGACACAAGTGACGTAGATTTGCCTGCAACTGCCCCTCAACCAAGCACAACCGCAGATTTGACAACGGGAACTTTGGCCCACATGGCGGATTATGCCTTGCGTATCCTCAAAAGGGACACACGCATTACAAAAATGATGAACGATGACGATTACTGGTTGGCCTGCCTCCTTGATCCTCGCTATAAAGGCAAATTGCAAAATATTATGCCACATGAGAACTTGGAACTAATATTAGCAACAAAACAATCAACTCTTGTTGACCGTTTTCTTCTGGCATTCCCTGCACACAGCGCCCGTGATCGTTCTCACACGAGCTCCAGGGGCCAGCAGACCAGAGGTGTTAGAGGGGCAGAAATCAGAAGTGGCGTTGGCCAGAGGGGTTTTCTGACCAGGTTGTGGAGTGATTTTTCTATGACCGCAGACAGGACAGGTACTGCAGCATCAATTCAAAGTGACAGGAGACAACATTTGTCCAGTATGGTTACAAACTATTTTTCATCCCTTATCGACGTTCTCCCTCAACCGTCATTCCCATTTGATTACTGGGCATCCAAATTAGACACCTGGCCAGAATTGGCAGAATATGCATTGCAGGAGCTTGCTTGCCCGGCAGCTAGTGTCCTATCAGAAAGAGTATTCAGTGCTGCAGGTTCAATACTAACAGAAAAAAGGACTCGTCTGGCTACCCAAAATGTAGATGATCTAACCTTCATTAAAATGAACCACAACTGGATTTCAAAATCTTTTGCCCCACCCTGCCCGGCTGACACCTAGCTTTCCTATGAAAAGGTCTTGCCTGTGGACTATTCTGAATGACTTTTCCAATCTCGTAATTTTCTTCACCTGATTGTCCAGCATACGACATGTTTCCACCTCACGAAATGGCCAAACTCCCCACACGGGGCCGTGCTATCGCCACTTTGCGCTTGGACCCTTGAGAGTGCTGTTTGTCTGAAGAGGTGGGTGTGGCCGCTTTTGGTCGACGGCACTGCCACTGGGTCCCTCATAGTACAATAAAGTGTCTCTGGCGGTGGTGGTGCGCACCCAACGTCAGACACACCGTTGTAATATGAGGGGCCCTGTGCCTGTACCGCAGGCCACAAGACAGTTCCCCCCCCCAGCTCAAACAGTGCTCTACCACTAGCAAAATTATCTCTCACAGCTTCACCAATGTGTAGTCTAGGCGCTGACATCCTTCAATGCCTGGCACTGACAATACCATTGTTTTGACATTTTTGTTATGTTAGGCCTTCGAAGCCTGTCTGCGGTCCCTTCTTTCTTCAACTACTACACTGACCAGGCCACTGCTGGCCGTGTTACCCTGGAACCAATTTAAAAGTGCCTACAGTCAGCCCAATTTTGTTATGTTAGGCCTTCGAAGACTGTCTGCCGTCACTCCTTCCACTAGACTTCCACTGACCATACACTGCTGCCCATGTACCCCTGGAACCAATTTAAAAGTGCCTACAGCCAGCCCAATTTTGTTATGTTAGGCCTTCGAAGCCTGTCTGCGGTCACTCCTTCCACTAGACTTCCACTGACCAGACCACTGCTGCCCGTGTACCCCTGCAACCAATTTAAAAGTGCCTACAGCCAGCCCAAGTTTGTTATGTTAGGCCTTCGAAACCTGTCTGCGGTCACTCCTTCCACTAGACTTCCACTGACCAGACCACTGCTGCCCGTGTACCCCTGGAACCAATTTAAAAGTGCCTACAGCCAGCCCAAGTTTGTTATGTTAGGCCTTCGAAGCCTGTCTGCGGTCACTCCTTCCACTAGACTTCCACAGACCAGACCACTGCTGCCCGTGTACCCCTGGAACCAATTTAAAAGTGCCTACAGCCAACCCAAGTTTGTTATGTTAGGCCTTGGAAGCCTGTCTGCGGTCACTCCTTCCACTAGACTTCCACTGACCAGACCACTGCTGCCCGTGTACCCCTGGAACCAATTTAAAAGTGCCTACAGCCAGCCCAAGTTTGTTATGTTAGGCCTTGGAAGCCTGTCTGCGGTCACTCCTTCCACTAGACTTCCACTGACCATACACTGCTGCCCATGTACCCCTGGAACAAATTTAAAAGTGCCTACAGCCAGCCCAAGTTTGTTATGTTAGGCCTTCGAAGCCTGTCTGCGTCCCGTTCTTTCAACTACAACTACACTGACCAGGCCACTGATGGCCGTGTTCCCCTGGAACCAATTTTAACTTGCCTACAGCCAGCCCTATGTTATTATGTTAGGCCTTCGAAGCCTGTCTGCGTCCCGTTCTTTCAACTACAACTACACTGACCAGGCCACTGATGGCCGTGTTCCCCTGGAACCAATTTTAACTTGCCTACAGCCAGCCCAATGTTAGGCCTTTGATGCCTGTCTGCCGTCACTCCTTCCACTAGGCCTCCACTGACCTGTCTATTGCTGCCCGTGTACCCCTTGAACCAACATCATTAAATATAAAAAAAATTAATTTGATTATAAAAAATAAGATCGTGTTGAGATCTCAAATGCAGACATTTTAACAATCAAAACAAACACACAACAAATATCTGGAACTGTACTACAAAGGTCCAACAGCTACAATTTCTTTCTCCTGCAAGAAGTTAACTGAAAGTTTTTTGGAGTTGTTAACACAGATATGGCATCCACCGAGTGTTGTCCTGTCGCGTCTCCTTTAAATTATTTCCAATAAGATGTTAAACTATTAATTTAATAAAATCAATAATTAAAAAAATAATTGAGTAAGTCAAAAGCACATTGCAAATAAACATTAATTACAAATCAAGAAGCATGGCGCGTCCGAGGGTGAGTAGATACCGAATAAGAATATAATCACCCTCGGACGCGCAATGCTTATTTACAACAGCCTTCCTTCCTAAGAATCAGCCCTTCCGTGGTGTAGAGAGAGGTTGTGTTACACTCCAAGGTGTTCCCCAGGTTGCCTTTCCTGAGCTTCGATCTTCCGGCTCTCGTTTAGTAGCTGTTGGAAACTACGCTGCATTAGGCCTACTAATTGTGTATGGGTGAAACAGTGGCGCATCTGCGGTCCCTCCTTCCACTAGGCCTCCACTGACCTGTCTACTGCGGCCCGTGTACCCCTTGAACCAACCTAATAAAATATTTAAAAAATTAATTTGATTATAAAAAATAAGATCGTGTTGAGATCTCAAATGCAGACATTTTAACAATCAAAACAAACACACAACAAATATCTGGAACTGTACTACAAAGGTCCAACAGCTACAATTTCTTTCTCCTGCAAGAAGTTAACTGAAAGTTTTTTGGAGTTGTTAACACAGATATGGCATCCACCGAGTGTTGTCCTGTCGCGTCTCCTTTAAATTATTTCCAATAAGATGTTAAACTATTAATTTAATAAAATCAATAATTAAAAAAATAATTGAGTAAGTCAAAAGCACATTGCAAATAAACATTAATTACAAATCAAGAAGCATGGCGCGTCCGAGGGTGAGTAGATACCGAATAAGAATATAATCACCCTCGGACGCGCAATGCTTATTTACAACAGCCTTCCTTCCTAAGAATCAGCCCTTTCGTGGTGTAGAGAGAGGTTGTGTTACACTCCAAGGTGTTCCCCGGGTTGCCTTTCATGAGCTTCGATCTTCCGGCTCTCGTTTAGTAGTTGGTGGAAACTACGCTGCATTAGGCCTACAAATTTGGTATGGGGTGTAGAGACAGGTTGTGTTACACTCCAAGGTTTTCACCAGGTTGCCTTTCCTGAGCTTCTATCTTCAGGCTCTCATTAAATTGTGGTTAAATGGAACAACTGCATTTGGCGTACTAGTTGGTTTGGGGCCTACTATCGGTGTCTGCCACTCCTTGCTGTTCTCCTGGTTTCCTGTCCTGAAATTCCATTTTCAGCCTCTCGTTAAGTAGTTGTTAATGTTAAACTGCATTTGGCCTACTAGTTGGGTTGGGGCCTACTATCGGTGTCTGCCACTCCTTGCTGTTCTCCTCCACTGAACAAAGCTGTGCCGCCTGTTTACTACGGTTGCCAATTTTGAACTGCATTTCGACTACTTACTGATTTGGCCCTACTCTCTGTGTCAGCCTCTCATTCCAGTTGTCCTCCACTGCAATGCCCCCTGGTTATTCCTGTGTTACCAATTTTGAACTGCATTTAGCCCACTTTCTTCTTTGGGCCTATATCTGTGTTTCCACTTCATCGTGCCCATTGCCCAGCCAGTGATAGATGAGTCTGCTGGTACATTGACCCATAACGCAACATTCCCCGTGCACGCTACACAACAACATTGTGACCCTGCTGAAAGTCAGGTTGCTCTTCCCGCATACCATACCACCTTACACGGGGACAAAGAGGAAGGTGCAGATGAAAGTGCAGGTTCCTTCATCAGGTGGGGGGAGGAATACTAGTTGGCGACGTCACTGGCACAGGGCCTCTCATAGTACGCAAAAGTGTTGCTGCCGGTGGGAGGCGCCCCCGCCGTGCAAACACACCGCTGTACTTTGAGGGGCCCTGTGCCAGTGCCAATGCCAACGAGTGGGCCCCCCCTGCTTGCTCAGGTTCACAGCACTTGCAAAGTTGAAATACTTACCTCTCCCTGCTCCACTGCCGTGACGTGGTCCAGATTTCCTGGGCCCACTAATTACTTGAACCAGCCCTACCCCCCACAACTTTAGCCAAATGACCCCCAATTTCAAATGCCTTCCAATTATTATAAGGTAAATTACGCTTGACAAGCTTCATTAAGAAGAATGGATGGTTTTGACATTAAAATGGGCACTCTAGGTGTTTTCCTGGCCCCCACTCACTGCCGACTATGCTGCCCCATTGACTTGCATTGGGTTTCGTGTTTCGGTCGATCCCGACTTTACGTCATAATCGGCCGATTTCACTCGACCCGACTTTGGACATAGTCGGGTTTCGCAAAACCCGGCTCGACTCTAAAAAGGTCAAGGTCGCTCAACTCTAGTTGAGAACCCTGTGGAGGCCTGTGGAACTTCACGAATGGAAAACATCAGATAGGGTAAGAGACAATCCCAGTCTCTACCGTCTTGCTCTATAGCTTTTCTCAGCATGCTCTTTAGTGTCTTGTTAAACCTCTCAACAAGGCCATCTGACTGGGGATGGTACACCGAGGTCCTCAACTGGGAGATCTTCAGGGCTTTGCATAACTCCCTCATCACCTTGCTCATGAAAGGTGTACCCTGGTCAGTCAGGATCTCCTTTGGCAGACCTGTCCGGGAAAAGACATGGACCAACTCGCGGGCTATGCTTTTTGAGGAAGAATTTCTCAAGGGAATTGCCTCAGGATAGCGTGTGGCATAGTCCAGGATGACTAATATATACTGATGGCCCCGAGCTGATTTAACTAAGGGACCGACCAAGTCCATGGCAATTCTCTCGAACGGTACCTCAATAATGGGCAGTGGCACAAGGGGGTTCCGGAAATGAGGAGTAGGAGCAGTTAGCTGACATGTAGGGCAGGACCTGCAATAGTTCACTATTTTCCGGTGACACCCAGGCCAATAGAACCTCTGCACAACCCGTTCCTGCGTTTTTTCCACCCCCAGGTGTCCACCCAAGATGTGTGAATGGGCCATGTCCAACACTTTCCGTCTATACGGACCCGGCACTATCAACTGCTCTACCAACTCCTCCCGTATTTTCGTGACACGGTACAACAACTCCCCCCTCAACAGAAAATGGGGAAATCTTGTGTCTGCCCCCGGCTCCTGTACCACCCCGTCAATAACTGTGACATTATTAAAGGCTTCCCTCAGAGTGGGGTCCCTATGTTGGGCAGTCCCAAAATTTTCACCGGTAACTTCTAACTCCAGAATGACAGATGTAGGGGATACTTCCTCCTCATCCCCAACCAGAACACAAAAAGGAAAACTGTCTGCCTCTGGGTGTGGCGATACCCTTCCCGGGTTCACTGGTTCCCTGCCAGGGAGCTCAGAACCATTTCCCCACAAATCCCAAAACAAACAGAAATCCCGGCCAATAATTATAGGGTGCAACAAGTCCTGAACCACGCCGACTATGTGGGACTCAGTGCCACATGCCGTTTCAATGTCCACCCTGGCCATAAGGTAGTCCTTTGCATCACCATGTATGCACCGCACTCCGACCTTCTTTCCTGGGAGCAGGTGGAGAGGAAAAGTGGCCCTCACCAGGGTCACTAGGCTCCCCGAGTCTAACAGTGCCGTTACTGCTCGACCGTTCACCTTTACGGGACACGCTTGAGGTCCCTCGTTGGATGGAGAGTTCACACTACAGGCTGGATACGCATAGTATGAACAACGGCGTCCCATGCTGCAGTCCATCTGCTCAGTGGTTTGGGAACAACGGGCAGCTATATGTCCTGGCTTGTGGCACCTCCAACAAATAATATCACCCGTGGGGACCTTGGGCACCACCTCCCCCGCCCTTTGTGACCTTGGACGCACCACCCCTTTTTGGGACTCAGCTGCCTTCTGGGACCCCCAGTACGGCATGGGCTGCCTCCCGAAGGAGCCTTCCAACCCTTGGTATCTCTCAACCAGTCCGATCAGCTCGTCGGCATTCTGGGGATCACCCTGGGCAACCCAAGACTGTATAGGCCTCGGGAGGGAATGGACAAACCGATCCATCATCACCCGTTCTACCATCTGTGCAGGCGCAGAGGATTCTGGCTGCAGCCATTTCTGGACCAGGTGCAACAGATCAAACATTTGGGAACGAGGTGGTTTGTCCCGGTGATAGCCCCAGGAGTGAACTCGCTGTGCCCTGACAGTCAGTGTCACCCCCAAACGTGCGAGAATCTCGGCTTTCAATTTGTGATACTCTTTGGCATCCTGCAAGGTCAAATCATAGTACGCCTTCTGGGGTTCTCCCGTCAGGTATGGCGCAAGTACCTCTGCCCACTGCTCTGGCGGAAGTTTTTCCCTCTCAGCGACCCTCTCAAACACCGTCAGGAAGGCCTCAACATCATCCCCGGGAGTCATTTTCTGCAATGCGCGTCTTACCGTCTTCCGGACGTGGGTGTCATCAGCCAAACCTGGGGTTGGGGCGCTCGCCTTGCCCTGGATGGCGGTTGCCAGAAGCTGCATCTGCTGCTGATGCTCCTGCTGGCTCTGCTGCATCTGCTGCCGTTGCTCCTGCTGACTCTGCCGTTGCTCCTGCTGGCTCTGTTGTATCTGCTGCATCAACAGCCTGTTGGTCTCTTGCTGCCTTTGCTCCTGCTGGCTCTGCCTTTTCTCCTGCTGTGACTGCATCTGGACCAAGTGTTTCAGCAGGTCCTCCATTTTCTCCGGCAATGCTTGCTGGCTTGCAACAGCCTTGACCCAGGACATTCAAAAATAAACTCACGTCTCCGCTGGGAACGCTGCTCGCACGTCTACCACCAATTGTAAGGATTTCACTCACTCAGCTGCGACGGCTGACACTCAGGAGACGTGTTCCTTTAAAGTTCACTGGGTTTATTGCTTCATAAACCATGTGGCAAATAACAGAAAGCAAAATGGGCCTTTGGTTCAGGCAAAGAAAAGCAAGTGTCCAGTTCATCCGGCTCAGTCCTGAAGCCGTAACACACTCAGGAGGGTTTCACCTCCACACATATCTGCTGTGTAAAGGATTAGCCAGTCTTATAAAGAGCTAACCCCACCCAGTAACCCATCACATGATTAGCCATGTGGTCTGACATTACCACAGGTCCTGAAACACATATACAAGATTATGTGCAAGAAAGGAATACTCCGGGCTACATTACAGCAACCAGGCACTTATGTGGCACATACCTCCCATCGACTACAAACCCTTTAGCCATGCTACACAGGATATAGTTGAAAAAATTGAGGTTTATTCCTCAGAACATATGTAACATTTCAGTTCCTAAACTTTAGCCTATTTCAAGCATGACATCTACCAAGTGCACATGTACATTCATGGTCGAAAGTGTTTGCATACTAGAAATTGTTCGAGAAAATAAAGTACTTCTCCAGAAAATTACAATTAAGTATTTTTATGCACATATTTATTTCCTTTGTGTGCATTGAAACAAAACAAAAAACAGAGAAAAAAGGCAAAGTGGTCATGATTTCACACAAATCACCCAAAATGAGCCAGACAAAATTGCTAGCACCTTTCCAAAATTGTGAGTAAAGAACTTTGCTGCAAGCATTGTGATGTTCGTTCAATCTCCCCTGTGGCAAGTAGCATTTATGAAAAATATGAAAATCATACCTGAAACCAGGAAAAAAAAAGGGGAGAACTTGCCTAAATCTTTGTATTGTGT
Organism: Ranitomeya imitator; assembly: GCF_032444005.1. Lineage (NCBI taxonomy): Eukaryota > Metazoa > Chordata > Amphibia > Anura > Dendrobatidae > Ranitomeya > Ranitomeya imitator. The sequence continues at coordinate 384,680,746 of NC_091284.1, forward strand.
GTCTGTTTGTGACACACTAAGCATGGAGAACTGAAATAGGTTGTAGCACCAGCATCCCAGAATGCAGCTACTTTTCCCTGGCAGGAATGCCAGCCTTCTAACTGCCCCTGCCCCCATACTACACTTCACTCTTTCCTAAGTGCCTTCTGCCGCCCGGGGTGTGCACATGGCGTGCAGATCCTGGTCACTGTGCTTAAGGTGCACATGTGCTCCTTCTTTCTTAAAGTGGCTGTGGACGTCATCCTAAAATGTTCCCAGCAAATAGCTGGTGACACCTATTTAAGATACCTCCACCAGCATGGTGGTGCCTGAGCAACTTGGTTAGTTAGCCCTTGGCACGCTTGCTAGTTATCAAGTCCCCAGTACCCGTCAGTCCACCTGTCCTATACCTGTCTGCCCACACTAGTTTGTCTATTTCAGTTTCAGCTGGTCCAGTACGCAACTTCCAGGGCTCATCTGTACATTAGTCGGTCCTGTCCACACCTGCCAGGGCTCATCTGTATATCAGCTGGTACATTCCACTCCTGCCAGTGCTCATCTGTCTACCAGTCAGTGCAGCCTGCACCGGCCAGTGCTTCTGTGTACCAGCCAGTCCTGTCTGTATCCATGGTCCCTGTGTTCCTTCAGTAACTGCCTGCATCTGCTGGTTAGTTAACCCTTAGCACATGTGCTAGTTGTCAGGTCTCCAGTACCCAGCAGTCAGTGTACCTGTCCTATAACTGCCTGCCTGCACTTGTTTTTCTATCTCAGTTTCAGCAGGTCAAGTCCGCACCTGCCTGTGCTCATCTGCACATCAACCGGTCTAGTTCCTACCTGCAAATGCTCATCTGTAGATTAGCCGATCTAGTCCACATCTGCCAATGGTCATCTGTACATCAGCCAGTCCAGTCCGCACCTGCCAGTGCTCATCTGTACATCAGTCGATCCAGTCGACACCTGCCAGGGCACATCTGTAAATCAGCCGGTCCATTCTGCACCTGCCAGGGCACATCTGTATATCAGCCAGTCCTTTTTCCGCACCTGTCTGTGCTCATCTGTCTATAAGCTGATCCAGCCCACACCGGCCAGTGCTTCTGTGTACCAGGCGGTCCCGTCTGTATCCGTGGTCCCTGTGTTCCTTCAGGGCCTGCCTGCATCTTCTGTTCCTCCCTCTGGGCCGTTCCTGCTACCAGTTCTTTGGGGGTCAGCTACCATGTGTCCATGGTCTGTTCTTGAGTAGCATCTGGTGGTCATCAGGAGCCAAGCCTAACCCCAACATCAGGGGCTTTATTGAAGAGTCAACTGCTCACCTAGTTATGCCCGTCCAAGCTCTCCTTGGACTATTACACAGTTGTTCCACCATTGCCATTACAGAGGAGAGGCGAACTGTCTGAGGACTTGAGAAATCTCAACAATCTCAAGGTTACAAGTCCATCTCCAAAGATCTTAATGTTCCTTTGTCCACGATGTGTAACATAATCAAAAAGTTTACAACCCATGGCACTGTTGCTAATCACCATGAACATTGATGGCAGAGAAATATTGATGAAAGGTTGCAACACAAGATAACATAACATGCAGCGAGGGATGAGGCTGAAAGTCAGAGTGGAAACGATGATGACAATTGTGATGCTAGCAATGACAACCAACCCTCACATCATGGTATGGTAAGTGAAACATCTGGATCCTCGCTCATGCTAATGGGCATGGACAACTTAATTCTGGAATGCTTGTGCTACCTGCAAGCAAGGGTTTGATACATGGATTCATTAGTAGTGTTGAGCGATACCTTCCAATATCCAAAAGTATCGGTATCGGATTGGATCAGCCAATATCCCAAAAATATTGGATATCGCCGATACCGATACCCGATACCAATGCAAGTCAATGGGACACAAATATCGGAATGTAAATAAGCCCTTTCTGTTCTTCTACATCCTGTTCCAGAGGGGGGAAGAGTGTGGCCGGTGCATGGGCGGACACTGTGCGTGTCTGTGTGCTCGGGTGGGGTCTGTTCGGGCCTGCCGGGGATCTGTACGGGCCTCTCAGGGGTCTGTGCGTGCCTGCTGGGGGTCTGTGCGGGCCTGCCGGGGGTCTGTGAGGGCCTCTCGGGGTCTGTGCGGGCAAGCCGGGGGTCTGTGTGGGCCTGCCGGGGGTCCGTGCAGCATACCATGGCTCTGTGTGTGCCTGGCTCTGTGCATGTGTGCCAGGGCTCTATGCGGTGTGCCGGGGCTCTGTGCATCGTGCCGGGGCTCTGTGCGGCGTGCCGGGGCTCTGTGCGGCATGTGGGGCTCTGTGTGGCGTGCGGGGCTCTCTGTGTGTGTGCCGGGGCTCTGTGTGGCGTGCGGGGCTCTGTGAATGCGTGCCGGGGCTCTGTGCGTGTGTGCCGGGGCTCTGTGCGTGTGTGCCGGGGCTCTGTGCAGCATGCAGGGCTCTGTGCGGCGTGCCAGTGCTCTGTGCGGCGTGTGGGGCTCTGCAGCGTGCCAGGGCTCTGTGCATGTGTGCCGGTGCCCTGTGCATGTGTGCCGGGGCGCTATGCGGCGTGCAGGGCTCTGTGCAGGCCTGCTGGTGCTCTGTGCGGCATGCAGGGCTCTGTGCGGCATGCGGGGCTCTGTGCGTGTGTGCCGGGGCTCTGTGCGTGTGTGCCGGGGCTCTGTGCAGCATGCAGGGCTCTGTGCGACCTGCCAGGGCTCTGTGTGGCATGTGGGGCTCTGCGGCGTGCCGGGGCTCTGTGCGTGTGTGCCGGGGCTCTGTGCATGTGTGCCGGGGCTCTGTGCGGCGTGCAGGGCTCTGTGCAGGCCTGCCGTGGCTCTGTGTGGCATGCGGGGCTCTGTGCGGCATGCGGGGCTCTGTGTGTGTGTGCAGGCATCATCCAATGGGACTACAAGTCCCATCAGAAGATGCCTACTACAGTGACAGTGATTGACACATTAGTCAATGATGAGAGTAGTAGTCCCATCATGAGGCTAATGTGTTGACTCAAAAAAAAACATACATGCTACATACAATACATTCATACATTACATACAATACATACATACAGACATACAGTACATTAAACATTGAGTTCATACTCACCATTACTTGTCACTTTGCTCCCTGAAGCCAGTGTCATCTGTAAAAAAAGATTAAAATAACAAACAACCAATATACTCCCTGTCCGCCGAAATCCACGAGTGTCCCACGACGATCTCCCATGGAGAACGGCAGCATCAGATGATGCGACCGCTCTCCAGGGGCTCCAGGAACACAATGAGGGGAGGAAGATATCCTTCCGCACTGTATTCCTCTGCCACTGTAAAAAAAAATTGTCCCCAGTCTCACATTTGGCATTGCTGTGTGAGAAATTTTCCCACGCAGCAATTGCCATAAAGTGAGACTTTGTCCTAAGGTAACCTCAGTGATGCACTGCAGGAGCCATTGCCTCCTGTCAGTGTGTCACTGAGGGTCCTAGAGAGCAGTGACATCACCCGATGTCACTGTTCTATAGGGGAGATCGTCGTGGGACGCTCGTTATTAATTGGACTATGGCGGACAGGTAGTATGCGGTTTATTATGTTATGCATTTTGCAGGAGCTGAAGTATGGCAAGTATGGTTAAATGAAGAATATTAAAATACTTTTTTTCCTAATGTGTGTGTGTTTTATTAACCCTTTATTACTATTGGATTAATAAGGGATAGGCGTCTTATTGACGCCTCTCCGTTATTAACCCGGCTTAATGTCACCTTACAATAGCAAGGAGACATTAACACCTTATTACCCCATATCCCACCGCTATACGGGAGTGGGAAGAGAGGGGCTAAGTGCCGGAATTGGCGCATCTCACAGATGCGCCATTTCTGAGGTGGCTGTGGACTGGTATTTGTAGCCGGGGGGCCAATATCCATGGCTCCTCTCTAGGCTACGAATATTAGCCCGCAGCTGTCTGCATAGCCTTTCTCGCGATAAAATATAGGGGGACCCCACATCATTTTTGGGGGGGTCCCCCTATTTTAATGGCCAGTAAAGGCTACGCAGACAGCTGCGGGCTGAAATTCATAGCAGGCTACAAATATTGGCCCCCGGCCGTCTGCTTTCCCCCTCTGGCACAGAAAATTGTGCGTCACGCCATTTTTTTCCATTTTTTTTAAAACTCAACGCTCTTTAAGGCCTCTTTCACACTTGTGTCGGTACGGGATTGTCGATTGTCGCTATGCGTCGGGCCGACGTACCGACGCACGTTGTGAAATTTGTGCCTCAACGTGGGCAGCGGATGCAGTTTTTCAACGTATCCGCTGCCCATTCTAAAGTCCGGGGAGGAGGCATTTAGTCCTGCAAATGTGCTTGCAGGATGCGTTTTTTACCCATAGACTTGTATTAGCGACGGATCACGACAGATGTCTACACGTCGCGTCCATCGTGCAATGAATCCGTCGTGTTTTGGCGAACTGTCGGCACGAAAAAACGTTCAAGTGAAGGTTTTTTTGTCCGTAGCTTCTGCCATTTTCTACCACGCATTCGCGGGCGAAACTCCGCCCCCTCCCCCGGATTTCAGAATGGGCAGCGGATGCGTTGAAAAACTGCATCTGCTGCCCACGTTGTGCACAAATTTCACAACGTCCGACAGTACGTCGGCCCGACGCATAGCGACGGACCCGTACCGACAGAAGTTTGAAAGAGGCCTTAAAGAAGTTGTCCACTACAATAAATGTTTTTTTTTTTCAGAAATCTTGCTATTATGTGCCACTGAAAACATCCACTGTGTTTATTTTAGCAATATTACCTTTTATCATGCTGTAGCAGCACATCTTCAATGCTGGATCCAGCTCTCATGGGGTTAATCGACAACTTCCTTTCTCTTGAGTTATTGTGCTCTAATACTACAAGTTCCATGATGCTTTGCACAGGCTTCTAAGCAGGAACCTACCACATCCACTCCAAAACACAGCCAAACCCCTCCCTCCTCTCCCTCCTCTATCTTCAAAAAGATTTGTGATGTCATTTCTGTCCAACCTCCTCTTTTACATTTGTCCAACCCACACTCCATTGCACACACAGATAGATGGATGGATGGATGGATGGATTCTTTCCAGAGCCATAATTTTTTCGTCAATATGGCCATGTGAGGGCTTATCTTTTTGTGGGACAAGTTCTACTTTTGAACAACACCATTGGTTTTACCATGTCGTGTAAAAGAAAATGTGAAAAAAATTCAAAGTGCGATGAAATTGCAAAAAAGTGCAATCCCACACTTGTTTTTTGCTTGGCTTTTTGCTAGGTTCACTAAATGCTAAGGCTGTGTGCACATGTTGCGGATTTGATTGCAGATCCGCAGGGTTTTTTGCTGTACGGAATTGCATCAAATCCGCAGTGTAGTGCACAACCAATTTAAGTCTATGGGAGCCGCAGACTTGTTGTGCACATGCTGCGGAAAAAGCTGCACCGAAACGCAGCTCTTTTTTTCTGCAGCATGTCACTTCTTTTGTGCTGAACTGCAGCGTTTCTGCACCCTTAGGCCGGGATCACATACAGCGAAATACGGCCAAGTCTCGCAGGTTAAAACCAAACTCTGGCACTGACAATCCAGAGCGGAGCTTGGAGCCGCATAGCAATATATACTGGTGCCAGAGCTTGGTTTTAACCTGCGAGACTTGGCTGTATCTCGCTGTAGTGTGACTCCAGCCTTAGACTTTCATTGAGTCGGGCACATCCGCAGCAAAACCGCAGATTTAAAAAAGATCTGCAGTTTTGCAGCGGATGTGGGTCCGAGAAATGCTGCAGTTCGGGAGGAGGGAAGTGTGTGGGCGGTGACTGTGTGCATGTATGTGTGTGCAAGCAGGGTCTGCAGGCTGTTCGGGTGTGTGCGGGACTGTTCAGGTGTGTGCGGGGCTGTGCGGGGGTTCTTTTGGGGTGTGTGTGCGCAGGCATCATCCGATGGGACTACAAGTACGCAGCATCCAATCTGCAGCTAATTTGGATGTAAGGCTACTTTCACACTTCCGTCGGTATGTGCGAGCAGGGTCTGCAGGCTGTTCGGGTGTGTGCGGGACTGTTCAGGTGTGTGCCGGGCTGTGCGGGGGTTCTTTTGGGGTGTGTGTGCGCAGGCATCATCCGATGGGACTACAAGTACGCAGCATCCAATCTGCAGCTAATTTGGATGTAAGGCTACTTTCACACTTCCGTCGGTACGGGGCCGTCGCAAACCGTCACCCCGACGTTCCGACGGACGTTGTGCTAAATTTAGCACAACGTGGGCAGCGAATGCCGTTTTACAAAGCATTTGCGGCTCATTGTGATGAGCGGGGAGGAGGGGGGAGTTGCGCGGCCGGAAATGGCGGACACGTCACACAAAAAAACATTACATTGAACTTTTTTGTGAATGTTCGCCAAAACAAGATGGATCCGTCGCACGACTGATGCGACGTGTGCCCATCCATCGCTAATACAAGTCTATGGGCATCCTGCAAGCACATTTACTGGATCCGTTTTTTGCCCATAAGGATGGATGGCGACAGAGCACAGAAGAAAAAATGTGCAAAAACCGCACCTAAAAAATAAAAAAAATGCATCAAAACCGTGCAAAAAGTGCACCAAAAACGCATAAAAACTGCAGCAAAACTGCAGCAAAAACTGCATCAAAAACTGCTTCAAAACTGCACCAAAAACTGCATGAAAAAGCATAAAAAAACCTGAATCAAAACCACGCCAAAAACGCACTGAAAATCGCACCAAGAATTGCATCAAAGCCGCACAAAAAAGCGGCATCAAAACCGCGGAAAAACCGTGAAAAAAACCGTGAAAAAAATGCATAAAAAACGCAGCTGCATTTTCTGGAAGGAGATGCAGATTTTGTGCAGAAAATTCTTCACCCAAATCTGCAACGTGTGCACATAGCAAAAAACTGACCTGCCGTTATGATTCTCCAGGTGATTACGAGTTCATAGACACCAAACACGACTAGGTTATTTTATATCTAAGTGGTGAAAAAAAATTCCAAACTTTGCTAATAAGAAATAAAATAATTGCGCCATTTTCTGATATGTGTAGCGTCTATATTTTCTGGGATATCGGGTCGGGTGAGGGCTAATTTTTTGCACGCCGAGCTGACGTTTTTATTGATACCACATTTGTGCAGATACGTTCTTTTGATCGCCCTTAATTGAATTTTAATGCAATGTCGCGGCGACCAAAAAAACATAATTTTGGCTTTTTATTTTTTTTTCTCGCTATGCCGTTTAGCGATCATGTACATTTTTTTTTGTTGTATTGAAAACAGATGACAGGTTGTGGCTTTGAAGTGGGCTCAACGCAGAAGCCCACCTCAAAGCGGGGGATACTGCCAGCTGACGTACTATTCCGTCAGCTGGCAGAAAGGGGTTAATGAACAATATGTTTCAGTTAAAAAAAAAAAATGGCGTGGGCTCCCGCGCAACTTTCTGCACCAGAGGGGGAAAGCCGACGGCCGGGGGCCAATATCTGTAGCCTGCTATGAATATCAGCCCGCAGCTGTCTGTATAGCCTTTACTGGCTATTAAAATAGGGGGATCCCCAAAAAAATGACGTGGGGTCGCCCTATATTTTATAGCCAGAAAGACTATGCAGACAGCTGTGGGCTGATATTCATAGCCTAGAGAAGGGCCATGGATATTGCCCCCCCCCCCCCGGGCTGCAAATACCAGTCCGCAGATGCCCCAGAAATGGCGCCTCTGTAAGAAGCGCCAATTCCGGCACTTAGCCCCTCTCTTCCCACTCCTGTGTAGCAGTGGGGTATGGGGTATGGGGTAATAAGGGGTTAATGTCACCTTGCTATTGTAAGGTGACATTAAGCCGGGTTAATAATGGATAGGCGTCAATAAGACGCCTATCCATTATTAATCCAATAGTAAGAAAGGGTTAATAAAACACGCACACATTCGGAAAAAAAGTATTTTAATATTCTTCATTTCACCATACTTACCATACTTCAGCGCCTGCAAAAAACGTAAAATAATAAACCGCATACTACCTGTCCTGGTGCATGTTGCATGTCTTCGCATGTCTTCGCATGTCGCATGGTGCATGTCATCGCATGTTGCATGCTGCATGTCATCGCATGGTGCATGTCACATATAATCGCATGTCACATGCTGCATGTCGTATGTTGTCGCATGTCACATGTTATTGCATGTCGCATAGTGCATGTCACATGCTGTCACATATCGCATGTTGTCGCATGGTGCATGTCATCGCATGTCACATGCTGCATGTCGGTGCATGCTGTCGCATGTCACATGTTGCATGTCGTCGCATGCCGCGTGTTGCATGTCATCGCATGTTGCATGTTGTCACATGTCACATGTTATTGCATGTCGCATGGTGTATGTTGCATGCTGTCACTTGTTGCATGGTGCATGTCATAGCATGTCATCGCATGTCACATGCTGCATGTCGTCACATGTTGTCTCATGTTGCATGTCACATGTTGCATGTCTAGTATAGAAAAATAGGAGACAAAAAATGCGCAAATAGGGTCTTATCCCCAGGATTGTTTCTAATCAATATTGAGAGAACTGCTCACCTGGTGGTACACAGTACAAGCGTGTAGTTTGTCAGCTGCTGCAGATCCACAGGTCGACGCTGCGACCTCTCAGAACCGTTATAATAAATGAAATGTGGATTACATCCGCGCTGCTGCGACAAATAATAGATCCAGATATACTTGTAAGATGTTCGGGTGGTTTCGCGTTTCGAAGCTCATGGCTTCTTCTTCAGGAAGTTTCCACACAAAGATATCTTGCTGAGCATGTAATGTCAGATATGTAGTATTTTATTATGATTGTTTTTAACATTGAAGATTAATAAAATTGATATTTTTATATATAAATCTGGACTTGAACTCCGTTGTTGTATGTGGTTTAATGCACTAAGTATGGAGTGTCCTTCTGTGATTTTGTGGCCCAGTGTTTATGGCTCATCTATGATAAGATGAACAAACATAGGAGCAGGATTGTATCCACTATGGGATTTAGTTCTGCTATGAATATCAGCCCGCAGCTGTCTGCGTAGCCTTTACTGGCTATTAAAATAGGGGGACCCCCCAAAGAATGACGTGGGGTTCCCCTATATTTTATAGCCAGAAAGGCTACGCAGACAGCTGCGGGCTGATATTCATAGTCTAGAGAAGGGCCATGGATATTGGCCCCCCGGCTACAAATACCAGTCTGCAGCCACCCCAGAAATGGCGCATCTCTAAGATGCGCCAATTCTGGCACTTAGCCCCTCTCTTCCCACTCCCTTGTAGGGGTGGGATATGGGGTAATAAGGGGTTAATGTCACCTTGCTATTGTAAGGTGACATTAAGCCGGGTTAATAACGGAGAGGCGTCAATAAGACGCCTATCCATTATTAATCCAATAGTAATAAAGGGTTAATAAAACACTCACACACATTAGTAAAAAAGTATTTTAATATTCTTCATTTAACCATACTTACCATACTTCAGCGCCTGCAAAAAACGTAAAATAATAAACAGCATACTACCTGTCCGCCGTAGTCCAATTAATAACGAGGGTCCCACGACGATCTCCCCTATAGAACAGTGACATCGGGTGATGTCACTGCTCTATAGGACCCTCAGTGACACACTGACAGGAGACAATGGCTCCTGCAGTGCATCACTGAGGTTATCTTAGGACAAAGTCTCACTTTATGGCAATTGCTGCATGGGAAAATTTCTCACACAGCAATGCAAAAAGTGAGACTAGGGACTATTTTTTTTACAGCGGCGGAGGAATATAGTGCGGAAGGATACCTTCCTTCATCATTGTGTTCCTGGAGCCCCTGGAGAGCAGTCGCATTATCTGATGCTGCTACTCTCCACGGGAGATCGTCGTGGGACACTCGTGGATTTCTGAGGACAGGGAGTATATTGGTTGTTTGTTATTTTCATATTTTTTTACAGATGACACTGGCTTCGGGGAACAAAGTGACAAGTAATGGTGAGTATGTACTATATGTTTAATGTACTGTATGTCTGTATTGTATGTAATGTATGAATTTATTGTATGTAATGTATGAATGTATTGTATGTAGTATGTAGTATGTATGTACAGTAGTATGTGTGCATGCATGTAGTATGTATGTATGTACGTAGTATGTATGTGGTATGTAGCATGTATGTTATATGTAGCATGTATGTAGCATGTATGTAGCATGTATGTAGCATGTAGTGTGTATGTAGAATGTTGTATGTATGTATGTAGTATGTTGTATGTATGTATGTAGTATGTATGTAGTATGTATGTAGAGTAGTATGTATGCATGAATGTAGTATGTATGTAGTATTTATGTAGTATATATGTAGCATGTATGTAGTATGTATGTAGGTAGTATGTAGCATGTATGTATGTAGTGTGTATGTAGTATGTTGTATGTATATATGTAGTATGTTGTATGTATGTATGTAGTATGTATGTACAGTAGTATGTATGCATGTATGTAGTATGTATGTAGTAAGTATGTATGTAGTATGTATGTAGTATGTTGTATGTATGTAGCATGTAGGTAGCATGTATGTAGCATGTATGTAGTATGTTGTATGTAGGTAGCATGTATGTAGCATGTATGTAGTATGTACGTAGTATGTTGTATGTATGTATGTATGTATGTAGTATGTATGTATGTAGCATGTATGTAGCATGTATGTAGTATGTATTTTTTTTTCATTAAACACATTAGCCGGATGATGGGACTACTACTGTCCCATCATTGGCTAATGTGTGAATCACTGTCACTGTATTAGGCATCGTCCGATGGGACTTGTAGTCCCATCGGACGATGGCTGCACACACGCACAGAGCCACGCACGCCGCACAGAGCCCCGGCACGCCGCAGAGAGCCCCGCAGGCCACACAGAGCCCTGGCACACACGCACAGAGCCCCAGCACACACGCACAGAGCCCCGGCAGGCCCACACAGAGCCCCCGCATGCCGCACAGAGCCGCACAGAGCACAGAACCCCGGCACACACGCACAGAGCCCCGGCACACACGCACAGAGCCCCGGCAGGCACGTACACACACCCCCACGTTCATGCACAGACCCTGTCCACACACACACATGCAGTGTCCGCCCACGCACCACCCACACTCCATTATAGTGCATCATTGCACTATAGGAACTTCCAATTCCGGTATCCGATATCGCAAAAATATCAGAACTCAGTATCGGAATTCTGATACTGCGAATACCAGCCGATACCCGATATTTGCAGTATTGGAATGCTCAACACTATTCATTAGCCATGATCTTAGAAGCTTGCTATAAAAGAAAAATAAGAGAAGTATGTTGTATGTATGTAGCATGTAGGTAGCATGTATGTAGCATGTATGTAGTATGTTGTATGTAGGTAGCATGTATGTAGTATGTATGTAGCATGTATGTAGTATGTACGTAGTATGTTGTATGTATGTATGTATGTAGTATGTATGTATGTAGCATGTATGTAGCATGTATGTAGTATGTATTTTTTTTTCATTAAACACATTAGCCGGATGATGGAACTACTACTGTCCCATCATTGGCTAATGTGTGAATCACTGTCACTGTATTAGGCATCGTCCGATGGGACTTGTAGTCCCATCGGACGATGGCTGCACACACGCACAGAGCCATGCACGCCGCACAGAGCCCCGGCACGCCGCAGAGAGCCCCGCAGGCCACACAGAGCCCTGGCACACACGCACAGAGCCCCAGCACACACGCACAGAGCCCCGGCAGGCCCACACAGAGCCCCCGCATGCCGCACAGAGCCGCACAGAGCACAGAACCCCGGCACACACGCACAGAGCCCCGGCACACACGCACAGAGCCCCGGCACACACGCACAGAGCCCCGGCAGGCACGCACACACACCCCCACGTTCATGCACAGACCCTGCCCACACACACACATGCAGTCTCCGCCCACGCACCACCCACACTCCATTATAGTGCATCATTGCACTATAGGAACTTCCAATTCCGGTATCTGATATCGCAAAAATATCAGAACTCAGTATCGGAATTCTGATACTGCGAATATCAGCCGATACCCGATATTTGCAGTATTGGAATGCTCAACACTATTCATTAGCCATGATCTTAGAACCTTGCTATAAAAGAAAAATAAGAGAATTTCCCTAGGCTTTCAAAAGGATTCTAAATTGACATATTACCAGCTGTGTTCCCTGCTTAGTGAAGCTTTCACAGAGTGGATACCTGATGATCGCATGTCTGACTAGGGGACTCCTCTACACTTCCTGCATACTCAACACTTTCCTGTGTGTCCCTGCACTACAGCTAAAACAAATAACAGCATTACTTACAGTATATACAGTGGGTACGGAAAGTATTCAGACCCCTTTAAATTTTGTTTTGTTGGATCCATTTGGTAAATTCAAAACAGTATGTCTATTTTCACAATAATGTACACTCTGCACCCCATCTTGACTGAAAAAAAAAAATCAGAAATGTAGACATTTTTGCAAATTTAATAAAAAAGAAAAAATGAAATATCACATGGTCATAAGTATTCAGACCCTTTGCTCAGACACTAATAATAATTATAATAATAATAATAATGTTTATTTATATAGCGCCAACATATTCCGCAGCACTTTACAATTAAGCAGGGACAGGTACTGACAATAAATTCAGTACAAGTTAAGACAATTTAAACAGTGACATTAGGGGTGAGGTCCCTGCTCGCAAGCTTACAATCTACAAGGAAATGGGGGGACACAATAGGTGAAAAAGTGCTTCTAACTTCAGGTCTGGCAATTATAATAAATAGGGATTGTTATATAAATCTGCATGATCCGGTGATCAGCCCGTGTGTTTAAGTGCAATAGTCAAGTATCAAGTGCAGTTATCGTGTACACGGAGGGTGTGGAGACAGATGAATAGTAGGGTGCAGATTCACATGCAGATAATATTTGGAAGGAGGGAACAGGACAAAGTTAGTTTACTGAGTAGTTGATGTAATAGGCTTGTTTGAAGAGATGGATTTTTAAAGCGTGCTTGAATAGGTCGGGGCTAGGTATCAGTCTGATCGTCTGGGGAAGTGCATTCCAGAGCGCTGGCGCAGCACGAAAGAAGTCTTGGACACTCATATTTAAGTCATATGCTGTCCATTTTCTTGTGATCCTCCTTAAGATGGTTCTACTCCTTCATTAGAGTCCAGCTGTGTTTATTTAAAGTGATAGCACTTGATTTGGAAAGGCACACACCTGTCTATATAAGACTTCACAGGTCACAGTGCCTGTCAGACCAAATGAGAATCATGACATCAAAGGAACTGACCAGGGAGCTCAGACAGAATTGTGGCAAGGCACAGATCTGACCAAGGTTATAAAATAATTTCTGTAGTACTTAAGGTTCCTAAGAGCACAGTGGCCTCAATAATCCTTGAATGGAAGAAGTTTGTGACCACCAGAAGTCTTCCTAGACCTGGCCATCCAGCCAAACTGGGAGAAGAGCCTTGGTGATGGAGGTAAAGAAGAACCCCAAGATCACTGTGGCTGAGCTCCAGAGATGCAGTAGGGAGATGCAAGAAAGTTCCACATAGTCAATTATCACTGCAGCTTATAGATTGTCACAGAGTTTCCCTGGGGAAGGTTTCACTGAGGACTCTGTTCCTCTTCTGCAAGAGGAAGTGGTTATTTCTGCCATATGTCCAGATTTTGAGGGTAAGGAATTGAAGGCTCAGAGGGGCGCTTCAGCAAAGTGACACATTTTGTTCCTTTACCGCCTCTTCCAAATGCTAAAACATTGGCTCAGGTATTTATCAGTGAGATTATGAAGCTTCATGGGGTTCCCTCCGATGTGGTCTCAGATCAGGGAACCAGTTTGTGTCAAAATTTTGGAGTGCTTTTTGTTCTCGCCAAGGAATGCATCTATCTTTTTCCATAGCATTTCATCCTCAATCAAATGGTCAGACCAAATGTATGAAATAAAGCCTAGAAACATACATTAAGAGTTTTGTTTTTGAGAATCAATAGACTTGGTCATCATCATAACTACCCTTTGCTGAGTTTGCACTTGAGAATCACCTACATGAGTCACATATAGGTTTCATATGAAGTTCTGCACTTTCAGTAGGGAGTAAAATTTGGGGGTTCCTGCGTGGAATGTTACTATTCATTGCTTTCTTCCATGTGGCAAGGTATAGAGAACAACTTGAAGGTGATGGGGGATAGATACATGCCTGGCTAAAAAGAAAAAGTATGTCAGATCTGGACTTTTCTCCATCAGTAACATTAAGTTGAAGCTTGATCCCAACTCCATTCCCTGTATAAGATAACTGCCGTCGTTAATCTGGTGGCTTTTCGTCTTGAATTGCAACTAGTGTTTAACCCCTTTACCCCCAAGGGTGGTTTGCACGTTATGGACCAGGCCAATTTTTAGAATTCTGACCACTGTCCCTTTATGAGGTTATAACTCTGGAAAGCTTCAACGGATCCCGGTGATTCTGACATTGTTTTCTCGTGACATATTGTGTTTCAGGATAGTGGTAAAATTTCTTTGATATTACCTGCGTTTATTTGTGAAAAAAATGGAAATATGGCGAAAATTTTGAAAATTTCGCAATTTTCCAACTTTGAATTTTTATGCAATTAAATCACAGAGATATGTCACACAAAATACTTAATAATTAACATTTCCCACATGTCTACTTTACATCAGCACAATTTTGGAACCAAAATTTTTTTTTGTTAGGGAGTTATAAGGGTTAAAAGTTGACCAGCAATTTCTTATTTTTACAACACCATTTTATTTTAGGGACCACATCTCATTTGAAGTCATTTTGAGGGGTCTATATGATAGAAAATACCCAAGTGTGACATCATTCTAAAAACTGCACCCCTCAAGGTTCTCAAAATCAAATTTAAGAAGTTTATTAACCCTTCAGGTGTTTCACAGGAATTTTTGGAATGTTTAAATAAAAATTAACATTTAACTTTTTTTCACAAAAAAATTTAATTCAGCTCCAATTTGTTTTATTTTACCAAGGGTTACAGGAGAAAATGGACCCCAAACCTTGTTGTACAATTTGTCCTGAGTACGCCGATACCCCATAAGTGGAGGTAAACCACTGTTTGGGCGCATGACAGAGCTCGGAAGCGAAGGAGCGCCATTTGACTTTTTAATGCAAAATTGACTGGAATTGAGATGGGACGCCATGTTGCGTTTGGAGAGCCACTGATGTGCCTAAACAATGAAGCCCCCCAAAAGTGACACCATTTTGGAAAGAAGACCCCCTAAGGAACTTATCTAGAGGTGTGGTGAGCACTTTGACCCACCAAGTGCTTCACAGAAGTTTATAACGCAGAGCCATGAAAATAAAAAATCTTTTTTTTTCCCACAAAAATTATTTTTTAGCCCCCAGTTTTGTATTTTCCCAAGGGTAGCAGGAGAAATTGGACCCCAAAAGTTGTTGTCCAATTTGTCCTGAGTACGCTGATACCCCATATGTTGGGGTAAACTCCTGTTTGTACACACGGGAGAGCTCGGAAGGGAAGGAGCACTGTTTTACTTTTTCCACGCAGAATTGGCTGGAATTGAGATCGGACGCCATGTCGCGTTTGGAGAGCCCCTGATGTGTCTAAACAGTGGAAACCCCCCAATTATAACTGAAACCCTAATCCAAACACACCCCTAACCCTAATTCCAACGGTAACCCTAACCACACCTCTAACCCAGACACACCCCTAACCCTAATCCCAACCCTATTCCCAACCGCAAATGTAATCCAAACCCTAACCCTAACTTTAGCCCCAACCCTAACTGTAGCCTTAACTCTAACTGTAGCCTTAACCCTAGCCCTAGCCCTAACCCTAGCCCTAACCATAACCCTAGCCCTAACCCTAGCCCTAACCCTAGCCCTAACCCTAGCCCTAACCCTAGCCCTAAGCCTAGCCCTAGCCCTAACCCTAGCCCTAACCCTAACCCTAACCCTAGCCCTAATCCTAGCCCTAACCCTAGCCCTAACCCTAGCCCTAACCCTAACCCTAACCCTAACCCTAGCCCTAGCCCTAACCCTAGCCCTAACCCTAATGGGAAAATGGAAATAAATACATTTTTGAATTTTTTTATTTTTCCCTAACTAAGAGGGTGACGAAGGGGGGTTTTATTTACTTTTATAGCGGGTTTTTTAGCGGATTTTTATGATTGGCAGCCGTCACACACTGAAAGACGCTTTTTATTGCAAAAATCATTTTTTTTTGTGTTACCACATTTTGAGAGCTATAATTTTTCCATATTTGAGTCCACAGAATCATATGAGGTCTTGTTTTTTGCGGGACAAGTTTACGTTTTTATTGGTAACATTTTTGGGCACGTGACATTTTTTGATCGCTTTTTATTCCGATTTTTGTGAGGCAGAATGACCAAAAACCAGCTAGTCATGAATTTCTTTTGAGGGAGGCGTTTATACCGTTCCACGTTTGGTAAGATTGATAAAGCAGTTTTATTCTTCGGGTCAGTATGATTACAGCGACACCTCATATATATCATTTTTTTATGTTTTGGCGCTTTTATACGATAAAAACTATTTTACAGAAAAAATAATTATTTTTGCATCGCTTTATTCTGAGGACTATAACTTTTTTATTTTTTTGCTGATGATGCTGTATGGTGGCTCGTTTTTTTGCGGGAGAAGATGACGCTTTCAGTGGTACCATGGATATTTATATCCGTCTTTTTGATCGCGTGTTATTCCACTTTTTGTTCGGCGGTATGATAATAAAGCGTTGTTTTTTGTTTCGTTTTTTTTCTTTTTCTTACGGTGTTTACTGAAGGGGTTTAACTAGTGGGACAGTTTTATAGGTCGGGTCGTTACGGACGCGGCGATACTAAGTATGTGTACTTTTATTGTTTTTTTTTCATTATTTAGATAAAGAAATGTATTTATGGGAATAATATATATTTTTTTTTCATTATTTAGGATTTTTTTTTTTATTTTTTTTACACACTTGTAAAACAATTTTTTTTACTTTTTTACTTTGTCCCAGGGGGGACAATACAGATCGGTGATCTGCCAGTTTGTACAGCACTCTGACAGATCACCGATCTGTCTCAGAGCGCTGCAGCGTTACCAAGTGCCTGCTCTGAGCAGGCACTTGGTAAGGCACCTCCCTCCCTGCAGGACCCGGATCCGCGGCCATCTTGGATCTGGGACTTGCTGCAGGGAGGGAGGTAGGAGACCCCCGGAGCAACGCGATCACATCGCGTTGCTGCGGGGTCTCAGGGAAGCCCGCAGGGAGCCCCCTCCCTGCGCGATGCTTCCCTGCACCGCCAGCACATCGCGATCATGTTTGATCGCGGTGTGCCGAGGGTTAATGTGCCCGGGGCAGTCCGTGACCGCTCTTGGCACATAGTGCTGGATGTCAGCTGCGATAAGCAGCTGACACCCGGCTGCGATCGGCCGCGCTCCCCCCGTGAGCGCGGCCGATCGCCTATGACATACTATTCCGTCCTTGGGAAGTAGGGCCCACCCCACATGGACGGAATAGTACGACTAATAGCAGAAAGGGGTTAAAGGGAACCTGTAACCAGTTTTTTGACATAGCAGCTAAAAATATCACCATAATCAGCGTCAGCACTGCATTCCCTCAATCCTTATATAACCCCCTGACTCCCCTTGTATACGCCTGAAAAACCTTTTTAATTTCCCCCGTGCTGTATAGTAATCGTCTCAGTCCGATACGATGAGCGGGATTTTAGGCCTCTTAATCCCTCTGCTGTTGCTCGCCATTCAACTTTGTGGATGACGCCTCTTGCGTCATCCGCATCACCGTGCAACATCTCGGAGGAGGACATTTTTTTTCTTCTCTAGCAAGATGACGCTGCCAGCTCCTGCGCAATAGCAGCTATCAGATCTATGCACACTGATAGCTGCTACTGTGCAGGTGTGGTGGGCACCATTTTCAAATTGACTTTTTTTTTCGTTCAATTAAATAAAAGGATGAAGTAAAAAGGGTTTAAGTGCACAGTAAACATGCGAATATGCTGCAGCGCATGTGCCACCGTTGGCACCTGCTAGCAGAAGCATTTTTCTTCTCTTCACTATGTACATATATTCATTATACAAGCTATTGGGCAGGTCAGTAAGGGATCAGTGACCTGTCAGCAGGCTGCATTATGAATAACTAATCAGTGAATCACATACACCAACCCTGAGAATCTCATTAACACAAAACTAAAACTGAAGATTAAGAAACATCCACAAGACAAATTTCATGAACCATGGTGTCATTATATTCAGTATAACAATGCCAGCCTGACAGTGTGTGTAGGTTACTGTGCACAATCCTGCTGACAGGTTCCCTTTAAATCGGAGAGTCATATCGCACAAAAAAGTTAATAAAAAACATTTCCCACATGTCTACTTTACATCAGTACAATTTTTGAAGGAAGTTATAATTGTTGAAAGTTGACCAGCTATTTCTCATTTTTGCAACAGAATTTGCAAAACCATTTTTTTAGAGACCACCTCACATTTAAAGTGACAAAAAATGCTGAAAGGTGACACCATTCTAAAAACTGCACCCCTCAAGGTACTCAAAACCATATTCATGAAGTTTATTAACTCTTCAGGTGCTTCACAGAAATGTATGCAATGTGGAAGGAAAAAATAAACATTTACTTTTCTTTCAGAAAAAATTTCCTTTAGACCTTTTTGCAAGGGTTACAGGAGAAAATGGACCATACAATTTGTTGTACAATTTCTCCTAAGCATACTGATATCCCACATGTGGGGGAAATCTACTGTTTGGGCACACGGCAGGGCTCGGAAGGAAAGGAGCGCCATTTCACTTTCTGAATGTAAAATTTGCTGCCATAATTAGCGGAGGCAATATCATGCTTGGAGAGTCCTTGATGTGCCTAAACAGTGTAAGCACCCATCAATTGACACCATTTTGTAAACTAGACCCCTTAGGAAAGTTATCTAGATGGGTACTGAGCACCTTGAACCCACAGGTACTCCACAGACGTTTATAACGATAAGCTGTGAAAATAAACAAAATAACATTTTTTTCAGATAAATCAGGTTTATCTCTAAATTTTGCATTTTCATAAGAGTAACAGGAGAAATTGCCTCATACAATTTATTGTGCAATTTCTCCTGAGTGCGCAGGTACCCAATATTAGGAGGAAAACAACTGTTTGGTTGCACGGCAGGGCTTGGAAGTGAAGGAGTGCCATTTGATTTTCTGAATTAAAAATTTGCTGGAATAATTAGCAGATGCCATGTCGCGTTTTGAGAGCCCCTGATGTGCCTAAACAGTGGAAACCCCCAACAAGTGACACCATTTTGGAAGCTAGACCCGTTTGTGATCTTATCTAGATGTTTATTGAGCACCTTGAACCCACAGGTGCTTTACCGAAGTTTATAACGTAGAGCCGTGAAAATAAAAAAAAATCTAATTTTTCCAAGATAAATGGTTTTTAGCTCAAAATTTTGCATTTTCATAAGGGTAACAGGACAAATTGGTCCATACAATCTGTTGATCAATTTCTCCTTAGTGCGCAGATACCCAATATGCATCTGCACTGCAGGGCATCAGACCAGCATCTGACAGGCAGGGAAGGAAGCGTCTCAGGTCCTGTTCGCTGCAGGCACTGCAAAGCCACCTTCCCTGAAGGACCACATAGCCGTCTTTTGTCCAGTGTCTCCATGGAGACATCAGGACAACACGATCGCATCACATTGTCCTGATATAATCGAGCAGGGAACCCATTCCCTGAGCGATAATAATAATAATTTTATTTACATAGCGCCAGCATATTCCGCAGCGCTGTACAAATTATAGAGGGGACTTGTACAGACAATAAGAGACAAAACAAAAGAAAGTCAAAAACGCACCCTTTTCTTTATAGATTTAAGGTCTCAGTGGACACAAGGGCGCTCGTCCAAAACCAGGGAGCCCATCCCGGACAGTACCAAGACCACAAAGAGCAAAAAGACAGCGCCACAATGGATGGTGAAAAAATAAGAGCTTACAGTTATTCTGCCTCCTGTAGCGACGATTCGGTCAACAGACCTTTATCAGTATACAGTGTTATATACACATAACCCCTCCCACTAATTAACATAGCACCGATAGGGTGTCAATACAAAAGTGAAAAAAAAACCCATAATAACCTTAACACACATACAAAAATATTAAAAACAGTCCCATAGAGTCATTACCACAAAGGCTCTTCACATACTAGGCAGTTAAATAGCTCTGATCACTCTTATGAGTAAATCATATCATTTTAGAGCTCCCATCCCTTAAATTGTAAACAAAGGGAATACTACCAATCAATACACAGCACTACAGTCCCCATGGCGATAACCACCCCCACTGGTATGCCCTTTTAGTGCACAAGCCAATCACGGTAGTAGCTACACCCCAACCCAAAGCACACACCAGTGCCCATGTCCACTCGCAATATCCAGACCCTATCAATCAAACATTGATAGGCAAGATCGATGCAGCTGTGAATCGTGAGTTCCTCCATGTGCGTAGTTGAATCAATCCTCTGGTGAGCACACAGCTGGCCAACCTGCGCATGTCCAAGTTAACCCCGGCTTGCGCTTCTCCGGTAAAAGTATTGCGCATGTCATCCAAAGTCCTTGCCAGTCAGCGGTGTCTAAGTACCAAAAGGCACTCGCTGTGCATGTCCCAATCCAAAGGCTCCCTCTGGTCTGCCAAACCGCGCACACCTCCCGGAGTCGCAACAGCGAACCCATTTTCTTCACATCACTTTTTCAGCGGTGCAGCTACTGGATCGAGAATGTGCTCAGGGTACATAAAATCCAAAATATTATACATATGGAAAATCTTAATTCCCAAAAGGGGAAAACCATATCTGCTGCCATAAATGTGGATCGATTATCAAAACAACCTACATATCCATATACAGTTATACTACGTGCAATTTGTGTAATCAATTCGTTCCACACAATAGATGCAAATGCAACATCAGACCCAACTGGAGCATAGCAGAGTAAATAATGACTGATCATTAGGTCAAAAAGAGTCTCAAGGAGACATAAACTGACCATATACCCATCTCCCATACTGATATCTGCCCAGCCTAAAGCTGCTTAGCATTCACAATCCGACACGGGCATAAGCATTCTACAAATTAGACGTTCCCGTTGGGTCTGCTGTAAACAACACTCAACCACAAAAGACAATCAGTCACAGGGTAAATATAATAACAGATTTTTGTAGGTATATATATATCCATATATAGTTATACTACGTACAATTTGTGTAATCAGTTTGTTCAACACAATAAATGCATGTACATGCAAAAAAAATGTACATGCCAAAAAACAAACATGTGCAACCTCAGACACAACTGGAACATAGCAAAATAAATAATGAATATTATGAATGATCATTAGGTCAAAAAAAAAGTCATAAAGAGATATAAACTGACCATATACCCATCTCTCATACTGATACCTGCCCAGCCACAAGCTGCTTAACATTTGCAATCTGACACGGGCATAAGCATTCTACGAGTTAGACGTTCCCGTTGGGTCTGATGTAAACAACAAAACCACAAAAGACAATCAGTCACAGAGTGGATATAATAACAGATTTGTAGGTATATAGGAAAAACAGCAGCTAAGGGGCACTTCCCACCTAAGTTACAGAGGGCAAAATAGATTTCAAGTATAAGCCGACCCGAGTATAACCCGACCCCCCTTATTTTGCCACAAAAAACTGCGAAAACGTAATGACTCGAGTATAAGCCTAGGGTGGAAAATGCAGCAGCTACCGGTAAATATCAAAAGTAAAAATAGATACCAATAAAAGTAAAATTAATTGAGACATCAGTAGGTTAAGTGTTTTTGAATATCCATATTGAATCAGGAGCCCCATATAATGCTCCATAAAGTTTGATGGGCCCCATTAAATGCTCCATATTAAAATATGCCCCATATAATCCTGTATAAAGGGTAATAAGGGCCCCATAAGATGCTCCATAGAGGTATTTGCCCTATATAGTGCTGCACAAACGTTTTGGCCCCATAAAATGCTCCATACAGATAATTGCCCCATATAATGCTGCACATGGCCCCATAAGATGCTCCATACAGACACTTGCCCCTTATAATGCTGCACAAACGTTATGGCCCCATAAGATCATACATACAGTCACTTGCCCTATACAGTGCTGCACAAGTGTTATGGCCCCATAAGATGCTCCGTACAGCCACTTGCCCCATACAGTGCTGCACAAACGTTATGGCCCCTGTTGTGAATTCCGCTCTTGGGCTCCCTCCGGTGGTTGTAAGTGGCACTTTTGTGAGTTCTGCTCTTGGGCTCCCTCTTGTGGTTTCTAGTGGTATGGCTGCTCCTTGGAGTTAGCTGTCTTCAGCCGTCTCCACTTATCTTCTCTTCTGCTTGGCTATTTAGGTCTGGCTCTTTCTTCAGCCAGTGCCACTTGTAAATTGTTCCTGGTTGGATTCACATCTCTTTGGAGTTCCCTGTTATCCTGACCAGTTCAGCTAAGCTAAGCTTTTGCTTGCTCTTTTCTCTCCATAGATTGTGGACTTATCCATTCTGTGCTTTCTATGTTTGTCCAGCTTATCAGTGTGAATTAATTCTGTCTTGCTGGAAGCTCTGGGAGGCAGATTTGCCCTCCACACCTTTAGTCAGGTGTGGAGATTTTTTGTAAACTCTGCGTGGATTTTTGTAGTGTTTTATACTGACCGCACAGTATTCCATCCTGTCCTATCTATTTAGCTAGACTGGCCTCCTGTGCTCATCCTGGTTTCATTCTGTGTATGTCTTTTCCCTCTCCACTCACAGTCATTATTTGTGGGGGGCTAATCTATCCTTTGGGGATTTTCTCTGAGGCAAGATAGCTTTCCTGCTTCTTTCTTTAGGGGTAGTTAGCTCTTAGGCTGTGACGCGATGCCTAGGGAGAGTTAGGAGCATTCCACGGCTACTTCCAGTGTGTTGTTTAGCTTAGGGACTGCGGTCAGTACAGTTACCACTTCCTTCAGAGCTCGTTCCATGTTGCTCCTAGATCACCGTATCATAACAGGCCCCATAAGATGCTCCATACAGTCACCCGCCCCATATAATGCTGCACAAACGTTATGGCCCCATAAGATGTTCCGTACAGTCACTTGCCCCTTATAGTGCTGCACAAAAGTTATGGCCCGATAAGATGCTCCATACAGTCACTTGCCCCTTAGGTGACTATCACGCAGCGCAGCACAGCGCTCCCCTCCCCGTATACTCACCTAATCCTGGCGCGGTCCCTGCACGTCCACGCTTCTTCCTGCGCTGCATCTTCTTCCTGTATTGAGCGGTCACAGTTACCGCTCATTACAGTAATGAATATGCCGCTCCACCTCCCCTGCAGATCCCTGGGTATGACTCGAGTATAAGCCGAGAGGGGGACTTTCAGCCCCAAAAAATGGGCTGAAAATCTCGGCTTATACTCGAGTATTTACGGTAGTTTACTTAGTTATCACCATTTTGATTAAAAAAATGCTTAAACAGCCATCTCACCATGACGATGTGTACCCAATTGGGAAGGTCCTATCCTAGCTCTAGTGTTAAAACCTCATTTTGTGCAAGCCGACCTCAATATAGATAAGGTTTAAATCGACCTTCATTTTCCAAATAATAGTAGCAAAATGAAGAAAAAAAAGATAAAAAAGTATGCATTTGATTTTGCTGCCTGCGTAATAATATCAGCTAATAAAATCTAAAAATATGTATTCCATACGGTGAATGACTAAACAGAAATAAACATAATGCAAAACTTCATTTGCCAAAATTTACCCCAAAATGTAAAAAACAAAAATCAATATATAGTATAAAATGGCATCAATAAAAACTTCAGCTTAATGCACCAAAAATTATCCCCACACAGGTCTATTGACGAAAAAATAAAAAGGCTGCAAGTCAGAAAATAGCAAGGCAATGTTTATTTACAAAGTTCAGAATTTCTTTCACTGTTAAAATATTAAAAAAATACCTTATATGTTTGGCCGTAATTGTACCATAATGCAGAATCATGCTACTAGGTAAGAAGTGCAGACATAAAAATGTTATAGCTCTTAAACGAAGAGGAAAAATTAACAAACATAAAAAAAAGTACTCCTGATCCTTATGACATTAAACAATTTTTTACAATATAGCAGTAGTACTAAAAATACAATATTTTCTTTGGTTGCATCCATTCTACTATTTCATTTATTTCAATTCACTACTGGTATCTAGAGTTGAGCGACCTTGACCTTTTTAGAGTCGAGCCGGGTTTCGCGAAACCCGACTATCTCAAAAGTCGGGTCGAGTGAAATCGGCCGATTATGGCGAAAAGTCGGGATCGACCGAAACACGAAACCCAATGCAAGTCAATGGGGCAGCATAGTCGGCAGTGAGTGGGGGCCAGGAAAACACCTAGAGTGCCCATTTTAATGTCAAAACCATCCATTCTTCTTAATGAAGCTTGTCAAGCGTAATTTACCTTATAATAATTGGAAGGCATTTGAAATTGGGGGTCATTTGGCTAAAGTTGTGTGGGGTAGGGCTGGTTCAAGTAATTAGTGGGCCCAGGAAATCTGGACCACGTCACGGCAGTGGAGCAGGGAGAGGTAAGTATTTCAACTTTGCAAGTGCTGTGATCCTGAGCAAGCAGGGGGGGCCCACTTGTTGGCATTGGCACTGGCACAGGGCCCCTCAAAGTACAGCGGTGTGTGTGCACGGCGGGGGCGCCTCCCACCGGCAGCAACACTTTTGTGTACTATGAGAGGCCCTGTGCCAGTGACGTCGCCAACTAGTATTCCTCCCCCCACCTGATGAAGGAACCTGCACTTTCATCTGCACCTTCCTCTTTGTCCCCGTGTAAGGTGGTATGGTATGCGGGAAGAGCAACCTGACTTTCAGCAGGGTCACAATGTTGTTGTGTAGCATGCACGGGGAATGTTGCGTTATGGGTCAATGTACCAGCAGACTCATCTATCACTGGCTGGGCAATGGGCACGATGAAGTGGAAACACAGATATAGGCCCAAAGAATAAAGTGGGCTAAATGCAGTTCAAAATTGGTAACACAGGAATAACCAGGGGGCATTGCAGTGGAGGACAACTGGAATGAGAGGCTGACACAGAGAGTAGGGCCAAATCAGTAAGTAGTCGAAATGCAGTTCAAAATTGGCAACCGTAGTAAACAGGCGGCACAGCTTTGTTCCGTGGAGGAGAACAGCAAGGAGTGGCAGACACCGATAGTAGGCCCCAACCCAACTAGTAGGCCAAATGCAGTCTAACATTAACAACTACTTAACGAGAGCCTGAAAATGGAATTTCAGGACAGGAAACCAGGAGAACAGCAAGGAGTGGCAGACACCGATAGTAGGCTCCAAACCAACTAGTACGCCAAATGCAGTTGTTCCATTTAACCACAATTTAATGAGAGCCTGAAGATAGAAGCTCAGGAAAGGCAACCTGGGGAACACCTTGGAGTGTAACACACCATCTCTCTCCACCCCATACCCATTTTGTAGGCCTAATGCAGTGTACTTTTCTACAACTACTAAACGAGAGTCGGAAGACCGAAGCAATGGCAAGGAAACCTGGGGAACACCTTGGAGTGTAACACACCATCTCTCTCCACCCCATACCCAATTTGTAGGCCTAATGCAGTGTAGTTTCCAAGAACTACTAAACGAGAGCCGGAAGATCGAAGCTCAGGAAAGGCAACCTGGGGAACACCTTGGAGTGTAACACACCCTCTCTCTACACCCCATACCCAATTTGAAGGCCTAATGCAGTGTAGTTTCCAAGAACTACTAAACGAGAGCCGGAAGATCGAAGCTCAGGAAAGGCAACCTGGGGAACACCTTGGAGTGTAACACGCCCTCTCTCTACACCCCATACCCAATTTGAAGGCCTAATGCAGCGTAGTTTCCAACAACTACTAAACGAGAGCTGGAAGATCGAAGCTCAGGAAAGGCAACCTGGGGAACACCTTGGAGTGTAACAAACCCTCTCTCTACACCCCATACCCAATTTGTAGGCCTAATGCAGCGTAGTTTCCGACAACTACTAAACGAGAGCATGAAGATCGAAGCTCAGGAAAGGCAACCTGGGGAACACCTTGGAGTGTAACACACCTTCTCTCTACACCCCATACCCAATTTGAAGGCCTAATGCAGTGTAGTTTCCAAGAACTACTAAACGAGAGCCGGAAGATCGAAGCTCAGGAAAGGCAACCTGGGGAACACCTTGGAGTGTAACACACCCTCTCTCTACACCCCATACCCAATTTGAAGGCCTAATGCAGTGTAGTTTCCAAGAACTACTAAACGAGAGTCGGAAGATCGAAGCTCAGGAAAGACAACCTGGGGAACACCTTGGAGTGTAACACAACGTCTCTCTACACCACGGAAGGGCTGATTCTTAGGAAGGAAGGCTGTTGGAAATAAGCATTGCGCGTCCGAGGGTGATTATATTCTTATTAGGTATATACTCACCCTCGGACGCGCCCTGCTTCTTTATTTGGAATGAATGTTTATTTGCAATGTGGTGTTGACTTTCTCTATTATTTTGGTAATTAATGATTTTATTATTTTCATTGTTTTGCATCTTCTCGGCAATAATATAAAGAAGACGCGACAGGACAACACTCGGTGGATGCCATATCTGTGTTTTCAATTTAAAAAACCTTTCAGTTAAATACTTGCAGGATAAAGTAATTGTAGCTGGTGGCCATTTTTAGTACTGTACCAGATTTTAGTTGTGTGTTTGTTTTCAATGTTAAAATGTCTGCATTTGATATCTCACCAGTATTTTCTTTTTTATAAGCAAAATACTTTTTTTTTTATTTTATGATGTTGGTTCAAGGGGTACACGGGCAGCAGTAGACAGGTCAGTGGAGGCCTAGTGGAAGGAGGGACCGCAGACAGGCTTCGAAGCCCTAACATAATAAATTGGGCTGCCTCTAGGCAGTTTAAAATTGGTTCCAGGGGAACACGGGCAGCAGTAGACAGGTCAGTGGAGGCCTAGTGGAAGGAGGGACCGCAGACAGGCTTCGAAGCCCTAACATAATAAATTGGGCTGCCTGTAGGCAATTTAAAATTGGTTCCAGGGGAACACGGGCAGCAGTAGACAGGTAAGTGGAGGCCTAGTGGAAGGAGGGACCGCAGACAGGCTTCGAAGGCCTAACATAATAAAATGGGCTGGCTGTAGGCAATTTAAAATTGGTTCCAGGGGAACACGGGCAGCAGTAGACAGGTCAGTGGAGGCCTAGTGGAAGGAGGGACCGCAGACAGGCTTCGAAGGCCTAACATAATAAAATGGGCTGGCTGTAGGCAATTTAAAATTGGTTCCAGGGGAACACGGGCAGCAGTAGACAGGTAAGTGGAGGCCTAGTGGAAGGAGGGACCGCAGACAGGCTTCGAAGGCCTAACATCATAAATTGGGCTGCCTGTAGGCAATTTAAAATTGGTTCCAGGGGAACACGGGCAGCAGTAGACAGGTAAGTGGAGGCCTAGTGGAAGGAGGGACCGCAGACAGGCTTCGAAGGCCTAACATAATAAAATGGGCTGGCTGTAGGCAATTTACAATTGGTTCCATGGGAACACGGGCAGCAGTAGACAGGTCAGTGGAGGCCTAGTGGAAGGAGTGACGGCAGACAGGCATCAAAGGCCTAACATCATAACATTGGGCTGTTGGCAATTTAAAATTGGTTCCAGGGGTACACGGGCAACAGTGGTCTGGTCAGTGGAAGTCTAGTGGAAGGAGTGACGGCAGACAGGCATCAAAGGCCTAACATAATAACATTTGGCTGTTGGCAATTTAAAATTGGTTCCAGGGGTACACGGGCAACAGTGGTCTGGTCAGTGGAAGTCTAGTGGAAGGAGTGACGGCAGACAGGCTAAGAAGGCCTAACATAACAAAATTGGGCTGGCTGTAGGCAAGTTTAAATTGGTTCCAGGGGAACACGGCCAGCAGTGGCCTGGTCAGTGTAGTAGTTGTAGAAAGAACGGACCGCAGACAGGCTTCGAAGGCCTAACATAACAAAAATGTCAAAACAATGGTATTGTCAGTGCCAGGCATTGAAGGATGTCAGCGCATAGACTAAACATTGGTGAAGCTGTGAGAGATAATTTTGCTAGTGGTAGAGCACTGTTTGAGCTGGGGGGGGAACTGTCTTGTGGCCGGCGGTACAGGCCCAGGGCCCCTCATATTACAATGGTGTGTCTGACGTTGGGTGCGCACCACCACCGCCAGAGACACTTTATTGTACTATGAGGGACCCAGTGGCAGTGCCGTCGACCAAAAGCGGGCACACCCACCTCTTCAGACAAACAGCACTCTCACGGGTGCTGGCGCAAAGTGGCGATACCACGGCCCCGTGTGGGGAGTTTGGCCATTTTGTTAGGAGTAAACATGTCGTATGCTGGACAATCAGGTGCAGAAAATTACGAGATTGGAAAAGTCATTCAGAAGAGTCCACAGGCAAGACCTTTTCATAGGAAAGTTAGGTGTCAGCCGGGCAAGGTGGGGCAAAAGATTTCGAAATCCAGTTGTGGTTCATTTTAATGAAGGTTAGATCATCTACATTTTGGGTAGCCAGACGAGTCCTTTTTTCAGTTAGTATTGAACCTGCAGCACTGAATACTCTTTCTGATAGGACACTAGCTGCCGGGCAAGCAAGCTCCTGCAATGCATATTCTGCCAATTCTGGCCAGGTGTCTAATTTGGATGCCCAGTAATCAAATGGGAATGACGGTTGAGGGAGAACGTCGATAAGAGATGAAAAATAGTTTGTAACCATACTGGACAAATGTTGTCTCCTGTCACTTTGAATTGATGCTGCAGTACCTGTCCTGTCTGCGGTCATAGCAAAATCACTCCACAACCTGGTCAGAAAACCCCTCTGGCCAACGCCACTTCTGATTTCTGCCCCTCTAACACCTCTGGTCTGCTGGTCCCTGGAGCTCGTGTGAGAACGATCACGGGCGCTGTGTGCAGGGAATGCCAGAAGCAAACGGTCAACAAGAGTTGATTGTTTTGTTGCTAATATTAGTTCCAAGTTCTCATGTGGCATAATATTTTGCAATTTGCCTTAATAGCGAGGATCAAGGAGGCAGGCCAACCAGTAATCGTCATCGTTCATCATTTTTGTAATGCGTGTGTCCCTTTTGAGGATACGCAAGGCATAATCCGCCATATGGGCCAAAGTTCCAGTTGTCAAATCTGCGGTTGTGCTTGGTTGAGGGGCAGTTGCAGGCAAATCTACGTCACTTGTGTCCCTCAAAAAAACAGAACCTGCCCTTGCCACGCCACCAATTTCCAATGACCCCGGGAAAGCTTCCTCATTAAAAATATACTCATCCCCATCATCCTCCTCATCCTCCACCTCCTCTTCGCCCGCTACCTCGTCCTGTACACTGCCCTGACCAGACAATGGCTGACTGTCATCAAGGCTTTCCTCTTCCTCTGGTGCAGACGCCTGATCCTTTATGTGCGTCAAACTTTGCATCAGCAGACACATTAGGGGGATGCTCATGCTTATTATGGCGTTGTCTGCACTAACCAGCCGTGTGCATTCCTCAAAACACTGAAGGACTTGACACATGTCTTGAATCTTCGACCACTGCACACCTGACAACTCCATGTCTGCCATCCTACTGCCTGCCCGTGTATGTGTATCCTCCCACAAAAACATAACAGCCCGCCTCTGTTCGCACAGTCTCTGAAGCATGTGCAGTGTTGAGTTCCACCTTGTAACAACGTCTATGATTAGGCGATGCTGGGGAAGGTTCAAAGAACGCTGATAGGTCTGCATACGGCTGGAGTGTACAGGCGAACGGCGGATATGTGCGCAAAGTCCACGCACTTTGAGGAGCAGGTCGGATAACCCCGGATAACTTTTCAGGAAGCACTGCACCACCAGGTTTAAGGTGTGAGCCAGGCAAGGAATGTGTTTCAGTTGGGAAAGGGAGATGGCAGCCATGAAATTCCTTCCGTTATCACTCACTACCTTGCCTGCCTCAAGATCTACAGTGCCCAGCCACGACTGCGTTTCTTGCTGCAAGAACTCGGACAGAACTTCCGCGGTGTGTCTGTTGTCGCCCAAACACTTCATAGCCAATACAGCCTGCTGACGTTTGCCAGTAGCTGCCCCATAATGGGAGACCTGGTGTGCAACAGTGGCAGCTGCGGATGGAGTGGTTGTGCGACTGCGGTCTGTGGACGAGCTCTCGCTTCTGCAGGAGGACGAGGAGGAGGAGGAGGAGGGGGTGCGAACGGCTACAGCCAACTGTTTCCTAGACCGTGGGCTAGGCAGAACTGTCCCAAACTTGCTGTCCCCTGTGGACCCTGAATCCACCACATTTACCCAGTGTGCCGTGATGGACACGTAACGTCCCTGGCCATGCCTACTGGTCCATGCATCTGTTGTCAGGTGCACCTTTGTGCTCACAGATTGCCTGAGTGCATGGACGATGCGCTCTTTAACATGCTGGTGGAGGGCTGGGATGGCTTTTCTGGAAAAAAAGTGTCGACTGGGTAGCTCGTAGCGTGGTACAGCGTAGTCCATCAGGTCTTTGAAAGCTTCGCTTTCAACTAACCGGTAGGGCATCATCTCTAACGAGATTAGTCTAGCTATGTGGGCGTTCAAACCCTGTGTACGCGGATGCGAGGCTAAGTACTTCCTTTTTCTAACCATAGTCTCATGTAGGGTGAGCTGGACTGGAGAGCTGGAGATCGTGGAACTAGCGGGGGTGCCGGTGGACATGGCAGACTGAGAGACGGTGGGAGATGGTATTGTTGCCGCCGGTGCCCTAGATGCAGTGTTTCCTACTACGAAACTGGAGATTCCCTGACCCTGACTGCTTTGGCCTGGCAAAGAAACCTGCACAGATACTGCAGGTGGTGCAGAAAATGGTGGCCCTACACTGCCGGAAGGGATGTTGCGTTGATGAGTAGCTTCATTGGCCGAGGGTGCTACAACCTTAAGGGACGTTTGGTAGTTAGTCCAAGCTTGCAAATGCATGGTGGTTAAATGTCTATGCATGCAACTTGTATTGAGACTTTTCAGATTCTGCCCTCTGCTTAAGGTAGTTGAACATTTTTGACAGATTACTTTGTGCTGATCAATTGGATGTTGTTTAAAAAAATGCCAGACTGCACTCTTTCTAGCATCGGATACCTTTTCAGGCATTGCAGACTGAGCTTTAACCGGATGGCCACGCTGTCCTCCAACAGGTTTTGACTTTGCCACGCGTTTTGGCCAAGATACGGGCCCGGCAGATGGAACCTGTTGCGATGTTGATGCCTGCTGCGGCCCCTCCTCCTCTGCTTCAGAACTGCTGCCGCCTGCACCCTGTTCCCCCAATGGCTGCCAATCGGGGTCAAGAACTGGGTCATCTATTACCTCTTCTTGTAGCTCGTGTGCAACTTCGTCTGTGTCACCGTGTCGGTCGGTGGTATAGCGTTCGTGATGGGGCAACATAGTCTCATCAGGGTCTGATTCTTGATCAGCACCCTGCGAGGGCAATGTTGTGGTCTGAGTCAAAGGACCAGCATAGTAGTCTGGCTGTGGCTGTGCATCAGTGCACTCCATGTCAGATTCAACTTGTAATGGGCATGGACTGTTAACTGCTTCACTTTCTAAGCCAGGGACGGTATGTGTAAAGAGCTCCATGGAGTAACCCGTTGTGTCGCCTGCTGCATTCTTCTCTGTTGTTGTTTTTGCTGAAGAGGACAAGGAAGCGACT
Organism: Ranitomeya imitator; assembly: GCF_032444005.1. Taxonomy (NCBI): domain Eukaryota; kingdom Metazoa; phylum Chordata; class Amphibia; order Anura; family Dendrobatidae; genus Ranitomeya; species Ranitomeya imitator. Next base: position 384,712,475 of record NC_091284.1, read on the forward strand.
TGTCCCTGACCGTGAACATCCACTAACGACGCGCTGCTTTTACTTTTACCAGTTTCACGAGAGGAGGCAAAAGAGCTAGAGGCTGAGTCAGCAAGATAAGCCAAAACTTGCTCTTGATGCTCCGGCTTTAAAAGCGGTTTTCCTACTCCCAGAAAAGGGAGGGTTCGAGGCCTTGTGTAGCCAGACGACGAACCTGGCTCCACAGCTCCAGACTTAGGTGCAATATTTTTATTCCCACGACCACCTGATGCTCCACCACTACCACTACCCTCATTACCAGCTGACAATGAACGCCCCCGGCCACGACCTCTTCCACCAGACTTCCTCATTGTTTTAAAAACGTTACCAAACGAACGGTATTTGTTGCTGTCACACAACTTACACGGTGAGCTATAACTTCAGTATGATTTAGCTACCCCTTTACAGGTGGGTGAGACCACAACGAAAATCAGCCACAATGTTACACACTCTGTTGTTGTTGGCAACAAATGAGATGGCACACACGCAGGACTGTCACTGAAGCGCAAATGTAAATATTTATCTCCCACTGATTTGTGTTTGTTTTTTTTAAAAGGGAGACTTCAGAAAAAAAAAAATTAAAAAAAAAATATTTTTTACAGAAGAATTTATAAAACAAATAAAATGAAATGATTGTTTCAGGGAGAATTTAGGAAAAAAAAAAAAAAAAAGGCTTTGTAGGGCCCACTGAGTGAGAGAGGACGCACACAGGAGTCAGGAGTGGCACACAAGCCCAGAGGCCAATATTAATCTCCCACCGATTGATTTAGTTATTTTTTTGGGTAGATTTTGGAACCCAAATCAAGCAAAAAAATTAATAGGCTTTCTATGGCCCACAATTGGGGAGAGAGAGAGAGATGGCACACCCAGGAGTCAAGACTGGCACACAAGCAGAAGGGGCAATATGAATCTCCCACAGATTTTTTTTTTTTTTTTTTTTTTCAGGGAGACTTGAGAGAAAAAAAAAATACAAAAAAAATGATTTTTTTCAGGAATAATTTAGAAACCAAAGAAAATAAAATGATTGTTTCAGGGAGAATTTAGAAAACAAATAAAACAAAAAATAGGCTTTCTAGGGCCCACTGAGTGACAGATGACGCACACAGGAGTCAGGAGTGGCAGACAAGCCCAGAGGCCAATATTAATCTCCCACTGATTGATTTAGTTATTTTTTTTGGTAGATTTTGGAACCCAAATCAAGCAAAAAAATTAATAGGCTTTCTATGGCCCACAATTGGGGAGAGAGAGAGAGATGGCACACCCAGGAGTCAAGACTGGCACACAAGCAGAAGGGGCAATATGAATCTCCCACAGATTTTTTTTTTTTTTTTCAGGGAGACTTTAGAGAAAAAAAAATACAAAAAAAATGATTTTTTTCAGGAATAATTTAGAAACCAAAGAAAATAAAATGTTTTTTCAGGGAGAATTTAGAAAACAAATAAAACAAAAAATAGGCTTTCTAGGGCCCACTGAGTGACAGATGACGCACACAGGAGTCAGGAGTGGCAGACAAGCCCAAAGGCCAATATTAATCTCCCACTGATTGATTGATTGATTTTTTCAGGTAGAATTATGAACCCAAATCAACCAAAAAAATAAATAGGCTTTCTATGGCCCACTATTTGTGAGAGAGATGGCACGCTCAGGACTGGCACACAAGCCCAGAGGCCAATATTAATCTCCCACTTTTTTTTTTTTCCAGGGAAAATTTATAAACCCAATAAAATAATAAAAAAATAGGCTTTCTATGGCCCACTATCTGAGAGAGAGAGAGATGGCACGCTTAGGACTGGCACACAAGCCCAAAGGCCAATATTAATCTCCCACTGATTGATTTAGTGATTTTTTTTGGTAGATTTTGGAACCCAAATCAAGCAAAAAAATAAATAGGCTTTCTATGGCCCACTATTTGTGAGACAGATGGCACGCTCAGGACTGGCACACAAGCCCAGAGGCCAATATTAATCTCCCACTTTTTTTTTTTCCAGGGAAAATTTATAAACCCAATAAAATAATAAAAAAATATGCTTTCTATGGCCCACTATCTGAGAGAGAGAGATGGCACACTTAGGACTGGCACACAAGCCCAAAGGCCAATATTAATCTCCCACTGATTGATTTATTGATTTTTTCAGGTAGAATTTAGAACCCAAATCAAGCAAAAAAATTAATAGGCTTTCTATGGCCCACTGAGTGAGAGATGGCACACACAGGAGTAAGGAGTGGCACACAAGCCCTGAGGCCAATATTTTTCTCCCACTGATTGATGTTGTGATTTTTTCTGGTAGATTTTGGAACCCAAATCAAGCAAAAAAATAAATAGGCTTTCTATGGCCCACTGAGTGAGAGATGACACAGACAGAGATGGCACTCTAGCAGAAATGTCAATCTTAATCTCCCACAAAAAAAAAAAAAGGAACTGTCCTTCAATTACTATCTCCCTGCAGTAATCTCAGCCAGGTATGGCAGGCAGCAATAAGGAATGGACTGATGCACAAATTAAATAAAAAGTGTGGACAAACAAACAAGATAGCTGTGCAGAAAGGAAGGAACAAGAGGATTTGTGCTTTGAAAAAAGCAGTTGGTTTGCACAGCGGCGTACACACAGCAATGCAGCTATCAGGGAGCCTTCTAGGGCAGCCCAATGAGCTACAGCGCTGAGGAAAAAAAAAAAAAAAGGAGCTTCCACTGTCCCTGCACACCGAAGGTGGTGTTGGGCAGTGGAAATCGCTACAGCACAAGCGGTTTGGTGGTTAATGGACCCTGCCTAACGCTATCCCTGCTTCTGACAAAGCGGCAGCAACCTCTCCCTAAGCTCAGATCAGCAGCAGTAACATGGCGGTCGGCGGGAACTCCCCTTTATAGCCCCTGTGACGCCGCAGACAGCAAGCCAATCACTGCAATGCCCTTCTCTAAGATGGTGGGGACCAGGACCTATGTCATCACGCTGCCCACACTCTGCGTTTACCTTCATTGGCTGAGAAATGGCGCTTTTCGCGTCATTGAAACGCGACTTTGGCGCGAAAGTCGCGTACCGCATGGCCGACCACTCACAGGGGTCGGATCGGGTTTCATGAAACTCGACTTCGCCAAAAGTCGGCGACTTTTGAAAATGTTCGACCCGTTTCGCTCAACCCTACTGGTATCTTCTATTACAAAATCCTGATTTTTCTTACAAAACAATCATATTATTTCAAAAATCTCATAAAAAAAGAATGTCATGTTTAAAAAGAACATCACAAGCCATATTAACAAAAACATTATTTTTCTTGCTGAGTAGAGCATTTCTATCATTATTCCTTGTGGCTATAAACTATGACACTGCAAGAAAACAAGCTTCACTGTTTAACAGTTGAAAACCAGTAGAAAACTGTTATTATGCTATTCTTATTTATGGGCACTGGATTAAGGCTTCAGCACCATTCACTTAACCAGTAATTCTTGCAATTGAACACTGTGAAGATGGAATCAGTCATTTGCAGATGGAGAGAGAAATAGAGAAGATGCCCCTCTGACGCACCACCCGTATGACATCCTGCAGGGCAGTGTGTCTTAGGCAATCAGCCCCCTCATGGGGCAGGATTCACATAATGATCTCTCAAGCATGAAACCTCCTCCAGATTTACTAATGAGAGCTCCTAATTAGACACAAGAAAAAACATACATTATTCATATTTTGCTTCATTCCATGACTTTTGAAGAGTAAAGTTTAATAAAAACATCTGCTAATGGAGCATCATTAGGCAATTGCTTGGTTTAGAGACGAAAATTAATTCTAGAATTATGAGTTTAAAAAAAAGCTGTAGCTGTATCTGAAAAGCATTAGGAAGCTTCCATAGAGATTGTCAACTAGGAGTCTGAAAATCCTGCATGGCAAATATGAATAGCTATGCAGTTTTAAAGGAGCTTGGAGATGTGTAAGGGCTGGGACTAAAACTGAAATATTCTTTCTTACCTAAGCATCTGGTGTTATGTCCCTATTGACTTGTTGATGGAATGTTAATACATGTGTGTATGCCAATGTAAATAACTAGCTGTCATGCCGGTAACTCATATGCTCTCTCAGTCAATTTTCTGAATGTGCTCACCGCTCTGCTCCTCTCAATCTCAGGTCTTCATGCTGAACTCCCTCTTGCAGCACTCCCAGCATGGCTGCATCCTCCTCTTGCTGACTATCTTAATCTGCCTAAAGGGAGGCACAGCCAGCCTGTGCAGAAATTTAACCCCTGTGGATCCTAAAGAGTTTAAGTTTCTTGGCTTATCCCAATATATTAGGCAGCTCCACCCTCCACTTCATGCCTGAACTTAAGTTCCTAGCCACAGTTTGTTTCTAGTGATCAGTCTAAGTGCATGTTTGCATTGATTCTCCTGTTATCAACCTGGATTGTATACCCATTCTGTCTCACCTCTCTGTTCCTGACCTTGGCTATGTATTCTGAACCTGTGCTGCTTGTCCTAACCTCGGACTGTCTGACTACGTCACTGCCTGTGCTCTCTATACTACATATTCCTGCATTGACCCATTAGTCAGCTGCTGCAGGTCCGGGGACTGCCCTAGAGTGAAACTTGGTGATTACCCGAATGGCCCAAGACTATCCTCATCATCGGAGGCTCTAGTGAAGACCAGGTAGCCACTTAGTCACACCCCTCCAGAGCAAGCTCAGCCAGTGGGGCTACACCCACTGCCATCACACTAGCTATGGATTCTATTTGTAAATAATCCTGTATTAGGTAGATATATAGATGTCAGTTACACACACACACATATATATGTATAAATATTACATAGATAAAAGAAAAGCCAGCAATTCTGCAGCCACATAGTGTAAAATCACAGCAGGAGCTGAAAAGATAGAATAGATGGATTACATACAGTAAATACACATAGAATAGGTAAATATATAGATGTTTGTGACAAATACAATTAGTACAGTATGTGTGCAGCTTACTGTACATGTATTTAATTAGTGTTGTGGGCTTCCACGTAATTTGCGTAAATTGCAGAGGGAAAGCTGATGGCTGGGGGACAATGTTTTGAACATGAGAAGGGGGTAATACCCATGGAGTGTCCCAGGCTATTAATATTAACTCATAATTGTATACTTAGACTTTACTGGCTATTAAAATGTGGGATCTTAAAAAAAATGACGTAGGGTCCCCCTATAATTAATAACCAGCCAATGCTATGCAGACAGCTGCGTATTGATATTAGTAGCCTAGGAAGGGGCCATGGATACTGGCCCCCAGGCTAAAAACATCAACTCTCAGCCACTTCAGAAAAGGAGGCATTTAGCCTTGTTCTTCCTACTTGCCCTGTAGCGGTGCCAAGTGGTTTGATGGTTGTAGGGTTGACATCACCTTTGCATTGTCATTTGACATCAAGCCCTGAAGTTAGTAATGGAGAGGCATCAATTACATGCCCCCATTGCTAACTCCATAGTCATATCGTATAAAAACACACACACAGAAGAAAGTCCTTTAATTGAAAGAATGACACAGACTCCTTTAATAAATCTTAATTAAACCATAGGAATCCAAAAAATCAGAGGCAGCACACCATTGTAGATTAAAGTTTAGAAGATGCTCAAAATGTAATAGCTCATTGTGCCAACGTTTTGGCCCATGGAGAGCCTTTCTAAAGCTAGCTTGCGAAAGGCTCTCCATGGGCCAAAACGTTGCCATAATGGGCTATTAAATTTTGAGCATCTTCTAAATTTTAATCTACAATGGTGTGCTGCCTCTGATTTTTTGGATTCCTACAAAAAGGTTTGGTACATGCCTGGGGGGCTTTGCACCCTAATTTTGTTTTTTTGTGCTACTCTTAACCTTTTTGTGTCTGTATAACATGAATTAAACCATGCATAAGACCTCGCCCATTCCACTGATGCCATAAGTATGCAAATTTACCTCAGTGACACCATAGTGTCATAAGCAGGGCTAAGAATAGGCCATTAAAACAAAAACTACGTACTCACTCAGAAGTCAATATACATACAAGAAGAGACAGGAGCAACCAGGTACAATTTATCAAAGTATTATTTATTGTTAATAAGATCAAGACCAGTAGATCCAATAACCATAGATCATCACAAAAATTCATCAAGTAATAAGACAACTACAGGCAGAGGCGTAGCTAGAGCTTTTGCCGCCCGGGGCTGTTCCCGAGTTTGGCGCCCCTCCCCCCCGGCTCAATACACACAAAGGCTACCAAAAATAGTTTTCCTGTTTTGTAGAACTTAAACTGGGCCTAATGGTGTCACCCCCACATGCCAAACCTGTCTTAATGACAATGAATGATATGGTTGCCCATAATCATCACTGTGTCATAACATCACAGGTGCACTCCATCGGTCTAACCGCTTAGGTACAGTGGACCATGTAGGTTGCAGCATCTGACAGGTTGAATGACTGGTGATGGGGGGGCGCCTTTTGCGCTTATGCCACCAGTGTGCTGTGCATATGCTATGCACAATACACTAAATGTATAGGCGCCAGGGGGGTACATCCCCAATTGTAATGCAAATTTTCACTCAGTGCTTACCTGACCGCGCTCCTGCTCTCTCCACGCAGCTGAAGCGTGCACTTGCCGGCGACTGACAATGACGTCAGACGCCGGCAACATGCACGCTGGGACTGACGTCAGCTGCCAGCCTCAGATTGGCGGGCAGCTGTTAACTATTGACGTGCGGGCACAGGCCCGCACGTCAATAGCGTTAAACAGCTGCAGCCAGGGTCAGACTGGGGTGTCTGGGGCCCACCAGAGGAATGGACTCTAGGGGCCCACCCTACAGATATATGCAAATATCTGTTATTATAGTGGAGCATCGGCTGTAAAACACCAGCAGCTGCTGCACATCTACCGTGTGCCCCAATAACTGGGATGTATAATTACGGTAGTTTACATTAATGGGGTTCTTGGTTAAAACAAGTTATCACTGATCCATGGGCTCCACAGGATAGGTGATTGCTTAGATCCAACCATTAGAAATTGCACCGATTGGAAGAATGGGGAAGTTTTATACCTGACAGGACACTTTTATCACTATTTTAAAATGCAGCGGCAGGTGGGATTTCTGACCGCAGCTCAATTCATTCTCTTTGGGGCTTCCAGAAAAAAACAAGTGCAGCCACTGAGGGAATGAATGGATCAGTGATCTAGTCGGACATGCCACTCCAGTCTAATGGGGATAAAAAGTTCCACATTTTGATGAATGGGTCCAAGCAGTCAGACCCCCACCAATCAATATGTTATCACTTATCCTGTGGAGAGGTGATTACTTTTTTCCACAGGAAATCCCCTGTGAGTGCATCTCCGCTGCTGTGTACAAAGCATTAAAACTCTAATGGAAATAAAGAATCTTCTCCTAATTAATATCAGAGAGAACAAATGACCGCCATACACAACACAATCCACTATACCAAGACCAATAATATCACATACAGGAAGAAACACCACCACACCATGACCAGACCACATAGTGACCGAATAATACTATATACAAGGGACAAATACCGCCACACCATGAACAGATCACATATTATTACCACTTGGTGACCAAATAGCACATTCAAGGGACAAATACCACAACACCATTTCCAGACCACATATTACCACCACATAGTGACTGTATACTACAATACTGATCAGTTATAAAAAAAAACACAATACTATCACCATAAGTGCCAGTATTCACAGGAAATCTGTACTTAGTATGCAGTGTCCGTGTAGAGGTAATACAGAGATCATTGGTGACATTATACACAGGAGCTCTGTATATAATGTATAGGTAATACAGTGACCACAGGTGACATTGTACATAGGACCTCTGTATATAGTATAGTGTATAGTGTCAGTGTATAGGTAACACTGACTCACCAGTGACGTCTCTAGGTGAAGTCCTTCATCTTTCATCCAGCACAGACCGCCATCATTCCTTCCAGCCAGGACTCGTTTCTGCAGGAAATAACACAGTTATCTCGAGCTCCGCTTGCAGAACACATTACTTAATATTTAACAACTTCCACATTACACCACATGAAGAAAAAAAGGTGATATAGTGTCACTCTGCACAGTAACAGGACCGCCCCCCCATTTAAAACAGTTTACTCAAAAAATAAAATAAATACATCACTGCAGTAATAATATCCCTTAATTAGCCCCTATGGTAATAATATTCCCCACCCTGGCCCCGTTTATCTCATTCCTGGCTCCAGCCATATGTTCTCGCATCCTGCCCTCATGAGTATCCATTCTACCCCATATGATCTCCCCATCCTGCCCCATCTGTCTCCATCGTATCCATCCTGCCCCATGATCCAATCCTGCCCCATGTCTTTCATTCTGCCCGTGTCTCCAATCATGCCCCGTATCTACATTCTGCCCATGCCTCAAGTCCTGCCCCCAGTGTGTCCAGCAATCTGCCCCAGTGTGTCCAGCATATTACCCCTTGTGTGTACAGCATATTACCCCCAGTGTGTCCAGCAACCTGCCCCAGTATGTCCAGCATATTGCCCCAGTGTCCAGCAATCTGCCCCAGTGTGTCCAACATTGCCCACAGACAGTGTGTCCAGCAATCTGCCCCAGTATGTCAAGCATATTGCCCCAGTGTGTCCAGTATTGCCCCTGGACAGTGTGTCCAGCAATCTGCCCCAGTGTGTTCAGCATATTACCCCCAGTGTGTCCAGCAATCTGCCCCAGTGTCCAGCATTGCCCCAGTGTGTCCAGCAATCTGCCCCAGTGTTCAGCATTGCCCCAGTGTCCAGCATTGCCCCAATGTGTCCAGCAATCTGCCCAGGGTGTCCAGCATTGCCCCAGGTGTGTCCAGCAATCTGCCCCAGTGTCCAACATTGCCCCAGTCTGTCCAGCAATCTGCCCCAGGGTCTCCAGCATTGCCCCAGTGTGTCCAGCATTGCCCACAGTGTGTCCAGCAATCTGCCCCAGTGTCCAACATTGCCCCAGTGTGTCCAGCAATCTGCCCCAGTGTCCAGCATTGCCCCAGTGTGTCCAGAAATCTGCCCCAGGGTCTCCAGCATTGCCCCCAGTGTGTCCAGCAATCTGCCCCAGTGTGCCCAGCAATCTGCCCCAAGGTCTCCAGCATTGCCCCAGTGTGTCCAGCAATCTGCCCCAGTGTCCAGCATTGCCCCAGCATGTCCAGCAATCTGCCCCAGTGTCCAGCATTGCCCCAGTGTCCAGAAATCTGCCCCATGGTCTCCAGCATTGCCCCAGTATGTCCAGAAATCTGCCCCAGTGTGCCAGAAATCTGCCCCAGGGTCTCCAGCATTGCCCCACTGTGTCCAGAAATCTGCCCCAGTATGTCCAGAAATCTGCCCCAGGGTCTCCAGCATTGCCCCAGTGTGTCCAGCATTGCCCCCAGACAGACAGAGTCAGACATAAGGAAAAAAAAAAGTAAAATCCTCACCTCTCCCATTCCCAGCGCAGGTCCGGTGCACTCAGCGTCTCTCCGGCTCTGCAACGCTCAGGACAGAGAGGCTGAGCGCGCAGTGATGACATCATCGCACCCTCTGCCCTGAGACCTTACAGAGTCAGAGGGCGCTGAAGACGCTGCAGCTGCCGCAGGAACCAGGAGAGGTATTAGAAAGGGGGGCCCAATGCCAGCGCTGGCACCGGGGGGGGCTCTGGTCATGGCGGCGGTCGGCGCCGCCTGAAAATTTAAAGGGCCCGCGTCTCATTGTGCCGCCCGGGGCGGCCCGCCCCACCCCCGCACCCACCTTCCTACGCCACTGACTACAGGAAGGAAACACACAAAAACAGTGTAGAAAAATTATGGAGGCTATATATTGCCGCTGCCCGATTGTGCAAACATGTTCATGAAGATCCAAAGTGCTTGTGCAGTACCATGAGCTTCTGTTAGCAAGGAAGCCGCCCCTTACATGAGAAAACTCAGAAAATCACTACCAATAATAAATATTTTTACTAAGGGAGGAGGCTTACCATAGGCAGAAGTCATTACGCCCCAAGTGGGATGTTGGATATCCTCAAAAATGACCATGACGCGCATTTCAACGCTTTATCAAGGGGAGTACCAAGATGTACCTGCAAGGACCTTTTATGGTCACATGGTAGGTCAGGTGGTGTGGGTAGAGCCAATCACGGTGGCTATGTAAATGGTGTATGCGCGCCGCATCACACAGGTCCTGGATGACACGGATCAGCACCACACATCAGTGCGCACGCGCGGGGAGACAAAGAACATATATCCCCATGTGTGCGAGCAAGGCTACAGACACGTCACCGTCCACCAGGAAACCAGGGACGCGCAGCGCATGCGCACAGCCACCGAGATGTCAGAAAGCCATCATGTATGTATCAAAGCACCTGATTCTATGTGAAATCCAACAGCACATGCACAAATGTAGATTATCACGGATGCAATCTAATTATGTATTTTTTTATTCTTTTATGAGTTATGATGTATGACTGTGACATCTGTGATATGTCTCTATGATCTGTGCTTTAGATTGAACACGTAGGTGCTTTGATACATACATGATGGCTTTCTGACATCTCGTGGCTGTGCGCATGTGCCGCGCGTCCCTGGTTTCCTGGTGGACGGTGACGTGTCTTTAGCCTTGCTCACTTGCATGGGGATATATGTTCTTTGTCTCCCCGCGTGTGCACAGTGATGTGTGGCGCTGATCCGTGCCATACAGGACCTGTGTGATGCGGCGCGCTTGAGTCATCTACATAGCCACTGTGATTGGCTCTATCCACACCACCTGACCTACCATGTGACCATAAAAGGTCCTTGCAGGTACATCTTGATACTCCCCTTGATAAAGCGTTGCTGGGAGCATGTGAAAGGCGCATCGGGGTCGTTTTTGGGGTTAGCCAACATCCCACTTGGGGCGTATTGACTTCTGCCTATGGTAAGCCTCCTCCCTTAGTAAAAATACTTTTTATTGGTAGCGATTTTCTGAGCTTTCTCACGTAAGGGGCGGCTTCCTTGCTAACAGTGGCTCATAGGGTTGAGCAAAACGGGTCGGCCAGATTCAGAAGTAGCTGACTTTTGGCAACGTCGGGTTTCATGAAACCCGACCCGACCCCTGTGTGGGGTCGGCCATGAGGTCGGCGATCTTCTGATCTGGAATCGGAATTCCGATACCGAGTTCCGATATGTTTAAGATATCGGGAATCGGTATCGGAATTCATATTTAAGTGTAAATTAAAGAATAAAAATAAAAAAATATTGATATACCCACCCTCGGATGCGCCCTGGTTCTCACCGGCAGCCTTCCTTCCTAAGAATGAGCTCCTGAAGGGCCTTCGATGACGTCGCGGCTTGTGATTGGTCGCGTGAGCGGTCACATGGGCGTCACGCGACCAATCACAAGCCGCGACGTCATCTAAGTTCCTTCAGGCGCTAATTCTTAGGAAGGAAGCGTCCGAGGGCACGTCCGAGGGTGAGTATATTCCTAATAGGTATATACTCACCCTCGGACACGCCCTGGTTCTAACCCGCAGCCTTCCTTCCTAAGAATCAGCACCTGAAGGACCTTAGATGACGTCGCGGCTTGTGATTGGTCGCGTGACGCCCATGTGACCGCTCACGCGACCAATCACAAGCTGCGACGTCATCGAAGGTCCTTCAGGCGCTGATTCTTAGGAAGGAAGGCTGCCGGTGAGAACCAGGGCACGTCCGAGGGTAAGTATATCAATATTTTTTTTTTTTATTCTTTATTTTACACTTAAATATGGATCCTAGGGCCTGAAGAAGAGTTTCCTCTCCTTCAGACCCTGGGAACCATTAGAAACCCAATGCACTGCATTGGGTTTCGTGTTTCGGCCGACCCCGACCCCGACTTTTCTATAGGATCGGCCGATTTCAATCGACCCGACTTTTGAAAAAGTCGGGTTTCATGAAACCCGACCCGATCCTATAAAAAGAAAAGTCGCTCAACCCTAGTGGCTCATGGTACTGCACAAGCACTTTAGATCTTCATGAACATGTTTGCACAATCGGGCAGCGGCAATATGTAGCCTCCATAATTTTTCTACACTATTTTTGTGTGTTTCCTTCCTGTAGTTGTCTTATTACCTGATGAATTTTTGTGATGATCTATGGTTATTGGATCTACTGGTCTTGATCTTATTAACAATAAATAATACTTTGATAAATTGTACCTGGTTGCTCCTGTCTCTCCTTGTATGTATACTCATGCCATTGTTGTCTGCAAAAAAGTTAAAAAAGCAAACAACAACATTCCTTACCTTTCCGCAGAGATGATGATAATCGATTTGTCCGATGATGGGTATAGCTTTGCTACATCTAGATGGCAGGCTGCAAGGTTGCATGATGCGACCATACAGCATGCTATCCAGCAGAGACACTAAGCAGCATGTGCCGAGTGTCTTCCTGTGTACAGAGGCGTAGCTAGAGCTTTTGCCGCCCGGGGCTGTTCCTGAGTTTGGCGCCCCCCCCTCCCCCGGCTCAATACACACAAAGGTTACCAAAAATGGTTTTCCTGTTTTGTAGAACTTAAACTGGGCCTAATGGTGTCACCCCCACATGCCAAACCTGTGACTTAATATCACCACACCATGACCAGACCACATAGTGACCGAATAATACTACGTACAAGGGACAAATACCACAACACCATTTCCAGACCACATATTACCACCACATAGTGACTGAATACTACAATACTGATCAGTAATAAAAAAAAACACAATACTATCACCATAAGTGCCAGTATTCACAGGAGATCTGTACTTAGTATGCAGTGTCTGTGTAGAGGTAATACAGAGATCACTGGTGGTATTATACACAGGAACTCTGTATGTAATGTATAGATAATACAGTCATCACTGGTGACATTGTACACAGGACCGCTGTATATAGTATACAGTGTATAGTGTCAGTGTATAGGTAACACTGACTCACCAGTGACGTCTCTAGGTGAAGTCCTTCATCTTTCATCCAGAACAGACCGCCATCATTCCTTCCAGCCAGGACTCGTTTCTGCATGAAATAACACAGTTAACTCGAGCTCCGCTTGCAGAACACATTACTTATTTTTTCACAACTTCTACATAACACCACATGAAGAAAAAAAGGTGATATAGTGTCACTCTGCACAGTAACAGGACCGCCCCCCCCCCCATTTAAAACAGTATAGTCAAAAAATAAAATAAATACATCACTGCAGTAATAATATCCCTTAATTAGCCCCTATGGTAATACTATTCCCCACCCTGGCCCCGTTTATCTCATTCCTGGCTCCAGCCATATGTTCTCGCATCCTGCCCTCATGAGTATCCATTCTACCCCATATGATCTCCCCATCCTGCCCCACCAGCCTCCATCGTATCCGTCCTGCCCCATGATCCAATCCTGCCCCATGATCCAATCCTGCCCCATGTCTCCAATCATGCCCCGTATCTACATTCTGCCCATGCCTCAAGTCCTGCCCCCAGTGTGTCCAGCAATCTGCCCCAGTGTGTCCAGCATATTACCCCCATGTTGTCGAGCATTGCCCCAGTGTGTCCAGCATATTACCCCCAGTATGTCCAGCAATCTGCCCCAGTGTCCAGCATTGCCCCAGTGTGTCCAGAAATCTGCCCCAGGGTCTCCAGAATTGCCCCCAGTGTGCACAGCAATCTGCCCCAGTGTGCACAGCAATCTGCCCCAGTGTGCACAGCAATCTGCCCCAGTGTGCACAGCAATCTGCCCCAGTGTGCACAGCAATCTGCCCCAGTGTGTCCAGCAATCTGCCCCATGGTCTCCTGTATTGCCCCAGTGTGTCCAGCATTCTGCCCCATGGTCTCCAGTATTGCCCCAGTGTGTCCAGCATTCTGCCCCATGGTCTCCAGTATTGCCCCAGTGTGTCCAGCATTCTGCCCCATAGTCTCCAGTATTGCCCCAGTGTGTCCAGCATTCTGCCCCATGGTCTCCAGTATTGCCCCAGTGTGTCCAGCATTCTGCCCCATGGTCTCCAGTATTGCCCCAGTGTGTCCAGCATTGCCCCCAGACAGACAGAGTCAGACATAAAGAAAAGAAAAGTAAAATCCTCACCTCTCCCGTTCCTAGCGCAGGTCCGGTGCAGTCAGCGTCTCTCCGGCTCTGCAATGCTCAGGACAGAGAGGCTGAGCGGCGCGCACAGTGATGACTTCATCGCGCCCTCTGCCCTGAGACATCGCAGAGTCAGAGGGCGCTGAAGATGCTGCAGCTGCCGCAGGAACCAGGAGAGGTGAGTAGAGCGGGGGCCGGGGGTGGGGGGAGCCTGGTCGTGGCGGTGGATGGCGTCGCCCGAAGATTTAAAGGGCCTGCGTCTTTTTTTTTTTTTCTTTCTTCCTCCTCCTGCAGCGCCGGCCGCCCCCCGCATTGTGCCGCCCGGGGCGGCCCGCCCCCCCACACCCCTCTTCCTACGCCACTGCCTGTGTTTTCCTATTCCCTGTCTGAGGGAACCACGAGTGTGAGGGAGTTCTCCTGCTTGTTGTGCCGTCTGACAGATCCTGCGAGTTCACAGCCAATGAACACACTTCACCTTTCTGAATTCACCACTTTTGCACTTTTCTTCCACATCTGATTTTGGCTTACAAATACTGATGTAAAATATTGACCAAATACTGAAAGTATGAACGTTGTCTAACAAAAAAGATTTGTTCAAAGCAGACAATTAAATTAAAGAAGACTCATCCTTGGTACAGAAAATGGAGTGAAATATGTTGTATAAATCCCTGAGTTCCCCGCATTCTGCTGTTCTTTCCTATTTTGTGCTGCATCACTCTGTTGCAGATATACTCGCAGTTGATGGTTTTGGAGCACACTATTTGAAATCTATACTTGCAGTCCAACTGGGCATCTCCTCTGAAGGATATGTACTTTCATGCCTTCCTCTCCAATGCTGTCAATCACAGCTCTGCAGCTGATCTGTCAGTCTTAGTTGCTACCAAGCTGTGATTGCCAACATTTGAAAGAGCATGGTGAAAACATATGCCCCCAAAACGCATATGCCCCCAAAAACGCCAAGTTGAACTGCAAGTAATGATTTCACAAGTAAAGATTTCACATGTTGATCTTCAAAAGCAACAAATGTAAATATCTTTGCAAGAGAGCCACATAACACAAAACGGAAAAAATAAGCTGAATCAGAGAAGCTCAGGGATATTTACAAAGTATTTAACTAAAGTTTTTAGTAACAGATCCTTTTTAAGCAACAACCTGAGTCTAGAGGTGTAAATTTAGTGTTAACTTTTTTTCTAACAAACCTAAAGGTACCTTCACACTCAGCGACGCTGCAGCAATACCGACAACGATGTCGATCGCTGCAGCGTCGCTGTTTGGTCGCTGGAGAGCTGTCACACAGACAGCTCTGCAGCGACCAACGATCCCGAGGTCCCCGGTAACCAGGGTAAACATCGGGTTACTAAGCGCAGGGCCATGCTTAGTAACCCGATGTTTACCATGGTTACCAGCGTAAACGTTAAAAAAACAAATACTACATACTTACCTTCAGCTGTCTGTCCTCCGGCGCTCTGCTTTCCTCTGCACTGTCAGCGCCGGTCAGCCGGAAAGCAGAGCGGTGACGTCACCGCTATGCTTTCCGGCTGGCCGGCGCTGACACAGGATGCAGGAGGAGTGCAGAGAAGCAGAGCACCGGGGACAGACAGCTGAAGGTAAGTATGTAGAGTTTGTTTTTTTAATGTTTACGCTGGTAACCATGGTAAACATCGGGTTACTAAGCGCGGCCCTGCGCTTAGTAACCCGATGTTTACCCTGGTTACCAGTGAAGACATCGCTGAATCGGCGTCACACACGCCAATCCAGTGATGTCAGCGGGAGATCCAGCGACAAAATTAAGTTCTGGACTTTCCTCAGCGACCAACGATCTCCCAGCAGGGGCCTGATCGTTGGTCGCTGTCACACATAACGATTTCCTTAACGATATCGTTGCTACGTCACAAAAAGCAACGATATCGTTAACGATATCGTTATGTGTGAAGGTACCTTAAGTATGGAGTGGATTATCAGACAGTATGGAAAAAGGAATTAAAATGATATTTAATAATTTAGATTACAAGCACGACATCAGGGGATGAAGAACATACTGTATATTTATTGGAACATTCCCTAATTTGCTGAGAGGCCAGCAGCCACAAAAACAAATTTGTCTTCAGCTCTGAGATGACAGCAATGGGATTTCCTTCTAAACTTCATTTTCCAGGTATATAGAAAAACCCATTAATGTGAACATTTTGCTCCATGTAAACAGAATTTGTCTTTGTCATACTTAAGCTTTATTTAAAAGCATTAAACTATGGTAAAACTAAATCTTTTCTTAAACCCCTCCAAAACCCAAAGCCTTAAAACAAATTTTAGAACAATTTCCATTTGCGTGTAGGATGGTCTTTAATCGTATGCATAGAGCTGATTTCCATTTAAACCAAAAATTTAAATTTTAAAATTTGTTTTTTACATTTTGGAAACATGTCTTTTAGAAAGGTGAGTGATAAAACTATGCAGTGAATAGAGTATTTTGCAAATCTCTGATTTTACTTTTAACCCCTTAAGGCCCCATAATGGATATATACGTCATGGATCATGTCAGAAATGTTGAAGTGGGCACAGAAGCAGAGCCCACCCCACACAGGGCAGATGTCGATTGCTACTGTTAACCACTAAAACGCCATTGTCTTTACTATGAAAAAAAAACACTAAAAAAAGTGTCAGAGAACCTCCAAAAGCAGATGAGTGGAAGCATGTGACCAAAAGAAGCAAGAAGACCATGGAGAAATCACCAACCACACAACTGAAGAACCGATATCAAATCTTTGTAGAGGATGAAGATGGCACACCTAAGGATGAAGCAATACCAGCAAGCAAAAAAGAAAAGGGCACACAGCAACAAGTGACAGCAAAAAGTACAGCCAAGAAGCAACGAAGAGTGGTGGTGGTGGGAGACTCACTACTGAGAGGCACAGAAGCAGCCATCTGCAGACCGGACATAACTGCAAGAGAAGTATGCTGCCTTCCAGGTGCGATGATCAAGGATTTGACCGATAGGATACCAAAGCTCTTCAACTCCAAGGACGTCCACCCATTTCTTCTGATACATGTTGGCACCAATGACACGGCAAGGAAGGACCTACCGACAATCTGCAAAGACTTTGAAGAGTTGGGGAAGAAAGTAAAGGAACTGGATGCACAGGTAGTTTTTTCTTCTATCCTTCCAGTAGACGGGCATGGCACCAGGAGATGGAACAGGATCCTTGATGCAAACAACTGGCTAAGACGATGGTGCAGACAACAAGGATTCGGATTCCTGGACCATGGTGTGAATTACTTGTATGATGGACTCCTCGCCAGAGACGGACTACACCTCAACAAACCTGGGAAACACACATTCGCCAGAAGACTCGCTACACTCATCAGGAGGGCGTTAAACTAGAAGAAGAGGGGACGGGGAGAAAAACATTAGACTCGAACAAAGAAGACCCAGGAAAACATACTCAGAAGGGAGGTAAGAACATTTCTAAAACAATCCACAGCGAGGAGATTGGAACAAAACAAAATCCTCTAAACTGCATGCTTGCAAATGCCAGAAGCCTGACAAACAAGATGGAAGAACTAGAAGCAGAAATATCTACAGGTAACTTTGACATAGTGGGAATAACCGAGACATGGTTAGATGAAAGCTATGACTGGGCAGTTAACTTACAGGGTTACAGTCTGTTTAGAAAGGATCGTAAAAATCGGAGAGGAGGAGGGGTTTGTCTCTATGTAAAGTCTTGTCTAAAGTCCACTTTAAGGGAGGATATTAGCGAAGGAAATGAGGATGTCGAGTCCATATGGGTCGAAATTCATGGAGGGAAAAATGGTAACAAAATTCTCATTGGGGTCTGTTACAAACCCCCAAATATAACAGAAACCATGGAAAGTCTACTTCTAAAGCAGATAGATGAAGCTGCAACCCATAATGAGGTCCTGGTTATGGGGGACTTTAACTACCCGGATATTAACTGGGAAACAGAAACCTGTGAAACCCATAAAGGCAACAGGTTTCTGCTAATAACCAAGAAAAATTATCTTTCACAATTGGTGCAGAATCCAACCAGAGGAGCAGCACTTTTAGACCTAATACTATCTAATAGACCTGACAGAATAACAAATCTGCAGGTGGTCGGGCATCTAGGAAATAGCGACCACAATATTGTACAGTTTCACCTGTCTTCCACTAGGGGGACTTGTCAGGGAGTCACAAAAACACTGAACTTTAGGAAGGCAAAGTTTGACCAGCTTAGAGATGCCCTTAATCTGGTAGACTGGGACAATATCCTCAGAACTAATAATACAGATAATAAATGGGAAATGTTTAAGAACATCCTAAATAGGCAGTGTAAGCGGTTTATACCTTGTGGGAATAAAAGGACTAGAAATAGGAAAAACCCAATGTGGCTAAACAAAGAAGTAAGACAGGCAATTAACAGTAAAAAGAAAGCATTTGCACTACTAAAGCAGGATGGCACCATTGAAGCTCTAAAAAACTATAGGGAGAAAAATACTTTATCTAAAAAACTAATTAAAGCTGCCAAAAAGGAAACAAAGAAGCACATTGCTAAGGAGAGTAAAACTAATCCCAAACTGTTCTTCAACTATATCAATAGTAAAAGAATAAAAACTGAAAATGTAGGCCCCTTAAAAAATAGTGAGGAAAGAATGGTTGTAGATGACGAGGAAAAAGCTAACATATTAAACACCTTCTTCTCTACGGTATTCACGGTGGAAAATGAAATGCTAGGTGAAATCCCAAGAAACAATGAAAACCCTATATTAAGGGTCACCAATCTAACCCAAGAAGAGGTGCGAAACCGGCTAAATAAGATTAAAATAGATAAATCTCCGGGTCCGGATGGCATACACCCACGAGTACTAAGAGAACTAAGTAATGTAATAGATAAACCATTATTTCTTATTTTTAGGGACTCTATAGCGACAGGGTCTGTTCCGCAGGATTGGCGCATAGCAAATGTGGTGCCAATATTCAAAAAGGGCTCTAAAAGTGAACCTGGAAATTATAGGCCAGTAAGTCTAACCTCTATTGTTGGTAAAATATTTGAAAGGTTTCTGAGGGATGTTATTCTGGATTATCTCAATGAGAATAACTGTTTAACTCCATATCAGCATGGGTTTATGAGAAATCGCTCCTGCCAAACCAATCTAATCAGTTTTTATGAAGAGGTAAGCTATAGGCTGGACCACGGTGAGTCATTGGACGTGGTATATCTCGATTTTTCCAAAGCGTTTGATACCGTGCCGCACAAGAGGTTGGTACACAAAATGAGAATGCTTGGTCTGGGGGAAATTGTGTGTAAATGGGTTAGTAACTGGCTTAGTGATAGAAAGCAGAGGGTGGTTATAAATGGTATAGTCTCTAACTGGGTCGCTGTGACCAGTGGGGTACCGCAGGGGTCAGTATTGGGACCTGTTCTCTTCAACATATTCATTAATGATCTGGTAGAAGGTTTACACAGTAAAATATCGATATTTGCAGATGATACAAAACTATGTAAAGCAGTTAATACAAGAGAAGATAGTATTCTGCTACAGATGGATCTGGATAAGTTGGAAACTTGGGCTGAAAGGTGGCAGATGAGGTTTAACAATGATAAATGTAAGGTTATACACATGGGAAGAAGGAATCAATGTCACCATTACACACTGAATGGGAAACCACTGGGTAAATCTGACAGGGAGAAGGACTTGGGGATCCTAGTTAATGATAAACTTACCTGGAGCAGCCAGTGCCAGGCAGCAGCTGCCAAGGCAAACAGGATCATGGGGTGCATTAAAAGAGGTCTGGATACACATGATGAGAGCATTATACTGCCTCTGTACAAATCCCTAGTTAGACCGCACATGGAGTACTGTGTCCAGTTTTGGGCACCGGTGCTCAGGAAGGATATAATGGAACTAGAGAGAGTACAAAGGAGGGCAACAAAATTAATAAAGGGGATGGGAGAACTACAATACCCAGATAGATTAGCGAAATTAGGATTATTTAGTCTAGAAAAAAGACGACTGAGGGGCGATCTAATAACCATGTATAAGTATATAAGGGGACAATACAAATATCTCGCTGAGGATCTGTTTATACCAAGGAAGGTGACGGGCACAAGGGGGCATTCTTTGCGTCTGGAGGAGAGAAGGTTTTTCCACCAACATAGAAGAGGATTCTTTACTGTTAGGGCAGTGAGAATCTGGAATTGCTTGCCTGAGGAGGTGGTGATGGCGAACTCAGTCGAGGGGTTCAAGAGAGGCCTGGATGTCTTCCTGGAGCAGAACAATATTGTATCATACAATTAGGTTCTGTAGAAGGACGTAGATCTGGGGATTTATTATGATGGAAAATAGGCTGAACTGGATGGACAAATGTCTTTTTTCGGCCTTACTAACTATGTATGTTACTATGTATGTTACTATATATGTTACTGTGGGCGTCCCTTGACCTTCTTGCAACATGATTGCAGCAAGCCAAGGGGTTACTATGACAGCTGGGGACAAGCTGAATTCACCTGTGCATATCATGTTATTTCAGCTATGGCATCCAGCCTATACCTGGGCCTAATAGAAGGTATAGAAAGGTAGGAGACAAAAAAAGCGCAAATAGGGTCTTATCCTCAGGATAGTTTCCAATCAAATATGAGAGAACTGCTCACCTGGTGGTACACAGTAAAAGCGTGTAGTTGTCAGCTGCTGCAGATCCACAGGTCGGCGCTGAGACCTCTCAGAACCGTTATAATAGATGAATGTGGATAAAATCCACGCTGCTGCGACAAATGATGGATCCAGATATAGTTATAAGATGTTCGGGTGGTTTATTCAACGCGTTTCAAAGCTCATGGCTTATTCTTCAGGAAGTTTCCACAGAAAGATACATTTAGATATTTATATTTATTATAATGGGCCTAATAGAAGACATTTTTAATATATGCAGCAATATTGCGCTATTGCTGAATATACAAGAAGAGATCAGACGATCGCAGGTTCAAATGCCGACTAAGAGTTCTAGCAAAGGCAGCAACAGTTAAAGTAAAACAATTTTTAAAAATGTAGAAAAAAATTAAAATTAAAATCACCCCTTTTTCTTCAGTCAGAAATAGAGAAATGTTAAAATAATACAAAAAACCCACACATTTGGTATCAATGTGTACAAAAAAGTCTGATCTATCTAAATATAAAATTAATTAGCACTCGAAAATCGAAATGCCAGAATTGCCGTCTTTTGGTTGCTGCATTGTCACAAACAGATGCACAAAAGCTCTCAAAAAGTCATATCTACCTCCAAAATAGTCAAAATAGAGAATAAAAACAAGAGGTCACCATGCAAAATCAAGCACTCACACAGCTCAATTGACTGAAAATTTAAAAAGTTACAGGTTATGGAAAATGATTACTCAAGCAAATACATTTTTATGAAATTTGAAATTTTTTATCGTTAAATTTTATTTTGTATTTAGTATCATCATAATCGCAATGAAATGGAGAATCATATTTCCTGGTTATTTTTACTCATGTATGAGCAACGAACGCAACAAACCCCCCCAAAAAATTGTGTAATTACATTTTTTTTATTTCATGAGAAATTGTTTGCCCAATTTCACAGTAAACTGTATGATAAAATGAATGATGTCATTGAGAAGTACAACTATTTCCACAAAAAAACAAGCACTCATATAGAAAAATTCATGACACTTGGAAGTAGGGGAGGTAAAAATGAAAATGTGAAAATGAAAATCACTCGTTCTTTAAGGGGTTAATCTACTGCCTCTCACATTTCCAGATGGGCTAAATTATTGAGGTACTTGCTAGTTATTGGTGAGTTGCAGCAAAGTAATTAGGTTAGATAGATTTAAGTACATTCAAATAAATAAAAAAAGTTGGCCCCAATCCACCTACTAGCAGATGTGCAGTTAATGTGCGTGGCCATCCTTAGCTATGTGTGACCCCTGCGATCACACAGGGTTCCAGCTACCAGACTTCAGAGAGGGGGGGCGCTGGGTGAGAGCACTTCATATTGATTTGCTGCCCTGCTCCCTTCACTGTTTGTTTACTCCTCACTGCCTGCCAGGTACGGACTGGGGCTTAAATTCAGTCCTGGCATTTGAAATCACACAGGCCCATGTTGTCCGTGTCCCCATGAACCAGATGGGATATATTCCTAATATTACCCTGGATGGAGAATAGGAAGATGTACTACAAGACCAATATTTCTAATGATACCCGTGGCCTGCTGGGGTAAGTGACGGAGTCAGCAACTTTGTGCTCCATCATAAGACCCAAGGTGCAGACAATGCAAAGAAACCTCAGAAACAGTCCAGCACGTAGTGGCAGGATGAAAAATGCAAGCAGGAGCAGCATATACCAAATGCCACAACCAAGTAGCGGGAATTGTATACAGGAACATCTGCACAGCATATGGGCTAAGTCCCCCTAATTGGAAAACCAAGAAAAAAATATATAGGGTATACTTTATTTTTAACCAGAAGAGAAACAACCCTTAAAAAGATCTTTATTAAATATAGTTTAAAAAAATAATTGATTACTAAAAAATATTTGCTACCAACACCAAAAAAAGGAAAAAAGGCTGGGTATGGTGGGCAAAGGTCTTTCTCTATAGAGGAAAGATCATTCTTATGGTGCCAAAGTCCTGGTTTGACCCTAATCGGATCCTAATGAACTGTACCCTTCCTAGCAGTGGAGGTTGGCACCCTAATATTCAATATGGCCCCACTCCCCCACTCGGCATTGACTGTCCTTTGTGACCCTAAATTGCCCTATCCACTACCCATGATCAAAACCCAACACTATGCACACACAAAAAACATTTGATCTCTAGCTAAGTAATCTAACCTTAGGTAGTATTTGGAGAAATTGATTCAGCCAAATTGCTTCTAACTTAATTGGAGCTAAATAAACTTGGCTAAATTGCCTTATACCAAAACACCTATTGGCTATACCCTAGAATACCCCCTAAGACCAGGTGGGAGACCCCAGAATAAAGTGACAGTAAATGAAAGGGCTAAATTCCTGAGGGACTTCAAGATCCAGACAGGTAAGCAGGTGTTGGTTAACGAACCAGACATTATGATAGTAAGCAAGGATCAGCAGACTGCAATGAAAATAGAGGTAGCAGTGCCAAGAGACAGCAACATCAGAAAGAAAGAGTATGAGAAGCTGAAGAAATACCAGGGACTCAAAGGAGAACTAGAGAAGATGTGGATGGTGAAGGCAACAGTGATTCAAGTAGTAATAGGAGCACTTGGAGCAGTGACCCCTAAGTTGTGAAAATGGCTACAACAGATCCCAGAAGCAACATCTGAACTCTCTGTCCAGAAAAGCGCAATGCTGGGAATAATTAAGATCCTGCGCAGAACCCTCAAACTTCCAGGCCTTTGGTAGAGGACCCAAGAATGAGAAAAGACAAAAAGACTACCCCCATTGGGGATTCAGAAGGAAGTTTTATATACAGTGCACATGAGAATAAGAAACTTGGTAATATATCATATCAGAGAAACTTGCTTCTTTCTCCTTCTGGATTTCTTTCTCAAAATTCTGATTTCAAGAGTAAAATCTGACTTCACTGAAACAGATTTTCCTATTAATGAGATAGGAGACGATAATTGATATTCATAACATTCTATGAAGAACTGTAATTCTCATGTCAGGAAAACTTGCAGCAGAATGGCTCATCATTTCCCTTCCTATCTCCATAGAATTTTACAAGCACCAACTATCATCTATCTCAGTAATAGGAAAAATTTGTCTTTGCTGAATCCAGATTTTACAAATAAATCGAGATCATAGATCAGTACAGGAGTAGAAATAAGTCAATGTATCTGATAAGATATATTACAAACTAGCTTATGTCCCTATGTACTATTGATTTATAAAATTAAAACTAAAATGATGCATACTCTTTAAATACAGATATTATGCTTTCTCTGTGCATCTTTGTGTCATTCATGACTGTTGCTAAAGTTACCGGTCTGTATGGCAACAAAAGTAAAAATGTAAAAACATAATGTGACTTGATAGAAGAGAGAAACATTGGTAAAGTCAGTTATAAGCTTCACAGAAATTACAGATGTAAATCATCTTGGTAAGCCAAAAGCAAGACTCCCAAGTTCTAAAGCTTAAGACTTCAGTGAGGTAAATTGTCTGGCATATATCCAGTGCCTGATTCATATAGAGATTTGAAAACAGAAAAGTACTGTAACATAAAAAAGATGTTATCTACTATTTCAGTGATTAAGGGTTTACATAAGTCTTCAATAGAACAGTTCTCTGTTCAGAATAAAACTTCTCCAGGGAGCCACAAGCTTTCCAGCTTAACTGCGAGCTGATGAATCAAAAGATCCAATTGGCGGCTGCATTGTAACAGAACATTTTGCATTTAATAAGACACCAGGAAATGATCAGGGTTATTTCATAAAGCTATTACTTAGTCCAATTAAAATACATATAGGCATGAATCTTTAATTATCTGCAGAATTAGTAGGGCCTACATTTGTAGTCAGAAAAGGACTATGAAAAGTTCTTTGCATCATATCCTTATGTTACATAATTGTGACCCTGGAAAGTATAAATAATATGAGACAAAAAGCCCCCAAGTAAGCATATTACAGTTTTGCTATACTATTATATTTTCTTTAAGGTGGACCTGTCACTAGATCAAAAGTGGATAGTTTTTGTTCTTATTTTATTTTTGCTTCTCGCCTGAGAATAAATGTTTTAGATTTTTTTCAAAACCGGCTATGTCTTTAGAAAGAAATTAGCCTTTCTATTTAACCCCTTTACTTTCGAAGGTAATTTGCACATTAATGACTAGGACAATTTTTACAATTCTAACCACTGTCACATTATGTGTTTATAACTTTAGAATGATGGTGATTCTGAGATAGTTGTTGACATATTGTACTTCATGATAGTGGTAAAATTTCATCAATATGACTTGCGTTTATTTGTAAAAAAAAATGGAAATTTGGTGAAAATTGTGGAAATTTTAGCAATTTGCAAATTTTTCATTTTCATGTCCTTAAATCACAGAGATTTGGCACACAAAATAGTTAATAAATAACATTTCCCACATGTCTACTTTACATCAGTACAATTTTGGAGCCAAAATTTTTTTTGTTAGGAAGTTATAAGGGTTAAAAGTTGACCAGCGATTTTTTTTTCTAACTATTTTTTAAGGGACTGTATCATATCTGAAGTCACTGTGAGGGTTCTATATGAAAGAAAATACCCAAAAGTGACATCACTCTAAACACTGCACCCCTCAAGGTGCTCAAAGCCACATTCAGGAAGTTTATTAAACCTTCAGGTGCTTAGCAGGAATTTTTGGAATGTGGAAAAAAAATGAACATTTTACTTTTTTTCACAAAAAATTTACTTCAGATCCAAATTTTTTTATTTTGATAAAGGTAACAACAAAGCATGCCAATAACCCCTAATAAGGGAAAAAAACATTGGTTGGGCACATTGCAGAGCTCAGAAGGGAATGAGCACCGTTTGACTTTTTGAATCCAAAATTTGCTGGAACAATTGGTGGGCGCTATGAAGAGCCTCTGTAGTGTCTAAACCGTGTAAAATCCTCCACAAGTTGCACCAGTTTGGAAACTATACACCTCAGAGAACTGATCTAGATGTATGGTGAGTAGTGTTGAGCATTGCGATACTGCAATATCGGGTATCAGCCGATATTCGCAGTACTGGAGTTCCAATACTGAGTTCCGATACTTTTAGAATATCGAACACCAGAATCGGAAGTTCCCATAATGCAATGAGCCAGTTTGATTTTATTCAACCAAAGAGGAATCCTAAGAAGTGTGGGCACATCCTGTTATGCATGTTAGGCATGTTAACTAATGGCATGGCTGTGATTGGCTGCTGAAATGATGTCATGATGCACTATAAAAGCTGCCACCGCCATTTTGGGTTCACTCTGCTGTGAATTTACTTAGGGACAGGACGCTGTTGTTCTGACTCTGAGGGACAGTTTGAGCTAGCGATTTGCTTTATTGTGCTCTACCCAGGCTACTTTAGCAACCGCTGTGTGAGAAGCTTTATTTTGCCTTTTAGAGCTGCTCACGGCTGTCTGCAAGGTCTGTGTGTGTGAGTGCAGCTCACGCTGTAGTGTGTTCTGCAGCCACCTCTGGTTGTAGTCCACTCAGCGTGCGTCACTGCCTCATACATTGTCCTTTTTTGCATTAGTGCAGCTCATTTTTCCTGATTTCTCCTATTAGTGTAGTTCTGTTATGGAAATTTGGTTTGGATAAATCTATCCCTGTGTATGCTGCGGCTGTTCCCAATAAGACTGAGTATTTTGAGTGCTCATCAAGAATGGACTGTACACCATTGTGACAGAAAAGCATTCCATCAATACTGATGATTTATTGTACATACATAGTTTTATAATCACATATAGAAAGGAGGTGGTTAGGGGTGGTTAGTTAATTACCATATTGTCTAGCTCCTCGGTTATTGGTTATCTAAATATATATGAAATATTGTGATTAATGCACATATCAATGCTGATTAAGCAATTAAAATGTAGCTCTCTGCATCTAGGACAAAGTTGAGACATCTCATCAGCACTTAATACATCTGGTGCTGTTCTGCTTTTCGGGTGTCTGGAAAGCACCGAGGAACTATCTGGCCTAGCTCATGTGGTCAAATCGAGCAATTGATTATAAACTAGCTGAGTATATATTAGCTGGGGATATATGAGTATATATGATTATAGAGGAGTATACATGCAAGTGAGATCTACATGATATATATATTTCTATCACGGTTCCATCTGTATCCAGCTAGATTACTTTAAAACACTATATAGGAGTAGATAGAGGAGCTTTTCTGCAGCCTTGCAGCGCTGTTCACGGCTGTCTGCAAGGTCTGTGTGTGTGAGTGCAGCTCACGCTGTTGTGTGTTCTGCAGCCACCTCCGGTTGTAGTCCGCTCAGCGTGTGTCACTGCCTCATACATTGTCCTTTTTCGCATTAGTGCTGCTAATTTTTCCTGATTTCTCCTATTAGTGTGGTTCCATCCGTATCAGCTAGATTGCTTGCAAACACTATATAGGAGTAGATAGAGGAGCCTTTCTGCTGGCTTGTGCCCTGTAGCCCCAGCCAGATTACTATTAGCCTATTTTTTGGAGCCTCATCTATTGCATTGTAGGTTACCTTCCTGCATTGCAATAGCTACAAAAAGTTTGTGATACTATCGGTTTTACATCTTTGGGAACATCCAGTGTCTTTTTGTTAAACAAAAAAAAGTTAATAAAGTTCACCAAACACTCCACTTTACAGTTGTGTAGGCCACATTAGCTCATATTAAAGTCTAGTGCACACTTTATAAAATTAGTGTTTCTTATACCTGTTAGCAGCTGTTCAGGAATAAGCACACTAAGCCCTAAATACTTTTCTGCCTATCTTTATCAGTCTACCAAGATGAAGAAGGCAGGGCAGTAAGGCACGTGGTCGTGGAGTTTCTGCAGGGAGAGGACATGGGGATTCTGTGCCTGCTGCGGGCACCAGTGACTCAGCATCCCCCAGTTTTACCAGCGAACTGTCCTTTATGTGCAGCTTTGTAGGAGCTTGCCATACCCCACTGCTGCGGGACGAACAAATTGATGCCGTTGTCGGATGGATGGCAGCTAATGCATCGACTTCAATTAGTTCCAGATCCTCTCAGATCCAGAGCACTGAAAAGCACCCATCTGTCTCTTTACCACCTTCCAAATTGCCCGGGCAGTCAGAGAGCCCTGGACAGGAGCCATCTCTACTTCTGTTCTCTGAATCTGCTGGCTTGGAAAGAGGGGGCCAGCCAAGCAGCATTCAAGAATTTGAAGAACAGGTAGTATGCAGTGATGCGCAACAGCTTTGTCTCTCTGAATCTGAAGAGGCGGGTGGGCCAGTGCTTATGGTCAGCACACCTCAGTGCGCATCTGATGATGAGACTCAGGTGCCACTTTCTGGTGCATACTGTGCTGTCAAGACTACCCAGGAGAAGCAGTCATTTTAAGAGGGTAGTGTAGATGATGAGGTCCTTGACCCATCATGGCGTGAGGTACAGGAAGGTGGTGGGAGCAGCTGTGAGGAAGAGATTCCCTGAACGGCCCAAAAAGGAGGGAGAGGGAGGAGGCAGACTCGGTTGCCTGTAGCCTCCACTTCTGCACCTATTAGGAGCATGCCCCTTCCAAAACCCAAAACGGGTGCTCCCAAGACTTGCAGTGCCTGATCCTTTTTTGACAAATGACATTTGCTTTGTCAAATGCAAGCTGTGTAATCAGAAAGTGAAAAGAGGGAAGTGTCAACAACCTCAATACCAAACATATGTGGAAACATGTGTGGACCAAGCATGTGGTGGAGTTACAAAGACACACTGAAGACCTAGGCCAACCTACAGTGCCACCTACCACCTCTTAAGCTCATGTTGTAGCCTCTTCCTCCAGCTCACACACAGCTGGTTCGGCTTCCTCACAGGATTGCCATGGAAGAACCTCTGGCACTGTTGTACAGAGACACAGTGTCATTCCACCCACAGCGCCACGTTCTCTGTCATCCTCACACTCCCAGGCCAGTCTACCGCCATCCGTAGCACAGGCATGGGAGAAAAGGCATGCATACTCGGCAAACCACCCCCGAGCACAGGCTCTGAATGCTGGCATTGCAAAACTACTGTCCCTTGAAATGCTCTCATTTAGGCTGGTGGAGACTGACACCTTCCGTAACTTCATGGCATTGGCAGTCCCACAATACAATGTGCCCAGCAGCTTTTATTTCAACAGGCAAGCCGTCCCTGCCCTGCAAAAGCATGTGGAGGGAAAATTAAACATGTACTACTACACGCCGTCAGTAGCAAGGTCCACCTGACCACCGATGCGTGGACCAGTAACCATGGAAAGGGACATTATCTTTCCCTCACTGCCCATTGGGTAAATGTTGTGGAGCTGGGTACAGATCTTCAGAATGGTGCTGAACATGTTCCGCCAACTACAAGGATTGCAGGAATCCAGTCTGTACACATTGACTCCTCCTCATACTCCAGTTCCTCTGAATCAGCGCTGCAGGAGCCGTCACAGTCTACCTCCACATGGACCAGTGAACGCTTACCTGTTACGACCGATATGAGCACAGCCGTGGCCAAACGTCAACAGGCTGTATTGAAATTAATTTCTTTGGGGCATCGAAGCCACACAGCGCAGGAGCTCTGGAATGCAATCAAGCAGCACAGCGACGTGTGGTTTGTGCCAGCGAATCTCCAACCAGGCATGGTAGTGTGTGACAATGGCCGAAATTTGGTGGCAGCTCTGGGCCTAGTCAACCTCACTCACATCCCATGTCTGGCATATGTGCTTAACTTGGTCATGCAGAATTTTTTGAGGGACTATCTGGATCCTGATGCACTGCTGCACAAGGTCTGCATAGAGTGCGCTCACTTGCAGCGTTCAATCATGGCAAGATCGCGCATTGCAGCACTGCAGCACCGATTTCGCCTTCCGGAACATCACATCATATGTGACTTATCCACCAGGTGGAATTCAACGTTACATACATATGTTGGAGAGGTTGTGTGAGCAGCAGGCAGCAGTAATGGAGTACCAGCTGCATCAGGCGCAAACAAGTCGCACTGTGCGCCGTTCACATTTCACCACCACTGAGTGGGCCTCTATGAAGGACATCTGCCTCGTTTTGCATGCCTTCGATGATTCCACGCGGATGGCGAGTGCAGATGATACACCAGTTAGCATGACTACCCCCTTTATCTGCCTGCTTGAAAAAACACTGCAAGCACTAAGGGAGGAGGTTGTGGAAGAGGTTGAAGATGAGAAGTCACAAATGCCATCTTCTTCTGGACAGTCTGCGCAACGTGGTTCCTCACAAAGGCCTAGGCAGAGGACACTTTGTGAGGAGAAGGAGGAGTCAATGGAGGAGGAAGACATCTGTCCAGAGGAGAGAGGTACACAATGCTCTAGTAGTCAGCATGTAGAGCGAGGGTTGGGTGATGCAGAGCAGGCAGAGATGACGCCTCAAGCAGGGGACAGCATTTCTTGGCTAGTTGGCAGTCTGCAGCACATGGTTGATTTCATGCTGAGGTGCCTGAGAAATGACAACCGCATCGCCCACATTCTCAACACGGCTGATTATTGGGTGTACAGCCTCCTAGATCCTCGCTACCAGGACAACTTACAAAGCGTCATAACACCGGGAGCGTAAAATGCGTGAGTACCAAGACACACTGGTACATTCCATCATGTTCTCCATTCCACCCGAGAGCAGTGCTACTAGTGCTTTACAAAGCAGCTCAGTGCATCCAGGCAGTGGAGGAAGCACTGCACAAAGAGACAGCAGAAGCAGAGCCTCAGCACAGGGCAAGACCAGTATGGCCCAAATGTGGCAAAGTTTTGTGTCCTGGCCACAAATGTCTACACCATCACAGACTGCTCCAATCTGTCACCATCTGCTTTCCATCAGATGGTGACAGACTACATGTCTTGCCCTCTCAGTGTTCTCCCACACGGCTCTTCCCCCTTCAAGTTTTGGGTCTCTAAGCTGGATACATGGCCAGAGCTTAGCCAGTATGCATTGGAGTTGCTGGCTAAAGGAACTGGATGCACAGGTAGTTTTTTCTTCTATCCTTCCAGTAGACGGGCATGGCACCAGGAGATGGAACAGGATCCTTGATGCAAACAACTGGCTAAGACGATGGTGCAGACAACAAGGATTCGGATTCCTGGACCACGGTGTGAATTACTGGTACGATGGACTCCTCGCTAGAGACGGACTACACCTCAAGAAACCTGGGAAACACACATTCGCCAGAAGACTCGCTACACTCATCAGGAGGGCGTTAAACTAGAAGAAGAGGGGACGGGAAGAAAAACATTAGACTCGAACAAAGAAGACCCAGGAAAACATACTCAGATGGGAGGTAAGAACATTTCTAAAACAATCCACAGCGAGGAGATTGGAACAAAACAAAATCCTCTAAACTGCATGCTCGCAAACGCCAGAAGCCTGACAAACAAGATGGAAGAACTAGAAGCAGAAATATCTACAGGTAACTTTGACATAGTGGGAATAACCGAGACATGGTTAGATGAAAGCTATGACTGGGCAGTTAACTTACAGGGTTACAGTCTGTTTAGAAAGGATTGTAAAAATCGGAGAGGAGGAGGGGTTTGTCTCTATGTAAAGTCTTGTCTAAAGTCCACTTTAAGGGAGGATATTAGCAAAGGAAATGAGGATGTCGAGTCCATATGGGTCAAAATTCATGGAGGGAAAAATGGTAACAAAATTCTCATTGGGGTCTGTTATAAACCCCCAAATATAACAGAAATCATGGAAAGTCTACTTCTAATGCAGATAGATGAAGCTGCAACCCATAATGAGGTCCTGGTTATGGGGGACTTTAACTACCCGGATATTATCTGGGAAACAGAAACCTGTGAAACCCATAAAGGCAACAGGTTTCTGCTAATAACCAAGAAAAATAATCTTTCACAATTGGTGCAGAATCCAACCAGAGGAGCAGCACTTTTAGACCTAATACTATCTAATAGACCTGACAGAATAACAAATCTGCAGGTGGTCGGGCATCTAGGAAATAGCGACCACAATATTGTGCAGTTTCACCTGTCTTTCACTAGGGGGACTTGTCAGGGAGTCACAAAAACACTGAACTTTAGGAAGGCAAAGTTTGACCAGCTTAGAGATGCCCTTAATCTGGTAGACTGGGACAATATCCTCAGAAATAAGAATACAGATAATAAATGGGAAATGTTTAAGAACATCCTAAATAGGCAGTGTAAGCGGTTTATACCTTGTGGGAATAAAAGGACTAGAAATAGGAAAAACCCAATGTGGCTAAACAAAGAAGTAAGACAGGCAATTAACAGTAAAAAGAAAGCATTTGCACTACTAAAGCAGGATGGCACCATTGAAGCTCTAAAAAACTATAGGGAGAAAAATACTTTATCTAAAAAACTAATTAAAGCTGCCAAAAAGGAAACAGAGAAGCACATTGCTAAGGAGAGTAAAACTAATCCCAAACTGTTCTTCAACTATATCAATAGTAAAAGAATAAAAACTGAAAATGTAGGCCCCTTAAAAAATAGTGAGGAAAGAATGGTTGTAGATGACGAGGAAAAAGCTAACATATTAAACACCTTCTTCTACACGTTATTCACGGTGGAAAATGAAATGCTAGGTGAAATCCCAAGAAACAATGAAAACCCTATATTAAGGGTCACCAATCTAACCCAAGAAGAGGTGCGAAACCGGCTAAATAAGATTAAAATAGATAAATCTCCGGGTCCGGATGGCATACACCCACGAGTACTAAGAGAACTAAGTAATGTAATAGATAAACCATTATTTCTTATTTTTAGGGACTCTATAGCGACAGGGTCTGTTCCGCAGGATTGGCGCATAGCAAATATGGTGCCAATATTCAAAAAGGGCTCTAAAAGTGAACCTGGAAATTATAGGCCAGTAAGTCTAACCTCTATTGTTGGTAAAATATTTGAAGGGTTTCTGAGGGATGTTATTCTGGATTATCTCAATGAGAATAACTGTTTAACTCCATATCAGCATGGGTTTATGAGAAATCGCTCCTGTCAAACCAATCTAATCAGTTTTTATGAAGAGGTAAGCTATAGGCTGGACCACGGTGAGTCATTGGACGTGGTATATCTCGATTTTTCCAAAGCGTTTGATACCGTGCCGCACAAGAGGTTGGTACACAAAATGAGAATGCTTGGTCTGGGGGAAAATGTGTGTAAATGGGTTAGTAACTGGCTTAGTGATAGAAAGCAGAGGGTGGTTATAAATGGTATAGTCTCTAACTGGGTCGCTGTGACCAGTGGGGTACCGCAGGGGTCAGTATTGGGACCTGTTCTCTTCAACATATTCATTAATGATCTGGTAGAAGGTTTACACAGTAAAATATCAATATTTGCAGATGATACAAAACTATGTAAAGCAGTTAATACAAGAGAAGATAGTATTCTGCTACAGATGGATCTGGATAAGTTGGAAACTTGGGCTGAAAGGTGGCAGATGAGGTTTAACAATGATAAATGTAAGGTTATACACATGGGAAGAAGGAATCAATATCACCATTACACACTGAATGGGAAACCACTGGGTAAATCTGACAGGGAGAAGGACTTGGGGATCCTACTTAATGATAAACTTACCTGGAGCAGCCAGTGCCAGGCAGCAGCTGCCAAGGCAAACAGGATCATGGGGTGCATTAAAAGAGGTCTGGATACACATGATGAGAGCATTATACTGCCTCTGTACAAATCCCTAGTTAGACCGCACATGGAGTACTGTGTCCAGTTTTGGGCACCGGTGCTCAGGAAGGATATAATGGAACTAGAGAGAGTACAAAGGAGGGCAACAAAATTAATAAAGGGGATGGGAGAACTACAATACCCAGATAGATTAGCGAAATTAGGATTATTTAGTCTAGAAAAAAGACGACTGAGGGGCGATCTAATAACCATGTATAAGTATATAAGGGGACAATACAAATATCTCGCTGAGGATCTGTTTATACCAAGGAAGGTGACGGGCACAAGGGGGCATTCTTTGCATCTGGAGGAGAGAAGGTTTTTCCACCAACATAGAAGAGGATTCTTTACTGTTAGGGCAGTGAGAATCTGGAATTGCTTGCCTGAGGAGGTGGTGATGGCGAACTCAGTCGACGGGTTCAAGAGAGGCCTGGATGTCTTCCTGGAGCAGAACAATATTGTATCATACAATTATTAGGTTCTGTAGAAGGACGTAGATCTGGGGATTTATTATGATGGAATATAGGCTGAACTGGATGGACAAATGTCTTTTTTCAGCCTTACTAACTATGTTACTATGTTACTATGGCTTGCCCTGCAGCTAGTATATTATTGGAATGCATCTTTAGTGCCGCAGGTGGTGTACTAACAGACCGTCGCATGCGACTATCCTCGCTGACCGGCTTACTTTTCTGAAAATGAACAAGGCCTGGATCACGCAGGAATTTGCCAGTCCTCTTCAAGATTAAATAATTGGTTTTGCAACAGTATCCAGGTCTCCTGTTGTGTTCAAGTTTCTACCACCTGAACTGTAATCTCTGGGCTCCAGCACCGCCAGTTGGCTGCTCAGAACTGCCGTCTGCACAGTCAACACATGCTCCAATGTTATTGGGGTTCAGTAATGTCAGCTGATCCACTGCTGTGTGTGCAGCAATTTCTCCTGCTCTGTCCACATTCACACTACTACAGATTTTAAACTTGCTCCAATTAGGCCTCTGCCTCCACTCTGTTTCTAATATTTATCCTGGGATCTAACATCGCCAGTTGCTGCTCAGAAGTGCCATCTGCACAGTCAACACATGCTCCAGTGTTATTGGGGTTCAGTAACGTCAGCTGATCCACTGCTGTGTGTGCGGCATTTTCTCCTGCTCTGTCCACATTCACACTACTATAGATATTAAACTTGCTCCAATTAGGCCTCTGGCTACACTCTGTTTCTAGCATTGACCCTGGGCTCCAACACTGCCAGTTGCTGCTCAGAAGTGCCGTCTGTACAGTCAACACATGCTCCAGTGTTATTGGGGTTCAGTAATGTCAGCTGATCCCCTGCTGTGTGTGCAGCAATTTCTCCTGCTCTGTCCACATTCACACTACTACAGATTTTAAACTTGCTCCAATTAGGCCTCTGGCTACATTCTGTTTCTCCTGTAAGCCCTGTGTAATGTGCTGCTGCAGTGCAGTATAGAGCTACCTCCACCAGGGGATGCTGGTTAAGGAAAGGAGGTTGTACACACAGCGCAGCAACACTGAACAACAACACAGGTGTCACAGGTTAAGAAAGACGTGAGACAAGCCAAGGTCATACACAGAGATAGCAGCGCGGTACAGAAAGGGCGAGCAGAGAATAGTCGGGGACAAGCAAGACGTCAGAGCCTACCGGGAACGTGGTAACAAAAACATGAGACGTCAGATGGAGTCGGGGTACAGACCAAAGGTTGGAACAAGTCATAAACGGGTGCAGGCAGTCAGAGGCAAAGAGGAACACTAGTACAGGGATCCAGGTCAGGTGCTCAAACTGTGCAGCATGAACTATAGCTGACACTGGCCCACTGGCTGCAGAGGACTTAAATAGCTCAGCCAGCTTCAAAGTGAGGCAGAGGGGATTAACTCCCACGTGACCAGTCCAGAGATAAAACAGCTGAACATAAACTCAGAACTGGATCACGACACCCTGGGCTCCAAAACTGCCAGTTGCTGCTCAGAAGTGCTGTCTGCACAGTCAACACATGCTCCAGTGTTATCTGGGTTCAGTAACGTCAGCTGATGCCCTGCTGTGTGTGCAGCAATTTCTCTTGCTCCGTCCACACTCCCACTACTGCAGATTTTAAACTTGCTCCAATTAGGCCTCTGGCTACCCCCTGTTTCTACTGTAATCCCTGGGCTCCAACACCGCCAGTTGCTGCTCACAAGTGTCTTTGGCACGGGTACTCCCTCCTGCCCAGCCTGGTTTCAGCATGTCAGCTGCTTCCAGGTAGTGTCAACGTCACTTTGCCTCCAATATGTTGCCCTGTCGTGTTGCGGTCGGGTTAGCCGACTCTATGGTGCCTGCAGTTTAGGTGCTTCCTATGTGGGCTGCGGGATTTGGCAATGAAGGCTGGTTCCGTAGTGCCAATAGGACAAGCTCCCCCTGTAGGACTGTGGCTTTCCGTAACTCCGGCCGGCTTGCTGCCTTGCAAATTTTTTTTTCATGTGTCCCTTCTGCTGCCTATCTGAGTTCCAGTACCATTAGCTGGTTCTTTGAAAGTCAATCTTGAATATGTCCGCCTGGGTTTCAGTAACGTCAGCTGGTTCTAGGCAGAGCATTTGGCTTAGGTGCCTCCTTCTCGGTTTCCGAGTTCCACCAACGTCTGCTGGTCCTTGGTAGTGCTTTCTGGCACAGGTACCTCCTGCTTAGTAACAGGGTTCCAGTACCATCAGCTGGTCCTTGGTAGTTCCATTGGCTCTTGAATCTTCTGCTACCCATCCAGGTTCCAGTACCATCAGCTGGTTCTCGGCAGTGTCTTTGGCTCTGGTACCTTCTGCTACCCATCCAGGTTCCAGTACCGTCAGCTGGTTCTCGGCAGTGTCTTTGGCTCTTGTACCTTCTGCTACCCATCCGGGTTACAATACCGTCAGCTGATACTTGGCAGTGTCTTTGGCTCTTGTACCTTCTGCTACCCATCAGGGTTCCAGTACCGTCAGCTGGTTCTCGGCAGTGTCTTTGGCTCTTGTACCTTCTGCTACCCATCCGGGTTCCAGTACTGTCAGCTGGTTCTTGGCAGTGTCTTTGGCATGGGTACTCCCTCCTGCCCAGCCTTGTACCAGCACGCCAGCTGTTTCCAGGTAGTGTCAACGTCAATTTGCCTCCAATACATTGTTCTATCGTGTTGCGGTCGGGTTAGCCGACTCTATGATGCCTGCAGTTTAGGTGCTTCCTATGTGGGCTGCGGGATCTGGCAATGAAGGATGGTTCCGTAGTGCCAATAGGACAAGCTCCCCCTGTAGGACTGTGGCTTTCGGTAACTCCGGCCGGCTTGCTGCCTTGCAACTTTTGTTTTCATGTGTACCTTCTGCTGCCTATCTGAGTTCCAGTACCATTAGCTGGTTCTTTGGAAGTCAATCTTGAATATGTCCCCTTGGGTTCCAGTAACGTCAGCTGGTTCCAGGCAGATCCTTTGGCTTAGGTGCCTCCTTCTCGGTATCCGAGTTCCACCAACGTCTGCTGGTCCTTGGTAGTGCTTTATGGCACAGGTACCTCCTGCTTAGTAACCGGGTTCCAGTACCATCAGCTGGTCCTCGGTAATTCCATCGGCTCTTGTACCTTCTGCTACCCATCCGGGTTCCAGTACTGTCAGCTGGTTCTTGGCAGTGTCTTTGGCTCTTGTACCTTCTGCTACCCATCCGGGTTCCAGTACTGTCAGCTGGTTCTTGGCAGTGTCTTTGGCATGGGTACACCCTCCTGCGCAGCCTGGTTCCAGCATGCCAGCTGTTTCCGGGTAGTGTCAACGTCACTTTGCCTCCAATATGTTGTTCTATCATGTTGCGGTCGCGTTAGCCGACTCTATGATGCCTGCAGTTTAGGTGCTTCCTATATGGGCTGCGGGATCTGGCAATGAAGGCTAGTTCCGTAGTGCCAATAGGACAAGTTCCCCCTGTAGGACTGTGGGTTTCTGTAACTCTGGCCGGCTTGCTGCCTTGCAACTGGAGGCAAGGTGTCCTGACTGCCGGCAAACATGACAAACCTTAAGTGCATGAACGGACCAGGACTTTGATCCCGCTCGTGACACCTCCATGGCCTCATGTGACTCGGACGCCTGGACCGGAGATTCCAAAGGTCTGGCGAAGGTAGGAGCTAGCCGAAACCTCTGCCTACACTGGGCTCGCTCCAACCCTCGCTCGTGAAAACGAAGGTCGATGCGAGTTGATATAGCTATGAGCTCCTCCAGTGTGGCGGGAATCTCCCTAGTTGCCAAAGCGTCCTTCACATGGTCAGCCAGCCCCCTCCAAAATACCGGGATGAGGGTTTTATCCGACCACTCCAGCTCAGACGCTAATGTCTGGAAGTGGACGGCAAAATGGCTGACCATGGACGAACCTTGTGTCAATGCCAGTAGTTGGAGCACCGTATCATGGGTGACTTGGGGTCCCAAAAAGACATGTTTCAGAGTGCCCAGAAACCGAGGAACACTCTGCACCACATGATCATTGCGCTCCCACCGCGGCGTAGCTCACTCCAAAGCTCTATCCGACAGGAGAGAGATTATGAATCCCACCTTAGCCCGCTCTGTGGGAAAACGTGAAGCCAGGAGCTCGAGATGTATACCACACTGGCTCATGAAACCCCTACAAGATTTAGGCTATGTGCACACACAGCAGATTTTTCGCATTTTTTTTGCGGTTTTTCGCTATAAAAACGCTATAAAACCGTGAAAAAAACGCTAATATTAAGCATCCTATTAATTAGAATGCATTCCGCAAATGTTGTGCACATACTGAGTATTTTTCCGCAGCGGAAAAGATTTGCGGTAAAATATGCAGCATGTTCATTATATTTGCGAAATCGCCGCGATTCTGCGCCCATAGACTTCTATTGTACAGCTTGAATTCCGCAAATATTAAAAATGTTCGCGGAATTCAAATGGTAAATAATGCGGCACACAAGAAGTAACATGCCATCCCATAATGTCCATACCATCATGCCATGCCAGGAGCATCCCATAATCCAGGAAGACAAGATAATATCCGTCTTCCTGGATGATGGCTGCCAACATGGACTGGTATGACCGGACTTCGCTGGATGTGCTTAAAATGATTAGTGTGGTAAGTGTCTATGTGTGTGTCCGTGTGTGTGTGTCCATGTGTGTTTCTGTGTGTGGTGTATATTGTGTATGTGTGTTGCCAGACATAGGCCGATGAGACTACTACTACTCCCATCGGCCTATGTCGGCCCCCTATCATAGTCGCGGCAGGCTCAGCTCGATGGGAGCAGCATTTCCCATCGAACTGTTCCTGCTTCCCCCAAAAAAAAACTTTCTTTTTTTTTTTACCCCCCCTCCTCATTGGTGGCCAGTGTCCCGTATTTATCCCCCCCAAAAGAAAGGTTCATTGGTGGCCAGCGTCCCGTCCCCCCCAAAAAAAGGTTCATTGGTGGCCAGTGTCCCGTCCCCCCCCAAAAAAAAACTTTCATTGGTGGCCAGTGTCGCGTCCCCCCAAAAAAAAAAAGGTTCATTGGTGGCCAGTATCCCGAATTCCCCCCCCCCAAAAAAAAAAAGATTTCATTGGTGGCCATTGGTTACCTGTGAAATAAATTATAAATACATGTCCCCGACGGTCACCACCTAAAATAAAATTAAAAAATAAAACCCATACTCACCTAAACGAGTGTCCCACGATGATCTACAGTTTAGAGCAGCCACATAACATGTGGCTGCTCTAAACCGCGGCCGCCGATACAATGAACGCAATTGTAAAGCGATCCCGTTCACTGTATACCGAGTTCTCCCGAAGGCAGCTCGCGCTGCTCGGGTGAACTTGTTCAGCAGTCACTGTGGCTGCGCGGACTCCCCAGCTGACCGGAGGTGAACTCGGTAGCATGGGAAAATTCCCCACACTATCAGTTCATCTCCGGTCAGCCGGGGAGTGGTTTACAGCGGGGCTGGTTGCATTAGCACCGGTCCCGTTGTAAACTTGTTAACCCTTTGCTTTCATGTGCTGTGCAATAAAAAATATGGTAAAAAATGTGGTGTTATTATTTCTTTAAAATACTTTTTTCATAATGTGTGTGTTTTATTAACCCTTTATTACTATAGGATTAATAATGGATAGGTGTCTTATTGACGCTTCTCCATTATTAAACCGGCTTAATGTCACCTTACAATAGCAAGGTGACATTAACCCTTCATTACCCCATATTCCACCACTACACAGGAGTGGGAAGAGAGAGGCTAAGTGCCAGAATAGGCGCATCTTGTTGATGCGCCTATTCTGGGGTGGCTGGGGGCAGATGTTTTTAGACGGGAGGGGGCCAATAACCATGGTCCCTCTCTAGGCTATTAATATCTGCCCTCAGTCACTGGCTTTCCCACTCTGGTGGAGAAAATTGCGCGGGAGCCCACGCCATTTTTTCCCGTTGTTTAACCCTTTATTTTAACACCTACAGCTACCAAATTTAGGGTTAGGGTTACAGCTAGGGTTAGGGTTATGGTTAGGGTTACAGCTAGGGTTAGGGTTTATGGCTAGGGTTAGGGTTTACGGCTAAGGTTATGGCTAGGGTTAGGGTTACAGCTAGGGTTAGGGTTTTGGCTAGAGTTAGGGTTACGGTTAGGGTTACGGCTAGGGTTAGGGTTGCGGCTAGGGTTAGGGTTACGGCTAGGGTTATGGTTAGGGTTTACAGCTATGGTTAGGGTTACGGCTAGGGTTAGCATTTACAGCTAGGGTTAGGGTTACGGCTAGGGTTAGGGTTACGGCTAGGGTTAGGGTTACAGTTAGGGTTAGGGTTACAGTTAGAGTTAGGGTTACGGCTAAGGTTAGGGTTACGGCTAGGTTTAGGGTTACGGCTAGGGTAAGGGTTACAGCTAGAGTTAGGGTTACGGTTAGGGTTACGGCTAGGGTTATGGTTACGGCTAGGTTTACGGTTAGGGTTACGGCTAGGGTTAGGGTTACAACTAGGGTTAGGGTTAGGGCTAGGGTTAGGGTTACGGCTAGGGTTATGGCTAGGGTTAGGGTTACGGCTAGGGTTACAGTTAGGGTTACGGCTAGGGTTAGGGTTACAGCTAGGGTTAGGGTTACGGCTAAGGTTACGGTTAGGGTTACGGCTAGGGCTAGGGTTAGGGTTACGGCTAGGGTTAGGGTTACGGCTGGGGTTATGGCTAGGGTTAGGGTTATGGCTAGGGTTACGGTTAGGGTTACGGCTAGGGTTAGGGTTACAGCTAGGGTTAGGGTTACGGCAAGGGTTATGGCAAGGTTTAGGGTTACGGCTAGGGTTATGGCTAGGTTTAGGGTTACGGCTAGGGTTAGGGTTACGGCTAGGGTTACGGCTAGGGTTAGGGTTATGGCTAGGGTTATGGCTAGGGTTACGGTTAGGGTTACGGCTAGGGCTAGGGTTACGACTAGGGTTAGGGTTACGGTTAGGGTTATGGCTAGGGTTAGGGTTACGGCTAGGGTTAGGGTTACCCATGGGAAATGGGAAAATTCGGTTCAAAATTTAAATTTTTTGACATCACAAAACACCAGCATCAATAGGAAAAAGATACTTTGTTAAAAATGTAAAAAAAACAAAAACAAAACAAACGTGCTATTTTTACCATTCGTCGTCCGCCAAGGTGAGTGCAGCTGCCGCCAGCTTTCGTTCCCAGAGATGCATTGTGAAATTACCCAGAAGACTTAGCATTATTGTGAGCCAACAACGTCATCTGGGTAATTTTGAAATGCATCCTGTGAACTGAAGCTGGCGTCAGGCGCGCGCATCGACAGAGCTTCACTGGACGATGGAGGGTGAGTATAGAATAATTTTTTATTTTAAATATTTTTATACACAGGGATATGGTGCCCACACAGCTAAACACTACGTGGGCTGTTTTATACTCCATGGGCTGTGTTATATACTACATGGCTGCTATATACTACGTGGGCAGAGTTATATACTGCGTGGGCTGTGTTTCATACTGCGTGGCCTTTATTAACGCATCGGGTATTCTACAATATGTCGTGGGCTGTGCTATATACTATGTGGCTGCTATATACATAAATACATATTCTAGAATACCTGATGCGTTATAATTGGGCCACCATCTAGTGTATAAATAAAACACTTCAATTTCTTAGCCAAGTAATAATTTGAAAAAAAGTATTGACTGGTGATCTCTTACAAATTGTAGATAGAAAAACACCCAGAGGTCTGGGACCGTGCCAGTGAAGAGTATAAAGCATCCTCTTCAAAACGTGATGCCTGGCCAGTCATTCCCACGGAAATTTATCCTCAGTGGCCTCAACTGTTATGACCTGGTGGTCAGGACAATAATGGACCTGGTGGTTAAGAGCACACGGAATGACCTGATAGTTACTGATAATATAGGACGAGCTCTGGGACGTGGGAACTCTGCTGACTGCAATCCCTAATCCTATCAACCACACTAGAAATAGCCGTGGATTGCTCCTACCGCTCCCTATGCAACTCGGCACAGCCTAAGGAACTAGCTAGCCCTAAAGATAGAAAAATAAAGCCTACCTTCCCTCAGAGAAATTCCCCAAAGGAAAAGGCAGCACCCCACATATAATGACTGTGAGTAAAGATGAAAATACAAACACAGAGATGAAATAGATTAAGCAAAGTGAGGCCCGACTTACTGAACAGACTGAGGATAGGAAAGGTAGCTTTGCGGTCAGCACAAAAACCTACAAAAAGACCATGCAGAGGGCGCAAAAAGACCCTCCGCACCGACTCACGGTGCGGAGGTGCTCCCTCTGCGTCCCAGAGCTTCCAGCAAGC
This sequence comes from Ranitomeya imitator, assembly GCF_032444005.1. Taxonomy (NCBI): domain Eukaryota; kingdom Metazoa; phylum Chordata; class Amphibia; order Anura; family Dendrobatidae; genus Ranitomeya; species Ranitomeya imitator. The sequence continues at coordinate 384,754,565 of NC_091284.1, forward strand.
AAGACAACCATCAAAATAGCAAGCTGGACAGAAAAATAGCAAACCAGAGAAAAACAAGCAGTCACTTAGCTTCTGCTGGGAAGACAGGTCACAAGAACGATCCAGGAGTGAACTAGACCAATACTGGAACATTGACAGGTGGCATGGAGCAAAGATCCAAGTGGAGTTAAATAGAGCAGCCAGCTAACAAATTAACCTCGTCACCTGTGGAAGGAAACTCAGAAACACCCACAGCCACCAGAGAAAGTCCATGGACAGAACCAGCCGAAGTACCATTCATGACCACAGGAGGGAGCCCGACAACAGAATTCACAACAGTACCCCCCCTTGAGGAGGGGTCACCGAACCCTCACCAGAGCCCCCAGGCCGACCAGGACGAGCCAAATGAAAGGCACGAACCAGATCGGCAGCATGAACATCAGAGGCAAAAACCCAGGAATTATCTTCCTGACCATAACCCTTCCACTTGACCAGGTACTGGAGTTTCCATCTCGAAATACGAGAATCCAAAATCTTCTCCACCACATACTCCAACTCCCCCTCAACCAACATCGGGGCAGGAGGATCAACGGATGGAACCACAGGCGCCACGTATCTCCGCAACAACGACCTATGGAACACATTATGGATGGCAAAAGAAGCAGGAAGGGCCAAACGAAATGACACAGGATTGATAACCTCAGAAATCTTATACGGACCAATTAAACGAGGCTTAAACTTAGGAGAGGAAACCTTCATAGGAACATAACGAGACGACAACCAAACCAAATCCCCAACACGAAGTCGGGGACCCACACAACGCCGGCGGTTAGCGAAACGTTGAGCCTTCTCCTGGGACAATGTCAAATTGTCCACCACATGAGTCCAAATCTGCTGCAACCTATCCACCACAGTATCTACACCAGGACAGTCCGAAGACTCAACCTGCCCTGAAGAGAAACGCGGATGGAAACCAGAATTGCAGAAAAACGGCGAAACCAAAGTAGCCGAGCTGGCCCGATTATTAAGGGCGAACTCAGCCAACGGCAAAAAGGACACCCAATCATCCTGATCAGCAGAAACAAAGCATCTCAGATATGTTTCCAAAGTCTGATTAGTTCGTTCGGTTTGGCCATTTGTCTGAGGATGGAAAGCCGAGGAAAAAGACAAATCAATGCCCATCCTAGCACAAAAAGATCGCCAAAACCTCGAAACAAACAGGGAACCTCTGTCAGAAACGATGTTCTCCGGGATACCATGTAAACGAACCACATGCTGGAAAAATAATGGCACCAAATCAGAGAAGGAAGGCAATTTAGACAAAGGTACCAAATGGACCATCTTAGAAAAGCGATCACAAACCACCCAAATGACCGACATCTTTTGAGAGACGGGGAGATCCGAAATAAAATCCATAGAAATATGCGTCCAGGGCCTCTTCGGGACCGGCAAGGGCAAAAGCAACCCACTGGCACAAGAACAGCAGGGCTTAGCCCGAGCACAAGTCCCACAGGACTGCACAAAAGAACGCACATCCCGTGACAAAGACGGCCACCAAAAGGATCTAGCCACCAAATCTCTGGTACCAAAGATTCCAGGATGTCCAGCCAACACTGAACAATGAATCTCAGAGAGAACTCTACTAGTCCATCTATCAGGGACAAACAGTTTCTCTGCTGGGCAACGGTCAGGTCTATCAGCCTGAAATTTTTGCAGCACCCGCCGCAAATCAGGGGAGATGGCAGACAAAATTACCCCCTCTTTGAGAATACCCGCCGGCTCAGGAACACCCGTAGAGTCAGGCACAAAACTCCTTGACAGGGCATTAGCCTTCACATTCTTAGAGCCCGGAAGGTACGAAACCACAAAATCAAAACGGGAGAAAAATAACGACCATCGAGCCTGTCTCGGATTCAACCGTTTGGCAGACTCAAGATAAGTCAAATTCTTGTGATCTGTCAAGACCACCACGCGATGCTTGGCTCCTTCAAGCCAATGACGCCACTCCTCAAATGCCCACTTCATGGCCAACAACTCTCGATTACCAACATCATAATTGCGCTCAGCAGACGAAAACTTTCTAGAAAAGAAAGCACATGGCTTCATCACCGAGCCATCAGAACTTCTTTGCGACAAAACAGCCCCTGCTCCAATCTCAGAAGCATCAACCTCAACCTGAAACGGGAGCGAAACATCTGGCTGGCACAACACAGGGGCAGAAGAAAAACGACGCTTCAACTCCTGAAAAGCCTCTACAGCTGCAGAAGACCAATTGACCACATCAGCACCCTTCTTGGTCAAATCAGTCAACGGTTTAGCAACAGTAGAAAAATTAGCGATGAAGCGCTGATAAAAATTAGCAAAGCCCAGGAACTTTTGCAGGCTCTTCACAGATGTCGGCTGAGTCCAATCGTAAATGGCTTGGACTTTAACAGGGTCCATCTCGATAGTAGAAGGGGAAAAAAATGAACCCCAAAAATGAAACCTTCTGAACTCCAAAGAGACACTTTGACCCCTTCACAAACAAGGAATTCGCACGAAGGACCTGGAACACCATTCTGACCTGCTTCACATGAGACTCCCAATCATCCGAAAAGACCAAAATATCATCCAAATACACAATAAGGAATTTATCCAGGTACTCACGGAAGATGTCATGCATAAAGGACTGAAATATTGATGGAGCATTGGAAAGCCCGAATGGCATAACCAGGTACTCAAAATGGCCCTCGGGCGTATTAAATGCAGTTTTCCATTCATCGCCTTGTTTAATACGCACAAGATTATACGCCCCTCGAAGATCTATCTTGGTGAACCAACTAGCCCCTTTAATACGAGCAAACAAATCAGACAGCAACGGCAAAGGATACTGAAATTTGACTGTAATTTTATTGAGAAGGCGGTAATCAATACAAGGTCTCAAAGAACCATCCTTCTTGGCCACAAAAAAGAACCCTGCTCCTAACGGTGATGACGACGGGCGAATATGGCCTTTCTGCAAGGATTCCTTTATATAACTCCGCATAGCGGCGTGTTCTGGCACAGATAAATTGAACAATCGGCCCTTAGGAAACTTACTACCAGGAATCAAATTAATTGCACAATCGCAATCCCTATGAGGAGGTAGGGCACTGGCTTTGGGCTCATCAAATACATCCCGATAATCCGACAAAAACTCTGGAACTTCAGAAGGAGTGGAAGACGAAATAGACAAAAATGGAACATCACCATGTACCCCCTGGCAACCCCAGCTGGACACAGACATAGATTTCCAGTCCAATACTGGATTATGAACCTGTAGCTATGGCAACTCCAAAACGACCACATCACGCAGATTATGCAACACCAGAAAGCGGATATCCTCCTGATGTGCAGTAGCCATGCACATGGTCAATTGGGTCCAGTACTGAGGCTTATTCTTGGCCAAAGGCGTAGCATCAATTCCTCTCAATGGAATAGGATACTGCAAAGGCTCCAAGAAAAAACCACAGCGCCTAGCATACTCCAAGTCCATCAAATTCAGGGCAGCGCCTGAATCCACAAATGCCATAACAGAATAGGACGACAAAGAGCAAATTAGAGTAACGGACAATAGAAATTTAGACTGTACCGTACCAATGGTGGCAGACTTAGCGAACCGCTTAGTGCGCTTAGGACAATCGGAGATAGCATGAGTGGAATCACAACAGTAAAAACATAGCCCATTCCGACGTCTGTGTTCTTGCCGTTCAGCTCTGGTCAAAGTCCTATCACATTGCATAGGCTCAGGCCCATGCTCAGATAGTGCCGCCAAATGGTGCACAGCTTTACGCTCACGCAAGCGTCGATCGATCTGAATGGCCAAAGACATAGACTCATTCAGACCAGCAGGCATGGGAAATCCCACCATGACATCCTTAAGGGCTTCAGAGAGACCCTTTCTGAAGATTGCTGCCAGGGCACATTCATTCCACTGAGTGAGCACAGACCACTTTCTAAACTTCTGACAATATATCTCCGCTTCATCCTGACCCTGACACAGAGCCAGCAAGATTTTCTCTGCCTGATCCACTGAATTAGGTTCGTCATAAAGCAATCCAAGCGCCAGGAAAAATGCATCAACATCACGCAATGCCGGATCTCCTGGCGCAAGGGAAAATGCCCAGTCTTGAGGGTCACCACGTAACAAAGAAATAATGATCTTTACTTGTTGAACAGGGTCACCTGAGGAGCGAGGTTTCAAGGCAAGAAACAATTTACAATTATTTTTGAAATTCAAGAACTTAGATCTATCACCAAAAAACAAATCAGGAATTGGAATCCTAGGCTCTGACATCGGATTCTGAACCACAAAATCTTGAATGTTTTGTACACTTATAGTGAGATTATCCATCAAAGAGGACAGACCTTTAATGTCCATGTCTACACCTGTGTTCTGAACCACCCAGATGTAAAGGGGAAAAGAGAGACAAAACACACTGCAAAGAAAAAAAAATGGTCTCAGAACTTCTCTTATCCCTCTATTGAGATGCATTAGTACTTTGGGCCACCTGTACTGTTATGACCTGGTGGTCAGGACAATAATGGACCTGGTGGTTAAGAGCACACGGAATGACCTGATAATTACTGATAATATAGGATGAGCTCTGGGACGTGGGAACTCTGCTGACCGCAATCCCTAATCCTATCAACCACACTAGAAATAGCCGTGGATTGCTCCTAACGCTCCCTATGCAACTCGGCACAGCCTAAGGAACTAGCTAGCCCTAAAGATAGAAAAATAAAGCCTACCTTGCCTCAGAGAAATTCCCCAAAGGAAAAGGCAGCCCCCCACATATAATGACTGTGAGTAAAGATGAAAATACAAACACAGAGATGAAATAGATTAAGCAAAGTGAGGCCCGACTTACTGAACAGACTGAGGATAGGAAAGGTAGCTTTGCGGTCAGCACAAAAAACTACAAAAAGACCACGCAGAGGGCGCAAAAAGACCCTCCGCACCGACTCACGGTGCGGAGGTGCTCCCTCTGCGTCCCAGAGCTTCCAGCAAGCAAGACAACAATCAAAATAGCAAGCTGGACAGAAAAATAGCAAACCAGAGAAAAACAAGCAGTCACTTAGCTTCTGCTGGGAAGACAGGTCACAAGAACGATCCATGAGTACTAGACCAATACTGGAACATTGACAGGTGGCATGGAGCAAAGATCCAAGTGGAGTTAAATAGAGCAGCCAGCTAACGAATTAACCTCGTCACCTGTGGAAGGAAACTCAGAAACACCCACAGCCACTAGAGAAAGTCCATGGACAGAACCATCCGAAGTACCATTCATGACCACAGGAGGGAGCCCAATAACAGAATTCACAACACTCAACTTCCGAAATCGGGGCAAAAAATAATTTGTAAGTATTTTATTTATTTATTTTTTTTAATTATTCTTTTATAATTTTTTTCCCTTGTTCCATTTCAATGGCAGACATCAAAAACAGGTGGAGATCTGTGACCGACAGGCTGGGGAAGTCACAGAGGACAGAAAGTGGCAGCTCGCCAACAAACAGGAGGGTGCCGTACGCAGACCAGCTGCAGTTTATTTTAACTAGCAGAAATTTGCGTCGGTAAATTATCTACTATATCATTGTCTAAGGGTCACTTTCGTCTTTCTGCCTTTCTATCTGTCATGGAAATCCCAAGTCGCTGATTGGTCGCATCAAAAAATAAAACCTTATATACTTACCGTCCCTCGGCCCCCCCCCCCCCCCGGATCAGGAACAGGCCTTTCCCGCTCCTCACGACTCCCTGGTGACCACTCCATGCATTGCGGTCTCGTGAGATGATTAAGTAGCGGTCTCGCGAGACTGCTACGCCACCATCTCGCAAGAAAGCAATGCACTCTTGATAATGGAGCGCGCGAGGAGCATTGGTAAACGCTTCACTTAGATCCGGGGGCCAAAAGAAGGTGAGTCCATAACTATTTTTAGATACTTTTTTTTTTTACAGGGATATGATGCCCACATTGCTATATACTCCGTGGGCTGTGTTATATACTATGTGGCTGTGCAATATACTACGTGGGCTGTTCAATATACTACGCGGGCTGTGCTATATACTACGTGGGCTGTGCAGTATACTACGTGGCCAGCCGCGAACAATCAGCGACAGGCGCAGTCCGGCCGAATCCAGTTTATTCAATGTATTATTCAAAAATCTTCATAACTAAACTACATACATATTCTAGAGTATGTTACATACATACATTGTATATATATATATATTTAGTTTTATCTTCAATGTTTCACAATACTCATTTATTAAACATGCATGTACCAAACCTTATAATGAGAGTCCAAGAAGTCAAAGGACCAACATTGCGGTAGTGGTGGGACACATAGACGAGATCCTCTTCCATGGTTGCCATGACCAAATTTGCATAAGCGGGCGCCATGTTGGCACCCATGGCCGTCCCCCTCATTTGCATAAAATATTCATCTCTAAACAGGAAGTAATTATTATTCAATACCACCTCCAAAAGTCTTAGAATAAATTAAATGGTATCCAAATAGTATTCAGTACTCACAAGCTTTCTGCGTACTGCTGCCAGACCTACTTCATGACCAATGGATGTGTACAAGGAAACTACATCAAAAGACGCCATTACAATTTTTTGATCAATTTTAACCCTCTCAAGTTTACCCAAAAAGTCAGTTGTATCTTCCACAAAAGATGATGTCTGTCTAGATAGAGGCCTTAAAATTTTGTCAAGAAAAATACCTATATGGCTGAATACCGAATCACTGCCTGACACTATAGGTCGGCCTGGTGGATTAATGGGTAAAGCAATATGATGGTATTAATTACATTTTTTTTTCATGTTTTCTATTTTCTAGATATATTGAGAAGTATGAAAGAAGAATTTTTTTCTCTGAAGATCAGGGTTCATGGCTTACCTTATTCATGAAGTCAACTATTGGAATGCTTTTTTAAATTAAATGTATTTTTGTTATGTTTGTTTTATTGGATATGTGAATAAAATGGAATCCGAGTGGGCATTTATGGTGGTTCTCTTTTCTCACGGTTATTGGAGATTTGGTTGATGTTCCCAGTGGTAACTGAGGATGCGATCATGTCTGTCACAGGGCATTGGTCTCCCTTGGTCCTTTATGGTACGTGACCAGCCCCAGCAAATGGGGGGTGTATGTACCATTATGGGTTAACTATGGCCATCCCAGCACTGTTGGGTTATGAACTATACCATATGAGACATCTAATAGGAGTGTATGACTTTTTAGTGTTTTAAACTCCTTTTGTCTTTTAAACTACATTGCCCAGAAGGTGGCAATGTTACAATATACAGTTAGGTCCATATATATTTGGACAGAGACAACATTTTTCTAATTTTGGTTATAGACATTACCACAATGAATTTTAAACAAAACAATTCAGATGCAGTTGAAGTTCAGACTTTCAGCTTTCATTTGAGGGTATCCACATTAAAATTGGATGAAGGGTTTAGGAGTTTCAGCTCCTTAACATGTGCCACCCTGTTTTTAAAGGGGCCAAAAGTAATTGGACAGATTCAATAATTTTATATAAAGTGTTCATTTTTAGTACTTGGTTGAAAACCCTTTGTTGGCAATGACTGCCTGAAGTCTTGAACTCATGGACATCACCAGACGCTGTGTTTCCTCCTATTTGATGCTCTGCCAGGCCTTCACTGCGGTAGGTTTCAGTTGCTGTTTGTTTGTGGGCCTTTCTGTCAGAAGTTCAGTCTTTAACAAGTGAAGTACATGCTCAATTGGGTTGAGATCAGGTGACTGACTTGGCCATTCAAGAATATTCCACTTCTTTGCTTTAATAAACTCCTGGGTTGCTTTGGCTTTATGTTTTGGGTCATTGTCCATCTCTAGTATGAAACGACGACCAATCAGTTTGGCTACATTTGACTGGATCTGAGTACACAGTATGTCTCTGAATATCTCAGAATTCATTCGGCTGCTTCTGTCCTGTGTCACATCATCAATAAACACTAGTGACCCAGTGCCACTGGCAGCCATGCATGCCCAAGCCATCACACTGCCTCCGCTGTGTTTTACAGATGATGTGGTATGCTTTGGATCATGAGCTGTACCACGCCTTCGCCATAATTTTCTCTTTCCATCATTCTGGTAGAGGTTGATCTTGGTTTCATGTGTCCAAAAATGTTATTCCAGAACTGTGCTGGCTTTTTTAGATGTTTTTTATCAAAGTCCAGTCTAGCCTTTTTATTCTTGATGCTTATGAGTGGCTTGCACCGTGCAGTGAACTCTCTGTATTTACTTTCATGCAGTCTTCTCTTTATTGTAGACTAGCTGAGGAGCCCGGCGTTGCCTGGGCATAGTAAATATCTGTGGTTAGTTATAGCACCTCACGTCTCTTATTTTCCCATCATGCCTCTCATTTTCTCCCGTATACCTCTCATTTTCCCCCTCACTCCTCTTATTTTCCCCCTCACTCCGGTCCTTCCCCCCTAACACTTGTCATTTCGACTTCACATCTGTTATTTTCCGATCACTCCACTATTTTCCCTCACTCCTCTCATTTTGCACTCACACCTTTTCATTTTCACCTCACACCCCTCATTTTCACCTCAGTATATACATGTTTGTCATCTCCCTTATATAAAGTATACAACTGTATGTCTTCTCTTGTATATAGTATATACCTGTATGTCATCTCCCCTGTAAATAGTATATACCTGCTGTATGTCATCTCCTCCTGTATATTGTATGTACCCATGTGTCATCTCCTCCTGTATATAGTACATACCTGCATGTCATCTATTCTGTATATACTATATACCTGTATGTAATCTCCTCCTATATATAGTATATACCTGTATGTCATCTCCTGTATATAGTATACAGGTCCTTCTCAAAAAATTAGCATATAGTGTTAAATTTCATTATTTACCATAATGTAATGATTACAATTAAACTTTCATATATTATAGATTCATTATCCACCAACTGAAATTTGTCAGGTCTTTTATTGTTTAAATACTGATGATTTTGGCATACAACTCCTGATAACCCAAAAACCTGTCTCAATAAATTAGCATATCAAGAAAAGGTTCTCTAAACGACCTATTACCCTAATCTTCTGAATCAACTAATTAACTCTAAACACATGCAAAAGATACCTGAGGCTTTTATAAACTCCCTGCCTGGTTCATTACTCAAAACCCCCATCATGGGTAAGACTAGCGACCTGACAGATGTCAAGAAGGCCATCATTGACACCCTCAAGCAAGAGGGTAAGACCCAGAAAGAAATTTCTCAACAAATAGGCTGTTCCCAGAGTGCTGTATCAAGGCACCTCAATGGTAAGTCTGTTGGAAGGAAACAATGTGGCAGAAAATGCTGTACAACGAGAAGAGGAGACCGGACCCTGAGGAAGATTGTGGAGAAGGACGGATTCCAGACCTTGGGGAACCTGAGGAAGCAGTGGACTGAGTCTGGTGTTGAAACATCCAGAGCCACCGTGCACAGGCGTGTGCAGGAAATGGGCTACAGGTGCCGCATTCCCCAGGTAAAGCCACTTTTGAACCATAAACAGCGGCAGAGGCGCCTGACCTGGGCTACAGAGAAGCAGCACTGGACTGTTGCTAAGTGGTCCCAAGTACTTTTTCTGATGAAAGCAAATTTTGCATGTCATTCGGAAATCAAGGTGCCAGAGTCTGGAGGAAGACTGGGGAGAAGGAAATGCCAAAATGCCTGAAGTCCAGTGTCAAGTACCCACAGTCAGTGATGGTGTGGGGTGCCATGTCAGCTGCTGGTGTTGGTCCACTGTGTTTCATCAAGGGCAGGGTCAATGCAGCTAGCTATCAGGAGATTTTGGAGCACTTCATACTTCCATCGGCTGAAATGCTTTATGGAGATGAAGATTTCATTTTTCAGCACGACCTGGCACCTGCTCACAGTGCCAAAACCACTGGTAAATGGTTTACTGACCATGGTATTACTGTGCTCAATTGGCCTGCCAACTCTCCTGACCTGAACCCCATAGAGAATCTGTGGGATATTGTGAAGAGAAAGTTGAGAGACGCAAGACCCAACACTCTGGATGAGCTTAAGGCCGCTATTGAAGCATCCTGGGCCTCCATAACATCTCAGCAGTGTCACAGGCTGATTGCCTCCATGCCACGCCGCATTGAAGCAGTCATTTCTGCCAAAGGATTCCCGACCAAGTATTGAGTGCATAACTGAACATTATTATTTGATGGTTTTTTTGTTTGTTATTAAAAAACACTTTTATTTGATTGGATGGGTGAAATATGCTAATTTATTGAGACAGGTTTTTTGGGTTATCAGGAGTTGTATGCCAAAATCATCAGTATTTAAACAATAAAAGACCTGACAAATTTCAGTTGGTGTATAATGAATCTATAATATATGAAAGTTTAATTGTAATCATTACATTATGGTAAATAATGAAATTTAACACTATATGCTAATTTTTTGAGAAGGACCTGTATACCTGTATGTCATCTCCCCTGTATATAGTATATATCTGCTGTATGTCATCTCCTCCTGTATATAGTATGTACCTGTAAGTCATCTCCTCCTGTATATAGTATATACCTGTGTATCATCTGCTCCTGTATATAGTATATACCTGTGTCATCTCCTCCTGTATATAGTATATACCTGTATGTCATCTCTTCCTGTATATAGTATATACTTGTGTGTCATCTCCACTGTATATAGTATGTACCTGTATGTCATCTCCCCTGTATATAGTATATACCAGGTTGTCATCTCCTCCTGTATATAGTATATACCTGTATGTCATCTCCTCCTGTATATAGTATATACTTGTGTGTCATCTCCCCTGTATATAGTATATGTGTGTGTCATCTCCTCCTGTATATAGTATATACCTGTGTCTCATCTCCTCCTGTATATAGTATATACCTGTGTGTCATCTCCTCCTGTATATAGTATATACCTGTATGTCATCTCCTCCTGTATATAGTATATACGTGTGTCATCTCCTCCTGTATATAGTATATACATGTGTCTTCTTCTCCTGTATATAGTATATACCTGTGTGTCATCTCCTCCTGTATATAGTATATACCTGTGTGTCATCTCCTCCTGTATATAGTATATACCTGTGTGTCATCTCTCCTGTATATAGTATATACAGTTAGGGCCAGAAATATTTGGACAGTGACACAAGTTTTGTTATTTTAGCTGTTTACAAAAACATGTTCAGAAATACAATTATATATATAATATGGGCTGAAAGTGCACACTCCCAGCTGCAATATGATAGTTTCCACATCCAAATCGGAGAAAGGGTTTAGGAATCATAGCTCTGTAATGCATAGCGTCCTCTTTTTCAAGGGACCAAAAGTAATTGGACAATGGACTCTAAGGGCTGCAATTAACTCTGAAGGCGTCTCCCTCATTAACCTGTAATCAATGAAGTAGTTAAAAGGTCAGGGGTGGATTCCAGGTGTGTGGTTTTGCATTTGGAAGCTGTTGTTGTGAGCAGACAACATGCGGTCAAAGGAACTCTCAATTGAGGTGAAGCAGAACATCCTGAGGCTGAAAAAAAAGAAAAAATCCATCAGAGATAGCAGACATGCTTGGAGTAGCAAAATCAACAGTTGGGTACATTCTGAGAAAAAAGGAATTGACTGGTGAGCTTGGGAACTCAAAAAGGCCTGGGCGTCCACGGATGACAACAGTGGTGGATGATCGCCGCATACTTAATTTGGTGAAGAAGAACCCGTTCACAACATCAACTGAAGTCCAGAACACTGTCAGTGAAGTAGGTGTATCTGTCTCTAAGTCAACAGTAAAGAGAAGACTCCATGACAGTAAATACAAAGGGTTCACATCTAGATGCAAACCATTCATCAATACCAAAAATAGACAGGCCAGAGTTAAATTTGCAGAAAAACACCTCAAGAAGCCAGCTCAGTTCTGGAAAAGTATTCTATGGACAGATGAGACAAAGATCAACCTGTACCAGAATGATGGGAAGAAAAAAGTTTGGAGAAGAAAGGGAACGGCACATGATCCAAGGCACACCACATCCTCTGTAAAACATGGTGGAGGCAACGTGATGGCATGGGCATGCATGGCTTTCAATGGCACTGGGTCACTTGTGTTTATTGATGATATAAGAGCAGACAAGAGTAGCCGGATGAATTCTGAAGTGTACCGGGATATACTTTCAGCCCAGATTCAGCCAAATGCTGCAAAGTTGATTGGACGGCGCTTCATAGTACAGATGGACAATGACCCCAAGCATACAGCCAAAGCTACCCAGGAGTTCATGAGTGCCAAAAAGTGGAACATTCTGCAATGGCCAAGTCAATCTCCAGATCTAAACCCAATTGAGCATGCATTTCACTTGCTCAAATCCAGACTTAAGACGGAAAGACCCACAAACAAGCAAGACCTGAAGGCTGCGGCTGTAAAGGCCTGGCAAAGCATTAAGAAGGAGGAAACCCAGCGTTTGGTGATGTCCATGGGTTCCAGACTTAAGGCAGTGATTGCCTCCAAAGGATTTGCAACAAAATATTGAAAATAAAAATATTTTGTTTGGGTTATGTTTATTTGTCCAATTACTTTTGACCTCTTAAAATGTGGAGTGTTTGTAAAGAAATGTGTACAATTCCTACATTTTCTATCAGATATTTTTGTTCAACCCTTCAAATTAAACGTTACAATCTGCACTTGAATTCTGTTGTAGAGGTTTCATTTCAAATCCAATGTGGTGGCATGCAGAGCCCAACTCGCGAAAATTGTGTCACTGTCCAAATATTTCTGTCCCTAACTGTACCTGTGTGTCATCTCCTCCTGTATATAGTATATATCTGTGTGTCATCTCCTCCTGTATTAGACCGCATTCACACGTTATTTGCTCAGTATTTTTACCTCAGTATGTGTAAGCTAAATTGGCAGCCTGATAAATCCCCAGCCAACAGGAAGCCCTCCCCCCTGGCAGTATATATTAGCTCACACATACACATAATAGACAGGTCATGTGACTGACATCTGCCGCATTTCCTATATGGTACATTTGTTGCTCTTGTAGTTTGTCTGCTTATTAATCAGATTTTTATTTTTGAAGGATAATACCAGACTTGTGTGTGTTTTAGGGCGAGTTTCATGTGTCAAGTTGTGTGTGTTGAGTTGCATGTGGCGACATGCATGTAGCGACTTTTGTGGGATGAGTTTTGTGTGGCGACATGCATGTAGCAACTTTTTGTGTGTCGAGTTGTATGTGACAGGTTAGTGTAGCAAGTTGTGTGCAGCAAGATTTGCGCATAGTAAGTTTTGCACGTGGCGAGTTTTATGTGTGGTGCGTTTTGAGTATGTGCAAGTTTTGTGTGAGGCAACTTTTGCATGTGTTGCAACTTTTGTGCATGTGACAATTTTTCCGCGTGTGCAATTTTTCCACCGTGGCGAGATTTCCATGAGGTGAGTTTTGCATGTGACGAGTTTTGCGCTTGGCGAGTTTTGAGTGGCGACTTTTCTGTTTCGATTTTTATGTGGCGAGGTTGGTGTATGTGTGGTGAAATGTGTGCTGAGGGGGGTATATGTGTTCAAGCAAGTGGTAGTGTGTGGCGCATTTTGTGAGTGTGTTCATATCCCCGTGTGTGGTGAGTATCCCTTGTCGGGGCGCCACCTTAGCAGCTGTACGGTATACACTCTTTCGCTCCCACTCTTTAAGTCCCCCTTGTTCACATCTGGCAGCTGTCAATTTGCCTCCAACACTTTTCCTTTCACTTTTTCCCCATTATGTAGATAGGGGCAAAATTGTTTGGTGAATTAGAAAGCGCGGGGTTAATATTTCACCTCACAACATAGCCTATGATGCTCTAGGGGTCCAGACGTGTGACTGTGCAAAATTTTGTGGCTGTAGCTGCGACGGTGCAGATGCCAATCCCGGACATACATACACACAAACATTCAGCTTTATATATTAGACTAGCTGAAGAGCCTGGCGTTGCCTGGGCATAGTAAATATCTGTGGTTAGTTATAGCACCTCACTTCTCTTATTTTCCCATCACGCCTCTCATTTTCCCAATCACATCTTTCATTTTCCCCCTCACATCTCTCATTTTCTCCCTCACACCTCTCATTTTCTCCCTCACTCCTCTCATTCTCCCCTAACACTTGTCATTTCAACCTCACATCTGTCATTTTCTGATCACTCCACTATTTTTCCTCACTCCTCTCATTTTGCACTCACACCTTTTCATTTTCACCTCACACCTCTCATTTTCACCTCATCACCTCAGTATATACATGTTTGTCACCTCCCTTATATATAGTATACATCTGTATGTCATCTCCTGTATATAGTATATACCTGTATGTCATCTCCCCTGTATATAGTATATACCTGCTGTGTGTCATCTCCCCTATATATATAGTATATACCTGAATGTCATCTCCTTCTATATATAGTATATACCTGTATGTCATCTCCTCCTGTATATAGTATATACCTGTGTGTCATCTCCCCTGTATATAGTATATATCTGTGTGTCATATCCTCCTGTATATAGTATATACCTGCATGTCATCTTCTATATATAGCATATACCTGTATGTCATCTCCTCCTGTATATAGTATATACCTGTAGGTCATCTGCTCCTGTATATAGTATATACCTGTGTGTCTTCTCCTCCTGTATATAGTATATACCTGTATGTCAACTCCTCCTGTACATATATGTACCTGTATGTCATCTCCTCCTCTATATAGTATATACCTGTGTGTCATCTCTCCTGTATATAGTATATATCTGTGTGTCATCTCCCCTGTATATAGTATATACCTGTGTGTCATCTCCTCCTGTATTAGACCTTGTTCACACGTTATTTGCTCAGTATTTTTACCTCAGTATTTGTAAGCTAAATTGTCAGCCTGATAAATCCCCAGCCAACAGGAAGCCCTCCCCCTGGCAGTATATATTAGCTCACACATACACATAATAGACAGGTCATGTGAGTGACAGCTGCCGTATTTCCTATATGGTACATTTGTTGTAGTTTGTCTTCTTATTAATCAGATTTTTATTTTTGAAGGATAATACCAGACTTGTGTGTGTTTTAGGACGAGTTTCGTTTGTCAAGTTGTGTGTGTTGAGTTGCGTGTGGCGACATGCATGTAGCGGCTTTTGTGAGATGAGTTTTGTGTGGCAACATGCGTGTAGGAACTTTTTGTGTGTCGAGTTGCATGTGACAGGTTAGTGTAGCAAGTTGTGTGCAGAAAGTTTTGCGCATGGCGTGTTTTGCGCGTGGCGAGTTTTATGTGTGGTGCGTTTTGAGTATGTGCAAGTTTTGTGTGAGGCAACTTTGGCATGTGTTGCAACTTTTGTGCATGTGGCAATTTTTCCACGTGTGCAAGTTTTGCGTGTGGCGAGTTTTCCATGAGGTGAGTTTTGCACTTGTGGCGAGTTTTGCAAGAGCCTAGATTTTGCATGTGGCGAGTTCTGCGCGTGGCGAGTTTTGAGCGGCGACTTTTGTGTTTCGACTTTTATGTGGCGAGGTTTGTGTATTTGTGGTGAAATGTGTGCTGAGGGTAATATGTGTTCAAGCACGTGGTAGTGTGTGGCGCATTTTGTGTGTGTGTTCATATCTGTTATGGCTGGCAATCAGGCAACACAGCGTGCAGTAATCAGCGCACATACAGAGATCTGGCAATAACCCAAAACAATAGGACGAGCTCTGAGACGTGGAATCTCTGTAGACTGCAGTACCTGAACTATCCTCACACAACTGTAAGCAGCAGTGGATTGCGCCTATCAACTACCTATGCAACTCGGCACTGCCTGAGGAGCTGACTAGCCTGAAGATAGAAATACAAGCCTGACTTACCTCAGAGAAATACCCCAAAGGAATAGGCAGCCCCCACATATAATGACTGTTAGCAAGATGAAAAGACAAACGTAGGAATGAAATAGATTCAGCAAAGTGAGGCCCGATATTCTAGACAGAGCGAGGATAGCAAAGAGAACTATGCAGTCTACAAAAACCCTAAAACGAAAACCACGCAAAGGGGCAAAAAGACCCACCGTGCCGAACTAACAGCACGGCGGTGCACCCCTTTGCTTCTCAGAGCTTCCAGCAAAAGTTAATAGCAAGCGTGACAGAAAAAACAGAAAACAAACTAGAAGCACTTATCTAGCAGAGCAGCAGGCCCAAGGAAAGATGCAGTAGCTCAGATCCAACACTGGAACATTGACAAGGAGCAAGGAAGACAGACTCAGGTGGAGCTAAATAGCAAGGCAGCCAACGAGCTCACCAAAACACCTGAGGGAGGAAGCCCAGAGACTGCAATACCACTTGTGACCACAGAAGTGAACTCAGCCACAGAATTCACAACAGTACCCCCCCCTTGAGGGGGGGTCACCGAACCCTCACCAGAACCCCCAGGCCGACCAGGATGAGCCACATGAAAGGCACGAACAAGATCTGGGGCATGGACATCAGAGGCAAAAACCCAGGAATTATCTTCCTGAGCATAACCCTTCCATTTGACCAGATACTGGAGTTTCCGTCTAGAGACACGAGAATCCAAAATCTTCTCCACAATATACTCCAATTCCCCCTCCACCAAAACAGGGGCAGGAGGCTCCACAGATGGAACCATAGGTGCCACGTATCTCCTCAACAACGACCTGTGGAATACATTATGTATGGAAAAGGAGTCTGGGAGGGTCAGACGAAAAGACACCGGATTGAGAATCTCAGAAATCCTATACGGACCAATAAAACGAGGTTTAAATTTAGGAGAGGAAACCTTCATAGGTATATGACGAGAAGATAACCAAACCAGATCCCCAACACGAAGTCGGGGTCCCACACGGCGTCTGCGATTAGCGAAAAGCTGAGCCTTCTCCTGGGACAAGGTCAAATTGTCCACTACCTGAGTCCAGATCTGCTGCAACCTGTCCACCACATAATCCACACCAGGACAGTCCGAAGACTCAACCTGTCCTGAAGAGAAACGAGGATGGAACCCAGAATTGCAGAAAAATGGAGAGACCAAGGTAGCCGAGCTGGCCCGATTATTAAGGGCGAACTCAGCCAACGGCAAAAATGACACCCAATCATCCTGGTCAGCGGAAACAAAACATCTCAGATATGTTTCCAAGGTCTGATTGGTTCGTTCGGTCTGGCCATTAGTCTGAGGATGGAAGGCCGAGGAAAAAGATAGGTCAATGCCCATCCTACCACAAAAGGCCCGCCAGAACCTCGAGACAAACTGGGAACCTCTGTCAGAAACAATATTCTCAGGAATGCCATGTAAACGAACCACATGCTGGAAGAACAAAGGCACCAAATCAGAGGAGGAAGGCAATTTAACCAAGGGCACCAGATGGACCATTTTAGAAAAGCGATCACAGACCACCCAAATGACAGACATTTTTTGAGAAACGGGAAGGTCAGAAATGAAATCCATCGAAATATGTGTCCAAGGCCTCTTCGGGACCGGCAAGGGCAAAAGCAACCCACTGGCACGTGAACAGCAGGGCTTAGCCCTAGCACAAATTCCACAGGACTGCACAAAAGCACGCACATCCCGTGACAGAGATGGCCACCAGAAGGATCTAGCAACCAACTCCCTGGTACCAAAGATTCCTGGATGACCGGCCAGCACCGAACAATGAAGTTCAGAGATAACTTTACTAGTCCACCTATCAGGGACGAACAGTCTCTCGGCCGGACAACGATCAGGTTTATTAGCCTGAAATTTCTGCAACACTCTCCGCAAATCAGGGGAGATGGCAGACACAACGACTCCTTCCCTGAGGATACTCGCCGGCTCAGATAACCCCGGAGAGTCGGGCACAAAACTCCTAGACAGAGCATCCGCCTTCACATTTTTAGAGCCCGGAAGGTATGAAATCACAAAATCAAAACGAGCAAAAAATAACGACCAACGGGCCTGTCTAGGATTCAAGCGCTTGGCAGACTCAAGATAAGTAAGGTTCTTATGATCAGTCAAAACCACCACGCGATGCTTAGCACCCTCAAGCCAATGACGCCACTCCTCGAATGCCCACTTCATGGCCAGCAACTCTCGGTTGCCCACATCATAATTACGCTCAGCAGCAGAAAATTTCCTGGAAAAGAAAGCACATGGTTTGAACACTGAGCAACCAGAACCTCTCTGTGACAAAACCGCCCCTGCACCAATCTCAGAAGCATCAACCTCGACCTGGAACGGAAGAGAAACATCAGGTTGACACAACACAGGGGCACAGCAAAAACGACGCTTCAACTCCTGAAAAGCTTCCACGGCAGCAGAAGACCAATGAACCAAATCAGCACCCTTCTTGGTCAAATCGGTCAATGGTCTGGCAATGCTAGAAAAATTACAGATGAAGCGACGATAAAAATTAGCAAAGCCCAGGAATTTCTGCAAACTTTTTAGAGATGTCGGCTGAGTCCAATCCTGGATGGCCTGAACCTTAACCGGATCCATCTCGATAGTAGAAGGGGAAAAGATGAACCCCAAAAATGAAACTTTCTGCACAGCGAAGAGACACTTTGATCCCTTCACGAACAAGGAATTAGCACGCAGTACCTGGAAAACCATTCTGACTTGCTTCACATGAGACTCCCAATCATCTGAGAAGATCAAAATGTCATCCAAGTAAACAATCAAGAATTTATCCAGATACTCACGGAAAATGTCATGCATAAAAGACTGAAAAACAGATGGAGCATTGGCAAGTCCGAACGGCATCACCAGATACTCAAAATGACCCTCGGGCGTATTAAATGCCGTTTTCCATTCATCTCCCTGCCTGATTCTCACCAGATTATACGCACCACGAAGATCAATCTTAGTAAACCAACTAGCCCCCTTAATCCGAGCAAACAAGTCAGATATCAATGGCAAGGGATACTGAAACTTAACAGTGATCTTATTAAGAAGGCGGTAATCAATACACGGTCTTAGCGAACCATCCTTCTTGGCTACAAAAAAGAACCCTGCTCCCAATGGTGACGACGATGGGCGAATATGTCCCTTCTCCAGGGACTCCTTCACATAACTGCGCATAGCGGTGTGTTCAGGTACGGACAAATTAAATAAACGACCCTTAGGGAATTTACTACCAGGAATCAAATCGATAGCACAATCACAATTCCTATGCGGAGGTAGGGCATCAGACTTGGACTCTTCAAATACATCCTGAAAGTCCGACAAGAACTCTGGGATGTCAGAAGGAATGGATGACGAAATAGACAAAAATGGAACATCACCATGTACTCCCTGACAACCCCAGCTGGTTACCGACATAGAGTTCCAATCCAATACTGGATTATGGGTTTGTAGCCATGGCAACCCCAACACGACCACATCATGCAAATTATGCAGTACCAAAAAGCGAATAACTTCCTGATGTGCAGGAGCCATGCACATGGTCAGCTGGGCCCAGTACTGAGGCTTATTCTTGGCCAAAGGTGTAGCATCAATTCCTCTCAACGGAATAGGACACCGCAAAGGCTCCAAGAAAAATCCACAACGTTTAGCATAATCCAAATCCATCAGATTCAGGGCAGCGCCTGAATCCACAAACGCCATGACAGAATATGATGACAAAGAGCACATTAAGGTAATGGACAAAAGGAATTTGGACTGTACAGTACCAATAACGGCAGAGCTATCGAACCGCCTAGTGCGTTTAGGACAATTAGAAATAGCATGAGTAGAATCACCACAATAGAAACACAGTCTGTTCAGACGTCTGTGTTCGTGCCGTTCTACTTTAGTCATAGTCCTGTCGCACTGCATAGGCTCAGGCTTACTCTCAGACAATACCGCCAGATGGTGCACAGATTTACGCTCGCGCAAGCGACGACCGATCTGAATGGCCAAGGACATAGACTCATTCAAACCAGCAGGCATAGGAAATCCCACCATTACATCCTTAAGAGCTTCAGAGAGACCCTTTCTGAACAAAGCCGCTAGTGCAGATTCATTCCACAGAGTGAGTACTGACCATTTTCTAAATTTCTGACAATATACTTCTACATCATCCTGACCCTGGCATAAAGCCAGCAGATTTTTCTCAGCTTGATCCACTGAATTAGGCTCATCGTAAAGCAATCCCAGCGCCTGGAAAAATGCATCAACATTACTCAATGCAGAATCTCCTGGTGCAAGAGAAAACGCCCAGTCCTGTGGGTCGCCGCGCAAAAAAGAAATAATAATCAAAACCTGTTGAATAGGATTACCAGAAGAATGAGGTTTCAAGGCCAAAAATAGCTTACAATTATTTCTGAAGCTCAGGAACTTAGTTCTGTCACCAAAAAACAAATCAGGAATCGGAATTCTTGGTTCTAGCATCGATTTCTGATCAATAGTATCTTGAATCTTTTGTACATTTACAACGAGATTATCCATTGAGGAGCACAGAGCCTGAATATCCATGTCCACAGCTGTGTCCTGAAGCACTCTAATGTCTAGGGGAAAAAAAAGACTGAAGACAGAGCTAAGAAAAAAAAATGATGTCAGGATTTCTTTTTTCCCTCTATTGGAAATCATTGAATGGCTCCTTGTACTGTTATGGCTGGCAATCAGGCAACACAGCGTGCAGTAATCAGCGCACATACAGAGATCTGGCAATAACCCAAAACAATAGGACGAGCTCTGAGACGTGGAATCTCTGTAGACTGCAGTACCTGAACTATCCTCACACAACTGTAAGCAGCAGTGGATTGCGCCTATCAACTACCTATGCAACTCGGCACTGCCTGAGGAGCTGACTAGCCTGAAGATAGAAATACAAGCCTGACTTACCTCAGAGAAATACCCCAAAGGAATAGGCAGCCCCCACATATAATGACTGTTAGCAAGATGAAAAGACAAACGTAGGAATGAAATAGATTCAGCAAAGTGAGGCCCGATATTCTAGACAGAGCGAGGATAGCAAAGAGAACTATGCAGTCTACAAAAACCCTAAAACGAAAACCACGCAAAGGGGCAAAAAGACCCACCGTGCCGAACTAACAGCACGGCGGTGCACCCCTTTGCTTCTCAGAGCTTCCAGCAAAAGTTAATAGCAAGCTGGACAGAAAAAACAGAAAACAAACTAGAAGCACTTATCTAGCAGAGCAGCAGGCCCAAGGAAAGATGCAGTAGCTCAGATCCAACACTGGAACATTGACAAGGAGCAAGGAAGACAGACTCAGGTGGAGCTAAATAGCAAGGCAGCCAACGAGCTCACCAAAACACCTGAGGGAGGAAGCCCAGAGACTGCAATACCACTTGTGACCACAGAAGTGAACTCAGCCACAGAATTCACAACACATATCCCCGTGTGTGGTGAGTATCCCATGTCGGGGCCCCACCTTAGCAACTGTACGGTATATACTCTTTGGCACCATCGCTCTCATTCTTTAAGTCCCCCTTGTTCACATCTGGCAGCTGTCAATTTGCCTCCTACACTTTTCCTTTCATTTTTTCCCATTATGTAGATAGGGGCAAAATTGTTTGGTGAATTGGAAAGCGTGGGGTTAAAATTTCACCTCACAACATAGCCTATGATGCTCTCGGGTTCTAGACGTGTGACTGTGCAAAATTTTGTGGCTGTAGCTGCGACGCCTCCAACACTTTTCCTTTCACTTTTTCCCCATTATGTAGATAGGGGCAAAATTGTTTGGTGAATTGGAAAGCATGGGGTTAAAATTTCACCTCACAACATAGCCTATGACGCTCTCAGGGTCCAGACGTGTGACTGTGCAAAATTTTGTGGCTGTAGCTGCGACGCCTCCAACACTTTCCCTTTCACTTTTTCCCCATTATGTAGATAGGGGCAAAATTGTTTGGTGAATTGGAATGCGCGGGGTTAAAATTTCACCTCACAACATAGCCTTGATGCTCTCGGGGTCCAGACGTGTGACTGTGCAAAATTTTGTGGCTGTAGCTGCGACGGTGCAGATGCCAATCCCGGACATACACATATACACACACACACACACACACACACACACATTCAGCTTTATATATTAGATTTGGATATTGATTCGCCTACCTCCTGGAGAGTGTTGTTCACTTGGTTGGCTGTTGTGAAGGGGTTTCTCTTCACCATGGAGATTATTCTGTGATCATCCACCACTGTTGTCTTCCGTGGGCGCCCAGGTCTTTTTGCATTGATGAGTTCACCAGTGCTTTCTTTCTTTCTCAGGATGTACCAAACTGTAGATTTTGCCACTCCTAATATTGTAGCAATTTCTCGGATGGATTTTTCTGTTTTCGCAGCTTAAGGATGGCTTGTTTCACCTGCATGGAGAGCTCCTTTGACCGCATGTTTACTTCACAGCAAAACCTTCCAAATGCAAGCATCACACCTCAAATCAACTCCAGGCCTATTATCTGCTTAATTGAGAATGACATAACGAAGGAATTGCCCACACCTGTCCATGAAATAGCCTTGGAGTCAATTGTCCAATTACTTTTGGTCCCTTTAAAAACAGGGTGGCACATGCTAAGGAGCTGAAACTCCTAAACCCTTCATCCAATTTTAATGTGGATACCCTCAAATGAAAGCTGAAAGTCTGAACTTCAAACTGCATCTGAATTGTTTTGTTTAAAATTCATTGTGGTCATGTCTATAACCAAAATTAGAAAAATGCTGTCTCTGTCCAAATATATATGGTCCTAACTGTATTCTCCATTTGTGGATTACCATTCATTCTGACAGCAGGTGTAGTCTTGGTATTGGTTTTCCAGCAACCAAGAAGACGCTGGCTCTGTAAGCTGTCTACTACACACGTGCGGATGGGCGTGAGCTTTTTGTTATGTGGTTCTGTTTTTTTTTTTGTTTCCTTTGGACATGTGCACTTTTTGCAGTAGGATGCCGAATACGGCATGCATATGTGATTGCAGGATGGGGTGAGCCATGAAATGATTCATGAAATGCAGCTGAGTGTAGATTGCTAACATTGAATCGTTTACCATATGTTATCTCATGTTGGTATATTATTGCACTGCACTTTATTACATTTGCATTCATCTTTGGCCACTATTTGCACTTTATGTAAACTGTCTCTCATGAGCTGTTATAACCTTTTTGCACAAATACTATTAAGTATGTTTCAATTGTCTGTATGATAAATACCATGTTTGTACACCATTACCTTGCTTGAGAAAGGCTCTCCATGAGCTGAAACGTCACCATGATGGGCTATTAAACTTGAACACTTTTTGAACTCATTGCCTGAGGAGGTGGTGATGGCGAACTCAGTCGAGGGGTTCAAGAGAGGCCTGGATGTCTTCCTGGAGCAGAACAATATTGTATCATACAATTAGGTTCTGTAGAAGGACGTAGATCTGGGGATTTATTATGATGGAATATAGGCTGAACTGGATGGACAAATGTCTTTTTTCGGCCTTACTAACTATGTTACTATGTTACTATTTGCAATGGTGTGCTGCCTTTGACTTCTCTATCTATGTATCTATCTATCTCATATCTATCATCTATTTATCTATCTATCTATCTATATCTCTTTGTGTAAACATTATTCTTCAATAGAGTATGTAAATAAAGAAGTTGGACAAGAAATGACATCACAATTCTTTTTTTTTTTTTGTTAAATGATAGATCTTTATTCGGCTTACAAAAACGCATACAAATCTCCATGAAAAAAATGCAACGTGCGAGCGTACTCTAAGAGCTATCCTCATATTTATTCCACAAACATGGTTACAAACCTGGAATTGAAGCTCAAGGGAGGTAATTTGTAAATGTGTGATGCATTCTGCGAAGGGCGAATAATCGTCACGAGTCTTAGGATCTTGGGCAGTAACTGGTTCGAGTCGTTTGGAGGAAATATTCATACCAGGAATTGAAGCTCAAGGGAGATAAGTTGCATGTTCCTGGTGCATTCTGGGAAGAGTAAACACTTACCACGAGTCTTTGGGTCTAACTGGATCGAGCTGCTTGTGATTCCACAGAAATTCGCTTTGTTCAACATGCAGAAGAAAAGTACCCATATGGTGTGCTGCAATGTGATCTATATGTTTACAGGCCTGCCAGAGGAAAAGACAAACTTTAGGTGCCAGAAATGCAAGCATATATATTACTTGCTACTGTTGCTGACTCCTGCAATCTGCTGCCTTAGGTCCTGGACCATCAGTGTCTAGTCGCAAAGTCCGGCTGAAGATGATACAATGGCATGTGTAGGGCTCTTTTAGGAGGCTCCCTCACAAGTCCCATAATTTTTATTTGTAGAAAAAGTAAAGGGTGCTGACATTTTTTCTTATAAAATTATTCCATCATAAATACAAACCACAAGACTATCCATTTTGTGATGTTTACTATTTTTTCCAGAATTTCAATTTAGTTTCTATAACTGAAGAGAAAAACAGAACACAAAACACTAGTGTGATCCCAGCTGATTCTTGGAGATTCAGGGGAACTCGCATTCTGCTTCTACATTCCCGTATAATAGAATTTCCCCTGCAGATATTCTGAAAATGATGCGGTAAGGCCACCTTAAGAAAAGAATGAAATTTGCAATGACGCTTGCAGGATTAATTAACATGTTGTGGATTTAAAATCTGTAGCTCTGGTCAATTTATTCTGCAGATATTTTTGGCAGCGTGGGCATATTAGATTTCTTAACCCCTTAACACACTTGGGTTTTTTCATTTGTGCATTTTCATTTTTTGCTCTCCTTCTTACCCGAGGCATAACTTTGTTATTTTTTTGTCAATATGGCCATGTGAGGGCTTGTTATTTGCAAGACGAGTTGTACTTTTTAACGACACCATTGATTTTATCATATATTGTACTGAAAAATGGGAAAAAAATGAAAGTGCATTGAAATTGTAAAAAAAGTGCAATTCCACAATTTTTTTTTACCATGTTCCCTTAGGCTGGTTTCACACTTGCATTGGGTAGAGCTGTGGAAGGTTGAGTAGTTCCTCCATAAAGCCCTGTCTGCTGCCGCACCTCTTCCATTCAGCTCCACCTATGTCGGCATGAGTCCTGCATACTTATCTTTAACATTGGGTACACAGGCCATGCGAATGTATGAGGATACCTCCGCATGCGTTGTTTTGATGCTGCACCGAACCGCGTTAAATGCAACATGTTGCATTTTGTTGCGGTTGGCGCTGCGTCAAAACGACGCATGCGGAGGCATCCGAATACATTCGCATGACTTCCGTACCCAATGTTAAAGATTGGTATGCAGGACGCATGCCGACGTAGGCGGAGTTGAATGGAAGAGGTGCGGCAGTGGGCGGCGCTTAACAGAGGAACTACGCAGCCCTCCACAGCTAGCGAAGTGTGAAACCAGCCTTAATGCTAAAACTGACCTGCCATTATGATGTTCCAGGTTATTGCAAAGTTTTGGGTACCAAGCATGTATAGGTTCTTTTAAATTTAAGTGGTGAAAAAAAATTCAAAGTTTGTCAAAAAAAAGTTGTCATTTTCCAAGACCCGTAGTGTCTCAATTTTTGTCATCTGGAGCTGAGTGAGGGCTTATTTTTTTGCATATTACCGTATATACTCGAGTATAAGCCGAGATTTTCAGCCCATTTTTTTGGGCTGAAAGTCCCGCTCTCGGCTTATACTCGAGTCATACCCATGGGTCGGCAGGGAAGGGGGAGCAGGGGCAGTGTAATTATACTCACCTACTCCCGGCGTGGTCCCTGCACGTCCCTGCTTCTTCCAGCGCAGCAGATTCTTCCTGTGCTGAGCGGTCACATGGTACCACTCATTACAGTCATGAATATGCGGCTCCACCTCCCACAGAGGTGGAGCCGCATATTCATGACTGTAATGATCGGTAACTGTGACCGCTCAATACAGGAAGAAGATGCAGCGATGGAAGAAGCAGGGACTCGCAGGGACCGCGCCAGGAGCAGGTAAGTATACGGGGAGGGGGAGCGCTGCACGATATTTACCTGCTCCTCGTTCTGGTGCGGCTCCGTCTCCAGCATCCCCTGGCAGTGACGCTCAGGTTACAGGGCGCGGTGACGTAGTCAGTGCGCACCATCTGCTGAGAGTCAGTGCTGGAGTCGGAGCCGCACGAGGAGCAGGTAAATATTGAAAGCGCCGGCGTCCTGAGCGAAGAGAGGTGAGTATGTGATTTTTTTTTATTGCAGCAGCAGCATTATATATGGCACAGCTTTATATGGAGCATCTATGGGGCCATAATGAACGGTGCAGAGCATTATATATGGGGCACAGCTTTATATGGAGCATCTATGGGGCCATAATGAACGGTGCAGAGCATTATATATGGGGCACAGCTTTATATGGAGCATCTATGGGGCCATAATGAACGGTGCAGAGCATTATATATGGGGCACAGCTTTATATGGAGCATCTATGGGGCCATAATGAATGGTGCAGAGCATTATATATGGGGCACAGCTTTATATGGAGCATCTATGGGGCCATAATGAACGGTGCAGAGCATTATATGTTTGGCACAGCTTTATATGGAGCATCTATGGGGCCATAACGAACGGTGCAGAGCATTATATATGGCACAGCTTTATATGGAGCATCTATGGGGCAATAATGAACAGTATGGAGCATTATATGTGGCACAGCTTTATATGGAGCATCTTATGGGGCAATAATGAACGGTATGGAGCATCTATTTTTATTTTGAAATTCACTAGTAGCTGCTGCATTTCCTACCCTAGGCTTATACTTGAGTCAATAAGTTTTCCCAGTTTTTTGTGGCAAAATTAGGGGGTCGGCTTATACTCGGGTCGCCTTATACTCGAGTATATAAGGTAAGTTGAAGTTTTTACTGATATCATTTTGGTGTAGATATGATCTTCTGATTGGCCATTATTGAATTTTAATGTAATGTTGCGGCAACAAAAAAAATGTAATTTTGGTGATTTGATTTTTTTCTTTTTTCAACTTTTACTGATTGGATAAATTATTTTTATATACTGCTAGATTGAGCCATTATGAATGCAGAGATCCAATTTTTTTATTATTCTTGTTTTATTTTGAATGGGGCAAAAGGACTTTTATATTTAAAAAAAAAATGTAAGCATTTTTTTATCTTTGCCTTCACTAGTCTCCATGGGAAACTAGAAGCTGTGATCATTCAATCGCTTATGCTGCACACAGCAGGCATTCAGGTCTGCTATGTGTAGCAAAAATGCTCATCTGCTATGAGTGCTGACCGCAGGGCTGTGCTCATAGCAGTTTGAGGATAACAACAACAGGGGTCTCTTTAGACCCTGGGTTATAATAAATGAAATGTGGATTACATCTGCGCTGCTGCGAAAAATAATAGATCCAGATATACTGTTAGGGTGTTCGGGTGGTTTATTCAACGCGTTTCGAAGCTCAAAGGCTTCTTCTTCAGGAAGTTTCCACACAAAGATATCTTGCCAACCCATTGGCGACCCACGGTCATGTGACATGGGCGCCGATGGGTGGATTTTATGACACTCTTCGGTGCATATTAAATGCTGCTGTCGCAAATTCTCAGCGGCATTTAACATGTTAACGACTGTGGGTGGATTGTGTTTCCAACCACAGCTGTTAACCCCTTCCCGACCTTTGACGCCACGTAGGCATAATGAAAGTCGGTGCTAATCCGACCCATGACGCCTATGTGGCGTCATGGAAAGATCGCGTCCCTGCAGATCAGGTGAAAGAGTTAACTCCAATTTCACCCGATCTGCAGGGACAGGGGGAGTGGTAGTACAGCCCAGAGGGGGTGGCTTCAACCCCTGTGGCTACGATCGCTCTGATTGGCTGTTGAAAGTGAAACTGCCAATCAGAGCGATTTGTAATATTTCACCTATTAAAACTGGTGAAATATTACATTCCAGCCATGGCCGATGCTGCATTATCATCGGCCATGGCTGGAAACACTGTTCTGTCCCCCCCACCGCCACAGCTCCCCCCCAGTCCTCCGATCAGTCCTGTACACTGCTCCACTCCCCTCCGTCCTCCTGTCCACTCCCCCGTGCTCTTGTTCGCTCCCCCCGTGCTCCAATCCCACCCCCGTGCTCCAATCCAACCCCCCTGCACTCCAATCCACCCCCCTGTGCTCCAATCCACCCCCCCGTGCTCCAATCCGCCCCCATGCTCCGATCCACCCCCCCACGTGCTCCAATCCACCCCCCCATGCTCCAATCCACCCCCCCATGCTTCGATCCACCCCCCGTGCTCTCCCCACCCCATCATACTTACCGAGCCACCCGTGGACCGTCCGTCTACTCCATGGGCACAGACATTTTCCAAAATGGCGGGCGCATGCGCAGTGCCCCCTCCGAATCTGCCGGCAGGCAGATTCGTTCCAACGTGCATTTTGATCACTATAATAAAACTTATCACAGTGATCAAAATAAAAAAAATAGTAAATGTCCCCCTCCCCCTTGTCACCCCCATAGGTAGGGGCAATAATAAAATAAAGAATTTTTTTTTTCCACTAAGGTTAGGGTTGGGGTTAGGGTTAGGGTTAGGGTTTCGGTATGTGCACACGTAGTCTGGTCCTCTGCGGATTTGATAAATCCACAGTGCTAAACCGCTTCGGAATTTATGGCGGATTTACCGCGTTTTTTCTGCGCATTTCACTGCGGTTTTACAACTGCGATTTTCTATTGGAGCAGTTGTAAAACTGCTGCGGAATCCGCAGAAAGAAGTGACATGCTGCGGAATGTAAACCGCTGCATTTCCGTGCAGTTTTTCTGCAGCATGTGTACAGCGATTTTTGTTTCCCATAGGTTTACATTGAACTGTAAACTCATGGGAAACTGCTGGGGATCTGCAGCATTTTCCGCAGCGTGTGCACATACCTTTAGGTATGCATAGGCTATGTGCACACGGTGCGGATTTGGCTGCGGATCCGCAGCGGATTGGCCGCTGCGGATTCGCAGCAGTGTTCCATCAGGTTTACAGTTCCATGTAAACTTATGGAAAACCAAATCCACTGTGCCCATGGTGCGGAAAATACCGCGCGGAAACGCTGCGTTGTATTTTCCGCAGCATGTCAATTCTTTGTGCGGATTCCGCAGCGTTTTACACCTGTTCCTCAATAGGAATCCGCAGGTGAAATCCGCACAAAAAACACTGGAAATCCGCGGTAAATCCGCAGGTAAAACGCAGTGCCTTTTACCCGTGGATTTTTCAAAAATGGTGCTGAAAAATCTCACACGAATCCGCAACGTGGGCACATAGCCTTAAGGTTAGGGTTGGAATTAGGGTTGTGGTTAGGGTTGTGTTTAGGGTTATGGCTACAGTTGGGATTAGGGTTAGGGGTGTGTTGGGGTTAGTGTTGGAGGTAGAATTGAGGGGTTTCCACTGTTTAGGCACATCAGGGGTCTCCAAACGCAACATGGCACCACCATTGATTCCAGCCAATCTTGCATTCAAAAAGTCAAATGGTGCTCCCTCACTTCCGAGCCCCAACGTGTGACCAAACAGTGGTTTACCCCCACATATGGGGTACCAGCATACTCAGGACAAAGTGTGCAACAATTACTGGGGTCCAATTTCTCCTGTTACCCTTGTGAAAATAAAAAATTGCTTGCTAAAACATCATTTTTGAGGAAAGAAAAATGATTTTTTATTTTCACGGCTCTGCATTGTGAACCTCTGTGAAGCACTTGGGGGTTCAAAGTGCTCACCACATATCTAGACGAGTTCCTTGGCGGGTCTAGTTTCCAAAATGGGGTAACTTGTGGGGGGTTTGTACTGTTTAGGCACACCAGGGGCTCTGCAAACGCAACATGACGCCCGCAGACCATTCCATCAAAGTCTGCATTTCAAAAGTCACTACTTCCCTTCTGAGCCCCGACGTGTGCCCAAACAGTGGTTTATCCCAACACATGGGGTATCAGCGTATTCAGAAGAAACTGGACAACAACTTTCGGGTCCAATTTCTCCTGTAACCCTTGGTAAAATAAAAAATTCTGGGCTAAAATATTATTTTTGAGGAAATAAAACGTATTTATTATTTTCACGGCTCTGTGTTATAAACTTCTGTGAAGCACTTGGGGGTTCAAAGTGCTCACCACATATCTAGATAAGTTCCTTTCGGGGTTTAGTTTCCAAAATGGGGTCACATGTGGGGGGTTTCTACTGTTTAGCCATATCAGGGGCTCTGCAAACACAACGTGACGCCCGCAAAGCATTCCATCAAAGTCTGCATTTCAAAACGTCACTACTTCACTTCCAAGCCCCGGCATGTGCCCAAACAGTAGCTTACCCCCACATATGGGGTATCACCATACTCAGGAGAAACTGGACAACAAATATTGGGGTCAAATTTCTCCTGTTACCCTTGGGAAAATTAAAAAATTCTGGGCTAAATAATTATTTTTGAGGAAAGAAAATGTATTTATTATTTTCACGGCTCTGCATTATAAACTTCTGTGAAGCACTTGGGGGTTCAACGTGCTCACCACACATCAAGATAAGTTCCTTTCGGGGTCTAGTTTCCAAAATGTGGTCACTTGTGGGGGGTTTCTACTGTTTAGCCACATCAGGTGCTCTGCAAACGCGCCTCATCATCCCTGCAACTCTGCAGCCACCACAGCACTTCTGCAACCCCCCCCATGGACACCAGGCCATGGCATCGCCCATCTAAACAGGAAGGGACCCTGCTCAGGTGCACGCCATATCGCCCATGGCATCACCGCACCTCTGCCACCACCATGCCTCCTGTGACCCTGCTCTGCCACCGCCAGCCCTCAGGTAAGATACTGTAAATTCGGACAATAAGATGGACCCCCATCTTATAAAAAATCTTTTTTTCTGCAATTTTCGCCCCAAATTTGGGGTGCATCTTATGGTCCGGTGCGTCTTATAGTTCGAAAAATACGGTATTTTTCAATATAACAGCCTTGAAGCTGTATAAAAGTAAAATAGAGCCCGATCAATATAAAAGCATATTACTAAGCAAATAAGTTTAAATGTTGGATCAATTAACATAAAAAACATAAACATTAAATGGTGTAGATGGACACTCACTTTTAATTATTTATAGATCGTGTTACAGTAATGGTAGATGAACTAGAACATAGTTATTATTGACACCATGCGGGAATAACAGTAAGGAAAATTCCTTATGTATCAAGGACATCTGCTAAACCTCTTCAGTACTGTTTGAGTTTCCATCGTGCATCCGACATGTGACACAGCTGCTTTATTCAGTGTTTGATCTGAGTGATAATGTGTAGGAGTATGAAGTGACAACTTTTACTTTCACTGACTTGCACAATATTGTGATGGATAATAATTTTATAAATGGTTGTGCCATGTCTTTGTACTGAACAGTCAGATCACCCAGTGGGCATTATTATCATGGTCTTTTTTTCTATTAATTAGTAAAATTTTATGACTTGGAAGAGCTGTGACAGTTGTTTCATTAATATTTATTGTGAGTCTGAATGATCTTTAATGTAACTTTAGATTTCATCAATAGTTTCTAAAATGTTAATGAAATGTCTTTCTTAACATGAAGCATTCAGGATAGTTTACACCACAGGGTATTGCAAATTGGTTTACTCCATTTTCTATCCATTCACTTTTCACATGCATTTGAATATAAGTAGCTCATAATCTGAAACATTTATAGAGCCATCATAAACTTTTGATAACGAATCAATTGATAATGCTCTTAAATTATATACATTTTATCTTGCATGTTCACTTTCTCCAGCTAATATAGAGAATATCTATGACAGCTGTGTCATTCTTGACTTTTTGCAATATTTTTTTTTTTACAAAATCACTATATAGACAAATGGAAGGCATATAGTATTTATTTTTGTTTCAGGATTTACAGATGTTTTATTGCAGCTATGCAGTAAACAAACAGACTTCATATATAATAAAAGAATTGCATTTATTAATAAAGCATAAAGGTCATATAGCCTGAAAAATTATTTATACATAAATAAAATGTATGCAACAAGGGACTTGATATGTAGTACCTTGAAGAGATTTTCCTATAATCAAAACTTATCACCTAAATGTCTAATTGGTGGGGAATGAACCACAGGAATTGTTACCAATAATAAAAACAATTGTGTCAGTGGGAATGCACATGCATGGCTAATGCTTTATTCATTGCCTCTGGGACTGCTGGAGATATCTGTGTTCTGTACTCTGCAATTTTTGGTACTGCCATAGACTTTGAGTAGAGTAATGGACATTTGAAATGGGCAAGATCTGGCAAAATTCAAATTTGCCTGTTAGTGCGGATTTTACCAAGAAATTGGATTTGCAAAGAAGTTTTTCTGTACAAATTTAATCTCCCTTTATATGCCCTGGGCATGCTGCCAGAAGCTTTGGAACACAGAGAACATAGGAACAGAGTTGTGGTTCAACTGAGGCATGGAGGGTCAGAGAGAAGGCAGGAAGCAGGGGTGACAGCCGGAAAACTAAAAAAGAAAAAAGAAAAGTAAAGACATAGTCCACTCATCGCCCACCTCTCTGGCCATTTCTGCTGCTCCCAGGCTCTCTGTGACTCTGTCACGTTGCATCTCCAAACAGGTGTTCATTTTAGGCTGGAATTTCCAGCTTCAAATAGGTAGCGCAGAATGCACAGTAAATTTTGGGGCATGCTCAATGCCAAAAGTCCCAGCCTACAATGAAAACCAGGTTGGAGATGTTGGAAGATGGAGGCATGGTGAACTAAACATTGGGCAGAGCAGATGTGACTGCTCTATAGGGCCTCCGATGACACACTGATCGGAAATAACCCTCCCACAGTGTAGCAGCTCTAGGAGCATTATACCGTGAAAACATAGCGGCCAACCCTTGGGTAATACGGTTTGTCAGAGCAGCCGCAAGATCTAAACCTGTAACTATACGTAGATTCCCAACCTGGGATTTGAACTTAGTCTTGTCAGCTTTAACAGAATCCCCGTTTGAGCCTATAGAATCAGAACCCCTTAGGATTCTTTCACTTAAAACGGCCCTCCTAATAGCCCTGACATCGGCCCGTAGGATAAGTGATCTCCAAGCCCTGTCTGCAAACTTAAAACAGACCCTGCCTATTTACCAAAAGTTGCATCCACATTCCATAGATCTCAGGAAATAATCCTTCCTTCCTTCTGCCCAGACCCTAGGAATAAGAAGGAAGAGAAATTCCACACACTAGATGTAAAAAGGTGTCTAGTTCAATATATTAACCCCTTACCGGCATTGGACGTACTATACCGTCCGATGCCGGCTCCCCTGCTTTGATGCAGGGCTCCGCGGTGAGCCCGCACCAAAGCCGGGACATGTCAGCTGTTTTGAACAGCTGACATGTGCCCGTAATAGGCGCGGGCAGAATCGCGATCTGCCCGCACCTATTAACTAGTTAAATGCCGCTGTCAAACGCAGACAGCGGCATTTAACTACCGCTTCCGGCCGGGCGGCCGGAAATGACGTCATCGCCGACCCCCGTCACATGATCGGGGGTCGGCGATGCTTGTGAATGGTAACCATAGAGGTCCTTGAGACCTCTATGGTTACTGATTGCCCGTCGCTGTGAGCGCCACCCTGTGGTTGGCGCTCACAGCACACGTGCAATTCTGCTACATAGCAGCGATCAGCAGATCGCTGCTATGTAGCAGAGCCGATCGTGCTATGCCTGCTTCTAGCCTCTCATGGAGGCTATTGAAGCATGGCAAAAGTAAAAAAAAAAAGTTTAAAAAAATGTGAAAAAAATAAAAAAAACATAAAAGTTTAAATCACCCCCCTTTCGCCCCAATCAAAATAAATCAATAAAAAAAATATCAAATCTACGCATATTTGGTATCGCCGCGCTCAGAATCGCCCGATCTATCAATTAAAAAAAATGTATTAACCTGATCGCTAAACAGCGTAGCGGGAAAAAAATTCGAAAGGGCAGAATTACGTTTTTTTGGTCGCCGCGACATTGCATTAAAATGCAATAACGGGCGATCAAAAGAACGTATCTGCACCGAAATGCTATCATTAAAAACGTCATCTCGGCAAGCAAAAAATAAGCCCTCAACCGACCCCAGATCACGAAAAATGGAGACGCTACGAGTATCGGAAAATGGCGCAATTTTTTTTTTTTTTTTTAGCAAAGTTTGGAATTTTTTTTCACCACTTAGATAAAAAATAACCTAGTCATGTTTGGTGTCTATGAACTCGTAATGACCTGGAGAATCATAATGGCAGGTCAGTTTTAGCATTTAGTGAACCTAGCAAAAAAGCCAAACAAAAAACAAGTGTGGGATTGCACTTTTTTTGCAATTTCACCGCACTTGGAATTTTTTTCCTGTTTTCTAGTACACGACATGCTAAAACCAATGATGTCGTTCAAAAGTACAACTCGTCCCGCAAAAAATAAGCCCTCACATGGCCAAATTGACGGAAAAATAAAAAAGTTATGGCTCTGGGAAGGAGGGGAGCGAAAAACAAACACGGAAAAACGAAAAATCCCCTGGTCATGAAGAGGTTAAAACCACCCAGCAGCATAGGAAGGAAGGGTCACTGTTTATCTGCTTCCAGGGACCCAGAAAAGGACTCAGAGCCTCTAAGGGCACTATAGCTTGATGGGTAACAGACGCGATAGCCTTGGCACACTCATCTACCGGCAATGCCGTTCCGCAGGGACTGAAGGCCCTCTCTACAAGGGCTATGGCGACCTCCTGGGCCAAAAGGTCGGAGGTACCATTAAATCAAATTTGTAAGGCGGCCACCTGGTCATCACCTTCAACCTTTTTTAGACATTATCGCTTAGACCTAGCCTCTTCATCTGACCTAACCTTCGGAAGAAGGGATCTGCAGGCTGTGGTCCCTCCCTAAGCAATGATCTCTGCAATTCTCTCTGGTAGTGCTGTCATGGGCGACTGAGAAAAGCATAGTTATTCACCGATAACGGTGTTTTTCAGAGCCCATGACAGCACCTGCTTATTCCCCCCCCCCCCTCATCACGTCGGTGAGCACATAATTTTGTATGAAGGGTTTTTTCTATATAGACACGGTGTTCACTTGTTAAACAATATGTTTAAGTTGTATATTTTTTGCGGTTGTGACTAACCTGGAGGACCTCCGATGCTCTGTAAACAAAACTGATGCAAGGTAGAGGTACCGCCCTTTTATCCTGTAGGTTTCCTGTCCCTGAAGGGCGAATCCCCTCTCTCTGGTAGTGCTGTCATTGGCTCTGAGAAACACCGTTATTGGTAAGTAACTACGCTTTTTCAGCTCTTTCCACAGAGTCTCGATTGGATTGAGGTCTGGACTTTGACTTGGCCATTCTAACACCTGGATACGTTTATTTGTGAACAATTCCATTGTAGATTTTGCATTATGTTTGGGATCATTGTCTTATAGGAAGACAAATCTCCGTCCCAGTCTCAGGTCTTTTGCAGACTCCAACAGGTTTTCTTCAAGAATGGTCCTGTGATTGGCTCCATCCATCTTCCCATCAATTTTAACCATCTTCCCTGTCCCTGCTGAAGAAAAGCAGGCCCAAACCATGATGCTGCCTTCACCATGTTTGACAGTGGGGATGGTGTGTTCAGGGTGATGAGCTGTGTTGCCTTTAACAAATTGTTAGGCATTGTTGCCAAAAAGTTCGATTTTGGTTTCATCTGACCACAGCATCTTCTACCACATGTTTCGTGTGTCTCCCAGGTGACTTGTTGCAAACTTTAAACAACACTTTTTATGGATATCTTTGATAAATGGCTTTCTTCTTGCCACTCTTCCATAAAGGCCAGATTTGTGCAGTGTACGACTGATTGTTGTCCTATGGACAGACTGTCGCACCTCAGATGTAGATCTCTGCAGTTCATCCAGAGTGATCATGGGCCTTTTGGCTGCATCTCTGATCAGTCTTCTCCTTGTTTGAGATGAAAGTTTAGATGGACGGCCAGGTCTTGGTAGATTTGCAGTGGTATGTTACTCCTTCCATTTCAATATGATAGTTTGCACAGTGCTCCTTGGGATGTTTAAAGTTTTGGAAATCATTTTGTATCCAAATCCAGCTTTAAACTTCTCCATAACAGTATCACGGACCTGCCTGTTGTGTTCCTTGGTCTTTATGATGCTCTCTGTGCTTCAAAAAGAACCCTGAGACTATCACATAGCAGGTGCATTTATACAGAGACTTGATTACACACAGGTGGATTTTATTTATCATCATTAGGCATTTAGGATAACATTGGATCATTCAGAGATTCACAATGAACTTCTGTGAGTTTGCTGCACTCAAAGTAAATGGGCCGAATAATATTGCACGCCCCACTTTTCAGTTTTTGAATTTTTGCAAAAATTTAAATGAATCAATAATTTTCATTCAACTTCACAGTTGTGCTCCACTTGTTGTTGACTCTTCACCAAAAATTTACATTTGGTATCTTTATGTTTGAAGTATGATATGTGGGAAAAAGTTGAAAAGTTCCAGGGGGTCGAATACTTTCGCAAGCCACTGTATGTTTGGGGTCATTTTTCTACTGGAAGACCCATTACCTAGGGCGTAAACCCAACTTTTTGGCACTAGGCACTCCATTGTGACCCAAAATCCTTTGGTAATCTTTAGATTTCATGATGCCCTGAGCACACAGCAGCAAACAGCCCCAAATCATCTTTGAACCTCGACTATATTTGACTGTAGGTACTGTGTTCTTTTCTTTGTAGGCCTCATTCTGTTTTTGTAAAAAGTAGAATGATGATGTGCTTTACCAGTTTTTTTGGTTCCCAAGTCCTCAGACAGTTCTCTTCTCCTTTTCCTGTTCTTCATACTTAGTGTGGCATACACAGACACACAGTTGGGTTGGAGGATTGCACTGAATGAAATATAAATTAAAGTGCCATCACAATCCGGGGTCCGTGCAGAGATGTAGAACTGCTGCTAGTGTGAACAATGATGGAACAAAACGGCAAGGGTTACCTTAAACACACTGTGTTAATTTCACACAGTATGAACAGGATGCAGAATACCTAGCTTAACTTCACAAAGAGGTAGAGCTCCAAGGTTGCTAAGTATTGTTCCTTGTTAAACATCACAGGGAAGATACCACGTGGAGAGAGCTTGTTCTGCAACTAAACTGTGCTAACCACACACATGAATAAAGCAAATGCTAAGCCAAGAGAATGAACTCATACGATGCTAAGTACAAAACCCTGTAGCCTTTGTAGAGAAGTATAGCATAAGGGTTGAGCATGCTCTGTAACTGAACTGTGCCAATCGTGCACATGTACGAAATAGATGCTAAGCCAAGCTACTAGTTACTCCAGTCCTGACACTACAGAACCTGTGCCTGACCGGCACCTTAAGCATGCAGCAGACTAGAGACTCAGGTGTAGAGCCAAGGGTTCAAAACCGCAAAAGTGTGCAACCTGCCTGCCAACATGTACAGTCTCTGAGCAAAGACACACACAAACACGTGCAGACAGAGTGATAGAGTAGCCACCCACACACACCAAACATAAATTATACTAGCGTGACCACGATTGCCACTAAGAGCTTTTTAAACCCTAGGCTCAACCCCAAACACTCACACCCAGACAGCCGTGACATCTAGAGTTGAGCGACTTTAACTTTTTTAGGATCGAGTCGGGTTTCGCGAAACCCGACTTTGTCAAAAGTCGGGTCGGGTGAAATCGGCCGATTATTGCGAAAAGTTGGGGGCCGACTGAAACACGAAACCCAATGCAAGTTAATGGGGAATCAAAGTCGGCAGTGAGTGGAGGACAGGAAAACACCTACATTGCCCATTTTAATGCCAAAAACATCAATTCTTATTTCTTAAGCTTGTCAATCTTAATTTACTTTATAATAATAGTTAGGCATTGAAAACAGGGGGTCATTTGGCTAACGTTGTGGGGGGTAGGGCTGGCTCAAGATTTTCATGGGCCCAGGAAACGCGGAATACGTCACGGCGGTGGAGCAGGGAGAGGTAAGTATTTCAACTTTGCAAGTGCTGTGATCTTGAGCAAGCAGGGGGGGCCACTAGTTGACACTGGCAGGTGGTCCCTCATAGTATGGCGGTGTTTGACGGCGGGAGGCGCCTCCCACTGCCAGAGACACTTTTGCATACTATGAGGGGCCCTGTGCCAGTGCCAACGAGTATGCCCCCACCTGATGAATGAACCTGCACTTTCATCTGCACCTTCCTCTTTGTCCCCGTGTAAGGTGGTATAGTATGCGGGAAAGGGGAACCTGACTTTCAGCAAGATCAGATTCTGGCTGTGTAGAATGCAAAAGGAATGTAGTGGTCTGAGTCAATGTACCAGCAGACTCATCTAGCAGTGGCTGGGCAATGGGCAGGATGAGGAGGAAACAGATATAGGCCCAAATAATAAAGTAGGCTAAATGCAGTTCAAAATTGGTAACAGGAGTACACAGGCGGCATTGCTTTGTTCTGTGGAGGAGGACAACTGTAATGAGAGGCTGACACAGTTAGTAGGCCCAAAAAAGTAAATAGGGTAAATGCAGTTCAAAATAGCTAACAGGACTAAACAGGCGGCATTGCTTTGTTCAGTGGAAGAAAACTGTAATGAGTGACAGACACAGTTACTAGGCCCAAATAAGTAAGTAGGCTAAATGCAGTTCAAAATTGGTAACAGGTCTAAACTGGTGGCATTGCTTTTTTCAGCGGAAGACAATTGTAAGGAGTGGCTGACAGTTACTAGGCCCAAATAAGTAAGTAGGCTAAATGCAGTTCAAAATTGGTAACAGGACTAAACTGGCGGCATTGCTTTGTTCAGCGGAGGACAACTGTAATGAGTGGTTGACACAGTTTGTAGGCCAAAATAATAAAGTGGGCTAAATGTCTGCCAAAAAAGTGTTCTTAAATAAACAGGTGGCATAGCTAGGTCTGAGTAGCAGACAGTGGTAGTAGGCGCAAAGTATTAACTGGTCTAAATGGAGGCCAGGGCCCCTGTATATCTTAACTAACATCTATCATTTCAACAAATTTGTATTGGCAGTGCCATTGAAGGATTTAACAGCACAGACTACACAGTGGTGGAGCAGGGTGAGGTAAGTATTGTAAGTGGTAGAGCACTGTTCAAGCTGGGGGGAACACTCTCTCTTGTGGGCGGCGGTACTGGCACAGGGCCCCTCATATTACCAGCAGCACTGAAGACTAGGGTTGAGCGAAACGGGTCGAAATTGTTCAAAAGTCGCCGACTTTTGGCAAGGTCGGGTTTCATGAAACCCGACCCGACCCCAGTGGGGGGTCGGCCATGAAGTCGGCGATCTTTTGAATCTGGAATCGGAATTCCGATCCCGATTCCCGATATGTTTAAGATATCGGGAATTGGTATCGGAATTCAGATTAAAGTGTAAAATATAGAATTAAAATAAAAAATATTGCAATACTTACCCTCTGACGCGCCCTGGTACTAACCGGCAGCCTTCCTCCTTCGAATCCGCGCATCTAGGACCTTGCCGTGACGTCGCGGTGACGTCGCGGCTTGTGATTGGCCGCGCGGCCGCCCATGTGACCGCTCGCGCGGCCAATCACAAGCCGCGACGTCACCGAAGGTCCTGGAAGGGCTGATTCTTAGGAAGGAAGGCTGTTGGAAGGAAGCAGGGCGCTTCCGAGGGTGAGTATATACCTAATAGGAATATACTCACCCTCGGAAGCGCCCTGCTTCCTTCCGACAGCCTTCCTTCCTAAGAATCAGCCCTTCCAGGACCTTCGGTGACGTCGCGGGTGACGTCGCGGCTTGTGATTGGCCGCGCGAGCGGTCACATGGGCGGCCGCGCGGCCAATCACAAGCCGCGACGTCACCCGCGACGTCACCGAAGGTCCTGGAAGGCTGATTCTAAGGAAGGAAGGTTCCCGGTTAGTACCAGGGCGCGTCAGAGGGTAAGTATAAGGATATTTTTTATTTTAATTCTATATTTTACACTTAAATATGGATCCCAGGGCCTGAAGGAGAGTTTCCGCTCCTTCAGACCCTGGGAACCATGGAAACCCAATGCACTGCATTGGGTTTCGAGTTTCGGCCGACCCCGACCCCGACTTTTTTATAGGATCGGCCGATTTCACTCGACCCGACTTTTCCAAAAGTCGGGTTTCGTGAAACCCGACCCGATCCTATAAAAGTGAAGGTCGCTCAACCCTACTGAAGACTCTTTCTGATAGCACACTAGCAGCAGGTCAAGCGAGCTCCTGTAATGCATATTCTGCCAATTCAGGCCAGGTGTCTATTTTAGATGCCCAGTAATCAAAGGGGAATGACCTGTGAGGGAGAACTTCGATAAGGGAGGAAAAATAGTTCGTAACCATACTGGACAAATGCTGTCTCCTGTCACTTTGAATCGATGCAGGAGTACCTGTCGTGTCTGCGGTCATTGCGAAATCACTCCACAACCTGGTCATAAATCCATCTGTCCAATGCCACTTCGGATTTGTGCACCTCTATTACCTCTGCCATGTTGCCCGCTACAGCTCGTGTGAGAACCATCACCGCTGCTATGTGCTGGGAATGCCTGAACCAAACGGTCTACAAGAGTTGCTTGTTTGGTAGCCAATATTTGCTCAAGGTTCTCATGTGGCATGATATTTTGTAATTTTCCTTTGTATCATGGATCCAGGATGCAGGCCAACCAGTGATCGTCATCGGTCAGCATTTTGATAATGCGGGGGTCCCTTTTTAGGATACGCAAGGCATACTCAGCCATGTGGGCCAATGTTCCAGGTGTCAATTCACTGCTTGTGCTGGGTTGAGGAGCACTTTCTTGCAAATCAACATCACTTGTGTCCCGCAAAAACCTTGTACCTGACCCTGCAATGCCACCAGTTTCTATTGCCCCCTGAGAAGCATCCTCCTCCCATAAATATTCATCCCCATCATCCTCCTCCTCCTCTTCGTCCGCCACCTCATCTAGGAGAGTTCCCTGAGCAGACAATGGCTGCTTAATGTGCGTCAAACTTTGCATCAGCAGACGCATTAGGGAATGCTTATGCTTATGATGGCATCATCTGCACTTACCAGCAGTGTGCATTCCTCAAAACACTGAAGGACTTGACAAAG
The DNA here is from genome assembly GCF_032444005.1 of Ranitomeya imitator. Classification (NCBI taxonomy): domain Eukaryota; kingdom Metazoa; phylum Chordata; class Amphibia; order Anura; family Dendrobatidae; genus Ranitomeya; species Ranitomeya imitator. The sequence goes on from NC_091284.1 coordinate 384,795,503, forward strand.
GTCTTGTAGTTTCGACCACTGCACACCGGTCTTGTAGTTTCGACCACTGCATGGCAGACAACTCCATGTCTGCCATCCAACTGCCTGTCCATGTATGTGTATCTTCCCACAAATAAATTACAGCACGCCTCTGTTCGCACAGCCTCTGAAGCATGTGCAGTGTGGAGTTCCACCTTGTTGCAATGTCGATTATTAGACGGTGCTGGGGAAGATTCAGCGATCGCTGATGGTTCAGCATACGGCTGGAGTGTACGGGCGACCGGTGGATGTGCGATCAAAGTCTTCGCACCTTCAGGAGCAGGGCTGGTAACCCTGGATAACTTTTCAGGAAGCACTGCACCACCAGTTTAAAGGTGTGAGCCAGGCAAGGTATGTGTTTCAGTTCTGACAGGGCTATGGCAGCCATAAAATTCCTTCCGTTATCACTGACTACCTTGCCTGCCTCAAGATGTACACTGCTCAGCCATGACTGAGCTCCTTGCTGCAAGTACTCGGCCAGTACTTCCGTGATGTCTGTTGTCGCCCAAACACTTCATTTCTAACACAGCCTGCTGACGCTTACCACTAGCTGTTCGATAATGGGACACCTCGTGTGCAACACGGGCAGCTGCGGATGGAGTGGTCGTGCGACTGCGCTCTGTGAACGAGCTTTCGCTTCTGGAGGAGGAGGAGGAGGGGTGGCGAATGCCTACAGCCTACTGTTTCCTAGACCATGGGCTAGGCAGAGCTGTCCCACTATGGCTGTCCCCTGTGGACCCTGCATCCACCACATTAACCCAGTGTGCTGTGATGGACACATAACGTCCCTGGCCATGCCTACTGTTCCATGCATCTGTTGTGTGGTGCACCATTCTACTGACTGATTGCCACAGTGCATGGACAATGCGGTCTTTGACATGCTGGTGGAGGGCTGGGATGGCTTTTCTCGCAAAGAAGTGCCGACTGGGTAGGTCATAGTGTTGTACTGCGTAGGCCATCAGAGCTTTGAAAGCTTTGCTTTCAACCAAACGGTAGGGCATCATCTCTAACAAGATTAATCTAGCAATGTGGGCATTCAAACCCTGTGTACGTGGATGACAGGATGAGTACTTTCTTTTCCTAATGAGAGTGTCTTGCAGGGTCAGCTGGACTGGAGAGCTGCATATGGTGGAACTAGCGGGGGTGGTGGTGGACATGACAAATTGAGGGAAGGTTGGTGATGGTATTCTTGATGTTGGCCTACATACAGTGTTTCCTACCAAGAACCTTGATTCCCTGACTGCTTTGGCCTTGCGACGATACCGCCACATTGGCTGCTGGTGGTGTCCTAACCGGTGGGCTTCCAGTGAGGGAAGCAATGTAGCATTGCTAACTACCTTCATTCTGAGCAGGTGCACAAACGGTACGGGATGTTTGGTAGTTAGTCCAGGCTTGCAAGTGCATGCTGGTTGAATGTCTAAGCATGCACGTTGTATTTAAATTTTGGAGATTCTTCCGTCTGCTAAAGGTCTTTGAGCATTTCTTACAGATAACTTTGCACTGATCATTCGGATCTTGGTTAAAAAATTCCCACACTGCACTCTTCCTACTATGGAATCCCTTTTCAGGCATTGCATGCTGTGCTACTTTCCCCGGATGGCCACGCTGTCCTAAAACTGTTTTTGTTTTTGACAAACGTTTTTGGCCAGATATGGGCCTGCCAGATGAAAGCTGTTGAGATGTAGATGGCTGCTGCGGATCATCCTCCTCTGCTTCTGAGCTACTGGCAGCGGCACCCTCTTGCCCCAAAGGCTGCCAATCTGGGTCAACAACTGGGTCATCTATCACCTCCTCTTCAATCTCATGTGCACCTTCCTCTGTGTCACCGTGTAAGGTGCTATAGCGTTTGGGACAGGGCACCATAGTCTCATCAAGGTCAGATTCTGGCTCAGTACACTGTGAGGGCAATGTAGTGATCTGAGTCAATGGAACAGCATAGTAATCTAGCTGTGGCTGTGCATCAGTGCACTCCATGTCCGATTCATCTTTTAATGGGCTTTTAACAATTTCCCTTTCACTTTCCCTTTCTAACCCAGGCACGGTATGTGTAAAGACCTTCATGGAGTAAACTGTAGTGTCGCCTGCCGCATCCTTCACTTTTGGTTTGGGTGAAGAACACAAGGAAGCGACTTGTTCCTGACCGGGAGCATCCACTGACGACTCGCTGCTTTTATATTTGGAACTTTCTGAAGAGGAGGCGAAAGAGCTAGAGGCTGAGTGAGCAAGGAATGCCAAAACTTTTTCCTGCTGCTCCGGCTTTAAAAGCCGTTTTCCTACTCCCAGATAAGGGAGCCTTCGAGGCCTTGTGTAGCCAGATGATGATGCTGGCTCAACACCTCGAGCCTTAGGTGCTATTTTGCTTTTCCCACTACCACCAGATGCTCCACCACCACCATCATCATTACCAGCTGGCAACGACAGCCCATGGCCTCTTCCACCAGACTTCCTCATTTTTGGGAAAATCTAACCAAAATAACAACCGTTATATGGTACTGTGAAACAATTGCAATAATTTTCAGGGAGAAATACTTCAATTTATTGGAGCAATTTCAAATGTGCCAACGATTTCGACCATGACTGTATGTGGCGTGAAATGTTAAAATCATACAATTTTGAAAGAGTTTTGCTTTTACAACATTCAATGTTTAATACAAATTACCTTATAGTATGATTCTGCTGATCTTTATGATTGTGGTGAAATGAAACTTGCTGCATTTTTTGGACTATAAAATGCACTTTTTAGCAAGAAAAAAATCTTGGTGAAAGTGTGTATGTCTTGGAGTCCGAAGGCAGCTTCCTGTGATTAAGAAGAAAGCTGTCACGTTGTCTTTCACAATCACTGAGCGAACAATGCAGTGACCCTATTCCATCCTCTCTTTTCCAAAATTGATCAGTCTTATTGGTGTAGGGCTAGAGTGCAAGCTGCCAATACATGCACATCACTGCTAGCTGCATATATGCTATAGGTCCTGATCTTTCAGGTCATGTGATCAGTCACATACCTTTCTGGAAGGAACTTCAAAATGTAGTAGCCTATAAAGCGTGTGTGGATGTGTCTATGTGTATTTTGGTGATGTAGCTGGGCTGTGTCTATTTATGTAGCTGAACTGTTCATTTATGTAACTGAGCTGTGTGTGCTGATGTAGCATAATTGTGGGTAACTAAAAGATACAGTAGAAAACATACAACTAAATGCTGCACATTCTCCCCCAAACAAACACTGTAGCAAAGCTTGGTGTATATACCAGAGTGGAATGTGCATGTACTGTGCATGCAGCAGCAGTCCTGGATATGATTGCACTTCAGTGTGCATAATGCCCGTGCTATTAAACTGTGTGCAGATAATAAACATGTTGGAGAAAAGCTTGAACAATAGATCTGTTATCTCTCTCTTCTACTCTAGTGCTTTAAAATTAGCGATACAGTATTTAATGCATAATGTGTGTGATTATAACGAACACATTTGCACGTGTCCTCTCATAGTGTTTTCAGCTTCCATCTCAGTGTTGCAATAGAGCAGAGATGTGAGAACTGCAGCAAATGTGTTTGCAGTGAGATAAGGTTCAGTCCTAATTTATTAAATGTTAGTTATATGTCTCACACTGCTAATGCCACCTTTCATTTAACCCCTTAATGACCGCCGATATGCCTTTTAATGGCGACAGTTAAGGGTACTTACGCCTCTGTGCTGCTTTTTAACGGCACTGAGAAATAAGTGTATGGTGCCACCCAGAGTCGGAATTTCTGCATGTCTCGGCTACCGTGGGTAGCTGAGTCCACAGATAACATGATTCTGGTCGATTTTTACCAATCCCAGTTTTGCTATCGCCCTTATTAACGGAATAACGGCAACCACAAAAAAAGTCAGATTTTCCATTTAATTTCTCTCTCCTCTGAAGTGATTGCACATCAGAGGAGAGAGAAATGGGGTCCACGATCCCTCCCGGTACCTCCGGTGACCCTACAATCCCCCCATGAGGCCCCCCAGGCTTCCTGTGTCTTCTTCCGGGAAGAAAATGGCGGGTGCATGTGCAGTGCGCCCACCGAGATCTGACGACCAGCACCTGGCAACAATAGGAAATTTTCCCAATTGGTTCATTTTGATCACTGTTATAGACCTTTTCACAATGATCAAAAGAAAAAAAATAGTAAATCAAACCCCCTTTATCACCCCCTTATTTAAGTAAAAATAATAACATATAAACAATGTATTTATTTCCATTAGGGTTGGGCTAAAGTTAGGGTTGGGCTAAATTTAGGGTTTTGCTAAAGTTAGGGTTAGGGTTGGGGCTAGGGTTAGGGTTGGGCTAAAGTTAGGGTTGGGCTAAAGTTAGGGTTGGGCTAGGGTGGTGTTTAACCCCTTAGTGACAGAGCCAATTTGGTACTTAATGACCGAGCCAATTTTTGCAATTCTGACCACTGTCACTTTATGAGGTTATAACTCTGTAACGCTTCAACGGATCCCGCTGATTCTGAGATTGTTTTTTCGTGACATATTGTACTTCATGTTAGTGGTAACATTTCTTCGATATTACTTGCGATTATTTATGAAAAAAACGGAAATATGGCGAAAATTTTTAAAATTTTGCAATTTTCAAACTTTGTATTTTTATGCCCTTAAATCAGAGAGATATGTCACGAAAAATAGTTAATAAATAACATTTCCCACATGTCTACTTTACATCAGCACAATTTTGGAAACAAAATTTTTTTTTGTTAGGGAGTTATAAGGGTTAAAAGTTGACCAGCAATTTCTCATTTTTTCAACACCATTTTTTTTTAGGGACCACATCACATTTGAAGTCATTTTGAGGGGTCTATATGATAGAAAATAATGAAGTGTGACACCATTCTAAAAACTACACCCCTCAAGGTTCTCAAAACCACATTCAAGAAGTTTATTAACCCTTTACGTGCTTCACAGGAACTGAAACAATGTGGAAGGAAAAAATGAACATTTAACTTTTTTTTGCAAACATCTTAATTCAGAACCATTTTTTTTATTTTCACAAGTGTAAAAACAGAAATGTAACCATAAATTTTGTTATGCAATTTCTCCTGAATACGCCAATACCCCATATGTGGGGGTAAACCACTGTTAGGGCGCACCGCAGAACTTAGAAGTGAAGGAGCGCCGTTTGACTTTTTCAATGCAGAATTGGCTGGAATTGAGATCGGACGCCATGTCACGTTTAGAGAGCCCCTGATGTGCCTAAACAGTGGAAACCCCCCACAAGTGACACCATTTTGGAAACTAGACCCCTTAAGGAACTTATCTAGATGTGTGGCGAGCACTTTGAACCCCCAAGTGCTTCACAGAAGTTTATAACGTAGAGCCATGAAAATAAAAAAATCGCTTTTGTTTACACAAAAATGATCTTTTTGCCCACAAATTCTTATTTTCACAAGGGTAACAGGAGAAACTAGACCACAAAAGTTGTTGTGCAATTTCTCCTGAGTACGCTGATACCCAATATGTGGGGGTAAACCACTGTTAGGGCGCACCGCAGAGCTTGGAAGAGAAGGAGTGCCGTTTTACTTTTTCAATGTAGAATTGGCTGGAATTGAGATCGGACGCCATGTCGCGTTTGGAGAGCCCCTGATGTGCCTAAACAGTAGAAATCCCCCACAAGTGACCCCATTTTGGAAACTAGACCCCCCATGGAACTTATCTAGATGTGTGGTGAGAACCTTGAATGCCCAAGTGCTTCACAGAAGTTTATAATGCAGAGCCGTGAAAATAAAAAATATTTTTTTTTTCCACAAAAAAGATATTGTAGCCCCCAAGTTTTTATTTTTACAAGGGTAACAAGAGAAATTGGAACCCAAAAGTTGTTGTCCAATTTGTCTTGAGTATGCTGGTACCCCATATGTGGGGGTAAACCACTGTTTAGGCGCACGGCAGAGCTCGGAAGGAAGGAGCGCCGTTTTGGAATGCAGACTTTGATAGAATGGTCTGCGGGTATTATGTTGCATTTGCAGAGCCCCTGATGTACCTAACCAGTAGAAACCCTCCACAAGTGACCCCATTTTGGAAACTAGACCCCCCAAGGAACTTATCTAGATGTGTGGTGAGAACTTTGAATGCCCAAGTGCTTCACAGAAGTTTAGAATGCAGAGTCGTGAAAATAAAAAATATTTTTTTTTTCACAAAAAAGATTTTGTAGCCCCCAAGTTTTTATTTTCACAAGGGTAACAGGAGAAATTGGACTGCAATAGTTGTTGTCCAATTTATCCCGAGTACGCTGATGTGCCATATGTGGGGGTAAACCACTGTTTGGGCGCACGGCAGAGCTCGGAAGGGAAGGAGCGCCTTTTTGGAATGCAGACTTTGATAGAATGGTCTGTGGGCATTATGTTGCGATTGCAGAGCCCCTGATATACCTAAACTGTAGTAACCCCCCACAAGTGACCCCATTTTGGAAACTAGACCCCCCATGGAACTTATCTAGATGTGTGGTGAGAACTTTGAATGCCCAAGTGCTTCACAGAAGTTTAGAATGCAGAGTCGTGAAAATAAAAAATATTTTTTTTTTCACAAAAAAGATTTTGTAGCCCCCAAGTTTTTATTTTCACAAGGGTAACAAGAGAAATTGGACCCCAGAAGTTGTTGTCCAATTTATCCTGAGTACGCTGATGCCCCATATGTGGGGGTAACCCACTGTTTGGGCGCACGGCAGAGCTCAGAAGGGAGGGAGCACCATTTGACTTTTTGAGCGCAAAATTGGCTGTCGTGTTTGGAGACCCCCTGATGTACCTAAACAGTGGAAACCCCCAAATTCTAGCTCCAACCCCTAACCCTAATCCCAACCTGATCCATAATCCTAATCACTAACCCTAACCATAATCACAACCCTTACCCCAAAACAACCCTAATGTCAACCCTAACCATAACCCTAATCAAAACCCTAAATCCAACACACCCCTAATCCTAATCTCAACCCTAACCTCAAACCTAACCCTAATCCCAATACACCCCTAATCACAACCCTAACCTTAACCCTAATCCCAAACCTAACCCTAATCCCAAGCGTAACCCTAATGCCAACCCTAACCCTAATACCAACCCTAATCCAAACCCTAAACCTAATCCCAGCTCTAACCCTAACTTTAGCCCCAACCCTAGCCCTAACTTTAGCCCCAACCCTAACCCTAGCCCTAAGGCTACTTTCACACTTGCGTTGTTTGGCATTCCGTCGCAATCCGTCGTTTTGGACAAGAAACGGATAATGCAAATGTGCCCGCAGGATGCGTTTTTTGCCCATAGTATTGCCGACGGATCGTGACGGATGGCCACACGTCGCGTCCGTCGTGCACTGGATCAGTTGTGTTTTGGCGGAGCGTCGGCACAAAAAAACGTTCAATGAAACGTTTTTTTGTACGTCGCATCCGCCATTTCTGACCGCGCATGCGTGGCCGTAACTCCGCCCCCTCCTCCCCAGGACATAGATTGGGCAGCGGATGCGTTGAAAAACTACAGCTGCTGCCCACGTTGTGCACAATTTTCACAACGTGCATCGGTATGTCGGGCCGACGCATTGCGACGGCCCCGTACCGACGTAAGTGTGAAAGAAGCCTAACCCTAAATTTAGCCCCAACCCTAACCCTAAATTTAGCCCCAACCCTAACCCTAAATTTAGCCCCAACCCTACCCCTAACCTAACCCTACCCCTAACCCTAACCTAACCCTACCCCTAACCTAACCCTAGCCGTAACCCTACCCCTAACCCTAACCTAACCCTACCCCTAACCTAACCCTAGCCGTAACCCTACCCCTAACCTAACCCTAGCCCTAACCCTACCCTAACCCTACCCTAACCCTACCCCTAACCCTAACCCTACCCCTAACCCTACCCCTAACCCTACCCCTAACCTAACCCTAGCCCTAACCCTAACCCTACCCTACCCCTAACCCTACCCCTACCCCTAACCCTGCCCCTACCCCTAACCCTAACCCTACCCTACCCCTAACCCTAACCCTACCCCTAACACTAACCCTACCCCTAACCCTAACCCTAATTTTAGCCCTAACCGCTGTTCTCCTGCCGGCCGGCAGATGGAGACAGGTGGCGGGCGCACTGGGCATGCGTCCGCCATGTTCTTCTGCCGGCGGCCAGGAGGAGCAGCAAGAGGATCCAGGGACCTAGGTGAGTATGCTAGGGTCCCCGAATCCCCCTATTTCTCTGTCCTCTGATGTGCGATCACATCAGAGGACAGAGAATTACACTTTACTTTTTTTTTTTTTTTTTTTTTTTGCGGTCGCCGGTAAACAGTTAATTACCGGCGATCGCAAAACAGGGGTCGCTAAAACCGACCCCCGATCATGCTCTTTGGGGTCTCGGCTACCACAGGCAGCCGAGACCCCAAAGATTCTCCCGGTGCCGGCCGGCGGGCGCACTGCGCATGCGCCCGCCATTTTGAAGATGGCGGCGCCCACCGGGAGACACGAGGAGCATCGGGGAAGCTAGGTGAGTATTGGGGGGCCACCTGGGACCCCTTTTCTCTGTCCTCCGATGTGCGATCACATCGGAGGACAGAGAAATTAAAAAGAGATCGCTTTTTTTTTTTTTGCGATCGCCGGTAAACGGTTAATTACCGGCGATTGCAAATGCGGGGTGGGTTAAAAACCCCCCGAATCATGTTCTCTGGGGTCTCGGCTACCCTCGGCAGCCGAGACCCCGGAGATAATCGGCCTGTGGGGGGCGCTATACACTTTTTCCACAGCGCCGTTAATTAACGGCGCTGTGGTTTAAGTACCCTTAGCGGCCGCCGTTAAAAGGCGTATCGGCGGTCGCTAAGGGGTTAAGGTTGGGATTATGGTTATTGTTGGGATTAAGGTTAGGTTTGTAGTTAGGGCTATGGTTGGGATAAGGATTTGGGGTGTGCTGGGGCTAGGGTTGTGGTTAGGGTTATGGTTAGCGTTGGCATTAGGGTTAGAGGTGTGTTGCAGTTAGGGTTATAATTGGGGGGTTCCACTGTTTAGGTACACCAGGGGGTCACTAAACGCGACATGGCACCACCATTGATTCCAGCCAATTTTGCGTTCAAAAAGTTGAACGGTGCTTCCTCCCTTCTGAGCCCTGCCAATGCGCCCAAACAGTCACTTTCCCACATATACAGGGTATTGGTGTACTCAGAAGATATTGCACAACAAATTTTGTGGTCCATTTTCTCCTGATAGCCTTGTGAAAATAAAAAATGTTTCCATAGTATATTTTTTGGGAAAATTAAATGTTAATTTTTTTCCTTCCACATATACAGCATGCCCATATAGACAACTTTGAAGGATTAATCCTACTGACAGATTCCCTTTAACCCTTTCACACTTTAGCCTGTTTTCACCTTCATGACCACGCCAAATTTAACAATTCTGACCAATGTTACTTTATGTGGTAATAACTCTTGAGCACTTCAATGGATCACGCTGATTCTGAGAATGTTTTTTGTGACATATTGTACTTCATAATAGTAGTGACATTTATTTGATATAACTTGCGTTTATTTGGTGAAAAATCTTGGCAAAAATGTTGAAAATGTAGTAATTTTCAAACTTTCAATTTTATGCCTTTAAATCAGAGATTTCTGTCACACAAAATCTTGATTTATACTTAACATGTAATGTCTTCACATCCTGTTCTGTCCATATGTGTCCAGATCCCAGAATTCCAAACGGCAGAAGTTCACCGACCTCCATATTGGGACACCCAAGTTATGGAAACTGCTGGTGGTACCAGCATCCTGCGCGGTACCAACAGTGGAACACCGTCATGAACACGCCGATGTCAGGATCAGCCGAATGATTCACTGACCGACGCCATCTTTGTACAGGAGGAGCGCATACGCAGTTTTAATGTGACCACCACTATCTCTCTGCACAAAGATGGAGGCAGTCTGATATACCTACTTTGCTTTCATTTTAACACAGAGGGAGGGGTGAGTGCACATAGGAAAGAGGACACATGGGGGAGGCAGCTCAATTGAGAGAACACATGAGGGAAAAAGACAGCACACTGGTGGAGAGAGACAGCAGATAAGGGGGATAGCACATGGGGTAGTCGGGTCAAAGAAGAGCGCACAGATGGGAGAAGTCAGCACATGGGGAAAGAGGGAGTGGATAGGTGGGTGAGCACATGGGGGAGAGATCCTCAACACTGCAAAGCCTGCCCCATTGTGATATTACCGCCCTACTGATGCAATAGCATCGGGCCTCCATCTAGTAAATAATAAATGACATTTATTCAGTCGCCATGACAGCACCACGAGAGAGGGGATCCGCCCTTCAGGGACAGGAAACCTACAGACATAAAAGGGCGGCAACTCTAACCTGCATCAGTTGCTTTCCTGTCCCTGACAGGCGAACATCTTTGGACAGACCTGATGAAGAAGGTCAAAGAAAAGAAGACTACCCAGTCCTGGCACTCCGATTCAGGTAGCAGGGGTCCCCTACCTCGGACTGTCCAGGACGTCGGAAGCACCACACAGTAGGTGGACTGCCTTGTGTCAGGTGGCAGCAGAGAGAAGCAGCCTTCAGAACGGCTTGCTTCTTAGTGACCCTTCGCCGCAGGTACCTGGTAAGTATATGGTATCTGCTCCTGGGGCCATGTCTGGCGGGGCCTTCCAGGTCTAGTAGCGTCCTGCTGTGGTGAGCGCTTTGATCCAGGTGGCGGCCGGAAGGGGTGTTCCCTGGAGAGGTGACCAGCGGCGCACCCTGATGGCATGGCCGGCGGCGCAGTCTGATGATGCGGCCAGGCATGCGTGGTGGAGCTGTGCCAGCTGGAGGCATGTCCCTTAGGATTGGCGGTGAGAGCGGTGGTGCAGCGGGGCCTGGGGGGACCCTATTGTCATCCGGGGGTGCGGCCTTGGGAGGAGGAGGTCAATCTTCAGGATGGTGCCGGGCAGGTCACAGGGAGATCCTGCTGACCCCCATCCAGGGGCGGTACTGTTGGGGGCATATATAAGAAGGATATGGCAGCTGCTCGGTGTCTCAGACCAATTTTCAAATGGAGTCGCTAGAGCAAGAAGCACCGCAGCTTGAGAAGGGGCAGCCGCCTCAGCCCATAGAAGAGACCCATGCTATCTCCCAGCGGCGATCTAGTGACAGTAGTCACGCTGGTGGAGCCAAGAGTGTTCAGAAGTCGAGCAAGTCCTCAGGCCGTAAAACATCACTGGCTAGGAAGGACCCCCCACTAGCTACGGTACCATGCACTACGCATCTGGGTGAGTGATCTACATGAAAGATTCACTTAGTGATCCTCTGTCCCTCTTTATGTTCCCTCTCTCCTTATTAGGGGAGAAAATGTTCCGCCAAGGCCAAACACAGGGAGTGTGGCGAGTGTGGGGAACCACTCCCGGATGGTTATGAGAAAAGGTTGTGCAAACCTTGCATACAACGCTTAATAGAGGAGGGGGCCCCTGACCTTACGTCTACCTTAAGGGATATGGTTAGACAAGAAATCAGGGGTTCGATTAAGTCCATATCGCAAAAGACAGATTTTAAAAAGGGGAAAAAAATGAGATCCCCAGTTTCGGATTTTGGTTCAGACTCGGGTGAACTAAGCTCAGATTCCTCTCCATCTTCCTCTTCATCCATGGACGCTGAGTCAGGTCACACCTGTTTACTAGGGTTGAGCAACTTTTAGTTTTTTAGGGTCGAGTCGGGTTTTGCGAAACCCGACTATCTCAAAAGTCGAGTCGAGTGAAATCGGCCGATTATCGCAAAAAATCGGGGATCAACTGAAACACGAAACCCAATGCAAGTCAATAGGGAAGCATAGTCGGCAGTGAGTGGAGGCCAGGAAAACACCTACAGTGCCCATTTTAATGGCCAAAATATCCATTCTTGGTACTGAAGCTTGTAAATCTTAATTTACCTTATAATAATAGTTAGGCATTGGACATTGGGGGTAATTTAGCAAAATTTGTGGGGGGTATGGCTGGGTCAAGTATTTAGTGGGCCCAGGAAACGTGGACCACGTCAAGGCAGTGGAGCAGGGAGAGGTAAGTATTTCAACTTTGCAAGTGCTGTGATCCAGAGCAAGCATGCTGGGGCCCACACGTTCTCATTGCCACTGGCACAGGGCCCCTCAAAGTACGGCGGTGTGTTTGCATGGCGGGGGCGCCTCCCACCGACATCGACACTTTTGCGTACTATGAGGGGCCCTGTGCCAGTGGCAATGTGAACGAGTGGGCCCCCCCACCTGATTAAGGAACCTGCACTTTCATCTGCACCTTCCTATTTGTCCCCGTGTAAGGTGGTATAGTATGCGCAAAGGAGAACCTCACTTTCAGCAGGGTCAGAATCTGGCTGTGTAGCGTGCAAGGGGAATGTAGCGGTCTGGGTCAATGTACCAGCAGTGTCATCTAGCACTGGCTGGGCAATGGGCAGGATGAGGAGGAAACACAGATATAGGCCCAAATAATAAAGTGGGCTAAATGCATTTCAAAATTGGTAACAGGACTAACCAGGTGGCATTGCTTTGTTCAGTGGAGGACAACTGTAATGAGAGGCTGACACAGAGAGTAGGCCCAAATCAGTAAGTAGTCTAAATGCAGTTCAAAATTGGCAACAGTAGTAAACAGGCGGCACAGCTTTGTTCAGTGGAGGAGAACAGCAAGGAGCGGCAGACACCGTTAGTAGGCCCCAACCCAGCTAGTAGGCCAAATGCAGTGTAACATTAACATCTACTTAATGAGAGCCTGAAAATGGAAGTTCAGGACAGGAAACCAGGAGAACATCAAGGAGCGGCAGATACCGTTAGTAGGCCCCAACCCAACTAGTAGGCCAAATGCAGTTGTTCCATTTACAACTATTTAACAAGAGCCTGAAGATAGAAGCTCAGGAAAGGCAACCAGGAGAAGACCTTGGAGTGGCAGACACTGTTAGTTGACCCCAACCAAACTAGTAGCCCCACTGCAGTTTTAAAATTCCGATAGGCTGAAAACCTGATAATTGCAGGTCATTTTTTTAAAGAGGACAGCTGTATTGAGTGGTGCAGCCAGACACTGCTAGTAGGCCTTACACCACAAAGTTGGCTCGACGCAGGTTTGAAAAAGGTTACATGGGTACACAGTCTGCATTGGTGTGCTCAGTGGAGGACAATTGGAAGGAGGGACCGCAGAAAGACTTAGTAGGCCTAAAATAACAAAATACGCTCTATGCAGCTTTGATTATGTGGCAACCTGGAGAACACCTTGGAGCGGGAGACACCGTCTCTACAACAAAGACCCAAATTGTAGGCCAAATGCAGTGTTGTTTTAACAACTACTTAACAAGAGCATGAAGATAGAAGCTATGGAGAGGCAACCTGGAGAACACCTTGGACCTTGGAGCGGCAGACACCGTCTCTACAACCCCGACCCAACTTGTAGGCCTAATGCACTGTTGTTTCAACAACTACTTAACGAGAGCTTGAAGATAGAAGCTAGGGAGAGGCAACCTGGAGAACACCTTGGATCGGCAGACACCGTCTCTACAACCCAGACCCAACTTGTAGGCCTAATGCAGTGTTGCTTCAACAACTACTTAACGAGAGCATGAAGATAGAAGCTATGGAGAGGCAACCTGGAGAACACCTTGGAGCGGCAGACACCGTCTCTACAACCCAGACCCAACTTGTAGGCTTAATGCAGTGTTGATTCAACAACTACTTAACAAGAGCATGAAGATACTAGCTATGGAGAGGCAACCTGGAGAACACGTTGGAGCGGCAGACACCGTCTCTACAACCGACACCCAACTTGTAGGCCTTATGCAGTGTTGTTTCAACAACTACTTAATGAGAGCATGAAAATAGAAGCTAGGGAGAGGCAACCTGGAGAACAACTTGGAGCGGCAGAAACCGTCTCTACAACCCAGACCCAACTTGTAGGCCTAATGCAGTGTTGTTTCAACAACTACTTAACAAGAGCATGAAGATAGAAGCTATGGAGAGGCAACCTGGAGAACACTTTGGAGCGGCAGACACCGTCTCTACAACCCACACCCAACTTGTAGGCCTTATGCAGTGTTGTTTCAACAACTACTTAATGAGAGCATGAAAATAGAAGCTAGGGAGAGGCAACCTGGAGAACACCTTGGAGCGGCAGACACCGTCTCTACAACCCAGACCCAACTTGTAGGCCTAATGCAGTGTTGTTTCAACAACTACTTAACAAGAGCATGAAGATAGAAGCTATGGAGAGGCAACCTGGAGAACACTTTGGAGCGGCAGACACCGTCTCTACAACCCACACCCAACTTGTAGGCCTTATGCAGTGTTGTTTAAACAACTACTTAATGAGAGCATGAAAATAGAAGCTAGGGAGAGGCAACCTGGAGAACACCTTGGAGCGGCAGACACCGTCTCTACAACCCAGACCCAACTTGTAGGCCTAATGCAGTGTTGTTTCAACAACTACTTAACAAGAGCATGAAGATAGAAGCTATGGAGAGGCAACCTGGAGAACACTTTGGAGCGGCAGACACCGTCTCTAGAACCCACACCCAACTTGTAGGCCTTATGCAGTGTTGTTTCAACAACTACTTAATGAGAGCATGAAAATAGAAGCTAGGGAGAGGCAACCTGGAGAATACCTTGGAGCGGCAGACACCGTCTCTACAACCCAGACCCAACTTGTAGGCCTAATGCAGTGTTGTTTCAACAACTACTTAACAAGAACATGAAGATAGAAGCTATGGAGAGGCAACCTGGAGAACACTTTGGAGCGGCAGACACCGTCTCTACAACCCAGACCCAACTTGTAGGCCTAATGCAGTGATGTTTCAACAACTACTTAACGAGAGCATAAAGATAGAAGCTAGGGAGAGGCAACATGGAGAACACCTTGGAGCGGCAGACACCGTCTCTACAACCCAGACCCAACTTGTAGGCCTAATGCAGTGTTGTTTCAACATCTACTTAACAAGAGCATGAAGATAGAAGCTATGGACAGGCAACCTGGAGAACACCTTGGAGCAGCAGACACCGTCTCTACAACCCAGATCCAACTTGTAGGCCTAATGCAGTGTTGTTTCAACAACTACTTAACGAGAGCATGAAGATAGAAGCTAGGGAGAGGCAACCTGGAGAACACCTTGGAGCGCAGACACCGTCTCTACAACCCAGACCCAACTAGTAGGCCTAATGCAGTGTTGTTTCAACAACTACTTAACGAAAGCTTGAAGATAGAAGCTATGGAAAGGCAACCTGGAGAACACCTTGGAGCGACAGACACCGTCTCTACAACCCAGACCCAACTTGTAGGCCTAATGCAGTGTTGTTTCAACAACTTCTTAACGAGAGCATGAAGATAGAAGCTATGGAGAGGCAACCTGGAGAACACTTTGGAGCGGCAGACACCATTTCTTCAACCCAGACCCAACTTGTAGGCCTAATGCAGTGTTGTTTCAAAAACTACTTAACAAGAGCATGAAGATAGAAGCTAGGGACAGGCAACCTGGAGAACACCTTGGAACGGCAGACACCGTCTCTACAACCCAGACCCAACTTGTCGGCCTAATACAGTGTTGTTTCAACAACTACTTAACGAGAGCTTGAAGATAGAAGCTAGGGAGAGGCAACCTGGAGAACACCTTGGATCGGCAGACACCGTCTCTACAACCCAGACCCAAAATGTAGGCCTAATGCAGTGTTGTTTCAATAACTACTTAACGAGAGCTTGAAGATAGAAGCTAGGGAGAGGCAACCTGGAGAACACCTTGGAGCGGCAGACACCGTCTCTACAACCCAGACCCAACTTGTAGGCCTAATGCAGTGTTGTTTCAACAACTACTTAACAAGAGCATGAAGACAGAAGCTAGGGAGAGGCAACCTGGAGAACACCTTGGAGCGGCAGACACCGTCTCTACAACCCAGACCCAACTTGTAGGCCTAATGCAGTGTTGTTTCAACAACTACTTAACAAGAGCATGAAGACAGAAGCTAGGGAGAGGCAACCTGGAGAACACCTTGGATCGGCAGACACCATCTCTACAACCCAGACCCAACTTGTAGGCCTAATGCAGTGTTGTTTCAACAACTACTTAACAAGAGCATGAATATAGAAGCTAGGGAGAGGCAACCTGGAGAACACCTTGGAGCGGCAGACACCGTCTCTACAACCCAGACCCAATTTGTAGGCCTAATGCAGTGTTGTTTCAACATCTACTTAACAAGAGCATGAAGATAGAAACTATGGAGAGGCAACCTGGAGAACACCTTGGATCGGCAGACACCGTCTCTACAACCCAGACCCAACTTTTAGGTCTAATGCAGTGTTGTTTCAACAACTACTTAACGAGAGCATGAAGATAGAAGCTAGGGAGAGGCAACCTGGAGAACACCTTGGAGCGGCAGACACCGTCTCTACAACCCAGACCCAACTTGTAGGCCTAATGCAGTGTTGTTTCAACAACTACTTAATGAGAGCATGAAGATAGAAGCTAGGGAGAGGCAACCTGGAGAACACCTTGGAGCGGCAGACACCGTCTCTACAACCCAGACCCAACTTGTAGGCCTAATGCAGTGTTGTTTCAACAACTACTTAACGAGAGCATGAAGATAAAAGTTATGGAGAGGCAACCTGGAGAACACCTTGGAGCGACAGACACCGTCTCTACAACCCAGACCCAACTTGTAGGCCTAATGCAGTGTTGTTTCAACAACTACTTAAGAAGAGCATGAAGATAGAAGCTATGGAGAGGCAACCTGGAGAACACCTTGGAGCGGCAGACACCATTTCTTCAACCCAGACCCAACTTGTAGGCCTAATGCAGTGTTGTTTCAAAAACTACTTAAGAAGAGCATGAAGATAGAAGCTATGGAGAGGCAACCTGGAGAACACCTTGGAGCGGCAGACACCGTCTCTACAACCCAGACACAATTTGTAGGCCTAATGCAGTTTTGTTTCAACAACTACTTAACGAGAGCTTGAAGACAGAAGCTAGGGAGAGGCAACCTGGAGAACACCTTGGAGCGGCAAACACCGTCTCTACAACCCAGACCCAACTTGTAGGCCTAATGCAGTGTTGTTTCAACAACTACTTAACGAGAGCTTGAAGACAGAAGCTAGGGAGAGGCAACCTGGAGAACACCTTGGAGCGGCAGACACCGTCTCTACAACCCAGACACAATTTGTAGGCCTAATGCAGTTTTGTTTCAACAACTACTTAACGAGAACTTGAAGATAGAAGCTAGGGAGAGACAACCTGGAGAACACCTTGGATCGGCAGACACCGTCTCTACAACCCAGACCCAACATGTAGGCCTAATGCAGTGTTGTTTCAATAACTACTTAACGAGAGCTTGAAGATAGAAGCTAGGGAGAGGCAACCTGGAGAACATCTTGGGGCGGCAGACACCGTCTCTACAACCCAGACCCAACTTGTAGGCCTAATGCAGTGTTGTTTCAACAACTACTTAACAAGAGCATGAAGACAGAAGCTAGGGAGAGGCAACCTGGAGAACACCTTGGAGCGGCAGACACCGTCTCTACAACACAGACCCAACTTGTAGGCCTAATGCAGTGTTGTTTTAACAACTACTTAACGAGAGCTTGAAGATAGAAGCTAGGGAGAGGCAACCTGGAGAACACCTTGGAGCGGCAGACACCGTCTCTACAACCCAGACCCAACTTGTAGGCCTAATGCAGTGTTGTTTCAACAACTACTTAACAAGAGCATGAAGACAGAAGCTAGGGAGAGGCACCCTGGAGAACACCTTGGAGCGGCAGACACCGTCTCTACAACCCAGACCCAACTTGTAGGCCTAATGCAGTGTTGTTTCAACAACTACTTAACAAGAGCATGAAGATAGAAGCTATGGAGAGGCAACCTGGAGAACACCTTGGAGCGGCAGACACCGTCTCTACAACCCAGACCCAACTTGCAGGCCTAATGCAGTGTTGTTTCAACAACTACTTAACGAGAGCATGAAGATAGAAGCTAGGGAGAGGCAACCTGGAGAACACCTTGGAGCGGCAGACACCGTCTCTACAACCCAGACCCAACTTGTAGGCCTAATGCAGTGTTGTTTCAACAACTACTTAACGAGAGCATGAAGATAGAAGCTAGGGAGAGGCAACCTGGAGAACACCTTGGAGCGGCAGACACCGTCTCTACAACCCACACCCAACTTGTAGGCCTAATGCAGTGTTGTTTCAACAACTACTTAACGAGAGCATGAAGATAGAAGCTCTGGAGAGGCAACCTGGAGAACACCTTGGAGCGGCAGACACCGTCTCTACAACCCAGACCCAACTTGTAGGCTTAATGCAGTGTTGATTCAACAACTACTTAACGAGAGCTTGAAGATAGAAGCTAGGGAGAGGCAACCTGGAGAACACCTTGGAGCGGCAGACACCGTCTCTTCAACCCAGACCCAACTTGTAGGCCTAATGCAGTGTTGTTTCAACAACTACTTAACAAGAGCATGAAGACAGAAGCTAGGGAGAGGCAACCTGGAGAACACCTTGGATCGGCAGACACCATCTCTACAACCCAGACCCAACTTGTAGGCCTAATGCAGTGTTGTTTCAACAACTACTTAACAAGAACATGAATATAGAAGCTAGGGAGAGGCACCCTGGAGAACACCTTGGAGCGGCAGACACCGTCTCTACAACCCAGACCCAACTTGTAGGCCTAATGCAGTGTTGTTTCAACAACTACTTAACAAGAGCATGAAGATAGAAGCTCTGGAGAGGCAACCTGGAGAACACCTTGGAGCGGCAGACACCGTCTCTACAACCCAGACCCAACTTGTAGGCCTAATGCAGTGTTGTTTCAACAACTACTTAACGAGAGCATGAAGATAGAAGCTAGGGAGAGGCAACCTGGAGAACACCTTGGAGCGGCAGACACCGTCTCTACAACCCAGACCCAACTTGTAGGCCTAATGCAGTGTTGTTTCAACAACTACTTAACGAGAGCATGAAGATAGAAGCTAGGGAGAGGCAACCTGGAGAACACCTTGGAGCGGCAGACACCGTCTCTACAACCCACACCCAACTTGTAGGCCTAATGCAGTGTTGTTTCAACAACTACTTAACGAGAGCATGAAGATAGAAGCTATGGAGAGGCAACCTAGAGAACACGTTGGAGCGGCAGACACCGTCTCTACAACCCACACCCAACTTGTAGGCTTAATGCAGTGTTGATTCAACAACTACTTAACAAGAGCATGAAGATAGAAGCTATGGACAGGCAACCTGGAGAACACCTTGGAGCTGCAGACACCGTCTCTACAATCCAGACCCAACTTGTAGGCCTAATGCAGTGTTGTTTCAACAGCTACTTAACGAGAGCATGAAGATAGAAGCTAGGGAGAGGCAACCTGGAGAACACCTTGGAGCGGCAGACACTGTCTCTATAACCCAGACCCAACTAGTAGGCCTAATGCAGTGGTGCTTCAACAACTACTTAACGAGAGCTTGAAGATAGAAGCTATGGAAAGGCAACCTAGAGAACACCTTGGAGCGGCAGACACAGTCTCTACAACCCAGACCCAACTTGTAGGCCTAATGCAGTGTTGTTTTAACAACTACTTAACGAGAGCTTGAAGATAGAAGCTATGGAGAGGCAACCTGGAGAACACCTTGGAGCGGCAGACACCATTTCTACAACACAGACCCAACTTGTAGGCCTAATGCAGTGTTGTTTCAAAATCTACTTAACAAGAGCATGAAGATAGAAGCTATGGAGAGGCAACCTGGAGAACACCTTGGAGCGGCAAACACCGTCTCTACAACCCAGACCCAACTTGTAGGCCTAATGCAGTGTTGTTTCAACAACTACTTAACGAGAGCATGAAGATAGAAGCTAGGGACAGGCAACCTGGAGAACACCTTGGAGCGGCAGACACCGTCTCTACAACCCAGACCCAACTTGTGGGCCTAATGCAGTGTTGTTTCAACAACTACTTAACGAGAGCTTGAAGATAGAAGCTAGGGAGAGGCAACCTGGAGAACACCTTGGAGCGGCAGACACCGTCTCTACAACCCAGACCCAACTTGTAGGCCTAATGCAGTGTTGTTTCAACAACTGCTTAACAAGAGCATGAAGATAGAAGCTGTGGAGAGGCAACCTGGAGAACACCTTGGAGCGGCAGACACTGTCTCTACAACCCAGACCCAACTTGTAGGGCTAATGCAGTGTTGTTTCAACAACTACTTAACAAGTGCATGAAGATAGAAGCTAGGGAGAGGCAACCTGGAGAACACCTTGGAGCGGTAGACACCGTCTCTACAACCCAGACCCAACTTGTAGGCCTAATGCAGTGTTGTTTCAACAACTACTTAACAAGCGCATGAAGATAGAAGCTAGGGAGAGGCAACCTGGAGAACACCTTGGAGCTGCAGAAACAGTTTGTAGACCCCAACGAAACTTGTGGCTTTAATGCAGTTTTTAAATTCTGACAGGCTGAAAACCAGACAATCGCAGCTCTTTTTTTTTTTAAGAGGAGGACAGCTGTATTGAATGGCGCAGACAGACACTGCTAGTAGGCCTTACAACACAAAGTTGGCTCGCTGCAGGTTTAAAAAAGGTTAGATGAGTACACAGGCAGCATTGGTGTGGTCAGCGGAGGACAATTTGAAGGAGGGACCGCAGACAGACTTAGTAGGCCTAAAATTAAAAAAGATTAGGCTCAATGCAGTTTGAATTATCTTGCAGGGGTACACAGGCAGCATTGGTGTGTTCAGCGGAGGACAATTGGAAGGATGGACAGCCGACAGAATTAGTAGGCCTAAAATAAAAAAAATAGGCTCAAAGCACCTTCGATTATGTGGCAGGGGTACACAGGCAGCATTGGTGTGGTCAGCGGAGGACGATTGGAAGTAGTGTCTGACACAGTTAGTACTCCCAAAAAAGAAATAGATATTAATATCTCGCAAAACAACAAAACCAAAAAAAAAAGGGCGGCATACTTAGGTACAGGGGTGAGCTCCTCTGCTGAGTTTCAGACATAGTAATTTGGTGCTAAGTATTTACTGGTGTCAATGTAGGACACTGACCTTGATTGTTTTAACTAGCATCATACATGTCAACAAATTGGTATTGTCAGTGCCAGGCATTGAAGGATGTCAGCGCATAGACTAAACATTGGTGGAGCTGTGAGAGATAATTTTGCAAGTGGTAGAGCACTGTTTGAGCTGGGGGGGAAACTCTCTTGTGGCCGGCGGTACAGGCCCAGGGCCCCTCATGTTACAACGGTGTGTCTGACGTTGGGTGCGCTCCTCCACCGCCAGAAACACTTTATTGTACTATGAGAGACCCAGTGGCAGTGTCATTGACTAAAAGCGGGCGCACCCACCTCTTCAGACAAACGGCACTCTCACGGGTGCTTGCGCCAAGTGGCGAGACCACGGGAAGTTAGCCCATTTAGGGAGGTGTAAACATGTTGTATGCTGGACAAACAGCTGCTGCAAATGAAGAGATTGGAACAGTCAGTAAGACCAGTCCACAAGCAAGACCGTTTCATAGGAAAGCTAGGTGTCAGCCAGGAAAGGTGGAGCAAAATAATTCAAAATCCATGAGTGGTTCATTTTAATGAAGGTTAGATCATCAACATTTTGGGTAGCCAGACGAGTCCTTTTTTCGGTCAATATTGAACCAGCAGCACTGAATACTCTTTCTGATAGCAGCTGGGCAAGCAAGCTCCTGCAATGCATATTCTGCCAATTCAGGCCAGGTGTCTATTTTGGATGCCCAGTAATCAAATGGGAATGACGGTTGAGGGAGAACATCGATAAAGGGTGAAAAATAGTTATTAACCATACTGGACAAATGTTGTCTCCTGTCACTTTGAATTGATGCTGCAGTACCTGTCCTGTCTGCGGTCATTGCGAAATCACTCCACAACCTGGTCAAAAAACCCCTCTGTCCAACGCCACTTCTGATTTGTGCACCTCTAACACCTCTGCCCTGTTGCCCCCTGCAGCTCGTGTGAGAACCATCACCGGCGCTGTGTGCTGGGAATGCCTGAATCAAACGGTCTACAAGAGTTGCTTGTTTGGTTGCTAATATTTGTTCAAGGTTCTCATGTGGCATTATATTTTGCAATTTGCCTTTATAGCGAGGTTCATGGAGGCAGGCCAACCAGTAATCGTCATCGGTCATCATTTTAATAATGCGTGGGTCCCTTTTGAGGATACGTAAGGCATAATCCGCCATGTGGGCCAAACTTCCAGTTGTCAAATGTGCACTTGTGCTGGGTTGAGGGGCAGTTTCTGGCAAATCTACGTCACTTGTCTCCCTCAAAAACCCTGAACCCGGCCTTGCAATGCCACCAGTTTCTATTGGCCCCGGAGAAGCTTCATCATTTAAAAAATACTCATCCCCATCATCATCCTCATCCTCCTCCTCTTCGCCCGCTACCTCGTCCTGTAGGCTGCCCTGACCAGACAATGGCTGACTGTCATCAAGGCTTCCCTCTTCCTCGGCTGCAGACGCCTGCTCCTTTATGTGCGTCAAACTTTGCATCAGATGACGCATTAGGGGGATGCTCATGCTTATTATGGCATTGTCTGCACTAACCAGCCGTGTGAATTCCTCAAAACACTGAAGGACTTGACACGGGTCTTGTACCTTCGACTAGGGTTGAGCGAAACGGGTCGTTCATTTTCAAAAGTCGCCGACTTTTGGCAAAGTCGGGTTTCATGAAACCCGATCCGACCCCTGTGCGGGGTCGGCCATGCGGTACGCGACTTTCGCGCCAAAGTCGCGTTTCAATGACGCGAAAAGCGCCATTTCTCAGCCAATGAAGGTAAACGCAGAGTGTGGGCAGCGTGATGACATAGGTCCTGGTCCCCACCATCTTAGAGAAGGGCATTGCAGTGATTGGCTTGCTGTCTGTGGCGTCACAGGGGCTATAAAGGGGCGTTCCCGCCGACTGCCATGTTACTGCTGCTGATCTGAGCTTAGGGAGAGGTTGCTGCCGCTTTGTCAGAAGCAGGGATAGCGTTAGGCAGGGTCCATTAACCACCAAACCGCTTGTGCTGTAGCGATTTCCACTGCCCAACACCACCTTCGGTGTGCAGGGACAGTGGAAGCTACATTTTTTTTTTTTCCCTCAGCGCTGTAGCTCATTGGGCTGCCCTAGAAGGCTCCCTGATAGCTGCATTGCTGTGTGTACGCCGCTGTGCAAACCAACTGCTTTTTTCAAAGCACAAATCCTCTTGTTCCTTCCTTTCTGCACAGCTATCTTTTTGGTTTGTACACACTTTTTATTTAATTTGTGCATCAGTCCACTCCTTATTGCTGCCTGCCATACCTGGCTGAGATTACTGCAGGGAGATAGTAATTGAAGGACACTCCCTGTTTTTTTTTTTTTTTTGTGGGAGATTAAGATTGACATTTCTGCTAGAGTGCCATCCCTGTCTGTGTCATCTCTCACTCAGTGGGCCATAGAAAGCCTATTTATTTTTTTGCTTGATTTGGGTTATAAAATGTACCTGAAAAAATCACTACATCAATCAGTGGGAGAAAAATATTGGCCTCAGGGCTTGTGTTCCACTCTTGACTCCTGTGTGCATCATCACTCACTCAGTGGGCCATAGAAAGCCTATTTATTTTTTTGCTTGATTTTGGTTCTAAAATCTACCTAAAAAAATCACTACATCAATCAGTGGGAGAAAAATATTGGCCTCAGGGCTTGTGTGCCACTCCTGACTCCTGTGTGCATCATCACTCACTCAGTGGGCCATAGAAAGCCCTTTTTTTCTTTTTTTTTGCTTTATTTGGGTTCTAAATTCTACCTGAAAAAATCAATAAATCAATCAGTGGGAGATTAATATTGGCCTTTGGGCTTGTGTGCCAGTCCTAAGCGTGCCATCTCTCTCTCTCAGATAGTGGGCCATAGAAAGCCTATTTATTTTTTATTTTTTTAATGGGTTTATAAATTTTCCCTGGAAAAAAAAAAAAAATTGGGAGATTAATATTGGCCTCTGGGCTTGTGTGCCAGTCCTGAGCGTGCCATCTCTCTCACAAATAGTGGGCCATAGAAAGCCTATTTATTTATTTTTTTTTTGGTTTTATAAATTCTCCCTTAAAAAAAAAGGGAGATTAATATTGGCCTTTGGGCTTGTGTGTCAGTCCTAAGCGTGCCATCTCTCTCTCTCAGATAGTGGGCCATAGAAAGCCTATTTATTTTATTTTTTTTTAATGGGTTTATAAATTTTTCCTGGAAAAAAAAAAAAAAGTGGGAGATTAATATTGGCTTCTGGGCTTGTGTGCCAGTCCTGAGCGTGCCATCTCTCTCACAAATAGTGGGCCATAGAAAGCCTATTTATTTTTTTTTTTTTGGTTTTATAAATTCTCCCTTAAAAAAAAAGGGAGATTAATATTGGCCTTTGGGCTTGTGTGCCAGTCCTAAGCGTGCCATCTCTCTCTGTCTCTCAGATAGTGGGCCATAGAAAGCCTATTTATTATTTTTTTTATTGGGTTTATAAATTTTCCCTGGAACAAAAAAAAAAAAGTGGGAGATAAATATTGGCCTCTGGGCTTGTGTGCCACTCCTGACTCCTGTGTGCGTCATCTCTCACTCAGTGGGCCATAGAAAGCCTTTTTTTGTTTTATTTGTTTTCTAAATTCTCCCTGAAAAAATCATTTTATTTTCTTTGGTTTCTAAATTCTTCCTGAAAAAATCATTTTATTCTATTTTTTTTTTCCTAAAGTCTCCCTGAAAAAAAAAAAAAAAAAACAAATCAGTGGGAGATTAATATTGCCCTTTCTGCTTGTGTGCCAGTCTTGACTCCTGGGTGTGCCATCTCTCTCTCTCTCTCCAATTGTGGGCCATAGAAAGCCTATTATTTTTTTAGCTTGATTTGGGTTCCAAAATCTACCTGAAAAAATCACTACATCAATCAGTGGGAGAGAAATATTGGCCTCTGGGCTTGTGTGCCACTCCTGACTCCTGTGTGCGTCATCTCTCACTCAGTGGGCCATAGAAAGCCTTTTTTTGTTTTATTTGTTTTCTAAATTCTCCCTGAAAAAATCATTTTATTTTCTTTGGTTTCTAAATTCTTCCTGAAAAAATCATTTTATTCTATTTTTTTTTTCCTAAAGTCTCCCTGAAAAAAAAAAAAAAAAAACAAATCAGTGGGAGATTAATATTGCCCTTTCTGCTTGTGTGCCAGTCTTGACTCCTGGGTGTGCCATCTCTCTCTCTCTCTCCAATTGTGGGCCATAGAAAGCCTATTATTTTTTTAGCTTGATTTGGGTTCCAAAATATACCTGAAAAAATCACTACATCAATCAGTGGGAGATAAATATTGGCCTCTGGGCTTGTGTGCCACTCCTGACTCCTGTGTGCGTCATCTCTCACTCAGTGGGCCATAGAAAGCCTTTTTTTGTTTTATTTCTTTTCTAAATTCTCCCTGAATAAATCATTTTATTTTCTTTGGTTTCTAAATTCTTCCTGAAAAAATCATTTTATTCTATTTTTTTTTTTTCCTAAAGTCTCCCTGAAAAAAAAAAAAAAAAAAAACAAATCAGTGGGAGATTAATATTGCCCTTTCTGCTTGTGTGCCAGTCTTGACTCCTGGGTGTGCCATCTCTCTCTCTCTCTCCAATTGTGGGCCATAGAAAGCCTATTATTTTTTTAGCTTGATTTGGGTTCCAAAATCTACCTGAAAAAATCACTACATCAATCAGTGGGAGATAAATATTGGCCTCTGGGCTTGTGTGCCACTTCTGACTCCTGTGTGCGTCATCTCTCACTCAGTGGGCCATAGAAAGCCTTTTTTTGTTTTATTTGTTTTCTAAATTCTCCCTGAAAAAATCATTTTATTTTCTTTGGTTTCTAAATTCTTCCTGAAAAAATCATTTTATTCTATTTTTTTTTTTCCTAAAGTCTCCCTGAAAAAAAAAAAAAAAAACAAATCAGTGGGAGATTAATATTGCCCTTTCTGCTTGTGTGCCAGTCTTGACTCCTGGGTGTGCCATCTCTCTCTCTCTCTCCAATTGTGGGCCATAGAAAGCCTATTATTTTTTTTTAGCTTGATTTCGGTTCCAAAGTCTACCTGAAAAAATCACTACATCAATCAGTGGGAGATAAATATTGGCCTCTGGGCTTGTGTGCCACTCCTGACTCCTGTGTGCGTCATCTCTCACTCAGTGGGCCATAAAAAGCCTTTTTTTGTTTTATTTGTTTTCTAAATTCTCCCTGAAAAAATCATTTTATTTTCTTTGGTTTCTAAATTCTTCCTGAAAAAATCATTTTATTCTATTATTTTTTTTTCCTAAAGTCTCCCTTAAAAAAAAAAAAAAATCAAATCAGTGGGAGATTAATATTTACATTTGTGCTTCAGTGACAGTCCTGCGTGTGTGGCATCTCTCTCATTTGTTGCCACCAACAACAGAGTGTGTAACATTGTGCCTGATTTTCGTTGTGGTCTCACTCACCTGTAAAGGGGTAGCTAAATCATACTGAAGTTATAGCTCACCGTGTAATTTGTGTGACAGCAACAAATACCGTTAGTTTGTTTACGTTTTTAAAAAAATGAGGAAGTATGGTGGAAGAGGTCGTGGCCGGGGGCGTTCATTGTCAGCTGGTAATGAGGGTAGTGGTAGTGGTGGAGCATCAGCTGGTCGTGGGAAAAAAAATATTGCACCTAAGTCTGGAGCTGTGGAGCCAGGTTCGTCGTCTGGCTACACAAGGCCTCGAACGCTCCCTTTTCTGGGAGTAGGAAAACCGCTTTTAAAGCCGGAGCAGCAAGAGCAAGTTTTGGCTTATCTTGCTGACTCAGCCTCTAGCTCTTTTGCCTCCTCTCGTGAAACTGGTAAATGTCAAAGCAGCGCGTCGTTAGTGGATGTTCACGGTCAGGGACAAGTCGCTTCCTTGTCCTCTTCAGCAAAAACAACAACAGAGAAGAATGCAGCAGGCGACACAACGGGTTACTCCATGGAGCTCTTTACACATACCGTCCCTGGCTTAGAAAGTGAAGCAGTTAACAGTCCATGCCCATTACAAGTTGAATCTGACATGGAGTGCACTGATGCACAGCCACAGCCAGACTACTATGCTGGTCCTTTGACTCAGACCACAACATTGCCCTCGCAGGGTGCTGATCAAGAATCAGACCCTGATGAGACTATGTTGCCCCATCACGAACGCTATACCACCGACCGACACGGTGACACAGATGAAGTTGCACACGAGCTACAAGAAGAGGTAATAGATGACCCAGTTCTTGACCCCGATTGGCAGCCATTGGGGGAACAGGGTGCAGGCGGCAGCAGTTCTGAAGCGGAGGAGGAGGGGCCGCAGCAGGCATCAACATCGCAACAGGTTCCATCTGCCGGGCCCGTATCTTGCCCAAAACGCGTGGCAAAGCCAAAACCTGTTGGAGGACAGCGTGGCCATCCGGTTAAAGCTCAGTCTGCAATGCCTGAAAAGGTATCCGATGCTAGAAAGAGTGCAGTCTGGCATTTTTTTAAACAACATCCAATTGATCAGCGCAAAGTCATCTGTCAAAAATGTTCAACTACCTTAAGCAGAGGACAGAATCTGAAAAGTCTCAATACAAGTTGCATGCATAGACATTTAACCACCATGCATTTGCAAGCCTGGACTAACTACCAAACGTCCCTTAAGGTTGTAGCACCCTCGGCCAATGAAGCTAGTCAGCAACGCAACATCCCTTCCGGCAGTGTAGGGCCACCATTTTCCGCACCACCTGCAGTATCTGTGCAGGTTTCTTTGCCAGGCCAAAGCAGTCAGGGTCAGGGAATCACCAGTTTCGTAGTAGGAAACACTGCATCTAGGGCACCGGTGGCAACAATACCATCTCCCACCGTCTCTCAGTCTGCCATGTCCACCGGCACCCCCGCTAGTTCCACGATCTCCAGCTCTCCAGTCCAGCTCACCCTACATGAGACTATGGTTAGAAAAAGGAAGTACTTAGCCTCGCATCCGCGTACACAGGGTTTGAACGCACACATAGCTAGACTAATCTCGTTAGAGATTATGCCCTACCGGTTAGTTGAAAGCGAAGCTTTCAAAGCCCTGATGGACTACGCTGTACCACGCTACGAGCTACCCAGTCGACACTTTTTTTCCAGAAAAGCCATCCCAGCCCTCCACCAGCATGTTAAAGAGCGCATCGTCCATGCACTCAGGCAATCTGTGAGCACAAAGGTGCACCTGACAACAGATGCATGGACCAGTAGGCATGGCCAGGGACGTTACGTGTCCATCACGGCACACTGGGTAAATGTGGTGGATGCAGGGTCCACAGGGGACAGCAAGTATGGGACAGTTCTGCCTAGCCCACGGTCTAGGAAACAATTGGCTGTAGCCGTTCGCACCCCCTCCTCCACCTCTTCGTCCTCCTGCAGAAGCGAGAGCTCGTCCACAGACCGCAGTCGCACAACCACTCCATCCGCAGCTGCCACTGTTGCACACCAGGTCTCCCATTATGGGGCAGCTACTGGCAAACGTCAGCAGGCTGTATTGGCTATGAAGTGTTTGGGCGACAACAGACACACCGCGGAAGTTCTGTCCGAGTTCTTGCAGAAAGAAACGCAGTCGTTTCTGGGCACTGTAGATCTTGAGGCAGGCAAGGTAGTGAGTGATAACGGAAGGAATTTCATGGCTGCCATCTCCCTTTCCCAACTGAAACACATTCCTTGCCTGGCTCACACCTTAAACCTGGTGGTGCAGTGCTTCCTGAAAAGTTATCCGGGGTTATCCGACCTGCTCCTCAAAGTGCGTGGACTTTGCTCACATATCCGCCGTTCGCCCGTACACTCCAGCCGTATGCAGACCTATCAGCGTTCTTTGAACCTTCCCCAGCATCGCCTAATCATAGACGTTGCAACAAGGTGGAACTCAACACTGCACATGCTTCAGAGACTGTGTGAACAGAGGCGGGCTGTTATGTTTTTGTGGGAGGATACACATACACGGGCAGGCAGTAGGATGGCAGACATGGAGTTGTCAGGTGTGCAGTGGTCGAAGATTCAAGACATGTGCCAAGTCCTTCAGTGTTTTGAGGAATGCACACGGCTGGTTAGTGCACACAACGCCATAATAAGCATGAGCATCCCCCTAATGCGTCTGCTGATGCAAAGTTTGACGCACATAAAGGATCAGGCGTCTGCAGCTGAGGAAGAGGAAAGCCTTGATGACAGTCAGCCATTGTCTGGCCAGGGCAGTGTACAGGACGAGGTAGCGGGAGAAGAGGAGGAGGAGGACGAGGAGGATGATGGGGATGATTATATTTTTAATGAGGAAGCTTTTCCGGGGCCAGTGGAAATTGGTGGCGCGGCAAGGCCGGGTTCTGGTTTTTTGAGGGACACAAGTGACGTGGATTTGCCTGAAACTGCCCCTCAACCAAGCACAACCGCAGATTTGAGAACTGGAACTTTGGCCCACATGGCGGATTATGCCTTACGTATCCTCAAAAGGGACACACGCATAACTAAAATGATGAATGATGACGATTACTGGTTGGCCTGCCTCCTTGATCCTCGCTATAAAGGCAAATTGCAAAATATAATGCCACATGAGAACTTGGAACTAATATTAGCAACCAAACAATCAACTCTTGTTGACCGTTTGCTTCTGGCATTCCCTGCACACAGCGCCCGTGATCGTTCTCACACGAGCTGCAGGGGCCAGCAGACCAGAGGAGTTAGAGAGGCAGAAATCAGAAGTGGCGTTGGCCAGAGGGGTTTTCTGACCAGGTTGTGGAGTGATTTTGCTATGACCGCAGACAGGACAGGTACTGCAGCATCAATTCAAAGTGACAGGAGACAACATTTGTCCAGTATGGTTACAAACTATTTTTCATCCCTTATCGATGTTCTCCCTCAACCGTCATTCCCATTTGATTACTGGGCATCAAAATTAGACACCTGGCCAGAATTGGCAGAATATGCATTGCAGGAGCTTGCTTGCCCGGCAGCTAGTGTCCTATCAGAAAGAGTATTCAGTGCTGCAGGTTCAATACTAACAGAAAAAAGGACTCGTCTGGCTACCCAAAATGTAGATGATCTAACCTTCATTAAAATGAACCACAACTGGATTTCGAAATCTTTTGCCCCACCTTGCCCGGCTGACACCTAGCTTTCCTATGAAAAGGTCTTGCCTGTGGACTATTCTGAATGCCTTTTCCAATCTCGTAATTTTCTGCACCTGATTGTCCAGCATACGACATGTTTACACCTCACTAAATGGCCAAACTCCCCACACGGGGCCGTGGTATCGACACTTGGCGACAGCACCCGTGAGAGTGCAGTTTGTCTGAAGAGGTGGGTGAGCCCGCTTTTGGTCGAATGCACTGCCACTGGGTCCCTCCTAGTACAATAAAGTGTCTCTGGCGGTGGTGGTGCGCACCCAACGTCAGACACACCGTTGTAATATGAGGGGCCCTGGGCCTGTACCGCCGGCCACAAGACAGTTTCCCCCCACCCCAGCTCAAACAGTGCTCTACCACTTGCAAAATTATCTCACAGCTCCACCAATGTTTAGTCTATGCGCTGACATCCTTCAATGCCTGCCACTGACAATACCATTGTATTGACATTTTTGTTATGTTAGGCCTTCGATGCCTGTCTGTGGTCACTCCTTCCACTAGGCCTCCACTGACCACACCACTGCTGCCCGTGTACCCCTGTAACCAATTTAAAATTGCCTACAGCCATGTGTTATTATTTTAGGCCTTCGATGCCTGTCTGCGGTCACTCCTTCCACTAGGCCTCCACTGACCACACCACTGCTGCCCGTGTACCCCTGTAACCAATTTAAAATTGCCTACAGCCATGTGTTATTATTTTAGGCCTTCGATGCCTGTCTGCGGTCACTCCTTCCACTAGGCCTCCACTGACCACACCACTGCTGCCCGTGTACCCCTGGAACCAATTTAAAATTGCCTACAGCCATGTGTTATTATTTTAGGCCTTCGATGCCTGTCTGCGGTGACTCCTTCCACTAGGCCTCCACTGACCACACCACTGCTGCCCGTGTACCCCTGGAACCAATTTAAAATTGCCTACAGCCATGTGTTATTATTTTAGGCCTTCGATGCCTGTCTGCGGTCACTCCTTCCACTAGGCCTCCACTGACCACACCACTGCTGCCCGTGTACCCCTGGAACCAATTTAAAATTGCCTACAGCCATGTGTTATTATTTTAGGCCTTCGATGCCTGTCTGCGGTCACTCCTTCCACTAGGCCTCCACTGACCACACCACTGCTGCCCGTGTACCCCTGGAACCAACATCAGAAAATATAAAAATAAGTATTTTGCTTATAAAAAAGAAAATACTGGAGAGATATCAAATGCAGACATTTTAACATTAAAAACAAACAAATACAACAAAAATCTGGTACAGTACTAAAAATGGCCACCAGCTACAATAACTTTCTCCTGCAAGTAGTTAACTGAAAGGTTTTTTCAATTTTAAACACAGATATGGCATCCACCGAGTGTTGTCCTGTCGCGTCCTCTTTATATTATTGCCAAGAAGATGCAAAACAATGAAAATAATAAAATCATTATTTACCAAAAAAATAGAGTAAGTCAAAACCACATTGCAAATAAACATTCATTACAAATAAAGAAGCAGGGCGCGTCCGAGGGTGAGTATATACCTAATAAGAATATAATCACCCTCGGACGCGCCCTGCTTCTTTCCGACAGCCTTCCTTCCTAAGAATCAGCCCTTCCGTGGTGTAGAGAGAGGGTTTGTTACACTCCAAGGTGTTCCCCAGGTTGCCTTTCCTGAGCTTAGATCTTCCGGCTCTCGTTTAGTAGTTGTTGGAAACTACGCTGCATTAGGCCTACAAATTGGGTATGGGGTGTAGAGAGATGGTGTGTTACACTCCAAGGTGTTCCCCAGGTTTCCTCTCCATTGCTTCGATCTTCCGGCTCTCGTTTAGTAGTTGTTGGAAACTACGCTGCATTAGGCCTACAAATTGGGTATGGGGTGTAGAGAGATGGTGTGTTATACTCCAAGGTGTTCCCCAGGTTTCCTCTCCATTGCTTCGATCTTCCGGCTCTCGTTTAGTAGTTGTTGGAAACTACGCTGCATTGGGCCTACAAATTGGGTATGGGGTGTAGAGAGATGGTGTGTTCCACTCCAAGGTGTTCTCCAGGTTGCCTTTTCTGAGCTTCGATCTTCCGGCTCTCGTTTAGTAGTTGTTGGAAACTACGCTGCATTAGGCCTACAAATTGGGTATGGGGTGTAGAGAGATGGTGTGTTCCACTGTAGAGAGATGGTGTGTTCCACTCCAAGGTGTTCCCCAGGTTTCCTCGCCAATGCTTCGATCATCATGTTCTCGTTTAGTAGTTGTTGGAAACTACGCTGCATTAGGCCTACAAATTGGGTATGGGGTGTAGAGAGATGGTGTGTTACACTCCAAGGTGTTCCCCAGGTTTCCTCTCCATTGCTTCGATCTTCCGGCTCTCGTTTAGTAGTTGCTGGAAACTACGCTGCATTAGGCCTACAAATTGGGTATGGGGTGTAGAGAGATGGTGTGTTACACTCCAAGGTGTTCCCCAGGTTTCCTCTCCATTGCTTCGATCTTCCGGCTCTCGTTTAGTAGTTGTTGGAAACTACGCTGCATTAGGCCTACAAATTGGGTATGGGGTGTAGAGAGATGGTGTGTTACACTCCAAGGTGTTCCCCAGGTTTCCTCTCCATTGCTTCGATCTTCCGGCTCTCGTTTAGTAGTTGTTGGAAACTACGCTGCATTAGGCCTACAAATTGGGTATGGGGTGTAGAGAGATGGTGTGTTACACTCCAAGGTGTTCCCCAGGTTTCCTCTCCATTGCTTCGATCTTCCGGCTCTCGTTTAGTAGTTGTTGGAAACTATGCTGCATTAGGCCTACAAATTGGGTATGGGGGGTAGAGAGATGGTGTGTTCCACTGTAGAGAGATGGTGTGTTCCACTCCAAGGTGTTCCCCAGGTTTCCTCGCCAATGCTTCGATCATCATGCTCTCGTTTAGTAGTTGTTGGAAACTACGCTGCATTAGACCTACAAATTGGGTATGGGGTGTAGAGAGATGGTGTGTTCCACTCCAAGGTGTTCTCCAGGTTGCCTTTCCTGAACTTCTATCTTCAGGCTCTCATTAAATTGTGGTTAAACGGAACAACTGCATTTGGCGTACTAGTTGGTTTGGGGCCTACTATCGGTGTCTGCCGCTCCTTGCTGTTCTCCTGGTTTCCTGTCCTGAAATTCCGTTTTCAGGCGCTCGTTAAGTAGTTGTTAATGTTAGACTGCATTTGGCCTACTAGTTGGCTTGGGGCCTACTATCGGTGTCTGCCACTCCTTGCTGTTCTCCTCCACTGAACAAAGCTGTGCCGCCTGTTTACTACTGTTGCCAATTTTGAACTGCATTTCGACTACTTACTGATTTGGGCCTACTCTCTGTGTCAGCCTCTCATTCCAGTTGTCCTCCACTGCAATGCCCCCTGATTAGTCCTGTGTTACCAATTTTGAACTGCATTTAGCCCACTTTATTCTTTGGGCCTATATCTGTGTTTCCTCCTCATCCTGCCCATTGCCCAGCCAGTGATAGATGAGTCTGCTGGTACATTGACCCATAACGCAACATTTCCCGTGCACGCTACACTGCAAGATTGTGACCCTGCTGAAAGTCAGGTCCCCCTTCCCGCATACCATACCACCTTACACGGGGACAAACAGGAAGGTGCAGATGAAAGTGCAGGTTCCTTCATCAGGTGGGGGGAGGAATACTAGTTGGCGACGTCACTGGCACAGGGCCTCTCATGGTACGCAAAAGTGTTGCTGCCGGTGGGAGGCGCCCCCGCCGTGCAAACACACCGCTGTACTTTGAGGGGCCCTGTGCCAGTGCCAATGCCAACGAGTGGGCCCCCCTGCTTTCTCAGGTTCACAGCACTTGCAAAGTTGAAATACTTACCTCTCCCTGCTCCACTGCCGTGACGTGGTCCAGATTTCCTGGGCCCACTAATTACTTGAACCAGCCCTACCCACCACAACATTAGCCAAATGACCCCCAATTTCAAATGCCTTCCAATTATTATAAGGTAAATTACGCTTGACAAGCTTCATTAAGAAGAATGGATGGTTTTGACATTAAAATGGGCACTCTAGTTGTTTTCCTGGCCCCCACTCACTGCCGACTATGCTGCCCCATTGACTTGCATTGGGTTTCGTGTTTCGGTCGATCCCGACTTTACGTCATAATCGGCCGATTTCACTCGACCCGACTTTTGAGATAGTCGGGTTTCGCGAAACCCGGCTCGACTCTAAAAAGGTCAAGGTCGCTCAACTCTACCTTCGACCACTGCACACCTGACAACTCCATGTCTGCCATCCAACTGCCTGCCCGTGTATGTGTATCCTCCCACAAATACATAACAGCATGCCTCTGTTCGCACAGTCTCTGAAGCATGTGCAGTGTGGAGTTCCACCTTGTTGCAACGTCGATGATTAGGCGATACTGTGGAAGGTTCAAAGACCGCTGATGGTTCTGCATACGGCTGGAGTGCACGGGCAAACGGCGGATATGCGAGCAAAGTGTGCGCACTTTGAGGAGCAGGTTGGGTAACCCCAGATAACTTTTCAGGAAGCACTGCACCACCAGGTTTAAAGTGTGAGCCAGGCAAGGAATGTGTTTCAGTTGTGAAAGGGCTATGGCAGCCATAAAATTCCTTCAGTTATCACTCACTGCCTTGCCTGCCTCAAGATGTACACTGCCCAGCCATGACTGAGTTTCTTGCTGCAAGAACTCGGACAGAACTTCCGCAGTGTGTCTGTTGTCGCCCAAACACTTCATTGAATACAGCCTGCTGACGCTTGCCACTAGCTGTCCATTAATGGGACACCTTGTGTTCAACAGTGGCAGCTGCGGATGGGATGCTCGTGTGACTGCGGTCTGTGGACGAGCTCTCACTTCTGCAGGAGGACGAGGAGGAGGGGGGGCGAACACCTACAGCCAACTGTTTCCTAGACCGTGGGCTAGGCAGAACTGTCCCAATATTGCTGTCCCCTGTGGACCCTGCATCCACCACATTAACCCAGTGTGCCGTGATGGACACATAACATCCCTGGCCATGCCTACTGGTCCATGCATCTGTTGTCAGGTGCACCTTTGTACTCACAGATTGCTTGAGTGCTGGGATGGCTTTTCTTGAAAAGAAGTGTCGACTGGGTAGCTCGTAGCGTGCTACAGTGTAGTCCATCAGGGCTTTGAAAGCTTTGCTTTCAACTAACCGGTAGGGCATCATCTCTAACGAGATTAGTCTAGCAATGTGGGCGCTCAAACCCTGTGCATGCGGATGCGAAGATGAGTACTTCCTTTTCCTAACGAGAGTCTCATGTAGGGTGAGCTGGACTGGAGAGCTGCAGATTGTGGAACTAGCGGGGGTGCCGGTGGACATGGCAGACTGAGATAGGGTTGGAGATGGTATTCTTGCTGGTGCCCTACATGCAGTGTTTCCTACCACGAACCTGGTGATTACTGCAGGTGGTGCGGGAAATGGGGGGCTTACATTGAGGGATGTAGCGTTGCTGACAAGCTTCATTGGCCGAGGGTGCTACAACCTTAAGGGACGTTTGGTAGTTAGTCCAGGCTTGCAAATGCATGGTGGTTAAATGTCTACGCATGCAACTTGTATTTAGACTTTTAAGATTCTGACCTCTGCTTAAGGTAGTTGAACATTTTTGACAGATGACTTTGCGCTGATCATTTGGATGTTGTTTAAAAAAATGCCAGACTGCACTATTTGTACTATCGGATACCTTTTCAGGCATTGCAGACTGAGTTTCTTTAACTGGATGGCCACGCTGTCCTACAACTGGTTTTGGTTTTGCCACGCTTTTTTCGCCAGATACGGGCCTGGCAGATGGAACCTGTTGCGATGTTGATTCCTGCTGCGGCTCCTCCTCCTCCGCTTCAGAGCAACTACCGCCTACACCCTGTTCCCCCAATGGCTGCCAATCGGGGTCAACAACTGGGTCATCTATGACCTCCTCTTCTATCTCGTGTGCAACTTTGTCTGTGTCACCGTGTAAGCCGGTGGTATAGCGTTCTTGACGGTGCACCATAGTCTCATCAGGGTCAGATTCTGGATCAGTACACTGCGAGGGCAATGTTCTGGTCTGAGTCAAAGGAACAGCATAGTAATCTGGTTGTGGCTGTGCATCTGTGCACTCAATGTCTGATTCAACTTGTAATGGGCATGGCCTGTTAACTATTTCACTTTCTAACCCAGGAACGGTATGTGTAAAGAGCTCCATGGAGTAACCCATTGTGTCGCCTAACGCATCCTTCTCTGTTGTTCTTGGTGAAGAAGACAAGGAAGCGACTTGTCCCTGACCGTGAACATCCACTAACAACACGCTGCTTTTACATTTAGCAGTTTCAGAAGAGGAGGCAAAAGAGCTGGAGGCAGAGTCAGCGAGGAAAGCCAAAACTTGTTCTTGCTGCTCCGGCTTTAAAAGCGGTTTTCCTACTCCCAGAAAAGGGAGCATTCGAGGCCTTGTGTAGCCAGACGACGAAGCTGGCTCAAAAACTCGAGACTTAGGTGCTATATTGCTTTTCCCACGACCACCTGATGCTCCACCACCACTACCATCATTACCAGCTGGCAATGACCGCCCACGGCCACGACCTCTTCCACCAGACTTCCTCATTGTTTAAAAAACGTAACCAAATTAATGGTATTTGTTACTGTAAAACCAGTTACAAGGTGAACTCAAACTTCTGTTGGATTTATATATCCCTTTATATGTGGGTGAGACTGCAGAGAAAATCAGGCCCAAAGTATAACAGTACACAGCTTCAGTGGCAAACAGATATGCCACTAACAGGACTGACGCATATGCACACACTACCAATAAAAATCTCCCCCTTTTTATTTTTTCAGGGAGAATATTGAAAAAATGTGGCCCACTCTTATGCAATAAAATGTTCTGTGGCATAAAATGAAAGACAGATGGCACACACTGGACTGGCACTGAGGCAGAAATGCCAATCTTAAAGGGAACCTGTCACCCCGTTTTTTCAGATTGAGATATAAATACTGTTAAATAGGGCCTGCGCTGTGCCAGTTTGCATCTCGGCTTTGGGAAAATGGCCGCCGCGATCTCTTCTGCGCACGCGCGGCATCCCGCGGCCATTTTCCTGAAGCCCCGTGCAGCAGAGCACTCCACCTGCGCACGCGCGGCCCCAGGAAGATGGCCGCCCCCACCGATGAAAGGGATAGCAGCGCTGATCGCGCGCTGTTTCTTCACGTGCGCGCAGGGAATTCG
This sequence comes from Ranitomeya imitator, assembly GCF_032444005.1. NCBI lineage: Eukaryota > Metazoa > Chordata > Amphibia > Anura > Dendrobatidae > Ranitomeya > Ranitomeya imitator. The sequence continues at coordinate 384,832,741 of NC_091284.1, forward strand.
GAACTTGGACATGCGCACACCACTATGCCACCAACGGAAAGCTGGGGAAGAAAAGAGCGATGTCACCACGCCCACCCGACCTGACCAGTCTGATTGATAGGCGAAAACGGCGACTTTGGTAATGTATTTCTCAGCATAGGTGGGAAATCAGAGTACACTACATACACTATAGTAACGCACAGCGCAGGCCCTATTTAACAGTATTTATATCTCAATCTGAAAAAACGGGGTGACAGGTTCCCTTTAATCTCCCACTATTTTTTTTTCTGGGAGAATTGTCAAAAAATCTGGCACCGTGTTACACACTAGGTTTTATTTGGCACAAAATGAGAGACAGATGGCACACAGTGGAATGGCACTGAGGCAGAAATGCCAATCTTCATCTCCCACAATTTTTTTTTCCTGGGAGAATTGTCAAAAAATCTGGCACCGTGTTACACACTAGGTTTTATGTGGCACAAAATGAGAGAAAGATGGCGCACACTGGACTGGCACTGAGGCAGAAATGCCAATCTTAATCTCCCACAATTTTTTTTTTCTGGGAGAATTGTCAAAAAATCTGGCCCAGTGTTACACACTAGGTTTTATGTGGCACAAAATGAGAGACAGATGGCACACACTGGACTGGCACAGAGGCAGAAATGCCAATCTTAATCTCCCACAATTTTTTTTCTGAGAGAATTGTCAAAAAATCTGGCCCAGTGTTACACACTAGGTTTTATGTGGCACAAAATGAGAGACAGATGGCACACACTGGACTGGCACAGAGGCAGAAATGCCAATCTTAATCTCCCACAATTTTTTTTTACTGAGAGAATTGTCAAAAAATCTGGCCCAGTGTTACACGCTAGGTTTTATGTGGCACAAAATGAGAGACAGATGGCACACACTGGACTGGCACTGAGGCAGAAATGCCAATCTTAATCTCCCACAATTTTTTTTTCCTGGGAGAATTGTCAAAAAATCTGGCACCGTGTTACACACTAGGTTTTATGTGGCACAAAATGAGAGACAGATGGCACACACTGGACTGGCACTGAGGCAGAAATGCCAATCTTAGTCTCCCACAATTTTTTTTTCCTGGGGGAATTGTCAAAAAATCTGGCCCAGTGTTACACACTAGGTTTTATGTGGCCCAAAATGAGAGACAGATGGCACACACTGGACTGGCACTGAGGCAGAAATGCCAATCTTAATCTTCCACAATTTTTTTCCCTGGGAGAATTGTCGAAAAATCTGGCACCGTGTTACACACTAGGTTTTATTTGGCACAAAATGAGAGACAGATGGCACACACTGGACTGGCACTGAGGCAGAAATGCCAATCTTAATCTCCCACAATTTTTTTTTCCTGAGAGAATTGTCAAAAAATCTGGCCCAGTGTTACACACTAGGTTTTATGTGGCACAAAATGAGAGACAGATGGCACACACTGGACTGGCACTGAGGCAGAAATGCCAATCTTAGTCTCCCACTATTTTTTTTTTCCTGGGAGAATTGTCAAAAAATTTGGCCCAGTGTTACACACTAGGTTTTATGTGGCCCAAAATGAGAGACAGATGGCACACACTGGACTGGCACTGAGGCAGAAATGCCAATCTTAATCTCCCACAATTTTTCTTTCCTGAGAGAATTGTCAAAAAATCTGGCCCAGTGTTACACACTAGGTTTTATGTGGCACAAAATGAGAGACAGATGGCACACACTGGACTGGCACTGAGGCAGAAATGCCAATCTTAATCTCCCACAATTTTTTTTTCTGGGAGAATTGTCAAAAAATCTGGCCCAGTGTTACACACTAGGTTTTATGTGGCACAAAAAGAGAGACATATGGCAGACACTGGACTGGCACAGAGGCAGAAATGCCAATCTTAATCTCCCACAATGTTTTTTTCCTGAGAGAATTGTCAAAAAATCTGGCCCAGTGTTACACACTAGGTTTTATGTGGCACAAAATGAGAGACAGATGGCACACACTGGACTGGCACTGAGGCAGAAATGCCAATCTTAGTCTCCCACTATTTTTTTTTTCCTGGGAGAATTGTCAAAAAATTTGGCCCAGTGTTACACACTAGGTTTTATGTGGCCCAAAATGAGAGACAGATGGCACACACTGGACTGGCACTGAGGCAGAAATGCCAATCTTAATCTCCCACAATTTTTTTTTCCTGAGAGAATTGTCAAAAAATCTGGCCCAGTGTTACACACTAGGTTTTATGTGGCACAAAATGAGAGACAGATGGCACACACTGGACTGGCACTGAGGCAGAAATGCCAATCTTAGTCTCCCACTATTTTTTTTTTCCTGGGAGAATTGTCAAAAAATTTGGCCCAGTGTTACACACTAGGTTTTATGTGGCCCAAAATGAGAGACAGATGGCACACACTGGACTGGCACTGAGGCAGAAATGCCAATCTTAATCTCCCACAATTTTTTTTTCCTGAGAGAATTGTCAAAAAATCTGGCCCAGTGTTACACACTAGGTTTTATGTGGCACAAAATGAGAGACAGATGGCACACACTGGACTGGCACTGAGGCAGAAATGCCAATCTTAGTCTCCCACTATTTTTTTTTTCCTGGGAGAATTGTCAAAAAATTTGGCCCAGTGTTAAACACTAGGTTTTATGTGGCCCAAAATGAGAGACAGATGGCACACACTGGACTGGCACTGAGGCAGAAATGCCAATCTTAATCTCCCACAATTTTTTTTTCCTGGGAGAATTGTCAAAAAATCTGGCACCGTGTTACACACTAGGTTTTATGTGGCACAAAATGAGAGACAGATGGCACACACTGGACTGGCACTGAGGCAGAAATGCCAATCTTAATCTCCCACTATTTTTTTTTCCTGGGAGAATTGTCAAAAAATCTGGCAACGTGTTACACACTAGGATTTATGTGGCACAAAATGAGAGGCAGATGGCACACACTGGACTGGCACTGAGGCAGAAATGCCAATCTTAATCTCCCACAATTTTTTTTCCTGGGAGAATTGTCAAGCGGTTTGGGGGTTAATGTACCCTGCCTAACGCTATCCCTGCTTCTGACGAAGCGGCAGCAACCTCTCCCTATGCTCAGATCAGCAGCAGTAAGATGGCGGTCGGCGGGAATGCCCCTTCATAGCCCCTGTGACGCCGCAGAAAGCAAGCCAATCACTGTAACATAGTAACATAGTAACATAGTTAGTAAGGCCGAAAAAAAGACATTTGTCCATCCAGTTCAGCCTATATTCCATCATAATAAATCCCCAGATCTACGTCCTTCTACAGAACCTAATAATTGTATGATACAATATTGTTCTGCTCCAGGAAGACATCCAGGCCTCTCTTGAACCCCTCGACTGAGTTCGCCATCACCACCTCCTCAGGCAAGCAATTCCAGATTCTCACTGCCCTAACAGTAAAGAATCCTCTTCTATGTTGGTGGAAAAACCTTCTCTCCTCCAGACGCAAAGAATGCCCCCTTGTGCCCGTCACCTTCCTTGGTATAAACAGATCCTCAGCGAGATATTTGTATTGTCCCCTTATATACTTATACATGGTTATTAGATCGCCCCTCAGTTGTCTTTTTTCTAGACTAAATAATCCTAATTTTGCTAATCTATCTGGGTATTGTAGTTCTCCCATCCCCTTTATTAATTTTGTTGCCCTCCTTTGTACTCTCTCTAGTTCCATTATGTGAATACTTTTCTGCCCAATGATGACAGAAGTACTCCCGGAGTGATACCTTTATTGGCCAACCAGAAGACACGTCCGCAGCCCTCAGAGCACAGCGACTCATAATCCTGCCTGAAGGAGCCACTGTGCTCTGAAAGCTGCAAACCCATTACCCTCTGGCTAGCCAATCACTCCTAGAATACTTCTGTCATCATTGGGCAGAAAAGCATCCACATCTATTTTTCTGGCTAACAATACAATTTGTTATTGTACATCCTGTTACATTAATACTTTGGTAGCAAAAGCTGCAAAAAAAAAAAACCACCCAGAAGAACTACATGATTGTATTTGTAGTTGCTGTGCTTAACTGTTGGTCCAGGCAGTGTAGTAAAAGCAGCTCTACAAGAGTCCACTGAAATTTTTAACCCTTATTGGTGTAGTATTGATGGTAGTGTGCACATTTTATAATTTGTCCATTATTCAAATGTGGTATCTAATGTTAAGAAAACAAGACAAAATCAGATAGGGATTCCTGTATTTGTAACACATGCTTAATGCTTTTCTGTAGTAGTTAGTTGTAGAGGTTTCTGACAGACTTTATAACCCATTTTTTACAACCCATTTAATGTAATGCCCTTCTCTGAGATGGTGGGGACTGAGACCTATGTCATCACGCTGCCCACACTCTGCGTCCACCTTCATTGGCTGAGAAATGGCGCTGAACGCATCATCGAGACGCGACTTTGGCGCGAAGGTCGCGTACCGCATGGCCGACCCCACACAGGGATCGGGTCGGGTTTCATGAAACCCGACTTTGCCAAAAGTCGGCGACTTATGAAAATGACCAATCCGTTTCGCTCAACCCTACTGTTTACCACTAGATAGAATTAATTGGCTGGTTAAAGCGGTAAATAATACAATGGGGATTGAGGAGCTTCAGTCAGAGTGGTCCATGCAGGACATAATGTTTAAGGGTTTAGATAGAAAATCCTGTAGATCTTTCCTGGTGATTGATAAAATAAATACTTTAATTACAAGGGAGTGGAAGAAACCTGAGAGGAAAGGATCGCTTCCACCAGCATTTAAGAGGAGGTATCCATTCGAGGAAGAGATATCATCCTCATGGGATAAAGCCCCGAAACTAGACGCGGCAGTAGCCAAAGCGTGTAAAAAGACCTTGCTACCATTTGAGGATTTAGGCAATCTAAAAGACCCATTAGACAGAAAGGCTGACATTTTTCTTAAGAGTGCTTGGGAAACGGCGGCAGGATCTCTGAGACCAGCAATTGCGGCTGCTTGTACAGCACGGTCACTAATGGTGTGGCTTGACCGCCTGGAAGAACTCAAAAACAAAGTCTCTAGAAATGAGATCTTAACCTCCCTTCCTATAATTCAAGAGGCAGCAGCTTTTCTTTCAGACGCCTCGGCAGATTCTATAAAATTGGCAGCTAGATCTTCAGCCCTTTCTAATGCGGCCCGCAGGGCTTTATGGATAAAGTGTTGGCCAGGAGATTTGCAGGCCAGATCAAAATTATGTGGCATTCCCTGTGAGGGGGCACACTTGTTTGGGCTGGTACTTGATGAACTGTTAGAAAAAGTGGGCGATAATAAAAAACGATTCCCCTCCCTAGGAAGACCCTCATACAGACGAGAATACAATAGAAGATGGTTCAACCGCAAAAGATCAAACAGAGAAAGATCCAGATATGACAGTAACAGGAAAAGAGGTAGAGGGTATATGTTTAACACCTCTCAGGACTATAAAAATCATCAATGACTGCTGGACCAGGTGGGGGGCAGACTTTCAGCATTCTACCCTGTCTGGTTGAAAATTTCCAATAGCCCGTGGGTCCTCAGTATTATTGCAACTGGTCTAAAGTTCGAGTTCCAAAGGATTCCTCAAGACAAATTTTGTCTAACACCCATCCCTTCTTCTTCTGCAGAACAATTTGCACGGGAGTCAGAAGTCCAGGAACTTCAGCAAAAAGGAGTGCTGTTTAAAGTGCCCACAGTACAGAGAGGTAAGTGGTTTTATTCCCCCATCTTTCTGGTTAAAAAAACCTGATGGATCCTTCCGTACCATCATTAATTTAAAGGGCCTAACTAAATTTCTGCTGGTTCCTTCCTTCAAAATGGAGTCTGTAAAGACGGCAATAAAACTTATGTTTAACATTTGCTTCATGGTTGTCTTAGATTTTAAAGACGCCTATTATCATGTCCCAATACAAGCAGACCCCCAACAATTTCTTAGAGTGGCAGTTTCAATTAATGGTACAATAGAACACTTCCAATACCGAGCACTTCCCTTTGGAGTCGCGGTCGCACCCCGTGTATTCACTAAAATAATGGTAGAAGTCATGGCGCACCTTCACAAACAGGACATCTTAATAATTCTACTTAGATGACTTGTTAATCGTGGGACATTCGGAATTACACTGCACCGACCAATTATGGAAGGTGACATCAGTATTGCAGAAATTGGGGTGGATCATTAATCTTAAAAAATCCCGTTTACAACCCTCTAAAGTACAGGAGTTTTTGTGTCTTGTCATAGATTCTAGCAGACAGGAATGTCGTCTTCCAGATGCAAAAGTGGATTGGATCCAACAACTGGTAACTAAAGTGATTAAAAATCCATCAGTCTCTGTAAGAAGAGCAATGTCACTGTTAGGATCACTCACATCATGTATCCCGGTGGTTCTCTGGACTCAATTTCACACCAGAACACTACAGTGGGACGTATTACATAACACCCGTCACTTGACGGACATCTTGACAGTATATTTTCACTATCCACTGAATCTATACAATCTTTACATTGGTGGACACACATACCAAATTTACGTAGAGGTGTTCCCTAGACAAACGATGTGTCCCGAATAGTAACTCCAGATGTTAGTCCCAGGGGATGGGGAGCGCACATGGAAAGTAATTGGGTCCAGGGACTGTGGTCTCAATCTGAGCAGAATTCATCATCCAACTTAAAAGAATTATTAGCGGTGGAACGCGCTTTATGTAATTTCCTTATACCCCTACAGGGTAGATATGTCAGATTCTTCTCAGATAACCAGGTGACCGTAGCCTATATTAACCATCAAGGAGGTACTCGGACAGATTCATTAATGGATGTTGCGGATCGTATTTTTCATATGGCCGAAAATCATCTATCTCTTACGGCTCTTCACATAAAAGGAAAGCTCAATGTCGTGGCCGACTACCTAAGCCGCAACAAACTCGGACAGGGAGATTGGACATTGAATCAGACCATCTTCAACCAGATTGTACAATTATGGGGGTGCCCAGACATAGACCTTTTTGCAAACAAGGAAAACAGGAAGCTACATTGATTCTGTTCCTTAAACCCCAAAGAAAACCCATATGCGGTGGACGCTCTCCTAGTTTCATGGCACTTCAATCTCGCTTATGCCTTTCCCCCTCTAAACTTAATTCTGAAAGTTCTGAGGAAGATACAGGAAGACAGCGCCCGAGTAATCATGGTAGATCCGCTCTGGCCCAGGAGATCAAGGTTTCCGTGGCTGAGGAAGATGTCCATTTCCCAGCCTTGGATTCTCCCAGAAATACCAGATCTCCTCTCCCAGGGCCCAATTCTTCATCCATGAGTCGCCAATTTACATCTAACGGCGTGGAATTTGAGAGGTCATTGCTGAAGGCGAAGGGGTTTTCTCAAGAACTAGTAAACACATTACTAAAGAGTAGAAAGGCGTCTACAACAAACATTTATGTCAGAATTTGGAAAAAGTTCTTAGAAGTCTCAGGGTCACATATTGGCCAAAAAATCTGTATTAAAAATTTTTGGAATTCCTACAGAAGGGATTAGAAATGGGTTTAGCCACAAGCACTCTGAGTTCAAGTATAGGCTCTGGGGGCGCTGTACAATAGTAATTTAGCCAGTAATCACTGGATAACTAGGTTCTTCAAGGCTGCAACTAGGTCCAGGCCAGTCATTAAGCAAAAATTGGTGCCATGGGACATAAATTTTGTGCTTTCCGCTTTGATGGAAGCGCCATTTGAACCTATTGATACTGTTCAAATTAAAATCCTATCTTTAAAAATGGCCCTTTTAGTTGTGCTCACATCCGCAAGAAGGGTTAGCGATCTAGAAGCCCTGTCTAGACATCCTTCATACATGCAGTTTAGAGAAGATAGAGTTATTTTGAAACCTGATCCTCTTTACCTTCCAAAAGTAGCATCAAAATGTCATAGATTGCAGGAAGTTGTTCTACCTTCGCTCTGTCCTAATTCCACCAATGATAACGAGCAAAAATTCCATTCTGTAGACGTAAAAAGGTGTCTTCTTAGATATATTTCAGTCACTAACTCTTGGAAGAAAGATAGTTCCCTATTTGAATCCTTTCAGGGAGTTAGAAAGGGGCTTAGTGTCCAAAAACACACTAGCTAGATGGATCAGGGAGGCAATTTCTTTAGCTTATTCAGCAGGTGGCGTGCAGATCTTGGAAGGTATAAAATCTCACTCCACTCGAGCCATGGCTACTTCCTGGGCAGAGAGATCAGAGGTGTCGATTGAAGACATTTGTAAGGCGGCCACATGGTCTTCTCCATCTACTTTTCTTAAACACTATAGACTAGATCTGGGTAGCTCCTCCAATCTCACGTTTGGGAGAAGAGTGCTTGAAGCATTTGTCCCTCCCTAGTCTCTTTTACTTCTCTGAAAGTCTCTCATTGTGCTGTCATGGCAACTGAATAATTACGTAAGCTACTTACCGGTAGTGGTGTTTTTCAGGAGCCCATGACAGCACCCTTATTTACCTACCATTTTTCTTGTATGGGTCAACACTTCCTTTTTTCATTAAGTCCTAAGTTTACTCACAGGGTGAATTGTACCATGTTTTACATTTTTTATTTGCTACTAACCAGGGATGTCTTCTCATGCTCTGTAAACCAACTAATGCAGGAGAGAGATGCAGCCCATTTATGTCTGTAGGTTTCCTGTCCCTGAAGGGAGGATCCGCTCTCTCGTGGTGCTGTCCTGGGCTCCTGAAAAACACCGCTACCGGTATGTAGCTTACGTATTTCCCACATGTTTACTTTACATCAGCACAATTTTTGAAACTTTATTTGTGAGGGAGTTAGATGGTTTAAAATTTGACCAGCGATTTATCATTTTTAACAACAAAATTAACAAAACCATATTTTGGGGAATACATCACATTTGAAGTGTTTGCCAGATCTATGTAACCGAAAATACCTCAAAGTGACACCATTCTAAGAACATTAAAAAGGAATTTGGCACTCCAATATTAGATGCTGAAATCATATAAGTTTATTGCACATAGAAAAAAAGCAGGAAGGATCCACTTATATAATTGATGTTTCGGCCTATAATGGCCTTCCTCAGAACTAAAATATAACATAAATAGATAGAATTACATATACGTATAAATTATTATACATCAGTCCATAATGCAAAGAGAAAACAATCTCATATAGAATACATTAAAAACCTGAGTAATAAAGTTAGAGGACCTGAAAGATAAATATTCAGTACATAGTAATGAAGTAACAGACAAGTAGACCATGAATATGAATACAGACCTTTAAACCCTTTCTGACATTAGACGTACTATCCCGTCGAGGTGGGGTGGGCCCGTATGACCACCGACAGGATAGTACGTCATATGCGATCGGCAGCGCTCACGGGGGGAGCGCGGCCGATCGCGGCCGGGTGTCAGCTGCCTATCGCAGCTGACATCCGGCACTATGTGCCAGGAGCGGTCACGGACCGCCCCGCCACAATAACCTCCGGCACACCGCGATCAAACATGATCGCGGTGTGCCGGCGGTATAGGGAAGCATCGCGCAGGGAGGGGCCTCCCTGTGGGCTTCCCTGAGACCCCCGCAGCAACGCGATGTGATCGCGTTGCTGCAAGGGTCTCCCTACCTCCCTCCCTGCAGCAGGCCCGGATCCAAAATAGCCGCGGCATCCGGGTCCTGCAGGGAGGGAGGTGGCTTACCAAGTGCCTGCTCAGAGCAGGCGCTTGGTAAGCCTGCACTGCTGTAAGTCAGATCGGTGATCTGACAGAGTGCTATGCAAACTGTCAGATCATCGATCTGTGATATCTCCCCTGGGACAAAGTAAAAAAGTAAAAAAAGAATTTCCAAATGTGTAAAAAAAGAAAAAAATTCCTAAATAATTAAAAAAATATATATATTATTCCCATAAATACATTTCTTTATCTAAATGAAAAAAAAAAACAATAAAAGTACACATATTTAGTATCGCCGCGTCCGTAACGACCCGACCTATACAACTGTCCCACTACTTAACCCCTTAAGTAAACACCGTAAGAAAAAAAAAACGAGGCAAAAAACAATGCTTTATTATCATACCGCCGAACAAAAAGTGGAATAACACGCAATCAAAAAGACGTATATAAATAACCATGATACCGCTAAAAACGTCATCTTGTCCCGCAAAAAACGAGATGCCATACAGTATCATCAGCAAAACAATAAAGTTATAGTCCTGAGAATAAAGCGATGCAAAAATAATTATTTTTTCTATAAAATAGTTTTTATCGTATAAAAGCGCCAAAACATAAAAAAAAAGATTTAAATGAGGTATCACTGTAATCGTACTGACCTGAAGAATAAAACTGCTTTATCAATTTTACCAAACGCGGAACGGTATAAACGCCTCCCCCAAAAGAAATTCATGAATAGCTGGTTTTTGGTCATTCTGCCTCACAAAAATCGGAATAAAAAGCGATCAAAAAATGTCATGTGCCCCAAAATGATACCAATAAAAACGTCAACTCGTCCCGCAAAAAAAAAGACCTCACAGGACTCTGTGAACCAAAATATGGAAAAATTATAGCGTCTTTCAGTGTGTGACGGCTGCCAATCATAAAAATCAGCTAAAAAACCCGCTATAAAAGTAAATCAACCCCCCTTCATCACACCCTTAGTTAGGGAAAAATTAAAAAAATGTATTTATTTCCATTTTTCCATTAGGGTTAGGGTTAGGGTTAGGGTTAGGGCTAGGGTTAGGGCTAGGGTTAGGGCTAGGGTTAGGCTTGGGGCTAGGGTTAAGGCTACAGTTGGGGTTGGGGCTAAAGTTAGGGTTAGGGTTGGGCTAAAGTTACGGTTAGGGTTTAGATTACATTTACGGTTGGAAATAGGGTTGGGATTAGGGTTAGGGGTGTGTCAGGGTTAGAGGTGTGGTTAGGGTTACTATTGGGATTAGGGTTAGGGGTGCGTTTGGATTAGGGTTTCAGTTATAATTTGGGGGTTTCCACTGTTTAGACACATCAGGGGCTCTCCAAACGCGACATGGCATCCGATCTCAATTCCAGCCAATTCTGCGTTGAAAAAGTAAAACAGTGCTCCTTTCCTTCAGAGCTCTCCCGTGTGCCCAAACAGGGGTTTACCCCAACATATGGGGTATCAGCGTACTCAGGACAAATAGGACAACTTTTGGGGTCCAATTTTTTCTGTTACCCTTGGGAAAATACAAAACTGGGAGCTAAAAAATAATTTTTGTGGGAAAAAATGTTTGTTTTATTTTTACGGCTCTGCATTATAAACGTCTGTGAAGCCCTTGGTGGGTCAAAGCGCTCACCACACCTCTAGATAAGTTCCGTAGGGGGTCTACTTTCCAAAATGGTGTCACTTGTGGGGGTTTCAATGTTTAGGCACATCAGTGGCTCTCCAAACGCAACATGGCATCCCATCTCAATTCCTGTCAATTTTGCAGCGCTCCTTCCCTTCTGAGCTCTCCCATGCACCCAAACAGTAGTTTACCCCCACATATGGGGTATCAGCGTACTCAGGACAAATTGTACAACAACTTTTGGGGTCCATTTTCTCCTGTTACCCTTGGTAAAATAAAACAAATTGTGAAAAAAAGTTAAATGTTCATTTTTATTTAAACATTCCAAAATTTCCTGTGAAGCACCTGAAGGGTTAATAAACTTCTTGAATGTGGTTTTGAGCACCTTGAGGGGTGCAGTTTTTAGAATGGTGTCACACTTGGGTATTTTCTATCATATAGACCCCTCAAAATGACTTCAAATGAGATGTGGTCCCTAAAAAAAATGGTGTTGTAAAAATGAGAAATTGCTGGTCAACTTTTAACCCTTATAACTCCCTAACAAAAAAAAATATTGGTTCCAAAATTGTGCTGATGTAAAGTAGACATGTGGGAAATGTTACCTATTAAGTATTTTGTGTGACATATCTCTGTGATTTAATTGCATAAAAATTCAAAGTTGGAAAATTGCAAAATTTTCAAAATTTTTGCCAAATTTCCGTTTTTTTCACAAATAAACGCAGGTAATATCAAATAAATTTTACCACTATCATGAAATACAATATGTCACGAGAAAAGAGTGTCAGAATCACTGGGATCCGTTGAAGCGTTCCAGAGTTATAACCTCATAAAGGGACAGTGGTCAGAATTGTAAAAATTGGCCCGGTCATTAAAGTGCAAACCACCCTTGGAGGTAAAGGGAATAATATCATAAATGCCGTAGACATGAGTATAGCTAAAATAGAAGAAAGACAACAGTTGAATAAGGAAAAAAACAACTTTACCAGGTAGTGGATCAATGTGAGTAAATAATTGCTGTGAAATCTGAAAAGAATAAAAATAGACAATAAGGACAAATGATAACTACTATGAGTCATATGGCCCAAATAGGCTTCATCCAAGCTGAGACCTAGCATTCAATGATCGAACAGAAACACTCACCAGTGAAGCCTTTTGCAGAGATTAGGCAGACCTCGCTACATGGAAAAACACAACCGTGCTTGTAGAAAGGCGCTGAGCAAATGTGCTCCACAGCCATTTTAAATGGAGACTCACACTGAACTAGGTGATGACGAAATTCCGGTTATTGTCCAGTCATGTGAAATCGGTATGCACGCGTGACCGGAAGTGATGATCCCCTGAAGCACCATCAAATCCATGATCATCAAATAAAAAGAACATGGTAATGTGACGCAGATGGTAACAAGTGACGCCTGGGTGCCATATCGGTGGAAAAAATAGATAATATTTCATGTTAATTCTATCTACAGTCAAATATGACATACTTATAGCCACTCACATGAGTTAATATAAACAATAATCAAAACCACCCCAGGGCATAGTATTAATGAAAAAGGCATAAAGGACAAGTATGTTAGAATCGCATAAACGATCTTTTTTTATGTTATAAACTACTTAATCTATATAGCACAAAGACCGGACATCAGTAAGGGATTTAAAGTGAAAACAACTAGCAGAGGACTAAAATTAGAGAAAAATTAACATAATAGATCAAAAGAACAAATTAGATCACATGATATGATACACCCACAATTCCTACCACAAGTACTGAATGAAGAAAAACAAAAACTACTTACCTTTCCCCTGCACTGCTCAGGTTTCTGCAGCATGTGGACATAGGCTTCATTCAGCATATACTGTATGATCTACTGATGTCAACACACCTGATAACCTGAAATTTAGATGCACAGACTGAATGGTGGAACAAGGAGCTAATGTTTGCTTATTTTCAAAAGGTGTGCGATCACATTACGTCAACATACCCCAAATGACTAAACTGTGTGTTTGCATGTTTTTGCAGTCAGAAGCTGTGTAACTCAATAGGCTCAGCATGCACAGCACAACATGTCTTGCATTATGAATAATGCAATATTACATTAAACTGTGCAAGGATGCTTCCCTATATGCTCCATTTTGTTTATAAGTATTTATAATCAAGTTCTTTAATTATATCTTTAAAAAAAGCTCTCTTATTAGAATGTATATTTAATAAATGTGTTTCCATTTCATAGCTTTTCTATTTAAGAATAAGCATATACCATCTAAAATAATTGAGCACTCAAAACGATAAAAGGTGTAGACATTAATAACCACCAAGCAGCAAATACTACAATTAACTAATTCCAGTAGATAAAAGCAATAAGTGAAGTGATCCTTTGTGATGGCTAATTTGCATTTCATATCCCAGAATCTCTTGCTGCATGTGTGAAATTGTAGCACTGTTTCATTAAATTACCCTATCACAGCAGGAGCAAAGCAGAATCTGTGGGAAAACACAGCATGGTGGCTAATGTTCTGCCTTTGGGGTAAGATGATAAATAGAACCTATTAAAATAGGGGGAGGCAGCCAGGGGCTGGCTGGTATTTTTCAGCCTGGGGGGCAGTCACAAGGCAGTGGCCCTTCAGTTGCGGTGGCCCTCCTTTTCCCTGCTTATCTCTGGCCACTGCATAAAAGTAGTAGAGACAACAGGCTTTAAAAACAGGCTGGTTCATAGATATGGGAACAGAACGGAGCTTGCTGCATAAATATGGTAGCAGAACAAAGCTTACTCCGGAGATAAAGGATTAGAACTGAGCTTACTCCGGAGATATGGGAGCAGAACTGAGCTTACTACTGAGATATGGGAGAAGAACCGAGCTTACTCCAGAGATATGGGAGCAGAACCGTGGTCTGGTCTGGACATGGTGCGTTGGTATTTGTTTAGTGATGAGCGGGCATACTCGTTACTCAAGATTTCCCGAGCACGCTCGGGTGTCCTCCGAGTATTTTTTAGTGCTTGGAGATTTAGTTTTCAGCGCCGCAGCTGAATGATTTACATGATTTACGCACCATGTCCAGACCACATATTACCACCACATGATGACCAATAATACCACATACAAGGAACAAATTCCGCCACACCATGACCAGACCACATATTACCACCACATATTGACTGAATAGTACAATACTGATCATTAATTTAAAAAATCCACAATACTAAGTGCTATTGTATACAGGAACTCTGTATTTACTGTCCGTGTACAGGTAATACAGTGATCACTGGTGACATTATACACAGGAGCTCTGTATACAGTGTCAGTGTACAGGTAATACAGGGATCACCACTGACATTATACACAGGAGCTCTGTAAAAAGTGCCAGTGTACAGGCAATACAGTGATCATCACCACTGCCAGTGACATTATACACAGGAGCTCTGTATATAGTATACAGTGTATAGTGTCAGTGTACAGGTAAAACACTGACTTACCAGTGACGTCTGTAGCTGAAGTCCTTCATCTTTGCTTTTCTCATTCATGCAGCACAGACCGCTGTCGCTTCTTTCAGTCAGGACTCGCCTCGGCATAAAATAACAGTTACCTAGATCACCGCTTCCAGAGCACATTCCCCACTTTTTCCCTTTTTTCTACACTACACATCTGAATACAGAGGTCCACCCACAATCAATATATTATTGGTTATTATGCAGCCTCATAGATTGCAAGCTTATGAGTCCCCCATCATGTGCAGTCCCCCTTACCCCCACTTCATCATGTGCAGCCCAACTCCCCCACTTCATCATGTGCAGCCCAACTCCTCATTCATCATGTGCAGTCCTCCTTAACCCCCAAATTGCATGATGTGCGGCCCCACTCACCTTCATCATGTGCATTCTCCTTAACCCCCAATTTCCATCATGTTTGGCCCCAATTCCCTTCATCATGTGCAGTCCTCCTTAACCCCCAAATTCCATCATGTGCGGCCTCACTCCCCTTCATCATGTGCAGTCTCCTTAACCCCCAAATTCCATCATGTGCGGCCCCACTCCCCTTCATCATGTGCAGTCTCCATAACCCCCACATTCCATCATGTGCAGCCTCCTTTAACCCCCAAATTCAATCATATGCAGCCTCCTTTAACCCCCAAATTAAATCATGCGCAGCCTCCTTTACCCCCCAAATTCCATCATATGCAGCCTCCTTTAATCCCTAAATTCCATCATGTGCAGCCTCCTTTAATCCCCTAAATTCCATCATGTGCAGTCTCCTTTAACCCCCCAAATTCCATCATGTGCAGCCTCCTTTAACCCCCCAAATTCCATCATGTGCAGCCTCCCTTAAGCCCCCAAATTCCATCATGTGCACCCTCTTTTAACCCCCCAAATTCCATCATGTGCAGCCTCCTTTAACCCCCCAAATTCCATCATGTGCAGCCTCCTTTAAGCCCCCAAATTCCATCATATGCAGCCTCCTTTAATCCCCTAAATTCCATCATGTGCAGCCTCCTTTCATCCCCTGAATTCCATCATGTGCAGCCTCCTTTAACTCCCATATTCCATCATGTGCAGCCTCCTTTACCCCCCAAATTCCATCATGTGCAGCCTCCTTTAACCCCTTTACCCCCAAGGGTGGTATGCACGTTAATGACCAGGCCAATTTTTACAATTCTGACCACTGTTATAACTCTGGAACGCTTCAACGGATCCCAGTGATTGACATTGTTTTCTCATGACATATTGTACTTCATGATAGTGGTAACATTTCTTTGATATTACCTGTGTTTATTTGTGAAAAAAATGGAAATTTGGCAAAAATTTTGAAAATTTTGCAATTTTCTAACTTTGAATTTTTATGCATTTAACCCCTTAGCGACCGCCGATACGCCTTTTAACGGCGGCCGCTAAGGGTACTTAAACCACAGCGCCGTTAATTAACGGCGCTGTGGAAAAAGTCCATAGCGCCCCCCAGAGGCCGATTTTTTCCGGGGTCTCGGCTGCCGAGGGTAGCCGAGACCCCAGAGAACATGATTCGGGGTTTTTTTAACCCACCCCGCATTTGCGATCGCCGGTAATTAACCGTTTACCGGCGATCGCAAAAAAAAAATCTCTTTTTAATTTCTCTGTCCTCCGATGTGATCGCACATCGGAGGACAGAGAAAAGGGGTCCCAGGTGGCCCCCCAATACTCACCTAGCTCCCCCGATGCTCCTCGTGTCTCCCGGTGGGCGCCGCCATCTTCAAAATGGCGGGCGCATGCGCAGTGCGCCCGCCGGCCGGCACCGGGAGAATCTTTGGGGTCTCGGCTGCCGGGGGTAGCCGAGACCCCAAAGAGCACGATCGGGGTCGGTATTACCGACCCCTGTTTTGCGATCGCCGGTAATTAACTGTTTACCGGCGACCGCAAAAAAAAAAAGAAAAAAAAAGGGTTAGAGTTAGGTTAGGGGTAGGGTTAGGGGTAGGGTTAGGTTAGGGTTAGGGGTAGGGGTAGGGTTAGGGTTAGGTTAGGGGTAGGGTTAGGGGTAGGGTTAGTGGTAGGGTTAGGTTAGGGTTAGGGGTAGGGTTAGGGGTAGGGGTAGGGTTAGGTTAGGGGTAGGGCTAGGGTTAGGGCTAGGGTTGGGGCTAAATTTAGGGTTAGGGTTGGGGCTAAATTTAGGGTTAGGGTTGGGGCTAAACTTAGGGTTAGGCTTCTTTCACACTTACGTCGGTACGGGGCCGTCGCAATGCGTCAGCCCGACATACCGACGCACGTTGTGAAAATTGTGCACAACGTGGGCAGCAGCTGTAGTTTTTCAACACATCCGCTGCCCAATCTATGTCCTGGGGAGGAGGGGGCGGAGTTACGGCCACGCATGCGCGGTCAGAAATGGCGGATGCGACGTACAAAAAAACGTTTCATTGAACTTTTTTTGTGCCGACGCTCCGCCAAAACACAACTGATCCAGTGCACGACGGACGCGACGTGTGGCCATCCGTCACGATCCGTCGGCAATACAAGTCTATGGGCAAAAAACGCATCCTGCGGGCACATTTGCAGGATCCGTTTCTTGTCCAAAACGACGGATTGCGACGGAATGCCAAACGACGCAAGTGTGAAAGTAGCCCTAGGGCTAGGGTTAGGGTTGGGGCTAAAGTTAGGGCTAGGGTTGGGGCTAAAGTTAGGGTTAGAGCTGGGATTAGGGTTAGGGTTTGGATTAGGGTTGGTATTAGGGTTAGGGTTGGCATTAGGGTTACGCTTGGGATTAGGGTTAGGTTTGGGATTAGGGTTAAGGTTAGGGTTGTGATTAGGGGTGTATTGGGATTAGGGTTAGGTTTGAGGTTAGGGTTGAGATTAGGATTAGGGGTGTGTTGGATTTAGGGTTTTGATTAGGGTTATGGTTAGGGTTGACATTAGGGTTGTTTTGGGGTAAGGGTTGTGATTATTATTATTATTATGGTTAGGGTTAGTGATTAGGATTATGGATGAGGTTGGGATTAGGGTTAGGAGTGTGTTGGGGTTAGGGTTGGAGCTAGAATTGGGGGGTTTCCACTGTTTAGGTACATCAGGGGGTCTCCAAACACGACAGCCAATTTTGCGCTCAAAAAGTCAAATGGTGCTCCCTCCCTTCTGAGCTCTGCCGTGCGCCCAAACAGTGGGTTACCCCCACATATGGGGCATCAGCGTACTCGGGATAAATTGGACAACAACGTCTGGGGTCCAATTTCTCTTGTTACCCTTGTGAAAATAAAAACTTGGGGGCTACAAAATCTTTTTTGTGAAAAAAAAAATATTTTTCATTTTCACGACTCTGCATTCTAAACTTCTGTGAAGCACTTGGGCATTCAAAGTTCTCACCACACATCTAGATAAGTTCCTTGGGGGGTCTAGTTTACAAAATGGGGTCACTTGTGGGGGGTTACTACAGTTTAGGTACATCAGGGGCTCTGCAATCGTAACATAATGCCCACAGACCATTCTATCAAAGTCTGCATTCCAAAAAGGCGCTCCTTCCCTTCCGAGCTCTGCCGTGCGCCCAAACAGTGGTTTACCCCCACATATGGCACATCAGCGTACTCGGGATAAATTGGACAACAACTTCTGGGGTCCAATTTCTCTTGTTACCCTTGTGAAAATAAAAACTTGGGGGCTACAAAATCTTTTTTGTGAAAAAAAAAATATTTTTTATTTTCACGACTCTGCATTCTAAACTTCTGTGAAGCACTTGGGCATTCAAAGTTCTCACCACACATCTAGATAAGTTCCTTGGGGGGTCTAGTTTCCAAAATGGGGTCACTTGTGGAGGGTTTCTACTGGTTAGGTACATCAGGGGCTCTGCAAACGCAACATAATACCCGCAGACCATTCTATCAAAGTCTGCATTCCAAAACGGCGCTCCTTCCTTCCGAGCTCTGCCGTGCGCCCAAACAGTGGTTTACCCCCACATATGGGGTACCAGCATACTCAGGACAAATTGGACAACAACTTTTGGGGTCCAATTTCTCTTGTTACCTTTGTGAAAATAAAAATTTGGTGGCTAAAAAATCTTTTTTGTGGAAAAAAAAAATATTTTTTATTTTCACGGCTCTGCATTATAAACTTCTGTGAAGCACTTGGGCATTCAAGGTTCTCACCACACATCTAGATAAGTTCCATGGGGGGTCTAGTTTCCAAAATGGGGTCACTTGTGGGGGATTTCTACTGTTTAGGCACATCAGGGGCTCTTCAAACGCGACATGGCATCCGATCTCAATTCCAGCCAATTCTACATTGAAAAAGTAAAACGGCACTCTTTCTCTTCCAAGCTCTGCGGTGCGCCCAAACAGTGGTTTACCCCCACATATTGGGTATCGACGTACTCAGGAGAAATTGCACAACAACTTTAGTGGTCTAATTTCTCCTGTTACCCTTGTGAAAATAAAAATTTGTGGGCAAAAAGATCATTTTTGTAGAAAAAATGCAATTTTTTTTTTCACGGCTCTACGTTATAAACTTCTGTGAAGCACATGGGGGTTCAAAGTGCTCGCCACACATCTAGATAAGTTCCTTAAGGGGTCTAGTTTCCAAAATGGTGTCACTTGTGGGGGGTTTCCACTGTTTAGGCACATCAGGGGCTCTCCAAACGCGACATGGCGTCCAATCTCAATTCCAGCCAATTCTACATTGAAAAAGTAAAACGGCACTCCTTCTCTTCCAAGCTCTGCGGTGCGCCCTAACAGTTGTTTACCCCCACATATTGGGTATCAGTGTACTCAGGAGAAATTGCACAACAACTTTTGTGGTCTAATTTCTCCTGTTACCCTTGTGAAAATAAGAATTTGTGGGCGAAAAGATCATTTTTGTGTAAACAAAAGCGATTTTTTATTTTCACGGCTCTACGTTATAAACTTCTGTGAAGCACTTGGGGGTTCAAAGTGCTCACCACACATCTAGATAAGTTCCTTAAGGGGTCTAGTTTCCAAAATGGTGTCACTTGTGGGGAGTTTCCACTGTTTAGGTACATCAGGGGCTCTCTAAATGTGACATGGTGTCCGATCTCAATTCCAGCCAATTCTGCATTGAAAAAGTCAAACGGCGCTCCTTCACTTCTAAGTTCTGCGGTGCGCCCTAACAGTGGTTTACCCCCACATATGGGGTATTGGCATATTCAGGAGAAATTGCATAACAAAATTTATGGTTACATTTCTGTTTTTACACTTGTGAAAATAAAAAAAATGGTTCTGAATTAAGATGTTTGCAAAAAAAAGTTAAATGTTCATTTTTTCCTTCCACATTGTTTCAGTTCCTGTGAAGCACGTAAAGGGTTAATAAACTTCTTGAATGTGGTTTTGAGAACCTTGAGGGGTGTAGTTTTTAGAATGGTGTCACACTTCATTATTTTCTATCATATAGACCCCTCAAAATGACTTCAAATGTGATGTGGTCCCTAAAAAAAAATGGTGTTGTAAAAATGAGAAATTGCTGGTCAACTTTTAACCCTTATAACTCCCTAACAAAAAAAAATTTTGTTTCCAAAATTGTGCTGATGTAAAGTAGACATGTGGGAAATGTTATTTATTAACTATTTTTCATGACATATCTCTCTGATTTAAGGGCATAAAAATACAAAGTTTGAAAATTGCAAAATTTTAAAAATTTTCGCCATATTTCCGTTTTTTTCATAAATAATCGCAAGTAATATCGAAGAAATGTTACCACTAACATGAAGTACAATATGTCATGAAAAAAAATCTCAGAATCAGCGGGATCCGTTGAAGCGTTCCAGAGTTATAACCTCATAAAGTGACAGTGGTCAGAATTGCAAAAATTGGCCTGGTCATTAAGTACCAAATTGGCTCTGTCACTAAGGGGTTAAATCACAGAAATATGTCACACAAAATACTTAATAAGTAACATTTCCCATATGTCTACTTTACATCAGCACAATTTTGTAACCAAAATTTTTTTTGTTAGGGAATTATAAGGGTTAAAAGTTGACCAGCAATTTCTCATTTTTACAACACCATTTTCTTTAGGGACCACATCTCATTTGAAGTCATTTTGAGGGGTCTATATGATAGCCAAGTGTAATACTATTCTAAAAACTGCACCCCTCAAAGTGCTCAAAACCACATTCAAGAAGTTTATTAACCCTTCAGATGTTTCACAGGAATTTTTGGAAGGTTTAAATAAAAATGAACATTTAACTTTTTTCACAAAAAATTTACTTCAGCTCCAATTTTTTTTATTTTACCAAGGGTAACAGGAGAAAATGGACCCCAAAAGTTGTACAATTTGTCCTGAGTATGCTGATACCCCACATGTGGGGGTAAACCACTGTTTGGGCGGATGGGAGAGCTCGGAAGGGAAGGAGTGCCGTTTGACTTTTCAATGCAAAATTGACAGGAATTGAGATGGGACGCCATGTTGCGTTTGGAGAGCCACTGGTGTGCCTAATCATTGAAACCCCCCACAAGTGACACGATTTTTGAAAGTAGACCCCCTAAGGAACTTATCTAAATGTGTGGTGAGCACTTTGACCCACCAAGTGCTTTACAGAAGTTTATAATGCAGAGCCGTAAAAATAAAAAATCATATTTTTTCACAAAAATTATTTTTCGCCCCAATTTTTTAGTTTCCCAAGGGTAATAGAAGAAATTGGACCCTAAAAGTTGTTGCACAATTTGTCCTGAGTATGCTGATACCCCATATGTGGGGGGAACCACCGTTCGAGCGGATGGCAGAGCTCGGAAGGGAAAGAGTGTCATTTGGAATGCAGACTTAGATGGATTGGTCTGCAGGCGTCACATTGCGTTTGCAGAGCCCCTAATGTGCCTAAACAGTAGAAACCCTGCAAAGTGACCCCATATTGGAAACTAGACCCCCAAGGAACTTATCTAGATGTGTTGTGAGAACTTTGAACCCCCAAGTGTTTCACTACAGTTTATAACACAGAGCCACGAAAATAAAAAAATCTTTTTTTTCACAAAAATTATTTTTTAGCCCCCAGTTTTGTATTTTTCCAAGGGTAACAGTTGAAATTGGACCACAAAAGTTGTTGTCCAATGTGTCCTGAGTACGCCGATACCCCATATGTTGGGGTAGACCCTTGTTTAGGCGCACAAGAGAGCTCGGAAGGGAAGGAGCACTGTTTTACTTTTTCAACGCAGAATTGGCTGGAATTGAGATTGGACGCCATGTCACGTTTGGAGAGCCCCTGATGTGCCTAAACAGTGGAAACCCCCCAATTATAACTAAAACCCTAATCCAAACACACCCCTAACCCTATTCCCAATGGTAACTCTAACCACACCTCTAACCCTGACACACCCCTAACCCTAATCCCAACCCTATTCCCAACCGTAAATGTAATCCAAACTCTAACCCTAACTTTAGCCCCAAACCTAACCCTAACCTTAGCCCCAAACCTAACTGTAGCCTTAACCCTAACCCTAGCCCTAACCCTAATGAGAAAATGGAAATAAATACATTTTTTTTTTTTCCCTAACTAAGGGGGGGTTGGTTTTTTAGGGGATTTTTATGATTGGCAGCCGTCACACACTGAAAGACGCTTTTTATTGCAAAAAATATTTTTTGCGTTACCACATTTTGAGAGCTATAATTTTTCCATATTTGGGTCCACAGAGTCATGTGAGTCTTGTTTTTTGCAGGACGAGTTGACGTTTTTATTGGTAACATTTTCGGGCACGTGACATCTTTTGATCGCTTTTTATTCCGATTTTTGTGAGGCAGAATGACCAAAAATCATCTATTCATGAATTTCTTTTGGGGGAGGCGTTTATACCGTTTGGCATTTGGTAAAATGATTAATGCAGTTTTATGCTTCGGGTCAGTACGATTACAGCGATACCTCATTTATATCATTTTTTATGTTTTGGCGCTTTTATACGACTAAAACTTTTTTTTTCTTTGACGCTGTATGGCAGCTCATTTTTTCGAGACAAGATGATGTTTTCAGCGGTACCATAGTTATTTATACCCATCTTTTTGATCGCGTGTTATTCCACTTTTTCTTTGGCGGCCTGATAATAATGCGTTGTTTTTTGCCTCGTTTTTTTTACGGTGTTCACTAAAGGGGTTATCTAGTGGGACAGTTTTATAGGTCGGGTCGTTACGGACGTGGCGATGCTAAATATATGCACTTTATTGTTTTTTTTTATTTAGATAAAGAAATGTATTTATAGGAACTTTATGTATTTTTTTAGGATGTTTTTTAAATTTTTTTACACATGTGAATATTTTTTTTTACAATATAACATTGCCTCAGGGGGGGGCATCATGTTATAGTGTAAGATCGCTGATCTGACACTTTGCTGTGCACTGTGTCAGATCAGCGATCTGACGTGCACTTCTGCAGGCTTACCAGCGCTTGCTCCGAGCAGGCTATGGTAAGCCACCTCCCTGAAGGACCCGGATGCAGCCCCGTGGCCATTTTGGATCTGGGCTTGCTGCAGGGAGGAGGAGGTAAGAAACATCGCGTTGCTCCGGGGGTCTCAGGGAAGCACGCAGGGTTGCTTCCCTATACTGCCGGAACACTGCGATCATGTTTGATCGCAGTGTGCCGGGGTTAATGTGCCGGGGGTGGTCCTGGCACATAGTGCCGGATGTCAGCTGTTATAGTGAGCGTGGCCGATCGCTATGACGTACTATCCCGTCGGTGGTCATACGGGCCCACCCCACCTCGAAAGGATAGTACGTTTAATGTCAGAAAGGGGTTAACCCCCCAAATTCCATCATGTGCAGCCTCCTTTAACCCCCCAAATTCCATCATGTGCAGTCTCCTTTCACCCCTCCCCACTTCTTCATTTACAGTTACCCACCATTTAATTAAAAAAAAAAGTAATTTTTATACTTACATCACCACTCGCTCCCCTGAAGCGCCTCTCTGCTTCTAGCGTCCTGGTCAGGACATGTCGGCGCGTGTGCCATGACGTCATCGCGCACGCCCGACGCCTGACCCAGAAGCATAGAGAGATCATGGAGGGAGCAGGAGCTGTGCAGCCATCAAGGTGACAGTCACGCATAGATCCCAGACCCGGGATGGACGTGTGCGCCGACTGTGACTGCTGCTGGCCGCATCACAGTGCAGCGCACACGGCCGCGCACAATCTGATGTGCGGCTGTAGAGCCACCACCAGGTGGCCGGCCCTGAGCAGCTGCTGGGGGAGTGTCCCGGGTGGAATTTGCATCTTTGCCACCCGGCCCAGTCCGCCCCTGGAGGCAGCTATCCCCAACCCTTGCCGTGACCTTCTGGTTTGGAAGGATAAAGAAAGGTGCTGAGGAATATGTTGGCACTAGGGTTGAGCGAAACGGGTCGTTCATTTTCAAAAGTTGCTGACTTTTGGCAAAGTCGGGTTTCATGAAACCCGATCCGACCCCTGTGCGGGGTCGGCCATGCGGTACGCGACTTTCGCGCCAAAGTCGCGCTTCAATGACGCGAAAAGCGCCATTTCTCAGCCAATGAAGGTAAACGCAGAGTGTGGGCAGCGTGATGACATAGGTCCTGGTCCCCACCATCTTAGAGAAGGGCATTGCAGTGATTGGCTTGCTGTCCGCGGCGTCACAGGGGCTATAAAGGGGCGTTCCCGCCGACCGCCATGTTACTGCTGCTGATCTGAGCTTAGGGAGAGGTTGCTGCCGCTTCGTCAGAAGCAGGGATAGCGTTAGGCAGGGTCCATTAACCACCAAACCGCTTGTGCTGTAGCGATTTCCACAGCCCAACACCACCTTCGGTGTGCAGGGACAGTGGAAGCTACATTTTTTTTTTTTCCTCAGCGCTGTAGCTCATTGGGCTGCCCTAGAAGGCTCCCTGATAGATGCATTGCTGTGTGAATGCCGCTGTGCAAACCAACTGCTTTTTTCAAAGCACAAATCCTCTTGTTCCTTCCTTTCTGCACAGCTATCTTGTTTGTTTGTCCACACTTTTTATTTAATTTGTGCATCAGTCCACTCCTTATTGCTGCCTGCCATACCTGGCTGAGATTACTGCAGGGAGATAGTAATTGAAGGACAGTTCCTTTTTTTTTTTTTTTTTTGTGGGAGATTAAGATTGGCATTTCTGCTAGAGTGCCATCCCTGTCTGTGTCATCTCTCACTCAGTGGGCCATAGAAAGCCTATTTATTTTTTTGCTTGATTTGGGTTCTAAAATCTACCTGAAAAAATCACTACATCAATCAGTGGGAGAAAAATATTGGCCTCAGGGCTTGTGTGCCACTCCTTACTCCTGTGTGTGCCATCTCTCACTCAGTGGGCCATAGAAAGCCTATTTATTTTTTTGCTTGATTTGGGTTCCAAAATCTACCTGAAAAAAATCACAACATCAATCAGTGGGAGAAAAATATTGGCCTCTGGGCTTGTGTGCCACTCCTGACTCCTGTGTGTGCCATCTCTCACTCAGTGGGCCATAGAAAGCCTATTAATTTTTTTGCTTGATTTGGGTTCTAAATTCTACCTGAAAAAATCAATAAATCAATCAGTGGGAGATTAATATTGGCCTTTGGGCTTGTGTGCCAGTCCTAAGCGTGCCATCTCTCTCTCTCAGATAGTGGGCCATAGAAAGCCTATTTATTATTTTTTTTATTGGGTTTATAAATTTTCCCTGGAAAAAAAAAAAAAAGTGGGAGATTAATATTGGCCTCTGGGCTTGTGTGCCAGTCCTGAGCGTGCCATCTATCTCACAAATAGTGGGCCATAGAAAGCCTATTTATTTTTTTGGTTGATTTGGGTTCTAAATTCTACCTGAAAAAATCAATAAATCAATCAGTGGGAGATTAATATTGGCCTTTGGGCTTGTGTGCCAGTCCTAAGCGTGCCATCTCTCTCTCTCAGATAGTGGGCCATAGAAAGCCGATTTATTATTTTTTTTATTGGGTTTATAAATTTTCCCTGGAAAAAAAAAAAAAAGTGGGAGATTAATATTGGCCTCTGGGCTTGTGTGCCAGTCCTGAGCGTGCCATCTCTCTCACAAATAGTGGGCCATAGAAAGCCTATTTATTTTTTTGGTTGATTTGGGTTCTAAATTCTACCTGAAAAAATCAATAAATCAATCAGTGGGAGATTAATATTGGCCTTTGGGCTTGTGTGCCAGTCCTAAGCGTGCCATCTCTCTCTCTCAGATAGTGGGCCATAGAAAGCCTATTTATTTATTTTTTTATTGGGTTTATAAATTTTCCCTGGAAAAAAAAAAAAAAAGTGGGAGATTAATATTGGCCTCTGGGCTTGTGTGCCAGTCCTGAGCGTGCCATCTCTCTCACAAATAGTGGGCCATAGAAAGCCTATTTATTTTTTTGGTTGATTTGGGTTCTAAATTCTACCTGAAAAAATCAATAAATCAATCAGTGGGAGATTAATATTGGCCTTTGGGCTTGTGTGCCAGTCCTAAGCGTGCCATCTCTCTCTCTCAGATAGTGGGCCATAGAAAGCCTATTTATTTATTTTTTTATTGGGTTTATAAATTTTCCCTGGAAAAAAAAAAAAAAAGTGGGAGATTAATATTGGCCTCTGGGCTTGTGTGCCAGTCCTGAGCGTGCCATCTCTCTCACAAATAGTGGGCCATAGAAAGCCTATTTATTTTTTTGGTTGATTTGGGTTCTAAATTCTACCTGAAAAAATCAATAAATCAATCAGTGGGAGATTAATATTGGCCTTTGGGCTTGTGTGCCAGTCCTAAGCGTGCCATCTCTCTCTCTCAGATAGTGGGCCATAGAAAGCCTATTTATTATTTTTTTTATTGGGTTTATAAATTTTCCCTGGAAAAAAAAAAAAAAAGTGGGAGATTAATATTGGCCTCTGGGCTTGTGTGCCAGTCCTGAGCGTGCCATCTCTCTCACAAATAGTGGGCCATAGAAAGCCTATTTATTTTTTTGGTTGATTTGGGTTCTAAATTCTACCTGAAAAAATCAATAAATCAATCAGTGGGAGATAAATATTGGCCTCTGGGCTTGTGTGCCACTCCTGACTCCTGTGTGCGTCCTCTCTCACTCAGTGGGCCCTACAAAGCCTATTTTTTTTTAATTTGTTTTCTAAATTCTCCCTGAAACAATCATTTTATTTTATTTGGTTTCTAAATTATTCCTGAAAAAATAATTTTTTTTTGTATTTTTTTTTCTAAAGTCTCCCTGAAAAAAAAAAAAAATCAAATCAGTGGGAGATTAATATTGCCCTTTCTGCTTGTGTGCCAGTCTTGACTCCTGGGTGTGCCATCTCTCTCTCTCCAATTGTGGGCCATAGAAAGCCTATTAATTTTTTTGCTTGATTTGGGTTCCAAAATCTGCCTGAAAAAATCACTAAATCAATCAGTGGGAGATAAATATTGGCCTCTGGGCTTGTGTGCCACTCCTGACTCCTGTGTGCGTCCTCTCTCACTCAGTGGGCCCTACAAAGCCTATTTTTTTTTAATTTGTTTTCTAAATTCTCCCTGAAACAATCATTTTATTTTATTTTGTTTCTAAATTCTTCCTGAAAAATTCATTTTTTTGTATTTTTTTTTTCTAAAGTCTCCCTGAAAAAAAAAAAAAATCAAATCAGTGGGAGATTAATATTGCCCTTTCTGCTTGTGTGCCAGTCTTGACTCCTGGGTGTGCCATCTCTCTCTCTCCAATTGTGGGCCATAGAAAGCCTATTAATTTTTTTGCTTGATTTGGGTTCTAAAATCTACCTGAAAAAATCACTAAATCAATCAGTGGGAGATAAATATTGGCCTCTGGGCTTGTGTGCCACTCCTGACTCCTGTGTACGTCCTCTCTCACTCAGTGGGCCCTACAAAGCCTATTTTTTTTTATTTGTTTTCTAAATTCTCCCTGAAACAATCATTTTATTTTATTTTGTTTCTAAATTCTTCCTGAAAAATTCATTTTTTTGTATTTTTTTTTTCTAAAGTCTCCCTGAAAAAAGAAAAAAAATCAAATCAGTGGGAGATTAATATTGCCCTTTCTGCTTGTGTGCCAGTCTTGACTCCTGGATGTGCCATCACTCTCTCTCCAATTGTGGGCCATAGAAAGCCTATTAATTTTTTTGCTTGATTTGGGTTCCAAAATCTACCTGAAAAAATCACTAAATCAATCAGTGGGAGATAAATATTGGCCTCTGGGCTTGTGTGCCACTCCTGACTCCTGTGTGCGTCCTCTCTCACTCAGTGGGCCCTACAAAGCCTATTTTTTTTTTATTTGTTTTCTAAATTCTCCCTGAAACAATCATTTTATTTTATTTTGTTTCTAAATTCTTCTTGAAAAATTCATTTTTTTGTATTTTTTTTTCTAAAGTCTCCCTGAAAAAAAAAAAAAATCAAATCAGTGGGAGATTAATATTGCCCTTTCTGCTTGTGTGCCAGTCTTGACTCCTGGGTGTGCCATCTCTCTCTCTCTCTCCAATTGTGGGCCATAGAAAGCCTATTTATTTTTTTGCTTGATTTGGGTTCCAAAATCTACCTGAAAAAATCACTAAATCAATCAGTGGGAGATAAATATTGGCCTCTGGGCTTGTGTGCCACTCCTGACTCCTGTGTGCGTCATCTCTCACTCAGTGGGCCCTAGAAAGCATATTTTTTGTTTCATTTGTTTTCTAAATTCTCCCTGAAAAAATCATTTTATTTTATTTGGTTTCTAAATTATTCCTGAAAAAAATCATTTTTTTTGTATTTTTTTTTCAAAAGTCTCCCTGAAAAAAAAAAAAAAATCAAATCAGTGGGAGATAAATATTGCCCTTTCTGCTTGTGTGCCAGTCTTGACTCCTGGATGTGCCATCTCTCTCTCTCCAATTGTGGGCCATAGAAAGCCTATTAATTTTTTTGCTTGATTTGGGTTCCAAAATCTACCTGAAAAAATCACTAAATCAATCAGTGGGAGATAAATATTGGCCTCTGGGCTTGTGTGCCACTCCTGACTCCTGTGTGCGTCCTCTCTCACTCAGTGGGCCATAGAAAGCCTATTTCATTTTTATTTGTTTTCTAAATTCTCCCTGAAACAATAATTTCATTTTATTTGGTTTCTAAATTCTTCCTGAAAAATTCATTTTTTTGTATTTTTTTTTTCTAAAGTCTCCCTGAAAAAAACAAAAAAAAACAAATCAGTGGGAGATTAATATTGCCCTTTCTGCTTGTGTGCCAGTCTTGACTCCTGGGTGTGCCATCTCTCTCTCTCTCTCCAATTGTGGGCCATAGAAAGCCTATTAATTTTTTTGCTTGATTTGGGTTCCAAAATCTACCTGAAAAAATCACTAAATCAATCAGTGGGAGATAAATATTGGCCTCTGGGCTTGTGTGCCACTCCTGAATCCTGTGTGCGTCCTCTCTCACTCAGTGGGCCATAGAAAGCCTATTTTTTTGTTATTTGTTTTCTAAATTCTCCCTGAAACAATCATTTCATTTTATTTGGTTTATAAATTCTTCCTTAAAAAATCATTTTTTTTATTATTTTTTTTTTCTAAAGTCTCCCTTTAAAAAACAAAAAAAACAAATCAGTGGGAGATTAATATTTACATTTGCGCTTCAGTGACAGTCCTGCGTGTGTGGCATCTCTCTCATTTGTTGCCACCAACAACAGAGTGTGTAACATTGTGCCTGATTTTCGTTGTGGTCTCACCCACCTGTAAAGGGGTAGCTAAATCATACTGAAGTTATAGCTCACCGTGTAAGTTGTGTGACAGCAACAAATACCGTTAGTTTGGTAACGTTTTTAAAACAATGAGGAAGTCTGGTGGAAGAGGTCGTGGCCGGGGGCGTTCATTGTCAGCTGGTAATGAGGGTAGTGGTAGTGGTGGAGCATCAGGTGGTCGTGGGAAAAAAAATATTGCACCTAAGTCTGGAGCTGTGGAGCCAGGTTCGTCGTCTGGCTACACAAGGCCTCGAACGCTCCCTTTTCTGGGAGTAGGAAAACCGCTTTTAAAGCCGGAGCAGCAAGAGCAAGTTTTGGCTTATCTTGCTGACTCAGCCTCTAGCTCTTTTGCCTCCTCTCGTGAAACTGGCAAAAGTAAAAGCAGCGCGTCGTTAGTTGATGTTCACGGTCAGGGACAAGTCGCTTCCTTGTCCTCTTCAGCAAAAACAACAACAGAGAAGAATGCAGCAGGCGACACAACGGGTTACTCCATGGAGCTCTTTACACATACCGTCCCTGGCTTAGAAAGTGAAGCAGTTAACAGTCCATGCCCATTACAAGTTGAATCTGACATGGAGTGCACTGATGCACAGCCACAGCCAGACTACTATGCTGGTCCTTTGACTCAGACCACAACATTGCCCTCGCAGGGTGCTGATCAAGAATCAGACCCTGATGAGACTATGTTGCCCCATCATGAACGCTATACCACCGACCGACACGGTGACACAGACGAAGTTGCACACGAGCTACAAGAAGAGGTAATAGATGACCCAGTTCTTGACCCCGATTGGCAGCCATTGGGGGAACAGGGTGCAGGCGGCAGCAGTTCTGAAGCGGAGGAGGAGGGGCCGCAGCAGGCATCAACATCGCAACAGGTTCCATCTGCCAGGCCCGTATCTTGCCCAAAACGCGTGGCAAAGTCAAAACCTGTTGGAGGACAGCGTGGCCATCCGGTTAAAGCTCAGTCTGCAATGCCTGAAAAGGTATCCGATGCTAGAAAGAGTGCAGTCTGGCATTTTTTTAAACAACATCCAATTGATCAGCGCAAAGTCATCTGTCAAAAATGTTCAACTACCTTAAGCAGAGGGCAGAATCTGAAAAGTCTCAATACAAGTTGCATGCATAGACATTTAACCACCATGCATTTGCAAGCTTGGACTAACTACCAAACGTCCCTTAAGGTTGTAGCACCCTCGGCCAATGAAGCTAGTCATCAACGCAACATCCCTTCCGGCAGTGTAGGGCCACCATTTTCTGCACCACCTGCAGTATCTGTGCAGGTTTCTTTGCCAGGCCAAAGCAGTCAGGGTCAGGGAATCACCAGTTTCGTAGTAGGAAACACTGCATCTAGGGCACTGGCGGCAACAATACCATCTCCCACCGTCTCTCAGTCTGCCATGTCCACCGGCACCCCCGCTAGTTCCACGATCTCCAGCTCTCCAGTCCAGCTCACCCTACATGAGACTATGGTTAGAAAAAGGAAGTACTTAGCCTCGCATCCGCGTACACAGGGTTTGAACGCCCACATAGCTAGACTAATCTCGTTAGAGATGATGCCCTACCGGTTAGTTGAAAGCGAAGCTTTCAAAGCCCTGATGGACTACGCTGTACCACGCTACGAGCTACCCAGTCGACACTTTTTTTCCAGAAAAGCCATCCCAGCCCTCCACCAGCATGTTAAAGAGCGCATCGTCCATGCACTCAGGCAATCTGTGAGCACAAAGGTGCACCTGACAACAGATGCATGGACCAGTAGGCATGGCCAGGGACGTTACGTGTCCATCACGGCACACTGGGTAAATGTGGTGGATGCAGGGTCCACAGGGGACAGCAAGTTTGGGACAGTTCTGCCTAGCCCACGGTCTAGGAAACAGTTGGCTGTAGCCGTTCGCACCCCCTCCTCCTCCTCCTCGTCCTCCTGCAGAAGCGAGACCTCGTCCACAGACCGCAGTCGCACAACCACTCCATCCGCAGCTGCCACTGTTGCACACCAGGTCTCCCATTATGGGGCAGCTACTGGCAAACGTCAGCAGGCTGTATTGGCTATGAAGTGTTTGGGCGACAACAGACACACCGCTGAAGTTCTGTCCGAGTTCTTGCAGAAAGAAACGCAGTCGTGGCTGGGCACTGTAGATCTTGAGGCAGGCAAGGTAGTGAGTGATAACGGAAGGAATTTCATGGCTGCCATCTCCCTTTCCCAACTGAAACACATTCCTTGCCTGGCTCACACCTTAAACCTGGTGGTGCAGTGCTTCCTGAAAAGTTATCCGGGGTTATCCGACCTGCTCCTCAAAGTGCGTGGACTTTGCTCACATATCCGCCGTTCGCCCGTACACTCCAGCCGTATGCAGACCTATCAGCGTTTTTTGAACCTTCCCCAGCATCGCCTAATCATAGACGTTGCAACAAGGTGGAACTCAACACTGCACATGCTTCAGAGACTGTGTGAACAGAGGCGGGCTGTTATGTTTTTGTGGGAGGATACACATACACGGGCAGGCAGTAGGATGGCAGACATGGAGTTGTCAGGTGTGCAGTGGTCGAAGATTCAAGACATGTGTCAAGTCCTTCAGTGTTTTGAGGAATGCACACGGCTGGTTAGTGCAGACAACGCCATAATAAGCATGAGCATCCCCCTAATGCGTCTGCTGATGCAAAGTTTGACGCACATAAAGGATCAGGCGTCTGCAGCTGAGGAAGAGGAAAGCCTTGATGACAGTCAGCCATTGTCTGGCCAGGGCAGTGTACAGGACGAGGTAGCGGGCGAACAGGAGGAGGAGGACGAGGAGGATGATGGGGATGATTATATTTTTAATGAGGAAGCTTTTCCGGGGCCAGTGGAAATTGTTGGCGCGGCAAGGCCGGGTTCTGGTTTTTTGAGGGACACAAGTGACGTGGATTTGCCTGAAACTGCCCCTCAACCAAGCACAACCACAGATTTGAGAACTGGAACTTTGGGCCACATGGCGGATTATACCTTACGTATCCTCAAAAGGGATACACGCATAACAAAAATGATGAACGATGACGATTACTGGTTGGCCTGCCTCCTTGATCCTCGCTATGAAGGCAAATTGCAAAATATAATGCCACATGAGAACTTGGAACTAATATTAGCAACCAAACAATCAACTCTTGTTGACCGTTTGCTTCTGGCATTCCCTGCACACAGCGCCCGTGATCGTTCTAACACGAGCTGCAGGGGCCAGCAGACCAGAGGTGTTAGAGGGGCAGAAATCAGAAGTGGCGTTGGCCAGAGGGGTTTTCTGACCAGGTTGTGGAGTGATCTTGCTATGACAATTCAAAGTGACAGGAGACAACATTTGTCCAGTATGGTTACTAACTATTTTTCATCCCTTATCGACGTTCTCCCTCAACCGTCATTCCCATTTGATTACTGGGCATCAAAATTAGACACCTGGCCAGAATTGGCAGAATATGCATTGCAGGAGCTTGCTTGCCCGGCAGCTAGTGTCCTATCAGAAAGAGTATTCAGTGCTGCAGGTTCAATACTAACAGAAAAAAGGACTCGTCTGGCTACCCAAAATGTAGATGATCTAACCTTCATTAAAATGAACCACAACTGGATTTCGAAATCTTTTGCCCCACCTTGCCCGGCTGACACCTAGCTTTCCTATGTAAAGGTCTTGCCTGTGGACTATTCTGAACGACTTTTCCAATCTCGTAATTTGCAGCACCTGATTGTCCAGCATCCGACATGTTAACACCTCCCTAAATGGCCAAAGTCCCCACACGGGGCCGTGGTATCGCCACTTGGCGCCAGCACCCGTGAGAGTACTGTTTGTCTGAGGAGGTGGGTGTGCCCGCTTTTGGTCAACGGCACTGCCACTAGGTCCCTCATAGTACAATAAAGTGTCTGGCGGTGGTGGTGCGCACCCAACGTCAGACACACCGTTGTAATATGAGGGGCCCTGGGCCTGTACCGCCGGCCACAAGACAGTCCCCCCCCCCCAGCTCAAACAGTGCTCTACCACTTGCAAAATTTTCTCTCACAGCTCCACCAATGTTTAGTCTATGCGCTGACATCCTTCAATGCCTGGCACTGTCAATACCATTGTATTGACATTTTTCTTATGTTAGGCCTTCGAAGCCTGTCTGCGATCACTCCTTCCACTAGGCCTCCACTGACCTGTCTACTGCTGCCCGCGTTCCCCTGGAACCAATTTTAAATTGCCTACATCCCAATTTTTGTTATGTTAGGCCTTCGAAGCCTGTCTCGGCCCGTTCTTTCCACTACTACTACACTGACCTGGCTACTGCCGCCCGTGTTCCTCTGGAACCAATTTAAAATTGCCGACAGCAAGCCCAATTTATTATGTTAGGGCTTCGAAGCCTGTCTGCGGTCCCTCCTTCCACTAGGCCTCCACTGACCTGTCTACTGCTGCCCGTGTTCCCCTGGAACCAATTTTAAATTGCCTACAGCCCAATTTTTGTTATGTTAGGCCTTCGAAGCCTGTCTCGGCCCGTTCTTTCCACTACTACTACACAGACCAGGCCACTGCTGCCCGTGTTCCCCTGGAACCAATTTTAAATTGCCTACAGCCAGCCCAATTTATTATGTTAGGCCTTCGAAGCCTGTCTGCGGTCTCTCCTTCCACTAGGCCTCCACTGACCTATCTACTGCTGCCCGTGTACCCCTTGAACCAACATCAGAAAATATAAAAATAAGTATTTTGCTTATAAAAAAGAAAATACTGGAGAGATATCAAATGCAGACATTTTAACATTAAAAACAAACACATACAACAAAAAACTGGTACAGTACTAAAAATGGCCACCAGCTACAATAACTTTCTCCTGCAAGTAGTTAACTGAAAGTTTTTTTCAATTTAAAACACAGATATGGCATCCACCGAGTGTTGTCCTGTCGCGTCTTCTTTATATTATTGCCAAGAAGATGCAAAACAATGAAAATAATAAAATCATTATTTACCAAAAAAATAGAGTAAGTCAAAACCACATTGCAAATAAACATTCATTACAAATAAAGAAGCAAGGCGCGTCCGAGGGTGAGTATATACCTAATAAGAATATAATCACCCTCGGACGCGCCCTGCTTCTTTCCGACAGCCTTCCTTCCTAAGAATCAGCCCGTCCGTGGTGTAGAGAGAGGGTGTGTTACACTCCAAGGTGTTCCCCAGGTTGCCTTTTCTGAGCTTCGATCTTCATGCTCTCGTTTAGTAGTTGTCGGAAAGTAGGCTGCATTAGGCCTACAAATTGGGTATGGGGGGGAGAGAGATGGTGTGTTACACTCCAAGGTGTTCCCCAGGTTTCCTTGCCATTGCTTCGGTCTTCCGACTCTCGTTTAGTAGTTGTAGAAAACTACACTGCATTAGGCCTACAAAATGGGTATCGGGTGGAGAGAGATGGTGTGTTACACTCCAAGGTGTTCCCCAGGTTTCCTTGCCATTGCTTCGGTCTTCAGACTCTCGTTTAGTAGTTGTAGAAAACTACACTGCATTAGGCCTACAAAATGGGTATCAGGTGGAGAGAGATGGTGTGTTACACTCCAAGGTGTTCCCCAGGTTTCCTTGCCATTGCTTCGGTCTTCCGACTCTCGTTTAGTAGTTGTAGAAAACTACACTGCATTAGGCCTACAAAATGGGTATCGGGTGGAGAGAGATGGTGTGTTACACTCCAAGGTGTTCCCCAGGTTTCCTTGCCATTGCTTCGGTCTTCCGACTCTCGTTTAGTAGTTGTAGAAAACTACACTGCATTAGGCCTACAAAATGGGTATCGGGTGGAGAGAGATGGTGTGTTACACTCCAAGGTGTTCCCCAGGTTTCCTTGCCATTGCTTCGGTCTTCCGACTCTCGTTCAGTAGTTGTAGAAAACTACACTGCATTAGGCCTACAAAATGGGTATCGGGTGGAGAGAGATGGTGTGTTACACTCCAAGGTGTTCTCCAGGTTGCCTTTCCAGAGCTTCGATCTTAATGCTCTCGTTTAGTAGTTGTTGGAAACTACACTGCATTAGGCCTCCAAATTGGCTATGGGGTGGGGAGAGATGGTGTGTTACACTCCAAGGTGTTCTCCAGGTTTCCTTGCCATTGCTTCGATCTTCCGACTCTCGTTTAGTAGTTGTAGAAAACTACACTGCATTAGGCCTACAAAATGGGTATCGGGTGGAGAGAGATGGTGTGTTACACTCCAAGGTGTTCCCCAGGTTTCCTTGCCATTGATTCGGTCTTCCGACTCTCGTTTAGTAGTTGTAGAAAACTACACTGCATTAGGCCTACAAAATGGGTATGGGGTGGAGAGAGATGGTGTGTTCCACTCCAAGGTGTTCTCCAGGTTGCCTTTCCTGAGCTTCTATCTTCAGGCTCTCGTTAAATTGTGGTTAAATGGAACAACTGCATTTGGCGTACTAGTTGGTTTGGGGCCTACTAACAGTGTCTGCCGCTCCTTGCTGTTCTCCTGGTTTCCTGTCCTGAAATTCCGTTTTCAGGCGCTCGTTAAGTAGTTGTTAATGTTAGACTGCATTTGGCCTACTAGTTGGGTTGGGGCCTACTATCGGTGTCTGCCACTCCTTGCTGTTCTCCTTCACTGAACAAAGCTGTGCCGCCTGTTTACTACGGTTGCCAATTTTGAACTGCATTTCGACTACTTACTGATTTGGGCCTACTCTCTGTGTCAGCCTCTCATTCCAGTTGTCCTCCACTGCAATGCCCCCTGGTTATTCCTGTGTTACCAATTTTGAACTGCATTTAGCCAACTTTATTCTTTGGGCCTATATCTGTGTTTCCTCCTCATCCTGCCCATTGCCCAGCCAGTGATAGATGAGTCTGCTGGTACATTGACCCATAACGCAACATTCCCCATGCACGCTACACAACAACATTGTGACCCTGCTGAAAGTCAGGTTGCTCTTCCCGCATACCATACCACCTTACACGGGGACAAAGAGGAAGGTGCAGATGAAAGTGCAGGTTCCTTCATCAGGTGGGGGGAGGAATACTAGTTGGCGACGTCACTGGCACAGGGCCTCTCATAGTACGCAAAAGTGTTGCTGCCGGTGGGAGGCGCCCCCGCCGTGCAAACACACCGCTGTACTTTGAGAGGCCCTGTGCCAGTGCCAATGCCAACGAGTGGGCCCCCCCTGCTTGCTCAGGTTCACAGCACTTGCAAAGCTGAAATACTTACCTCTCCCTGCTCCACTGCCGTGACGTGGTCCAGATTTCCTGGGCCCACTAATTACTTGAACCAGCCCTACCCACCACAACTTTAGCCAAATGACCCCCAATTTCAAATGCCTTCCAATTATTATAAGGTAAATTACGCTTGACAAGCTTCATTAAGAAGAATGGATGGTTTTGACATTAAAATGGGCACTCTAGGTGTTTTCCTGGCCCCCACTCACTGCCGACTATGCTGCCCCATTGACTTGCATTGGGTTTCGTGTTTCGGTCGATCCCGACTTTACGTCATAATCGGCCGATTTCACTCGACCCGACTTTTGAGATAGTCGGGTTTCGCGAAACCCGGCTCGACTCTAAAAAGGTCAAGGTCGCTCAACTCTAGTTGGCACTATAAATAAAATGATTATATTTTATTATTCTTGGGAGCTTTTTTACTCTGAGAGGGTTTGTATAATATACCACATCTTTGTGCAATTTTTGCACTTGGTTGGAGAAAGCACCTCATAAGACTTAACTCTTAATTTATTGTCGTCATTATATTATATGTTACTGTGTACTTACAATTGCTCATTTTGCCTTTCTACCCAGTTAGTTCTTCTCTTTTAAATTAAGTCTATGCCATCACGTGATTAAAAACTGACTAATCCTTCTAAGCTTGTATGTAGAAATAAGAACTCTCTTTTCGGAGTGCAGTTGACAAAATCATCATAATTTACATAACAAAAATGTCATAAATTGCGACAGAAAGTTACTCAGGTGTTCCCAGACATTTTTGTCACAATTTACGTCACTTATGTTGTAAATTATGATGACTGTTGGCTTTGCTCCGTTGCGTCTCTCCCCACAAAGCTCCACACTTTCAAAATGGTGGTGGATGAGACATGAGAACATATGGCAAAAGTCAATTTCTATCAAAACTGAACAATCAGCGCTATGCCTAATTTTTTATGAGAAAATAAACTGAATTTTGAAGAATTTGACGGCTATAAAATTCATAAAAAATATAAAAGTGTAAAAAAAATTAATGTACAATTTTGAATGTTTACTCCATGAAAAACTTGAGCAATAACCAATAAGCATTAAAAGCTATGAAATTATTACATTTGTATAGCTGCTTCATATAGAATATATATACAAGCACACACATATATACACTCACATTTATCTTAATTCCTATGCAGAGAAAAGAGTATCTGTCCATATGACCACATTAAGCCATACATTCCACAGGGTGACCTTTATAGAGGAGTGGGCAGAAAACAGCCTTTATTTACACCCAAAAAATGTAAGGCTAATTTTCACACGTGGGAGACTCCCCAAATTTATGAAGGAAGGTGCTTCGGTCAGATGAGACAAAAATATTACTTTTTGGCCACCAAGGTAAATGCGATGTCTGGCGCCAAACAAACACAGCTCATCACCCCAAGAACACCATCCCTACAGTGAAAGATGGTGATGGCAGCAGCATGTTGTGGTGATGTTTGTCAGCAGCTGAGGCAGGGAAAAATGTCCAAGTTGAGGTAAAGATCGATGCTGCAAAATACAGGGATATTCCTGAGCAAAACGTGTTTGTCTGTCAATGATTTGAGACTGGGATGGAGGTTCACCTTCCAGTAAGACAATGACCCAAAGCCTACTGCTAAAGCAACACTCGAGAGGCTTAAGGGGAAACGTATAAATGTTTTGGTGTGGCCTAATCTAAACCCAGATCTGAATCCAAATGAGTATCTGTGGTCAGACTTGAAGATTGCTGTTCACCAAAGGAAACAATCTAAGTTGAAGGAGCTGTAGCAGTTTTGCCGTGATGAATGTGCAAAAATCCCAGTGGCAAGATGTGAAAAGTTCATACAGACTTATCCAAAGTGACTTGCAGCTGTAATTATCTTTGTAGAGACTCCTTTTTAGCCAATTACAGATGCAAATATAATTCGATAAGTCTTTATGAGTTTTCCACCTCTTGCCACTGGGATTTTTACCGATTCCTCAAGGCAAAACAGCTTCAGCTCTTTCAAGTTAGATAGTTTCCTCTGGTGAACAGGAATCTTCGAGTTTGACTACAGATTCTCAATTTGATTAAGGTCTGGCTTTGACTAAGCATTCCAAAACATTTACATGTTTCCTATTAAACAACTTGAGTGTTTCTTTAGCAGCTTCCTTTGGGTTATTGTCTTGTTGGAAGGTGAACCTCCATCCCAGTCTCAAATCACTGACAGAATGAAACATGTTTTGCTAAAGAATATCCCTGTATTTTGCACCATCAATGTTCCCCTCAATTCAGACCATTTTTCCTGTCCCTTCTCTTGAAAAACATCCCCACAGCACACTGCTGCCACCACTGTTTCACTGTGGGGATTATGTTCTTGGGGTGATGAGCTATGTTTGTTTGCACCAGACATAGTGTTTACTTGTTTGCCAAAAATTTCAAATTTGGTCTCATCTGATCACATCACCTTCCTCCATACATTTGGGGAGTCTCCCACATGTCTACTGTCAAACTCAAAACAAGCCTTACAATTTTTGTGTGTAAGTAAAGGCTTTTTTCTGTCCACTCTTCTGTAAAGGCCACCTCTTTGGAGCGTACAGCTTATTGTGGTTGTATGGACAGATACTCCAGTCTCTGCTTGGGAACTCTGCAGCTTCTTAGGGTTACCTTAGGCCTCTGTGCTGGCTCTCTGATTAATGCCCTCCTTACGCTGTCTAAGAGTTTTGTTGGGCTGCCATATATTGGCAGATTTGTTGTAGTACCATGTTCTTTCCATTTGATGATCATGGATTTGATGGTGCTTCGGGAGATCATCAGAGATTGGAATATTTTTTATAGCCCAACCCTGACTTGTACTTCTCAACAACTTTTTCCCTGACTTGTTTGGAGTTCTCCTCGGTTTTGTTTGGTAAGCAGTGCCTTTTGCTTAATGGTGTTGCAGGATCCATGGCCTTACAGAAAAGGTGTATATATATTGACAGACCATGTGACTAGTGATGAGGGAGTATATTTGTTGCTCGAGTTTTCCTGAGCATGCTCGGGTGGTCTCCGAGTATTTGTCAGTGCTCGAAGATTTTGTTTTTGTTGACGCAGCTGCATGATTTGTGGCTGCTAGACAGCTTCAATACATGTGGGGATGCACTAGCAACCAGGCAACCCCCACATGTACTCAGGCTGGCTAGCAGCTGTAAATCATGCAGCTGCATCAACAAAAACTAAATCTCCGAGCACTCACAGCTCCGAGCTTGGGAAAACCCGAGCAACGAGTATACTCGCTCATCACTACATGTGACAATTAGATTGCACACAGGTGGACT
The DNA here is from genome assembly GCF_032444005.1 of Ranitomeya imitator. Classification (NCBI taxonomy): domain Eukaryota; kingdom Metazoa; phylum Chordata; class Amphibia; order Anura; family Dendrobatidae; genus Ranitomeya; species Ranitomeya imitator. The sequence goes on from NC_091284.1 coordinate 384,872,496, forward strand.
TCCTTTCACTAGGCATGTGACTTATGAAGATTATTGATTGCACCAGAAATTTTTAAGGGCTTCATAGCAAAAGGGGTGAATACATATGCACATGACAATTTTTTACCTATTCGATAAGTATAATATTAGTGTGCATCATCATGCATCAAAACAATCATATAAGTAAGGGAGAAGAGAAAGAGATGCAATAACGATGTGCACACTTTGAGTCATAAGTCGTATAAAAATATAACACACTTTATTATATAAAAAATATTTCCTACAATCCAATTAAACATGAAAAACACACAAACCCAATGAATAGATATCAATATACCACATAATATGACCAAAGTTGGGATAAACATGAGTAGGCTTATATTGGATAGTAAGTATTATATCTCCTCAGAGCCAGAAGGGAGTCTGGAAACCAATGTATGCTATGTATAACAATATATAGCCCAGAAATACAATAGACCGTAAAGTGCTATGTGCAATGCAGGCATGACAGAACAACGAGATTGTCCACCATTAGAATATATACCTGAATACCAAGTTTTATAATAGCATATGTAAACTCATATAGAAGTCTGTATAGAGGGAAACAACATGGATTAGTATTAATGTTGATGCATAATTATATACCAGACAACCCTAAACAAACAATCTAAGCCATCATATTTTTATACGACTTATAACTTGAGGTGTGCACATCGTTATTGCATCTTACTCTTCTCCCTTATATATTTGGTGCTGATGCATCTGGAGCACCCGCCAGGGTAGTGGGGGTACTCGGTACCGTGTCCCACATGGCAGTTCTTAAAAAGGAAGGTCATTGCAGCGGTGACCTAGTCCATGGCCCTGGGCGTCCAATTAAATGGGATGAAGTGTAGTGGCAAATAAAGTCTACGGAGAAATGTTCTTGACGCCACCTGTAGTACTCGGCCAGGGATGGCCGACGCTGCATAAAGGGGACCACTGGCGATGATGTTGCAGCAGAGTTGGTATTGCTCCCCACAGGTAGAGATTAGTCCCCACGTCTCCAGGTGCAGATGGTAAAGGATGATAGATGGTGAAGTACAGGAAAGAATTGGATGATACAGGGTTTCAGTCTCTTTACCTTTTACTGATGAAGCTCAGGTACACAGATTACAGGTCGTCTTTGGAATTCCCCTAGCCAGGTGGGGTTGGAAGCCTTCCTTTCTGTGCTTAATTCTGGGTTCTGGATGCATTAGCTTTCCTCAAGTCCCTCTCTCAATCTGTCCCTTAGGTGGAACTCTACTTGCATGGCAGGCAGCTCGAGCCTGTTTACAGGTGTCCCTTTCTCGTGGTGACCCGGGCTCTAATCTGCTGCTGTGCCTTCGGGTGTTAGTTGAGGATAGAAGACCTGCAAACTCCTACCCTCCGGTTTCTGCTGTGGGGCATACAGTTCCCACACAACCTCAGACCCCGGTGTCCGGCTTCTTGTGTTCAATCCTGGGAGTGAGCTCTATCGCAGCTATACTCCCAGTTCTCCTCTCCTCACATGCTTCCTCCTCCTCAGACCCGCCCTGACTGACTAACTCCTCCTCCAGACCAGAACTTATAGGGAAGCTACCCTAAAACTGGGTCTAGAGCTCCCCCTTCTGGCCTGGAGTCAGGAAAGTGTTGTATGCTAGTGTTACCTGCTAAGGGGACCCTTCTCGCTCCCAGGCATGGCATCACCCTCCCTGAGAGGAAGGCAATGCCACTGTGACAAATCAGATTACAAAAATATTTAAACACAGGTTATAATGTAACATATAGTAATAGGTAAGAAGCCAAAGAGGGTAAATACATTTGCAAGCCACTGTATGAAACTGTTGAGTTCAGGTTAGGAGACCTGTGGCCACTCCTTTCATCTTGTCCTGCACTTGGAGCATGATTGACTTATGCCTGAAACTGTCATAAGAGCTCTGGTGTGTCAGTTGGTTAGGCTTCTAGCATGCATCTGGTAAAATTGGCAGAGCATATAACACCGTATGATGAGAAGAAGATCTCTATTATAGATGGGATAGAGACTAGGGTTGATCGATCATCCTAAAAATCGGATCGGAAAGGATCGGTCCGATCACACTTGAAAATCGGCAATCGGGAATTCCGATTTCCGATCCTCATTGAAGTCAATGGGGATAAAAAATCGGAATTCCTAAAACACCTATTTTACATTGTGGTGTTTTCTAAATGAATAAAAACGCCAAAAGAACATGTAGAATTGGTAATCTGAGGCAGCAGAGCCAGAGAAATCAAATGATAATGGGCATAAGTACTGTTTTTAGTATGAATAGCCTTTATAATGGGGCACATTTGGTCTACGGGGCAAAATAATAATGTAATGCTTGGCAAACTCTTTGGAATTTATTTTTTCTTCATTCATTTCATTTTATTCTTCAACGGTGGGCACGTCGTTGTAGATACCATTATCACGCCTGTGGATCTCCCAGGCCAAGGTGCCTGCTTCGCTCTTTTTTCCGCTAAGATCAAGGTCAAAAACAGTTCTTAAATGATTGTCTGTCGCTTCCGCTGCAATCTATGCCTGAGATGCAGGGAGGCCATACACCAGAACCAGCGTGGAAAACCACAAAATTCACTATAGATACTGATGACCTGAAATCACACCAACATCTTTCTGACCCACGTCGCACACGACAAAATGCTGGAAGACTCTAGTCTACAGCTAACGCCCTGTCGCCACTGTCAATAAAAAAGATTGAAGAGATCTAAAGCTGCGAACCACAAGCCAAAATAGAGTGCGCTGTAGCAAGAGTCCTGACTACATTTTTGTCTGCACATCATTCCGCGGCAGCAGCATTGATGCCATGTTTGCTGTTCCGTGCCCTGGGTACAATAAATGGTACCGAGTTCTACCCACTATTAATTTATTTTTTTTTGTTACCTTTCATCGTTCTTTTTTAAATAGCTCATTGTGATAGCTTTTTTAAGAAAATGTGTTTGTTTAAAAAAAAATAATAATAATTTTGCTTACCCTATTCCTCAGTTGTGTCGGAGTAGGTTTAAATGTAAAAACTTTGCATGGTTTAGTGACATTTGAAAAATACACCTTCCGGGAGGCCTGTCTCAGGGGACTCTCAACGGGAGGGGTCCATGTTCAGCTTGCCCCGCAGCAGCAGGGAGTCTCCAGGGGTAGCACGAGGAGGAATGGACTCACCCCCATACACTGTTTCGTCTTCTTCTGCTTAGACTTTTTTTTTTTTTTCTGCATTTTATCATTCTGCTTATTCTTGTTCTGCTTATTCTTTTTTTTCTGGCCTTATGGTATCTGGCTCTTCTGGTTCTGGTGCTTTGGGTACTGGTGCTTCTGGTTCTTCCATTTTCCTAAACATTTGTTTCATCTTCTTTTTCCTCTGGTTCTTCTTCTTCTTCTTCTTCTGGGTCTTCTTCCTCTTGTACCAGTTCTTCTTCCGCTTCTTCTTCCTCTGGTTCTTCTTCCTCTGGTTCCGATTCTTCTTCTTCCTCTGGTTCTTCTTCTTCTTGTTCTGGTTCTTCTTCCGGTTGTTCTTCTTCCTCTGGTTTTGGTTCTACTTCTTCCTCTGGTTCTTCTTCCTCTTGTTCTGGTGCTTCGTCTTCCGGTTGTTCTTCTTCCTCTGGTTCTGGTTCTTCTTCTTTCTCTGGTACTTCTTCCTCTGGTCCAAGTTCTTCTTCTTCCAGTTGTTCTTCATTTGGTTCTTCTTCTTCTAGTTCTTCTTGTTCTTCTTCTTTTGGTACTTGTATTTATAATTGTAATTTGTGAAGCATGTAGTTCAGGTGCACGGAGGAACAGCAAGTAGTACCAGTGTCCAAAAGCACATTCGTGGACCAGCTGATGTTAATGGAACCCGGATACACAGTAGAAGGAACCTGTGGCAAAGACATTATCGAGAAGCAGCTGGTGGTGCTGGGGCTCTGTTATTAAGCAGAAGGTAGAAGTGCCATTGGCATTATCAAGAACCATCTTGTGGATCTGGAACTCGTATTGGACTGCAGGGTTAGCATGTGTTACTAACCCCCAAAATGAAGGACAGCTTCTGTTACTGGAATTTGGAGCCACAGCAGGAGCCACCTGGACTACCTGCACTCTGGAGACCCAGCTAACTCTACTGGGGCACGGAGCAGAAGCAGATCAAGTTGTGCATCTCCCCGATTACCAGTCTTTGTTACCAGAACCCGGAGCCAAGCTAGGAGGCAAATGTAATTCCGGCACTTTTGAGAACTAGCTAACAGAGGTCACACTGCAGGGCAACAGCGGGTGGTGCTGAGGCCCAATGGTACAGGATTCATTGTAGGTGGACAGCAGAATGTGAATTGCCAGTAGCACAGCCAGAGTCCAGCTTGCGTTGCCGAACCCTGACAACACGGCAGCGGGTGTTCACTGTGCTGTATGCACTTCCGAGCAACAGCTAGCGATGCTGAGGCCCAGGCAGACAGGATTCATTGTAGGTGGACAGGAGAATTTGAATTGCCAGTAGCATAGCCAGAGTCCAGCTTGTGTTGCTGAACCACGACAACACGGCAGCGGGTGTTCACTGTGCTACTGACACTTCCGAGCAACAGCTGACGGTGCTGAAGCCCGGGTGGACTGGAGTATTTGTAGGTGGACTGGAGTATCTGATTTGCCAGTGGCACAGCCAGAGTATAGCTTGCGGTGCTGAACCCCGTAAACAAAGCAGCAGTTGTTCACTGTGCGACTGACACTTCTGAGAAACAGCTGATGGTGCTGAAGCCCAGGTGGGCTGATCAATCTAGTGGTGCCAGAGGGCCAAGTGTGGACCTGGAGACTGTTGCCAGACATGTGTTTATTCAGTCTCATCTGGCGCAGGGCTTGCAAAGTCTGGCGAGATCCAGGCCTGGTTCATCTTTATAAAAGTTAGGCGGTCAAAGTTATGGGTGGATTGGCGCGTGCGTTGGTCTGTTAGGACTCCACTAGCGGCGCTAAAGACACGCTCCGATAACACACTGGCAGTGGGGCAGGCCAGCACCTCCAAGCCATACTGCCTAAGCTCTGCCCATATATCAAGCTTGGAGACCCAAAACTTAAAGGGACACACTGACATGGCTGGACATGTAGTCTGACACATCTGACGGTAATGCTGCGTCCTGCTGAATGGAACCGTATAGGATGGTGCATGACGTGGCTGCAGACACACAAAACTTTGCCATATTTCGGCAAGACTGAACTGGCCTTCTGCAGAGATGCTGCTCCTGCTCTGTGGATGGCTTCCTCCCCGTCCTGGAGGCACTGAGCTGCCATGTGAAACACTCGTAGTAGTCCTCTCAGGTGGAAATGAGGACATCATCGAATGTACCAGTGTGTCTTGGAACTCTTGCATTTTACGATCCCGATTCAACGGTGTTATCAGGGTTTGTAGGTTGTCCTGGTAGCGAGGATCCAGGAGGGTGGCCACCCAGTAATCATCAGTGTTGAGAATGTGAGCAATACGCCGGTCGTTTCGAAGGCACTGCAGCATGAAATCACTCGTGTTGCAGACTGCCGACTGGCCACGCCCCACTGTCCCCTGCTTGAGGTGTGCTCTGTGTCCTCTGCATCCCCACATCCTCGCTGTAAATGATGACTCCAAGTGTGTGGTGTACCATCCTCCTATGGCCATACTACTTCCTCCTCTAATTCTTCCTCCTCCTCTTCATCAAAAATTGTCCTCTGTCTGGATCTTTGTGAGTTGCCGTGTTGCCTGGCTAACACCCCACCCGTAGAGCTGTGGGTTGACTGTCCCGATACAGAAGGCATTGTCAGCATTTGTTCCTCCTCCTCCTCGTCTAAAACTGCATCCCTGATCCCTAGCATAGTTTTTTCAAGGAGGCACATGAGGGGTACAGTGATGCTGAATATGACATCATCCACGCTTGACATGAGAGTGGAATCATGAAAGGGCTGCAAAACAGCAGATTTCCTTCATGTAAGCCCGGTCGGCACATGTGAAGTGTGGCCTGCGAGCTGTGCGACTCGTTTGCGCCTGATGCAGCTGGAATTCCATTACTGCCTGCTGCTGCTCACACAACCTCTCCAGCATATGCAATGTGGAATTCCACCTAGTTCGGACGTCACATATGAGGTGGTGTTCAGGCAGGTTAAATCTTCACTGCAGAGCTGCAATGTGCGCATTGTGTATGCTCGAAAGGTACAAGTGAGCGCACTCGCCACGGACTGTGTGCAGAAGATCTTCAAGATCCGGATAGCTTTTAAGAAAACTTTGCACAACCAAATTTAACACATGTGACAGGCACAGGATATGAGTCAGATTGGCTAGACCCAGAGTTGCCACCAGGTTTCACCCATTATCGCACACCACCATACCTGGCTGGAGGTTGAGCGGCCCAAACCACTGGTTGCTCTGCTGCTTGATGGCATTCCACAGCTGCTCTGCAGTGTGGCTTGTATCCCCCCAACTAATTAATTTCAACATGGCCTGTTGACGTTTGGCCACGGCAGTGCTCAACTTGGTCGTGTCAGTGGACGGTTCACCAATCCTTGTGGATGTAGATGCTGCTAACTGCTGTGCGGAGGTATCTGAGGAAGTGGAGTAGGAGGAAGAGGCAATGCAAATGGACGAAAGCCTACAATCCTTGGCGTTGGCAGGAACTGCGCAGTGCCACTATCCAATGCTGTACCCGGCTCCACCACATTTACCCAATGGGCAGTGAGGGAAATGTAGCGTCCCTGACTGTGTTTACTGGTCCACGCATCGGAGGTCAGGTGGACCTTGCTGCTGATGGCGTTAAGTAGCGCACGCTTAATTTTTTTCTCCACGTGCTGTTTCGGGGCAGGGACGGCTTTTCGACTAAAATAGTGGCGGCTAGGAACACAGTATTGTGGAACTGTCAATGCCATGAGGTTGCGAAAGGCGTCCGTGTCCACCAGCCTGAATGATAGCATTTCAAGGGCCAGCAGTTTTGAAATGCTAGCATTGAGGGCCTGTGCTCGGGGGTGGCTTGCCGGGAATTTCCTTTTTCGAGCCCATAACAGTGGGACAGATGGCTGCAGGCTAGACTGGGACTGTGAGGATAACCGGGATTGTGAGGTTGGTGGTGGTGTGACAGTGACGATGGCTGTCTGTACACTACTGCAGGAGGACGTTCCCTCTCTCCTGGGAGGAACAAGCTACAAAGATAGCGGAAGAGGTGGCAGATGGAGCTGCAGGTTGGGCAAGATTTTTTATGTGACTTGTCCACTCCGAATTTTTTTGAATTATTTCCATTGAAATCATGCACATTTTCCATTCTCTCTCTCTAAAAAATGGATCAGTTGCATCAGTTTTTCACTTTTTGCAACAGATCCGTTTTTCCACAAATTCACCGGATCCTGCCTGATGGAAAGAAACTGATGTGTGAAAGTAGCCTAACTATCCATATATCCATCTACATCTATCCATCAGGCAGGATCCGGCGAATTGTTGAAAAAAATGGATCTGTTGCAAATAGTGAAAAACTGATGCAACTGATCCGTTTTTTTTTGTTTTTTTTTAGAGAGAGAGAATGAAAGATGTGCATGATTTCAATGGAAAAAAATGCATGAAAACCGGATTCGGAGGCCGGATTCATCATTTCAGATCTGAGTCATACATTTTTCGCCGGATTCATAGCTGTTTGTTTTTTCGCCGGACAGAAAAAAAGTTCTTCTTAACGTTTTCTCTGTCCACCGGAAACAGCTTTTCTGAAGGATCCGGCAACAAACGGATGAAACGTGTGCCCATTAGGCGTACCCCGGCGCTAATACAACTCTATGAGAAAAAAACAGATCCGGCGTGAAAAAAGGAACTGTTTTTTTCAAAACTCGCAGGATTGTGCCTGTCGGCAAAAACCTGATGTGTGAAAGCAGCCAGATATATGGATAGATACATCTATGTATCTATAGATCTATAGATATATCTATCTATAAATATATCTATAGGTCGATATATCCATAGATACAGTATATAATAGAAAGGCCGATGTTTCTTAATGAGCGTTTAAAAAAAAATGGAAAAAAATGGCGTGGGCTCCAGCACAATTTTCTGCGCCAGAGGGGGAAAGCCGATGGCTGGGGGCCAATATTTGTAGCCTGGGAAGGGGGTAATACCCATGGCCCCTCCCAGGCTAAGAATATCAGCCCGCAGCTGTCTGCATAGCCTTTACTGGCTATTAAAATAGGGAGACCCCCCAAAAAAATGACATAGGGTCCCCCTATATTTTATAGCCAGAAAGGCTACGCAGACAGTTGCGGGCTGATAATTATAGCCTAGAGAGGATATTGCCCCCCCTGGCTACAAATAAAGGTCCACAGCCGCCCCAGAAATGGTGCATCTGTAAGATGTGCCAATTTTGGCATTTAGCCCCTTCTCTTCCCACTCCTGAGTAGCGGTGGGATATGAGGTAATAAGGGGTTAATGTCACCTTGCTATTGTAAGGTGACATTAAGCCGGGTTAATAATGGAGAGGCGTCAATAAGACGCCTTTCCATTATTAATCCTAGAGTAGTGAAAGAGTTAAAAACAAAATAAAGACACAGCCAGAAAAAAGTATTTTATTATTCTTAATTTAACCATACTTACCATACTTCAGCGCCTGCAAAAAACATAAAATAATAAACCGTATACTCCCTGTCATACGCAGTCCAATTAATAACAAGTGTCCCACGACGATCTCCCCTATAGAACAGTGACATCGGGTAATGTCACTGCTCTATAGGACCTCCAGTGATACACTGACAGGAGACAATGGCTCCTGCAGTGCATCACTGAGAGGTTACTGTAGTTCACTGGTCTCACTTTATGCCATTGCTGCGTGGGAACTTTCTCACACAGCAGTGCCAAAAGTGAGACTAGGGACTATTTTTTTCAGTGGCGGAGGAATACAGTGCGGAAGGATACCTCCCTCCCGTCATTGTATTCCTGGAGACCCTAGAGAGCGGTCGTATCAGCTGATGCTGCTGCTGTTCACGGGAGATCGTCGTCGGACACTCGTGGATTTCTGCAGATCAGGGAGTATATTGTTTTTGTTATTTTAATATTTTTTACAGGTGACACTGGCTTTGGGGATCAAAGTGACAAGTGATGGTGAGTATGTACTCTGTTATATGTACTGTATGAATGTATTGTATGTAGTATGTATGTAGTATGTAGTATGTATGTAGTATGCATGTATGTAGTATGTAGTATTTATGCATATAGTATGTAGTATGCATGTAGTATGTAGCTATGTATGTAGTATGTAGCTATATATGTAGCTATGTATGTGCTATGTATGTAGTATGTATGTAGTATGTATGTAGTATGTATGTAGTTTTTCTCAGTCAAGATGGAGTGCAGAGTGTACATTAAAGGGAATCTGTCACCCCCCAGGCGTTATCAACTAAAAGAGCCACCCGGCGCCTGCACTGTAGATTTTTTTTCTGGCAAGCGCAGTTTGCGCTGCCCTTCGAACTTACAGTGAAGGCACCGGGGACATTCATGAAGGAAATGGAGGCAGCGCCCGGCGCACGGAGGCCCTGAGTGATGGCTGGGGGGACATTTGTGTCAGGGGGGAAAAGACATGCCCCCTGACAATTTCAGGTATGAGGGGCACATTATAAAAGCAATTATTTCAGCGTTTGCAGGGACCCGAACTAAAAGAGCCACCTTGACAGAATGCAGCATTAGTGCTGCTCAAGCTGGTTATTTTAGTTAAAAACAACTGGGCGGAGGGGGAGGGGGCGGGGTGATAGATTCCCTTTAATGTTAAAAAAAATAACTTTTTTGAATTTACCAGATGGCTGCAATGAAACAAAGAGTGAAAAACTTGAAAGGGGTTTGAATACTTTCCATACCCACTGCGTATACAGCTCTGGCAAAAATTAAGACACCACCACATCAAAACCCTGTCATGGGCAGCCCATTCTCCATACCTGAATCCCATTGAAAACCTCTGGAATGTAATCAAGAGGATGATGGTTAGTCACAAGCCATCAAACAAAGAAGAACTGCTTAAGTTTTTGCACCAGAAGCAGTGTGAAAGACTGGTGGAAAGAATGCCAAGAACAGCTGACATGTGCCCCTAACAGCCACAGGTGGAATCGTGATCCACCCACTGCTGTTAACCCGTTAAATGCCACGGACTCACAGAAATTGATTCTTCCACTTACACTACTGCTGCAGCTGCTAATGTTTTGGAGTTGACAAAAGACGGCCGTAGGTTGGAAGACTAGAGCTCTCATGTGAACTGTGTGCTTCACTGCTGTCTTGAGGAAAAGATCTAAGGTAGTGTAAAAGCGTGTGTCGATACTCCAGCATACCCTGGTCCTTTTCCAGGGTGGGAGCAACTGGCAAAATTTGGCTTTATAACTTGGATCTCAGAGTGGCAACCCAGTATTCAGCACTATTTCTAATCAGAAGTATAAGGGGATCATGTTGCAGATAGTGCAGCAAGAAGGCACTCATATGTCAGGCTCTGCCATGAGGTCCAAGCCCATGCTGTGCTAGTGGCTGGGTAACTCTGATGTTTGTTTCCTCCATCCCATCCCACCAACCATGAACAACAGAGATTGGAGGATTATCCTCTTCATCTCCTGACAGTTGATCACCCATACCTCTTTCTCCTCCATTTCTTCCCCAGATCTTGAACCTTCAGGGTGCAGATGTCCTTAGTCTGTGCCGTTTCTGTAAACGTGATATGTGCCATGTCAATACTGCTTTAGTCCAGGCTATATAATATGATATACTGCATCAGGGCTCATTGCTGGTGCCACAGTTGCTGCAACATGTGCAGAGTGGAATTCCAGTGTCAGCACATCGCATATCAACCTGTTAACTGACATGGACAAAGACCTCTGTATCGATGCAAGTCGATGACCTGAGGGGTGCGAATGGCAGAAATGAGCACACAGCCTCCATGCTTTCTGTAACAGCTCACCCAGGCCAAGATAGTGGCAGAGAAAATTCTGTGCCACCAGGTAGAGGACGTGAGCCATGCAAGACTTGTGTGTGAGCTTGCCTCGCCACAGGCCCACCACAAGGTTTGCACCATTATCGGACACCGCCTTCCCTGGACGCAGGTTCAGCGGAGACAGCCATTGATCAAACTCAGCCTGGGAGCTGTCCACATTTCTTCAGCTGTATTACTGCAATCTCCAAGGCATATCAACACTACCTGATTCCGATGAGCCTTTAATGTGCAGTATGGAGTTGGTGGGGATTTCCTCTGCACTATTGGAACTCGTGTCTCATTAAGGCAGAGGTTGAGGGCACAGGTGGAGGCCCTAGAGGAGATAGAGAAGGAGGCAGAAGCAGTGGAAGACTTGTTAAACATAAAGGTTTCTCCTGCAAGCCTTGGGGATTCTTAAAACCACATTCAAGAAGCGTATTAACCCTTCAGGTTCTTTACAGGAATTAATGGAATGTGAAATGAAAAAATGAACATTTAACTTTTTTCACTAAAACTTTAGAGCATTTTTTTAAATTTTCACAAGGGTAACAGAAAAAATTGTACCACAAAATTTGTATTGTAATTTCTCCTGAAAATGCTGATACCCGATATAAGGGCATAAACTACTGTTTGGGCTCACGGCAGAGCTCGGAAGAGAAGAAGCGCCCTTTGACTTTTTAATTGCAAAATTTGCTGGAATTGATATCGGACGCCATGTCACGTTTGGAGAGCCCCTGATGTTTCTAAACAGTGGGAACCCCCGATAAGTGACCTCATTTTGGAAACTAGACCCCCAAGGAACTTATCTAGATGTGTGGTGAGTACTTAGAACCCCCAAGTTCTTAACAGAAATTTATAACGTAGAGCCATGAAAATAAAAAAATCATATTTTTTGCACAAAAATGATCATTTAGCCCCCTTTTTTTGTTTTTTTCCCTAGGGTTAATTGAAGGAATTGGATGATAAAAGTTGTTGTGGAATTTGCTCTGAGTACACTGATACCCAATATGTGGGGAGAAACCACTATTTGGGTGCACATCATCATGGGAAGGAGCGCCATTTGACTTTTTCAAGATAGAATTGGCAGGAATTGTGATTGGATGCCATGTCGTGTTTGGAGAGCTCCTGATATGCCTAGACAGTGGAAACACCCCACAAGTGACCCCAGTGAGGGACTGTGGTGTCACAGGCTTCTGTGGCACCACAAGGCCAAGCAAAGCTCAGATTGATAGCGTGACAGCCCTGTAAAAATCCTCAGCTTCTGTGAGGACGTGCAGGGTGGTTACAGACAGGTCACAGCGTTGTCACACCGTGTCTATACCATGTGATTGGTGCAATTGACAATGACATCGATCGCACCAATCAGAGCTGGCCCTGGTGACCCTGGTTTTGCCAGGCACCAGCCTATGATAGGTGCTCTTACAGCTCTGATCCTGGGCATGTCACAGGGAGGGCACAGCCAGGTCACAGGGCATTCCCACCATGGTTGAGCCCTGTGATTGGTGCTGTTGGTGCGTTGCCATTCACCAGCCTATGATTGATGCTCTTAGAGCACCGATCATAGGCTGGGACATCAGTGTTTCAGGCAATCTAATTGCCTGATACACTGATAAATGCTGAGATTGGCGGTTCAGAATTGAACAGTCAATCACAACCATTGTCACAACACCATTTACCCAGAGGTAAGATGGCACTGTAATTTTAATGCGATCACCTATTGCATGTGTCGCATTTAAAAAAATTACGTAATAATCTGTCCCTTGTAAAATAGGCCAAGGGAACAGTGACATATTATTACAACATTTAGTAGCTCTAAAATTAGTATCTCTAAAACTAATGTGATATGCACATAGTTACAAATGTTGTAAACAAGTTAACAAAATTCAAACTTTGCTTAAGGTTATAGGGTTCAAGCATGTATATAATCTGTAGATCCAGAAAAAGTAGGAAAAATCACCAGCGAGGCAGAAGTGCATTTATCCTCACAGTGGGAATATTTCCAATTTTTCTTCATAATGGCATCTAATGGAAAATAATTACCTGGATCAGTTACCCATATTTTGTAATTAACAAGTTGTCACTCATATTAAAGCCACTACCATTCAATCCATTTACACCATCTATCATCACTTTCATTGGAAGCAGATTAGATTTAGAATATATTTAGCATATATTTACGGTGAGATTCCTTCAATTTTGATCAATAAAGAATGAATTTATTGAGGACCAGACTTATTTTATTGTGTGAATAACATTATTCTTCTTAACTTATACTTCCTGGTAAACTTGCAGACTGCTATGCTTAGTGTAGGGCTCCCTGAGAGGGCATGAAAGACAGATGTAGTAACGGTTATTATAACTCACAGCACCCTTTCTTAACATATACAAAATGTGAAACTCCTATATTATATGGATTATATGGACTCATTGCAAACAGAGTGATCTATTTCAAGTGTTTATTTTTGATAATGTTGATGATTATGGCTTACAGCCATTGAAAACCCAAAAGTAGTTATCTCAGTAACTTAGAATAATTAACAAAAAACACCTGCAAAGGCTTCCTAAGTGCTTAAAATGGTCCCTTAGTCTGTTTCATTAGGCTCCATAATCATGGGGAAGACTGCTGACTTGACAGATGTCCAGAAGGCAGTCATTGACACACTCCACAAGGAGGGTAAGACACAAAAAGTCATTGCTAAAGAAGCTGGCTGTTCACAGGGTGATTGTAATGACTCTATATAATATGTGATTCTCTTTTTATATTGAAGAACTGAAATAAATTAACGTTTTGATGATATTCTATTTTGTGAGAAGCACCTGTAACATAGATATCTTCACATTGCAAAAACCACTGAGTGGAGTTAAGTTAGATGACAAATTACATTTTTTTGCGCTGTGATATCCCAGAACTGTGTTATCTGAGCCAAGGAAACCTTTGAAACTTATATAAACTATTTCTGTAACTAGGGTTGAGCGAAACGGGTCGTTCATTTTCAAAAGTCGCCGACTTTTGGCAAAGTCGGGTTTCATGAAACCCGATCCGACCCCTGTGCGGGGTCGGCCATGCGGTACGCGACTTTCGCGCCAAAGTCGCGTTTCAATGACGCGAAAAGCGCCATTTCTCAGCCAATGAAGGTAAACGCAGAGTGTGGGCAGCGTGATGACATAGGTCCTGGTCCCCACCATCTTAGAGAAGGGCATTGCAGTGATTGGCTTGCTGTCTGCGGCGTCACAGGGGCTATAAAGAGGCGTTCCCGCCGACCGCCATGTTACTGCTGCTGATCTGAGCTTAGGGAGAGGTTGCTGCCGCTTCGTCAGAAGCAGGGATAGCGTTAGGCAGGGTCCATTAACCACCAAACCGCTTGTGCTGTAGCGATTTCCACAGCCCAACACCACCTTCGGTGTGCAGGGACAGTGGAAGCTACATTTTTTTTTTCCTCAGCGCTGTAGCTCATTGGGCTGCCCTAGAAGGCTCCCTGATAGCTGCATTGCTGTGTGTACGCCGCTGTGCAAACCAACTGCTTTTTTCAAAGCACAAATCCTCTTGTTCCTTCCTTTCTGCACAGCTATCTTGTTTGTTTGTCCACACTTTTTATTTAATTTGTGCATCAGTCCACTCCTTATTGCTGCCTGCCATACCTGGCTGAGATTACTGCAGGGAGATAGTAATTGAAGGACAGTTCCTTTTTTTTTTTTTTTTTTGTGGGAGATTAAGATTGGCATTTCTGCTAGAGTGCCATCCCTGTCTGTGCCATCTCTCACTCAGTGGGCCATAGAAAGCCTATTTATTTTTTTGCTTGATTTGGGTTCTAAAATCTACCTGAAAAAATCACTACATCAATCAGTGGGAGAAAAATATTGGCCTCAGGGCTTGTGTGCCACTCCTGACTTCTGTGTGTGCCATCTCTCAGTCAGTGGGCCATAGAAAGCCTATTTATTTTTTTTGCTTGATTTGGGTTCCAAAATCTACCTGAAAAAATCACTACATCAATCAGTGGGAGAAAAATATTGGCCTCAGGTCTTGTGTGCCACTCCTGACTCCTGTGTGTGCCATCTCTCACTCAGTGGGCCATAGAAAGCCTATTTTTTTTTTTGCTTTATTTGAGTTCTAAATTCTACCTGAAAAAATCAATAAATCAATCAGTGGGAGATTAATATTGGCCTTTGGGCTTGTGTGCCAGTCCTAAGCGTGCCATCTCTCTCACAAATAGTGGGCCATAGAAAGCCTATTTATTTTTTTTTTTTGGTTTTATAAATTCTCCCTGAAAAAAAAAGGGAGATTAATATTGGCCTTTGGGCTTGTGTGCTAGTCATAAGCGTGCCATCTCTCTCTCTCAGATAGTGGGCCATAGAAAGCCTACTTATTATTTTTTTTATTGGGTTTATAAATTTTCCCTGAAAAAAAAAAAAAAAGTGGGAGATTAATATTGGCCTCTGGGCTTGTGTGCCAGTCCTGAGCGTGCCATCTCTCTCACAAATAGTGGGCCATAGAAAGCCTATTTATTTTTTTTTTTTGGTTTTATAAATTCTCCCTGAAAAAAAAGGGAGATTAATATTGGCCTTTGGGCTTGTGTGCCAGTCCTAAGCGTGCCATCTCTCTCTCTCAGATAGTGGGCCATAGAAAACCTATTTATAATTTTTTTTATTGGGTTTATAAATTTTCCCTGAAAAAAAAAAAAAAAGTGGGAGATTAATATTGGCCTCTGGGCTTGTGTGCCACTCCTGACTCCTGTGTGTGCCATCTCTCAGTCAGTGGGCCATAGAAAGCCTATTTTTTGTTTTATTTGTTTTCTAAATTCTCCCTGAAAATATCATTTTATTTTATTTGGTTTCTAAATTCTTCCTGAAAAAATCATTTTTTTTTTATTTATTTTTTTCTAAAGTCTCCCTGAAAAAAAAAAAAAATCAAATCAGTGGGAGATTAATATTGCCCTTTCTGCTTGTGTGCCAGTCTTGACTCCTGGGTGTGCCATCTCTCTCTCTCTCTCCAATTGTGGGCCATAGAAAGCCTATTATTTTTTTAGCTTGATTTGGGTTCCAAAATCTACCTGAAAAAATCACTGCATCAATCATTGGGAGAACAATATTGGCCTCTGGGCTTGTGTGCCACTCCTGACTCCTGTGTGCGTCATCTCTCACTCAGTGGGCCATAGAAAGCCTATTTTTTGTTTTATTTGTTTTCTAAATTCTCCCTGAAGAAATCATTTTATTTTATTTGGTTTCTAAATTCTTCCTGAAAAAATCATTTTATTCTATTATGTTTTTTTTCTAAACTCTCCCTGAAAAAAAAAAAAAAATCAGTGGGAGATTAATATTGCCCTTTCTACTTGTGTGCCAGTCTTGACTCCTGGGTGTGCCATCTCTCTCTCTCTCTCCAATTGTGGGCCATAGAAAGCCTATTATTTTTTTAGCTTGATTTGGGTTCCAAAATCTACCTGAAAAAATCACTGCATCAATCATTGGGAGAACAATATTGGCCTCTGGGCTTGTGTGCCACTCCTGACTCCTGTGTGCATCATCTCTCACTCAGTGGGCCATAGAAAGCCTATTTTTTGTTTTATTTGTTTTCTAAATTCTCCCTGAAAAAATCATTTTATTTTATTTGGTTTCTAAATTCTTCCTGAAAAAATCATTTTATTCTAATATTTTTTTTTCTAAAGTCTCCCTGAAAAAAAAAAAAAAATCAGTGGGAGATTAATATTGCCCTTTCTGCTTGTGTGCCTGTCTTGACTCCTGGGTGTGCCATCTCTCTCTCTCTCTCCAATTGTGGGCCATAGAAAGCCTATTATTTTTTTTGCTTGATTTGAGTTCCAAAATATACCTGAAAAAATCACTACATCAATCATTGGGAGAAAAATATTGGCCTCTGGGCTTGTGTGCCACTCCTGACTCCTGTGTGTGGCATCTCTCACTCAGTGGGGCATAGAAAGCCTTTTTTTTTTTTTTTTTGGTTTCTAAATTGTCATTGGAAAAATCATTTTATGTTATTTGGTTTCTAAATTCTTCCTGAAAAAATCATTTTATTTTATTTTGTTTCTAAAGTCTCCCTGAAAAAAAAATAAAAAATAAAAAAAAACAGTGGGA
Organism: Ranitomeya imitator; assembly: GCF_032444005.1. Classification (NCBI taxonomy): domain Eukaryota; kingdom Metazoa; phylum Chordata; class Amphibia; order Anura; family Dendrobatidae; genus Ranitomeya; species Ranitomeya imitator. The sequence goes on from NC_091284.1 coordinate 384,889,467, forward strand.
GATTAATATTAACATTTGTGCTTCAGTGACAGTCCTGCGTGTGTGGCATGTCTCTCATTTGGTGCCACCAAAAACAGAGTGTGTAACATTGTGCCTGATTTTCGTTGTGGTCTCACCCACCTGTGAAGGGGTAGCTAAATCATACTGAAGTTATAGCTCACCGTGTAAGTTGTGTGACAGCAACAAATACCGTTAGTTTGGTTACGTTTTTAAAACAATGAGGAAGTCTGGTGGAAGAGGTCGTGGCCGGGGGCGTTCATTGTCAGCTGGTAATGAGGGTAGTGGTAGTGGTGGAGCATCAGGTGGTCGTGGGAAAAAAAATATTGCACCTAAGTCTGGAGCTGTGGAGCCAGGTTCGTCGTCTGGCTACACAAGGCCTCGAACGCTCCCTTTTCTGGGAGTAGGAAAACCGCTTTTAAAGCCGGAGCAGCAAGAGCAAGTTTTGGCTTATCTTGCTGACTCAGCCTCTAGCTCTTTTGCCTCCTCTCGTGAAACTGGTAAATGTAAAAGCAGCGCGTTGTTAGTGGATGTTCACGGTCAGGGACAAGTCGCTTCCTTGTCCTCTTCAGCAAAAACAACAACAGAGAAAAATGCAGCAGGCAACACAACGTGTTACTCCATGGAGCTCTTTACACATACCGTCCCTGGCTTAGAAAGTGAAGCAGTTAACAGTCCATGCCCATTACAAGTTGAATCTGACATGGAGTGCACTGATGCACAGCCACAGCCAGACTACTATGCTGGTCCTTTGACTCAGACCACAACATTGCCCTCGCAGGGTAATGATCAAGAATCAGACCCTGATAAGACTATGTTGCCCCATCACGAACGCTATACCACCGACCGACACGGTGACACAGACGAAGTTGCACACGAGCTACAAGAAGAGGTAATAGATCACCCAGTTCTTGACCCCGATTGGCAGCCATTGGGGGAACAGGGTGCAGGCGGCAGCAGTTCTGAAGCGGAGGAGGAGGGGCCGCAGCAGGCATCAACATCGCAACAGGTTCCATCTGCCGGGCCCGTATCTTGCCCAAAACGCGTGGCAAAGCCAAAACCTGTTGGAGGACAGCGTGGCCATCCGGTTAAAGCTCAGTCTGCAATGCCTGAAAAGGTATCCGATGCTAGAAAGAGTGCAGTCTGGCATTTTTTTAAACAACATCCAATTGATCAGCGCAAAATCATCTGTCAAAAATGTTCAACTACCTTAAGCAGAGGGCAGAATCTGAAAAGTCTCAATACAAGTTGCATGCATAGACATTTAACCACCATGCATTTGCAAGCTTGGACTAACTACCAAACGTCCCTTAAGGTTGTAGCACCCTCGGCCAATGAAGCTAGTCATCAACGCAACATCCCTTCCGGCAGTGTAGGGCCACCATTTTCCGCACCACCTGCAGTATCTGTGCAGGTTTCTTTGCCAGGCCAAAGCAGTCAGGGTCAGGGAATCACCAGTTTCGTAGTAGGAAACACTGCATGTAGGGCACCGGCGGCAACAATACCATCTCCCACCGTCTCTCAGTCTGCCATGTCCACCGGCACCCCCGCTAGTTCCATGATCTCCAGCTCTCCAGTCCAGCTCACCCTACATGAGACTATGGTTAGAAAAAGGAAGTACTTAGCCTCGCATCCGCATACACAGGGTTTGAACGCCCACATAGCTAGACTAATCTCGTTAGAGATGATGCCCTACCGGTTAGTTGAAAGCAAAGCTTTCAAAGCCCTGATGGACTACGCTGAACCACGCTACAAGCTACCCAGTCGACACTTTTTTTCCAGAAAAGCCATCCCAGCCCTCCACCAGCATGTTAAAGAGCGCATCGTCCATGCACTCAGGCAATCTGTGAGCACAAAGGTGCACCTGACAACAGATGCATGGACCAGTAGGCATGGCCAGGGACGTTACGTGTCCATCACGGCACACTGGGTGAATGTTGTGGATGCAGGGTCCACAGGGGACAGCAAGTTTGGGACAGTTCTGCCTAACCCACGGTCTAGGAAACAGTTGGCTGTAGCCGTTCGCACCCCCTCCTCCTCCTCCTCGTCCTCCTGCAGAAGCGAGAGCTCGTCCACAGACCGCAGTCGCACAACCACTCCATCCGCAGCTGCCACTGTTGCACACCAGTTCTCCCATTATGGGGCAGCTACTGGCAAACGTCAGCAGGCTGTATTGGCTATGAAGTGTTTGGGCGACAACAGACACACCGTGACTCGTCTGGCTACCCAAAATGTAGATGATCTAACCTTCATTAAAATGAACCACAACTGGATTTCGAAATCTTTTGCCCCACCTTGCCCGGCTGACACCTAGATTTCCTATGAAAAGGTCTTGCCTGTGGACTATTCTGAATGACTTTTCCAATCTCGTAATTTTCTGCACCTGATTGTCCAGCATACGACATGTTTACACCTCACTAAATGGCCAAACTCCCCGCACGGGGCCGTGGTATCGCCACTTGGCGCCAGCACCCGTGAGAGTGCTGTTTGTCTGAAGAGGTGGGTGTGCCCGCTTTTGGTCGACGGCACTGCCACTGGGTCCCTCATAGTACAATAAAGTGTCTCTGGCGGTGGTGGTGCGCACCCAACGTCAGACACACCGTTGTAATATGAGGGGCCCTGGGCATGTACCGCCGGCCACAAGACAGTTCCCCCCCCCACAGCTCAAACAGTGCTCTACCACTTGCAAAATTATCTCTCACAGCTCCACCAATGTTTAGTCTATGCGCTGACATCCTTCAATGCCTGGCACTGACAATACCATTGTATTGACATTTTTGTTATGTTAGGCCTTCGAAGCCTGTCTGCGGTCCCTCCTTCAACTAGGCCTCCACTGACCATTGTACTGCTGCCCTTGTACCACTGGAACCAATTTTAAATTGCCAACAGCCCTATTTTTTTATGTTAGGACTTCGAAGCCTGTCTGCGGTCCCTCCTTCCACTAGGCCTCCACTGACCATTGTACTGCTGCCCTTGTACCACTGGAACCAATTTTCAATTGCCAACAGCCCTATTTTTTTATGTTAGGCCTTCGAAGCCTGTCTGCGGTCCCTCCTTCCACTAGGCCTCCACTGACCATTGTACTGCTGCCCGTGTACCCCTGGAACCAATTTTAAATTGCCAACAGCCCTATTTTTTTATGTTAGGCCTTCGAAGCCTGTCTGCGGTCCCTCCTTCCACTAGGCCTCCACTGACCATTGTACTGCTGCCCTTGTACCACTGGAACCAATTTTAAATTGCCAACAGCCCTATTTTTTTATGTTAGGCCTTCGAAGCCTGTCTGCGGTCCCTCCTTCCACTAGGCCTCCACTGACCACACCACTGCTGCCCGTGTACCCCTGGAACCAATTTAAAATTGCTGACAGCCAGCCCAATTTTATAATGTTAGGCCTTCGAAGCCTGTCTGCGGTCCGTTCTTTCTACTACTACTACACTGACCAGGCCACTGCTGCCCGTGTTCCCCTGGAACCAATTTAAAATTGCCTACAGCCATCTGTTATTATGTTAGGTCTTCGATGCCTGTTTGCGGTCACTCCTTCCACTAGGCCTCCACTGACCACACCACTGCTGCCCGTGTACCCCTGGAACCAATTTAAAATTGCCTACAGCCAGCCCAATTTTTTTATTTTAGGCCTTCGATGCCTGTCTGCGGTCCATTCTTTCTACTACTACTACACTGACCAGGCCACTGCTGCCCGTGTTCCCCTGGAACCAATTTAAAATTGCCTACAGCCATCTGTTATTATGTTAGGTCTTCGATGCCTGTTTGCGGTCACTCCTTCCACTAGGCCTCCACTGACCACACCACTGCTGCCCGTGTACCCCTGGAACCAATTTAAAATTGCCTACAGCCAGCCCAATTTTTTTATTTTAGGCCTTCGATGCCTGTCTGCGGTCCGTTCTTTCTACTACTACTACACTGACCAGGCCACTGCTGCCCGTGTTCCCCTGGAACCAATTTAAAATTGCCTACAGCCATGTGCTATTATGTTAGGTCTTCGATGCCTGTCTGCGGTCACTCCTTCCACTAGGCCTCCACTGACCACACCACTGCTGCCCGTGTACCCCTGGAACCAATTTAAAATTGCCTACAGCCAGCCCAATTTTATTATGTTAGACCTTCGAAGCCTGTCTGCGGTCCGTTCTTTCTACTACTACTACACTGACCAGGCCACTGCTGCCCGTGTTCCCCTGGAACCAATTTAAAATTGCCTACAGCCGTCTGTTATTATGTTAGGCCTTCGATGCCTGTCTGCGGTCACTCCTTCCACTAGGCCTCCACTGACCACACCACTGCTGCCCGTGTGCCCCTGGAACCAATTTAAAATTGCCTACAGCCAGCCCAATTTTTTTATGTTAGGCCTTCGAAGCCTGTCTGCGGTCCGTTCTTTCTACTACTACTACACTGACCAGGCCACTGCTGCCCGTGTTCCCCTGGAACCAATTTAAAATTGCCTACAGCGATCTGTTATTATGTTAGGCCTTCGATGCCTGTTGCGGTCACTCCTTCCACTAGGCCTCCACTGACCACACCACTGCTGCCCGTGTACCCATGGAACCAATTTAAAATTGCCTACAGCCATCTGGTATTATGTTAGGCCTTCGATGCCTGTCTGCGGTCACTCCTTCCACTAGGCCTCCACTGACCACACCACTGCTGCCCGTGTACCCCTGGAACCAATTTAAAATTGCCTACAGCCATCTGTTATTATGTTAGGCCTTCGATGCCTGTCTGCGGTCACTCCTTCCACTAGGCCTGCACTGACCACACCACTGCTTCCCGTGTACCCCTGGAACCAATTTAAAATTGCCTACAGCCATCTGTTATTATGTTAGGCCTTTGAAGCCTGTCTGCGGTCCTTCCTTTCAATAGTTCTCCACTGACCAGACCAATGCTGGCCGTGTACCCCTGGAACCCAGCTGAAAGTGCATGTAGCCTCCTTTTTTTCTTTGTTTTATATTTTGAAAGCCCAGATGAACTACGCTGTGCAACGGTTCAAGCTACCCAGTCGACATTTCTTTTGCGAGAAAAGCCATCCCAGCCCTCCAGCAGCATGAAAAAGTCTGCATTGTCATAGCACTCAGGCAATCAAACAGTAGAAAGGTGCACCTGACAAGAGACGCATGGACCAGTAGGCATGTCCACAAAAAGTTACGTGTCCATTACGGCGCACTGGGTTAATGTGTTGGATGCATGGTCCACAGGGGACAGCCTACAAAGTCTGTCTGCAGTCCCTAATTCCAATTTTCCTCCGCTGACCACACCACTGCTGCCCGTGTACCCCTGGAACCAATTTTACAGTGTCTACAGCCTAATTTTGTTATGTTAGGCCTACTACGCCTGTCTGCGGTCCCTCCTTCCAATACTCGTCCACTGACCACACCACTGCTGCCCGTGGACCCCTGGAACCTATTTTTAATTGCATAGAGCATCCTTTTTTTAATAGTAGGCATACAAAGTCTGTCTGCGGTCCACTATTGAAATTGTCCTCCACTGCCCAGAGCACTGCTGCTTGTGTACCCCTGTAACTTTTTTAAGCTGCAATGAGCCACATTTTTGGTTTAAGTCCTACTACCTGTGTCTGTCTGCGCCACTCAATTCAGCTGTGTTCCTTTGAAAAAAGCTGAGCGTCAATAGTCTTGTTTTCAGCCTCTAGGAATTTTAAAACTGCATTGGGGGTACAACTTTGGTAGGGCCTACTAACGGTGTCTGCCTCCCCAAGGTGTGCCCCAGGTTTCCTCGCCATTGCTTCGATCTTAATGCTCTCGTTTAGTAGTTGTTGGAAACTACACTGCATTAGGCCTACAAATTGGGTATGGGGTGTAGAGAGATGGTGTGTTCTACTCCAAGGTGTTCCCCAGGTTTCCTCTCCATTGCTTCGATCTTCATGCTCTCGTTTAGTAGTTGTTGGAAACTACACTGCATTAGGCCTACAAATTGGGTATGGGGTGTAGAGAGATGGTGTGTTCCACTCCAAGGTGTTCCCCAGGTTTCCTCGCCAATGCTTCGATCTTCATGCTCTCGTTTAGTAGTTGTTGGAAACTACACTGCATTAGGCCTACAAATTGGGTATGGGGTGTAGAGAGATGGTGTGTTCCACTCCAAGGTGTTCCCCAGGTTTCCTCTCCATTGCTTCGATCTTCATGCTCTCGTTTAGTAGTTATTGGAAACTACACTGCATTAGGCCTACAAATTGGGTATGGGGTGTAGAGAGATGGTGTGTTACACTCCAAGGTGTTCCCCAGGTTTCCTCTCCATTGCTTCGATCTTCATGCTCTCGTTTACTAGTTGTTGGAAACTACGCTGCATTAGGCCTACAAATTGGGTATGGGGTGTAGAGAGATGGTGTGTTCCACTCCAAGGTGTTCCCCAGGTTTCCTCGCCAATGCTTCGATCTTCATGCTCTCGTTTAGTAGTTGTTGGAAACTACACTGCATTAGGCCTACAAATTGGGTATGGGGTGTAGAGAGATGGTGTGTTCCACTCCAAGGTGTTCCCCAGGTTTCCTCGCCAATGCTTCGATCTTCATGCTCTCGTTTAGTAGTTGTTGGAAACTACACTGCATTAGGCCTACAAATTGGGTATGGGGTGTAGAGAGATGGTGTGTTCCACTCCAAGGTGTTCTCCAGGTTGCCTTTCCTGAGCTTCGATCTTCCGGCCCTCGTTTAGTAGTTGTTGGAAACTACACTGCATTAGTCCTACAAATTGGGTATGGGGTGTAGAGAGATGGTGTGTTACACTCCAAGGTGTTCCCCAGGTTTCCTCTCCATTGCTTCGATCTTCATGCTCTCATTTAGTAGTTGTTGGAAACTACGCTGCATTAGGCCTACAAATTGGGTATGGGGTGTAGAGAGATGGTGTGTTCCACTCCAAGGTGTTCTCCAGGTTGCCTTTCCTGAGCTTCGATCTTCTGGCTCTCGTTTAGTAGTTGTTGGAAACTACGCTGCATTAGGCCTACAAATTGGGTATGGGGTGTAGAGAGATGGTGTGTTCCACTCCAAGGTGTTCCCCAGGTTTCCTCTCCATTGCTTCGATTTTCATGCTCTCGTTTAGTAGTTGTTGGAAACTACACTGCATTAGGCCTACAAATTGGGTATGGGGTGTAGAGAGATGGTGTGTTCCACTCCAAGGTGTTCCCCAGGTTTCCTGTCCATTGCTTCGATCTTCATGCTCTCGTTTAGTAGTTGTTGGAAACTACACTGCATTAGGCGTACAAATTGGGTATGGGGTGTAGAGAGATGGTGTGTTCCACTCCAAGGTGTTCCCCAGGTTTCGTCCACATTGCTTCGGTCTTCCGACTCTCGTTTAGTAGTTATTATTATTATTATTATTATACATTTTTATAGCGCCATTTATTCCATGGCGCTTTACATGTGAATACGGGGCAAATATAGACAAATACATTAAACATGAGCAGATAACAAGGCACACGAGTACATAAGGAGGGAGGACCCTGCCCGCGAGGGCTCACAGTCTGCAGGGGGTGGGTGAGGATACACTAGGAGAGGGAAGAGCTGGCTGTGCGGCTGTTCAGTAGGTTGAGGATCACTACAGGCTGTAGGCTTGTCGGAAGAGATGAGTCTTCAGGTTCTTTTTGAAGGTTTCTATGGTAGGCGCAAGTCTGATGTGTTGGGGTAGAGAGTTCCAGAGTATGGGGGAAGCACGGGAGAAGTCTTGGATGCGGTTATGGGAAGAAGAGATGAGAGGGGAGTAGAGAAGGAGGTCTTGGGAGGACCGGAGGTCGCGTGTAGGTAGGTACCGGGAGACCATGTCACAGATGTATGGAGGAGACAGGTTGTGGATGGCTTTGTATGTCAGTGTGAGGGTTTTGAACTGGAGTCTCTTGGCGATAGGAAGCCAGTGAAGGGCTTGACACAGGGGAGAGGCTGGGGAATAGCGGGGGGACAGGTGGATTAGTCGGGCAGCAGAGTGTAGGATGGATTGGAGTGGTGCCAGAGTGCTAGAGGGGAGTCCAGAGAGTAGGAGGTTGCAGTAGTCGAGGCGGGAGATGATAAGGGCATGCACTAGCGTTTTTGCAGTGTTGCGGTCAAGGAAAGCACGGATCCGGGAAATATTTTTGAGTTTGAGACGACAGGAGGAGGCAAGGGCTTGGATATGTGGCTTGAAAGAGAGGGCAGAGTCGAGGATCACCCCGAGGCACCGGGCGTGTGGGACTGGGGATAGTGAGCAGCCATTGACATTGATGGATAGGTCTGGTGGAGGGGTAGAGTGAGATGGGGGAAAGATGATGAATTCTGTTTTGTCCATGTTCAGTTGTAGAAAGCGAGCAGAAAAGAAGGCTGAAATGGCAGACAGACAGTGCGGGATTTTGGTAAGCAAGGAGGAGAGGTCAGGTCCGGAGAGGTAGATCTGCGTGTCGTCAGCGTAGAGATGGTACTGCATACCGTGGGATTCTATGAGCTGTCCCAGGCCGAAAGTGTAGATGGAGAAGAGTAGGGGTCCTAGAACAGAGCCTTGAGGAACACCGACTGACAAGGGGCGAAGTGAGGAGGTGGTGTGGGGGAGGGAGACACTGAATGTTCAGTCTGTCAGATATGACGAGATCCAGGAAAGGGCCAAGTCTGTGATGCCAAGGGATGAGAGGATTTGTAGCAAAAGGGAGTGGTCTACAGTGTCAAAGGCAGAAGACAAGTCCAGGAGAAGGAGGACAGAGTAGTGTCGCTTGCTCCTGGCAGTTAGTAGGTCATTGGTGACTTTAGTTAGGGCAGTTTCAGTTGAGTGATGGGAACGGAAGCCTGATTGTAACCGATCAAAGAGGGAGCAGGAGGAGAAGTGGGAGGACAGTTCAAGATGGACGTGTTGCTCCAGCAATTTGGAGGCATAAGGGAGAAGAGATATCGGGCGATAGCTAGACACAGAGGATGGGTCGAGGGAGGGCTTTTTGAGGATGGGTGTGATCTTGGCATGCTTGAAGGATGAGGGAAAGACACCTGTTGTGAGTGAGAGGTTGAAGAGGTGCGTTAGGGTTGGGATGAAGACCGTGGAAAGGTTAGGGATGAGGTGGGATGGGAGCGGGTCAAGCGTGCAGGTGGTGAGGTGTGATCTTGACAGGAGGGTGGAGAGCTGATCTTCTGTCATGGTGGAGAAGCTGGTTTTGGAGGAGCAGGGTTGAGCAGCTAAGAGGGGCAGTGGGCGCTGTGGGCCAAAGCTTTCTCTGATCGTATCGATCTTCTGTTTAAAGAAAGAGGCGAAGTCATCAGCAGAAATGAGGGGGGAAGGAGGAGGTGCGGGGGGACGGAGTAGAGAATTGAAAGTGTTGAAAAGCTGTTTAGGGTTGTGGGACAGGGAGGATATGAGGGATGAGAAGTAAGTTTGTTTTGCGGCAGTGAGCGCAGACTTGAAGCTGGCGAGGGACTGCTTGTATGCAGTGAAGTGGTCGGCAGAGTGGGATCGCTTCCATCTCCGCTCAGCAATCCTGGAAGCCTGTCTCAATTCTTTGGTCAGGCTGGTCAGCCAGGGCTGCCTGTTAATTGTACGAGTTTTACTATGCATGAGTGGGGCGGCCGAATCGAGTGTTGTTGTTATTGTGGTGTTATAAAAAGTGGCAGCAGCATCTGTGTCATGAAGGGAAGCTATGTTTGTGAGAGGGAGAAGGGACTCAGAGAGTGATTGTAAGTTGAGATGTTTGAGATTTCGGCGAGGGTGAGTGAGTTTGTGGAGTGGGGGTTGCACACTAGGAGAGGAGAGGGACGAGAATGTCAGTAGGTTGTGGTCAGACAGGGGGAGGGGTGTGTTAGTGAGGTTAGTAAGGGAGCAGAGGCGGGTGAAGATGAGGTCCAGCGTGTGGCCATCTTTGTGAGTGGCCTCAGAGGACCATTGAGTGAGGCCAAAGGAGGCAGTCAGTGATAAAAGTTTAGAGGTAGCTGAGGTGAAAGTGTCAATGGGGACATTGAAATCACCCATGATGATAGTGGGGATGTCAACAGAGAGGAAATGAAGTAGCCAGGTGGTGAAGTGGTCGAGAAAGGTGGAGATGGCTAGTTCTGGGGGGCGGTAGATGACAGCCAGCTGGAGGTTGGAGGGGGTATAGATGCGGACAGAGTGCACCTCAAACGAGGGAAGAGTAGCGGAGGGTGGTAGCGGGATTGGAGTAAAGGAGCAGGTGTCGGACAGGAGCAAGCCAACTCCTCCACCGCGTTTGTTGCTGGGGCGAGGGGTGTGAGAGAGGTGGAATCCGCCATAGGAGAGCGCAGCTGGAGAGGCCGAGTCAGAGGGGGTGAGCCAGGTTTCAGTGAGGCCGAGGAAGGAGAGTTTGTTGGTGATGAAGAGGTCATGGATAAATGGCAGTTTGTTGCAGATGGAGCGTGCGTTCCATAGTGCTCCAAGTAGTGGGAGCGGGGGAGTGGGGGCTGGATGAATGGGTATGAGGTTGTCGTGGTTGGGAAAACGTGCGGAGGATCGTGGCAGGGGGTTAGAAACGAGTGTGGGGATGAATTGGGGAGGGCCGGGATTTGGGGATATGTCACCAGCAATGAGGAGTAACAGACAGATCATTAGAAGGTGGGAGCAGGATAGGACATGATGTGGCCGTGTGTGTCTGGAGAAAAAGGATTGTATGTGGAGGAACAGTTCTGAGGGGAAGGTGAGATGGCTGGGGAGTATGGAGGAAGAAATGACTAGTTCCTTACTAGGTGGAGTGATTGCAGGAGATTGTAAGAAGGAAAGTAGTATGGGGGTGAAAGAGAATAGAAACCAAAACATTATAGTGGTTATTGTTCTGTTACCTTCCAGTCAATTCCAGTCCAATTCAGTCTAATTCAGAATCATAATTAAAAAGATGTAATTTAAAAGATGATTTGCAGCAGACTGAGTCTATAGCAGACTCCTGCATGTGAATATATCCCCAGTTAAGGGCAATCAGGTGTGAATGAGGGGGTGGCTGGGTATGGGAGACCAGATGTAGAGAGTTAAGCAAAGGTCATAAAGTGAGGGAGGGGTAAGACTGACCACTCAAAGAGATGCCAGGATCACACAATGAGAGACATGAAAACAGGTCCTGGAAACAAGCTCATAGGTGAGAAAGCATACTAAAAGGATTATATGTGCTGCACCAAGACACTCAGATCCAGGGGAAGCATAGAAAAGCCAGTGCAATATACAGAGACATTCAGAAGCCAGGGAGAGCTGGGTAAAGTCAGTGCATACCATGGAAAATCAATGCAGTATACAGAGATATTCTGGAGCCAGGGAGAGCTGGGTAAAGTCAGTGCATACCATGGAAAATCAATGCAGTATACAGAGATATTCTGGAGCCAGGGAGAGCTGGGTAAAGTCAGTGCATACCATGGAAAATCAATGCAGTATACAGAGATATTCTGGAGCCAGGGAGAGCTGGGTAAAGTCAGTGCATACCATGGAAAATCAATGCAGTATACAGAGATATTCTGGAGCCAGGGAGAGCTGGGTAAAGTCAGTGCATACCATGGAAAATCAATGCAGTATACAGAGATATTCTGGAGCCAGGGAGAGCTGGGTAAAGTCAGTGCATACCATGGAAAATCAATGCAGTATACAGAGATATTCTGGAGCCAGGGAGAGCTGGGTAAAGTCAGTGCATACCTGTGGGAAGAGGAGAACAGCTCGATTAGATGGTGCAGATGATGATAATATTGTAGTAGTGATGAGTAGCCAAATGCATTCTAGAATTCAGTCTAATTCAGAATCATAATTAAAAAGATGTAATTTAAAAGATGGAAGTTAAAAGATGATTTGCAGCAGACTGAGTCTATAGCAGACTCCTGCATGTGAATATATCCCCAGTTAAGGGCAATCAGGTGTGAATGAGGGGGTGGCTGGGTATGGGAGACCAGATGTAGAGAGTTAAGCAAAGGTCATAAAGTGAGGGAGGGGTAAGACTGACCACTCAAAGAGATGCCAGGATCACACAATGAGAGACATGAAAACAGGTCGTGGAAACAAGCTCATAGGTGAGAAAGCATACTAAAAGGATTGTATGTGCTGCACCAAGACACTCAGATCCAGGGGAAGCATAGAAAAGCCAGTGCAATATACAGAGACATTCAGAAGCCAGGGAGAGCTGGGTAAAGTCAGTGCATACCATGGAAAATCAATGCAGTATACAGAGATATTCTGGAGCCAGGGAGAGCTGGGTAAAGTCAGTGCATACCATGGAAAATCAATGCAATATACAGAGATATTCTGGAGCCAGGGAGAGCTGGGTAAAGTCAGTGCATACCATGGAAAATCAATGCAGTATACAGAGATATTCTGGAGCCAGGGAGAGCTGGGTAAAGTCAGTGCATACCATGGAAAATCAATGCAGTATACAGAGATATTCTGGAGCCAGGGAGAGCTGGGTAAAGTCAGTGCATACCATGGAAAATCAATGCAGTATACAGAGATATTCTGGAGCCAGGGAGAGCTGGGTAAAGTCAGTGCATACCATGGAAAATCAATGCAGTATACAGAGATATTCTGGAGCCAGGGAGAGCTGGGTAAAGTCAGTGCATACCATGGAAAATCAATGCAGTATACAGAGATATTCTGGAGCCAGGGAGAGCTGGGTAAAGTCAGTGCATACCATGGAAAATCAATGCAGTATACAGAGATATTCTGGAGCCAGGGAGAGCTGGGTAAAGTCAGTGCATACCATGGAAAATCAATGCAGTATACAGAGATATTCTGGAGCCAGGGAGAGCTGGGTAAAGTCAGTGCATACCATGGAAAATCAATGCAGTATACAGAGATATTCTGGAGCCAGGGAGAGCTGGGTAAAGTCAGTGCATACCATGGAAAATCAATGCAGTATACAGAGATATTCTGGAGCCAGGGAGAGCTGGGTAAAGTCAGTGCATACCATGGAAAATCAATGCAGTATACAGAGATATTCTGGAGCCAGGGAGAGCTGGGTAAAGTCAGTGCATACCTGTGGGAAGAGGAGAACAGCTCGATTAGATGGTGCAGATGATGATAATATTGTAGTAGTGATGAGTAGCCAAATGCATTCTAGAATTCAGTCTAATTCAGAATCATAATTAAAAAGATGTAATTTAAAAGATGGAAGTTAAAAGATGATTTGCAGCAGACTGAGTCTATAGCAGACTCCTGCATGTGAATATATCCCCAGTTAAGGGCAATCAGGTGTGATAGTAGTTGTAGAAAACTATACTGCATTAGGCCTACAAATTGGGTATGGGGTGTAGAGAGACGGTGTGTTACACTCCAAGGTGTTCCCCAGGTTTCGTCCACATTGCTTCAATCTTCCGACTCTTGTTTAGTAGTTGTTGAAAACTACACTGCATTAGGCCTACAAATTGGGTATGGGGTGTAGAGAGATGGTGTGTTACACTCCAAGGTGTTCTCCAGGTTGCCTTTCCTGAACTTCTATCTTCAGGCTCTCATTAAATTGTGGTTAAATGGAACAACTGCATTTGGCGTACTAGTTGGTTTGGGGCCTACTATCGGTGTCTGCCACTCCTTGCTGTTCTCCTGGTTTCCTGTCCTGAAATTCCATTTTCAGGCTCTCGTTAAGTAGTTGTTAATGTTAGACTGCATTTGGCCTACTAGTTGGGTTGGGGCCTACTATCGGTGTCTGCCACTCCTTGCTGTTCTCCTCCACTGAACAAAGCTGTGCTGCCTGTTTACTACGGTTGCCAATTTTGAACTGCATTTCGACTACTTACTGATTTGGGCCTACTCTCTGTGTCAGCCTCTCATTCCAGTTGTCCTCCACTGCAATGCCCCCTGGTTAGTCCTGTGTTACCAATTTTGAACTGCATTTAGCCAACTTTATTCTTTGGGCCTATATCTGTGTTTCCTCCTCATCCTGCCCATTGCCCAGCCAGTGATAGATGAGTCTGCTGGGACATTGACCCATAATGCAAAATTCCCCGTGCACGCTACACAGCAAGATTGTGACCCTGCTGAAAGTCAGGTTCCTCTTCCCGCATACCATACCACCTTACACGGGGACAAAGAGGAAGGTGCAGATGAAAGTGCAGGTTCCTTCATCAGGTGGGGGGAGGAATACTAGTTGGCGACGTCACTGGCACAGGGCCTCTCATAGTACGCAAAAGTGTTGCTGCCGGTGGGAGGCGCCCCCGCCGTGCAAACACACCGCTGTACTTTGAGGGGCCCTGTGCCAGTGCCAATGCCAACGAGTGGGCCCCCCCTGCTTGCTCAGGATCACAGCACTTGCAAAGTTGAAATACTTACCTCTCCCTGCTCCACTGCCGTGACGTGGTCCAGATTTACTGGGCCCACTAATTACTTGAACCAGCCCTACCCCCCACAACTTTAGCCAAATGACCCCCAATTTCAAATGCCTTCCAATTATTATAAGCTAAATTACGGTTGACAAGCTTCTGTAACAAGAATGGATGTTTTTGCCATTAAAATGGGCAGTGTAGGTGTTTTCCTGGCCTCCACTCACTGCCGACTATGTTCCCCCATTGATTTGCATTGGGTTTCGTGTTTCGGGCGATACCCGACTTTTCGCCATAATCGGCCGATTCCACTCGACTCGACTTCTAAGATAGTCGGGTTTCGCGAAACACGACTCGACTCTAAAAAGGTCAAGGTCGCTCAACCCTATCTGTAACTACTGTGTCCGAATTCGCTTCATCTACCCCTGCTTCTGGTGTTAGGCGGTGCGGAACTGGCCTTTGGTTGCCACTGAACAAAGTAAGCGCTTATCTATTAAGCTTTAGTGCTACTGGTGCTTGTTTCCCTCCCGTCAGTTTCTCCTGTGTTTATTCTGAGACATCAAAAGTTACACAGTTTTATTTTTTACTTCATAAATAGTGATGTGTGATCCCCTAAAGGTAAAGTTCGGCATCTGTACCCTACACCTAGTGTCCTATAACGAACTCCAAACACGGACTTTATAATGTACGTCTGGTTTCCTGTTCAGGTTCGCCAGTCTAATAAAGCTTGTTGAAAGGCTGCAACACAGCCAATCAACAATCTTTTAGACTGTGAGCAGTTCTGGAGCCAATATAGCCATATCCAGTATTGGCATGGCTGTGATTGGCAGGCGCAGCATGTGACCCAGCCTGTATAAAGGGCAGAACCAAGTACCATTGCCATTCTGCTCTCATTACTGTAGAACCTAAAGCAGAAAAAAGAGACTATTGTTGGTCCAAAATAATGAACAAGATAAAGTTTATTAAATAGAAAAAGGTAATAACAGGGTGTGGAGGGGGGGAACAAGTATCACATGATGAGCTGTAAAAACTAGGGTGCACACTGTACGGGGACAACTGCACATATCATATTGAATATCATGGAAATACTGACAACCATGTTTAGTGGCTTGAGTTTCATTTTCTCATTACTGTAGGGGTAGTACTCTCCATAACAGCTCCTGTGTGCACTCTGCAAAACATAGCTGTGTGTACTCTGCCCCCCTGTGGGAGTACTTTGCCTTTAAGATACTGTGTGTACACTGCCCACCTGTGGGAGTACTTTGCCTTTAAGATGCTGTGTGTACTCTGCCACCCTCGACAGTACTTTGCCAAAAAGTCGCTGTTTGTTTTCTAGTAGTCTGGGAAATAAATGACATCAACCATCTCGTTGCCATTTCTAGGCCAAAAAAATAAAAAAATTAAACCGTTGTGTGTTTCATAATAGTCTCGGAAATGAATAATTGGCATCAGCTGTCTCATTGCCTTTTCTAGGGCAAATAAATAATTTTTCAGGACCACTGTGTGTTTTATAGCAGTATTGCAAATAAATAATTAGCATAATCAATCTCGTTGCAATTAGTAGGTCAAACAAATAATTTTTTAGCATTTCTTTTATTTTTTTATGTTAGGCCTTCGAAGCCTGTCTGCGGTCCCTCCTTCCACTAGGCCTCCACTGACCATTGTACTGCTGCCCTTGTACCATTGGAACCAATTTTAAATTGCCAACAGCCCTATTTTTTTATGTTAGGCCTTCGAAGCCTGTCTGCGGTCCCTCCTTCCACTAGGCCTCCACTGACCACACCACTGCTGCCCGTGTACCCCTGGAACCAATTTAAAATTGCCGACAGCCAGCCCAATTTTATTATGTTAGGCCTTCGAAGCCTGTCTGCGGTCCGTTCTTTCTACTACTACTACACTGACCAGGCCACTGCTGCCCGTGTTCCCCTGGAACCAATTTAAAATTGCCTACAGCCATGTGTTATTATGTTAGGCCTTCGATGCCTGTCTGCGGTCACTCCTTCCACTAGGCCTCCACTGACCACACCACTGCTGCCCGTGTACCCCTGGAACCAATTTAAAATTGCCTACAGCCAG
The DNA here is from genome assembly GCF_032444005.1 of Ranitomeya imitator. NCBI lineage: Eukaryota > Metazoa > Chordata > Amphibia > Anura > Dendrobatidae > Ranitomeya > Ranitomeya imitator. The sequence continues at coordinate 384,905,727 of NC_091284.1, forward strand.
CCCAATTTTATTATGTTAGGCCTTCGAAGCCTGTCTGCGGTCCGTTCTTTCTACTACTACTACACTGACCAGGCCACTGCTGCCCGTGTTCACCTGGAACCAATTTAAAATTGCCTACAGCCATTTGTTATTATGTTAGGCCTTCGATGCCTGTCTGCGGTCACTCCTTCCACTAGGCCTCCACTGACCACACCACTGCTGCCCGTGTACCCCTGGAACCAATTTAAAATTGCCTACAGCCAGCCCAATTTTTTTATGTTAGGCCTTCGAAGCCTGTCTGCGGTCCGTTCTTTCTACTACTACTACACTGACCAGGCCACTGCTGCCCGTGTTCCCCTGGAACCAATTTAAAATTGCCTACAGCCATCTGTTATTATGTTAGGCCTTCGATGCCTGTTGCGGTCACTCCTTCCACTAGGCCTCCACTGACCACACCACTGCTGCCCGTGTAACCATGGAACCAATTTAAAATTGCCTACAGCCATCTGGTATTATGTTAGGCCTTCGATGCCTGTCTGCGGTCACTCCTTCCACTAGGCCTCCACTGACCACACCACTGCTGCCCGTGTACCCCTGGAACCAATTTAAAATTGCCTACAGCCATCTGTTATTATGTTAGGCCTTCGATGCCTGTCTGCGGTCACTCCTTCCACTAGGCCTCCACTGACCACACCACTGCTTCCCGTGTACCCCTGGAACCAATTTAAAATTGCCTACAGCCATCTGTTATTATGTTAGGCCTTCGAAGCCTGTCTGCGGTCCTTCCTTCCAATAGTTCTCCACTGACCAGACCAATGCTGGCCGTGTACCCCTGGAACCCAGCTGAAAGTGCATGTAGCCTCCTTTTTTTCTTTGTTTTATATTTAGAAAGCCCAGATGAACTACGCTGTGCAACGGTTCAAGCTACCCAGTCGACATTTCTTTTGCGAGAAAAGCCATCCCAGCCCTCCAGCGGCATGAAAAAGTCTGCATTGTCATAGCACTCAGGCAATCAAACAGTAGAAAGGTGCACCTGACAAGAGACGCATGGACCATACTCAGAAGGGAGGTAAGAACATTTCTAAAACAATCCACAGTGAGGAGATTGGAACAAAACAAAATCCTCTAAACTGCATGCTCGCAAACGCCAGAAGCCTGACAAACAAGATGGAAGAACTAGAAGCAGAAATATCTACAGGTAACTTTGACATAGTGGGAATAACCGAGACATGGTTAGATGAAAGCTATGACTGGGCAGTTAACTTACAGGGTTACAGTCTGTTTAGAAAGGATCGTAAAAATCGGAGAGGAGGAGGGGTTTGTCTCTATGTAAAGTCTTGTCTAAAGTCCACTTTAAGGGAGGATATTAGCGAAGGGAATGAGGATGTCGAGTCCATATGGGTTGAAATTCATGGAGGGAAAAATGGTAACAAAATTCTCATTGGGGTCTGTTACAAACCCCCAAATATAACAGAAAGCATGGAAAGTCTACTTCTAAAGCAGATAGATGAAGCTGCAACCCATAATGAGGTCCTGGTTATGGGGGACTTTAACTACCCGGATATTAACTGGGAAACAGAAACCTGTGAAACCCATAAAGGCAACAGGTTTCTGCTAATAACCAAGAAAAATTATCTTTCACAATTGGTGCAGAATCCAACCAGAGGAGCAGCACTTTTAGACCTAATACTATCTAATAGACCTGACAGAATAACAAATCTGCAGGTGGTTGGGCATTTAGGAAATAGCGACCACAATATTGTGCAGTTTCACCTGTCTTTCACTAGGGGGACTTGTCAGGGAGTCACAAAAACACTGAACTTTAGGAAGGCAAAGTTTGAACAGCTTAGAGATGCCCTTAATCTGGTAGACTGGGACAATATCCTCAGAAATGAGAATACAGATAATAAATGGGAAATGTTTAAGAACATCCTAAATAGGCAGTGTAAGCGGTTTATACCTTGTGGGAATAAAAGGACTAGAAATAGGAAAAACCCAATGTGGCTAAACAAAGAAGTAAGACAGGCAATTAACAGTAAAAAGAAAGCACTTGCACTACTAAAGCAGGATGGCACCATTGAAGCTCTAAAAAACTATAGGGAGAAAAATACTTTATCTAAAAAACTAATTAAAGCTGCCAAAAAGGAAACAGAGAAGCACATTGCTAAGGAGAGTAAAACTAATCCCAAACTGTTCTTCAACTATATCAATAGTAAAAGAATAAAAACTGAAAATGTAGGCCCCTTAAAAAATAGTGAGGAAAGAATGGTTGTAGATGACGAGGAAAAAGCTAACATATTAAACACCTTCTTCTCCACGGTATTCACGGTGGAAAATGAAATGCTAGGTGAAATCCCAAGAAACAATGAAAACCCTATATTAAGGGTCACCAATCTAACCCAAGAAGAGGTGCGAAACCGGCTAAATAAGATTAAAATAGATAAATCTCCGGGTCCGGATGGCATACACCCACGAGTACTAAGAGAACTAAGTAATGTAATAGATAAACCATTATTTCTTATTTTTAGTGACTCTATAGCGACAGGGTCTGTTCCGCAGGACTGGCGCATAGCAAATGTGGTGCCAATATTCAAAAAGGGCTCTAAAAGTGAACCTGGAAATTATAGGCCAGTAAGTCTAACCTCTATTGTTGGTAAAATATTTGAAGGGTTTCTGAGGGATGTTATTCTGGATTATCTCAATGAGAATAACTGTTTAACTCCATATCAGCATGGGTTTATGAGAAATCGCTCCTGTCAAACCAATCTAATCAGTTTTTATGAAGAGGTAAGCTATAGACTGGACCACGGTGAGTCATTGGACGTGGTATATCTCGATTTTTCCAAAGTGTTTGATACCGTGCCGCACAAGAGGTTGGTACACAAAATGAGAATGCTTGGTCTGGGGGAAAATGTGTGTAAATGGGTTAGTAACTGGCTTAGTGATAGAAAGCAGAGGGTGGTTATAAATGGTATAGTCTCTAACTGGGTCGCTGTGACCAGTGGGGTACCGCAGGGGTCAGTATTGGGACCTGTTCTCTTCAACATATTCATTAATGATCTGGTAGAAGGTTTACACAGTAAAATATCGATATTTGCAGATGATACAAAACTATGTAAAGCAGTTAATACAAGAGAAGATAGTATTCTGCTACAGATGGATCTGGATAAGTTGGAAACTTGGGCTGAAAGGTGGCAGATGAGGTTTAACAATGATAAATGTAAGGTTATACACATGGGAAGAGGGAATCAATATCACCATTACACACTGAACGGGAAACCACTGGGTAAATCTGACAGGGAGAAGGACTTGGGGATCCTAGTTAATGATAAACTTACCTGGAGCAGCCAGTGCCAGGCAGCAGCTGCCAAGGCAAACAGGATCATGGGGTGCATTAAAAGAGGTCTGGATACACATGATGAGAGCATTATACTGCCTCTGTACAAATCCCTAGTTAGACCGCACATGGAGTACTGTGTCCAGTTTTGGGCACCGGTGCTCAGGAAGGATATAATGGAACTAGAGAGAGTACAAAGGAGGGCAACAAAATTAATAAAGGGGATGGGAGAACTACAATACCCAGATAGATTAGCGAAATTAGGATTATTTAGTCTAGAAAAAAGACGACTGAGGGGCGATCTAATAACCATGTACAAGTATATAAGGGGACAATACAAACATCTCGCTGAGGATCTGTTTATACCAAGGAAGGTGACGGGCACAAGGGGGCATTCTTTGCGTCTGGAGGAGAGAAGGTTTTTCCACCAACATAGAAGAGGATTCTTTACTGTTAGGGCAGTGAGAATCTGGAATTGCTTGCCTGAGGAGGTGGTGATGGCGAACTCAGTCGAGGGGTTCAAGAGAGGCCTGGATGTCTTCCTGGAGCAGAACAATATTGTATCATACAATTATTAGGTTCTGTAGAAGGACGTAGATCTGGGGATTTATTATGATGGAATATAGGCTGAACTGGATGGACAAATGTCTTTTTTCGGCCTTACTAACTATGTTACTATGTTACTATGTTACTATGACCAGTAGGCATGTCCACAAAAAGTTACGTGTCCATTACGGCGCACTGGGTTAATGTGTTGGATGCATGGTCCACAGGGGACAGCCTACAAAGTCTGTCTGCAGTCCCTAATTCCAATTTTCCTCCGCTGACCACACCACTGCTGCCCGTGTACCACTGTGTGTTTTATAGCAGTATTGCAAATAAATAATTAGCATAATCAATCTCGTTGCAATTAGTAGGTCAAACAAATAATTTTTTAGCATTTCTTTTAGTAGTCTTGGAAATAATTAATTGGCATCACCCATTTCGCTGCCATTTCTAGGAGAATTAACACAAATCAGGAATATCTCCTAGTCTACTTAGAGTGGTTTGATCTCTCAAATTGTATGTCATAAATGTGTACATATATATATATATATATATATATATTAATAAAGAGTACTAGGAGGAAGAAAGACTGAAGGGCAGCCGGTAATGCAAGCAATAACCACACGAAAAAAAAAGACCGACCAGAAAATCCAGGCTATGTTATAGAAATAATATACTTTTTATTAAACACCAGATTTAAAATAATCAGATCACAAGATCAGTACAAAGTAGTAGATAAAATAACTCAAAAAGTAATTATTGCATGTTACTCCGTGAATGCAACACATCCAGTATCACAATTAAGACAATGTAGTAAAAATACACTGAATTCATGTATGGCTAATAGGTGTATACAAAAAAGTGCATATAGATATAAAGTGCTATCGGATAATATACTACAACTATAAAGCTGATTATAAACCTTATATAGTGCATGTATAAAAATTATCAAAACATATCCGTGTGAGAAAAAAACTCAATAATAGTGTGAAAAATAGGTCAATAATAAGAGCCAATATCACAATACTTTTAAAGTGCAAAAGTGTGAATAACCAAAGAGTCAATAAGAGTCAGTGTTACCACATATACACTGTATGAGACCAGGAGCGTAACATGATTATAGGTATATAATAAATCAACCTCAAAGCAAGAGGATAGAGTAATATGAAATACTTACAAAGCGGTATATTGTGTGCCTGGTCTCCTGGAAAGGTGTCCCACACACATTTCTAGGAGAAAAAAATATTTTTTCTGGACCACTGTATGTTTTCTAGCAGTGTTGCCAATAAATAATTGGCATCAGCCATCTTGTTGCCATTTATAGGCCAAAGAAATAATTTTTTAGGACTGTTGTGTCCTTTTTGGTATTCTGGTAGTCTGGGAAATAAATAATTGGCATCAGTCATCTAGCTGTCATTTCTAGGGAAAATAAACAATTTTTTAGGACCGCTGTGTTTTTTTCTAGCAGTGTTGCAAATATATAACTGGCATTTCTAGGCTAAATAAATAATTTTTTTAATGGTGTATGTTTTATAGTAGTCTGGGAAATAAATAATTGTCATCAGCAATCTCGGTGCCATTAATAGGCCAAATAAATACATTTTGAGGACTGCTTTGTGTTTTATAGTAGTTCTCAAAATAAATAACTGGCATCATTTGTCTTATTGCCACTTCTAGGACAAAGAAATAATTTTTCGTGACCGATGTGTGTTTTATAGTTGTCTATAAAAAGAAATAATTTGCATCAGCCATCTTGTAGCCATTTATATGCCAAATAAATAATTTGTCTGGACTGCTGTGTGTTTTATAGTAGTATGGAGAATAAATAATTGGCATCAGCCGTTTGGTTGATATTTCCAGGGCAAATAAATAATTTTTCTAAACCAGTGTGTGTTGTATAGTAGTCAGGGAAATAAATAATTGATATCAGCCATCTTGCTGCCATTTATAGGCCAAATAAATATTTTTTCTGGACCACTGTGTGTTTTACAGTGGTCTGGGAAACAAATAATTGGCATCATCGGTTTCATTGTCATTTCTAGGTCAAGCAATGGATTTTTCAGGACCACTGTGTGTTTTTTCTAATAGTGTTGCAAATAAATAATTGGAACCAGCTGTCTCTTTGGCATTTGTAGGATAAAGAAATAATTTATCAGCTTCTGTGGAGGAAATGTGGCAACATGCTCTATGGGTGACACTTGCTCTTAGCTTCTGTGGAGGAAATGTGAAAACATGCTCTGCGGGTAAATAATTTTACTCTACCTTTGTGGCAGGGCCTAGTGCTCATTAAGCTATTTAACCATTCATTTCAATTACAGCACCTTTAAATTGTTATGGATGGCTATTTTATTTCTCTTTATTCTCTGTGCTGTGCGGGTTCTCGCTGTGTGTGCACACGCAGCGGCGCCCGTTGCTGGGCATCTCCGACGGCATCTTCTCCGGCTCTGTGTGTGCTTGCGCCAGCGGTTCCGTCCATGTGATTTTGTGGGCGGGCCTGGCGGCGCTGGCCTGCGCATATGGTGACCCCCCTGGTGATGCACAGAGTAGCTGTTGATCGTTCGTGCATGCGCCGACTTAGAGCGATCGTCATCTTTCTTAGCTTCACTAATTAGTTTGTTACATATATTTAAAGCCCACTCTCTTCCTTGCTGACATACCCCCGGAAGAAGGCACTGCTGCCGAAACGCGCATTGGGTGGGTGTTGCCGCAGCTATACAGGTATTTACTGGTTTTACATTATACGGTACCTTTATACCTCCAGGCTTAATACTTTTCTGCTCTAATGGCTGGCAGCTCTAGTGTTGTGCGCATCTAGAGTTTTACCACTATGGGTATATAGCCTTTGCACTATGCTACACTTTATTCGCACTATATAATTGCACTTTATGATTTGCTTGCTTTACTAGCTTGATCTGGGTGCTTTGCAACTTGTTAACCTGTTCTACCACTGCGGTTTCATCCTTCAGTGTATCATTGTTCTATCCTTGTTTGTATAAATCTCTGTTGACAAATTGTTGTACAATAATACAGTTTATACATTGTTTTAGTACTTTTTGGTTCATTTGGTGCTTTTTCTTTTGGTATGATTTTCAGTGTTGGCGTGTGTAGTAAAGGTGATATAAAAATAAATTACTCTGCCATGTATGAAATTGCGCACATTTATAAATGTAAATAAATATAATATAAATAAACAAAGCATAGAATTTTTTTTTCATAATGTATTCAATATGGGAAAGGGTGACATTGGGAAATGGGGATTTGGACCTGGTGGTGCCTGCCAAGGCCATATGACAGATCGGAAGGTGGCTATTTCGTTCTAGCCTCCTGTTAAAGACTGGCGGAACGCACCAAGTATAGATGATATGAAACTAGGTTCGTTCGCAGTCCGAGGTCCACCGTGCAGGTAAAAACCCTGCTGCTAGTAAGACGGACTATATGACGGTACTATAAGTATACACGCACGGGTTAACTTCACCTTGCGTGAAGGAAGCGATCCTGTTGCAGGACCGTGGTACCGTGGTACCGTGGTACGTGGTACAGGACCGTGGTACCGCACATAGAGCACGAGCAAGAAGTCAGCAAACACAACCCCAACACAGGATTGAAGTCCGATTAGACCACTTGCTGGCACAACACCGCAACTGGGTGTGTAAGGAAACTATTAAAATAGTATATAAAGGCACGAGAGTGCATGCAGTGCCGCACTGACGGACGCCACTAACCACCCAGGCTTGGGTAAGGAAAGCGCAGAGGAAGCGCACGGCGCCGTACTGGCGGTCACAGCAACTAGACGCTGTTATGTGTGTAACGTGCTGTTGGATAAGTCGGGCGCTAGATAGCAAACATACACCTTCCGCGAACAGTCATCCAATAGGGAGGGTATTTTAAAGAGCGACTTTCACTCACAACACACACACATATTATCAAGACATTACTAGCGCATGGCCGTGCGGTCATGCGCAGTTTATATTGTTGCAGCACAGGAAGCTGCTACAGAAGTTTTGCCCTTTCAGGACCTGCCAAGAGGACCAATGGGATGTGCTGCAGCACCTGAGCATGTGACCCTTGATCTCCAACGGGAGATCCTGTCCTGGGCATGCTCAGTGTGTGCAAATAAGGACTTAGTCCCAGGGAAGCCCGCTCGCCGCAGATCAGTGCAGGGTACAACAGGAGAGCCGGAAAAGGCAGCAGTAACCCTTTGCACAGAATCAGTCCCAGCGAGACGCTGGGAGCGACGCCTCCGCTGAGCAGAGCCCACTGCGGCCGAAGCAGAATGGGAGACCGCAGCAGACACGGATCGAGATTCCCCCTGTGCAGCAGAGGAAACTCGACTCCTAACATTACCCCCCCTCCTAGGGCCTCCCCCTCCTTGGGCCTCGCTACGTTCGAAGGCAGCAATAAGCTGCGGAGCCCGAATGTGCTCAGCAGGCTCCCAGGACCTATCCTCAGGGTGGTATCCCTTCCAGTCCACCAAAAAAAATTTTTTGCCACGTACCACCTTGCACCCCAAGATAGCGTTCACCTCGAAATCGTCCGTAGACGAACCCGATGTCTCGGCAGATGACTCAGAAAACCGGGACATGTATACGGGCTTAAGGAGGGACACATGAAAGGTGTCGGTGATACCAAGGCGTGGAGGAAGGGCCAGACAGTAGACCACAGGATTAACCTGTTCGAGGACCTTGAAGGGACCCAATTAGCGAGGAGCAAACTTAGTGGACTCAACTCGCAGCCTGATGTTACGGGCGGAGAGCCACACCAAGTCGCCAGGAGCAAAGGTCGGAGCGGGGCGCCGATGAGCATCGGCGGAGGACCTCATTCTCTCCTTAGAGGCCCGAATGACATCCTGAGTGCGGTCCCAAATATCCCGTGCCTCCACAGCCCAGTCTGCCACCCTGGAGTCTGCGGAAGACACGGGCATAGGCACAGGTACCCGTGGATGCTGACCATAGTTGAGGAGGAATGGGGTTTGTCCAGTGGAGTCGGCTACGGCGTTGTTCAGCGCAAACTCTGCCCACGATAGCAAGGATGCCCAGTCATCCTGCCTGGCTGAAACAAAATGTCGCAGGTATGTGATCAAGGTCTGGTTGGCCCTCTCTACCAACCCATTCGTCTCGGGATGATAAGCGGAAGAGAGATTCAACTCAATACTGAGAAGACGACAAAGCTCTCTCCAGAACCGAGACGCAAACTGGGGACCCCGGTCACTGACAATTTTGTCAGGCATACCATGTAAGCGGAAGATGTGTTTAATGAACAACGCTGCCAAGGCCCGTGCAGAAGGTAACCGTGGTAGCGGCACCAAATGCACCATTTTTGAGAAATGATCGGTGATGACCCAAGTGATGGTACAGCCGCGAGATTTGGGTAAACCCACGACAAAGTCCATCCCGACCATCTCCCAGGGCCTTTCTGGCACCGGCAAGGGATAGAGCAACCCAGCTGGCCTTTGCCGCGGAGATTTATTTTTGGTGCAGGAGACACACGCCAGAATATAATCCCTGACATCCCGGACCATATGCGGCCACCAGTACGTCCTCGCCAGTAGCTCAGATGTCCTCTTTGTCCCAAAGTGTCCACCCACCCTGGACGAATGAGCCCAAGAGAGAACCTCCGGTCTCAAATTAATGGGCACAAAAGTCTTGCCCGGAGGCACAGACTCCAGCGAAACCGGCGCTACAGTTCTCAGGCTCTCAGAAGGGACAATAAGCCGAGGCTCCTCTTCCTCCTCTTCAGTTGACATAAGGGAGCGAGAGAGAGCGTCAGCACGAATATTCTTCTCCCCGGCGAGAAAATGAAGGGAAAAGTGGAACCGGGAAAAGAACAAGGACCATCTGGCTTGGCGAGAATTTAGCCGCTGGGCTGTTTGCAAGTAGACCAAATTTTTGTGGTCCGTGTAAACTTGGAAGGGAAACCGCGCACCTTCCAGAAGGTGTCTCCACTCTGAAAAGGCCAATTTCATTGCTAGCAACTCCCTATCCCCGATGGAGTAGTTTCTCTCCGCTGGCGTGAAGGTCTTAGAGAAGAAGAAGCATGGATGCTTCCGACCTTGAGCATCCTTTTGATAGAGGACTGCTCCAGCACCAACGGATGAGGCATTCACCTCCATTAGGAATGGCTTATCCACATCTGGACGATGTAAGATGGGAGCGCTAGCAAAGTGGGACTTAATAGAAGTGAAGGCCTTGGAGACCTCTTCCGACCACAATTTGGGATTCGCTCCCTTCTTGGTGAGGGCTACCAAGGGAGCTACCAGAGTTGAGAAGTGGGGAATGAACTGGCGGTAATAGTTAATGAACCCCATAAAGCGCTGCACCGCTTTAAGAGAATGGGGCTCTTGCCAGTCCATCACAGCCTGTAGTTTGGCAGGATCCATAGCCAATCCCTGGGCGGAGATGATATAGCCCAGGAACGGTAAAGACTCCTGCTCAAACATACACTTCTCCAACTTAGCATAAAGAGAGTTTGCCCGTAGGAGGTCGAAGACTCTGCCAACATCTCTCCGGTGGGAGTCTATATCTGGAGAAAAGATGAGAATATCATCCAGATAGACTACCACTGAGGTGGAAAGCATATCCCGGAAGATGTCGTTGACAAAGTCTTGGAAAACGGCTGGGGCATTACAGAGCCCGAAGGGCATCACCAGATACTCATAGTGCCCATCTCTGGTGTTAAACGCCGTTTTCCATTCGTCCCCCTCACGGATGCGAATCAGGTTATAAGCACCTCGCAGATCTAATTTAGTAAACACTCTAGCTCCCCGAAGCCTATCAAAGAGCTCGGATATCAAGGGCAAAGGATACTTGTTCTTAACGGTGATAGCGTTAAGACCCCTGTAGTCTATGCATGGACGTAGTTCCCCATTCTTCTTCTGCACGAAGAATAACCCTGCCCCAGCAGGTGACACTGACTTCCTGATAAATCCTCTTGCCAGATTCTCTTGAATGTACTGAGACAAGGCCTCCGTCTCCGGGAGAGATAATGGATAAACTCGACCCCGGGGAGGCTCCGCACCAGGCAAGAGATCGATAGGACAGTCATAGGGGCGATGGGGCGGAAGGGTCTCCGCCGCCTTTTTGGAGAACACGTCTGCGTAAGACCAATATTGCTTGGGGAGAGAGGCTAGATCTGCGGGTACCTCAGTAGTAGCAACCTGAACACACTCTCGGTGACACCTACCCCCACATGATTCATCCCATCCCAGAATTCTGCCTGAGGACCACTCGATGTGAGGAGAGTGGTACCGTAGCCAAGGTATCCCCAACAGGACCTCATCAATCCCCTCAGGAATGATGAGCAGAGATATAATCTCCTGATGGGATGGTGACATGGACAGAGTAAAAGGGATGGTCTGATGTGTTATCTGTGCGGTGAGTGTCGACCCATTCACCACTCTTACCGTTACTGGTTGAGGTAGCATAACCAGGGGTATTGCGTGACGTTGGGCGAAAGCAGAAGACATAAAATTGCCCTCCGCCCCAGAATCCACGCAGAGCTCTACCGAGTGGGAGGATGAGCCAAAAGTAATTGTCCCCTTAAAGGACAATTTGGAGGCAAACGTCGCAGTGTCTAGTGCACCTCCACCTACTACCACTAGACGCTGACGTTTCCTCGACCGCTGATGACATCTGGTGGCAAGATGTCCTGACTGTTGGCATACATGGCAAACCTGGGGTGCACGAGCGGTCCGGGACTTAGATCCCGCTCGTGACACTACCTTAGATTTCATGGGGCTCAGGAGCCTGGACTGGAGATTCCAAAGGTTTGGCGAAGGTGGGAGCCAGCCGAAACCTCTGCCTACACTGGGCTCGCTCTAACCTCCGCTCGTGAAAACGGAGGTCAATACGAGTAGATACTGTTATTAATTCTTCCAGTGTGGCGGGAATCTCCCTAGTGGCCAGGGCATCCTTAACGTGGTCAGCCAGCCCCCTCCAAAATATAGGGATAAGGGCTTTATCCGACTACTCCAGCTCAGATGCTAGAGTGTGGAAGTGGACGGCAAAAAGGCTGACCATGGACGAGCCCTGAGTCAATGCCAACAGTTGGAGCGCCGTATCATGGGTGACACGAGGTCCTAAAAAGACCTGTTTCAGAGTGCTCAGGAATAACGGAGCACTCTGCACCACATGATCGCCACGCTCCCACAGCGGCGTAGACCACTGCAACGCCCTGTCCAACAATAAGGATATGATAAAGCCCACCTTAGCCCGCTCTGTAGGGAAACGAGAGGCCAGAAACTCGAGATGTATTGAGCACTGACTCACGAAACCCCTACAGGACTTACTGTCACCAGAAAATTTCTCTGGTAGCAGGAGGCGAGATAGCGTCAGTACAGGGGCGGCAGTGGACAAAGTAGCTGCAGCCACACTTGCAGCCTGAACAGCGACAGCAGTAACATCCACAGCTGAGGTTGAATGCTCTAGAGCCGCCAACCTCCAGCTGCTGGATTTACCGCTGTAAACGCTGATCGTCCGTCATTACTAGCCAGACCTTGGCGCTAGTATTAAGTTAAGGACTGGCGGAACGCACCAAGTATAGATGATATGAAACTAGGTGCGTTCACAGTCCGAGGTCCACCGTGCAGGTAAAATCCCTGCTGCTAGTAAGACGGACTATATGACGGTACTATAAGTATACACGCATGGGTTAACTTCACCCTGCGTGAAGGAAGCGATCCTGTTGAGTCACAGGACCGCGGTACCGCACATAGAGCACGAGCAAGAAGTCAGCGAACACAACCCCAACACAGGATTGAAGTCCGATTAGACCACTTGCTGGCACAACACCGCAACTGGGTGTGTAAGGAAACTATTAAAATAGTATATAAAGGCACGAGAGTGCATGCAGTGCCGCACTGACGGACGCCACTAACCACCCAGGCTTGGGTAAGGAAAGCGCAGAGGAAGCGCACGGCGCCGTACTGGCGGTCACAGCAACTAGACGCTGTTATGTGTGTAACGTGCTGTTGGATAAGTCGGGCGCTAGATAGCAAACATACACCTTCCGCGAACAGTCATCCAATAGGGAGGGTATTTTAAAGAGCGACTTTCACTCACAACACACACACATATTATCAAGACAATACTAGCGCATGGCCGTGCGGTCATGCGCAGTTTATATAGTTGCAGCACAGGAAGCTGCTACAGAAGTTTTGCCCTTTCAGGACCTGCCAAGAGGACCAATGGGATGTGCTGCAGCACCTGAGCATGTGACCCTCGATCTCCAACGGGAGATCCTGTCCTGGGCATGCTCAGTGTGTGCAAATAAGGACTTAGTCCCAGGGAAGCCCACTCGCCGCAGATCAGTGCAGGGTACAACAGGAGAGCCAGAAAAGGCAGCAGTAACCCTTTGCACAGAATCAGTCCCAGCAACACGCTGGGAGCGACGCCTCCGCTGAGTAGAGCCCACTGCGGCCGAAGCAGAATGGGAGACCGCAGCAGACACGGATCGAGATTCCCCCTGTGCAGCAGAGGAAACTCGACTCCTAACACCTCCTGTCAAAATTTGGTTGGCATGCTACACCACTGTCGAACAAGGATGTTGTTGGTTGGATGGTAGACAAAGGCTCTAGTGTGTTGACAAGCAGCACCACCAAGTCTTCCACATGGTCCAGTTACAGTAGCCAATAAAGTGGCCTCACAATCCTCAACCTGGTTCTCCTCCCTCCCCCATCAATAGTCTCAGGAGACATATGAACCCAAAGCTACTCCGAGTAACTGTTTACATTCCCTTGTAATTTTTTTGGCCTCTCGTCGTACACCATTAAAGAGGGTCATGAGGGGGTGAAGTGCAGTAATGCACAAACATTTGACTACCCACAGCCAGAAGAAAGCCACGCTGGGGAGCATCAATTCATGTCTGAAGAGGTGGAGGATAATCATGACTCACAGTTGCCATCAGATCAGCATTAAATCGCAACTCAGAAGGAGGATCAGATTGATGAATTGGAAGACGGCGTGGTCAATGAGGGGACCACTAATCCAACCTGGCACAGTGGCATGCCTAGCGAGCACAGCAGTGCAGAGAGGGATGGATCCGTAGCACGAAAACAGGCAGGAAGGTGGGAGTGGTTTGACCAGAGGGAGAACTCGGTCAAGTGTTTCACAGAGCCCCCCACTCAGCTAGATAACAGGCCATTGTTCCCCTGTATAGCAGTTTTTTTTATGAGAGTCCTTCAGACAAAACAATTGTAATTTGCAGCATCTGCAATACCAAGCTGAGAAGAGGGAAGAACACTGCAAACCTGAGAACCACCAGCATGCAGAATCACATAGCAGAAAATCACCCCAGTAGATGGATGGAATGCCTGCATACAAAATCTTTGTCTAAGGGTGTATCTACTGACACTTCCCCTGTTTTACGGCCTTTCCAATCTGCTGTCCAGACACAACAGTCAGCAACCACGTCCAGTTCATTGGCCCAGCTTGGCAGTTCAGTTGTCACTGTCCCAGATGTTTACAAGGAAGCAGAAATATTACCCAATCCCCAGGCCCAAACGTTAAATGCCCACATTGCCAGATTGATAACCCTGGAAAAGTTGCCATTTCGGCTTGTGGGAACTGAGTCTTTCCGTGAGCTCTTGGAGGTGGCAGCCCCACGGTACTTGCTTTACAGCCACAATTATTTTTCCCGGTGTGCCGTCCCCACATTACAGAAGTACGTGTTTCACAATATCAGCCGTGATCTAGCCATCACAGTCACAGGGAAGGTCCACTTAACTACAGACACGTGGACAAGTTATTGTAGACAAGGACACTACATTTCCCTTATGACACACTGAGTGAACCTGGTGGAGTCTGGGTTAGAGTCAGTGGCTGAGACATCACACAGCTTACCCACACCAAGAATAGCGTGCCCAACATCCATCAGCATTTTAGTCTCCTCATCTGCCAGTTCCTGTCTGTACTCCTCACCCTTAGCTGAACTAGCCTCCTCATTATTCCCCAGCTGGGAGCTCTGCAGTACTGCCTTGCTGAAGCTCATCTGTTTAACCCCTTCAAGTCGCGGCCCTTTTTCATTTTTGCGTTTTCGTTTTTCACTTCCCTCCTTCCCTGAGCCATAACTTTTTTATTTTTCCGTCAATATGGTCATGTGAGGGCTTATTTTTTGCGGGACAAGTTGTAGTTTTGAACGACATCATTGGTTTTACCATGTCTTTTACTAGAAAACGGGAAAAAAATTCCAAGTGCGGTGAAATTGCAAAAGTGCAATCCCACACTTGTTTTTTGTTTGGCTTTTTTGCTAGGTTCACTAAATGCTAAAACTAACCTGCAATTATGATTCTCTAGGTCATTACGAGTTCATAGACACCTAACATGACTAGGTTAATTTTTATCCAAGTGGTGAAAAAAAATTCCAAACTTTGCTTAAAAAAAAAAAAAAAAGTGCCATATTCCGATACCCGTAGCGTCTCCATTTTTCGTGATCTGGGGTCGGGTGAGGGCTTACTTTTTGCGTGCCGAGCTGATGTTTTTAATGATACAATTTTTGCGCAGATACGTTCTTTTGATCGCCCGTTATTGCATTTTAATGCAATGTCGCCGGCGACCAAAAAAACATAATTCTGGCGTTTCGGATTTTTTTCTCGCTACGCCGTTTAGCGATAAGGTTAATGCTTTTTTTTAATTGATAGATCGGACGATTCTGAATACCAAATATGTGTATGTTTGATTTTTTTTATTGTTTTATTTAGGATGGGGCGAAAGGGGGTGATTTAAACTTTTATATTTTTTATATTTTTTTCATATTTTTAAAAACATTTTTTTTTTACTTGTGCCATGCTTCAATAGCCTCCATGGGAGGCTAGAAGCTGGCACCACTTGATCGGCTCAGCTACATAACAGCGATCATCAGATCGCTGCTATGTAGATGAAATGTAGGTGTGCTGTGATCGCCGACCACAGGGGGGCGCTCACAGCAGGCCTGCATCAGTAACCATAGAGGTCTCAAGGACCTCTATGGTTACCTTCCTGATGCATCACCGACCCCTGATCATGTGACGGGGTCGGTGATGACGTCATTTCCGGCCGCCCGGCCGGATGCGGTAGTTAAATGCCGCTGTCTGTGTTTGACAGCGGCATTTAACAGGTTAATAGCGGCGAGTGAATAGCGATTTCACCCGCCGCTATTGCGCGCACATGTCAGCTGTACAAAACAGCTGACATGTCGCGACTTTGATGCGGGCTCACCGCCGGAGCCCACATCAAAGGGGGTGACACGGCATGCGCAGTACTAGTACGGCGCATGTCGTGAAGGGGTTAACTGATAAAGCTTACAATGCAGCAGCGCTGTTGAAAGGGATAAAAGACCAGACCGATCAGTGGCTCTCCCCGCTGAACCTTCAATCAGGTCTGGTTGTGTGCGATAATGCAAGTAACTTGGTGGTGACTTTAAAGCTCAGCAAGCTGATACACGTTCCATGCATTGCCCATGTGTTGAACTTCGTTGCACAGTGGTTTTTAAAAACATACCATGACTTTCTGGACCTGCTGTTAGGGCTGGCGGAACGCACCGAGTATATTTAAATATAATTATTGGTGCATTCGCAGCCTGGGGTCCACCATGCAGGAGACTAACCTGCTGCTAGCAAATGGCGGCACAATATGGCCGTATAAGCAAACTCTGTTACTTCTCAGAGTCGCATAGAAGGGAAAACGCTGTGCCATGTTAGCGTCACAAGGGAACACAGCTGCCTAACAGAGCAAAAGCAATCAGTGGTCAGGGAGTAGCAAGCACACAAACACCTCCTCTCCGGTGGAGCCGGAATTCTAATGGCTTTACGCCAGCCCTGAATTCACCAAACAAAACTCCTCACCAGAGGTGCTGGTATTCTAGTGGCTTATTTCAGCTGGGCCCTGACCACAAGCAGACAAGACCACTAAATAGCAAAAGCTCATGACATAACCTGATCCTAGCCCATGGCCGTGCTAGGACCTTCCTAGAGGACCAATGGGAGATGTCACAGTACCTGAGTAACTTCAGTACCTTCCTAGAGGACCAATGGGAGCTGCTGCAGTACCTGAGCATGTGACCCCTGACCTCCAATGAGAGGTCTTACCTTGGGCATGCTCAGAAGGGGAAAAGCAGGACTTAGTCCCAGAGATGTCTGCTCGCCGCTGACCAGTACTGACTACAATGGCTGAGCCTGGAAAGGCAGCAGTAACCATACGCACAGTATCAGGCTGAGCCAGACGCTGAGACCGACATCTCCGCTGAGCAGGCTCCACTGCAACTGGAGAAGAATGGGAGACCACAGCTGAGATGGTTCGAGGCTCCCCCTGTGCAGAGGCGGGAACTTGACCCCTAACACTTACTTGCCAAGGTACACTGTGTCAGCATCCATTTATGAAAGTCATCTCAGACTTTCTCTGGTATGGCTCCGCTGCAGCAGCCCTTTCATTTGCCTCATCACCTACTGATTTGTGACCTGTCCACATGCTGGAATACGACCTTCCACATGTTGGCAAGGCTTATTGAGCAGCAAAGAGCAGTGGCTAAATTCCAGCTTCTCGATGCCCTGAAGAGTAACACTCAGCACCCACACATAACAACTGCCAAGTGGTTGTGGATCGCTGACATATGTGAGGTTGTTCAAAACTTTGAGTACTGCACCAAGATGGTGAGTGCTGCTGATGCTGTTATCATCGCAACCATCACTCTGCTCTGTCTATTAAAATGTTTCACTGCAGAATCTCAAAGGGGAAGCTTTGAATGCCCAGCAGGTGGCTATGGAGCAAGATTTTACATTGTCTTATACTACACAGCCCAGCCTCAGACAATATTTTCAAACCACATTGGGTGATGACGAGGAACAGGAGGAGTAGGAGGAGGATGAGGAGGAGCAGGAGTTTTTGGTCTGATCTACAGAGGGGACTCCCAATGGCAGCTTCATGCCTATCCAGTATGGATAGCCTGAAGAGGTGGAGGTTTAGGAAGAGGAGGTGAGGCGTCGTAAGGAGGAGAGAACAGTTTAGTGTTCATCCTGTTGAGGACACTGAACAGGGCCGGCTCCAGGTTTTTGAGAGCCCTGGGCGAAAGAGTCTCAGTGGGGCCCCCCTTTAACACATACCACGATTCATGATGCACAGATACAGCAGAGAAATATAGGTATAATACAATGCCAGATTTCACTTCTTACATGAGTGATAGCTATTGTAAATTCTACAGTACCATACAGCAGAGGGACTTTATATAAGTCAACCCCTTATATGCCAATTATGCGAGAGCGATGCGCAAGCCTTGCATTGCATCACCCTAAACGCCCGTATTACTATGCAGCTGCACACTCCTGTCCAAAGAACAGGCGGCTGAAGTGATGCGAGGCTCTCGCAAGTGGAACTCCGAGTCTGACCTAATATATAGTAATGATTGGTCATTTAGTCACTTACTAGTCCACGTGTGTGTTCTGGAAAAAAGTCCTGAGAGTGGCGTTTTTGCACTGTGTCACTCCTGGAGTAGGTGACATGTAGATCCTGTGCTTTAGCAGATGGCTTACTCTGGTGATCTAAGGTCCACAGGTCTCAGGGTATCAGTACCTGTAATATTAGAGGGAAATCAACATTATAGAATACTTTTGAGTTTTCATTGGCTATAAGCCATAATCATCTACATAAACAGAAATAAACACTTGAAATAGATCACTATGTTTATAATGACTATATAATATGGAGTTTCATTTTTTGTATTGAAGAACTGAAATATATTAACTTTAATGATAATCTAATTTTGTGAGCAGCACCTGTATGCATACAACTTGATGATAGGCAGCATTTTGTTTGTTTAGTATAATACACCCCACAGTCCTCCATATATTATAATGTTCACCACAGTCCTCCATATAGTATAATACACTCCTCAGTCCTCCATATAGTATAATACACTCCTCAGTCCTCAATATAGTATAATACACTCCTCAGTCCCCCATATAGGATAATACACTCCTCATAGGCCTCCATATATTAAAATACACTGCTCAGTACTCCATAGAGTGTAATTCACTCCTCATAGTGCTCTATATAGCATAATGCACCGCCATAGTCATCCATGTAGTACAATTCCCTTCCCCTAGTATAATGCACCCCATAGTTCTTAATATAGTATAATGTATTCCCATAGACCTCGATACAGTATAATGCAGCCCACATATAGTATAATGCTGCCACCTCACAGAGTATAATGCAGCCACCTCACAGAATATATTGTAGCCCCCTGAGTATAATGTAGCCCCCCCAGAGAATATAATGCAGGCCCCTCATATAGTATAATGCAGCCCCTGCATATATAATATTTGGTAACCCCCCAATAGAGTATAATGCAGCCCCCCATAGAATATAATGTAGCCCCTCAATAAAATACAATGCAGCCCTCCTCATATAGTATAATGCAGCCCCCTTAGAATATAATGTAGCCACCTTATAGAGTATGATGCAAACACCCCTCATTAAATATAATACATTTAATAGATAGAATACATTTAATGCATAGAATATAATACAGTCTACTTCCCCATAGAATATAAAGAGTATGATGCAATCCTCCCTCATCGAATATAATGCATCCCCCATAGAATATAATGTAGCCCCATAGAATATAATACAGCCCCCCATAGAATATAATACAGCACCCCATAGAATATAATACAACACCCCATAGAATGCCATGCAGCCCCCATATAATGTAATGTCATAGAGACCCGAGGCCCATATAATGTAATGTAATACAGCCCCCCCATAGAATACAATACAGCCCCCATATAATATAATACAACCCCCATAGAATATAATACAGCACAGCACCCCATAGAATATAATACAACCACCATAGAATATAATGTAGCCACCCCCGAGAATGGCCCCACATTCCAGTTATCACTCATATATAGATTTAAAAAAAAACCACCATCCTCACCTCTCCTCGCATCCCGCGCTGCTCCCGATACTCCAGGCTCGGCTCCGGTCTCTGCCTGGCACACAGCAGGTACGTGATGATATGATGTCATCGCGTACCTGCAGTGTCAGAGGCAGAGGGGAATGATGGGAAAGGGAGTCATCTGATGCTATCTCCTCCATCATTGCATTCAACTGTACAGGCGTCATAGACCCGGTATAGTTGAATGCTGCAGTGCTGGCGGGGGGAGAGTCGGCGCTGGTGGGGGGTGAGTCGCCTGTATCCCAGACAGCATGAGTGGGCCCTCCATCCCACCAGGGCCCCAACACTTACCTGGATATGCCGGGGGCTGATGCCGGCCCTCACACTGAACGTTTGACTCTTTGTCATCTGCCACACATGTCACAGTTCATAAATACCACCAAAAAGCGAGCAATTACAACAACCTCTTTGCAAGAGACACACTCTAAAGTGAATCAGCAGACCAACATGAGAAAACCGAGTGCAAAATAGTCTCATAAAAAATAAAATTTTATTTCAATATTTTTAAAAGAATAATATGACTAAACAAACATAAATAAGACACAAACAGAGCATTCCTGAAAAACCTGGTACCAGCATGCATGTAAGTAAACTTAGCAGAGCATTATTTCATATGTATGTTTACAGCAAGGCCTATCAACTTTATGGCCTCTAGCCAAATACCCCTAGTCAAAGAAAAAGGGAAACAATGACTATTGCTAAACAATTTTTAGCTAAAAGATAGTTCAAAGTCTAATGCTTACATCAAAGATGGTATGTGAATATACCAGGGTAGAGTGTACATGTGCTGGCCCACAGGCCCCAAAGCACGTTTCACCCAAGTTTTCGTCAGGGGGCGTGTTTTTACCCACAAGGATTTCAGGGGAGAGACTCGCACACCAGGTGCAACTCAGGCAGGGGGAAAATGTCCACCAACGTTGGCATTTTCATAAAACCATCACATCAGCAAGGGCTTTCTGTGGGTGTAACTATGACGAGGAGGGAGAAGTTGACCAAGATGGTGAAGGATTAATTGACTATACCAGTATCCTTCCTGATTCTTTAGTGCCTTTTAACTATTGGTTGTCCAAGCTGCACACTTGGCCCGACCTCTCCTTGTATGCCTTGGAGGTGCTGCAGTGCCCTGCCACAAGTATGTTGTCTGAGTGGGTTTTTAGTTCCGCAGGTGCAATCATAACGGATAGGCGCACCTGCCTGTCAACTGAAATGCAGACAGGCTGACTCTTCTAAAATTTAACAAGGGCTGGATTTCCTCCAACTTTGTGAGCCCTACAGATGACAGCAACCCAACCAGAATGCACCCCAAATGTTCTTTTATGTAAGTTGTCTTAACGTCCATCCCTTACCATCCAAACCCAGTTTGTTCTGGAAATCACGTCCAACTCCTCCTGCTTCTGCAACAAGTAATTAGTGGTGATATATGTATACCCCACATGGTTAAAGTTTTTAAATTTTATAAACCTTTTCACATTGTGCAAAGGTGAAACTTGTACTCCCTATATCTAGCAATTATAATAACTACAAAATTTATTCACAGGTCCCCATCACGGTCTCTTTCAGTGTGTATGATACAGACCCCTTGAGTAATTTTTGGAAACCTTTGTACATTGTGCAATGGTGAAACTTGTACTCAATAACTCTAGCAATTATAATAAGCTTAAAATTAATTGTGAGGTCCCCATAATGGTCTCTTTCAGCATGTATTATACAGACCTCTTGGGTACTTTTTGGAAACCTTTGTACATTGTGCAATGGTCAAATTTCTACTCTCAATCTCTATATATTTTATTATTATAATTATAACTTATTTTATTGTGTTGCCCTTCTCAGTGCCTCTTTAAACGTATATCTGGGAGCCTGATGTTGAGTTTTGGTTCTGCACTTGGACATTGTGGAACATCAATGCATTAACACCTTCCCGACCTTTGACGCCACGAAGGCGTCATGAAAGTAGGTGCCAATCCGAAGTGTCATGGAGGGATTGCGTCCCTGCAGATCGGGTGAAAGGGTTAACTCCAATTTCAACCGATCTGCAGGGACAGGGGGAGTGGTACTCTAGCCCAGGGGGGGTGGCTTCACCCCCCCGTGGCTACGATCGCTCTGATTGGCTGTTGAAAGTGAAACTGCTAATCAGAGCAATTTGTAATATTTCACCTATGAAAACTGGTGAAATATTACAATACAGCCATGGCCGATGCTGCAATATCATCGGCCATGGCTGGAAACCCTGATCTGCCCCCCACCACCACCACCGATCTCCTCCCCAGTCCTCCGTCCTGTGCTCCGCTCCCCTCCATCGTCCTGTCTGCTCCCCCATCCTCCTGTCAGCTCCCCCGTGCTCCGATCCCACCCCCCGTGCTCCGAACCCCCCGTGCTCCGATTCCCCCCTCATACTTACCGAGCCTCCCGGTGTCTGTCCGTCTTTTCCATGGGTGCCGCCATCTTCCAAAATAGAAAAAAAGTAAATGACCCCCCTTTATCACCCCCATAGGTAGGGACAATAATAAAATAAAGAAAATATTTTTTTCCACTAGGGTTAGGGTTAGAACTAGGGTTAGGGTTAGGGCTAGAGCTAGGTTTAGGGTTAGGGTTAGGGCTAGAATTAGTCTATGTGCACACGGTGTGGATTTGGCTGCAGATCCACAGCGGATTGGCCGCAGATCCGCAGCGGATTGGCCGCTGCGGATACGTAGCAGTTTTCCATCAGGTTTACAGTACCATGTAAACCTTTGGAAAACCAAATCCGCTGTGCCCATGGTGCAGAAAATACCACGCGGAAACGCTGCATTATATTTTCCGCAGCATGTCAATTCTGTGTGTGGATTCAGCAGCGTTTTACACCTGTTCCTCAATAGGAATCTGCAGGTGAAATCCGCACAAAAAAACACTGGAAATCCATGGTAAATCCGCAGGTAAAACGCAGTGTCTTTTACCTGCGGATTTTTCAAAAATCGTGCGGAGAAATCTCACACGAATCTGCAACGTGGGCACATAGCCTTAGGGTTAGGGTTGGAATTAGGGCTAGGGTTGGAAATAGGGTTAAGATTAGGGGTGTGTTGGGGTTAAAGTTGTGGTTAGGGTTGGGATTAGGGTTAGGGTTGGGATTAGGGTTAGGATTAGGGTTAGAGTTGGGATTGGGGTTACGAGTGTGTTGGGGTTAGGGTTGTGGTTAGGGGTGTGCTGGGGTTAGGGTTGTGATTAGGGTTATGGATACAGTTGGGATTAGGGTTAGGGGTGTGTTGGGGTTAGTGTTGGAGTTATAATTGAGGGGTTTCCACTGTTTAGGCACATCAGGCATCTCCAAATGCAACATGGCGCCGCCATTGATTCCAGCCAATCTTGCGTTCAAAAAGTCAAATGGTGCTCCCTCCCATCCGAGCCCTGACGTGCGCCCAAACAGTGGTTTACCCCCACATATGGGGTACCAGCATACTCAGGACAAAATGTGCAACAACAATTGGGGTCCAATTTCTCCTGTTACTCTTGAGAAAATAAAAAATTGCTTGCTAAAACAATTTTTGAGGAAAGAAAAATTTTTTTTTTTTTCACGGCTCTGCGTTATAAACTTCTGTGAAGCACTTGGGAGTTCAAAGTGCTCACCACACATCTAGATAAGTTCCTTGGGGGGTCTAGTTTCCAAAATGGGGTCATTTGTGGGGGGTTTCTACTGCTTAGGCAGATCAGGGGCTCTGCAAATGCAACGTGATGACCGCAGACCATTCATCAAAGTCTGCATTTCAAAACGTCACTACTTCCCTTCCGAGGCCCGATGTGTGCCCAAACAGTGGTTTACCGCCACATATGGGGAATCAGTGTACTCAGAACAAACTGGGCAAGAACTTTTGGGGTCTAATTTCTCCTGTTATCCTTGTGAAAATAAAAAATTACTTGCAAAAACATCATTTTTGAGGAAAGAAAAATAATTTTTTATTTTCACGGCTCTGCGTTGTAAACTTCTGTGAAGCACTTGGGGGTTCAAAGTGCTCACCACATATCTAGATAAGTTCCTTGGGGGGTCTAGTTTCCAAAATGGGGTCACTTGTGGCTGTTTTCTACTGTTTAGGCACATCAGGGGCTCTGCAAACGCAACGTGATGCCCGCAGACCATTCCATCAAAGTCTGAATTTCAAAAGTCACTACTTCCCTTCCGTGCCCCGACGTGTGCCCAAACAGTGGTTTCCCCCCACATATGGAGCATCAGCATACTCAGGACAAACTGTTACTTCTGTTACTCTTGTGAAAATAAAAAATTGCAGGCTAAAAAACAATTTTTGAGGAAAGAAAAATGATTTTTTATTTTCAAGGCTCTGCGTTATAAACTTCTGTGAAGCACTTGGAGGTTTAAAGTGGACACCACACATCTAGATTAGTTCCATGGGAGGTCTAGTTTCCAAAATGGGTTCACATGTGGGGGAGCTCTAATGTTTAGGCACACAGGGGCTCTCCAAACGCGATATGGTGTCCGCTAATGATTGGAGCTAATTTTCCATTCAAAAAGCCAAATGGCGCTCCTTCCCTTCTGAGCACTGACATGTGCCCAAACAGTGGTTTACCCCCACATGTGAGGTATCAGTGTACTGAGGACAAATTGTACAATAAAGTTTGTGGTCCAATTTCTCTTTCTACCCTTGGAAAATAAAAAAAATTGTTGCTAAAACATCATTTTTGTGACTAAAAAGTTAAATGTTTATTTTTTCCTTCCATGTTGCTTCTGCTGCTGTGAAGTACCCGAAGGGTTAATAAACGTCTTGAATGTTGTTTTGAGCACCTTGAGGGGTGCAGTTTTTAGAATGGTGTCACTTTTGGGTATTTTCAGCCATACAGACGCTCAAACTGACTTCAAATGTGAGGTGGTCCCTAAAAAAAATGGTTTTGTAAATTCCGTTGTAAAAATGAGAAATCGCTGGTCAAATTTTAACCCTTATAACTTCCTAGCTAAAAAAAATTTTGTTTCCAAAATTGTGCTGATGTAAAGTAGACATATGGGAAATGTTATTTATTAACTATTTTGTGTCACATAACTCTCTGTTTTAACAGAATAAAAATTCAAAATTTGAAAATTGCAAAATTTTCAAAATTTTAGCCAAATTTCCATTTTTTTCACAAATAAATGCAAAAATTGTTGACCTAAATTTACCACTATCATGAAGCCCAATATGTCACGAAAAAACAGTCTCAGAACCGTTAGGATCCGTTGAAGCGTTCCCGAGTTATTACCTCATAAAATGACACTGGTCAGAATTGCAAAAAACAGCCAGGTCATTAAGGTCAAAATTGGCTGGGTCATGAAGGGGTTAATATGCTCCACACACTTCTTCAGGTTTCACCCTTACACAGAATAATATTATGAATAATGAAACATGCTCTATATGCAGCCCTGGCAAAAATTAAGAGACCACTTCAAAATGTTCAGTATGTCTGATTTTTCTCTTTATTTTTCTTTTAGTCTATAAACTACTGACAACATGCATCCAAATTTCAAAGCAGTAAATTTTGTATTTTTTTATGAAAAGGAGAAGTGGTCAAAATTACAAAAATGAAAGTGCTTTCAGACCACAAATAATGCAACAAAAACAACTTCATGATCATTTAGAAACAACAGTACTAATGTTTTAACTCAGGAAGAGTTCAGAAATCAATATTTTGTGGAATAACCATGAATTTTAATCACAGCTTTCATGCGTCTTGGCATGATTTCCACCAGTCTCTCACACTGCTCCTGGTGCAAAAATGTAAGCAGTTCTTCTTTGTTTGATGGCTTGTGACTATCCATCATCCTCTTGATTACATTCTAGAGGTTTTCAATTGGGTTCAGGTCTGGAGATTGGGCTGCCCATGACAGGGTATTCATGTGGTGGCCTCTTAATTTTTGCCAGAGCTGTATATGCTGCTAGTTCAAAAATCTTACCCACACATCCCTTTATAAAAGGAAATTTGACATAATACCTCTATTAGCATACAACATATACTGGTGTCATACGCAGCACCCCATTAAGTGGGTGGAATGCCAGGGTACAAAATCTGTGTGTGAGGTGAAATCACGAGTCCTTCCCATGTGTTACGTCCTTCCTAATCTGCTGTCCAGGAAGCAGGCACTGAGGTCTCTTGCCCAAAACCTGCAGTTGTACATACAGTAAGAACATTAAGCAACCACGTCCACTTTTTGGTCGCTGTGCAGGTTTCCCCTTGTTAGCATAAATTTATCTTCCCAAATTGTTACTAAGGGTGGTTTCACATTTGCGTTTTTTTTTTTTGCGTTTTTGCAGTAAAAAACGCAAAAATAAGCATGCATTTTTTCCCCTATATTTAACATTAAAACGCATGCGTTTCTTTGTATGCGTTTTGACGCGTTTTTGCAACGCATGCGTTTTTTTTCTGCATGCGTTTTGTTGCAGAAATGCAACATGTAGTATTTTTAGCTGCGTTTTTTTTTTGCCGCAAAAAAACGCATGCGTTTTTTTAGCGGCAAAAAAATGCATTGCTGTCTATGTAAACACATGCGTTTTTAACCACATGCGTTTGCATGCGTTAAAAACTCATGCGTTTAAAAAAAAAAAAAAACTCACTGATAAACCACCCCACACCATAAAATTGATAAAGGGATCCTACCCCTAACCCTAACCCTACCCCTAACCCTACCCCTAACCCTAACCCTACCCCTAACCCTACCCCTAACCCTAACCCTACCCCTAACCCTAACCCTACCCCTAACCCTAATCCCTTTAAGGGTAGGGTTAGGGTTAGGGGTAGGGTTGGGGGTAGGGTTAGGGTTAGGGGTAGGGTTAGGGTTAGGGGTAGGGTTAGGGTTAGGATCCCTTTAGGGTTAGGGTTACGGTTAGGGGTAGGGTTAGAGTTCGGGTTAGAGGTAGGGTTAGGATCCCTACCCCTAACCCTACCCCTAACCCTAACCCTAGCTCTTTCTGTTTATAGTGGGTGTTTTACTTTATTTTGATGATTGGCAGCTGTAACACATTTATCTGCATGCGTTTAAAAAACGCAAACGCATGAAAATACGCATGTAAACGCGTCAAAACGCCACGTTTTTTCACCACATGCAAAAACGCATGCGTCAAAAAACGCAAGTGTGAAACCAACCTTAGATACAGCATATGTATTTGTAAGCACTTTACATTATCTGGTGCTGGCCAAAGACCATTCCTTGCTTTTCCATTCTCCTAAATGAGACTTGTGTCTCTTTATTAAACTGTGGCTTCCCTTAAATTTTCTACATTTTGTTTAATAAAAATGGTGGTGGGGTATTGCCCAGTTTCTGTACATTTGAAGCACATCTAAGAGATTGGGTTAATACGCTCCACAGACCTATTAAGGCACCAGCCTTAGACATATTGGAACATGGTCATTGCTACGATAAGGCCTTTACCTGAGCTCTGTAGCACTGCCTGTCACTTGAGTAATACACTCCACAAACCATGTCACTCTCTGAGACATATCCTGTAATTATTCCATTTTTGCTCAAAACCATGAAAAAGTTACATTCTGCCTGGTTGGGTAGTTTCCAGAAGAAGTGCGTAGGCTTGTGATTGGTAAATGGCATTCCTGTCTCTTTCCCATGAGGAGGCTGCTTCCAAGTAAAATTAGGCTTGTACATGATCCTGAGATGGGTTTCGGGCCTGACAGACTGACCACAATACAGGCCCTCGCTTGCATACACTGTAATCAGAAGAGTTGCCAAAATGACCTGTGGAGCTCACAAAACTCAGGTTTCATCGCATCTGCTGGTCCTCTGAAAATGTGAAGCAAGGTCCACATAATGATATGGCGGTGGACATTGTGGTGGTGTCAGGCAAAGCTTAAAATTCAAATGGGCATGCTACAGGAGGGATTGTAAAGTGCTGGGGAATATGTATTACACTATCCATCTAACAATTTTTATTGAGGGATGGACCTCCAAAATGTTTAAGTGAGGACCCTCATAAATGTAAAAGGAAAGACTAAGACAAAAATGCTACGTGTGAAAATATGCTAAAGGGGAGGTATAATTTTTTATTTTGCATTATTTACATGCAATTGTGAAGAAAAACATGTGTCTTAGCATTTTTCCCTGTAAAAAACTATTTTGATTTGGTTTGGTAGGTCTCCTTATTGGAGCGCCCCCAGACGCAGGGCTGCGGGTTACTCGGTACCGGTCCTCTCTGTCTCAGTTCTAGGGTTGTCACGGTGACTGGACCCGGTCCGTGACCCTGCTAAATGGGCGTCCAATAAAAGAGGGTGATGAAAGTCGGCTAAAGTTTTGTGACGCCACCTGTGGTATTCGTTCAGGTCGACCGACGCTGCTTGGGGTCCACTGGGGTGATGTGATGGCAGCTAGATGGTATACCTTCCCACAGGTGAAGTATATCCCCAGGACTTCCCAGTAGTGTAGGTGGCGATGGTGTGGTGTGCAGTCAATAACGAGGACACAGGGTTGCAGTCTCTTTACCTTTTACTGAAGACTTCGGGATCCACAATCCAGAGCACTGTTAACAGGGCTGTCTGAGACCGGCCGGTCCGAAGGCACATCCACAGTTCCCTTTGCAAGTGGAATTCGTTGCCTACCACTAGCGCCTGTGTGTTGTAGTTCTTCCCTGCTGAGCATTCAGGATAATCCTCACAACTTCTGTTCTCGTTCTTTCTCTTTCTCTCTCTCTCCGTCCCCCAAGTTTATCTGGATAGGACGCACCTGTTTGACTGGAAGGCTCAGAGCTATTCTGGGACCCTAGAAACGCCCCTCTCCACGCTTGCCCCCTATGTCTACTTAGGTGATGTATGGTAGACAGCCAACCTATAATTAACTGTCCTGCGGTATTTGAAGTAAGGCATGAAGTCAGTTACTTCCTCGGTGTTCCGGTCACTGGCTACGCGCCTCAGTAGGATGTTGCCGTTCTCGGGGCACGACTCCTACTGGCTCTCCTTTGTGCTTGATCTCGTTTCTCACTTTCCACAATATCCTTCTCTTCTTGTCCTTTCTTAGGAAACCACCGCAAGGTAGTGCAGGCACGGTTCCCTTGCTTTCTATTCGTTCTGCTAGGCCCTTGTCAGGAACCCACCCCTGACAGGTCCTCCCTGGACTCTCCCAAGGCTGCATTCTGTTCTAACTTCCTATCCGACCCCTAGTTTTACCAGTGTGAGGAGTGGCCTAATGCATAGTGCCTTTTGCTCCCCCTAGTGACCAGAGTGTTAAGTGTAATGTGTGCTTGTGATACCTGGTCAGGTGAACTCCTTTAGTGCAATCAGACATAACATCACCCTCCTTAGCGGCAGAGCGACATTACTGCAACGACCAGGTCTCTGGGGCGCTGCACTATAAATCCGTAAAACCGGCTCAATAGCCTGACAACATTATTCCCAGATACCATATGTGAGTCAGAAAAGCATGCAGTTAACTTCTGTTCCCTGTTCCTTCATTCTGTTCCCATTAAGTTTTCACACTTTCTCATCCATTTCAGCTTTTTTCTCATGCCCCCAGACCTGTTTGTTGGGTCCAGTCAAAAGATATTCTGATTTTCCATTGGCTTGTGTTATATTCGTTATTCGGTACGAATACTCGAATAATAGAAAGTATTCGGACCGAATTTCCCGAATCTGAATATTTCACTATTCGATCATCACTAATGATGACTGATCAATTTTGTCAAAGGAAGATGTAGATTTATCTTATAAGATATATTACAAAATTGCTTACTTTCATCTGTATTATTGATTTATAAAATAAAAATTAAAACAACTCTTACTCTTTAACCACTTCATAACATTTAACCTAAGATTACATTTTGATTAGGAAAGGGTTTCCTCAAATTTATATCATGGGAACCTCCAGTCATCTTGTCTGAAGACACAGTGATCAGGGTCAGGTGCTTGCTGCATCTGACAGCAGGGCACCTGGACCGGACTACGATTGCTCTGACTGGCTGTTTAATTCTTGGTGTAATCTGTCAAAAATACACTTTCCCTGAAGTAGTTTAGCTACCTCACTTACAATTTGGGAAACTGCAGTCTAGCTTTTTTATGTCTGTGTCAGCAGTGGAGTCCTTCTGGGTCTTCTTCCATAGCGTTTAATTTAATTCAATTGTGGACGGATAGTTCATGCTGACACTGATGCAACCTGAGCCTGCAGGACAGCATGAATTCATTTGGAACTTGATTGGGGCTTCTTATCCACCATCTGGACTATTCTGCGTTTCAACTTTTCATCAATTTTTCTCTCCCATCCAACTCCAGGGAGATTAGCTACAGTGCCATGGGTTGTAAACTTCTTGATTATGCTGTACACCATGAACTTCAAGACGTATGGAGATGGATTGGAACCTTGAGATTGTTCATATTTTTCAGCAATTTTGGTTATGAAATCCTCAGACAGTTCTCTTCTCTTTCCTTTCACCATGCTTAGTGTGGCACACAAAGATATACAATGCAAAGACTGAGTCAACTTCTCCCCTTTTTATCTGGTTTCAGGAATGATTTTCATATTGCCCACACCTGTTGCTTTCCACTGAACAGTTTGCTTGAAAGAAAGTTGTTTGCACACAACTTTGGGGTTTTGTGTGAAATGATGTCCATTTTGTTCAGTTTTTTTGTGTTTTGTTCCATTACATGCAAAGGAAACAAAAATGTGTATAACAAAACACATGTACAGTGGGGCAAAAAAGTATTTAGTCAGTCAGCAATAGTGCAAGTTCCACCACTTAAAAAGATGAGAGGCGTCTGTAATTTACATCATAGGTAGACCTCAACTATGGGAGACAAACTGAGAAAAAAAAATCCAGAAAATCACATTGTCTGTTTTTTTAACAATTTATTTGCATATTATGGTGGAAAATAAGTATTTGGTCAGAAACAAACAATCAAGATTTCTGGCTCTCACAGACCTGTAACTTCTTCTTTAAGAGTCTCCTCTTTCCTCCACTCATTACCTGTAGTAATGGCACCTGTTTAAACTTGTTATCAGTATAAAAAGACACCTGTGCACACCCTCAAACAGTCTGACTCCAAACTCCACTATGGTGAAGACCAAAGAGCTGTCAAAGGACACCAGAAACAAAATTGTAGCCCTGCACCAGGCTGGGAAGACTGAATCTGCAATAGCCAACCAGCTTG
Organism: Ranitomeya imitator; assembly: GCF_032444005.1. NCBI lineage: Eukaryota > Metazoa > Chordata > Amphibia > Anura > Dendrobatidae > Ranitomeya > Ranitomeya imitator. The sequence continues at coordinate 384,936,610 of NC_091284.1, forward strand.
GAGTGAAGAAATCAACAGTGGGAGCAATAATTAGAAAATGGAAGACATACAAGACCACTGATAATCTCCCTCGATCTGGGGCTCCACGCAAAATCCCACCCCGTGGGGTCAGAATGATCACAAGAACGGTGAGCAAAAATCCCAGAACCACGCGGGGGGACCTAGTGAATGAACTGCAGAGAGCTGGGACCAATGTAACAAGGCCTACCATAAGTAACACACTACGCCACCATGGACTCAGATCCTGCAGTGCCAGACGTGTCCCACTGCTTAAGCCAGTACATGTCCGGGCCCGTCTGAAGTTTGCTAGAGAGCATTTGGATGATCCAGAGGAGTTTTGGGAGAATGTCCTATGGTCTGATGAAACCAAACTGGAACTGTTTGGTAGAAACACAACTTGTGTTTGGAGGAAAAAGAATACGGAGTTGCATCCATCAAACACCATACCTACTGTAAAGCATGGTGGTGGAAACATCATGCTTTGGGGCTGTTTCTCTGCAAAGGGGCCAGGACGACTGATCCGGGTACATGAAAGAATGAATGGGGCCATGTATTGTGAGATTTTGAGTGCAAACCTCCTTCCATCAGCAAGGGCATTGAAGATGAAATGTGGCTGGGTCTTTCAACATGACAATGATCCAAAGCACACCGCCAGGGCAACGAAGGAGTGGCTTCGTAAGAAGCATTTCAAGGTCCTGGAGTGGCCTAGCCAGTCTCCAGATCTCAACCCTATAGAAAACCTTTGGAGGGAGTTGAAAGTCCGTGTTGCCAAGCGAAAAGCCAAAAACATCACTGCTCTAGAGGAGATCTGCATGGAGGAATGGGCCAACATACCAACAACAGTGTGTGGCAACCTTGTGAAGACTTACAGAAAACATTTGACCTCTGTGATTGCCAACAAAGGATATATTACAAAGTATTGAGATGAAATTTTGTTTCTGACCAAATACTTATTTTCCACAATAATATGCAAATAAATTGTTAAAAAAACAGACAATGTGATTTTCTGGATTTTTTTTTCTCAGTTTGTCTCCCATAGTTGAGGTCTACCTATGATGTAAATTACAGACGCCTCTCATCTTTTTAAGTGGTGGAACTTGCACTATTGCTGACTGACTAAATACTTTTTTGCCCCACTGTAGTTGCAATAATTTTCTGGGAGAAATACTTCATTTTCTGGAACAATTTCAAGGGTGCCAACACTTTCGGCCATGAATGTATACTACAGTTTTTTCTATAAATATATAGAATTAAAATTAGCGTCAGATAGTTGCAGACGCTCAGTAATTTTTTTTTCACTTACATCTGCTTAGTAATAGTAGTTTCAAAAAATGTAATATTACATTTTGTAGTAATTATACTACAGTTTTTCTACTACATAGAATTACAGTTAGCATAATTTGGTTGTCGCTGAGTAATTGTTTTTACTGTGGTCCATTTAGCAAATTTTTAATTTTAGCAAATTTGCATATTCTCCTTTTTATTTTTTTCTTCTATTCTAATAGATTCATTAATAAAAAAAAGTTTACACCAAGCACAAACATCAGAATAAAATGTAGTTATCCTATACAAACACCACGAACTGGAAAAAAAAAATGTGCCGCCCATCCCAAAGAGGCTAGTCAGCAAAGGAAGCATACACCTTCCTTGCCTCCAACTCTGATAGTGAGGGACAGGATGCCATCTTCCTCTATTTTTCCTCATCCTCCTCTTCTTCCTTCAGCGATAATGAACCCTCATGTAGACTCCCCAGGTCAGCAAATGAGTCAGCGTGTACTGTTAATGACCTCTACAGACCTCACCTCCTGAACATTATGAGCCTCAGATTCCTGATTTTGTTTCTCAATCAGGAATCTAATTTCACACTGACAGCCTCACAGAAATTGACTTTAAAAATCTTTTCCTCATGAGGATTTTGTAAATCTTATGGTGGCCCAGAAAATTTTTTATACCCAACATGCAGCAAATCCCACACAATTTGCCACTCACTCCCTGGACTGGAGGGCATTCTGGGGGTTCAATCCGGGTGTCCCTCCCTTCATAAACCCAAAGTCTGTGGGTGTACCCTGAGGTACTCTCACACAGCTTATACATTTTAATTCCATACCTAGCACTCTTACTGGACTGGATATTGTTGGATTTTGAGCCTCCCCTTGTAACGTATTAGTGACTGATCAAGATAGATGTCCCTTTACTGGAATGTGCACCTCAGCAAATTTATTGCTGAAGTAACATACATAGTAACATACATAGTTAGTAAGGCCGAAAAAAGACATTTGTCCATCCAGTTCAGCCTATATTCCATTATAATAAATACCCAGATCTACGTCCTTCTACAGAACCTAATAATTGTATGATACAATATTGTTCTGCTCCAGGAAGACATCTAGGCCTCTCTTGAACCCCTCGACTGAGTTCGCCATCACCACCTCCTCAGGCAAGCAATTCCAGATTCTCACTGCCCTAACAGTAAAGAATCCTCTTCTATGTTGGTGGAAAAACCTTCTCTCCTCCAGACGCAAAGAATGCCCCCTTGTGCCCGTCACCTTCCTTGGTATAAACAGATCCTCAGCGAGATATTTGTATTGTCCCCTTATATACTTATACATGGTTATTAGATCGCCCCTCAGTCGTCTTTTTTCTAGACTAAATAATCCTAATTTCGCTAATCTATCTGGGTATTGTAGTTCTCCCATCCCCTTTATTAATTTTGTTGCCCTCCTTTGTACTCTCTCTAGTTCCATTATATCCTTCCTGAGCACCGGTGCCCAAAACTGGACACAGTACTCCATGTGCGGTCTAACTAGGGATTTGTACAGAGGCAGTATAATGCTCTCATCATGTGTATCCAGACCTCTTTTAATGCACCCCATGATCCTGTTTGCCTTGGCAGCTGCTGCCTGGCACTGGCTGCTCCAGGTAAGTTTATCATTAACTAGGATCCCCAAGTCCCTCTCCCTGTCAGATTTACCCAGTGGTTTCCCGTTCAGTGTGTAATGGTGATATTGATTCCCTCTTCCCATGTGTATAACCTTACATTTATCATTGTTAAACCTCATCTGCCACCTTTCAGCCCAAGTTTCCAACTTATCCAGATCCATCTGTAGCAGAATACTATCTTCTCTTGTATTAACTGCTTTACATAGTTTTGTATCATCTGCAAATATCGATATTTTACTGTGTAAACCTTCTACCAGATCATTAATGAATATGTTGAAGAGAACAGGTCCCAATACTGACCCCTGCGGTACCCCACTGGTCACAGCGACCCAGTTAGAGACTATACCATTTATAACCACCCTCTGCTTTCTATCACTAAGCCAGTTACTAACCCATTTACACACATTTTCCCCCAGACCAAGCATTCTCATTTTGTGTACCAACCTCTTGTGCGGCACGGTATCAAACGCTTTGGAAAAATCGAGATATACCACGTCCAATGACTCACCGTGGTCCAGCCTATAGCTTACCTCTTCATAAAAACTGATTAGATTGGTTTGACAGGAGCGATTTCTCATAAACCCATGCTGATATGGAGTTAAACAGTTATTCTCATTGAGATAATCCAGAATAACATCCCTCAGAAACCCTTCAAATATTTTACCAACAATAGAGGTTAGACTTACTGGCCTATAATTTCCAGGTTCACTTTTAGAGCCCTTTTTGAATATTGGCACCACATTTGCTATGCGCCAGTCCTGCGGAACAGACCCTGTCGCTATAGAGTCACTAAAAATAAGAAATAATGGTTTATCTATTACATTACTTAGTTCTCTTAGTACTCGTGGGTGTATGCCATCCGGACCCGGAGATTTATCTATTTTAATCTTATTTAGCCGGTTTCGCACCTCTTCTTGGGTTAGATTGGTGACCCTTAATATAGGGTTTTCATTGTTTCTTGGGATTTCACCTAGCATTTCATTTTCCACCGTGAATACCGTGGAGAAGAAGGTGTTTAATATGTTAGCTTTTTCCTCGTCATCTACAACCATTCTTTCCTCACTATTTTTTAAGGGGCCTACATTTTCAGTTTTTATTCTTTTACTATTGATATAGTTGAAGAACAGTTTGGGATTAGTTTTACTCTCCTTAGCAATGTGCTTCTCTGTTTCCTTTTTGGCAGCTTTAATTAGTTTTTTAGATAAAGTATTTTTCTCCCTATAGTTTTTTAGAGCTTCAATGGTGCCATCCTGCTTTAGTAGTGCAAATGCTTTCTTTTTACTGTTAATTGCCTGTCTTACTTCTTTGTTTAGCCACATTGGGTTTTTCCTATTTCTAGTCCTTTTATTCCCACAAGGTATAAACCGCTTACACTGCCTATTTAGGATGTTCTTAAACATTTCCCATTTATTATCTGTATTCTTATTTCTGAGGATATTGTCCCAGTCTACCAGATTAAGGGCATCTCTAAGCTGTTCAAACTTTGCCTTCCTAAAGTTCAATGTTTTTGTGACTCCCTGACAAGTCCCCCTAGTGAAAGACAGGTGAAACTGCACAATATTGTGGTCGCTATTTCCTAAATGCCCAACCACCTGCAGATTTGTTATTCTGTCAGGTCTATTAGATAGTATTAGGTCTAAAAGTGCTGCTCCTCTGGTTGGATTCTGCACCAATTGTGAAAGATAATTTTTCTTGGTTATTAGCAGAAACCTGTTGCCTTTATGGGTTTCACAGGTTTCTGTTTCCCAGTTAATATCCGGGTAGTTAAAGTCCCCCATAACCAGGACCTCATTATGGGTTGCAGCTTCATCTATCTGCTTTAGAAGTAGACTTTCCATGCTTTCTGTTATATTTGGGGGTTTGTAACAGACCCCAATGAGAATTTTGTTACCAATTTTCCCTCCATGAATTTCAACCCATATGGACTCGACATCCTCATTCCTTTCGCTAATATCCTCCCTTAAAGTGGACTTTAGACAAGACTTTACATAGAGACAAACCCCTCCTCCTCTCCGATTTTTACGATCCTTTCTAAACAGACTGTAACCCTGTAAGTTAACTGCCCAGTCATAGCTTTCATCTAACCATGTCTCGGTTATTCCCACTATGTCAAAGTTACCTGTAGATATTTCTGCTTCTAGTTCTTCCATCTTGTTTGTCAGGCTTCTGGCGTTTGCGAGCATGCAGTTCAGAGGATTTTGTTTTGTTCCAATCTCCTCACTGTGGATTGTTTTAGAAATGTTCTTACCTCCCTTCTGAGTATGTTTTCCTGGGTCGTCTTTGTTCGAGTCTAATGTTTTTCTTCCCGTCCCCTCTTCTTCTAGTTTAACGCCCTCCTGATGAGTGTAGCGAGTCTTCTGGCGAATGTGTGTTTCCCAGGTTTGTTGAGGTGTAGTCCGTCTCTGGCGAGGAGTCCATCATACCAGTAATTCACACCGTGGTCCAGGAATCCAAATCCTTGTTGTCTGCACCATCGTCTTAGCCAGTTGTTTGCATCAAGGATCCTGTTCCATCTCCAGGTGCCATGCCCGTCTACTGGAAGGATAGAAGAAAAAACTACCTGTGCATCCAGTTCCTTTACTTTCTTCCCCAACTCTTCAAAGTCCTTGCAGATTGTCGGTAGGTCCTTCCTTGCCGTGTCATTGGTGCCAACATGTATCAGAAGAAATGGGTGGACGTCCTTGGAGCTGAAGAGCTTTGGTATCCTATCGGTCACATCCTTGATCATCGCACCTGGAAGGCAGCATACTTCTCTTGCAGTTATGTCCGGTCTGCAGATGGCTGCTTCTGTGCCTCTCAGTAGTGAGTCTCCCACCACCACCACTCTTCGTTGCTTCTTGGCTGTACTTTTTGCTGTCACTTGTTGCTGTGTGCCCTTTTCTTTTTTGCTTGCTGGTATTGCTTCATTCTTAGGTGTGCCATCTTCATCCTCTACAAAGATTTGATATCGGTTCTTCAGTTGTGTGGTTGGTGATTTCTCCATGGTCTTCTTGCTTCTTTTGGTCACATGCTTCCACTCATCTGCTTTTGGAGGTTCTCTGACACTTTTTGCACCTTCTGTGACCAGTAGAGATGCTTCTGTTCTGTCTAGAAAGTCTTCATTCTCTTTGATGAGTTTCAAAGTTGCTATTCTTTCTTCCAGACCCCGCACCTTTTCTTCTAAAAGGGCCACTAGTCTACACTTCTGACAGGTGAAATTGGATTCTTCTTCTGGTCGATCTGTGAACATGTAGCACATGCTGCAGCTCACCATGTAGGTTGTCACATCTGCCATGTTGCTCCTAGATCCTGCTGACTTGCTGTGTGTTTTCCTTCTTGTGTAATCTACTCAGCCAAGCTCTCTTGCAATAATGTCCTACAGGCAAAAATTACGGCGCGCGGTTTGGTGATGCTTTCGAAGCAGCTGGTCCCGGCTGTACCCAACGATCTTCTAGCTTAGGGAGACTTCGCTTCTCCCAGAAGGCACCTGGAATATGCAAATTAGCCTCCTGAAGCTTGAATCCCTGGTTTGGTGATGCTTTCGAAGCAGCTGGTCCCGGCTGTACCCAACGATCTTCTAGCTTAGGGAGACTTCGCTTCTCCCAGAAGGCACCTGGAATATGCAAATTAGCCTCCTGAAGCTTGAATCCCTGGTTTGGTGATGCTTTCGAAGCAGCTGGTCCCGGCTGTACCCAACGATCTTCTAGCTTAGGGAGACTTCGCTTCTCCCAGAAGGCACCTGGAATATGCAAATTAGCCTCCTGAAGCTTGAATCCCTGGTTTGGTGATGCTTTCGAAGCAGCTGGTCCCGGCTGTACCCAACGATCTTCTAGCTTAGGGAGACTTCGCTTCTCCCAGAAGGCACCTGGAATATGCAAATTAGCCTCCTGAAGCTTGAATCCCTGGTTTGGTGATGCTTTCGAAGCAGCTGGTCCCGGCTGTACCCAACGATCTTCTAGCTTAGGGAGACTTCGCTTCTCCCAGAAGGCACCTGGAATATGCAAATTAGCCTCTTGAAGCTTGAATCCCTGGTTTGGTGATGCTTTCGAAGCAGCTGGTCCCGGCTGTACCCAACGATCTTCTAGCTTAGGGAGACTTCGCTTCTCCCAGAAGGCACCTGGAATATGCAAATTAGCCTCCTGAAGCTTGAATCCCTGGTTTGGTGATGCTTTCGAAGCAGCTGGTCCCGGCTGTACCCAACGATCTTCTAGCTTAGGGAGACTTCGCTTCTCCCAGAAGGCACCTGGAATATGCAAATTAGCCTCCTGAAGCTTGAATCCCTGGTTATGAAGTGATCAATAACTGGACAAATTTGGAAAAGTCGGTCAAAATTGAGGTTATCTCGGAGTGCACACTGTACATTATTGGGACATAGACATGCAGAAAACTGTATTCTTATATCAGCACTCCAATATTGCTGAACATCTGACTTCTTCACTATGCCCATGTGAAGGACAAGGCCCCAAAACTTCATAACTTCTTGTACATCTACAGTGGTCCAATTAGCAAATGATGAAGTTGGGATTTGTGTTTTTCTCTTAGCTGTTTCTATTATTTATTCTGCGCCTACCTTGCATACATTTGTTTGCCACGCACTCTAGTTGGACATTAGAGCTTCCATAGGACTCTTCCAACCAAAAAATAGTGATTATCATAAAAATAAAAACTGTAAAGATAGCAGAATTGATGTGGTGATTTTTTTCTGGAGATTACATGGTAAAAATGAAGAAGATTTCAACCTGCAAAAAGCAAGCGTGTGGCTTATATGTCAATGGAAAAAAGTTATGGCTCTCTGTGTGTGTATAATATCAAAAGAGACCAACCTACCATTGATCTCTATTACTGTATATAAAGCATATAGACATATAACATGTTTGATGATCTTAAAAGCGTAATAACTGTCAAAATCCTTCCAATGTTGTATAAAAGTTATCCTAACATAAACCTGTCAGCTGTATGACAAAAATGCGATCTCCGTGAGGCACAAGGATTCACAAGTACAAGCTTTGATGTACAGTTGTACAGTTGTAATGTGTGATGTAGATCAAACACATGGTGTGAATAGATGGCAAAATTTGCTGACAAATTCAGACTTTGTCGATATTTTAATCCATCTCAAATATGATTAATTGAATCACAATCCCTGGTGCTTCTTCAAACTACAAATTTACTTGAATTTTTCAACTATGTTTACAATGAAATTACATTACACTCTTTAATCTTATTACATTTCAATTCAGATTTAATGCAACAAAAGTTCAGTATAATTGCACAGTATAAGACATTTTTATTATATATGTGGAGAGAACAAAATTATTATTACACGCTACATTTACACATTTAGCTTTCATAATATACTGTCACTCATCTATTTTTTGATTGTGCAATGTGACTGACAAATTGTATTATTGAAAAGATACATTGTTGTAATAGAGTGTACGGTATGTCTGAAGAAAAGAGCTATAATGCTATGGCAATAGTTTACTCAAGTCAATTCAGGAACAATAAATTAGAAATTTAAGAAGGACTGTTGGCTCTGGTACAACACATTCATACATTTTAAAGAGGACTAGCACATGACGACCAAATTAAAAAGGTGTCTCAGAATTGTCATTTCATGGGAAATACAATTATTGACTTGAGCAGGAGAAGGCATGAGAGTTCAAAACAAACTTTCTATTACTGTGACTTTTGAAGGTAAAAGATAATGAACAACAGTCACAATATTTGATATTTCTTATATCTCACAGCGAGGTTTCAACTTCATGGTTGAACATGGTGGCACGTTGCACAGTTTCTTCAGTTTAGCTTCACACTGACATAGATTTGATACCATATATATTTCTTTCATATTGCTAACAGCAACTGCTCTCTGATACTTCCATGAGGCAGTGGCCACTTGCTATTTAAGGGTGATGAACTGTACCCAACCTATGTAGTAGCTCTGTGCCACCAAATCCTAATTTGGAGTCTCTACTCAATCTCCAACTCTACACTTCAGCTACATTCTCTTCCTTCAATCTGTTTCTTCCTTTTACTTGATTCTTTACCACTATATCATTCAGTTCTCTACAGGATTTGATATCAATTGCTCTTTTTCCTGCTTAACCTACTGCTAACTCTAACTCTTCTAACATACTTTGGCTCCTTATATTAGCTCAACTACCAACCGAGTCTGGAAAGTTTTGCATCTAAATTATATAAAAATATCATATCCTACTCAGAATATTAATTCCGCCAATCCAATACATTGATATTATTACAGACAATACATAAATGCTCAAAACATTAAAGTATAACTGTCATTTATTTATTTTTTTGCATAAATGAACAGTACTTAAGCAACTTTGTAATGTAACTTATCAGAGAAATTTTCTTTCTCCTCCAGGACTGATCATTTATTTTACATTTTTAAATCCTAAGTAAAATCTGTATTCAGTGAAGGCCAATTTTTACATTACTGAGATAGAAGATGACAGTTGCTACACATATACAAATGTGTGAATATGTGCTATGTGTAGATGCATATGTGTGAGTATGTGCTATGTGTTAACACATAGCACAATCAAGGTTTACTATAAGACCCAGAATTCCAATAAAATCGCTATATAAGACATAATAATAACAATAATAATACTGCAATAATTAATATTGCAATATAAGGTTAATTTCCCACAATGATTTTTTGTTGCTGCATATTATTGCTGCAAAAAAGGCAGCATCTTAAATTTTCAGCATAGTGGATGGGATTTATAGAAATCACAAGCTTACTAAACTTTTTTTTTTTACGCAGCGTAAACTGCAGTGAATGTTGCTAATTCATATCATGTCTAGTACATTGTGCGTGAGTTTTATGTGCAGATTTTCCCCATATAATTTCATTAGATGTTGAAAATCCAGAAGGTAAAAAACGCATACTGCTTTTAGTGTTTTTCTTCTACGGAAGCGTGGTAAAAAAATGTTCCTGTGCTGAGATAATCTTATAAATGTCGTCCTGCTATGTACTGTGTAATGGCCGTGTCTCAACACGCAGGAACATGATCTGATCATACCACATCTCCTGGCCATGGGAGGAAGCAAAAGAGTATATGGACAGGAGAGCATGGGATAACAGCTGCTGGTTTCTCTAAGGAAATACATTTCTCTGCCTGTTTAAAACTTATTTTTGATAACCAACCAGGCAAAATTGAAAGCTGTGGGCTGCAACCCGAACTTGTTTGGCTAACATCGGGATGTTCGCCGATCTGAACCAATAATAATAATAATAATAATGACCCAATATCTCCTTACAATAAAACAAACGCACAATTGTGTTGTTAATAATAATAATAATAATAATAATAATGTGTTCTGTGCTCTCTCTACAATGATCTATAAGTGTGTCCTCCCACATCTCCCATAAAGTATGATGGTCCCTCCTTACACCTCTTACACAGTAGAATAGTACCCTCACAACTCCCCATACAGTATAATGGCTCCTCCCACATCCTCGTATACAGTATGTTGGTCCCCCCACACATAACACCTGCGATGAACGTGTACACACTCACACACTGGAAATGCTGCACCTGCAGCCAACTGGTCCGAGTACAGACTAGAAAGGCAATAGCCACACGACTAAAAAAAACAACTTGGACCCAAAATACCATGAAGGCCATTGAAGGGTTTCTCGTACCTCCTGAGGAACCATAGAGGAGTCCCTAACCCTAACACACCACTAACGAGGGGAAAGAAATTGTGAAGAAATATAATGTAGGAAAACCTTAGGTGAGAAACTAAGATACATATAGTGTAGAGAGGAAAAGTTAAGGAGACTCACTGCAAGAACTAAACTAGACTTTGACAAGCAAGTTAAACCCCTTAGCTGAAGGACTGGAACTCATGAACACATATCCATGTGAATTGCATTGAAGGGTGAACACATAAAACCCCACCCAGAATGAGATAGGGCATCCAAAAACAAAGAAATGAGAACAATCTTTAGAAGAGCAAACCAAAAAAAGGAAAAACATGATTAAGGCATTAAGCTGAAGCTAGTTGGTCTGTTTCTCCAATGTCTATGGATCTCCTTTGGTGATTTGCTACTACAGTTTTTAATGTGATCAATAAACCTTACTTTTTATATGTTTTTTGACTTTCACTGGAGGATATCATTTTTTTTTTACTCTTTATTATTCAGGGAAAAAGAAATTCAAATCTACAGGTCCCAGTGTGAAAAAATGATTGTCCCCTCCCCCGTTAAAACATAAGTTAACTGTGGTTTATCACATTTTTGGCAGGCTGGCGCATCTGATAGATAGGCAGGCACGGCTGATAGATGGGCATGCAGGTGGGCATGGCTAATAGACAGGACTGGTATACTGGATACGAGCACTGGGACCTGAGAACTAACAGGTGTGTTAGAAAAAAAACAACGTTGAACAGTTGAATAAGTGTCTCTCAGCCATTGTCTGGGGACACTTTATGATGGTGGGTACTGTCTCTTTGAGAAGATGAGACTGCAAGCACGTGCCCTAAGCACAGTGCCTAGGGATCGACGAGCTGTGCCCAGACCCTGGACAGCAGAAAGAGGATACACGTGACAGTGGCTGTGAGTGTGTCGACATCTCTGCTGGGGGAGAGAGGCAGAGAGCAGAGACGCCGGCACCACAATAGCAGCAGCAGGGGAAAGGGCGGGAGGTGCAGGACCATGGTGGTGAAAGAGTCAGCGTCTCTGCTGGGTAGGAAAGTGCAGAGATGCCGGCATTACAATAACATACAGTGTTTGTGTTATATTTATCGGTGGCATCCAAATTTATAGATGCCAACAGCGCAGAAGGGAGTTCATAGGTGTAAACATGTCAGTAATTATCCAGTGAATGAGCAAAATGATGATAATTGATTGGGTGATTGGATTGTATATGACGGAACACAAATTATTGTATTCCACAGCACATCGCTTGGTGTAAACTAAAAATGTGCTGCTGATAACATGGTATGTTTTGGGACAAAATGATCAATTAGTTATCTTTCTACCTCCATCATCCTACGTCAGCCCGTGTAAAGAGGTCAATAAACAAGCGCCGAACGACAAATATAGTGGAGGATTTTGTCAATAGAAGATATCCCAAATGAAAGAAGAGATATCTGTATAAACCCCTTCCTTACTGTCTGAGTATATTTATACGCACTCCTAGTATCCTTACATACCAGCAGATTGTTGTGTTGTCCAGAGGATTGAACTGTCATTGACTTTTTCCGTAGCATAATGTTTATACTTGTTCTGTCTCCGCCATCTAATATTGTTACCCTGATTATTTGCTTGCATAATTGCAGTTTCCTCAGTATACAGTATTGATATATTCATGCCTTTATTCATCTGTGATGCTTTGGCTCCCTCTAGCGGTCAGAGTTATGTTGGCAGTTCAATCTTGTTTTTGTATTATCCATGTCTGATTCTCCTCCTCCTTTGCAATGCATTATGGTAGATCAGCCTCCATTTCCCTCCATTTTTCCTTTCACTTTCTTCAGTTTGCCTTCAAGGAAAGACGCTTCACTTCATCCCCCTTGCGATTGCATTGCCGGTATGTCTTTATGCTTCCTATAGATATTCCTGCTCTATATTAGCTTAGTTTAACCAGTTGTACTCCCAGTTTAGTCACTAGCTTTCTAAATGTTATGCATAATGTACCTCATGTGTAGTATGTATCTGTTCTATACCATGCACTGATTCTATTTATATCATTGTTCACAGTTTCACCGCATCAATATACCACTACGTTTAATAAAGCACAGACTCAACCACAGTCTCCTTATTGGACCCCGGTATAGCGGTTTAGCTGACTGTATAGCTACGTATGAGCCTGCCTCAGCTAGTGAGGACAGAACAGTGAAACGGCAGCCATCCAACTAGTGGGATTCAAGTCACCGGCTACTCAGAGACTAAATACAGCTACAGCAATCTCTGCACAGCCAAGCACTTTCCCAAGACACCATGTCTCACAAATCGCATAGGACAAGATCTGCTACTTCCGTCTCCTCAAAGACAACATCCATCAGCAGCGCTGTCGCCATTGCCCGCGCAAATGCTGAAGCTGCCAAAATACGAGCGAGCTTTGCTGACCAAGAGATGCAACTTAAATTAGAAAAAGCACGCATAGATGTAGAGAGAGCTGATCAAAAGAGAAGGTCGCAGTTAGAGAAGGCACGTGTGGATGCCGCCTTAGAAAGCCTAGCAGCAAAAAGGGAAGCTGCCGCAGCCCTCGCCGAAGCAAAATCGCTAGAAGCCGCGCAAAATCCCAAGCTGCATAGCCAAAGCAGTACGTCGAGTCTGGAGTTTCCACTGCAAGACTCACCACAACGCACATCTCAGTATGTTAATGACCTTCCTGATCCAAACTATAACCCTGAACCAGTACCAAAACCAGAATACGACACCTCCAGCGAAGTGAGCGAGAGTCGTCACAAGGCTCAGGACAGAAACAAACTCGAAAATGTGAGGCAAAACAACTCTGCTAATGACTACCTTGCCCCTCATCAGGTAACCAACGTGGATCACCCTGCTGACGCACCGTACATCAGGCCGAAGCAATACGACACCGGCTGGTGCCACCATGAGGACACTAACAGGTACGAACGCACCTCACATCACTATCAGGGCGACCAATCACCAGTATACTCTGCTGACAACCAGTTCACGACAGAATTTGCCAAGTTCTTCACACGACGTGAACTGGTTGCCAAGGGACTCATGAAATTCACTGACCGAGCTGAATGTTACAGAGCTTGGAAAGCTTCCTTCCAAAATGTCATTAGAGACTTGGGGCTACAACACAGGGAAGAGATAGACCTGTTAGTCAAATACCTGGGAGAAGAGTCAGTCAAACACGCAGTAAGGATCAGAGACATTAATATAAACCGCCCTGAGACTGGCCTCAAAGAGATCTGGAAAAGGCTGGATGAGTGTTACGGCTCAGCAGAGGTAATAGAAAGAGCCTTGTTCAAAAGAATCGATGACTTTCCTAAAATATCTAACAAAGGTCTCCAGAAACTTAGAGAGCTAAGCGACTTGCTAAAGGAAGTCCAAGTTGCCAAATACGAGGACGACCTTCAGGGACTTGCATTTCTCGACACAGCCAGAGGTGTTAACCCTATAGTCCAGAAGTTGCCCTACAATCTACAGGAGAGGTGGCTCACACATGGTTCCACGTACAAATACAAACACAGCGTTCCATTCCCTCCCTTCTCCGTTTTTGTAGACTTCATACACCAACAAGCAAGAATTAGAAACGATCCCAGCTTTGACTTTGCAATACCATATGCCACACCATCACCACCTGCAAATCCACGCAGAACATCTGTGGAAGTACACAAGACTTATGTTTCTTCTCCAGGTTCTAATTACAGGTCTGCTGGCTGCTCCCAATCAGAGACAAAGGTGCAGGACCCTGACAAGCAGTGCCCACTTCATCAGAAGCCTCATCCTCTCCTGAAATGCAGAGCCTTCAGAGGAAAATCTATGCCAGATCGCAGAAGCTTCCTGAAAGAAAACAGTATCTGCTACAAGTGCTGCTCGTCCACAGCTCATCTTGCCAAGGATTGCAAGGTCAGTGTAAAATGCACAGAATGTGGCACCACAGATCATAACACCGCTCTACACCCTGGCCCAGCTCTATGGAGTACACAAAACACGCCAGCTGACAGTGAGCATGGCGGGGAGGAAAGGAACACTGATACAGCTACGCCAGAGATCACTTCACAATGCACCGAAGTCTGCAAAGGGACAATAGACAGTAGGTCCTGTTCAAAAATAAGTATACCCGAAGGGCCATAGAGACCAAGCTGTAAGACTGTATGCTATCTTAGATGACCAAAGTAATTGATCCTTGGCTAGATCAACGTTCTTTGACCTATTCAACATCAAAGGGCCAAGCACTCCCTACTCCTTAAAGACGTGTGCAGGTACTGTGACAACAGCAGGCAGGAAAGCTACTGACTACCAGATCGAGTCTTTAGACGGACAATTCTGCCTACCACTACCTACGATCATGGAATGTAACCAGATCCCAGACAACAGATCTGAAATCCCTACACCAGATGTAGCAATCCATCACGCTCACTTAAAACGAATAGCACACCTTATACCAGAACCCGACCATCAGGCCCAGATAATTCTGCTGTTGGGGAGAGATATCCTGCAGGTTCATAAAGTGAGACGTCATATCAATGGACTCCACAATGCTCCCTATGCCCAAAGGCTAGACCTAGGATGGGTCATAATTGGCAACGTATGCTTGGGACGCATGCACGCCCCATCTTCTGTGACAAGCATGCTGACAAATACATTGGAGAAAGGACGTCCATCTCTGTTTCGACCTTGTAACAATGAGTTCCATGTCAGGGAACTGCCACACAGCATCCAACTACCTGATCATTTAATAGACTTTACTCACGACAGCAGTATAGTGTCGGGAAGCTATGAGGATCAGTTAGGGGGCACAGTCTTCCAGAGAACTAAGCAGGACAACCAAGTGGCAATGTCGGTATAGGACAAGTTGTTCTTAGAGGTAATGGACAAGGGACTCGTTAAAGATGAGACCAACAGCTAGGTCGCACCTCTTCCCTTCAAAACCCACAGACCACGTCTACCGAACAACAGAAATCAGGCATTACAACGTTTCTACTCTCTCATTTGTAATCTGCAAAAGAAACCAGAGATGAAAGATCACTTTTTCTCCTTCATGTCAAAGATTTTTGAAAACCGTCACGCAGAACTAGCTCCCACTCTCAAAGACTCTGAAGAATGCTGGTTCCTACCCATGTTCGGAGTATACCACCCTAAGAAACCAGGCCAGATCAGAGTCGTGTTTGATTCCAGTGCTAAATTTAATGATGTCTCCCTGAATGACGTTCTGCTGACAGGACCAGACCTCAATAACAAACTACTGGGTGTACTTATGCGCTTCCATAAGGATTCCATTGCCTTCATCGCTGACATCCAGCAAATGTTCCATTGTTTCCTTGTGAGAGAGAGAGACAGGAACTTCCTAAGATTCTTCTGGTACAGAGACAATGATCCTACTAAAGAAGTCACAGAGTATCGCATGAGAGTGCACATCTTTGGCAACAGTCCTTCACCTGCAGTCGCCATTTACGGACTCAAAAGGTCAGCTCAGGAAGGAGAACCAGAATACGGAGCAGATGTCAGACAATTCATAGAAAAGGACTTTTATGTCGACGACTGTCTAAAAGCCATGCCTTCAAATGAGACTGCCATCAGTCTTCTCAGGAGAGCTCAGGACATGCTTGCCTGCTCGAACCCTAGGCTTCATAAAATAGCCTCAAACAGCCAAGAACTCATGGAAGCGTTCCCTTCTCAAGACCTATGTAATGGTCTCAGAGACCTGGACCTGGGGTCAGACCCCGCACCAATGCAACGCAGCCTCGGGCTTCTCTGGAATCTACAATCAGACACTTTCACCTTTCAGGACAGCCAGGAAGAAAGGCCTTTCACATGTAGAGGCGTCCTGTCTACCATCAACAGTCTGTACGACCCCTTGGGTTTCGCAGCTCCTGTTACTATACAAGGCAAGGCCCTACTAAGGGACTTAACTAGGGAAACATCTGACTGGGATGCACCTCTGCCACCTGATAAGAGGATCCAGTGGGAAGAGTGGAAGAACTCGTTAGCGGCACTCTCCAACTTGCATATGCCAAGACCATACACCCCTGTGCCATCTACTGAGATACAGAGCCAAAGACTGTACGTATTTGCAGATGCTTCTGTCAAAGCAATTGCCGCTGTTGCCTACCTCAAAACTGTAGACTCCAAATGTCAGTGCCACATTGGTTTCGTCATGGGAAAGGCCAAACTCGCACCACAACCAGAGCACACTATACCCAGGTTAGAGCTTTGTGCCGCAGTCTTAGCCGTTGAGTTAGCGGAGTTCATCGCATCCGAAATGGATATCGACCTGACACAGGCCAAGTTCTACTCAGACAGCAAAGTAGTCCTGAGATATTTCCCAAACTAAACCAGGCCATTCTACGTTTATGTCAATAACAGAGTGCTACGAATCAGGAGATCAGTTCACCCACAGCAGTGGCATTACATACCCACAGACCAGAATCCCGCAGATCATGCAACTAGAGCAGTTGACGCAAGTCGACTAGGAAGCACAACGTGGCTCTCTGGACCAAAACTATTGTACATTGAGGAATGTTTTCCAGACACCTTCGAACTTGTAGGAGAGGACTCAGATGCTGAAATCCGCCCTCAGGTGTCTACACTACATGCAATGACCTCTGTTATCCAGCTTGGATCTTGCAGGTTCGACAGATTCTCAAGTTGGAAGTCACTTACTCGAGCCATTACCTGCCTGACACATATAGCTCGCTCATTCAGGACCACCAGAACTCGTGACATGGAAAAATGTAAAGGAGCAGCAAGGCTCACTCACGAAAGCCTAATCACCTTCATGGCTGAAGCTGCAACAATAATCAATGCAAGACCCCTGGTTCCAGTTCCTAACGACCCTGAGGAGCCCTTGTTATTGACTCCAGCTACTTTACTTACCCAGAAAACAGGACTGTCCAGTGCCCCTCCAGGAGGATTCGACGCGAAGGACCTCTACAAGCGCCAATGGAGACAGGTACAAAGTCTTGCAAATACTTCCTGGGACAGGTGGCGCAAACAATATTTGTCTACCCTGCAGCCATGGACAAAGTGGCAATCTACTAAACCTAATCTGAACATAGGTGACCTTGTTCTTGTGAAAGACTGTCAGATTCACCGGAACCAGTGGCCACTTGGTCTAGTTACCGCAACGTTCCCGAGCAAGGACGGCAACGTCCGCAAAGTTGAGCCAAGGATGACCAAAGGGAATGAACCTAAGACATTTTCCAGACCGGTATGTGAACTGGTCCTATTGTTGCCTTCGGAAGAAAGGAGTAGTGACATCCGTTGATGCCAGACGGGGAGTGTTCTGTCTCCGCCATCTAATATTGTTACCCTGATTATTTGCTTGCATAATTGCAGTTTCCTCAGTATACAGTATTGATATATTCATGCCTTTATTCATCTGTGATGCTTTGGCTCCCTCTAGCGGTCAGAGTTATGTTGGCAGTTCAATCTTGTTTTTGTATTATCCATGTCTGATTTTCCTCCTCCTTTGCAATGCATTATGGTAGATCAGCCTCCATTTCCCTCCATTTTCCTTTCACTTTCTTCAGTTTGCCTTCAAGGAAAGACGCTTCACTTCATCCCCCTTGCGATTGCATTGCCGGTATGTCTTTATGCTTCCTATAGATATTCCTGCTCTATATTAGCTTAGTTTAACCAGTTGTACTCCCAGTTTAGTCACTAGCTTTCTAAATGTTATGCATAATGTACCTCATGTGTAGTATGTATCTGTTCTATACCATGCACTGATTCTATTTATATCATTGTTCACAGTTTCACCGCATCAATATACCACTACGTTTAATAAAGCACAGACTCAACCACAGTCTCCTTATTGGACCCCGGTATAGCGGTTTAGCTGACTGTATAGCTACGTATGAGCCTGCCTCAGCTAGTGAGGACAGAACAATACTGATACGTTGTTTAAAGACTACTACTGTATGTGATATCTGTATTAAATGATGTGTTTAGGGAGAGAAATGATGAGAATTTGATTGATTTATCATATGTAAATGTTAAGCCTCCCAATTCTCAATATTATTTAAAGAAATCTCTAGTTCCTGCTCTGGATTCAGTTTAGTCTTTAGTTGAGCAGGACCTGAAGAGGCTGCTCCTGGACACTTCTGCATCCAGGACATGACGTGACAACATAGATAAATTTGAAAAATCTGCCATCAAAGAACTTGCTATAAATTCCAGCTTAATTATTAGAAAATATGATAAAGATGGTTGCTGGTTACGGACACTGTTGGGTACGAGAAGCAGGTTTACTCAATCCTTGATGACAACAGCACCTATAAAATAATACCGTCAGATCCTTCTGATGTTTGTTAAGATAAATTATTGAATCTTGTCCAGGAAGCAGAGAAAAAAACTTTTTAAATAAGGATCATCTGATTGTTGCTATTTTGCATTGACTACCAAAATTATACAAGCAAATATTTTCACCCACACTTCGTCCCTTTATATCAGATATAAATTCCCTCAATGAACCCTTGAGTACTTCGGAGGGTCAACATCTAGAACCCCTTGTTGTTATTATATTTATTATTTATTTATTTATATAGCACCATGCTGTACATGAGAAGGGGTTACCTACAAATTACAGATATCACTTACAGTAAACAAGCTAACAATTACAGACTGATACAGAGGGGCGAGGACCCTGCCCTTGCGGGCTTACATTCTACAGGATTATGGGGAAGGAGACAGTAGGTTGAGGGTTGCAGGAGCTCCGGTGTTGGTGAGGCGGTAGATTCGGTAGTGATGAGGCGGCAGCGGGTTCAGTGCAGGCTGTAGGCTTTCCTGAAGAGGTGGGTTTTCAGGTTCCGTCTGAAGGATCCGAATGTGGTTGATAGTCGGACGTGTTGGGGAAAAGAATTCCAGAGGATGGGGGATATTCGGGAGAAGTCTTGGAGGCAGTTGGATGAGAAAAGGAGGTCTTGGGAGGACCGGAGATCAAGTGAGGGAAGATATCGGGAGATTAGTTCAGAGATATATGGAGGAGACAGGTTGTGGATGGCTTTGTAGGTCAGTATTAGTCATTTGAACTGGAACGCTGTATGTTGCACATAGAGTATATCAGGCTTTTTATGGAATAGCACTTTTTGTTTTGCAAGCCTTTGATAAAATTGAATGGATGGAAGATCACCATTTTATTTCATGTGAACTTTATTCGTATATTAATTAGCAATGCAATCAACTTTATATCATCTTGATAGATACAGTGCATATAACACAGAACTAAAGGAGTTTATTTTGATGGCTATTAATTTTTTACTCAAACACAATTTTGTTTATGTTGAACCAAAAGTTATTTTCCAGATAAAAGGAATGTCCCCTTCTCTGGCAATTTTTTTTATTTCTTCTCCAAATAATCATTTTTTTTCCAATTTATTTTAGTATGGTCGGTATTTGGACAATATTCTTATAATTTATGGTCTGATGACATCGCGACCATACCAAGCTACATTCATTATTTAAATTGCTATTACCTAAACCTTCATTTCACGTTTTCTAGCACCAACAATAGCATTGAATTTTTGGATATTACTTTTTGTGGTAGTGCCACATCTAAAAAAGATTACCAATTCTGTTTTTTAGAAACCATTCAGCAGCAACATTACATTGCGTGCTGACAGTTTTAACCTATTCCACACAATTGCTTCCATACCTTATCGAGAATTTGTTAGGAACAACAGATTGTGCTCTGATAACACTGGTCAAGGCAATTTTTCTGGCAAAAGGTTTTAAAACATATTTTAAAGGGAACCTGTCACCCCGTTTTTTGAGATTGAGCTATAAATACTGTTAAATAGGGCCTGCGCTGTGTGTTCCTATAGTGTATGTAGTGTACCCCGATTCCCCATGTATGCTGAGAAATAACTTACCAAAGTCGCCGTTTTCGCCTGTCAATCAGGCTGGTCAGGTCGGGAGGGCGTGGTGACATCGCTGGTTCTTCCTCAGCTTTACGTTGGTGGCGTAGTGGCGTAGTGGTGAAGACACAGCGTGCGATCTGCGCTGTCATCCCTTTCGTCGGTGGGGGCGGCCATCTTCCTGGGGCCGCGCGTGCGCAGATCGAGTGCTCTGCTGCACGGGGCTTCAGGAAAATGGCCGCGGGATGCCGCGCGTGCGCATTAGAGATCGCGGCGGCCATTTTCCCAAAGCCGAGTTTGCATCTCGGCTTTGGGAAAATGGCCGCCGCGATCTCTAATGCGCACGCGCGGCATCCCGCGGCCATTTTCCTGAAGCCCCGTGCAGCAGAGCACTCGATCTGCGCACGCGCGGCCCCAGGAAGATGGCCGCCCCCACCGACGAAAGGGATGACAGCGCAGATCGCGCGCTGTGTCTTCACCACTACGCCACTACGCCACCAACGTAAAGCTGAGGAAGAACCAGCGATGTCACCACGCCCTCCCGACCTGACCAGCCTGATTGACAGGCGAAAACGGCGACTTTGGTAAGTTATTTCTCAGCATACATGGGGAATCGGGGTACACTACATACACTATAGGAACACACAGCGCAGGCCCTATTTAACAGTATTTATAGCTCAATCTCAAAAAACGGGGTGACAGGTTCCCTTTAAGTCAATTTTGGCTGCTGATTACGAATATGAACTCTGTTTTTGGCTATCAGATCAGAATTTTGAGATATTTTCAATTTTTGATGAAAATTACTCCTAATGATTTATGATAAAAACACATGACTTTCGGTACTACATTTTTTATATTTTTAATCAAGGAATAACAAAGATTACAAAGTCTATGTACAACAAATCAAATATAGTTACAGAATTAAACTACAAAATATAAAAACACATATATATGGCACACAGATGAATGACAATGGCAGTTATTTGAACTTTCTTTTCTTGGCTGATCTGTGATGTACAGCTTCTGGGTTGTCTCTCATCAAGCTCCAGCAATAGTCAGCCATCATATTTGAGTCCCACCGGCCTTGATACCGTTCTTCCATTGTTTTAATGTCCTGATGAAAATGCTCCCCTTGTTCCTCGCTCACATCCCCAAGGTTCTTTGGAAAAAAGTCCGAATGGCTGTGTAAATAGTGAATCTTATACTCATTCTACATCCAAGATTTCGCAAACTCATTAGTAGCTCTTCCACAATCTCTTCATAGTTGTCTGCTTTCTTATTCCCTAGAAAATTCTGCACCACATTACAAAATGCAGAGCTCTTTCTTCTGTCTCATTCATTGATGTGATAAAATTTGGGTCTCTCATAAGTATTCTTATTTGAGGTCCATCAAATATTCCAGCCTTTTTCTTCTCTTCACTAAGACCAGGAAAAGTTGAACATATATAGATAAAGCATTCTCCACTATAATTGAGAGCTTTGACGAACTGCTTCATAATTCCAAGTTTTATGTGTAAGGGAGGAAAGACAATGTCCTTCCTATCCACTAGACGATCATGGATGACATTCTCATCGCCAGATGCCAAACTCTGTGGCTGAGGCCATTCAGTTTTCACCCAATGCTCTGCTGTAGCTCTGCTGTCCCTGTAGCACAGAAAACAAGGGTGTTATCATAACAAATGGGAATTATGCATGTTCAAAGAAAACAAAGATATTCTCACATTTTTTGGGAGACTAAATGAAAACTAAATTTACCTTAGTGAACAGTATAAACCGGCACTTTTCATACACCACTTACATTTATCATGGAATTCATGAAAATGGGCTATATACCTATAGCGCAAAAACGTGATGTGATAGAGAAATTATAAGATCAGATTTGAATTCAGCACCCTCAAATGAATCTAAAACTGTTCTTAAAGTCCATGCCAGGAATTTTTTTTTTGTAGACTAGTGTAATTAATCTTATCTGAGAGAATCAATCATGTATTATAAAACTGAGTCTCAAACAATGAGAATATACTGATAGAATTCACAGGGTAAAATAGTTTGAAGGGTAAGAAGTAGTGATGAGCGAGCATGCTCAGTAATGGTCGGTGCTCGGCGACCACCGAGCATTCCGAGATTGTTCGTCGGGAGTTTGGGTCAGAGCGCCAATTAATAAGCAAGGATTGTCTGCCATGCAATGTAATGTCGCAGCCATGTTGGATGTGGCTTTACTGTGATTGGCTGGCCACACAGCGTCATGAGGTCTATATCAGACTCGGTGCCACCCTGCTTGGCACAGTCAGCTCTGGACTCAGGCAGTGTAGGGAGAGTTTCTGCTGAGATAGGGAGAGATTTGTCATTTTATTATTTAGTTAGTGTGTGTGTATACCATTGTTGAATCCACATATCCGGCTAAACCAACAGTCCTCATAAGGACTAATTACGGGGCATATATATATATATATATATATATACCGTATATACTCGAGTATCAGCCGAGATTTTCAGCCCATTTTTTTGGGCTGAAAGTCCCCCTCTCGGCTTATACTCGAGTCATATACCCGGGTATCGGCAGGGGAGGGGGAGCGGGGGCTGTGTAGTCATACTTACCTGCTCCCAGCGCGGTCCCTGCAGTCCCTGGCTTCCCCGCCACTGCAGATTCTTCCTGTACTGAGCGGTCACATGGCACCGCTCATTACAGAAATGAATAGGTGGCTCCACCTCCCATAGGGGAGGAGCCGCATAATCATTGCTGTAAATGATCGGTAACTATGACCGCTCAATTACAGGAAGAAGCTGCAGCGCCGGGGATGCCAGGGACTGCAGGGACCGCGCCGCAGCAGGTAATACGGGGAGCGCAGCGCTGCGCTATATTTACCTGCTCCTTGCTCCGGTGCGGCTCCGTCTGCAGCGTCCTCTGGCAGTGACGCTCAGGTTAGAGGGCGCGGTGACGTAGTCAGTGCGCCCCCTCTGCTGAGCGTCAGTGCTGGAGACGGAGCCGCACGAGGAGCAGGTAAATATTGAAAGCGCTGGCGTCCTGAGCAAGAGAGGTGAGTATGTGATTTTTTTTTTTTTATTGCAGCACCAGCAGCATTCTATATGGCACAGCTTGATAAGGAGCATCCATGGGGCCATAATCAACGGTGCAGAGCATATATATATATATGGGGCACAGCTTTATTAAAAGCATCTATGGGGCCATAATCAACGGTGCAGAGCAATATATATGGGGCACAGCTTTATAAGGAGCATCTATGGGGCCATAATCAAAGGTGCAGAGTAATATATATCCATATGTAGTAGAGAAGAAGAAAATATGCGGCACTCACCCCAAATTGACTGTGAAGATTGTGATAGGGAGCTCCTATACCGCACCCTCGTATTTGCCTGATGTCCTGACGGATGTAATTATATTTTTTCTCCAATAAAGACCACAATCTTCACAGTCAATTTGGGGTGAGTGCCGCATATTTTCTTCTTCTCTACTACATATGGATTGCTTGTTGGACATTTGTGCAGAGCACCGGTTTCCTCAGTGATTGTGGCGCCTGTATACACAGCCGTCCGTCTAGAAGTCCTGTTTTTTGGATGCGCTCTACCCTAGTGCCGTTCTACTTTATATTTGTAGAGTAATATATATGGCACAGCTTTATAAGGAGCATCTATGGGGCCATAATCAACGGTGCAGAGCAATATATATGGGGCACAGCTTTATAAGGAACATCTATGGGGCCATAATTAACGGTGCAGAGCAATATATATGGGGCACAGCTTTATAAGGAGCATCTATGGGGCCATAATCAATGGTGCAGAGCAATATATATATGGCACAGCTTTCTATGGAGCATCTATGGGGCCATAATGAACGGTATAGAGCATTCCATATGGCACAGCTTTATGTGGAGCATCTATGGGGCCATAATGAATGGTGCAAGCATTGTATATTGCACAGTTGTATATGAGCATCTATGGGGCAATAATGAATGGTATGGAGAATCTATTTTTATTTTTGAAATTTACCAGTAGCTGCTGCATTTCCTACCCTAGGCTTATACTCGAGTCAATAAGTTTTCCCAGCTTTTTGTGGCAAAATTAGGGGGGTTGGCTTATACTCGGGTCGGCTTATACTCGAGTATATACGGTATATATATATATATATATATATATATAGATAGGTAGATACTCAAAAAAGAGGCAGCACTCCATAGTTTCAGTGAAAAATTGTGGAAGGTTTAATCGACCCACATAGCCGGGCGACGTTTCAGCTCCATCTGAGCCTTTATCAAGCAGAGAGTAACCATTCCTAGTGTCTATTTATATGTGTCTCAACACATGTTAAATTAAGTCCAACTATAATTTACATACAATTAGTGCTCATAATAACATATACTTTATTCATTTATATTTGCATCCAGTGCTCATTTATATTTGCATCTAGTGCTCATATATAAAGTGCCTTGTGCTTATGTGCAATAAAACCGTTCTGCATATTACCCAGCAGATTATCCTGATTTGATATTTGCGATCACAGTAATAGTAGATATCCTAATATTAATTGTGTTATGATTATATTGCTCTGCACTCACCCCTGTCTCTCATGTGGGTTCATGGAGGACGACATGCCTGCAAGTCGGCGTTCTCTGCCGCTCACTGTGCATGTCACAGACGCATCTGCAGCGCCCCAGAGACCTGGTCGTTGCAGTATAGCGCTCTGCCACTAAGGGGAGCAATGGTACATCTGATGGCACTAAGGAGTTCTTCTGACCATGTATCACTAGAACACATTACACTTCACACTCTGGCCACTAGGGGGAGAAAAGGCTTTATTTATTGGGCCACTCCTCACACTGGTAAAACTAGGGACTGGGGAGGAAGTTAGTCAGAAGCTGACTGGGTTGGAACCAGGCAACATCCTGTGGCAGGGGGTGTTGCAGGGAGAAGGCACAGGGGGGTCCCTGTCAGGCGTGGGAACCTGGCAGGTGCCTAGCGAACAAAACAGAATGTAACGGAACCGTGCCTGCACACCTTGCACCGGAATACTAAGAAAGAGACAAGAAAGAAAGGATATTGTGGAACAGTGTAAACGAGATCAGCACAAAGGGGAGCCAGTAAGAGTCGTGCCGAGAGAGGAAGGCAACATCTTACTGAGGCGCGTAGTCGGTGGCCGGATCACCGTAGGAGTAACTGACTTCAGGCCTTACTTCAAATTCCGCTGGACAGTTAATCATAGGTTGGCTGTCTACCTTCTACACCTACGAAGACATAGGGAGCAACATTGGGAGAGGGGCGTCTCTAGGGTCCCGGAAGACCTCCAATCCTTCCCGTCAAACGGGTGGCGTCCTAGCCATAACATATCTGGGGGACGTTAGAAACTAGTAACATCTGGAACCAAAGAACGAGAGAGAGAGAGAAAGCTGTAGAGAACGAATGAACGAGAGCAGTAGTTGTGAGGACTATTCCGAATGCTCAGCAGGGTAGGACTACAACACACAGGCGCTATTGGTAGGCAACGATTTCCATCTGCGAAGGAAACTCTGGATGTGCCCATCGGACCGGCCAGTCTCTGATAGCCCGTTTGAACGTGCTCTGGACTGAGGATATTGAAGCCTTCAGTAAAGAGGTAAAGAGACTGCAACCTTGTGTCCTCGTTATTGCCTGCACCTCACACCATCACCATCTACCTTACTGGGAAGCCCTGGGGACATACTTCACCTGTGGGAAGGTATACCATCCAGCTGCTATACCATCACCCCAGTGGACCCCACAGCAGCGTCGGTCATCCTGACCGAACACCACAGGTGGCGTCAGGAACCCCTGACAGACTGTACCATCACCTTTATTGGACGCCCCTTAGCAGGGTCATGACCGGGTCCAGCCACCGTGACAATGGCATAACCGAGCAGAAAGGACCGGTACCAAGTAACTAGTTGCCCTGTGTCTGGGGGCGATCCACATCATCATAATGGAACGCCATATTGGCCAATGGGGCGCTCCGTGTGGCATTTTTTACATGGCGCATGCGCAGTAGCGCCAAAGACCGCCATGTTGGTAGTGGCTAATCAATCCCTTTTTGTCTATGTAACCCACACTTACAGTTAGGTCCATATATATTTGGACAGAGACAACATTTTTCTAATTTTGGTTATAGACACTACCACAATGAATTTTAAACAAAACAATTCAGATGCAATTGAAGTTCAGACTTTCAGCTTTCATTTGAGTGTATCCACATTAAAACTGGATGAAGGGTTTAGGAGTTTCAGCTCCTTAACCTGTGCCACCCTGTTTTTAAAGGGACCAAAAGTAATTGGACAGATTCAATAATTTTAAATAAAAGGTTTATTTTTAGTACTTGGTTAAAAACCCTTTGTTTTGGCAATGACTGCCTGAAGTCTTGAACTCATGGACATCACCAGACGCTGTGTTTCCTCCTTTTTGATGCTCTGCCAGGCCTTCACTGCGGTGGTTTTCAGTTGCTGTTTGTTTGTGGCCTTTCTGTCTGAAGTTTAGTCTTTAACAAGTGAAATGCATGCTCAGTTGGGTTGAGATCAGGTGACTGATTTGGCCATTCAAGAATATTCCACTTCTTTGCTTTAATAAACTCCTGGGTTGCTTTGGCTTTATGTTTTGGGTCATTGTCCATCTGTAGTATGAAACGACGACCAATCAGTTTTGCTGCATTTGGCTGGATCTGAGCACACAGTATGTCTCTGAATACCTCAGAATTCATTCAGCTGCTTCTGTCCTGTGTCACATCATCAATAAACACTAGTGACCCAGTGCCACTGGCAGCCATGCATGCCCAGGCCATCACCCTGCCTCCGCCGTGTTTTACAGATGATGTGGTATGCTTTGGATCATGAGCTGTACCACGCCTTCACCATACTTTTCTCTTTCCATCATTCTGGTAGAGGTTGATCTTGGTTTCATCTGTCCAAAGAATGTTCTTCCAGAACGGTGCTGGCTTTTTTAGATGTTTTTTAGCAAAGTCCAGTCTAGCCTTTTTATTCTTGATGCTTATGAGTGGCTTGCACCATGCAGTGAACCCTCTGTATTTACTTTCATGCAGTCTTCTCTTTATGGTAGATTTGGATATTGATATGCCGACCTCCTGGAGAGTGTTGGTCACTTGGTTGGCTGTTGTGAAGGGGTTTCTCTTCACTATGGAGATCATTCTGCGATCATCCACCACTGTTGTCTTCCGTGGGTGCCCAATTCTTTTTGGATTGATGAGTTCACCAGTGCTTTCTTTTTTTCTCAGGATGTACCAAACTGTAGATTTTGCCACTCCTAATATTGTAGCAATTTCTCGGATGGGTTTTTTATGTTTTCGCAGCTTAAGGATGGCTTGTTTCATCTGCATGGAGAGCTCCTTTGACCGCATGTTTACTTGACAGCAAAACCTTCCAAATGCAAGCACCACACCTCAAATCAACTTCAGGCCTTTTATCTGCTTAAATGAGAATGACATAACAAAGGGATTTCCCACACCTGTCCATGAAATAGCCTTGGAGTCAATTGTCGAATTACTTTTGGTCCCTTTAAAAACAGGGTGGCACATGTTAAGGAGCTGAAATTCCTAAACCCTTCATCCAATTTTAATGTGGATACCCTCAAATGAAAGCTGAAAGTCTGAACTTCAACTGTATCTGAATTGTTTTGTTTAAAAATTCATTGTGGTAATTTCTATACCCAAAATTAGAAAAATGTCATCTCTGTCCAAATATATATGGACCTAACTGTATATATATTGTCAGTGCTCGCGCTGCAGCGCAAAGCAGCTAGGGTACTCATTTATCTGAGCCTGTTCAGTAGCACGTAAGAGGGCCTTATGTTAATTTAGACTTAGCCATTTAGTATAGAATGCTGTCCGGCTACATATATTACCCATAACCAAAACAAAGCGGATCTAACATCCAATCAAATAGGGAATATAAATCCTTTTATGTTTATTACAGATCTTTAGAGACCACATACATTCTTTTACGGACTTAAAAGGACTATTTAAGATGCATAAGCATACCTTGGCTCTACGGACGACTACTTATCAAAACAGCCCCCGTGAGCCAATAGAGTCACTCTGCCCCTCAAATAGTAAAAACAACCGAGGTGTTAAGTGTCTTTAGTATGTGAGATGAGTGGACCAGGACAATGGTGCAAATACCATATAGATGTTATGGCTGCAACACTTTGGTCCGGAGGGAGAACTGAGGGGCAGATATTTTACACTGTTTTGTCCGCCACTCAGATCACCTATCATTGTGCTAAAAATTGTGGCATTTAAGGCCTCCATTGAATTTTTAGTTTTGTGTGTGTCAGCCTAGTTATTGACACAATTTTGCTGCCAAAAAACAAAACGGTAGATATTTTAACGTGGGGTATCTGAGTCACAGGCATCACATAACATTGCCTTAAAAATAGCGCCATTTCAGCCCACCATTTAATATTTTTTTTGCTGTGTCTTAGCCAACTTATTGACACCATTGTGCTGTAAACAAAAAAATACAGACCAGATAATTCCAAGTCTCATATCTACGTCACATGCATCAGCTATCTGTGGGGAAAAAATTGGGGCTCTATTGACGTTTTTTTGCTGTGTCTTAACCTAGTAATTTAGACTCTTTTGCTGTTTTTTTAAAACAATACAGGCCAGATTATTTCAAGTCTGGTATTTCCATCACATGCGTCAGCTATCTGTTGGGAAAAAATTGAGGCATTTTTTGGGCTCCATTGAACTGTTTTTGCTGTGTTTTAGCCTAGTTATTCACAGTTTTTTGCTGTTTTTTTTTAAATAGGACAGATAATTCCAAGTCTGGTATCTACATTACACTCATCAGCTATCTATGGGGAAAAAATGGGAAATGGGGCATTTTTGGGGCTCCATTGACCTTTATTTGCTGTGTCTTAGCCTACTTATTCACACTCTTTTGCTGTTTTAAAAAAATACAGGACAGATAAATCCAAGTCTGGTATCTACGTCACACGCAACACCTATCTGTGGGGAAAAAATTGGGGCATTTTTGTGGTTCCATTGAAATTGTTTTGCTGTGCCTTAGTATATTTATTGACACCTATTTGCTTAACAAAAAAGTTTTTACCTGCAGGTCAGATATTTTAAACTGTGGTTTTCCCACACACGGATAACATACAAGATTGCTTCAGAGTCAGGCATTTGTAGTGAACTTTCAAAATATTGCAGTGCCTTTAAAATGGGTAAGGTGCATGCAAAGGGATGGGGAAGTGGACATGATGATGATGGTGCATTCAGAGGGCGAGGCTAAGGATGTGGGCAAGCTGAAACTGGCCCACAACAAACACTGACAACTTCTCGCTCCACCTTCCTGTCAAAATTACTAGGGGCCAATAGCAGCAAACCACTAGTGAACCAAGAGCAGTGTCAAAAGGTTGTTGGTTGGATAGTGTATAATGCTTCCAGTCACTTTGCCAACCATCACCACCCTGTCTTCCACACGGTCAAGTCTGAGTAGCCATGAGTGTGGACTGCACATTCCTCACCCTGATCCTCCTTCCTCCCACAATGCCGAGTGAAGTGAGACAAGTAATACCACACTTGGACACTCCGAAGAGCTGTTCACTTTTCCATTTAGAGATTCGTGCCTCTCTCCTGGTGCAGTTGAAGCGGGGCAAGAAGAGATTGCATGCAGCGATGCCCAAATATTTGAGCAGCTACGTTCACACAACGGCGAAGGTGGAAACGTGTCAAAAGAGGATGATGATGAGACACAATTGCCAGAAAGTCATGAAGAGGACCCGGGTTCGGATGTGGAAGATGAGGTGGTGGATGATATATTAAATGTCCAAACCTGGCAGGAGAACATGCAGAGCGAGGACAGCAGCACACAGGGGGAGGAAGGCGTATCATCTTAACAGGCAAGAAGAAGCATTGTATTGGCCATAGACAGAAGACAGGCAACTGTTCCCCATAATACCAACACATCGGAAGTTGCCAGTACAAGTGTTAGGTCTTACCGAGTCTGGTTGTTTTTTAATGACTCTGCCAATAGCCCCAAACAGGCCATTTGTACTACTTGACAGGCCCACATCAGCAAGTTTAGCAAAACTACCAGCCTGACCACCACCAGCATGATCAAAAACTTTTTTTCACATACAGTTTTTCCACAAACACTGACTCTATAGGCTTTTCCTAGCAACATACCTTGACCCCTTTGCGTGTCCTTTGATGAATGATTTTGGTGCCAATAGATTGTTTATAAAAGGTTTTTCATGGTACAGACGCAGAGAAAATGAATTCCTTCCATAATTTTCTCAAAACAGTGTATTATTGTATTCCAGTGATATTACTGTGTTGATGGAAAAAATTAGCATTGAGCACAATGTGAGTGAGTGGAGACTATTGATTCATCAAAAAAGTCTTAACCTTCGTCAGGCTGCATAATTTTACAATGTTCGGCTGCAGAGGTACAATTGTACCTTCATATATACCTCCACTGTGATATTTGGCCAATATGTTCTGGACCAAAACTGAAGAGATGTCACGAAATTTCAGCCCTCTACGGCTTTTCGAAAAAAAGTTATTGCAATTTTAAAAAACAGAATAGTTACAATTGTACCTAGTCAGCCGGACGAAGGTTAAAGCTGTGCTACTGCACAATAGTAGCAAGTATGCTTCAGTGCCTGTAGGACATTTTGTGCACTTGAAGGAAAGCTATGATAATTTAGACTTTATTCTCAAGCAAATTAAGTACGAGTATTAAGGATGGTCACTTTATGGTGAAAGTGCACTCTTTGCTCTTTGGGAAGCAAGGAGGATGCACAAAGTTCCTTTACCTTTTGTTTTAATGGAACAGCTCATCATTGGAGCCAAAAAAAAGTGTCCAAAAAGAACATTTTTTCAACCTAAACACAAGAACATAATTGCGGAAAGTTTAGTTGATGCCACTAAAGTTCTCATGTCTCCACTACACATTATGCTTCAACTAATTAAACAGTTTGTGAAAGCTCTGCTAAAAGGATAGACTTTTAAGTACCTGTGAACCAAGTTTCAAGGACTATCTGAAGCAAAACTGAAGGATGCCACTTATGTGGGTTTGGATATTTGGAAACCATGAAGAGTGAAGTGTTTGAAACAAAAATTAAAGCTATTGAGAAAAAGGCTTGGGTTTCTTTTAAAATTGTGAAGAAATTTCTAGGTTAAAGCAAATATCCAAAATTTAAGTCAATCGTGAAGAACATGCTGAAAAACTTCAAACACTTGGGTTGTCTGATGTATTTAAAGTTTTGTACAAACCCATTTGAACTACTTTCTTGAAAACTTTGGTGCTGTTAGCAATGAGCAAGGAGAAAGATTTTATCAGGATACCAAGGATATGGAGTGACCATACCGAGGTAGATGGAACATGAACATGATGGGGAAATACTTCTGGATGCTTCATAAAAAAGATCCGCAGGCCTTCTGTAAGAGAAAAGGTATCATGAGAAGCTTTGAAGAGAAAAGGAAAAGGTGCAAGAATTAATTTCCCAAAAAGTTGCAGAAAGAATATTAAATACATTTTTATATATAATATTGTGTTAATTTGGCTACAATAAAGTTTTTTCCTGCTCATCTCACTTGTAAGTAATTTCACTTGCGTTTTGTACAAAATCCATACATGATAGTTTAAAAAATAAATGTGTTTTTAAATCATAAGAAAACCTAAAAATCAGTCATTGGATTTGAAACCATTTTCATAAACCCAAATTTTGCATAGCTGGGTTATTGATATAGCATATCAAAAAGCACTGGGTATGGAGAGAAAATAAATGCTTTCTGTTAAATCCAAAAAATAAAATAATAGAGGCCATTTCAAGAATAGTGATCAAACTACCACTTTTAGTACCCCATAAAGTCTCCAATTTTATAAAATCAAAAATATCATTATGAAATATATTCCTGTATTACATCAAGATGAGACTCTTCATGAGATCCTAAGTACTGAATATAGATTTTGTCACGAAGAGAGGCAAATCGATAGGTACCACATATACTCGAGTATAAGCCGACATTTTCAGCCCATTTTTTAGGCTGAAAGTGCCCCTCTCGGCTTATACTCGCGTCATTGTCCCAGGTGGTCGGTGGGGGAGGGGGAGTGGCAGCTGCACATCATACTCACTCTCCCGGCGCAGTCACTGCACGTCTCTGCTTCTCAGATGGTCTCGGCGCCGGCAGCTCTTCCTGTGTTCAGCGGTCACGTGGTACCACTCATTAAAGTAATGAATATGGATGCTGTTATGGACCTGGTGGTTAGGAGCACCTGAAAAGACCTGATGGTTAAACTAACAAGGACTAGCTCTGGGAAGTGGGAACTCTGCTGACCAAAACCCCTAATCCTATCACACACACTAGAAATAGCCGTGGAGCGTTCCTTACTCTCCCTAGACGCCTCTTCACAGCCTAAGAGCTAACTAGCCCTAGAGATAGAAAATAAAGCCTACCTTGCCTCAGAGAAATTCCCCAAAGGTAAAGGAAGCCCCCCACATATATTGACTGTGAGTTAAGATGAAAGTCACAAACACAGAAATGAAACAGGTTTCAGCAAAGGGAGGCCAGACTTACTAAGCAGACTGAGGACAGGAAAGGTATCTTTGCGGTCAGCACAAAAAACTACAAAAGACCACGCAGAGTGTGCAAAAAGACCTCCGCACCGACTCACGGTGCGGAGGTGCCACTCTGCATCCCAGAGCTTCCAGCAAGCAAGGCAAAATCATGATAGCAAGCTGGACAAGAAAACAATGAACAAATAATAAACTAGCAGGGACTTAGCTTCTGCTGGAGTAGACAGGTCACCAGAAAGATCCAAGACCGAACTGAACCAGTACAAGAACATTGACAGCTGGCATAGAGTAACGATCTGAGTGGAGTTAAATAGAGCAGCCAAAGAATTAAACTAAATCACCTGTGGAAGGAACCTCAGAAGCAGCAGCTCCACTCACAGCCACCAGAGGGAGTCCATGGACAGAACTCGCTGAAGTACCATTCATGACCACAGGAGGGAGTTCGATAACAGAATTCACAACAGGATGCGCCTCCACTCCCATAGGCATGGAGCACATATTCATTACTTTAATAAGTGGTACCATGTGACCGCTGAACACAGGAAGAGCTGCCAGTGCCGAGACCATCTGAGAAGCAGGGACGTGCAGAGTCCACGCTAGAAGGGAATGAGTATGATGGGGGAGGGTGAGCCATGCAATATTCACCTGTCCCCATTTCCTCCGCCAGGCTCTGTCTTCTGTGTCCTCAGGCTGTGGCGTTCAGGTCAGAGGGTGCGATGACATGTTTACGGTGCGCCCTCTGCCTGAACAGTCACTGCAGAGACAGGAAGACACAGCGGCACGCAGGCGTATACCCTTTACCCATCTATATACTATTGCTATCTTCACTTGCTGCTGTATGTCTGGTGCTCAGAATTGCTGCCTCACTTGACCTATTTGTCTATTATGAGGTATTTGTCTATTATGTTTATGTGATTTCCAAATGGGCATTGTGTCTTTATGTATGGGGTTCTAGTGTGTCCCTACCAGTTATTTATTATATATACCCACCAAGCCAAATTTAGGATAGTTACATTAGCAATAGGAGGATTTCTTCCTATATACCTTGGATACACCAATTTGGTAATCCATCATGGGGACTTTCTCCCTTACATTTACATTTATTTTCTATCTTGGCTTTGGTGGAGTTATATACATATCTATACTTGAGATCTGAGCAGTGCGCCATTTGATATTTTTGATGGCTGTAGATGGGCAACATTAGCTGATTATATGTAGGATATAATGTGTTACCAGGCAGCAATTATTGGACATGTACTCCTTTTTTAATTTTAATCTAATTTATCTTGTATTTTTCTAACAAACTTGATTCGTTTTTCTTTATGGCTCATGCTTCCTGCACTTGTTGGATTTGCTTGCATTTTTGGAAGTGCCATTGATTTAGGCCATTTCTTCTATAGGTTCTGTAATGCATCAACATATCAACATTGAAAAAAAAAAAACAAATTTAAAAATTGCAATTTTCAAACTTTGAATGATTTTTCCGTTAATCCAAACAGTCATGCTGCACAAAAACAATAATTAACATTTCCCTCAGGTCTGCATCACATCCGCACCACTTGAGAAATCTTGATTTATTTTGCTAGAATTTTAGAATGTTTCAAAGAAATTTACAAAACTTATTTTTAGGGACCTGTTCAATTTTGGGGGGTTCTATATATTGGAAACCCAAAAAAGTGATGCCATTTTAAAAATCAAACCCTTCAAAGTATTCAAAATTGCTTTCTGGTAGTTTATTAACCATTCAGGATTTAATGCAAAGTGACAAAACAGGAATGAAAGAGTTATTTTTACTACCTAAATCTTGCTAACCTCTGATTACCATATCCGGCAGACTCTAAAACCAGTATTTGGCCATGAACTGCAATGGCAAACATCAGGACCACACTATCATGATCTCAGGGTACTGATGGAGTTAAAGAGGAAGCCATCTAGATCAGGGGTGTCAAACTGCATTCCTCGAGGGCTGCAAACAGGTCATGTTTTCAGGATTTCCTTGTACTGCACAGGTGATAATTTAATCACCAACTCATTATTTGTGTAGGTGATTAAATTATCACCTGTGCAGTAGAAGGAAATCCTGAAAACATGACCTGTTTGCAGCCCTCGAGGAATGCAGTTTGACACCCCTGATCTAGATGCTGTTGTCACTATTGAAAGCAGCATATAAGGAATTAAATGGCCATAGTCTGTGCCAACATTGATCATATCTGATGCACCACGTTGTCAGCTATAATTTACAGCTGACAACTACAGGATTGTCACCTGTCGGTGGATGCTAGTCTATGATATGGCAGGTCAGTAAAAATACATATTGTAAGTCACTAAGGGGTTAAACTACTTTTTTGTTGTCGTCTATAAAAAAATATAAATTGTTCACATAAACAACTTGCACCTTATACTTATGGTTGGTCTATGCAAATCACCAGGTGTTCATTGGGTGTTCGCATATACTCTGTATTACAACATCTATCTCATTTATTAATTGTGACAACCATTAAGAGATGATATTTTAAAGAACTTCAAGGTGCAAACATTAAACTTCAAGGGAGATGATCCCTTTAATTGAGCATTGCCATGGGGCACTCATTATAGCCATTATTGAAACACAGGTGATCATTATTTTTATTAGAATTTTTAAAATGCATACATAAATAAAAGATATTACCAAAATATGTAAATCTGACAAATGACATATAGAGAGCGCTAATATGTTTTCATGATTGAAATAAAATGAGACAGGAAAAAGATATATGAGGGAGTAATAATTCAACGCATTTTATATATAAAGATTCATAAATCTTTGATGTGAAACTACGTATCTAAATCAGAGCATTTCTTTCTAACACAAATTAAAAGTGTTAATTAAATTGTGATCCAAAACTTCTCCACCCATTTTTCACATATGTAAGGTGCCAGACGGCAGAATTGTGGCAGAGAACTGCTGCTCCATGTCACCATGTCACTCTACAGGAAAAAGATAAGTCCTGGCTGGGTGCTGATGTTGTGAGGGCCTTTAGCTTGTTCAGGCTGGCTATGGCCAATGGAATTGGTCTGCTAGAACCGTAGGTGTTAAAGTTCAATAAAGGAGACTTCTGTTCTAATACTCAATCTTTAATGAATGGTGACTTGATAAGGCTTATGCACAAGGGGTAGAAGTCTTATGAACTTTTCCTTCACAGTGTAAAGCATTTTCACACATATGGTTTCCTTCCATTATAGTCCACTTCAGGGCTGATGAAACACACTGGCTCACCCTACTACATCACAGCCTAGCTTGTGCCACAGTCCTGATCAGGAGGTCTCTCTACCTATTTAGTAGCTCCGTGTCCTATTTCTTCCACTACTGGCGATCTGAATCTACTGCTATGGACCGCCCACTTATCCCACAAACTCAGCCCTGTTTAGATCCGTTACCTGCAGCGTTTAACAAACTCAGGATTTCTCATGACACAATGTCCTATCTAAGTGAATAGAAAAATGTTCAGCTCACCCCATTATGTCCTAGTTCCTTGGCTGATCATTGGCGCATGGAGCCATCCTGGTCCTGGTGGTGAGGAAATCCAATAAGCAAGAAAAGTTGTCTCCAGCGACCACAAGAGATATAGTTGTTAAAACTTGACGATTATTTAGCCTTCATGTTAAAAAGCACAGATATGCAGAAGTGAACAATCCCAGTGCAGGGAACGAATCCTACGCGTTTCGGCCTACACGGTCTTTACGTGTATCAAACTATTTATAGGAAGCAGTCACTTGCTCTAACACTAAGCCCCTCTCACAATGGGAGGACCTAGGACTGAACCTCGAGGAACTCTGATAGTATGGAGAAGAGAAGATAAAGAATAGCTGAAAAATAAAACACTGAGGACGTAGTCTCAGACATAGGAGGAAAACCAAAAGAGGAGGAGCTGATATCCATGGTATCAAATGCAGCAGACAGATCTAGGAGAATCATCAAGAAGTAGTGAACATTATGTTTGGTTGTAAGTAGATCATTAAAGACTTTAGATTTAAAGAGCGGAAACTGTTATGTAAAGGGTCAAGAAAAGAGTTTTGTGTGACATACTGTACTGGATTAGACAAGAGTGGACCAAGCTTTCCAGGAGTTTGGCCATGAAGAGGAGATTAGACACAGGTCTATAGTTAGCAGAGCAGTTGAGGGATTTTTTTTATAGAGGAATTATTAAGGCAAGTTAAAATGAGGAGGCAAATATTATAGAAGAGAGAGGCTACATATTTTAGCTAGGTGGGTGTGAAATCTATATCAGTGCCTGCCCTTCCTGCCTCTGCTTCTGTCACTAGGCAGTGTCATACACTTGTTGCTGGTGATGCAAGGCAACAACCATAGATTTGTGTCTTCTGGGGCATATAGCTCCATCCATGATGGGAGATCAAGAGTTAACTTTTGTGTCTGATTCCTGCAGTTCAATCTATGCCAGTGCTGCAAGCTATTAAAGCTACTAAAAGCTTGCTATCCACTGACAGTTATAATTTGACAAACCTAAGCAAACATTTTAGTGTCCTGCTTTGCTACCCAGTAAATATTCCTAATTTTGACCTCAGTTCATTTTTAACTACTCTCCTGCCTTATGAATTTGTCCCTTCACTGACCTCCTGGTTCTGACCGACTGTCACGATTCCACCTCTCAGTCTGTCTGGGATACAGTTACTGACAGCTAAGCCATCCAATTTGGTACAGGGGTGTGCTGAAGCTGTTGGTGCTTTGATTAACAGCTCAGTCATCTAGTCTGTGCTGAGCTGTTAGTGTGCTGATTGCTCGGCTGTCCAATCTGAAATTGGAAGGCACTGGCTGTCTCCTTGTGTTTATTATCCCAGGTGCATGTCAGGTTACTTAACTGAGCTGTTTATCCCAGCTCTCTGCCTGAAGTACATTCAGCTTAGTGTGGTTTGTTCTCTCTGTGCTTCGCTTTCTGTATGTTGATCTTTCTTTGCCTGACCTTGGACCTCCTTCTGACCATCCGTCTGTTTAACCCCCTCTTCTCTGATCCACTATCCTCCTGGTATTCTGACCTAGGAACATTACCTGACTATGCTTTTGTCTCTTCCACCTGCTAATGACGCACCCTCCTGGCTTCTGCCTTTGGACTCCTTGACTATCCTGACTCATGACTTTGCACCTAGCAGACCATTTTCTTTGCCAGACCACACAACCAAAAATGAGCTAACTCAATGGTCCCAGTATAGAGCTGAAGTCCAGATCCATATAAAAGGGTTAAAGTGTGAAGGCCAGGGCAATCCATGGAATCTGAAAAATGAATAAGCTAGTGCAAAGCCTCTTTGTGAATGCCATCAACTTTGTCAGGTGACCCCAAACAGTGCCTCTGTTATAGTGGACAGGGACAGCCAGTAAGCAGAAGTGAGAGAATAGGGTCACTTATGCAAGTTATAGTAAGAAATGAAGCAAGGAGCCTGGTAACTTTTTCCTCTGTGACAGGTTCAATGAAATAAAGTGAACTTCACATGTGGGAGGGTAGGTTTGCAAGTTGTGACTGTATTGGGTGAAAATGTCCTAACGTATATGGTTGATTTTTACTTGGAAATAAGGATCTAGATAATGAGTGTTAAGGTTAATGATGGGGCCTTCACTTTAGTGCTAAAGAGTAGAGATGGGTAGATCCCTAGATGTTTGGGTCCGGCAGGTTCAGCCGATCAGTACCTGGACCAGAACCCGAACCCCATTCACTTGAATAGGGGGCCTGAAAATCCAGTAGATACAGAAAACACTGCTTCTGATCTGTGTGGTAAAATCATTACCGCCATCCAGACAGCCATGGTTCAAATGACAGTGTGAGCCTGCAGCTGTCATCGGAGGTATTAAGTTTACCTCCGGTCACTGACGTGGGCTGATGGGACTACTGCTCTTTTATTTTTGTTAACCAGCCAGCAAAACTGACAGCTGGGGGCTGTTAGCAAGGTTAGTTATCAAGAGTAGAGTGTTCCCCACCCTGTTTTTTAAACTATTTAAATAAATTTAAAAAAATGATGTGTGCCCCCCGATTTTTGACAACCAGCCTTACTAAAGCAGACAGCTGGAGGCTGGTATTCTCAGGCTGGTAAGAGGTCATTGATAATGCACCCCCCAGCCTAAAAGCAGCAGTACACTGCTGTCAAGAAAAGGCATCTATTACATGTGCCAATTCTGGTGCTTTGCCCACTTGCCCTGTAATTGTGACAAGTGGGGTTAATATTTGTGGGATTGATGACACCTTTAAATTATAAGATGATATTAAACCCACGGCTTAGTTATGGAGAGGCATCTATAGCACACCTATCCATTACTAATCCTATAGTTATATTGTAAAAAAACACACGGTTGCATCTTAGCGCCAACCAAAGTGAAAACTGTTTACCCCCAGAAATGGATTACAGCATGGGATAGAATGACAGAGGATTGAGAGATAAGGTTGTTTGTTATTTTTGTTTTATTGCACGACGCGATGGCTTCAATGCAATGAGCGATGACCTGAGTATGGTTTAATTTAGAATCTTTAAAGGAGTCTATGTCATTCTTTCAATTAACCCCTTCATGACCTTGGGATTTTTCGTTTTTCCGTGTTCGTTTTTCACTCCCCTCCTTCCCAGAGCGATAACTTTTTTATTTTTCCGTCAATTTTGCCATGTGAGGGCTTATTTTTTGCGAGACGAGTTGTACTTTCGAACGACATCATTGGTTTTAGCTTGTCGTGTACTAGAAAACGGGAAAAAAATTCCAAGTGCGGTGAAATTGCAAAAAAGTGCAATCCCACACTTGTTTTTTGTTTGGCTTTTTTTCTAGGTTCACTAAATGCTAAAACTGACCTGCCATTATGATTCTCCAGGTCAGTACGAGTTCATAGACACCTAACATGACTAGGTTATTTTTTATCTAAGTGGTGAAAAAAAATTCCAAACTTTGCTAAAAAAAAAAAAATTGCGCCATTTTCCGATACCCGTAACGTCTCCATTTTTCGTGATCTGGAGTCGGTTGAGGGCTTATTTTTTGCATGCCGAGATGACGTTTTTAATGATAGCATTTTGGTGCAGATACGTTCTTTTGATCGCCCGTTATTGCATTTTAATGCAATGTCGCGGCGACCAAAAAAAACGTAATTCTGGCATTTTGAATTTTTTTCCCGCTACGCTGTTTAGCGATCAGGTTAATGCTTTTTTTTAGTTGATAGATCGGGCGATTCTGAGCGATACCAAATATACGTAGATTTTATATTTTTTTTATTGATTTATTTTGATTGGGGCGAAAGGGGGGTGATTTAAACTTTTATATTTTTTTAACATTTTTTTCAACTTTTTTTTTTTTACTTTTGCCATGCTTCAATAGCCTCCATGGGAGGCTAGAAGCAGGCACAGCACGATCGGCTCTGCTACATAGCAGCGATCTGCTGATCGCTGCTATGTAGCAGAAATGGAGGTGTGCTGTGAGCGCCGACCACAGGGTGGCGCTCACAGCCACCGGTCATCAGTAACCATAGAGGTCTCAAGGACCTCTATGGTTACAATGGAGACGCATCTCCGACCCCCGATCATGTGACGGGGGTCGGCGATGACGTCATTTCCGGCCGCCCGGCCGGATGCGGTAGTTAAATGCCGCTGTCTGCGCTTGACAGCGGCATTTAACTAGTTAATAGGTGCGGGCAGATCGCAATTCTGCCCGCGCCTATTACGGGCACATGTCAGCTGTTCAAAACAGCTGACATGTCCCGGCTTTGATGCAGGCTCACCGCGGAGCCCTGCATCAAAGCAGGGGATCTGACCTCGGACGTACTATCCTGTCCGAGGTCAGATAGGGGTTAAAGGACTTTATTTTGGCTTTATGTTTGTTTACAATATAACTATAGGATTAGTAATGGATAGGTGTCTTATAGCCATGAACTGCTGTTTATAGGCCTGGGAGCTGATATCCTTGGCCCCTTAGCAGCCTGAAAATATCAGCTCCCAGCTGTCAGCTTTAGCAAGGCTAGTTGTCAAAAATCCCACCTCATTTATTTTTATTATTCATTTAAATAACTTAAAACAGCG
The DNA here is from genome assembly GCF_032444005.1 of Ranitomeya imitator. Lineage (NCBI taxonomy): Eukaryota > Metazoa > Chordata > Amphibia > Anura > Dendrobatidae > Ranitomeya > Ranitomeya imitator. The sequence continues at coordinate 384,977,659 of NC_091284.1, forward strand.
GCGTGGGGAGCCATCTATTCTTGATAACCAACCTTGCTAATGCTGGGTTGCAGCCACCAGCTGCCAGTTTTGCTGGCAGGTTATCAAAAATATAGGGGAAACCATGCCGTTTTTTAAAATTATTTATTTAGATCACAAGTGCTGGCTGATGAATATTCCCATCAGCTGCTCCTGCTCTTGCTGTTATTAGTGGCAGCAGGCATAGGCTGATGGGAGCAGTAGTTCCATCAGCTGATGCCATTGACCGGAGATAAACTTTATACTTCTAATTAGTGTTGAGCGATACCGTCCGATACTTGAAAGTATCGGTATTGGATAGTATCGGCCGATACCCGAAAAATATCGGATATCGCCGATACCGATATCCGATACCAATACAAGTCAATGGGACATCAAGTATCGGAAGGTATTCTCATGGTTCCCAGGGTCATTCGCAGGTCCTCAATTCCTAGAATTAGGAGTTTTTGTGAATGAGAATGACGTCGCGGCTTCTGATTGGTCGCGTGCCGGTCACATGGGCGGCACGCGACCAATCAGAAGCCGGGACGTCATTCGCAGGTCCTAAAGGCGCGCATTTTAAACAAAGAAGCCTCCCGGTTAGCAGCGTGATGTCCAGGGGCCGCCGGAGAGGTGAGCATATCAATATTTTTTATTTTAATTCTTTATTTTACACATCCCTATGGATCCCAGGGCCTGAAGGAGAGTTTCCTCTCCTTCAGACCCTGGGAACCATGAGAATACCTTCCGATACTTGATGTCCCATTGACTGCACCACCAATGATACGGACATCTTACTCCTGGATTCTACTTGGAACTGTCCTTGGGGACTCTCTGCACTTACCTTCTCTTCCTTACCACTCCTCCCATTTAAGTGAGGTTTTGAAAAAGACCGTGCCAGGTCGAAACGTTACCGTGTTATCGTATTGTCCGCAATCACTTGTTTTGCTCTCTTTAATAATTATTTGGTGGTGCCTGTGCACTTGAATAAAAACTAAAAAACTTTCTACGTTGAAACCAAGACTGGAGTGCGGCTGTTTTTTGTATATGTGACGTTAGATGTCCAGCCAGCACCTCTCCTAGTGAACTATACAGTGTGCCCATCCTACTCTCTGGATTCGCAGGTCCTAAAGGCGCGCATTTTAAACAAAGAAGCCTCCCAGTTAGCAGCGTGATGTCCAGGGGCCGCCGTAGAGGTGAGCATATCCATATTTTTTATTTTAATTCTTTATTTTACACATCCCTATTGATCCGATAAAAAAGTATCGGATCTCGGTATCGGAATTCCGATACCGCAAGTATCGGCCGATACCCGATACTTGCGGTATCGGAATGCTCAGCACTACCTCTAATCACAGCTGCTGGCTCATGCTGTCATTTGACTGCATTTGTCTGACTGGCAGTAATGATTTTACTTCCGATGATCAGCAGTGTTTGATGCGCTGTCATACACATGACAGCATGACAAACACTCGGTGATCGAGGGCCCAAGCCAGAACAGCAACATGGACTTCCTGGTGAAGTCCATGTTCGGTATCCATGCCCCACAGTAGCTGTCCAGAAATACAGCAGAGATTGCCAGGAAAAGGGAGCGAGAGCTGAATGAAAGGATAGGAGCTGCCCAGACAGCAGGGAAAGAAAAGAACTGTGTTTGAACTGTGTTGCCTATGTGATGAATATACTGCTGTCTAGTAAAGTTAAGCTGTTGGAAAAAGACCACGTCTCAGAAGTGATTTGCAAAGCTCATGAATGCGAAGCTGACATGAGAGCAGCCAAGAAACCTCTAACAATAACCGTGAGTGTGTTGCTGCAAACGCTGCACATGCAGCAGAAGAGACACTGTATTTTATCTGCAGGGCGCCAGGGTGTGGGAACACTACAGCTCGTTGCCACGACTACCACCCTGGCCGCCTTACACAATATACTAATATGGGGGTGTATCATACTGCTATGGGGGTGCAATATACTGCAATGGGAGTGCATTATACTACTAAGGGGGTGCCCTATACTACTAAGGGGTGTATTATACTGCTATGTACAGAGAAGGAATAAGGAACAGGAGAAGTCAGCCCTCCATTTGCAGTCATTTTCCAAGAATGAGTTCAACGCATTGAGCTGCCTGGGCTTGGAAGTGCAAGTTCCATAGAATGAAGAAAAAAAGGCACTCCAGCATAGAAAAATATAAAACCTTGCTTTTAATGGAAATAAATCATAAAAACAGGCACAATGCGGACCACATATAGACTCCAGAGAGCTACCAATCAACGCGTTTCGAAACTCGGGCCTTAAACTGCTATGCGGTGCATTATACTGCTCTACCGGGGCATTATGCTACTAAGGGGTCCATTATACTGCTATGGGGTGGATTATTCTTCAATAGGGGGCATTATGCTGCTATGGAGTTCATTTTACTGCTATGGGGTGCACTATATTGCTATAGTGGGCATTATACTGCTATGGGATATTGTCAAGAGCAAGATGAGAGACAACAGACCCAAATATGGAGAAGAGCTGAAGGCTCAAATCAAAACAACCTGGGCTTCCATAGCACCTCAGCAGTGCCACAGGCTGATCGCCTCCATGCCACGCTGCATTGATGCAGTAATTGATGCAAAAGAAGCCCCAACTAAGTATTGAGTGCATTTACTGAACATACATTGCAGTAGACCAACATTTTGGCCTTTAAAATCATTTTTCAAGCTGGTGTTTTAAAGTATTCTAATTTACTGAGATAATGACTTTTTAGCTTTCATTGGCTGTAAGTAGGGTTGAGCGAAACGGATCGTTCATTTTCAAAAGTCGCCGACTTTTGGCAAAGTCGGGTTTCATGAAACCCGACCCGACCCCTGTGCGGGGTCGGCCATGCGGTACGCGACTTTCGCGCCAAAGTCGCGTTTCAATGACGCGAAAAGCACCATTTCTCAGCCAATGAAGGTGGACACAGAGTGTGGGCAGCGTGATGACATAGGTCCTGGTCCCCACCATCTTAGAGAAGGGCATTGCAGTGATTGGCTTGCTGTCTGCGGCGTCACAGGGGCTATAATGGGGCGTTCCCGCCGACCGCCATCTTACTGCTGCTGATCTGAGCTGAGGGAGAGGTTGCTGCCGCTTCTTCAGAAGCAGGGATATTGTTAGGCAGGGTCCATTAACCACCAAACCGCTTGTGCTGTAGCGATTTCCACTGTCCAACACCACCTTTGTTTGCAGGGACAGTGGAAGCTACATTTTTTTTCCTCAGCGCTGTAGCTCATTGGGCTGCCCTAGAAGGCTCCCTGATAGCTGCATTGCTGTGTGTACGCCGCTGTGCAAACCAACTGCTTTTTTCAAAGCACAAATCCTCTTGTTCCTTCCTTTCTGCACAGCTATCTTGTTTGTTTGTCCACACTTTTGATTTAATTTGTGCAGCAGTCCACTCCTTATTGCTGCCTGCCATACCTGGCTGAGATTACTGCACGGAGATAGTAATTGTAGGACAGTCCCTGTGTGTTTTTTTTTTTTTTTTAATTCTCCCTAAAAAAAAAAAGCTGTGGGAGATTAAGATTGGCATTTCTGCTCGAGTGCCATCCCTGTGTGTGCCATCTCACATAGTGGGCCATAGAAAGCCTAATTTTTTTTTCTGTTTTTTTTTGTGGGGTTTCTAAATTCTCCCTGAAAAAAAAACAGTGGGAGATTAATATTGGCCTTTGGGCTTGTGTGCCAGTCCTGAGCGTGCCATCTCTCTCTCAAATAGTGGGCCATAGAAAGCCTATTTATTTATTTTTTTATTGGTTTTATAAATTCTCCCTGAAAAAAAAAAAACAGTGGGAGATTAATATTGGCCTTTGGGCTTGTGTGCCAGTCCTGAGCGTGCCATCTCTCTCTCAAATAGTGGGCCATAGAAAGCCTATTTATTTATTTTTTTATTGGTTTTATAAATTCTCCCTGAAAAAAAAAAAACAGTGGGAGATTAATATTGCCCTTTGGGCTTGTGTGCCAGTCCTGAGCGTGCCATCTCTCTCTCTCAGATAGTGGGCCATAGAAAGCCTATTTGTTTTTGTTTTTTTATTTGGTTTCTAAATTCTTCCTTAAAAAATCATTTTTTTGGGGGGGTTTCTAAATTCTCCCTGAAAAAATAAAAAAAAACAGTGGGAGATTAATATTGGCCTTTCTGCTTGTGTGCCAGTCCTGACTCCTGGGTGTGCCATCTCTCTCTCTCAGATAGTGGGCCATAGAAGCCTATTTGTTTGTTTTTTTTTATTTGGTTTCTAAATTCTCTCTGAAAAAATCACTTTTTTTTATTTGTTTTCTAAATTATTCCTTAAAAAATCATTTTTTGGGGGGGTTTCTAAATTCTCCCTGAAAAAATAAATAAAAACAGTGGGAGATTAATATTGGCCTTTCTGCTTGTGTGCCAGTCCTGACTCCTGGGTGTGCCATCTCTCTCTCTCAGATAGTGGGCCATAGAAAGCCTATTTGTTTTAGTTTTTTTATTTGGTTTCTAAATTCTCTCTGAAAAAATCACTTTTTTTTAATTTGTTTTCTAAATTCTTCCTTAAAAAAATCATTTTTTTGGGGGGGGGTTCTAAATTCTCCCTGAAAAATAAAAACAAACAGTGGTTGATTAATATTGACATTTGTGCTTGAGTGACAGTCCTGCGTGTGTGGCATCTCTCTCATTTGGTGCCACCAAAAACAGAGTGTGTAACATTGTGCCTGCTTTTCCTTGCGGTCTCACCCACCTGTAAAGGGGTATCTAAATCATACTGAAGTTATAGCTCACCGTGTAAGTTGTTTGACAGCAACAAATACCGTTAGTTTGGTTACGTTTTTAAAACAATGAGGAAGTCTGGTGGAAGAGGTCGTGGCCGGGGGCGTTCATTGTCAGCTGGTAATGAGGGTAGTGGTAGTGGTGGAGCATCAGGTGGTCGTGGGAAAAAAAATATTGCACCTAAGTCTGGAGCTGTGGAGCCAGGTTCGTCGTCTGGCTACACAAGGCCTCGAACGCTCCCTTTTCTGGGAGTAGGAAAACCGCTTTTAAAGCCGGAGCAGCAAGAGCAAGTTTTGGCTTACCTTGCTGACTCAGCCTCTAGCTCTTTTGCCTCCTCTTTTGAAACTGGTAAATGTAAAAGCAGCGCGTCGTTAGTGGATGTTCACGGTCAGGGACAAGTCGCTTCCTTGTCCTCTTCAGCAGAAACAACAACAGAGAAGGATGCAGCAGGCGACACAACGGGTTACTCCATGGAGCTCTTTACACATACCGTCCCTGGCTTAGAAAGTGAAGCAGTTAACAGGCCATGCCCATTACAAGTTGAATCTGACATGGAGTGCACTGATGCACAGCCACAGCCAGACTACTATGCTGGTCCTTTGACTCAGACCACAACATTGCCCTCGCAGGGTACTGATCCAGAATCAGACCCTAATGAGACTATGTTGCCCCGTCACGAACGCTCTACCACCGACTTACACGGTGACACAGACGAAGTTGTGCACGAGCTAGAAGAGGAGGTTATAGATGACCCAGTTGTTGACCCCGATTGGCAGCCATTGGGGGAACAGGGTGCAGGCGGCAGTAGTTCTGAAGCGGAGGAGGAGGGGCCGCAGCAGGCATCAACATCGCAACAGGTTCCATCTGCCGGGCCCGTATCTGGCCCAAAATGCGTGGCAAAGTCAAAACCTGTTGGAGGACAGCGTGGCCATCCGGTTAAAGCTCAGTCTGCAATGCCTGAAAAGGTATCCGATGCTAGAAAGAGTGCAGTCTGGCATTTTTTTAAACAACATCCAATTGATCAGCGCAAAATCATCTGTCAAAAATGTTCAACTACCTTAAGCAGAGGTCAGAATCTGAAAAGTCTCAATACAAGTTGCATGCATAGACATTTAACCACCATGCATTTGCAAGCCTGGACTAACTACCAAACGTCCCTTAAGGTTGTAGCACCCTCGGCCAATGAAGCTAGTCAGCAACGCAACATCCCTTCCGGCAGTGTAGGGCCACCATTTTCCGCACCACCTGCAGTATCTGTGCAGGTTTCTTTGCCAGGCCAAAGCAGTCAGGGTCAGGGAATCACCAGTTTCGTAGTAGGAAACACTGCATCTAGGGCACCGGCGGCAACAATACCATCTCCCACCGTCTCTCAGTCTGCCATGTCCACCGGCACCCCCGCTAGTTCCACGATCTCCAGCTCTCCAGTCCAGCTCACCCTACATGAGACTATGGTTAAAAGGAAAAAGGAAGTACTTAGCCTCGCATCCGCGTACACAGGGTTTGAACGCCCACATAGCTAGACTAATCTCATTAGAGATGATGCCCTACCGGTTAGTTGAAAGCGAAGCTTTCAAAGCCCTGATGGACTATGCTGTACCACGCTACGAGCTACCCAGTCGACACTTCTTTTCCAGAAAAGCCATCCCAGCCCTCCACCAGCATGTTAAAGAGCGCATCGTCCATGCACTCAGGCAATCTGTGAGCACAAAGGTGCACCTGACAAAAGATGCATGGACCAGTAGGCATGGCCAGGGACGTTACGTGTCCATCACGGCACACTGGGTGAATGTTGTGGATGCACGGTCCACAGGGGACAGCAATTTTGGAACAGTTCTGCCTAGCCCACGGTCTAGGAAACAGTTGGCTGTAGCCGTTCGCACCCCCTCCTCCTCCTCCTCGTCCTCCTGCAGAAGCGAGAGCTCATCCACAGACCGCAGTCGCACAACCACTCCATCCGCAGCTGCCACTGTTGCACACCAGGTCTCCCATTATGGGGCAGCTACTGGCAAGCGTCAGCAGGCTGTATTGGCTATGAAGTGTTTGGGCGACAACAGACACACCGCGGAAGTTCTGTCCGAGTTCTTGCAGAAAGAAACGCAGTCGTGGCTGGGCACTGTAGATCTTGAGGCAGGCAAGGTAGTGAGTGATAACGGAAGGAATTTCATGGCTGCCATCTCCCTTTCCCAACTGAAACACATTCCTTGCCTGGCTCACACCTTAAACCTGGTGGTGCAGTGCTTCCTGAAAAGTTATCCGGGGTTATCCGACCTGCTCCTCAAAGTGCGTGGACTTTGCTCGCATATCCGCCGTTCGCCCGTACACTCCAGCCGTATGCAGACCTATCAGCGGTCTTTGAACCTTCCCCAGCATCGCCTAATCATAGAAGTTGCAACAAGGTGGAACTCAACAATGCACATGCTTCAGAGACTGTGCGAACAGAGGCGGGCTGTTATGTTTTTGTGGGAGGATACACATACACGGGCAGGCAGTAGGATGGCAGACATGGAGTTGTCAGGTGTGCAGTGGTCGAAGATACAAGACATGTGTCAAGTCCTTCAGTGTTTTGAGGAATGCACACGGCTGGTTAGTGCAGACAACGCCATAATAAGCATGAACATCCCCCTAATTCGTCTGCTGATGCAAAGTTTGACGCACATAAAGGATCAGGCGTCTGCAGCAGAGGAAGAGGAAAGCCTTGATGACAGTCAGCCATTGTCTGGCCAGGGCATTGTACAGGACGAGGTAGCGGGCGAAGAGGAGGAGGAGGACGAGGAGGATGATGGGGATGATTATATTTTTAGTGAGGAAGCTTTTCCGGGGCCACTGGAAATTGGTGGCATGGCAAGGCCGGGTTCTGGTTTTTTGAGGGACACAAGTGACGTAGATTTGCCTGAAACTGCCCCTCAACCAAGCACAACCACAGATTTGACAACTGGAACTTTGGCCCACATGGCGGATTATGCCTTACGTATCCTCAAAAGTGACACACGCATTACTAAAATGATGAACGATGACGATTACTGGTTGGCCTGCCTCCTTGATCCTCGCTATAAAGGCAAATTGCAAAGTATAATGCCACATGAGAACTTGGAACTAATATTAGCAACCAAACAATCAACTCTTGTTGACCGTTTGCTTCAGGCATTCCCAGCACACAGCGCCCGTGATTGTTCTCACACGAGCTGCAGGGGCCAGCAGACCAGAGGTGTTAGAGGGGCAGAAATCAGAAGTGGCGTTGGACAGAGGGGTTTTCTGACCAGGTTGTGGAGTGATTTTGCTATGACCGCAGACAGGACAGGTACTGCAGCATCAATTCAAAGTGACAGGAGACAACATTTGTCCAGTATGGTTACTAACTATTTTTCATCCCTTATCGACGTTCTCCCTCAACCGTCATTCCCATTTGATTGCTGGGCATCCAAATTAGACACCTGGCCAGAATTGGCAGAATATGCATTGCAGGAGCTTGCTTGCCCGGCAGCTAGTGTCCTATCAGAAAGAGTATTCAGTGCTGTAGGTTCAATATTAACCGAAAAAAAGGACTCGTCTGGCTACCCAAAATGTAGATGATCTAACCTTCATTAAAATGAACCACAACTGGATTTCGAAATCTTTTGCCCCACCTTGCCCGGCCGACACCTAGCTTTCCTATGAAAAGGTCTTGCCTGTGGACTATTCTGAATGACTTTTCCAATCTCGTAATTTGCAGCACCTGATTGTCCAGCATACGACATGTTTACACCTCCCTAAATGGCCAAACTCCCCACACGGGGCCGTGGTATCGCCACTTGGCGCCAGCACCCGTGAGAGTGCTGTTTGTCTGAAGAGGTGGGTGTGCCCGCTTTTGGTCGACGGCACTGCCACTGGGTCCCTCATAGTACAATAAAGTGTCTCTGGCGGTGGTGGTGAGCACCCAACGTCAGACACACTGTTGTAACATGAGGGGCCCTGGGCCTGTACCGCCGGCCACAAGAGAGTTCCCCCACCCCCAGCTCAAACATTGCTAAACCACTTGCACAATTATCTCTCACAGTTCCACCAATGTTTAGTCTATGCGCTGACATCCTTAAATTCCAGCCACTGACAATACCATTCTATTGACATGTATGATGGTACTTAACATAGTCCGGGGCAGTGTCCTATATTTACCCAAGTAAATACTTTGCGCCAAATTACTAGGTCTGAAACTCCGCAGAGGAGCTCACCCTAGTACCGAATGATTGCACCCTTTGGTGGTTTCGTTTTGTTGTCATGCGAGAGATTAACATCTATTTATTGTTTGGGACTACTAACTGGCAGACACTCATTACAATCGGCCTCCGCTGACAACATCAATGCTGCCCGTGTACCCCTGGAACCAATTATAAAGTGCCTACAGCCCAATTTTATTATGTTAGGCCTTCGAAGCCTGTCTGCGGTCCGTTCTTTCTACTACTCCTCCACTGACCAGACCACTGCTGCCTGTGTACCCCTGGAACCTATTTAAAAGTGCCTACAGCCCAATTTTTTTATGTTAGGCCTTCGAAGCCTGTCTGCGGTCCCTTCTTTCTACTACTCCTCCACTGACCAGACCACTGCTGCCCGTGTACCCCTGGAACCTATTTTAAAGTGCCTACAGCCCAATTTTATTTATGTTAGGCCTTCGAAGCCTGTCTGCGGTCCCTCCTTCCACTAGGCCTCCACTGACCTGTCTACTGCTGCCCGTGTACCCCTGGAACCAATTATAAAGTGCCTACAGCCCAATTTTATTATGTTAGGCCTTCGAAGCCTGTCTGCGGTCCCTTCTTTCTACTACTCCTCCGCTAACCAGACCAATGCTGCCCGTGTACCCCTGGAACCAATTATAAAGTGCCTACAGCCCAATTTTATTATGTTAGGCCTTCGAAGCCTGTCTGCGGTCCGTTCTTTCTACTACTCCTCCACTGACCAGACCAATGCTGCCCGTGTACCCCTGGAACCTATTTAAAAGTGCCTACAGCCCAATTTTTTTATGTTAGGCCTTCGAAGCCTGTCTGCGATCCCTTCTTTCTACTACTCCTCCACTGACCAGACCACTGCTGCCCGTGTACCCCTGGAACCTATTTTAAAGTGCCTACAGCCCAATTTTTTTTATGTTAGGCCTTCGAAGCCTGTCTGCGGTCCCTCCTTCCACTAGGCCTCCACTGACCTGTCTACTGCTGCCCATGTACCCCTGGAACCAATTATAAAGTGCCTACAGCCCAATTTTATTATGTTAGGCCTTCGAAGCCTGTCTGCGGTCCGTTCTTTCTACTACTCCTCCACTGACCAGACCACTGCTGCCCGTGTACCCCTGGAACCTATTTAAAAGTGCCTACAGCCCAATTTTTTTATGTTAGGCCTTTGAAGCCTGTCTGCGGTCCCTTCTTTCTACTACTCCTCCACTGACCAGACCACTGCTGCCCGTGTACCCCTGGAACCTATTTTAAAGTGCCTACAGCCCAATTTTTATTATGTTAGGCCTTCGAAGCCTGTCTGCGGTCCCTCCTTCCACTAGGCCTCCACTGACCTGTCTACTGCTGCCCGTGTACCCCTGGAACCAATTATAAAGTGCCTACAGCCCAATTTTATTATGTTAGGCCTTCGAAGCCTGCCTGCGGTCCGTTCTTTCTACTAATCCTCCACTGACCAGACCAATGCTGCACGTGTACCCCTGGAACCTATTTAAAAGTGCCTACAGCCCAATTTTTTTATGTTAGGCCTTCGAAGCCTGTCTGCGGTACCTTCTTTCTACTACTCCTCCACTGACCAGACCAATGCTGCCCGTGTACCCCTGGAACCATTTATAAAGTGCCTACAGCCCAATTTTATAATGTTAGGCCTTCAAAGCCTGTCTGCGGTCCGTTCTTTCTACTACTCCTCCACTGACCAGACCAATGCTGCCCGTGTACCCCTGGAATCTATTTAAAAGTGCCTACAGCCCAATTTTTTTATGTTAGGCCTTCGAAGCCTGTCTGCGGTACCTTCTTTCTACTACTCCTCCACTGACCAGACCAATGCTGCCCGTGTACCCCTGGAACCAATTATAAAGTGCCTACAGCCCAATTTTATAATGTTAGGCCTACTATGCCTGTCTGCGATCCCTCCTTCCACTAGTCCTCCAGTGACCAGTCCACTGCCGCCCGTGTACCCCTGGAACCTATTTCAAAGTGCATACAGCCTACTTTTTTTCTTTAATTTATAATTATAAAGCCCAGATGGACTACGCTGTACCACGGTAAGAGCTACCCAGTCGTCACTTCTTTTGCGAGAAAAGCCATCCCAGTCCTCCACCATCATGTAAAAATCTGCATTGTCCATGCTCTCAGGCTATCTAATAGTAGAAAGGTGCACCTGACAACAGATGCATGGACCAGTAGGCATGTCCACGAAAGGTTACATGTCCATTACGGCGCACTGGGTTAATGTTGTGGATGCATGGTCCACAGGGGACAGCCGACTAAGTCTGTCTGCAGTCCCAAATAGAAATTGTCCTCCGCTTACCACACCAATGCTGCCTGTGTACCCCTGGAACATTTTATAAACTCCATTGACCAAAATTTTGGGTTTAACGCCTACTACCAGTGTCTGCCGCTCCAAGGTGTTCTCCGGGTTGCCTTTTCTGAGCTTTGATCTTCAGGCTCTCGTTTAGTAGTTTTTTAAATCTAACTGCAGTGGGGCTAGTACTTGGGTTGGGGCCTACTACCAGTGTCTGCCGCTCCAAGGTGTTCTCCGGGTTGCCTTTTCTGAGCTTTGATCTTCAGGCTCTCGTTTAGCAGTTTTTTTAAATCTAACTGCAGTGGGGCTAGTACTTGGGTTGGGGCCTACTACCAGTGTCTGCCGCTCCAAGGTGTTCTCCGGGTTGCCTTTTCTGAGCTTTGATCTTCAGGCTCTCGTTTAGTAGTTTTTTAAAATCTAACTGCAGTGGGGCTAGTACTTGGGTTGGGCCTACTACCAGTGTCTGCCGCTCCAAGGTGTTCTCCGGGTTTCATTTTCTGAGCTTTGATCTTCAGGTTCTCGTTTAGTATTTTTTTGTAAATCTAACTGCAGTGGGGCTAGTACTTGGGTTGGGGCCTACTACCAGTGTCTGCCGCTCCAAGGTGTTCTCCAGGTTGCCTCTCCATTGCTTCAATCTTCTGGCTCTCGTTTAGTAGTTGTTGAAAACAACACTGCAAGCGGCCTACAAGTTGGGTCAGGGGTGTAGAGACGGTGTGTTCCACTCCAAGGTGTTCCCCAGGTTGCCCTCCATTGCTTCAATCTTGAGGCAATTCTTAAGTAGTTGTTGAAAACAACAATGCATTCGGCCTACAAGTTGGGTCTGGGTTGTAGAGACGGTGTCTTCCGCTCCAAGGTGTTCTCCAGGTTGCCTTTCCTGAGCTTCTATCTTCAGGCTCTTGTTAAATAGTTGTTAAATGGAACAACTGCATTTGGCCTACTAGTTGGGTTGGGGCCTACTAACAGTGTCTGCCGCTCCTTGCTGTTCTCCTGGTTTCCTGTCCTGAAAGTCCATTTTCAGGCTCTCGTTAAGTAGTTGTTAATGTTAGACTGCATTTGGCATACTAGTTGGGTTGGGGCCTACTATTGGTGTCTGCCGCTCCTTGCTGTTCTCCTCCACTGAACAAAGCTGTGCCGCCTGTTTACTACTGTTGCCAATTTCGAACTGCATTTAGACTAATTACTGATTTGGGCCTACTCTCTGTGTCAGCCTCTCATTACAGTTGTCCTCCACTGAACAAAGCAATGCCCCCTGGTTAGTCCTCTTACCAATTTTGAACTGCATTTAAACCACTTTATTCTTTGGGCCTATATCTGTGTTTCCTCCTCATCCTGCCCATTGCCCAGCCAGTGATAGATGAGTCTGCTGGTACATTGACCCATAACGCAACATTCCCCGTGCACGCTACACAGCAAGATTGTGACCCTGCTGAAAGTCAGGTTCCTCTTCCCGCATACCATACCACCTTACACGGGGACAAAGAGGAAGGTGCAGATGAAAGTGCAGGTTCCTTCATCAGGTGGGGGGAGGAATACTCGTTGGCGACGTCACTGGCACAGGGCCCCTCATAGTACGCAAAAGTGTCGCTGATGGTGGGAGGCGCCCCCGCCGTGCAAACACACCGCCGTACTTTGAGGGGCCCTGTGCCAGTGCCAATGCCAACGAGTGGGCCCCCCCTGCTTGCTCAGGATCACAGCACTTGCAAAGTTTAAATACTTACCTTACCTTAACTATTATTATAAGGGAAATTAAGATTGACAAGCTTCATTAAGAAGAATGCATGGTTTTGGCATTAAAATGGGCACTCTAGGTGTTTTCCTGGCCCCCACTCACTGCCGACTATGCTGCCTTATTGACTTGCAATGGGTTTCGTGTTTCGGTCGATCCCGACTTTACGTCATAATCGGCCGATTTCACTCGACTCGACTATTGAGATAGTCGGGTTTTGCGAAACCCGACTCGACTCTAAAAAAGTCAAGGTCGCTCAACCCTAGCTGTAAGCCATAATCATCAACATTAACAGAAATAAACACTTATAAATACAGACACTGGCGCTCACCCAAAAAACCTAGCGATTCTCAGCTGCTGGCATCAATCAGGGTAGTGCCCCCCTAAATAGCAATAAAATTCAATACAAACAAATAGATGCCGCGCTAACATACAAAAATCAATCCTATATAGTACATAATAAATAGCTAAAACAAAGAACAAACAGACCCTCCCCGTGAATGCACAAGGTCAGAGGCTCCTTACCCCAGAAACAAATGCTCCCCTCACCGCTGCAGTACCGCACTAGCCGCACAGTCTGTCTCTCAATATATTAAGTGCCAATCACTTCAGCTTACCTACTTATAAGACTGTCACCGCCACGTGCAAGTCCGCGCTGAGTGTGGGTAGGTGTCCCTCTGCCTGGTATGAATCGCCGAGGGTCCCGGCGTGGTGCGTGCCAAAATATACTATGCAGCGTACCTCTGGGAAGCTCCGGCCGGTAGCGTTCCCTGGATACCGCCAACAGAAACAGCAATGGCCGCTAAGCTCCTCCTACCTAGTAACGTCACCTGCAGTAAGGAGCGCTGGATCACTCAAAAAAGGGGGAGAGGATTAAACCAACATGTTTCAAAGAGCACCGCTCTTCTTCCTCAGGGTTACCGCTCCCCTAGATCACCCTATCTTATATACTATCTGGCCATTGTTACGCACCGCCTCCTCCTTAACCCCCGATGTCCCAGCTATCATAGAAACACCCACACCACTACTATGCAATCACCAAATATAGTGCAGAGTGTAGCACAGTGTGAATGCATCGCCTTGCCTGTATAGAAATAGGTTGCAGATGGATCCCTCGGTATGCAAACTACCTAAATACATATATTAAAACCATAACTTTATTAATAAATAAAATGAAATAAAATAAAATAAAAAATCCCGCATACTAACGCATTTAAAATTAATAGTGTCAATGACGCACACATAAGCACACATCAACAAACTCTCCGTGGTGCCTGAGCCTTAAATACATTACAATACAATAAAAACACCACAATAAAACTACCATAAATTAAAATATACTCACACAATATTTAAAAAAACTCAAACTATCACCTCCAAAGAGGAGCCGCTTCCTTAAGCTTTACCAGGGATTCCCAGCCAGTCTCCCATGCTGGTACTTGCCCAGCCTCAAGCTGCTTAGCATTTGCGATCTGACAAGGGCAGGCACATTCAGCTTAGAGTGGCCATTGACGTGTTGATAATATTAGCCATTATATGAGGCTACCGATAATCTATTAGTGCCTCTCCAATACCCTACTTTCCAGTGTTCTTGTCTGGCTAACAATCCATCTTCAACTCTTCAGAAGGCAAATATTTCCACCTCATGGTTTAAACCCTTCGGGGCCATGCTATCCAGGGTGAATATCCATTGTGTCTCCACCCTGGACATGCTTTTAATGTAATCCCCACCCCTAGGGTTCTGGTGGACACGTTGAATTCCAGTGAAACATATTCCCATAGTGGATTTATTATGTTTAATTAAGAAATGCCGGGATAGGGGATGTCCCAAGTGACCTTTCTGAATATTCTTCATATGTTCTTTTAGTCGGGTCATAAGGCTCCGTTTGGTACGCCCCACATATAATTTATCACATGGGCATCGAATCACATAGATGACCCCTTTGGAGAAACAAGAAATCTTATCCCTAATCATAAATTCCTTTTTCCCGCTGGAATCCTTGAATGAAGTCTGTAGTACTTTCTTAAAATTAGTATTAATACAACTAAAACAGCTTCCACAAGGCACAAAACCCGCATTCAATGGTAGGGAAGTCTTAGGTTTCTTGTTTCCATCAGTAATTGCCAGTTTAGCGGTTGGGGCTATGATATGGCCTAAAGATTGGGCTTTCTTATATATAAACCTTGGGACATTGGGCAGATATTCTCCCACCGTTTTCTCCCCTTGTAGTACTGCCCAATGTTACATACATAGTAACATAGTAACATAGTTAGTAAGGCCGAAAAAAGACATTTGTCCATCCAGTTCAGCCTATATTCCATCATAATAAATCCCCAGATCTACGTCCTTCTACAGAACCTAATTGTATGATACAATATTGTTCTGCTCCAGGAAGACATCCAGGCCTCTCTTGAACCCCTCGACTGAGTTCGCCATCACCACCTCCTCAGGCAAGCAATTCCAGATTCTCACTGCCCTAACAGTAAAGAATCCTCTTCTATGTTGGTGGAAAAACCTTCTCTCCTCCAGACGCAAAGAATGCCCCCTTGTGCCCGTCACCTTCCTTGGTATAAACAGATCCTCAGCGAGATATTTGTATTGTCCCCTTATATACTTATACATGGTTATTAGATCGCCCCTCAGTCGTCTTTTTTCTAGACTAAATAATCCTAATTTCGCTAATCTATCTGGGTATTGTAGTTCTCCCATCCCATTTATTAATTTTGTTGCCCTCCTTTGTACTCTCTCTAGTTCCATTATATCCTTCCTGAGCACCGGTGCCCAAAACTGGACACAGTACTCCATGTGCGGTCTAACTAGGGATTTGTACAGAGGCAGTATAATGCTCTCATCATGTGCATCCAGACCTCTTTTAATGCACCCCATGATCCTGTTTGCCTTGGCAGCTGCTGCCTGGCACTGGCTGCTCCAGGTAAGTTTATCATTAACTAGGATCCCCAAGTCCTTCTCCCTGTCAGATTTACCCAGTGGTTTCCCATTCAGTGTGTAATGGTGACATTGATTCCTTCTTCCCATGTGTATAACCTTACATTTATCATTGTTAAACCTCATCTGCCACCTTTCAGCCCAAGTTTCCAACTTATCCAGATCCATCTGTAGCAGAATACTATCTTCTCTTGTATTAACTGCTTTACATAGTTTTGTATCATCTGCAAATATCGATATTTTACTGTGTAAACCTTCTACCAGATCATTAATGAATATGTTGAAGAGAACAGGTCCCAATACTGACCCCTGCGGTACCCCACTGGTCACAGCGACCCAGTTAGAGACTATACCATTTATAACCACCCTCTGCTTTCTATCACTAAGCCAGTTACTAACCCATTTACACACAATTTCCCCCAGACCAAGCATTCTCATTTTGTGTACCAACCTCTTGTGCGGCACGGTATCAAACGCTTTGGAAAAATCGAGATATACCACGTCCAATGACTCACCGTGGTCCAGCCTATAGCTTACCTCTTCATAAAAACTGATTAGATTGGTTTGACAGGAGCGATTTCTCATAAACCCATGCTGATATGGAGTTAAACAGTTATTCTCATTGAGATAATCCAGAATAACATCCCTCAGAAACCCTTCAAATATTTTACCAACAATAGAGGTTAGACTTACTGGCCTATAATTTCCAGGTTCACTTTTAGAGCCCTTTTTGAATATTGGCACCACATTTGCTATGCGCCAATCCTGCGGAACAGACCCTGTATGGAATGTTTAGCTATTATTCTCCTAAACTGTTTATGACCCGTATGGAACTGTGATATAAGCGGGAGTTTATTAATTTGCTCCCTAATATTATTTTCATGAGTGTTACTAATTTTTTCGGGATGTACTAACTCAGTTCTTGGTACCTGTTCTATATCTCGTCTTGCTTGATCCACTAGATGTTTCGGGTACCCTTTATCCAAAAACTGTTCTGACAAGAATTCTGCCTCCACATTGTAGTCCTCCTCTTTAGTACAGTTACGTTTTATCCGTGTGAACTGACTCCTAGGGATATTAGTGAGCCACACGGGAAGATGACAACTCATTATGTGAATGTAACTGTTGGCATCCACCTCTTTACGATGGCACTTAGTGCACAACTGATTGCCATCTATATAGATGTTGAGGTCCAGGAAGTTTACACTTGTGGTACTTGTAGTTGGAGTAAATTCAAGTCCATATTCATTTACATTCAAACTAGTTATGAATATTTCGAGGTCATATTGTGATCCTTCCCAGATAATTAAAACATCGTCGATGAACCGACGCCAGAATACCAACTTTTCATGCAGTTTCCCACTTACAAATTTTTTTTTTTAGACTCCTCCCACTTGGCTACATACAGGTTTGCATAACTAGGGGCAAACCGTGTCCCCATAGCGGTGCCCCACTTTTGCAAAAAGAACTGTTCTTCATATAAAAAATAATTATGCTTAAGAATGAATTGTATGCACTCCTGAATGAATTCCACCTGAGTGGAAGAATACGAACCCAACAATTGGAGGTAGTGGCCTGTTGCTTGACAGCCCTTATCTTGATCAATTACTGTGTACAAGGACTTAATGTCCAATGTACCTAAAATAAAACTAGATTTCCATGCAACCGTTTCCAAAATTTGTAGTACGTGGCCTGTGTCTTTAAGATATGCCAGTATCAATGACATACATTTCTGCAAGTGGACGTCCACATACCTAGACAGATTAGCTGTCAGGCTATTAATACCAGAAATGATGGGCCTTCCGGGTGGGCATGTTGGATTTTTGTGGAGTTTTGGGATATGATAGAATAACGCTATGCTTGGGGTATGGTTCATTACAAACTCAAATTCCTTTCTGTTTAAAATACCCATAGATTTCCCCTTTGAGCAGAGGATGTTCAATTTCTTTACAAAAAGTGACGTAGGGTCATTCTTTAATTTTTGATACGTGATTGTATCGCTAAGGAGTCTTCTTGACTCTTCCCGGTACATGGATTGTGATAGTACCACTATCCCTCCCCCCTTGTCTGCTGGACGGACTATAATATCATTATTTTCCTGCAGATCTTTTATTGCTATTCTTTCCTGCATAGATAGATTGTGGGGCATGAATTTTGGTCTATAGCTACTTATTTTTCTAATGTCCGCCGTGACCAATGAATCGAAAGTGCGAAACGCATTCGAATATTCCTGTGCAGGAGTAAATTTAGAGGGATTGGATAACGCCGTATGAATATATTCGTTTGTTGTTTGATTTGCATTTCGAATAAACGTTGTCTCCTTCTTTAAGAAATACTTCTTCAAAGCCAAGTTACGTAGGAATTTCTTCATACAAATGTATAATTTAAATGGATTAGTTGTCGATGTAGGTGCAAATTTCAACCCCTTTTGTAATAACGATAGTTCGCTAGTTGATAATACATGATCACTTAAATTGAATATTTTTTGGGTGTTACCATTCTCCTGGTCACTTTTTGTTATTTTAACTTTGGAGCGTTTCCTACCCCTTTTACCTCTTTTTGTTTTGTGGAACGGGCCTGAAAAAAATCCCGATTGATGGAAGGGCGAAATAGTGGAGGTTTAGATCCCCTTAAGCTCCTCCCAGATGGCTTCTTGGAAAATATACCCGCCCCTGCTCCAGTTCTTACATTGGTTCCAGATGGACGGGGGGTGCTTCTTGCAGTATTTTTATCCTCATCTTTGCCACGGTCCCTTCCGTTGGGGGGACTTTTTGTCATTCCAATGATCATTTTGCTCCCACTTTGCTTATTTGGCCTACGATCTACTGGACTATAAAGTTCTATGTCCTCAATATCCCCATGAGCCCCTTCCTCCATGGCAAGAGGTGAAAATCTATTCGATGTACTTACCGGAAACCTAGACATCCCACTAAGTCCCGCTTGGGGGCAGTACTCCTCAGGTAACGGAGTAGTTGGATACAAAGTGATATCCACCAAATCATTATATTTAGTGGTAAACGGGAAGTTTAGCTCTACGGGTGCCTTCTCCCGCCGAGCAGAAACAGGGGTATATTGTGTTGAGTTTGAGTTGTCATGGATAGAAAATTCGACAGAAACATCACTGTCCTTATGCGTTGGTGTACCCTCACATTCGTCCAACACCACCAGCCCATTAGATTCATACAGTGAGTTACTGGGGGACATATTGGTGGTATTCAAGTAATTTGGACTCTTCATGTACAGTTCATCTGGTATATGATCTCTTTGGAATTTCTTTACCTTTCTTGCAATTATGTCTTTCTCCTTCTCTTTAAGTCTGTACAAAATGTTATCCACCAGCTCCCCAAATTCATTAGTATTGGTACACGTTCTCAACTGCTCAAATATCCCAACAATAGATTCACTCCTTTTCTTCATATTAAGTGATCTTTTATCAATAATAAATTGGACTGCCCTCAATGAAAAATCCCTAAACATACAATCCCATTCCTCCTGGATACTTGGGTTACCAAAATCACCAGTAATCACCAGTCCCCCAGTAACTCACTGTATGAATCTAATGGGCTGGTGGTGTTGGACGAATGTGTAACTGCTTACTTGTTCATTGTTACCTCCTCACGTAAATATTATGATAATAGTGTAGACTTCAGATCAAACAATGTCAGACCATTAATTTGTAGCAGGTTCATAAGCTCAACTATAGAACAAAACTACTGAGCCACAGCTGTCACTCAAATAGGAATGTCCGACCTCTGCAGCAAGAAAGTGAAGGAGACAGGGGAGCTGTGTGCTGCTCAAGAAAAAACAGAATATCCCTTTAAGTGTCCAAAGACAATGGTTGCAGCTGATGCCTGTGATGATCAGGAGCTCTGGCCTAAAATAGTGAGGAAGAATTTGGCTCGTGGATCGCCCCCAGACACAGGGCCACAGGTTCCGGGGTTGTCACGGTGGCTGGACCCGGTCCATGACCCTGCTAAGGGGCGTCCAATAAAGGGTGATGGTGCGTAGTGCGAGGAATAACGAGGACACAGGGTTCAGTTTCTTTACCTTTCACCGAAGGTTTCAGGATCCTCAATCCAGGGCACTGTCAACAGGGCTGTCTGAGACCGGCCGGTCCGAAGGCACATCCAGAGTTCCCTTTGCAGGTGGAAATCAGTGTCTACCCACTAGCGCCTGTGTGTTGTAGTGCTTCCCTGCTGAGCATTCAGGATAGTCCTCACAACTTCTGTTCTCATTCTTTCTAGATCTTTCTCTTCTCCGTCCCCCAGGTATGTTATGGCTAGGACGCACCTTTATGACAGGTAGGCCTGGAGTTATTCTGGAACCCTAGTGTCGCCCCTCTCCCACGATTGCCTCCTATGTCCTTCTTAGGTGTTGTATTGTAGACAGCCAACCTGTAATTAACTGTCCTGCCGCTGTTTGAAGTAATGCGTGGAGACTGTTACTTCTTCGGTGCTCCAGCCACCGGCTATGCGCCTCAGTAAGATGTTGCCGTTCTCGAGGCACGACTCCTACTGGATCTACTTTGTGCTGATCTCGTTTCTCACTGCTCCACAATATCCTTCGCTTCGTGTCTCTTTCTTAGGATACCGTCGCAAGGTAGTGCAGGCGCGGTTCCGTAACAATCTGTCCTTTCGCTAGGTACATGCCAGATTTCCCAGTACTGACAGGTCCTCCCTGGAGCTCTCCCAGGCTTCGTTCTGTCTAACTTCCTGTCCAACCCCTAGTTTTACCAATGTGAGGAGTGGCCCAATAAATAAGCCTTTTACTCCCCCTAGTGGCCGGAGTGTGAAGTGTAATGTGTGCTGGTGATACCTGGTCAAAGAACTCCTTTAGTGCAGTCAGACGTACCATCACTACCCTTAGTGGCAGAGCGACGTTACTGCAACAACCAGATCTCTGGGGCGCTGCACTCCCCCCCAGTTAAATCCAGTACTCCCGGACTGGGAAAAGAAGAACAACAATACATGTTAATAGAAAACACACAAAAATTCTTATATGTACTCTAACAAATAAATATAACAGTGCTTTCCGTTATGGAAGGTAAGAACGTTGCAAAAGATTGGTCATGCACAGTCCATGACTCCCAGTTCTGTAGGTGCAACCATAGAATAGCAGAGACCCCGGGTAAACAAAGGGGCCCCTGTTAAAGTTTTGGAGTCATTCACTGTCCATCACACCATTGTCCATTTTTTTTTAAACCTATAACACAGATATTTACACAAGCATTTTCAACCAAATAACAACTATCATTAATATCGCCAAGGTCTATAATGAAGTGGAGTCTGATTCTTGGTGCTGCGCGTGGACCTCCGCAGCGCAGGGGCTGCTACTGGCCTGACAGAACCTGCTACGCTTGCTATCGCTAGTGTAGTGTACTGTCTTCTAGCTACACTTCTAGTGAGTCTGGGCAGCACTGGCATACTGGAGTCCTCAGTGCTACCACTATTAGTGGTGGGCATGGCAGATTCACCGATGACAGAGGGAGGACCCGCTGGTTCGACCATTGGCATCGCATCTTCTGGTGGGGTTGGCTGCTCTGGCGGGTCCAGATTCCCTGGCACCACATTTAGTTCTGGCGGTCTCGGTTGACGGAACGTTAGGACAGGTACCACAATGGCCTGATTTATTTGAGTCCAGGACTGGGGAAAATCGCCAAGAACAGTGTGTATCATCTTCCCTTCTTCCACGGGCGGAAAAGTCCTGGGATCTATTTCCCCATCTTTCAGCTTATCAGGGCATATTTTCAGGTGGTCTCTGGATATGGCCGCTGAGGTCTCTCCTCCGTCTTTACTGATGAGACAGACCTTTGTATTGTCGAAGTCGGAGGGGAGAATGGTATATGGTTCCGCTTCCCATTGATCATCAAGCTTGTGTAGTCTCTTTCTTTTGAGTACTTGCTCACCAGGTGCCAATGGAGCCGCGGGAGCATGCTGGTTGTAGTCCCTCTCTTGCTTCTGTCTGGCCTGAGCGAGACTCTTTTCCACACATTCCTGTACTTTGCGGTACCTCTGCTGCCTCTCGGTATCCCAATCCACATCTGGTGATATATCTTCGGGGGTCAGAACCCCCATGTCCAGATCGACGGGTAACTTGCTAGACCTTCCTCGCATCAGGTACACTGGGGTGCAGTTGGTGGAATTCACCGGGATGTGGTTGTACATGTCTACCAAGTCTGGTAACTTTGTAGGCCACAAGTTCCGCTCCTCTACAGGTAAGGTTTTCACCACTTGGTTCATCTTCTCACACATCCCGTTGGTCTGTGGATGGTACGGCGTTGTTCTGATCTTCTTACACCCGTACAAATTGCAGAACTCCTGGAACACCTCTGCCTCAAATGCCGGCCCTTGGTCAGTCAACACCTTCTCTGGGTACCCATGGGGTCGACAGAAGTACTGCTGGAAGGTTTTGGCAGCCGTCCTAGCCATCAGATCTTTGACTGGTACGACCACCAGGAATCTGGACTAGTGGTCTACAATGGTGAGAGCGTAGATATACCCTGACCGGCTAGGTGTTAACTTTACGTGATCCAGCGCGACCAACTCGAGTGGCCGTTTGGTGATGATGGGCTGCAAGGGAGCCCGTTGGCTGCAGGGGCCACACTCTCGACACCACTTCTCGATGGCCTTCCTCATGCCGACCCAGTAGAACCTCCCACGGAGTAGCCTCTCCAGCTTCCTCCATCTGAAGTGTCCTGCCCCATCGTGGTATGCTCCCAGGACCATGGGCACATCTTGTCTGGGGACCACAATCTGCCACACTAATTCATGAGTGCGAGGGTCGGCACAGCTTGCCATCTTGAAGAAACAGTTTGCTCCTCTCCTTCCACAACTGTAATGTCTCCGGTGGATCATCTGGGCCAATATGCAAACCTGCTTGCGTCAGGAGCTCCTTCACCCGACGGACGGCAAGGTCACCATCCTGGTTCTCTGTCCACCCGTGGTGGGGCAGGGGATTCAACGGGGCACCCTGTTTGTTTCTTCGCCTGTTCTCCACCTGATGGGAACACTGAGTTGCCTTGGGACGATGGAAAGCGGGCAGCTCCACTTCTTCAAATGCTTCTGGGTCTTCCTGTGTTTCGAGTAGGTGGGGCATTCGGGACAATGCATCGGCATTCGCATTCTTATGCCCTGCCTGGTACTTGATGGTGAAGTCGTAATTGGACAACCGGGCCATCCATCGCTGCTCCAAGGCGCCGAGTTTTGCTGTGTCCAAGCGCGTAAGTGGATTATTATCCATGAAGACGGTGAATTTCGCTGAGGCCAGGTAGTGCCTGAACCTCTCCGTCACGGCCCAAACGACGGCGAGGAACTCCAGCTTAAAGGAACTGTAGTTGTCTGGGTTCCTTTCATTGGGGCGAAGCTTTCTGCTGGCATAAGCGATTACTCGTTCCTTGCCCTTCTGGACCTGGGACAGCACCGCTCCCAGCCCCATGTTGCTGGCGTCCGTATACAATACAAACGGTTGGTCGTATTCCGGGTAGGCTAGTACTTCCTCTCCCGTCAGTGCCGATTTTAAGCAAGTGAACGATCCTTCCAGTCTGTCATTCCAATCCAACGGGGTATTCTTACCCCTGGGTTTCTTGGGCTGGCCCACCAACAGGTCTTGCAACGGAGCGGCCTTCTTGGTGAAGTCCTTGATAAACCTCCGGTAGTAACCCACCAAGCCGAGGAACTGCCGGACATCATGAAGGTTACTGGGCTGCGGCCAGTCCTTGATCACCGTGGCCTTGTCGGGGTCTGGGGCCACTCCTTCGGCACTCATCACATGGCCCAGGTACTGTACTTTGGGTTTGAGCAGATGGCATTTGGACGGTTTCACCTTTAAGCCAAAGTTGGACAGCGCTTCAAATACCTCGGCCAGGTGCTTCAAATGGTCTTCATAGGTTTTAGAGAAGACAATTACATCGTCCAGATAGAGCAGCACGGTCTCAAAGTTCTTGTGTCCCAAACAGCACTCCATCATCCTCTGGAACGTCCCCGGGGCGTTACACAATCCGAAGGGCATGTAGTTGAACTCGCAGAGACCCATCGGCGTCGTGAAGGCTGTCTTTTCCTTGTCTGCCTCTGCCACGGGAACCTGCCAATACCCACTAGTGAGATCTAAAGTAGAAAAGTAACTAGCAGACTTTAACGCAGCCAAGGACTCCTCTATCCTAGGCAGGGGGTATGCGTCCTTATGTGTAATGCGGTTTAATTACCTATAATCCACACACATCCTCATGGTGCCATCTTTCTTCCTAACGAGGACTAACGGAGCTGCCCAGGGGCTACAGCTGTCTCTCACTACCCCAGCCTCCTTCATCTCTCATAACATGTCCTTGGCACACTGATAATGAGCTGGGGGTACAGGACGGTATCTTTCTTTTATGGGTGGGTGATCGCCGGTGGGGATGTGATGTTGAATCTCTTTTACCCACCCGAAATCAAGGGGGTGTTTGCTGAATACCCGCTCATACTCGTGAACCACCCTATAGGCCCCCTGTATCTGGTGAGATGGAGTAGCATGAGTTCCCACATGTAATTCTTGACACCAATCTTTTGATTGCTCTGCAGAGCCGTTGTCCTCCGCCGACTTAGATGGAGCCAAGGGCCCGTGTGCGTGTATCACACTATTATTAACAGTGAACAGCTTGGCAAGTGTGACATATTTGGTTAGGTGGACTTCCTCCTCCCCTCAGTTAAGAACACGCACCGGCACCCTCCCCATGCGGACGTCAACCACCCCTCTGGCTGTCAGGAGGGTAGGCCTATTCTCTGAATACACAGGTTCTACCAGGGCCTGATGGTCCATACCCCCGAGGCCTATGGCTGCCCAAAACCATAGTAACATTTCACTCCTGGGGAGTATTGCAATGGGATTCAAATCACTTACTGTGACCCGGCCAATTTCACCACCAGTCAGCTCCACTTGCTGTCTCCGCATTAGGGCTCTGATTTCTTTCTGCAAAGCACGTTGTTCACTGTGACCAGCTGTCTCTGCTACTTGCTGCAACAAGACAATAACTTCTGCAAGACAATTTTGTATGACATTAGTACCGATGGTCATCATGGGGTAACGTTCACGCCGGTCAATATCAACAATGACAATTCCTTGGGCCTCCAATTCTACCCGCCCCACCTTAATAGTGACCTCTTTATATCCCACTTGCGGCAGTGACTGACCATTGCTACCTATTATGGTGAAATCATCATCAGGGGCACGGGTAATGTCGGTGTCCTCCCAATAACGTCTATAAAGAATGTAGGGCATAGTTGTCACCTGGGAACCAGTGTCCAGCAAAGCGTTCATGGGGATACCGTCAATCACGATGGGGAGAACAGGACGCCCCCCGACGTATTTGGCTCTCCAATTTTGCGGGCCTGGGTGTTCTACTCCTGGGGGTTGGCCCTTGGCCCTAGGGGTTGCTCGTTTAACTGACAGTACCTTGCAAGATGGCCCACCTGGTGGCAGCGGCGGCAGATAGGTCGTCCATCCTAATGAAAACGATCGTCATCTCTGCCCCTTGTCAATGGAACCCTCCTTGGTCGTTGCCAGGGGACATCCTCCGGTCTGGAAGCCAGCTGGATCTTCTCCTTGGGGGCCTCCTTTAGGGACTGAACGGTCCGGGCTAGGGCAGCAACGCTCCTGGTCACTTCCTGTATCTAGAGGCGCAGTCCTGCAGGGGAGTCGTCTTCCAGGATCTGGGCATCGGCCTCGGCGGAGACAGGTGCGTCTGGCGCCACCTTCTGGTGGTATGTGAGGGCTTGCCGCCTGGGAAGTGTGGCACGGCTGGGCTGCCACACTGGTAGTGCCTAGATAGCTTTATCTTTGAATTGCGCAAAAGTCAGATCTGGATTCTGTATTGCCAGGAAGTGTAGCTGGGCCCTTTGGTTACTGCACAGGAGCCCTTCGACGAACCGCTCTTTCAGGAGCTTATCTTCATCTTGCATGCTGTTTGGGTCACTTTGCTTGATGGCCCGCAGCGCCTCCTGCAGATTAAGAGCATAGTCCCGTAAGCTATCCTGCTGCCGCTGCTTGCACCCATAGAACGTCAATTTAATTTCCGTAGCGGTGCGGGTGTCAAAGGTGGCTTTAATCTTGGCAAATACTTTTTGCGCAGTTTTCTTGTCCGCAGCGGGTCAGGACTTTACTTCCCTCAATGCCGCTCCAAAGAGTTGGCCGATTATCATATGAACCTTCTGAGGCTCCGTCAAGGAATAAAACTCGAGCAGGCTACAGATCCCTTCTTTAAAGTCAGTTAACGTATGAGCTTCTCCAAAGTATCGCGGGAGCCAGGCGGCCCCTGGTAGGTACGGCATAGAGAAGTGCATTATGGCTGCTGTAGCGGCGGCAGTATCCGGCTGGTTAGTGGGAGCGGTAAGCCCCGCAGCCTCTAGCGGTGATACCGGGTTTGTGGCTGTGCTTACCGCGGAATCCGGAAGTGCTCCCGAGTCTGCAGCTGTGGCCGCCGCCTCCGCTCCTCCGGAATCCGACATGGCCGTTCCTTCCCCTTGCTAATCTGTCGGGGTCGGGGTTCTCCTTCTGGGATCGGCACCTCACCGCGTCTTCCGCTCCGCGCGCTTTTCCCGCTGGCTCCACCCACGAAGCTATGGCTCCTCCCTTTGCGCTCCACACGGCGCGGCAATGGCGGATTTTTGGCGGCAAATAGCAATACACAGTCTTTGCAATAAGTCACAGTTCAATCACAGTTCCAAGGCACACATGACCTGATTCTTCAGGCTTAAGTACAATCCTGTTCGTGACACGAAGTTGGATCGGCCCCAGACACAGGGCCACAGGTTCCTCGGTACCGGTCCTTTCTGTCTCAGTTCTGGGATTGTCATGGTGGCTGGACCCGGTCCATGACCCTGCTAAGGGGCGTCCAATAAAGGGTGATGGTGCGTAGTGCGAGGAATAACGAGGACACAGGGTTCAGTTTCTTTACCTTTTACTGAAGGTTTCAGGATCCTCAATCCAGGGCACTGTCAACAGGGCTGCCTGAGACCGGCCGGTCCGAAGGCACATCCAGAGTTCCCTTTGCAGGTGGAAATCAGTGTCTACCCACTAGCGCCTGTGTGTTGTAGTGCTTCCCTGCTGAGCATTCAGGATAGTCCTCACAACTTCTGTTCTTGTTCTTTCTAGATCTTTCTCTTCTCCGTCCCCCAGGTATGTTATGGCTAGGACGCACCTTTATGACAGGTAGGCCTGGAGTTATTCTGGAACCCTAGTGTCGCCCCTCTCCCACGGTTGCCTCCTATGTCCTTCTTAGGTGTTGTATGGTAGACAGCCAACCTGTAATTAACTGTCCTGCCGCTGTTTGAAATAATGCGTGGAGGCTGTTACTTCTTCGGTGCTCCGGCCACCGGCTATGCGCCTCAGTAAGACGTTGCCGTTCTCGGGGCACGACTCCTACTGGATCTCCTTTGTGCTGATCTCATTTCTCACTGTTCCACAATGTCCTTCGCTTCGTGTCTCTTTCTTAGGATACCGCCGCAAGGTAGTGCAGGCGCGGTTCCGTAACAATCTGTCCTTTCGCTAGGTACCTGCCAGATTTCCCAGTTCTGACAGGTCCTCCCTGGAGCTCTCCCAGGCTTCGTTCTGTCTAACTTCCTGTCCAACCCCTGGTTTTACCAATGTGAGGAGTGGCCCAATAAATAAGCCTTTTACTCCCCCTAGTGGCCGGAGTGTGAAGTGTAATGTGTGCTGGTAATACCTGGTCAAAGAACTCCTTTAGTGCAGTCAGACGTACCATCACTCCCCTTAGTGGCAGAGCGACGTTACTGTAACGACCAGATCTCTGGGGCGCTGCACTTGTACTAAGATTTCTGCTGGAAAAGTGAGTTTCAATAGAGTTGGGATCTGTATACCTATGTAATTCCATTGTGATGGAATGTGTAAAAATTCCATTGTGATCTGTGTCCATGCGTTACTCTAATGTGATCTGTATTCATGTGTAATTCCATCGGGATCTTGAATTCTTTGTGATTTTCCTGTGGAAACTGTGGACTGCGCCTAGTGTGATAAACTGCAAAGTATTTCATGCTAATTGCCATGAACCAAAGTTCTAAAACTGTAAGACTGTATTTATTTTAAGAAACTGTCCCTTTTGTACCATAACTGCCAAGCTCTTTCTCTGAGTGTTAAAGCGTCATCACAATGATCTCTGCCAACATTGCTATTTCCTTACTTAGAGACAATTTCTCATGTATTGTCCTGCTTTAATTTTAGATTACACTAGTTTTAGTATAATGTTATTGCCTCTGAGTCCTTTACAGCACCATCCTCGTGTGAGTAAGGTGACTTAAAGAATCAAGTAAAATCAAGAAGTCGATCATTCATGGGACACTTGAAATATAGGGCTACAGTTCTTAGCAGAAATGATCAAATTTGACAAGATTCAAATTTGGCAAATCACGCAGATTTAAAGGGGAAATTTGATGCTATTTGAATGTTTCTTACTATGATCTAGGGAAAGGCAAAAAGAAGAAGCTCGTAAGACTTAACCGTGTGCTGTAAGGTGTGTATCACTATTATTACTCTTTACCTCTACAGTTCAGGAAAATGGTTGTGACCAGATCTTGCTGAATTTTCGTGGAGCAAATTGCATTGAATCAATATTCTGGAGAATATGAATTTGTGATAATTTCAGGGAGAATTCAATTTTACTTGAATACATTTGCTCATTTCTAGCTCTTAGGGCTCAGTCATGCAGTCATATTATGAATCTATGATCTTATGGTCTATACTGTGCTTTTGCAGAGGAATGGAAGCATACAGAGCTTTTTCTGTTTCCTACTCCTCTAAAATACAGTGCTCATGTAGTCTTCATATTGCAGCACATTGAGCGTCTACATACCTATGATATCAAGCCATTAGGACTCCATGAGTTCTCCATAATATTTCTGCCTGTAATTAATGTAATAAATATATATTTTTTTTCTTCACAAATACAGACATGAAGGGGGAGATGAAAGAAAACTATTGGAATCTCCTGGATTATCTATTGTATCTACACAAAGTAGCTGCAGTTATGTATCATTACAAAAACTTCCAGTTTCATCTCACAGTGCAATTAACTCCCACCCTGCCCCCCCACACTGACTGCCATCAAATGAGATTTGGAAGTGTTCACAATGATACATAGCTCAACTCTGCTGTATCTCTACACAGCAGCTGCAGGGATCACTGAGTAGAAGAGGGGGTGTTCTTTTTTAGACAACATGATGCTGTCTGCTTATGCTTGGTCAATCTCATGCAGGGGAAGAACTACATGCCCCCAGAGAAAAATCTCTGTTATCGCCCATTACAAAGTAATATCTCCACAATTGAAAGGAGTAATTTAAAAAATAAAAACTACCTCTAACACAGCTCTGTGTCTACTATTCCATGATGTTGCCAGTTTAACATGATAAAATATGGGAAAGGTCCACTTTAAGTCCCTTGTTTTGCTGTAGTTCATGATAATCAACCAATGCACAAACAACTTGTAATGTTGATAAACACTAATATTCAGTCATAATAGCTCACCTGGAAGTTATCATTGACATTAAAGGTTGTGGTTGTATTTAATTTATGAACAAAACAATGGAGATTATTGAATCCAATTTTTTTACAGGATTCAAAAACATATGCCTTTAAGACCTGAAATATATCTATTTCCAATCAGTTTAGATTAGTAGCACTAAACTAAGAAAAATGTACCCGTAAAATACATCAGTTTCATCATGTCCTAATTAGTATACAGGCATCTTATGTCCTGTCAGATACCATATCGTTTTGTAATTTCTAGGCGTTTGTACATTTCATCTTGGATTAATGTCATTTCATAGTTTCTATATTTCCCTGCACTCTCATTTCTTTTCATTCCTTTATTATTTATCCCTCCTACTACATTATTCTTGTCTCCTACTCTTTGCTGTTTGAATCTCAATTCACCATTCTTTATTAATCTTTCCTTTGTCTGACAGTATTATGCTTATTGTTCTTTTTCTTAAATTGCATTGATATATTCTTCTTGATACACTCTTTCTTCGTTGCCGCTTGAGGTCAGATTAACCCACTTTGGTGATCGCGCCTGCCTATTTTTCAGTCTAGTTGCTTATTCTTGACTTTTTCTTATGTCAAAATAAAGAAGATAGGTTTGTGGTAGTGTGAAAAAGAATTAATCATTTCAGCTCAGAGACAAAGGATGTTGTTTTTTTTCACATTAGACTTCCCAATCTTCTGACGTTCCTTTCCCCTCTGAGACTTTGAACCTTGGCTCTTCTCCTTCCTGATGGACAGCTCCATCTGCTGTGTCACTGATACAGTTTTAGATGTAGGTTCGACTGACGTCAAGGATAAAGAAAGGAGCACAAGGAACATGAAAAACCCACAATTGTATCGTATTTGGCAGAAGAAGGGAGACAAGGTTTGTTTCATCTCAATGCCGACAGTTAAAACACGACTGAAGTCATGAACAACAAAACATCATTAAGATCTAAGTGATTGCTGGTTACATTGCTTAAAGAGGCTTTTCAACTACCCCTACTGAGAACAGTGGTGTGTTTTGCTATATATAGACTGCATTTCACCAGTGACTACCCCCAATGTTCAAAGTTTTTTTTAAAATAAAAATATAGTTTTCTATGAATTACTAGCTTATAACTCATTCTCCGAAACCTTTTCATCAATTTATCAAATGATTAATTCTTTAATTTATCTCATTTACATTTTATTAAAGAAAGAGAAGATCAGAAAATTTACAAGTGTGGTTTTTCACACAATTCATTGGTGTTCCAGTAAAAGTGATAGGCTACTATTTCCAACTAGAAATGCATATCTTCAGTTTCATTGCAGGTTCCAGAGTTGGATTGGAATTACTAGGGCCAACCAGTGAAAACTATTGTAAGGGCCCATATTGGTTGGCACTTTACAATCTTAGCAATCAATGGAAAAACTGTTATTCTGATAAACTCACCAGGGAACTAAACCAATTATTGACCTATAATGCTGAACATTTCACTATCCAGTGTCCGTTTCGACCACAACTTGGTCTTTGTCAAGCATACACTACAGCATAGAGGGCTGTCTTAAGTAGTGTGGATGCCACACAGTGCACCAATCACCACCAAGTACTGCCCACATAACACAATTAATAATATAATATAATAATAATTTTTATTTATATAGCGCCAACATATTCCGCAGCGCTTTACAAATTATAGACGGGAATTGTACAGACAATAGACATTACAGCATAACAGAAATATAGCTCAATACAGATACCAGGAGGAGTGAGGGCCCTGCTCGCAAGCTTACAAACTATGAGGAAAAGGGGAGACACGAGAGGTGGATGATAACAATTGCTTTAGTTATTCAGACCAGCCATAGTGTAAGGCTCAGGTGTTCATGTAAAGCTGCATGAACCAGTTATCTGCCTAAGTATGTAGCAGTACAGACACAGAGGGCTAATACTGCATAAAGTGTATGAGAACATGATGCGAGGAACCTTTTTTTTTTTTTTTTATAAATAGGCCACACAGGGATCGTTAGGTTACTGCATTGAGGCGGTAGGCCAGTCTGAACAAATGAGTTTTTAGGGTACGCTTAAAACTGTGGGGATTGGGGATTAATCGTATTAACCTAGGTAGTGAATTCCAAAGAATCTGCGCAGCACGTGTAAAGTCTTGGAGACGGGAGTGGGAGGTTCTGATTATTGAGGATGCTAACCTGAGGTCATTAGCGGAGCGGAGGGCACGGGTAGGGTGGTAGACTGATACCAGGGAGGAGATGTAGGGTGGTGCTGAGCCATGGAGCGCTTTGTGGATGAGGGTAGTAGTTTTGTACTGGATTCTGGAGTGGATGGGTAGCCAGTGTAATAACTGGCACAGGGTAGAGGCATCGGTGTAACGGTTGGTGAGGAATATGATCCTGGCTGCAGCATTCAGGACAGATTGGAGCGGGGAGAGTTTTGCAAGAGGGAGGCCGATTAGTAGAGAGTTACAATAGTCCAGACGAGAATTAATAAGTGAAACAGTAAGAGTTTTTGCAGAGTCGAAAGTAAGAAAAGGGCGAATTCTAGAAATGTTTTTGAGATGCAGGTAAGAAGAGCGAGCCAGTGATCGGATGTAGGGGGTGAATGAAAGGTCAGAATCAAGGATGACCCAAGGCAGCGGGCATGTTGCTTTGGAGTAATGGTGGAACCGCACACGGAGATGGCAATGTCAGGCAAAGGTAGGTTAGTAGAGGGAGAGAACACGAGGAGTTCAGTTTTTGACAGGCTTAGTTTCAGATAGAGGGAGGACATGATGTTAGAGACAGCGGTAAGACAATCACTGGTGTTTTCTAAAAAGGTCGGTGTGATATCAGGAGAAGAAGTGTACAATTGGGTGTCGTCAGCATAGAGATGGTACTGGGAACCAAATCTACTGATTGTTTGTCCAATAGGGGCAGTATACAACGAGAAGAGGAGGGGGCCTAGGACTGATCCTTGAGGAACCCCAACAGTAAGGGGAAGGTGAGAGGAGGAGGAACCAGCAAAACATACAGTGAAGGATCGGTCAGAGAGATAGGAGGAGAACCAGGAGAGAACGGTGTCCTTGAGGCCGATGGAGCGGAGCATAGTGAGGAGGAGCTGATGATCCACAGTATCGAATGCTGCAGAGAGATCCAAGAGAATTAGCATGGAGTAGTGACCATTAGATTTAGCTGTTAGTAGGTCATTAGAGACTTTAGTGAGGGCAGTTTCAGTAGAATGTAAAGAGCGGAAGCCAGATTGAAGAGGGTCGAGAAGAGAGTTATCTGAGAGATAGCGGGTAAGACGGGAGTGGACCAGGCGTTCGAGGAGTTTAGAGATGAAGGGAAGATTAGAGACAGGTCTATAATTTGCGGCACAGTTTTGATCGAGGGATGGTTTTTCAAGTAATGGATGTATGATGGCATGCTTAAATGAGGAGGGAAAAATACCGGAAGTGAGGGAAAGGTTGAATATTTTTGTTAGGTCAGAGGTGACAGCCGGGGAAAGGGACTGGAGGAGATGTGACGGAATGGGGTCACTGGTGCAAGTGGTCGGGCGAGGAGATACAAGGAGCCTGCTTACTTCTTCTTCTGTAACTGCTTCAAAGTCAGAGAGTGAACTAGATGCAGCGGGGGAGGGAGGACAGTGCATGGTATGAAGAGATTGGGAGATGATTTCCTGTCGAATGTGGTCAATTTTTTCTTTGAAGTAATTGGCCAGATCGTCAGCACAGAAATCCGTTAACAAATATTACATAAAAAATCGACATCAGATATAATTATACACTTTTCCTATTAACGTCCACCCATATCACCAATAAAAAGTCCTATTCTTCACTAAATATCAGAAGATCTTCACATATTTCTTCATGATCGGCGAATCACCACTTCCTGTATCTTCGTCTCCATGGGGATAATTAACCAACCGACAACCCTGTAGTCACAGTGTCATTGATATTGCAGTATCCAATCCTGGATCATAGCACCAAAAAAGGAAACATCCTATCGCCGTGTCCGGTACATAATGCCCCACGGTTTCACCCAATCTAGAAGACTCTTCATTGTAATAAAATCCCACACTCAATACCTGTGTTTCATTACCGGGTCACCGAAGTTCAACCAAGACGTCACAAGGGAGTGCAGGCGCATGGAGTATTGGGCGAGCCCCTACCACATGACCGCAGCAGCGGTCCACCTCCACCGCACCACGCGCATGCGCCACCCCTCGGTCGCCTAACACAGAGGCGCCACAGGAGAGCGCACGCGCATGATGCCCGGGACGAACCCCTACCACATGACCGCAGCACTGGCCCGCCCTCACTACCCAGCGTGCAAGCGCCACCACTTAGCTGCTAAACAGCCCTCATCGCAGGTATAAGGGGAGCTATCACATAGACGCGCAGGCGCGCCCCACGTCAGACAAAAACCCAACAAATAAGGGTTCGTCCTAGAAGCGAAATGCGCATGCGCAAACCATGCAGGCTCAACCCACCCACATATAAAAAAGGGCACATCTAAAGCTGAGACATCCATCTCAGTAGGATATATACAAGTACAAAAAATACAAAAACAATACTCTAAACCCAAACAAAATCCAGAATATCATGTAAATCATAATATAAACAAAATAAACCAACCATTATACAAAAAATGAAAAAATGAAAAAAAAGGAAAAAATGTGAGAAACAACCATAATAGCAGTACAATGAGACAGTCGGACGGCAAAGGAGGAAGAAATATCATATATAATAATCCATTTATTAATTAATATATACAGGATAAATATAATCCACTATTGACTTAATCTATCCAGCCACCGACTGCCCCAGAGTATCCTGCAAAATAAAATCAAAACATTAACGAAAAATGTTCTCAAATCCAATGTCAATAAAAACAGTAATACACTGACGAAGCATCTACTCTGAGGGGTATAGACCATATTACGCACAGAATTATAGGTTAAAGTCTAAATTTAAATCCTTAGGCCGGCTTCACATTCAGCGTATGAAAATACGGTCCATATATTACGGCCGTAATACGCTGAAAAGTCCCGAAAATAATGGCATCCTCCGTATGTAATCCGTATGTTATCCGTACTGCGTGTTTTTATCGCAGGCTTGCAAAACCGACATACGGCTATACAAGGGATCCATGTGTAAAAAAAAAAAAAAACATATATACTGTCTATATATATATATATATATATATATATATATATATGTCAGTAGACACATATATGTATATATATTAATATTTCATCCAGCGCGATGTAGCAGAAAGCCGGTAATTCAATTGCTGGCTTTTGCTTTCTCCTTCCTAAAACCCGACATGATATGAGACCTGGTTTACATACAGTAAACCATCTCATATCCCCATATTTTTTGCATATTCCACACTACTAATGTTAGTAGTGTGTCTATGCAAAATTTGGCCATTCTAGCTAGTAAATTAAGGGGTTAAATGGCGGAAAAAATTGGCGTGGGCTCCCTGGCTCCCTGGCTCGAGATCATAAGAGGCGCCCTCTGCTGGTTGTCCTCATATGAACTCGAGCCTGGGAGCTTTCTAGGAAAGTTCCCACGATCTAGGAACAACCAGCAGAGGGTGCCTCACCGCAAATGCAGGTAAATATAGGTCAATGACCTACTTTACCTTCATTCCCTGGGGTTTTGCAGCCACGAGCATCAATGCATTAGCACAGCTCGTGTCTGCAAAATATTTTAACCCCTTCTGATGGATTTACATCGCTGGACTTTACAGATCTGCGGAAGGTAAGGATATTGTTGGTTTATTATGTTTTTTTTGTTACAGAACGAGGGTCTTCGGTCATTGGATTGGGCGTTCAATAAAATATTACAACAACCTTTGTTTTTATTTCATTAAAATAATTTTTAATGTGTTTGTGTATTTTTTTAACCCTTTCCTAGTATTGGACTAATAATGGATAGGTGTCATAATTGACGCCTCTCCATTATTAATTTGGCTTAATGTCACCTTACAATAGCAAGGTGGCATTAACCCTTCATTACCCCATATCCCACCGCTACACAGGAATGGGAAGAGAGTGGCCAAGTGCCAGAATAGGCGCATCTTCAAGATGTGCCTTTTCTGGGGTGGCTGGGGGCAGGTGTTTTTAGCCAGGGGGGGGCCAATAACCGTGGACCCTCTCCAGGCTATTAATATCTGCCCTCAGTCACTGGCTTTACTGCTCTGGCGGAGAAAATTGTGCGGGAGCCCACGCCAATTTTTTCCGCCATTTAACCCCTTAATTTACTAGCTAGAACAACCAAATTTTGCACATACACACTACTGACATTAGTAGTGTGGAATATGCAAAAAAAAATGGGGACATGAGATGGTTTACTGTATGTAAACCAGGTCTCATATCATGTCGGGTTTAGGAAGGAGAATGCAAAAGCCGGTAATTGAATTACCGGCTTTAAAGCTGTCTAGCGCTGGAAGAAATATTAATATATATATATATATATGTGTCTCACTGACATATATATATATATATATATATATATATATATATATATTTATATATATATATATATATACCTATTCTATGTGTACACATTTATTCTACCTATTCTACTGGAAGCTGTCAGTGTGACTTTACTGTACACCGCACTGAATTGCCGGCTTTTCTCTCTAACAGCGCTGCGTATTTCTCGCAAGTCAAACTGCTGGTCCGTGTGTGATCCGTATTTTTGGGGCTTCCATAGACTTTCATTGACGTTTAATTTGCGCAATACGGTGACAAACGCAGCATGCTGCGATTTTCTACGGCCGTAGAAAGCCGTATAATACTGATCAGTTTAATACGGCAGATAGGAGCAGGGGCATAGAGAATAATTGTGCCGTATGTTTTGCGAGTTTTACGGATGTAGTTTCTGCGCTCTTACGTCCGTAAAACTCGGAAGTGTGAAGCCGGCCTTAGGTTGTAAAGAGCCCAACGTATAAATCCATCTCATCTCTTTTGTTTTGAGAAACTGCACCCTATCACCCCCTCTCCTCAACATAGGGACACTATCAATAACCCTGAATCGTAATTGATTTACAGAGTGCCTTTTCTCTAAAAAATGTTTGGGAATTGGTAAATCCTTTAGGCCTGTCCTTATAGTGCTTTTATGTTTGCTAATGCGAGCTTTTACCTCCATGGTAGTCTCACCCACATAAGTCAAGCCACATGGGCATATAATCATGTACACCACGTAGCTTGACGAACAGGTATACCTTTCTTTCAAAAAAAAAATTTTGCCAGTGTGGGGGTGATAAAAAAATTCGCCCTTAAGCATATTGTTGCAGCACGCACAGCCCAAACAGGGAAAATTACCATGCTTGGCTGTGCTCAAAACCCGCTGAATTGAAGTCTTCTCAGTACCAATGTCAGATTTCACTGATCTGTCCTTCAGATTCCATCCCCTAGTAAACGACATCATTGGATAAGACATAAAACCTACAACAGATGGGAGCCCAAGAGTAAAGATAGAAAGGGGCGCACCAATATATAATGTCACAGTCACCATCAAGGGGTGCAATACTTAGTCTATAAATAGAACAGGACAAACGAAAAGAGAAAGGGTAGACTAAAAATAGTATGCACAACCCAAAATATAGAGACAATCGGTAGTACTATAAAGCAAAACACCTTTATTAAACACCTCAAAAAACATGTTAAAAACATTTAAAAACAAATGTACAAATCCCTATACCCATCATATCCCATAATAAATGACAATCCCATAATACAATAGGAAAACAGTAATATCCTACCCTAGATGCACCTAGTCACATATGCTCTCCTGCAAAAATGTGCCTATACAGGCCGCAAAGGACTCGACCACAATATGTCAGTATCCACTGCTAATAACCAAAAAATGAAACATCCATGCAATACATGGTCCTGAGATTGGAATGTGATAGCATGCTATATAACAGCTGTGGATACAACCTGTCCTGCGTCAATTCTGGTATATGGAGATGCAGCAATGTCAAAGGGCACAGAGCACCACAAGGGTTAAATCCACATAGAGCCAGGGAACATAACAGCCCCAAAATGGCCCTGAGGTAGGAGAAGGATAAGGTGGGAGCGCACCCCACGCGTATCGCTGCCTCCGCAGCTTCGTCAGGGGAAGTGAAACCCAGCCCACATTGCGGAAAAGCCCAATGTTTTTTCAAAACCCTGCCAATCTGATTACTGGCAGAGTTATAGGGTGACACAAAGGGGATGCGTTCACACGGCTGTCTAATAGATGGCTTATTCCGAATACTCGCATGTGACAGGTTGCGAGCCCTAGTTTTAAATTTATCCACCTCCATTCTTGGATAGCCTCTCATCATAAATTTAGCACACATCTCATCTAGCCGTAAATCAACCCTCCCTTCGTCCGACACAATCCGCCGGACCCGCAATAGTTGACTCCAAGGCCAGGAGCCAACCATCTTTCTAGGATGATTACTGTTAAACAATAAAAGGCTATTTCTGTCTGTTTCCTTAATGTAGATATCAGTCTTCAATTCCATCCCATCTTTGTATACCAATGTATCCAAAAACTGTATCTGGGTTGTTGACTGGGTAAGGGTAAATTGTAATTCTGGATATATACCATTAAGCTCACCCCAAAACTCCTCCAGTCCCTTAAGGTCACCATCCCATATCCCAAAAACATCATCAATGTAACGCCACCAGGCTCTGATGTGGCGCCATAAGTTGGAATTGTACACAAACCTGTCCTCGAATACCGCCATATAGATGTTAGCATATGTGGGGGCCACATTGGACCCCATGGCGGTACCCCTCAACTGCAGGAAATACTCATCCCCAAAGAGGAAATAATTCCTCCTGAGGATGAATTCCAGCAGCACGAAGACAAGCTGTGCACACTCTGGGGCCACGTCAGAGCCCGATAGCACACAAGATACCGCCTCCAAGCCCTTCTCATGTTCAATTGAAGTGTATAGCGATACCACATCAAATGAGGCCAAAATAGTATATTCAGAGATTATTACATCAATGATTTTGTCAAGAAAGTAATTGGTATCTTTAATGTATGACCACATCCAGAAGAGAAAAATGTAACCGGCACTGAAAAGCTGTATATCAAATATAGCAATTTGCGTGTGATCTTGCACGGAGTGGACCCTCCTGGTTTCTAATGAGACCCAGGTGGTGCTATGCAAACACAGTCCAAGAATCAAAGCGAAGCAGGTAGAAGAAAGAAATGCAGCACTCACCCTCTGTCTTCAGCTAAAATAATGTCCTTTATTTAGCACTTAAGCCATCACAGACATAACGCGGCATCGGCAGGAGTGAACGAGGGAGAGGGAGGGTGAAAGGATAGGACGATGGCCGTTTCGCTCACAAGCACTTCTACGGGTCCATGTGAGACCCGTAGAAGCGCTTGTGCACGAAAGACAGAGAAAGACAGAGGGTGAGTGCTGCATTTCTTTCTTCTACCTGCTTCGTCTTTAATGTATGACCAAGCCATTACAGCAAAGTGGCGTAACACTTTATCCAAGAAAATCGCGGTCTTATTAAAAAGAGAGCCTCTGCCGGACACGATTGGTCTACCCGGCAGGTTAAGCAAATCTTTATGAATCTTGGGTAATACATATATCACAGGAACAATTGGTGCAACCACAATCAAGTATTCAGACAACATATGGTCAATGAGTCCTGTGGTAAGGGAGTCACTGACCATAAGTTGTAACTCTCTCTGAAAACGAGGAGTAGGATTGCATGATAACTTCTCATATACCAGTTGGTCCCCCAACTGATGTTGAATTTCCGCCTTATACTTAAGGGTGTCCATAACTACCACCGCCCCACCTTTATCAGCTGGTTTGATAGTCAAGGCAGTATTATTTGCCAATGTGTCCAAGGTTGATCTCCCCAAAGCAGTCATGTTGTACCTAGGCCTAGGTCTAAAAGTAGTCCTTATCTTATCAATGTCCCTCTGAACTAGTTCGATATAGGATTCCACAAAGTGGTTCCTATTCAGTGGTTGGAACTTGCTTTTGTTGTACAATCCAACCTTCTGTAAAGAAAAATTACATGTTGACTCCTCAACTACAGCATTATTATCAGTTGCCTTATCAGAGAAATACGATGACAATCTCAGCCTCCTAAAGAATGACTGTAAATCAATTTCAATACCAACCCAGTCCGGGTTATTGGAGGGACAAAAAGACAAACCCTTTGATAACACTTTAAGTTCAACTTCCGATAGCATAATAGACAAAATATTTACCACCAGCTTGTCATCAATCATTGGTTATCCCTCGTGTTCCTCGTTCACATTGTGGTATTCCGCACTTGGTGTTGTTCTTTCAATGTTCCCTTGTTTCCTGTGCTTCCAACCCCCTCAGCAACCCCGCCTCCTGGGGTTGTCTTGTCTACTCTTTCTTTCCCCAAAAAATGGGTCACTCTGGTGCTGCTCCCCGTCATAGATTCATCTGTAGAATCTGACTCAGCAGTAGTAAAACCAAAGTTAGACTGTATTCTTCCCTGTTGTCTCTTATGTCTCTTATAGGTCATGGGTCTGCCACGCCCATTACCGGGATTCTGATTAGATCTCATCTGCCAGGAAAAAACCCTACCCACAGGATAGTCCTCTGCATCCCGGAACCATTTATTTCTCTTAGTGGTCTTAATGTCATTTCTAAATTTCACGAGGTTGTACCATGGCTCAATAAAGCATGTTTTGAAGATTTCTACACCTGGGTGGAGCGCTGTTCATTATGTATTGGATGGTTTGGAAGTATCCGGGAAGGTTCCCTGGACATTGAACGGGTGCCCCAGAGCAGTGAGTGCTGTCAGCCTCTGGTTATTTTTATCCAGTGTCCGTGTCTAATCTAATTCTACCCAGTTCTCTTCCTGACTTGTTACAGAGGATGCAGCCTTAACCTTTTCAACTTCAAAAGTGTGCATTTGTGAGTAAAACAGGTGTTTTCTAGCAAGTTTATGTGCTGAACCACATCCCACAACACAGGTTCAAGAGAGCTGCCCTATTTGCCTCTGCTTTTACATCATTAATAGTGATGAGTGTGCGCGTTACTCAAGATTTCCAAGCATGCTCGGGTGTTCTCCGAGTATTTTGGGCGTGCTCGTAGATTATGTTTGTGTCGCCGCAGGTACGTGATTTGTGGCTGCTAGAGAGCCTGAATACATGTGAGGATTCCCTAACAAACAGGCAATCCCTACATGTGTTCAGGTTGTCTAACAGCCACAAATCAAGCAGCTTCAGGGACCCAAACATAATCTACAAGCATGCCCAAA
The DNA here is from genome assembly GCF_032444005.1 of Ranitomeya imitator. NCBI lineage: Eukaryota > Metazoa > Chordata > Amphibia > Anura > Dendrobatidae > Ranitomeya > Ranitomeya imitator. Next base: position 385,018,331 of record NC_091284.1, read on the forward strand.
ATACTCGGAGACCACCTGAGCATGCTTGCAAATCTCGAGTAACGAGCACACTCACTCATCACTATTCATTAACTAATCATGCTAGTTGGTGCTCCAAACTTAGACTGCTACTTCACTATTCTAACTTTATAATAGCATCAGTCAAGAAGAACCCAGCTGTGAGACTTCTCAGTTTTGAAAAAAAAGGTCACTATAATTAATGGGAAAATATCAGTACATGGCAATAAAAAAGAAGGTGACATACCAGCATTCCCGTGTGGACCCTGTTACAAAGGCATAGTGTGAATGCAAAATATTCATTTTGGCAACTTCAGCTACATCCCCAGGGTTAAAGATGCAAATTTTCCCTCTAACCAAATGGCCGTATACAAAAATACTTCTCTGAGTGCATATGCTTTTTGTCCTCTGACACTGGCCAATTAAAATATGGTCTCACCAACAATGAGCTTCTGTGTTATATGCCATTTGGTTGAAGTGAAAGTTACATCTTTATTACTAGGCGAAAGGCATGGGGGGCACAACTTTGGAATGGAGGAGCACTCAAAAAACATTCCAGAATCACTGAGGCAGTGCCATTTAAGGGAGGTACTTATTTTAATTGAAAAAATCCAATGAAAGGGAACCTGTCATGTCCTTAAATGCTCGTAACCTGTACACAAAGAGTTAATCTGTGGGTAAATAGCGTAACATTGCTGTCAAGCTACCTTACCACCGTAGGTCTCATTCACACATCCGTGTTTCTAGTAAGTATGCAATATCTTTTTTTCATGCATACCACACTTACAATTGCAACCTATGGTGATTAAAAATAGGCAGTGGATGTTCAGGTCTGAACTTTATAAAAGACAGCTGAGGGCTGATATGAGAAATCAAAAATAGGGGCAGAACTCAAGTGATATTTTTTAATTATTTATTTTTTATAAATAATAAATAAAAAAAGAAGTTTAGGACCAAATTTCAGTGCTATAAAATGACTCTAAAATGGTGGAAGTAAAGGGTAGGGGGCTGTAAAAGGAAGAAAACTGGGGTTAAAAGGACAATTGCCATGTGGCTAGGGAAATTACTTTCAATAACTAAGACTAAAAAAAAATAAAAACAAATGAGGCAGAGGTCTAAGTGGAGGAGATGGAGGTGGATGTGGGACATGGTGGTGTAGGTGGAAAAGGTGGAGGCAGACCGCACTGTTTTATTGTTTTTTTGCTTTGTTTAAATTTGGTGATGCACAAAAATGAAATGGAGTTTAATCATGGTTGATGCGGCTGCCATAGTTGTCTAGTCAGCCAAAGGTATGAACAAGTCCTGTGGGATCCATGCCTGATTCATTTTAATGAATGTTAGCTTTACCACATTGGCTGTGGACAGGCAGATGCACCTGTCTGTGATCACACCACTTGCGGTGCTTAACACACGCTGACAGTACACTTGCCGCAAAGCAGGCCACAACCCACAAGGCATACAGGGCAAGCTCTGGTCATGTGTTCAATTTGGACACCAAAATTTAAATGGGGCAGACCCATCCATTAATACATGGCTGTGTGTGGACACATACTCTTCCACCATGTTGTGAAAACTCTGCCTCCTGCTGATAAGGGCAGTATCATATGGTGATGCCAGATGTTGTGGCATGCTTATTAAGCTTTTCCAAATTGTGTGCTGCATCTACAACCTCCGACTCCTTCACTGCCATGTTCTTCCACTGAGCCACTGCTGTCAGGTGTGAAAGTCATCAGTAGTTTCCTTACCAGAGTGTGCTTGTATCCACATATTTTGCGATTGCAGCACCCCAGGGTTCTGGTTGTTGCAGTATTGTCATTCTTCCACCAGGGGGAGTGATGTTACGTATGAAGCCAATAAAGGAGATCACTTTACCAGGTATCACAAACCATTCAACACACTTCACACTCCAGCCCACCAGGGGGCGCAATGCTCCTATTTAGTAGGGCACTCTTCACAATTAGGTAAAACTGGTGGTCTGGATAGGAAGTTAGGCAGAAGCTGACTGGGCTTCACCCAGGCAGCACCTGTCAGGCAGACAGAGATGGAGGAAGAACACCTAATAGCTGCTGACAGGGGGGTCCCTGACAGGGTGGGATCCTGTCAGAGGCCTTGACAGAAGGCCACAGAGCTGCGTTGGCCCGACATGCGGCAGCATCCTAAGGAAGGACTCGAAAGAGAATTGTATTGTAGAGGGTGAGAAACGAAGTCGTAGCAAAAGGAGAGGAAACCAGAAGGAGTTCTGCCCTGCAAAAGGCTGCCTCCTTCTGAGGAACACCGAGCGAGCAATCGTCTCCATGCCTTGCTTCAGAGACTGGCAGGACACCTAATTCCACGTTACCTGCCCAACCTATACCCAGGAAGCACGGTGGCAACTTGTGGGAGCTGGGGCGTGCTAAAGTCCCTGTAAAAAGCCTTAGGCCATCAGTCATACGGGTTGTTCCTATCCATCTGGGTGACAGAGAGAAAGACATAACATCTACAACAGTTGTGAGGACCTTATGAGAAGCTCAGCAGTAAGTTACTACAACATTTAGGTGCTAGAGGAAGGCTACTGATTTCCACCTGGATAAGGGGACTCTGGATTCGCCTTGAGACCGGCCGGACTCTGTCTGCCCTGTGATCTGGTGCACTGGACTGTGGATGCTGAAGCCTTCAGTAAAAAGGTAAAGAGACTGCAACCTTGTGTCCTCGTTCTTCACTGTGCCTCACACCATCCACTATCTACACCTCTGGGAAGCACTGGGGACTTCACCTGTGGGAAGGTATACCATCTAGCTGCCATAACATCACCCCAGCAGACCCCTAAGCAGCGTCGGTCACCCTGACCAAATACCACAGGTGGCATCACAAACATTATCCCTTTAAAGACCTTTCCCCCTTTTGCAATGGACGCCCCTAGGGTCACAGACTGGGTCAGCCACCGTTACATCCCCCTTGAGAACTGAAGGGCCCGACTCCGAGTACCCTGCCGCCCTTGGGGGTGCTCCACGATCATGCTCCAGTGAAGGAAGTAAGGATGGTACATAGAACTTCTAGTGGCAATCCAGCAGTTTGGCCACCCAGTCATCTGCACTGGTAACAATACGAGTAACTCAGCAGTCATTGCGCAGTTGCTGCAGCATGTATTGGCTCATGTGTGTCAGGCTGCCCAGAGGCAACAACAAGCTGTCGATGGTGGGAAGTGTATAATCTAGGTCCTCTGTATCCCACAGCCATGCTCCAGTGATGCCCGTGAGCTGCTCTGAATGAAAGCTTGCTGTGGACATGGCTTCTCCTCCTCATCTTCCAAAACTGTCACCTGGCTGGACACTTGTGTACCTGGTCACTGTTGGTACAAGAACCCACCCTCTGAGCAATGAGTGGACAACAGGCCTGATAACCGTGAAAATGGTCCGTGCTCCTCTTTTACCTGTGCCACTACCTAGGGATTCTAGATTGTGAGCCCCATCGGGGACAGTGATGATAATGTGTGCAAAACTGTAAAGCGCTGCGGAATATGTTAGCGCTATATAAAAAAAAATAAAAAAAATAAAAATAAATAAAGATAAATAAAGATTATTGCCTGAAGTGTTGTTTCCAGCAGGCATACAACTGATATAGTAATGCAGATGATGGCGTCACCAGCACTGGCCATGCTACTGGAATAAATGTAGCTTTTTAAAAAATCTATAATTGACTGGGTTACTTTTGTATTAATAAGATATTAAGGCGTGAATTTATAATTGATGGGGATATTTTTTATCTACATACTGTTTGGGTGGGGGTTCTCCTTGTTCCACTGCTGTATTTATGCACTCATGTGTTTCGTTTATAACTCTGCACTTTATTTATGTATTGTATGCTCACGACTACGATAAATAGATTGACACATATTTTACAATTTTCTGTGTATATGTTTTTCCATGCACTTTACTTTTGCTTACAGCATCATCTGTGTCTTCCTTTTATGTTTTAGTTTACACCCTTAAATACTGGGATTTGCTTTGGATACATTATGATATACATTTGCTCACATATCACTAAATGTATTAGCATTTGTTGTTTATTTTGGATATGATACAACTATCCATATTAACATAATAATATATATATATTACAAGCTTGTGTGGGTTGTAGAGTCTGTCTCATGCTACCATGAGTGTGAAAGCACAACCAACATTCAAAAGTGACCAAAACATCAGCCAGAAAGCATTGGTACTGAGATGTGGACTGTGATCCCCACCTACAGAACCACTCCTTTATTGAGTGTGCCTTGATAATTGCCAATAATTTCCATGTGTTGTCTAATCAATTTGCACAACAGCATGTGAAATTGATGGTCAAACAGTGATGCTTCCTAAGTGGACAGTTTACATAGTAACATAGTAACATAGTTAGTAAGGCCGAAAAAAGACATTTGTCCATCCAGTTCAGCCTATATTCCATCATAATAAATCCCCAGATCTACGTCCTTCTACAGAACCTAATAATTGTATGATACAATATTGTTCTGCTCCAGGAAGACATCCAGGCCTCTCTTGAACCCCTCGACTGAGTTCGCCATCACCACCTCCTCAGGCAAGCAATTCCAGATTCTTACCGCCCTAACAGTAAAGAATCCTCTTCTATATTGGTGGAAAAACCTTCTTTCCTCCAGACGCAAAGAATGCCCCCTTGTGCCCGTCTCCTTCCTTGGTATAAACAGATCCTCAGCGAGATATTTGTATTGTCCCCTTATATACTTATACATGGTTATTAGATCGCCCCTCAGTCGTCTTTTTTCTAGACTAAATAATCCTAATTTCGCTAATCTATCTGGGTATTGTAGTTCTCCCATCCCCTTTATTAATTTTGTTGCCCTCCTTTGTACTCTCTCTAGTTCCATTATATCCTTCCTGAGCACCGGTGCCCAAAACTGGACACAGTGCGGTCTAACTAGGGATTTGTACAGAGGCAGTATAATGCTCTCATCATGTGTATCCAGACCTCTCTTAATGCACCCCATGATCCTGTTTGCCTTGGCAGCTGCTGCCTGGCACTGGCTGCTCCAGGTAAGTTTATCATTAACTAGGATCCCCAAGTCCTTCTCCCTGTCAGATTTACCCAGTGGTTTCCCGTTCAGTGTGTAATGGTGATATTGATTCCTTCTTCCCATGTGTATAACCTTACATTTATCATTGTTAAACCTCATCTGCCACCTTTCAGCCCAAGTTTCCAACTTATCCAGATCCATCTGTAGCAGAATACTATCTTCTCTTGTATTAACTGATTTACATAGTTTTGTATCATCTGCAAATATCGATATTTTACTGTGTAAACCTTCTACCAGATCATTAATGAATATGTTGAAGAGAACAGGTCCCAATACCGACCCCTGCGGTACCCCACTGGTCACAGCGACCCAGTTAGAGACTATACCATTTATAACCACCCTCTGCTTTCTATCACTAAGCCAGTTACTAACCCATTTACACACATTTTCCCCCAGACCAAGCATTCTCATTTTGTGTACCAACCTCTTGTGCGGCACGGTATCAAACGCTTTGGAAAAATCGAGATATACCACGTCCAATGACTCACCGTGGTCCAGCCTATAGCTTACCTCTTCATAAAAACTGATTAGATTGGTTTGACAGCAGCGATTTCTCATAAACCCATGCTGATATGGAGTTAAACAGTTATTCTCATTGAGATAATCCAGAATAACCCAGTTTGATTTCACAGAAGTTTGATTTACTTGGAGTTATATTCTGTTGTTTAAGTGTTCCCTTTATTTTTTGAGCAGTGTAGTTTCTCTCTATTCTTGATTTATATTTGTGGATGTCCCATTATGTTCCCCTTGCCCCTTCCTCTTGTTCTCCTAGCTGCTACGCTACCCATGGCTTTCTTTGTTTTTATAGATGTGGTACTTATGGATGTTAATGGTGTGTGCTCCTGTGGACTGGCTTGCATTCCGTTACCATGACATTCCACTCAGTGAAGGGCGGATACCTGCCATGTTGAACGCCAGCTCCATGGATTCCTACAGTTGTTCTCACTGCAAGAAGCATTGCTTTACCACCGATATACCAGCCACTACTACTTGGTTATATATAGACCTCCTGCACACCTCTTTCCCACAATTGTCCCCCATCAAAAGTAGCCAAACACGCATTGCGGCCACGTTACTCTGGTTATATACAGGGCTTTACTACTTGAGGGAATGTGGGATCAGTGTTACTCTACTCTTGATTCAGTATTCCTCTTTACTTTGTGGCACTTGCTCCAACTTGGGCATTGGTATCTAATAGTCTTCTGACTAGTGTTGAGCATTCCGATACCGCAAGTATCGGGTATCAGCCGATATTTGTGGTATCGGAATTCCGATACCGAGTTCCGATACTTTCAGTATATCGGATACCGGAATCGGAAGTTCCCATAATTCAAAGAGCCAGAATTCAGCCAATGAGGAATGATTAGAAGTGCGGGCACATCCTGTTCTGCATGGTAGACATGTAATTACTGGCATGGCTGTGATTGGCTGCTGAAATGATGTCATGATGCACTATAAAAGTCGCCGCCACCATTTTGGGTTCACTCTGCTGTGAATTCAGCTAGGGACAGGACGCTGTGTTCTGACTAAGGGCCAGTTTAGAGACAGCGATTTGCTTCATTGTGCTTTACCCAGGTTACTTTAGCAACCGCTGTGTCATAACCTTGTTTTCTGCCTTGCAGTGCTGTTCACAGCACAGCACAGCAGGTCTCTGTGTGAGTGCAGCTCACGCTGTTGTCTGTTCTACAGCCACCGCTGGTTGTAGTCAGCTCAGCGTGCGTCACTGCCTCATAATGTTCCATTGTTCTTTTTTCAATTAGTGCTGCCTGCTGCACATTTTTTCAAATTTAGTCTATTAGTGGGTTTCCACCCATATCCTGCTAGATTGTGGAAAAACACTATACAGGATTACACAGAGGAGCTTTTTTTGGCCTTGCAGTGCCGTTCACGGCTGTCTGCACAGTCTGTGTGTAAGTGCAGTCAACTCTGTAGTCTGTTCTGCCACCACAGTCGGTTGTAGTCAGCTCAGGGTGCGTCACTGTCTGCAGAAGGCGGAAGGAGATGAGGGAGAGGTGAAGATATGCACTGCGCATGCCCATGAATCCGAGCCCCGCAGTGGGAATAAATCAGAAGACCCTGCGGGTCGTGATCTCGGGCAGCACGAACGCACAGGCGCAGTCAGCCTGACACCAAATGATGTCAGAAGACGGGCATCGCTAACTGTGCATGCCCAAGGTTTAACATAATAGCGCGGGCTCTGGGACAGATTCAAACAACGCTGAAGAGGCGGCACCCGGCTCCAAGGGAGTATGAATTCCGGCTGTGCTGTGTCTCATTACGAAGGAAAGTCCCTCCTCCAGGATGGTTTCACGGTATGAGGGGAATCATTTAATAAGTGTTTAGTTCAGCATGTGCAAGGAGCACAAGTAAAAGAGCAACCTTTTCCTTTTGCAGCATTACTGCTGCACAAGGTGGCTCTTTCAGTTACTAATGCCTGGGGGGTTAAAGGTTCCCTTTCAAACTGCTTCAATTACGCCTCGGCCTACACTCTGCTTCTCCTGGATACCCTGGGCTCCAACACCGCCAGTTGCTGCTCGGAAGTGCCGTCTGCACAGTCAACACTTGCTGCCGTGTTATTGGGTTTCAGTAACGTCAGCTGATCCCCAGCTGTGTATCCGGCAATTGCTCCTGCTACCTCCACACTGACACAACAACAGATATAACAGAAATTAAACTGCCTAGAGTGCAGGCCACGGCCTGCACTCTGCTTCTCCTGGATTCCCGGGGCTCCAACACCGCCAGTTGCTGCTCGGAAGTGCCGCCTGCACAGTCAACACTTGCTGATGTGTTATTTGGGTTCAGTAACGTCAGCTGCTCCCCTGCTGTGTATCCAGCAATTGCTCCTGCTATCTCCACACTCACATGACTTCAGATATTAAACTTGCTCCAATTAGGCCTTGGCCTACACCCTGATTGACCTTGGGCTCCAACACTGCCAGTTGGTGCTCGGACATGCTGTCTGCACAGAGAAAAACACTCGCTCCTGTGTTAGTGGGGTTCAGTAACATCAGCTGCTCCCCTGCTGTGAATCCGGCAATAGCTCCTGCTACCTTCACACTCACACTACTACAGATTTGAAACTTGCTCCAATTAGGCCTCGGCCTACACTCTGTTTCTCCTGTAATCCCTGGACTCCAACACCGCCAGTTGCTGCTCTGAAGTGCTGTCTGCACAGTCAACACTTGCTGCCATGTTATTGGGTTTCAGTAACATCAGCTGATCCCCAGCTGTGTGTTCGGCAATTGCTCCTGCTACCTCCACACTGACACTACTACTGAAATTAAAGGGAACCTGTCCCCCCCAGGCGTTTGTAACTGAAAGAGCCACCTTCTGCAGCAGTAATGCTGCACAAGGAAAAGGTGGCTCTTTTTGCTATGCTCCTTGCACACGCTGAACTTAACACTTATAAAATGTGTTCCCTCATACCGTGATACCGTACCGGAGGTGGGACTTTCCTGCGTAATGAGACGCAGCACAGACGTCTTTCATACACCCTTGTCGCTGGGCCCCGCCTCCTCAGCGTTCTTTGAATCTGTCCCGGAGCCTGCGCTGTTATGTTAAACCTTGGTCATGGGCAGTTAGCGCTGCCCATCTTCTGACATCATTTGGTGTCAGGCTGACTGCGCCTGTGTGGGCGCGCTGCCCGAGATCCCGCCTCGCAGTGTCTTCTGATTTATTCACACTGCGGGGCTGGGATTCATGACTGTGCGCAGTGCATATCTTCGCCTGTCACTCATCTCCTTCCACCTTCTTCAGACTGTGTGCCGTCAGCTGATACCAAATTGCATGCCACGGCCGTGATGCCGCACAGTCTGAAGAAGGCAGAAGGAGATAAGTAATAGGCCAAGATATGCACTGCGCATGCCCATGAATCCCAGCCCCGCAATGTGTATAAATCAGAAGACACTGTGGGTCGTGGTATCGGGCAGCGCGCCGCACAGGTGCAATCAGCCTGACAACGAATGAGGTCGTCACCTCTCACTCATCTCCTTCTTCAGACTGTGTGGCGTCACAGCTGTGGCATGTGATTAGGGATCAGCTGACATCGCACAGTCTGAAGAAGGCGGAAGGAGATGAGTGAGAGGTGAAGATTTGCACTGCGCAGGCCATGAATCAAAGCCCCGCAGTGTGAATAAATCAGAAGACACTGCGGGGCTGGGATTCATGGGCATGCGCAGTGCATATCTTCACCTCTCACTCATCTCTTTCCACCTTCTTCAGACTGTGCGGCGTCACGGCCGTGGCATGTGATTACGGATCAGTTGACGCCGCAAAGTCTGAAGAAGGCGGAAGGAGATGAGTGAGAGGTGAAGATATGCACTGCCAAGGCCATGAATCCCAGCCCCACAGTGTGAAAAAATCTGAAGACACTGCGGGGCTGGGATTCATGGGCATGCGCAGTGTATATTTTCGCCTCTCACTCATCTCCTCCCGCCTTCTTCTGACTGTGCGGCGTCACGACCGTGGCATGTGATTAGGGATCAGCTGACGCCGCACAGTCTGAAGAAGGCGGAAGGAGATGAGTGAAAGGCAAAGATATGCACTGCGCATGCCCATGAATCTTGGCCCCGCAGTGTGAACAAATCAAAAGACACTGCGGGGCGCTCGGGCAGCGCGACTGAATAGGCGCAGTCAGCATGACTGTCAGAAGATGGGCAGCGCTAATTGCGCATGGCCAAGGGATAACATAACAGCGCAGGCTCTGGGACAGAAACAAACAACGCTCAGGAGGCTGCGCCCAGCGCCAAGGGGGTATGAATGACAGCTGTGCTGCATCTCATTAAGAAGGAAAGTCCAGCCTCCGAGACGGTTTCACGGTATGAGGGGCCACATTTTATAAGTGTTTCATTCAGTGTGTGCAAAGAGCATAATTAAAAGAGCCATCTTTTCCTTGTAAACATAAGGATGAATGACCTCGGGGAGATCAAAACATTTTTCTTGTGTAGCATTACTGCTGCACAAGGTGGCTCTTTTAGTTGCAAATGCCTGGGGGGTTAAAGGTTCCCTTTCAACTTGCTCCAATTAGGCCACAGCCTACATTCTGTTTGTCATGTAATCCCTGGGCTCCAACACCGCCAGTTTCTGCTCAGAAGTGTCTTTGTCATGAGTACTCCCTCCTGCCCAGCCTGGTTCCAGCACACCAGCTGTTTCTGGGCAGTGTCAAGGTCACTTTGCCTCCAATACGTTGTCCTGTCGTGTTGTGGTCGGGTTTGCCGACTCTATGGTGCCTGCAGTTTAGGTGCTTCCTATGTGGGCTGCGGGAACTGGCAATCAAGGATGGTTCCGTAGTGCCAATAGGACAAGCTCCAGCTGTAGGACTGTGGGTTCTCAGTCACTACGGCCGGCTCGCGGCCTAGCAGTTTTTTTTCCTGTGGGCCTTCTGCTGCCTTTCTGAGTTCCAGCACCATTAGCTGCTTCTTAGGAAGACAATCTTGAATAGGTCCCCCTGGTTCCAGTACCATCAGCTGGTTCCGGGCAGAGCCTTTGGCTTAGGTACCTCCTTCTGGGTATCTGAGTTCCACCCACGTCAGGTGGTCCATGGTAGTGCTTTCTGGCATGGGTACCTCCTGCTTAGTAACCGGGTTCCAGTACCGTCAGCTGGTCCTCAGTAGTTCCATTGGCTCTAGTACCTTCTGCTACCCATCCGGGTTCCAGTACTGTCAGCTGGTTCTCGGCAGTGTCTTTTGCTCTTATACCTTCTGCTCCCCATCCTGGTTCCAGTACCGTCAGCTGGTTCTGGGCAGAGCCTTTGGCTTAGGTGCCTCCTTCTGGGTATCCGACTTCCACCAAAGTCTGGTGGTCCTTGGTAGTGCTTTCTGGCACCGGGTTCCAGTACCGTCAGCTGGTCCTCGGTAGTTCCATTGGCTCTTGGACCTTCTGCTACCCATCCGGGTTCCAGTACCGTCAGCTGGTTCTCCACAGTGTCTTTGGCTCCTAATGTAACTCTTTTGTGACAGGCAAAACGGAAGGTGTAATCTTCAAACTTTTATAGATAACAACTACAGGAATGCCTGTCACAATTAAGAATATGATGAAGAAGAAGAATATGAAGAAGATGAAGAAGTAGAATATTAAGAAGAATAATAGTTGAATAAAAAGAATATGAAGAATGTAAAAAAAAGAATAATAGGAAGAAGGTGAAGAAGAAGAAGAAGAAGAAGAAGAAGATGAATAAGGTGAAGAATAAGTTGATGAAAAAGATTCTGCTGCTGAGGATGAAGAAGAAGAAACAATTAACCTACAAGGAAAGAAAGAGTTTATTTTAATTACAATATTTTTGTCTTATTGACTTGCATTGGTATCGGGTATCGGTATCGGCGATATCCGATCTTTTTTGAATATCGGCCGATCCAATCCAATTCCGATATTTCCGAATATCGGAAGGTATCGCTCAACACTACTTCTGACCTCTTGTACTTCATACCATGGTTATGTTAGATCTGTACAGCATCCTGCACTTTCTGACTTATTCTATTTCTACTAATATTTAGAACTATCCTAGATATAGGTATTTTGTTTTAATGATATTTCAGCTATGCACATGCACTTTATAAGAATGTATTTTATTTTGGTGATTGAAAATTATTTAAACTTTCAATAAAAATTGAATTTTGAAGAATGTAACTGTTAGGAGTCGAGTTTCCTCTGCGGCACAGGGGGAATCTCGATCCGTGTCTACTCCGGTCTCCCATTCTGATTCGCCCGCAGTGGGCTCTGCTCAGCAGAGGCGTCGCTCCCAGCGTCTTGCTGGGACTGATTCTGTGCAGGGAGTTACTGCTGCCTTTCCTGGCTCTCCTGTTGTACTCTGCACTGATCTGCGGCGAGCTGGCTTCTCTGGGACTAAGTCCTTATTTGCACACACTGAGCATGCCCAGGGCAAGATCTCCCATTGGAGATCAAGGGTCACATGCTCAGGTACTGCAGCACATTCTATTGGTCCTCCTGGAAGGTCTTGGAAGGGCAAAACTTCAGTAGCAGCTTCCTGTGCTGCACCTATATAAACTGCGCATGACCGCACGGCCATGCGCTAGTATTGTCTTGTTATAATGTGTGTGTGTAGATGGATGTATGTCGAAGGATGAAAGCTCCTAAGTATCCCTCCCTAGTGTTGTTGACTGTTCGCGGATGATGGTAGCTATCTAGCGCCCGACTTGCCATCTACACGTAACACACATCTCAGCGTCCTTTGGCTGTGTCCGCCAGTACGGCGCCGTGCGCTTCCTCTGCACTTTCCTTACCCAAGCCTGGGTGGATAGTGGCGTCCGTCAGTGCGGCACCGCACGCACTCTCGTGCCTTAAGTTTCTATTTATAAGTTTCCTTACACACCCAGTTGTGGTGTTGTGCCAGCAAGAGTCTAATCGGACTTCAATCCCGGATTGGGGTTGTGTTCGCTGACTCCTTGCTCGCATTCTATGTGCGGTACTGCGGTCCTGTGACGTAACAGAATCGCTTCTTTCACGCAGGGTGCAGTTAACCCATGTGTGTATACCTAGTACCGCCATATTGTCCGTCTTGCTAGCTGCAGGGTCTTTTACCTGCACGGTGGACCTCGGACTGCGAACGCACCTAGTTTCTTACCATCTATACTTGGTGCGTTCCGCCAGTCCTTAACATAATACTAGCGCCAAGGTCTGGCTAGTATGGCGGACATTCAGCAATCTTTGCGGTATATCCAGCAGTTGGAGGGTAGGTTGAAGGTTCTCGAGAACTCAACCTCAGCTGTGGATGTTACCGCAGTTGCTGTAAAGGCTGCTGGCGTGGCGGCAGCAACCTTGTCCACTGCCACCCCTGTTCCGACATTATCCCGCCTCCCGTTGCCAGAAAAATTTTCTGGAGATTGCAAAACTTGTAGGGGATTCGTGAGTCAGTGCTCTATCCACCTCGAGCTCCTGGCTGCACGTTTTCCTACAGAGCGGGCTAAGGTGGGATTTATTGTCTCGCTGTTGTCGGACAGGGCGTTGGAGTGGGCTACGCCGCTGTGGGAGCGTGATGATCATGTGGTGCAGAGTGCTCCATAGTTTCTGGGCACGCTGAAAAAGGTCTTTCTAGGACCTCAACTCACCCATGATACAGCGCTCCAACTACTGGCATTAACTCAGGGTGAGTCCTTGGTCAGCCATTTTTCCGTCCGATTCCGTACTTTAGCTTCCGAGCTGGAGTGGTCGGATAAAGCCCTTATCCCCATATTCTGGAGGGGCCTGGCTGACCATGTTAAGGACGCTCTGGCCACTAGGGAGATTCCTGCCACATTGGAGGAGTTAATATCTATTTCTACTCGTATAGACCTCCGTTTTAACGAGCGGAGGTTGGAACGAGCCCAGTGTAGGCAGAGGTTTCGGCTGGCTCCTACCTTCGCCATACCTTTGGAATCTCCAGTCCAGGCATCTGAGTCACATGAGGCCTTGGAGGTGACACGAGCGGGATCCAAGTCTCAGTCCGCTCGTGCACATAAGGTCCGTCATGTTTGCCAGCAGTCAGGACGTCTTGCCTCCAAGAGTCCTCAGCGGTCAGGGAAACGTCAGCGTCTAGTGGCAGTTGGAGGAGGTACACTAGACACGGCGACGTTTGCCTCAAAGTTGTCCTTCAAGGGGACAATTACCATAGGCCCATCCACTCTTACGGTCGAGCTATGCTTGGATTCTGGGGAAGAGGGTAACTTTATGTCCTCCGCCTTTGCCCAGCGTCACGCAATACCCTTGGTGATGCTCGCCCAGCCAGTGACCGTTCGAGTGGTAAATGGGTCAACACTACCTTCACAGATTACCCACCAAACCATTCCTTTCACGCTATCTGTGTCTCCATCACATCAGGAGATAATCTCCCTATTAGTCATTCCTGAGGGAATTGATGAGGTCCTGTTGGGGATGCCATGGCTTCGCTACCATTCTCCTCATATTGAGTGGTCCTCTGGGAGAATTTTGGGATGGAGTAAATCCTGTGAGGGTAGATGTCAGAGGGAGTGCGTTCAGGTTGCTACTACACAGGTACCCGCAGATCTTTCCTCTCTCCCCAAGCACTATTGGTCCCATGCAGACGTGTTCTCCAAAAGAGCTGCGGAGACCCTTCCGCCTCACCGCCCCTATGACTGTCCTATTGACCTCTTGCCTGGTGCTGAGCCTCCCCGGGGTCGAGTCTACCCGTTATCTCTCCCGGAGACGGAGGCAATGTCCCAGTATATTCAGGAGAATCTGGCAAGAGGATTCATTAGGAAGTCAGTGTCACCGGCAGGGGCTGGGTTCTTCTTCGTACAGAAGAAGACTGGAGACTTACGTCCATGCATAGACTACAGGGGTCTTAACGCCATTACCGTTAAGAACAAGTACCCATTACCCCTGATATCTGAGCTCTTTGATAGGCTACGGGGAGCAAAGGTATTTACAAAGTTAGATCTGCGGGGTGCTTACAACCTGATTCGCATCCATGAGGGGGATGAATGGAAGACGGCTTTTAACACCAGGGATGGTCACTATGAATATCTAGTGATGCCCTTTGGGCTCTGTAATGCTCCAGCCGTTTTCCAAGACTTTGTGAACGACATCTTTCGGGATATGCGCACCACCTCAGTCGTAGTCTATCTGGATGACATTCTCATCTACTCTCCAGATATAGACTCCCATCGGAGAGATGTTCGCAAAGTCTTCGACCTCTTACGGGCAAACTCCCTCTACGCTAAGTTGGAGAAGTGTGTGTTTGAGCAGGAGTCCTTGCCTTTCCTTGGTTATATCATTTCTGCCCAGGGTTTGGCTATGGATCCTGCCAAGCTACAGGCGGTAATGGAATGGCAGGAACCCCATTCTCTTAAAGCGGTGCAGCGCTTTATGGGGTTCATTAATTACTATCGCCAGTTCATTCCACACTTCTCAACTTTGGTAGCTCCCTTGGTCGCCCTCACCAAGAAGGAAGCAAATCCCAAGTTGTGGTCAGAGGAGGTCTCCAAGGCCTTTCTCTCGATTAAGTCACACTTCGCTAGCGCTCCCATCCTACATCGCCCCGATGTAGATAAACCATTCATCTTGGAGGTGGATGCCTCATCCGTTGGTGCTGGAGCAGTCCTTTTCCAAAAGGATGCTCAAGGTCGGAAGCATCCTTGCTTCTTCTTCTCCAAAACTTTCACACCAGCGGAGAGGAATTATTCCATCGGGGACAGGGAGTTGCTAGCCATGAAGTTGGCTTTTTCAGAGTGGAGACACCTCTTGGAGGGAGCTCGCTTTCCCTTCCAAGTCTTCACTGACCACAAGAACTTGGTGTATATACAGACGGCCCAGTGGCTAAATTCTCGCCAGGCTAGATGGTCCCTGTTTTTCTCCCGGTTCCATTTTACCCTCCATTTTCTCTCCGGGGAGAAGAACGTTCGTGCCGACGCTCTCTCCCGCTCCGTAGTGTCATCTGAGGAGGAGGAGGAGGAGCCTCGGCTTATTGTCCCGCCTGAGAGCCTGAGAACTGTAGCTCCGGTTTCGCTGGAGTCTGTGCCCCCGGGCAAGACTTTCGTGCCAGCTAACTTGCGACCGGAGGTTCTCTCTTGGGCTCACTCCTCCAGAGTGGGTGGGCATTTTGGGACCAAGAGGACATCTGAGCTTTTGGCGAGAACATATTGGTGGCCGCATATGGTCCGAGATGTCAAGGACTATATTCAGGCGTGCGTTTCTTGCGCCCAGAATCGGTCTCCTCGGCAACGGCCTGCTGGGTTGCTTTACCCTCTACCGGTGGCAGACAGGCCCTGGGAGATGGTCGGAATGGACTTTGTGGTGGGCTTACCCAAGTCGCGTGGCTGCTCCATTATTTGGGTTGTCACCGACCATTTCTCTAAGATGGTACATTTGGTACCGCTTCCTCGGTTACCCTCAGCACGGGCCTTGGCGGTGTTGTTCATGAAGCATGTTTTCCGATTGCATGGTATGCCTGATAAGATTGTCAGCGATCGGGGTCCCCAGTTCGCGTCTCGGTTTTGGAGAGAGCTCTGCCGTTTGCTCAGCATAGAGTTAAACCTCTCCTCTGCATATCATCCCGAGACGAATGGGTTGGTGGAGAGAACCAACCAGACTCTGGTGACATATTTGCGACATTTCGTCTCCGCTAGGCAGGATGACTGGGCATCTTTGCTACCTTGGGCGGAATTTGCCTTGAACAACGCCGTAGCCGATTCCACTGGCCAAACTCCTTCTCTCCTTAATTACGGCCAGCATCCGCGTGTTCCTGTGCCCATGCCCGTGTCATCCACCGATTCTAGGGTGGCAGACTGGGCGGTGGAGGCACGGGACATCTGGGACCGCACACAGGATGCCATTCGGGCCTCCAAGGAGAGAATGAGGGTTTCGGCTGATACACACCGGCGTCCCGCTCCGGTCTTTGCTCCCGGCGACTTAGTGTGGCTCTCCGCCCGTAACATCAGGCTGCGAGTTGAGTCCACTAAGTTTGCTCCTCGCTACATTGGCCCGTTTAAGGTTCTGGAACAGGTCAACCCTGTGGTTTACCGTTTGGCTATTCCTCAACGCCTTGGTATCACCGATACCTTTCACGTTTCCCTCTTAAAGCCCGTTCGTTTGTCTCGCTTTTCTGAGTTATCTGCTGGGACATCGGGTTCATCCACGGATGAGTTTGAGGTGAATGCTATTGTGGGAAGCAAGGTGGTACGTGGCAAAAAATTTTATTTGGTGGATTGGAAGGGTCATAGTCCAGAGGATAGAACCTGGGAGCCTGTGGAGCACATTCGGGCTCCGCTGCTTATTGCGGCTTTTGAGCGTAGTGAGGCTCAAGGAGGGGGGGGCCCTAGGAGGGGGGGGTAATGTTAGGAGTCGAGTTTCCTCTGCGGCACAGGGGGAATCTCGATCCGTGTCTACTCCGGTCTCCCATTCTGCTTCGCCCGCAGTGGGCTCTGCTCAGCAGAGGCGTCGCTCCCAGCGTCTTGCTGGGACTGATTCTGTGCAGGGAGTTACTGCTGCCTTTCCTGGCTCTCCTGTTGTACTCTGCACTGATCTGCGGCGAGCTGGCTTCTCTGGGACTAAGTCCTTATTTGCATACACTGAGCATGCCCAGGGCAAGATCTCCCATTGGAGATCAATGGTCACATGCTCAGGTACTGCAGCACATTCTATTGGTCCTCCTGGAAGGTCTTGGAAGGGCAAAACTTCAGTAGCAGCTTCCTGTGCTGCACCTATATAAACTGCGCATGACCGCACGGCCATGCGCTAGTATTGTCTTGTTATAATGTGTGTGTGTAGATGGATGTATGTCGAAGGATGAAAGCTCCTAAGTATCCCTCCCTAGTGTTGTTGACTGTTCGCGGATGATGGTAGCTATCTAGCGCCCGACTTGCCATCTACACGTAACACACATCTCAGCGTCCTTTGGCTGTGTCCGCCAGTACGGCGCCGTGCGCTTCCTCTGCGCTTTCCTTACCCAAGCCTGGGTGGATAGTGGCGTCCGTCAGTGCGGCACCGCACGCACTCTCGTGCCTTAAGTTTCTATTTATAAGTTTCCTTACACACCCAGTTGTGGTGTTGTGCCAGCAAGAGTCTAATCGGACTTCAATCCCGGATTGGGGTTGTGTTCGCTGACTCCTTGCTCGCATTCTATGTGCGGTACTGCGGTCCTGTGACGTAACAGAATCGCTTCTTTCACGCAGGGTGCAGTTAACCCATGTGTGTATACCTAGTACCGCCATATTGTCCGTCTTGCTAGCTGCAGGGTCTTTTACCTGCACGGTGGACCTCGGACTGCGAACGCACCTAGTTTCTTACCATCTATACTTGGTGCGTTCCGCCAGTCCTTAACAGTAACCTTTTAGGTTCATAGTATTAATATAAAGCTTCTGTGTATATTGCCTATGTCTGCAGTGTCAGTATGATGCTCTTCATTTTACCGTTTGTATGCTGAACCAAGCATTTTTTATAACTCTATATCCATTGTTATTTTATGAGGAAAACATTCTTTACAAATGGGATGGATAGCATTTTTCTGTTCTTTGCCCTATTCCTTGACATGTACAGGTGCTACTCACAAAATTAGAATATCAATACATCAAAAAGTTCATTTATTTCAGTTTTTCAATACAAAAAGTGAAATTCATATATTATATAGAGTCATTACTAGTGTTGAGCATTCCGATACTGCAAATATCGGGTATCAGCCGATATTCGCTGTATCGGAGTTCCGATACCGAGTTCTGATATTTTAATAATATCGAATATCGGAATTGGAAGTTCCCATAATGCAATGAGCCAGTTGAAGATCCTAAGAACTGTGGGCACATCCTGTTAGGATGTGTAGCGTTGGGATATGGGGTAATAAGGGGTTAATGTCACCTTGCTATTGTAAGGTGACATTAAGCCGGGTTAATAATGGAGAGTAGGGTTGAGCGAAACGGATTGGACAAATTCAAAAATCGCTGATTTTCGGTAAAGTCGGGTTTCATGAAACCCGACCCGATCCTAGTGTGGGATCGGCCATGAGGTCGGCGATCTTTGCACCAAAGTTGCATTTCGTATGACGCTTTCAGTGCCATTTTTCAGCCAATGAAGCAGGACGCAGTGTGGGCAGCGTGATTAGCTTGATTTCTGCGGCGTCACGGGGGCTATAAAGGGGCGTGCATGCCGACCGCTATCTTACTTCTGCCGATCGTAGCATAGGGAGAAGTTGCCGCAGCTTCATCAGAAGAAGGGATATAGTTAGGGAGGGAAGATTAAGCCCCAAAACTGCTTGTGCTGTAGCAATTTCCACTGTCCAACACCACCATTTCTTTGCAGGGACAGTGGAGGCTACATTTTTGTGCATCAGCTCTGTAGCTTATTAGGCTGCCTTATAAGGCTCCCTGATAGCTGCATTGCTGTTTGCACGCTGCTGTGCAAACCAACTCCTTTTTTTAAAGCAAAAATCCTGTTGCTCCTTTCTGCACAGTTATCTTGTTTATTTGTCCACACTTTTGTATGCAGCAGTCCTTTTAATTGCAACCATACTTTTCCTGAGATCATTGTAGGGAGATTGAAATTGTACTACACTCCTTGTATTTTTTCATATATCTTCCAGCCACTTTCTGCCACTGCATCGATTCAAAGTGACAGGAGACAGCATTTGTCCAGTATGGTTATGGACTACTTTTCCTCCCTTATGAATGTTCTCCTTCACAGGTCATTCCCCTTTGATTACTGGGCATCTAAAATAGACACCTGGCCCGAATTGGCAGAATATGCATTACAGGAGCTCGCTTGCCCTGCTTCTAGTGTGCTATTAGAAAGAGTCTTCAGTGCTGCTGGTTCAATACTGACCGAAAAAAGGACACATCTGGCTACCCAGAATGTTGAAGATCTAACCTTCATTAAAATGAACCAATCATGGATTTCAAATAATTTTGCCCCACCTCCTCCTGCTGACACGTAGCTTGCCTGAAAAATGTCTTGCTTTTGACCTCCTCTTACTAACTTCTCCAATTCCGCCATTTGCAGCTGCTGAATGTCCACCATAGGCCATTTTTATACCTCCCTAAATGGGCTGATTCCCCCCACAGGGCTGTGGTCACCACCTGGCTCAAGCACCCGTGCGAGGGTCGTTTGCCTGGACAGGTGGGTGCGCCCACTTTTGGGCGACGGCACTGGCACAGGGTCCCTAATGGTACAATGAAGTGTCTCTGAAGGTGGTGGTGCACAACCAACGTCAGACACACCATCGTAATATGAGGGGCCCTGTGCCAGTACCGCCGCCCATGAGAGAGTGGTCCCCCCCAGCTCGAACAGTGCTCTACCACTTGCAATACTTACTTCTCCCTGCTACACCACTGTGTAGTCTGTCCTGTTAAATCCTTCAATTGCACTGCCAATACAAATTTGTTAAAATTATAGATGATAGTAAAAATATACAGGGGCCCTGGCTTCCATTTAGACCAGTTAATACTTTGCGCCTAGTACCACTGTCTGCTACTCAGCAGAGGAGCCCACCCAAGTACCTAGCTGTGCCGCCTGTTTAGTCCTGTTACCAATTTTGAACTGCTTTTAGCCTACTTTTGTATTTGGGCCTACAAATTGTGTCTGCGCCACTCATTACAGTTGTCCTCCACTGAACAAAGCTATGCCGCCTGTTTAGTCCTGTTACCAATTTTGAACTGCATCTAGCCTACTTTTTTATTTTGGGCCTACTAACCGTGTCTGTGCCACTCATTACAGTTGTCCTCCACTGAACAAACTAGGCCGCATGTTTAGTCCTGTTACCAATTTTGAACTGCATTTAGCCTCCTTTTTTATTTTGGCCCTACTAACTGTGTCTGCGCCACTCATTACAGTTGTCCTCCACTGAACAAAGCTATGTCGCCTGTTTAGTCCTGTTACCAATTTTGAACTGCATTTAGCCTAATTTATTGTTTGGGCCTATATCTGTGTTTCCTCCTCATCCTGCCCATTGCCCAGCCACTGCTAGATGAGTCTGCTGGTACATTGACCCAGACCACTACATTCCCCTTGCACTCTACACAGCCTGAATATGACCCTGCTGAAAGTCAGGTTCCCCTTCCCGCATACTATACCACCTTACATGTGGACAAAGAGGAAGGTGCAGATGAAAGTGCAGGTTCCTTCATCAGGTGGGGGGCATACTCGTTGGCGACATCACTGGCATAGGGCCCCTCATAGTATGCAAAAGTGTCTCTGGCATTGGGAGGCACCACCCGTCGTCAAACACACCGCTGTACTATGAGGGGCCCTGTGCCAGTGCCAAGTGTCAATGATTGCCCCCCCTGCTTGCTCAGGATCACAGCACTTGCAAAGTTGAAATACTTACCTCTCCCTGCTCCACTGCCGTGACATATTCCGCGTTTCCTGGGCCCACAAAAATCTTGAGTCAGCCCTACTCCCCACAACTTTAGCCAAATGACCCCCTGTTTTCAATGCGTAACTATTATTTAAAAGTAAATTAAGATTGACAAGCTTGAGAAATAAGAATTGATGTTTTTGGCATTAAAATGGGCACTGTAAGTGTTTTCCTGTCCTCCACTCACTGCCGAATTTGATTCCCCATTGACTTACATTGGGTTTCAAGTTTCGGTCGGCCCCCGACTTTTCGAAATAATCGGCCGATTTCACCCGACCCGACTTTTGACAAAGTCGGGTTTTGCGAATCCCGACTCGATCCTAAAAAAGTAAAAGTTGCTCAACTCTAATGGAGAGGAGTCAGTAAGACGCCTATCCATTATTAATCCTACAGTAGTGAAAGAGTTAAAAAAAAAGACACAGACAGAAAAAAGTATTTTAATATTCTTAATGTAACCATACTTACTATACTTCAGTGCCTTCAAAAAGTAAAATAATAAACTGTATACTACCTATCCCACGAGTGTCCCACGACATGTAACGAGTGTCCCACGACGATCTCCCCTATAGAACAGTGAAATCAGGTGATGTCACTGCTCTATAGGACCTTCAGTGACACACTGACAGGAGACAATGGCTCATGCAGTGCATCACTGAGAGGTTACTATGGTCTCATTTTATGGCAAAAGCTGCGTGGGAACTTTCACACACAGCAATGCCAAAAGGGAGATTAGGGACTATTTTTTTTTACAGCGGCGGAGGAATACAGTGCAGAAGGATACCTTCCTCCCATCATTGTATTCCTGGAGCCCCTAGAGAGCGGTCGCATCAGCTGATGCTGCTGTTCTCCACGGGAGATCGTCCTGG
This sequence comes from Ranitomeya imitator, assembly GCF_032444005.1. NCBI lineage: Eukaryota > Metazoa > Chordata > Amphibia > Anura > Dendrobatidae > Ranitomeya > Ranitomeya imitator. The sequence continues at coordinate 385,040,058 of NC_091284.1, forward strand.
GACACTCGTGGATTTCTGCGGATCAGGGAGTATATTGGATGTTTGTTATTTTAATATTTTTTACAGATGACACTAGCTTCGGTGATCAAAGTGACAAGTGATGGTGAGTATGTACTCTATGTTATATGTACTGTATGTCTATATGTATGTATTGTATGTAATGTATGAATGTATTGTATGTAGTATGTATGTAGTATGTATATAGTATGTATGTAGTATGTATGTAATATGCTGTATGTATGTAGTATATACAGTGGGGCAAAAAAGTATTTAGTCAGTCAGCAATAGTGCAAGTTCCACCACTTAAAAAGATGAGAGGCGTCTGTAATTTACATCATAGGTAGACCTCAACTATGGGAGACAAACTGAGAAAAAAAATCCAGAAAATCACATTGTCTGTTTTTTTAACATTTTATTTGCATATTATGGTGGAAAATAAGTATTTGGTCAGAAACAAAATTTCATCTCAATACTTTGTAATATATCCTTTGTTGGCAATGACAGAGGTCAAGCGTTTTCTGTAAGTCTTCACAAGGTTGCCACACACTGTGGGTGGTATGTTGGCCCATTCCTCCATGCAGATCTCCTTTAGAGCAGTGATGTTTTTGGCTTTTCGCTTGGCAACACGGACTTTCAACTCCCTCCAAAGGTTTTCTATAGGGTTGAGATCTGGAGACTGGCTAGGCCACTCCAGGACCTTGAAATGCTTCTTACGAAGCCACTTTTTCGTTGCCCTGGCGGTGTGCTTTGGATCATTGTCATGTTGAAAGACCCAGCCACGTTTCATCTTCAATGCCCTTGCTGATGGAAGGAGGTTTGCACTCAAAATCTCACGATACATGGCCCCATTCATTCTTTCATGTACCCGGATCAGTCATCCTGGCCCCTTTGCAGAGAAACAGCCCCAAAGCATGATGTTTCCACCACCATGCTTTACAGTAGGTATGGTGTTTGATGGATGCAACTCAGTATTCTTTTTCCTCCAAACACGACAAGTTGTGTTTCTACCAAACAGTTCCAGTTTGGTTTCATCAGACCATAGGACATTCTCCCAAAACTCCTCTGGATCATCCAAATGCTCTCTAGCAAACTTCAGACGGGCCCGGACATGTACTGGTTTAAGCAGTGGGACACGTCTGGCACTGCAGGATCTGAGTCCATGGTGGCGTAGTGTGTTACTTATGGTAGGCCTTGTTACATTGGTCCCAGCTCTCTGCAGTTCATTCACTAGGTCCCCCGTGTTGTTCTGGGATTTTTGCTCACCGTTCTTGTGATCATTCCGACCCCACGGGGTGGGATTTTGCGTGGAGCCCCAGATCGAGGGAGATTATTAGTGGTCTTGTATGTCTTCCATTTTCTAATTATTGCTCCCACTGTTGATTTCTTCACTCCAAGCTGGTTGGCTATTGCAGATTCAGTCTTCCCAGCCTGGTGCAGGGCTACAATTTTGTTTCTGGTGTCCTTTGACAGCTCTTTGGTCTTCACCATAGTGGAGTTTGGAGTCAGACTGTTTGAGGGTGTGCACATGTGTCTTTTTATACTGATAACAAGTTTAAACAGGTGCCATTACTACAGGTAATGAGTGGAGGAAAGAGGAGACTCTTAAAGAAGAAGTTACAGGTCTGTGAGAGCCAGAAATCTTGATTGTTTGTTTCTGACCAAATACTTATTTTCCACCATAATATGTAAATAAATTGTTTAAAAAACAGACAAAGTGATTTTCTGGATTTTTTTTTCTCAGTTTGTCTCCTATAGTTGAGGTCTACCTATGATGTAAATTACAGACGCCTCTCATCTTTTTAAGTGGTGGAACTTGCACTATTGCTGACTGACTAAATACTTTTTTGCCCCACTGTATGTAGTATGTATGTAGCATGTATGTATGTATGTAGTAGGTATGTAGTATGTATGTAGTATGTATGTATTACAGTATGTATGTATGTAGTATGTATGCTGTCTGTATGTATGTTGTATGTATGTAGTATGTATGTATGTAGTATGTATGTAGTACATAGCATGTTGTATGTATGTAGTATGTATGAAGTATGTATGTATGTTGTATGTATGTAGTATGTATGTTGTATGTATGTGGTATGTTGTATGTATGTGGTATGTTGTATGCATGTTGTATGTATGTATGTAGTATGCATGTAGTATGTTGTATGACTGTTGTATGTATGTAGTATGTATGTAGTATGTTGTATGTATGTATTATGCATGTATGTTGTATGTATGTAGCATGTAGTATGATAGGACTACTACTGACCCGTCATTGGCTAATGTGTCAATCACTGTCATTGTAGCAGGTATAGCCCGATGGGACTTGTAGTCCCATTGGACAATGCCTGCACACAGATACAAAGACCCCCAAGAGGCCCGCAAAGGTCCCCGAGAGGCCCGTACAGACCCCTGGCAGGCCCGCACAGACCCCCAAAAGGCCCGTACAGACCCCCGGCAGGCCCATACAGACCCGCGAGCGTGAGAGACCCATACAGGCCCCAACAGGCCCACACAGGCCCCCGAGAGGCACGGCAGGCCCGCACAGACCCCCGAGAGGCCCATACAGGCCCCGGCAGGCCCGCACAGACCCCTGAGAGGCCTGTACAGGCCCCGGCAGGCCCACACAGACCCCCGAGAGGCCCGTACAGGCCCCGGCAGGCCCACACAGACCCCCGTGAGGCCTGCACAAGCCCCGGCAGGCCTGCACAGACCCCAGAGAGGCCTGCACAGACTCCACCCACACACACAGACACGTACAGTCTCCACCCACGCACCGCCCACACTCTTCCCCCCTCCTGAACTGGATGTGCAAGGAAAGAAAGAGTTTATTTTCATTCCGATATTTGTGTCCCATTGACTTGCATTGGTTTCCGGTATCGGAATCAGCGATACCCGATATTTTTGGGGTATCGGTCCGATCAAATTCGATCCAATATTTCCCTATATCGGAAGGTATCGCTCAACACTAGTCATTACAAGCAGAGTGATTTATTTCAGGTGTTTATTTCTGTTAATGTTGATTATTATGGCTTGCTGCCAATGAAAACCCAAAGTCATTATCTCAGTAAATTAGGATAATTAACAAAAAACCTGCAAAGACTTCCTAAGCATGTAAAAAGTCCCTTAGTCTGTTTTAAGAGGCTCTACAATCATGGGGAAGACTGCTGACTTGACAGATGTCCAAAAGGCAGTCATTGATACACTCCACAAGGAAAGTAAGCATCTATTGGCAAGTGATAGATGCTACTGTGCATGCACTGCCAGCACATTTTGTTGAGTTAATTTTTTTTTCAACAGGGCACTAAATAAAGCCCCGCCCACAGTCCTGACCTGGAGTACAAGAATCTCATTAACTGCAAACTGCAACAACAGATTAGACAACAACCACAAGACGGATTTCATCAACCCAGGTATCATTTCAATCAGTGTAACGGCGCCAACCTGACATTGTCTATATAGTATACTTATCTAAATCTTGATGACAGGATGGCTTTAACCCCTTCACCCCGAAGCCTGTTTTCACCTAAGTGACAGCCAATTTTTACAATTCTGACCACTGTCATTTTATGAGGTCATAACTCTGAAACGCTTCAACAGATCCTGGTGATTCTGACACTGCTTTCTCGTGACATATTGTACTTCATGATAGTGGTAAAACTTCTTCGATATGACTTGCATTTATTTGTGAAAAAAACAAAAATTTGTCGAAAATTATAAAAATTTAGCAATTTTCTAACTTTTAGTTTTTATGCCCTTAAATTAGAGAGTTATATCACAAAATATAGTTAATAAACAACATTTCCCACATGTCTGCTTTACATCAGCACAATTGTGGAAACATAATTTTTTTTGTTATAAGGGTTAAAATTTGAACAGCGATTTCTCATTTTTGCAACAAAATTTGCAAAACCATTTTTTTTAAGGACCGCCTCACACTTGAAGTGACTTTGAGGGGTCTATATGACAGAAAATGCCCAAAAGTGACACCATTCTAAAAACTGCACCCCTCAAGGTACTCAAAACCACATTCAAAACGTTTATTAACCCTTCAGGTGCTTCACAGGAATTTTTTGAATGTTTAAAAAAAATTGAACATTTAACTTTTTTTCACAAAATTTTTACTTTAGGTCCAATTTGTTTCATTTTACCAAGGGTAACAGGAGAAATTGGACCACAAAAGTCATTGTACAATTTGTCCTGAGTACGCCGATACCCCATATGTGGGGGTAAACCACTGTTTGGGCACATGGCAGAGCTCGGAAGGGAAGGAGCGCCGTTTGACTTTTCAATGCAAAATTGGCTGGAATTGAGATCGGAACCCATGTCGCATTTGGAGAGTCCCTGACGTGCCCGATGCACGGCAGAGCTCGGAAGGGAAGGAGCGCCGTTTGAAATGCAGACTTAGATGGATTGGTCTGCAGGCATCATGTTGCATTTGCAGAGCCCCTGATGTACCTAAACAGTAAAAAAAAACCCAAGTGACCCCATATTGGAAACTAGACCCCCCAAGGAACTTATCTACATGTGTTGTGAGAACTTTGAACCAGCAAGTGTTTCACTACAGTTTATAACGCAGAGCCGTGAAAATAAAAAATATTTTTTTTCCAAGAAAATGATATTTTAGCCCCCACGTTTTTATTTTTCCAAGGGTAACAGGACAAACTGGACCCTAAAAGTTGTTGTCCAACTTGTCCTGAGAACGCTGATACCCCATATGTTGGGGGGAACCAATGTTTGGGCGCACAGGAGAACTCGGAAGGGAAGGAGCACCATTTTAGTTTTTCAAAGCAGAATTGGCTGGAATTGAGATCGGACGCCATGTCGCGTTTGTAGAGCCCCTGATGTGCCGAAACAGTAGAAACTCCCCAACTCTAACTGAAACCCTAACCCCAACCCTAACCCTAGCCCTAACCCCAACCCCAACCCTAACCCTAGCCCTAACCCTAGTCTTAACCCTAGCCCTAACCCTAACCCTAATAGGAAAATGGAAATAAATACATTTTTTTTTACATTTTATTATTTTTCCCTAACTAAGGGGGTGATGAAGGGGGGTTTGATCTACTTTTATAGCATTTTTTTGGCGGATTTTTATGGTTGGCAGCTGTCAAACACTAAAAGACGCTTTTTATTGCAAAAAATAGTTTTTGCATCACCACATTTTGAGAGCTATAATTTATCCATATTTTGGCCCACACAGTCATGTGAGATCTTGTTTTTTGCGGGACCAGTTGACATTTTTATTGGTACCATTTTCGGGCAGATGACATTTTTTGATCGCTTTTTATTCTGATTTTTGTGAGGCGGAATGAACAAAAACCAGCAATTCCTGAAATTCTTTTAGGGGGGGTGTTTATACCGTTCCACGTGTGGTAAAATTGATAAAGCAGCTTTATTCTTCAGGTCAGTACGATTACAGCGATACCTCATTTATGTAATTTTTTAAATGTTTTGGCGCTTTTACACAATAAAAACTATTTTATATAAAAAATAATTGTTTTTGCATCGCTTTATTCAGAGAGCTATAACTTTTTTATTTTTCTGCTGATGATGCTGTTTGGTGGCTTTTTTTTGTGGGACAAGATGACGTTTTCAGCAGTACCATGGTCATTTATATCCATCTTTTTGATCGCGTGTTATTCCACTTTTTGTTCGCCTGTATGATAATAAAGCAATATTTTTTGCCTTGTTTTTTTTTTTTGCGGTGTTCACTGAAGGGGTTAACTAGTGGGACAGTTTTATAGAGCGGGTCGTTACGGGCGCGGCGATACCAAATACGTGTACTTTTATTGTTTTTTTTTTAATTTACATAAATAAATGGATTTACTGGGAAATGTTTTTTTTTCTTTATTTGGGGATTTTTTTTATTTTTTTTTTATACATTCTATTTTTTTTTTTACTTTCTACCATTGTCCCAGGGTGGGACATCACTGTATTATATCAGATCGTTGATCTGACAGTGTGCATAGCACTCTGTCAGATCAACGATCTGACAGGCAAGTTTAGGTGGCTTTCCGGCGCCTTCTCTCAGCAACTCTCAGCAGGCGCCGGCTAGCCAGGTCATTTCATGACCCGGAAGGAGTCCCGTGGCCATCTTGGGTCCGGGGACCCCTTCCGGATCACCGGAGCAACGCGATCTCATCGCGTTGCTCCGGTGGGGGAGCACAGGGAGCCCCCGTCCCTGCGCGATCCCCCTCTATGCCGCTGTCACTACTGACAGCGGCATCAGAGGGGTTAAATGTCCGCGATCGGCACTAGCGCCGATCGTGGGTATTGCTGCGGGGTGTCAGCTGTCATATACAGCTGACACCCGCACCCGATCACCACGGCGCTCAGCGTGAGACCGCGGTGATCGGTGCGCCGTACTAGTACTTCTGCTGGCACAAATGCAGTGCCGGCAGCGCAGTACTAGTACGGCGCATGTCGAGAAGGGGTTAAAGGGAATCTGTCACTTCCTGGGACATATATTACACGGTCACCCAGGAGATAAAAGATGATATAGGCACACAGGTGATAGAAATGTTAAACTAGTACTACCTGTGTGCTTCATGTTAGCGGTCTTGTTATTGAGAAATATTATATTCTTTGCATAATGATAAGGTGCTCTCCTCACTTCCTCCCTGCATAGTCATCAATAGAAACCATGTGTACATAGCGATGACTATGCAGGGAGGAAGTGGAGAGAGAACCTTATCGTCGCGCACGTTGAAGGTCACTGGAATGGAAGTCACCGGCTTAGCAAGACTGGCCTTTCACATGTCAGTCTAAAAGGAAATCTTTGCTGAAGCATGTACCAAATTGATTAAAAGCTGCATGCACTCTTGATAAATTTGGTGCACTTTGGACTGTTCTAAAGTCAGAAAATAAGTTGGCTAAGATTTGCACTAAAATTTTATCTATGTTTCTGACTTTTTTGATAATGAATCTGTTGGAAAGTTGTTCTACATGCCCATGTTCTGTTACTACTTCTCAGTTCTTTTAGCCATTTTTTAAAGCTTGTAAGATTCAAGAAAAGCCAAGAATTTTATTTCTGTGATCCCTTAATGACCGTCAATACGTCTTTTAACTGACCTGAGATATTAGAGGATAGCCTCCCCATACAGGTGACAATCCAGCAGCTGTCGGCTCTACACAATAGCTGCCAACTTGCTGCATGAGCCACGATCAGTGTTTGCACCGTCCAAATCTGTTTAACCCCTTAGATGCTGCAGTCAATAGTGACTACATCATATAAATGGTTAACAGAGTGTGGGGTCTTCCTCTTTATCCCAATTGGTGCCCTGAGATCATGATTGTGCGGTTCTGATGTTTGCCATGGCAATTCATGACCAAATAGCGGCCTTAGAGTCTGATTGCTGTTGTAACCTGTTCAGAAGTTAGCGGCATTTAGGTGGTAAAAATACACATTTTCATTTCTGTCATGCCACTTTGCATTAATTCCTAAAAATCACCTGAAGGGTTAATAAACTACCTGACTGCAGTTTTCAATATGTCAGGGGGTGCCGTTTTTAAAATGTAATAACTTTTGGGTGTTTCCCAATATATAGGACCACTAAAGTCACTTCAAACATGGATAGGTCCCTAAAAAAGTACATTTTGTAAATTTCCTTGAAAAAATGAAAATTACTATTACATTTTTAAACCTCATAAAATGCTAACAAAATAAAAGAACATTTTGCAAATGGTGCTGATGCAAAGCAGGCATGTGGGAAATGTTATTTATTAATGGTTTGCTGTGGTATGACTATCTGGATTAAAGGGATAATCATTCAAATTTTGAAAATAGCTAATTTTTTAACATTTTTCTAAAATTTCTGATACTTTTTATGAATAAAACAAAACATATCGACCTAAATTTACAATTATCATAAAGTATAATGTGTCTGAAAAAAACAATCTTAAAATCACTGGGATTTGTTGCAGCGTTCCAGAGTTATTAACACATAAAGTGACACTCGACAGATTTCAAAACTTTGGCTACATCACTAAGGGGTTATAGGGCTATGTGCACATGTTGAGTAAATAAATGTAGAGATTTCTGTACCATTTCTGCATCTCTTGGCAGGAAAAATGAGTTTTACCCATTTTTAAGCGTTTTTGCCTGCATCTTTGCCCTGCGCTTTTGACCAATTTTTAGTGAAGTCAATGGCAAAAAATGCACTGAGAATTGACATACTGTAGATTATTTTCTGCACCAAATCTGCAAGTCAAAAAAAGAAACTTGTGCATGATAATTTAGGTTTCTCATTCATTTTGTTGGCATCAGGTTTTGTTTCAGTTTTTGTTAACAAATCTGCATGGCAAAAAGGTAACGTGTGCACATGGCCTAAAAGTCTGGTGTAAGCCAATGAGAAGTTTCACCATAGAGTTTATAGAAACTGTACATGGTAGGTAATTTGTCTGGTCAAAAACACTTGACTTAGCCTACATGTTCTCATCCAATACATAAACATGTTTTTTGTGCATCCTTATTCTCGAGGATTTTATTCTTTATGTTTTTCATTACTAACCCCCTCCAAAAGAAAACAAAAAAAAATCCATTTTATTCCAATGTCAATGTTAGGTCTTCCTTATACAGAACTTGTGTCCTTTTTTTCTTTTGTAATCCAAAATGTTCATGGTACACACAGTTGCCCAGTAAATTGTTTTCTATTAAGAAAAAATTGCTAGATTTTACTTCCATTTGCAGACAATTTGAAAATCATTTTGCCATTCTGTCACAAAAATACACTACAGGAAAGAAATGTAATTTTCTCTTAACCCAAAGATGTGCATTAGATAAACATAGCTAGTTTTAAAGAGCAGCCTTTATACAAAACAGAAACACTTTTCATTCTAGTCTTGTAGGACCTCTGAACCAAGTACTATTCTTTTATAAACTATACCTACTTATATGTCTCAAACAGCAAAACAAATATTTTATGTTCCAATAACAATCCAGTTTGTTGATATAATACATTTAATTTAAAAACGAATATATAACAAATGGCCCCAAGTGGTAGTGTTACCATCACTACAAAAGAAATGGCAGTTCTGCCAGGACTCAAGAAACTTTTCAGCACTCAGCTCATGCTTGCTACCTAGTACAGGATAGATATATATCTTGGTACCGTGTTAAGGTATCTTCACACTAAGCGACGCTGCAGCGATACCGACAACGATGTTGATCGCTGCAGCGTCGCTGTTTGGTCGCTGGAGAGCTGTCACACAGACAGCTCTCCAGCGACCAACGATGCCGGTAACCAGGGTAAACATCGGGTTACTAAGCGCAGGGCCGCACTTAGTAACCCGATGTTTACCATGGTTACCATCGTAAAAGTAAAAAAAACAAACACTACATACTTATCTTCTGCTGTCTGTCCCCGGCGCTCTGCTTTCCTGCACTGACTGTAAGCACAGCGGCCGGAAAGCACAGCGGTGACGTCACCGCTGTGCTTTCCAGCTGGCCGACGCTGACACAGGATGCAGGAGGAGTGCAGAGAAGCAGAGCGCCAGGGACAGACAGCGGAAGGTAAGTATGTAGTGTTTGTTTTTTTTACTTTTACAATGGTAACCAGGGTAAATATCGGGTTACTAAGCGCGGCCCTGTGCTTAGTAACCCGATGTTTACCCTGGTTACCAGTGAAGACATCGCTGAATCGGCATCACACACGCCGAGTCAGCGATGTCTGCAGGGAGTCCAGCGACGAAATAAAGTTCTGGACTTTCTGCAGCGACCAACGACATCACAGCAGGATCCAGATCGCTGCTGCCTGTCAAACACAACAATATCGCTAGCCAGGACGCTGCAACATCACGGATCGCTAGCGATATCGTTGTGAAGTTGTTTAGTGTGAAGGTACCTTTAGCCTGTAGATAGAAAAATATTTAGAATTGAGACTACCTAGTAGTCATCCTTTATGACCTGTACTATTGTGCAAAAATAAAAGGATTTTATATCAAGAAGGTAAAATTGCACTAACTACAATCAGTCGTTTATTTCCCCTTTGTAGAAAAGCAACCAAATATGTGTCATAGGCGCCAAGATTTCATAAGCCACTGTGTGTGGAAAAGACTGAATATAACACAAGTATTTTAAGTTTCCATGTGAGTGAAGTGCGTATTTCACAAACATTTTAAATTCTACTGTTAGCTGCAAAAAGATGACTTTTGTCACACTGGTTGCAGCCAGGCACCCTACAACCTTTGTGCTTGAGCAGGATAAAAATTACTTGTGGATGGATCAGTTGAAACCCTGAAAATGTAAAAAACTCTCAAACTAAAAATGTCTTTCTCAAATCAAAGTCCTTTATTTGCCACTTTTTACATAAATCGGAGACCTTGGACATTGTTACACCCTTTTAGAATATGCAATGGATTACAAAAAATATTGCTGGTTCCCAGGGGAAATTGAAAATTTCAATGGGCGGCTGTTATGTTTGCTAATGACAGGTGTTATGAAGGCAATCCAGAAACACAGTGTGCTTAGCGATCAGAGCGCACACAGTGATCTGACAAATACCCAAAAATACAAGAACGAGCTCTGAGACGTGGAAACTCTGTAGACTGCACACCTGATCCTATCCTAAACACAACTAAAAGCGGCTGTGGATTGCGCCTAACAACTACCTAGGCAACTCGGCACAGCCTAAGAAACTAGCTAGCCTGAAGATAGAAAAATAGGCCTGACTTGCCCCAGAGAAATTCCCCAAAGGAAAAGGCAGCCCCCCACATATAATGACTGTGAGTAAGATGAAAAGACAAAACGTAGGGATGAAATAGATTCAGCAAAGTGGGGCCCGATATTCTAGGACAGAGCGAGGACAGTAAAGCGAACTTTGCAGTCTACAAAAAACCCTAAAGCAAAACCACGCAAAGGGGGCAAAAAAAAACCCACCGTGCCGAACTAACGGCACGGCGGTACACCCTTTGCGTCTCAGAGCTTCCAGCAAAACAAAAGACAAGCTGGACAGAAAAAAAGCAACAAAAAAGCAAAAAGCACTTAGCTATACAGAGCAGCAGGTCACAGGAACAATCAGGAGAAGCTCAGATCCAACACTGAAACATTGACAAGGAGCAAGGATAGCAGCATCAGGCGGAGTTAAGTAATGAAGCAGTTAACGAGCTCACCAGAACACCTGAGGGAGGAAGCTCAGAAGCTGCAGTACCACTTGTGACCACAGGAGTGAATTCAGCCACAGAATTCACAACAGTACCCCCCCTTGAGGAGGGGTCACCGAACCCTCACCAGAGCCCCCAGGCCGACCAGGATGAGCCGCATGAAAGGCACGAACAAGATCGGAAGCATGAACATCAGAGGCAAAAACCCAGGAATTATCTTCCTGAGCATAAACCTTCCATTTAACCAGATACTGGAGTTTCCGTCTAGAAACACGAGAATCCAAAATCTTCTCCACAATATACTCCAATTCCCCCTCCACCAAAACCGGGGCAGGAGGCTCAACAGATGGAACCATAGGTGCCACATATCTCCGCAACAACGACCTATGGAATACATTATGTATGGAAAAGGAGTCTGGGAGGGTCAAACGAAAAGACACAGGATTGAGAACCTCAGAAATCCTATACGGACCAATAAAACGAGGTTTAAATTTAGGAGAGGAAACCTTCATAGGAATATGATGAGAAGATAACCAAACCAGATCCCCAACACGAAGTCGGGGACCCACACGGCGTCTGCGATTAGCGAAAAGTTGAGCTTTCTCCTGGGACAAGATCAAATTGTCCACTACCTGAGTCCAGATCTGCTGCAACCTATCCACCACAGAATCCACACCAGGACAGTCCGAAGACTCAACCTGTCCTGAAGAGAAACGAAGATGGAACCCAGAATTGCAAAAAAATGGAGAAACCAAGGTAGCCGAGCTGGCCCGATTATTAAGGGCGAACTCAGCCAACGGCAAAAAGGACACCCAATCATCCTGGTCTGCAGAAACAAAACATCTCAGATATGTTTCCAAGGTCTGATTGGTTCGTTCGGTCTGGCCATTAGTCTGAGGATGGAAAGCCGAGGAAAAGGATAGGTCAATGCCCATCCTACCACAAAAGGCTCGCCAAAACCTTGAAACAAACTGGGAACCTCTGTCAGAAACAATATTCTCAGGAATGCCATGCAACCGAACCACATGCTGAAAGAACAAAGGTACCAAATCAGAGGAGGAAGGCAATTTAGCCAAGGGCACCAGATGGACCATTTTAGAAAAGCGATCACAGACCACACAAATGACTGACATCTTTTGAGAAACGGGAAGGTCAGAAATGAAATCCATCGAAATATGTGTCCAAGGCCTCTTTGGAACCGGCAAGGGCAAAAGCAACCCACTGGCACGAGAACAGCAGGGCTTAGCCCTAGCACAAATCCCACAGGACTGCACAAAAGTACATACATCCCGTGACAGAGATGGCCACCAGAAGGATCTAGCCACCAGAAGGATCTAGCCACTAACTCTCTGGTACCAAAGATTCCAGGATGACCAGCCAACACCGAACAATGAAGTTCAGAGATAAGTTTATTAGTCCACCTATCAGGGACGAACAGTTTCTCTGCTGGACAACGATCAGGTTTATTCGCCTGAAATTTTTGCAGCACCCACCGCAAATCAGGGGAGATGGCAGACACAATGACTCCTTCCTTGAGGATACCCGCTGGCTCAGATAAACCCGGAGAGTCGGGCACAAAACTCCTAGACAGAGCATCTGCCTTCACATTTTTAGAGCCCGGAAGGTACGAAATCACAAAGTCGAAGCGGGCAAAAAATAACGACCAACGGGCCTGTCTAGGATTCAAGCGCTTGGCAGACTCGAGATAAGTCAAGTTCTTATGATCAGTCAATACCACCACGCGATGCTTAGCTCCTTCAAGCCAATGACGCCACTCCTCGAATGCCCACTTCATGGCCAGCAACTCTCGATTGCTCACATCATAATTACGCTCAGCGGGCGAAAACTTCCTGGAAAAGAAAGCACATGGTTTCATCAATGAGCAATCAGAACCTCTCTGTGACAAAACCGCCCCTGCTCCAATCTCAGAAGCATCAACCTCGACCTGGAACGGAAGAGAAACATCTGGCTGACACAACACAGGGGCAGAACAAAAACGACGCTTCAACTCCTGAAAAGCTTCCACAGCAGCAGAAGACCAATTAACCAAATCAGCACCCTTCTTGGTCAAATCGGTCAATGGTTTGGCAATGCTAGAAAAATTACAGATGAAGCGACGATAAAAATTAGCAAAGCCCAGGAACTTTTGCAGACTTTTCAGAGATGTCGGCTGAATCCAATCCTGGATGGCTTGGACCTTAACTGGATCCATCTCGATAGTAGAAGGGGTAAAGATGAACCCCAAAAATGAAACTTTCTGCACACCGAAGAGACACTTTGATCCCTTCACAAACAAAGAGTTAGCACGCAGGACCTGAAAAACCATTCTGACCTGCTTCACATGAGACTCCCAATCATCTGAGAAGATCAAAATGTCATCCAAGTAAACAATCAGGAATTTATCCAGATACTCACGGAAGATGTCATGCATAAAAGACTGAAACACAGATGGAGCATTGGCAAGTCCGAACGGCATCACTAGATACTCAAAATGACCCTCGGGCGTATTGAATGCAGTTTTCCATTCATCTCCTTGCCTGATTCTCACCAGATTATACGCACCACGAAGATCTATCTTAGTGAACCAACTAGCCCCCTTAATCCGAGCAAACAAGTCAGATAACAATGGCAAGGGATACTGAAATTTAACAGTGATCTTATTAAGAAGGCGGTAATCAATACACGGTCTCAGCGAACCATCCTTCTTGGCTACAAAGAAGAACCCTGCTCCCAGTGGTGATGACGATGGGCGAATATGTCCCTTCTCCAGGGATTCCTTCACATAACTGCGCATAGCGGCGTATTCGGGCATGGATAAATTAAATAATCGACCTTTAGGGAATTTACTACCAGGAATCAAATTGATAGCACAATCACAATCCCTATGCGGAGGTAGGGCATCGGACTTGGGCTCCTCAAATACATCCTGATAATCAGACAAGAACTCTGGGACCTCAGAAGGGGTGGATGACGAAATCGACAAAAATGGAACATCACCATGTACCCCCTGACAACCCTAGCTGGATACCAACATGGAATTCCAATCCAATACTGGATTATGGGTTTGTAGCCATGGCAACCCCAACACGACCACATCATGCAGATTATGCAACACCAGAAAGCGAATAACTTCCTGATGTGCAGGAGCCATGCACATGGTCAGCTGGGCCCAGTATTGAGGTTTATTCTTGGCCAAAGGTGTAGCATCAATTCCTCTCAATGGAATAGGACACCGCAAAGGCTCCAAGAAAAACCCACAACGTTTAGCATAATCCAAATCCATCAGATTCAGGGCAGCGCCCGAATCCACAAACGCCATGACAGAAAACGACGACAAAGAGCATATCAAGGTAATGGGCAGAAGGAATTTGGACTGTACAGTACCAATGACGGCAGACCTAGCGGACCGCTTAGTGCGCTTAGGACAATCAGAAATAGCATGAGTGGAATCACCACAGTAGAAACACAGACCATTCAGACGTCTGTATTCCTGCCGTTCAACTCTAGTCATAGTCCTATCGCACTGCATAGGCTCAGGTTTAACCTCAGGCAGTACCGCCAAATGGTGCACAGATTTACGCTCGCGCAAGCGTCGACCGATCTGAATGGCCAAAGACAAAGACTCATTCAAACCAGCAGGCATAGGAAATCCCACCATGACATCCTTAAGAGCCTCAGAAAGACCCTTTCTGAACAAAGCTGCCAGCGCAGATTCATTCCACTGAGTGAGTACTGACCATTTCCTAAATTTCTGACAATATACTTCTATATCATCCTGACCCTGGCACAAAGCCAGCCTGATCCAGCCTGATCCACTGAATTAGGCTCATCGTACAGCAATCCGAGCGCCAGGAAAAACGCATCGACACTACTCAATGCAGGGTCTCCTGGCGCAAGAGAAAATGCCCAGTCTTGAGGGTCGCCGCGCAAAAAAGAAATAATAATCAAAACCTGTTGAATAGGATTACCAGAAGAATGAGGTTTCAAGGCCAGAAATAGCTTACAATTATTTTTGAAACTTAGAAACTTAGTTCTATCTCCAAAAAACAAATCAGGAATAGGAATTCTTGGTTCTAACATAGATTTCTGATCAATAGTATCTTGAATTTTTTGTACATTTATAACGAGATTATCCATTGAAGAGCACAGACCCTGAATATCCATGTCCACACCTGTGTCCAGAATCACCCAAATGTCTAGGGGAAAAAAAAAAGTGAACACAGAGCAGAAAAAAAAAAAAAAAAAAAATGATGTCAGAACTTTTTCTTTCCCTCTATTGAGAATCATTAGTTTGGCTCCTTGTACTGTTATGTTTGCTAATGACAGGTGTTATGAAGGCAATCCAGAAACACAGTGTGCTTAGCGATCAGAGCGCACACAGTGATCTGACAAATACCCAAAAATACAAGAACGAGCTCTGAGACGTGGAAACTCTGTAGACTGCACACCTGATCCTATCCTAAACACAACTAAAAGCGGCTGTGGATTGCGCCTAACAACTACCTAGGCAACTCGGCACAGCCTAAGAAACTAGCTAGCCTGAAGATAGAAAAATAGGCCTGACTTGCCCCAGAGAAATTCCCCAAAGGAAAAGGCAGCCCCCCACATATAATGACTGTGAGTAAGATGAAAAGACAAAACGTAGGGATGAAATAGATTCAGCAAAGTGGGGCCCGATATTCTAGGACAGAGCGAGGACAGTAAAGCGAACTTTGCAGTCTACAAAAAACCCTAAAGCAAAACCACGCAAAGGGGGCAAAAAAAAACCCACCGTGCCGAACTAACGGCACGGCGGTACACCCTTTGCGTCTCAGAGCTTCCAGCAAAACAAAAGACAAGCTGGACAGAAAAAAAGCAACAAAAAAACAAAAAGCACTTAGCTATACAGAGCAGCAGGTCACAGGAACAATCAGGAGAAGCTCAGATCCAACACTGAAACATTGACAAGGAGCAAGGATAGCAGCATCAGGCGGAGTTAAGTAATGAAGCAGTTAACGAGCTCACCAGAACACCTGAGGGAGGAAGCTCAGAAGCTGCAGTACCACTTGTGACCACAGGAGTGAATTCAGCCACAGAATTCACAACAGGCGGCGCCCTTATTTTCTAGCTTAGCTTGGTCAGATTGGTTTAAGTTTTTCAATAAGCCCTATATAGATTAATATACCTTATTATATAAAGAGACATTGGCAAAAGAGGTATGCAACTAGAATTCTCACAATGATGTTGTCACATTTCCATTAGCACTCTCATTATCTATTATCTCCCTATCCAACACAATCTGC
Source organism: Ranitomeya imitator (assembly GCF_032444005.1). Taxonomy (NCBI): domain Eukaryota; kingdom Metazoa; phylum Chordata; class Amphibia; order Anura; family Dendrobatidae; genus Ranitomeya; species Ranitomeya imitator. Next base: position 385,056,437 of record NC_091284.1, read on the forward strand.
CCTATTCTAATGAAGGTTCAGGTTGGACCCAGTAGCATAGCCAGCAGGCAGGAGTGCCCAGGGGCAGGTGTCCTGGGCCCCGCACTTTGAGGGGGAGCACCCGGAACTACACTACTGTTAACCGTATTGCTACATAAAAAAAAGGAATATCCCTGAAGCCACTAGTAAGGCGAGCATTGACCCCCCTCCCTCTTCCTCTCTCTTGTGCAGTAGAACAAGAGCTTGTAATCTGAGCTGCCTTGGAAAAGACTAGTACAATAGGCATAAAGAAGTAAAAAGTTAGTTATGGTTGGGAAGTGACAATATTAATTAAAATGGAAGTAGCTCCTTTTGGAAGTAAAGAACCCCTGCAGTGCCAACGAGGATGCCTTTGCACATGAGACAGAGGTTTATAGATTGGACAAGTAATTAAGACAGGATACCTATTATGTATCCAGAAAGTGCATTGTGAGAAGTTTTGTTACCTCAGGTGAAATGTTATATCTACAATAGACAGCCCTGCTTTGGTGCCCAGATAGAAATATTGGAGTATGTATAGATCTAATAGTGTTGGGATTTACATTTTCAGCTTCAGGACAAATCAGGGAAGAAGATGCATATTTTTTCATAACTGTAAGCCCTGTGTATAAGTCACAAATCAATAGTGGGCAGATCGCTGACAACTAGTGTTGAGCGATACCGTCCGATACTTGAAAGTATCGGTATCGGATAGTATCGGCCGATACCCGAAAAGTATCGGATATCGCCGATACCGATATCCGATACCAATACAAGTCAATGGGACATCAAGTATTGGAATGTATCCTCATGGATCCCAGGGTCTGAAGGAGAGGAAACTCTCCTTCAGGCCCTGGGATCCATATTAAAGTGTAAAATAAAGAATTAAAATAAAAAATATTGTTATATTCACCTCTCCGGCGGCCCCTGGACATCAGCGGGAGGATCCGGCGTCCGGCACGGCTTCTTTCTTCAAAATGCGCGCCTTTAGGACCTGTGGAATGACGTCCCGGCTTCTGATTGGTCGCGTGCCGCCCATGTGACCGCCACGCGACCAATCAGAAGCCGCGACGTCATTCCTCAGGTCCTAAAAGGCGCTCATTCTAGGACTTTAGCTGAGGAATGACGTCGCGGCTTCTGATTGGTCGCGTGGCGGTCACATGGGCGGCACTCGACCAATCAGAAGCCGGGACGTCATACCACAGGTCCTAAAGGCGCGCATTTTGAAGAAAGAAGCCGTGCCGGACGCCGGTTCCTCGCACAGATGTCCAGGGGCCGCCGGAGAGGTGAATATAACAATATTTTTTATTTTAATTCTTTATTTTACACTTCCGATACCGATACCCGATATCACAAAAATATCGGATCTCGGTATCGGAATTCCGATACCGCAAGTATCGGCCGATACCCGATACTTGCGGTATCGGAATGCTCAACACTACTGACAACGGTAATGTCATGTTTGGTCTCTGGGTAATAGTAAAATCCTGATACATAGTATGTCGGTGATCTCTAACTCCTGCGATCATCAGGAGGGAAAACATTGCCTAAGTTGGGAACATCATAAAATCCTGAAGGGCTGAGAACATCTCACAACCCGGCTCTCGTGAGGTCATCAATGTTATGATAAGGTAATTCAGTACCACAATGGACATAGAGGTCAGAGCACATACAGTGACCTGACAATAACCCAAAAACATAGAACGAGCTCTGAGACGTGGGAACTCTGCTGACCGCAATCCCTAATCCTCTCCAACCACAATAGAGGCAGCCGTGGATTGCGCCTAACGCTCCCTATGCAACTCGGCACAGCCTGAGAAACTAGCTAGCCTGAAGATAGAAAATAAGCCTACCTTGCCTCAGAGAAATACCCCAAAGGAAAAGGCAGCCCCCACATATAATGACTGTGAGTAAAGATGAAAAGACAAACGTAGAGATGAAACAGATTTAGCAAAGTGAGGCCCGACTTTCTGAACAGAGCGAGGATAGGAAAGGTAACTTTGCGGTCAACACAAAATCCTACAAAAACCACGCAAAGGGGGCAAAAAGACCCTCCGTACCGAACTAACGGCACGGAGGTACACCCTCTGCATCCCAGAGCTTCCAGCAAGCAAGAAAAAACAAAAAGACAAGCTGGACAGAAAAAACAGCAAACAAAATAGCAAAGCGGAACTTAGCTATGCAGAGCAGCAGGCCACAGGAACGATCCAGGAGGAAACAGGTCCAATACTAGAACATTGACTGGAGGCCAGGATCAAAGCACTAGGTGGAGTTAAATAGAGCAGCACCTAACGACTTCACCACATCACCTGAGGAAGGAAACTCAGAAGCTGCAGTACCACTCTCCTCCACCAACGGAAGCTCACAGAGAGAATCAGCCGAAGTACCACTTGTGACCACAGGAGGGAGCTCTGCCACAGAATTCACAACAGTACCCCCCCCTTGAGGAGGGGTCACCGAACCCTCACCAGAGCCCCCAGGACGACCAGGATGAGCCATATGAAAGGCACGAACAAGATCGTGAGCATGGACATCAGAGGCAAAGACCCAGGAATTATCTTCCTGAGCATAAACCTTCCATTTAACCAGATACTGGAGTTTCCGTCTTGAAACACGAGAATCCAAAATCTTCTCCACAATATACTCCAACTCCCCCTCCACCAAAAACGGGGCAGGAGGATCAACAGATGGAACCATAGGTGCCACGTATCTCCGCAACAATGACCTATGGAATACGTTATGTATGGAAAAAGAATCTGGAAGGGTCAGACGAAAAGACACAGGATTAAGAACCTCAGAAATCCTATACGGACCAATGAAACGAAGTTTAAACTTAGGAGAGGAAACCTTCATAGGAATATGACGAGAAGATAACCAAACCAAATCCCCAACACGAAGTCGGGGACCCACACAGCGTCTGCGATTAGCGAAACGTTGAGCCTTCTCCTGGGACAAGGTCAAATTGTCCACTACATGAGTCCAAATCTGCTGCAACCTGTCCACCACAGTATCCACACCAGGACAGTCCGAAGACTCAACCTGCCCTGAAGAGAAACGAGGATGGAACCCAGAGTTGCAGAAAAACGGCGAAACCAAGGTAGCCGAGCTGGCCCGATTATTAAGGGCGAACTCAGCCAAAGGCAAAAAGGACACCCAGTCATCCTGATCAGCAGAAACAAAGCATCTCAGATATGTTTCCAAGGTCTGATTGGTTCGTTCGGTCTGGCCATTAGTCTGAGGATGGAAAGCCGAGGAAAAAGACAAGTCAATGCCCATCCTACCACAAAAGGCTCGCCAAAACCTCGAAACAAACTGGGAACCTCTGTCAGAAACGATATTCTCTGGAATGCCCTGCAAACGAACCACATACTGGAAGAACAATGGCACCAAATCAGAGGAGGAAGGTAATTTAGACAAGGGTACCAAATGGACCATCTTAGAGAAGCGATCACAGACCACCCAAATGACTGACATCTTTTGAGAGACGGGAAGATCTGAAATAAAATCCATAGAGATATGTGTCCAAGGCCTCTTCGGGACCGGCAAGGGCAAAAGCAACCCACTGGCACGAGAACAGCAGGGCTTAGCCCGAGCACAAATCCCACAGGACTGCACTCCCATCCCACCTCATCCCAAACCTCACCACAATCTTCATCCCAACCCTAACCCATCTCTTCAACCTATCACTAACAACTGGTGTTTTCCCCTCAAGCTTTAAACATGCCTCCATCACACCTATCCTCAAAAAGCCCTCTCTTGACCCATCCTCTGTATCTAGCTATCGCCCTATATCACTTCTCCCCTATGCCTCAAAACTACTGGAACAACACGTCTACCTTGAACTGTCCTCCCATCTCAATTCTTGCTCCCTCTTTGACCGCCTACAATCTGGCTTCCGGTCACACCATTCCACCGAAACTGCCCTAGCTAAAGTCACCAATGACCTCTTAACCGCCAAGAGCAAGCGACACTACTCTGTCCTCCTCCTCCTCGACCTGTCGGCTGCCTTTGACACAGTGGACCATTCCCTATTATTACAAACCCTCTCATCCCTTGGCATCGCAGACTTGGCCCTATCTTGGATCTCATCATACCTAACAGACCGGACATTCAGCCTCTCCCACTCACACACCACCTCCTCACCTCGCCCCCTATCTGTCGGAGTCCCACAAGGTTCAGTCCTTGGGCCCTTGCTCTTCTCCATTTACACCTTTGGCCTGGGACAGCTCATAGAATCTCATGGCTTTCAGTATCACCTCTATGCTGACGACACACAGATCTACATCTCTGGACCAGATATCGCCTCCCTTCTAACCAGAATCCCAAAATGTCTGTCCACTATTTCATCCTTCTTCTCCGCTAGATTTCTGAAACTTAACATGGACAAAACAGAATTCATCATCTTTCCCCCATCTCACGCGACCCCCCCAACGAACCTATCCATTACAGTAAATGGCTGCCCACTCTCCCCAGTCCCACAAGCTCGCTGCCTCGGGGTAATCTTTGACGCTGATCTCTCCTTCAAACCACATATCCAAGCCCTTTCCACTTTCTGCCGACTTCAACTCAAAAATATTTCACGAATCCGTTCATTCCTCAACCATGAATCTGCAAAAACCCTAGTCCATGCCCTCATCATCTCTCGCCTTGACTACTGCAACCTCCTGCTCTGTGGCCTCCCCTCTAAAGGCCCCTTCACATTTAGCGACGCTGCAGCGATACCGACAACGATTCGGATCGCTGCAGAGTCGCTGTTTGGTCGCTGGAGAGCTGTCACACAGACCGCTCTCCAGCGACCAACGATGCCGGTAACCAGGGTAAACATCGGGTAACTAAGCGCAGGGCCGCGCTTAGTAACCCGATGTTTACCCTGGTTACCATGCTAAACGTAAAAAAAAACAAACACTAGATACTTACCTACAGCCGTCTGTCCTCCAGCGCTGCGCTCTGCTTCTCTGCTCTCCTCCTGTACTGGCTGTGAGCCGGAAAGCAGAGCGGTGACGTCACCGCTCTGCTTTCCGGCTCACAGCCAGTACAGGAGGAGTGCAGAGCACAGCGCTGGAGGACAGACGGCTGTAGGTAAGTATCTAGTGTTTGTTTTTTTTACTTTTAGCATGGTAACCAGGGTAAACATCGGGTTACTAAGCGCGGCCCTGCGCTTAGTTACCCGATGTTTACCCTGGTTACCAGTGAAGACATCGCTGGATCGGTGTCACACACGCCGATCCAGCGATGTCTCCAGGGAGTCCAGCGACGAAATAAAGTTCTGGACTTTATTCAGCGACCAACGATCTCCCAGCAGGGGCCTGATCGTTGGTCGCTGTCACACATAACGATTTCATTAACGATATCGTTGCTACGTCACAAATAGCAACGATATCGTTAACAATATCGTTATGTGTGAAGGTACCTTAACACTCTCGCACCCCTCCAATCTATTCTAAACTCTGCTGCCCGACTAATCCACCTGTCCCCCCGCTATTCCCCGGCCTCTCCCCTCTGTCAATCCCTTCACTGGCTCCCCATTGCCCAGAGACTCCACTACAAAACCCTAACCATGACGTACAAAGCCATCCACAACCTGTCTCCTCCATACATCTGTGACCTCGTCTCCCGGTACTTACCTACCCGCAACCTCCGATCCTCACAAGATCTCCTACTCTACTCCCCTCTTATCTCCTCTTCCCACAATCGTATACAAGATTTCTCTCGCGCATCACCCCTACTCTGGAACCCTCTACCACAACACATCAGACTCTCGCCTACCATCGAAACCTTCAAAAAGAACCTGAAGACCCACCTCTTCAGACAAGCCTACAACCTGCAGTTACCACCGATCGACCAAACCGCTGCATGACCATCTCTACCCTCACCTACTGTATTCTCACCCATCCCTTGTAGATTGTGAGCCTTCGCGGGCAGGGTCCTCATTCCTCCTGTACCAGTTATGACTTGTATTGTTTAAGATTATTGTACTTGTTTTCATTATGTATACCCTTCCTCACATGTAAAGCGCCATGGAACAAATGGCGCTATAACAATAAATAATAATAATAATAATAATAAAAAGAACGCACATCCCGCGACAGAGATGGCCACCAATAGGATCTAGCCACTAACTCTCTGGTACCAAAGATTCCAGGATGACCAGCCAACATCGAACAATGAACCTCAGAGATAATTTTATTCGTCCACCTATCAGGGACAAACAGTTTCTCCGCTGGGCAACGATCAGGTTTATTAGCCTGAAACTTTTGCAGCACCCGCCGCAAATCAGGGGAGATGGCAGACACAATTACTCCCTCTTTGAGGATACCCGCCGGCTCAGATAAACCCGGAGAGTCGGGCACAAAACTCCTAGACAGAGCATCAGCCTTCACATTTTTAGAGCCCGGAAGGTACGAAATCACAAAGTCAAAACGGGCAAAAAACAACGACCAACGAGCCTGTCTAGGATTCAACCGCTTGGCAGACTCGAGATAAGTCAAGTTCTTATGATCAGTCAAGACCACCACGTGATGCTTAGCTCCTTCAAGCCAATGACGCCACTCCTCGAATGCCCACTTCATGGCCAGCAACTCTCGATTGCCCACATCATAATTTCGCTCAGCATGCGAAAACTTCCTGGAAAAGAAGGCGCATGGTTTCATCACCGAGCAATCAGAACTTCTCTGTGACAAAACAGCCCCTGCTCCAATCTCAGAAGCATCAACCTCGACCTGGAATGGAAGCGAAACATGTGGTTGACACAACACAGGGGCAGAAGAAAAACGATGCTTCAACTCTTGAAAAGCTTCCACAGCAGCAGAAGACCAATTGACCACATCAGCACCCTTCTTGGTCAAATCGGTCAATGGTTTAGCAATACTAGAAAAATTGCAGATGAAGCGACGATAAAAATTAGGAAAGGCCAGGAACTTTTGCAGACTTTTCAGAGATGTCGGCTGAGTCCAATCATGGATGGCTTGGACCTTAACAGGGTCCATCTCGATAGTAGAAGGGGAAAAGATGAACCCCAAAAATGAAACCTTCTGAACACCAAAGAGACACTTTGATCCCTTCACAAACAAAGAATTAGCACGCAGGACCTGAAACACCGTTCTGACCTGCTTCACATGAGACTCCCTATCATCCGAGAAGATCAAAATGTCATCCAAGTACACAATCAGGAATTTATCCAGGTAATCTCGGAAGATGTCATGCATAAAGGACTGAAACACTGATGGAGCATTGGCAAGTCCGAATGGCATTACTAGATACTCAAAATGGCCCTCGGGCGTATTAAATGCAGTTTTCCATTCATCGCCTCGCGTAATACGCACAAGATTATACGCACCACGAAGATCTATCTTGTTGAACCAACTAGCCCCCTTAATCCGAGCAAACAAATCAGATAACAACGGCAAGGGGTACTGAAATTTCAACGTGATCTTATTTAGAAGGCGGTAATCTATACAAGGTCTCAGCGAACCATCCTTCTTGGCTACAAAAAAGAACCCTGCTCCTAATGGCGACGATGACGGGCGAATATGCCCCTTCTCCAAGGACTCCTTCACATAACTCCGCATAGCGGCGTGCTCAGGCACAGATAAATTAAACAGTCGACCTTTTGGGAATTTACTACCAGGAATCAAATCGATAGCACAATCACAATCCCTATGCGGAGGTAGGGTATCGGACTTGGGCTCATCAAATACATCCCGGTAATCAGACAAGAACTCTGGAACCTCAGAAGGGGTGGATGACGAAATTGACAGAAATGGGACATCACCATGTACCCCCTGACAACCCCAGCTGGACACAGACATGGATTTCCAATCTAATACTGGATTATGGACTTGTAGCCATGGCAACCCCAACACGACCACATCATGCAGATTATGCAACACCAGAAAGCGAATAACCTCCTGATGTGCAGGAGCCATGCACATGGTCAGCTGGGTCCAGTACTGAGGCTTATTCTTGGCCAAAGGCGTAGCATCAATTCCTCTCAATGGAATAGGACACTGCAAGGGCTCCAAGAAAAACCCACAACGCCTAGCATACTCCAAGTCCATCAAATTCAGGGCAGCGCCTGAATCCACAAATGCCATGACAGAATACGATGACAAAGAGCAGATCAACGGACAGAAGAAATTTTGACTGTACCGTACCAATGGTGGCAGACCTAGCGAACCGCTTAGTGCGCTTAGGACAATCAGAGATAGCATGAGTGGAATCACCACAGTAGAAACACAGCCCATTCAGACGTCTGTGTTCTTGCCGTTCAACTCTGGTCAAAGTCCTATCGCACTGCATAGGCTCAGGTTTAAGCTCAGGTAATACCGCCAAATGGTGCACAGATTTACGCTCACGCAAGCGTCGACCGATCTGAATGGCCAATGACATAGACTCATTCAGACCAGCAGGCATAGGAAATCCCACCATGACATCCTTAAGGGCTTCAGAGAGACCCTTTCTGAAAATAGCTGCGAGCGCACCTTCATTCCATTGAGTGAGTACGGACCATTTTCAAAATTTCTGACAATATACCTCTATCTCATCCTGACCCTGACACAGAGCCAGCAAATTTTTCTCTGCCTGATCCACTGAATTAGGTTCATCGTACAGCAATCCGAGCGCCAGGAAAAACGTATCGATATTACTTAATGCAGGATCTCCTGACGCAAGAGAAAATGCCCAGTCCTGAGGGTCGCCACGTAAAAAAGAAATAATGATCCTAACTTGTTGAACTGGGTCACCAGAGGAGCGAGGTTTCAAAGCCAGAAATAGTTTACAATTATTTTTGAAACTCAGAAATTTAGTTCTATCTCCAAAAAACAAATTAGGAATAGGAATTCTCGGTTTTAATATAGAATTCTGAACCACAAAGTCTTGAATATTTTGTACTCTTGCCGTGAGCTGATCCACACATGAAGACAGACCTTTAATGTCCATCGCTACACCTGTGTCCTGAACCACCCAAATGTCTAGGGGAAAAAAAAGGCAAAACACAGTGCAGAGAAAAAAAAATGGTCTCAGAACTTCTTTTTTCCCTCTATTGAGAATCATTAGTACTTTGGGCCTCCAGTACTGTTATGATAAGGTAATTCAGTACCACAATGGACATAGAGGTCAGAGCACATACAGTGACCTGACAATAACCCAAAAACATAGAACGAGCTCTGAGACGTGGGAACTCTGCTGACCGCAATCCCTAATCCTCTCCAACCACACTAGAGGCAGCCGTGGATTGCGCCTAACGCTCCCTTTGCAACTCGGCACAGCCTGAGAAACTAGCTAGCCTGAAGATAGAAAATAAGCCTACCTTGCCTCAGAGAAATACCCCAAAGGAAAAGGCAGCCCCCACATATAATGACTGTGAGTAAAGATGAAAAGACAAACGTAGAGATGAAATAGATTTAGCAAAGTGAGGCCCGACTTTCTGAACAGAGCGAGGATAGGAAAGGTAACTTTGCGGTCAACACAAAACCCTACAAAAACCACGCAAAGGGGGCAAAAAGACCCTCCGTACCGAACTAACGGCACGGAGGTACACCCTCTGCGTCCCAGAGCTTCCAGCAAGCAAGAAAAAACAAAAAGACAAGCTGGACAGAAAAAACAGCAAACAAAATAGCAAAGCGGAACTTAGCTATGCAGAGCAGCAGGCCACAGGAACGATCCAGGAGGAAACAGGTCCAATACTAGAACATTGACTGGAGGCCAGGATCAAAGCACTAGGTGGAGTTAAATAGAGCAGCACCTAACGACTTCACCACATCACCTGAGGAAGGAAACTCAGAAGCCGCAGTACCACTCTCCTCCACCAACGGAAGCTCACAGAGAGAATCAGCCGAAGTACCACTTGTGACCACAGGAGGGAGCTCTGCCACAGAATTCACAACACATCAAGGGGTGTGTGTAGGGGTCACTCAGGTGCTGATAAAATGCCAAGACAAAATAAGATCTGTGCTCTTGAAGAGATATACACATCGATGTATCCATGAATCTCGTTTACTGAATGCTTCCAATCGAAGTGCTCTCCTTTACCAAACTGAATCACCTCTGTGATTGCTGTAGTAAGTTCTTTTGTAAATCATATTTTATTTTATGTAAGTGTATATGCTGCATTGTTTTTTTCCCTGTTGTAAAATCTTTTGTATATTGTTTATAAACACTGTCTACTGTTTTAGATTCAATATAAAATGTATTACTTCTGTTCCCTTTGTTTTGTAACCCACACCCCGAAGCCATACGCTACCAGAACCAGGCCTCTAGACTGCCTGTGTAAAAAAGGACTGGTGGTGTCAATGAGTAGTCTTGGGTTATCGTGGAGTTCTGTTATGATGCGGTGGCTTAGGAGCAACATGGAACAAGCTCTGAAGGAAGTGGTAACTGTACTGACCACAGTCCCTAAGCTCAACACCACACTAGAAGTAGCCGTGGGATGCTCCTAACTCTCCCTAGGCACCTCGTCACCGCCTAAGAGCTAACTACCCCTAAAGATAGAAGCAGGAAAACTATCTTGCCTCAGAGAAAATCCCCAAAGGATAGATTAGCCCCCCACAAATAATGACTGTGAGTGGAGAGGGAAAAGACATACACAGAATGAAACCAGGATGAGCACAGGAGGCCAGTCTAACTTGATAGATAGGACAGGATGGAATACTGTGCGGTCAGTATAAAACACTACAAAAATCCACGCAGAGTTTACTAAAAATCTCCACACCTGACTAAAGGTGTGGAGGGTAAATCTGCTTCCCAGAGCTTCCAGCAAGACAGAATCAATTCATACTGATAACGCTGGACAAACATAGAAGCACAGAACGGATAAGTCCACAATCTGTGAACAGAAAAGAGCAAGCAAAAACTTAGCTTTGCTGAACTGTTAAGGATAACAGGGAACTCCAAAGAGATGTGAATCCAACCAGGAACCATTTACAAGTGGCACTGGCTGAAGGACAGAGCAGGCATAAATAGCCGAGCAGAAAAGACGATCAGTGGAAGCAGCTGAAGACAGCTAACTCCAAGGAGCAGCCATACCACTTGAAACCACAAGAGGGAGCCCAAGAGCAGAACTCACAAAAGTGCCACTTACAACCACCGGAGGGAGCCCAAGAGCGGAATTCACAACAGAGTTCACAGTGACAGTATCAAGTGTATATACCATACACTCACTGTTAGTTTCCCAATAACCTGCCTAATAGTGGAAACAGCCTGTGGCCACCTGCATTGATAGTTGGCCAATCGCGTAATTGCCCAGATGATAGGGGGCAGCAGAGAGCTGTCAGCTACAAATATAACAGCAGGTGAGTTCAGTTATTACCCCCGTGGCTGCAATCTTTGACACTTATGGGCCTCAGCAGTGCTCCCATACAGAAAAACTCTGCTATAGCTGCTATAGCCCATCATTGTAAATTCAACTGTATCCACTGGATACTGATACAGTTAAAAGCAATGATGAGAGGGAGCGTCATGCTCCCTTTCCAATCATTCCCCCTCTGTGTCTGATGTTAATGTCACAGACACTGACAGCACTGACTGTCATTACTTTGCGCTCGCTGTCCTGAGATATGAGGAGGAGTGTTGAGCATTGTAATTTTTTATGTGGAGTGCATTATATTGTGTGGTGGCCTATGGGGAGTGCATTGTGCTATAGAGGCCTATGGGAGTGCATTATACTATATAGCGTCTCCCTATGGATAGTGCATAGTACTATATGGAGTATGCCTATGAGGAGTGTGTTATGCTAAAGAGGCCTATGGGTATTGCATTATTCTATGTTGAGGACTATCTGGTGTACTATACTTTATTTAGGGGGCCATTATACAGTGTGGGGATTACAGTGAAGGGGCAATCCTACAGTGTGGTAGATAATGTGGGGTATTTCTATAGTGTGGGGCCATCATAGAGGAGTCTTGGAGTCTTCAATCAATTTGGGGGCTGCTAAGAGGTCAGTATATTGTGTGGGGGTACTATACAATGGGGGGCATTATACTATGTATAAGAGAGCATCCTACTGTGTGGAGGAAAGCAGTACAGGGGGAGACTCAAGAAATTATTGAATGTTAAGTGGACACTTACACTTACAAGGTAACTCAGATTATTGTGCCTGTCAAAGGGGCTCACAGAGGACATTATTACTTTCTAGGGGGCAAAATTTGGGCACTGTTTTCTAGGGCACTTGCACATTACTATATTCTAGAGGTTTGTTTTACCATTAGAGGGCACACAGTACCACACAGTTGGTGCAGTAATAGGGACACATAAGGAAGCAGCAGCTCAACATTGAGGTATCAATGGCATGAAGAATTTGAGCAAGTTTGGAATAGATTAGGACGGTGCAGGAAATGTGGGAAGTCAAATGTGTATTTGTTGTAATCTCTGCAGCCAAGTACTGACTGGAGAAGTCATTGCATCTGTCTGGGCCATATGGAAAAGACAGACAATGTGAATGATTCTATCAGAAAGAACATCCAATGTAGGTTAATATATATGACTGTATTCTTAACACTATGTCTTAGAAGGTCTGCAAGGACTGGTATCTAACCATGATATGGTTATAAGGCCGTAATACAGTGCCTTGCGAAAGTATTCTGCCCCCTGGAACTTTTCAACCTTTTTCCACATATCATGCTTCAAACAAAGATACCAAATGTAAATTTTTGGTGAAGAATCAACAACAATTAGAACACAATTTTGAAGTTGAATTAAATTTATTGGTTATTTTACATTTTTGTGGAAATTCAAAAACTGATAATTTGGGCATGCAATATTATTCGGCCCCTTTACTTTCAGTGCAGCAAACTCACTCCAGAAGTTCATTGTGGATCTCTGAATGATCCAATGTTGTCCTAAATGCCTAATGATGTTAAATAAAATCCACGTGTATGTAATCAAGTCTCCGTATAAATGCACCTGCTCTGTAATAGTCTCAGGGTTGTGTTTGAAGCACAGAGCATCATGAAGACCAAGGAACACATCAGGCAGGTCCATGATACAGTTGAGAAGAAGTTTAAAGCTGGATTTGGATACAAAATGATTTCCAAAACTTTAAACATCCCAAGGAGCACTGTGAAGATGGCATGTCCGTTGAAACGCGTTGTGGCTAAACTGTATTTAGTGTCTCCTTTCAGAGCTCCTGTGACCAATTTCTACCTTTAACCCTGAGTCTATCCTTTGGAGGTTTTCGGCTGGAGCTGTGTCGGTTCCTGGCACTTCCCTTATCCCTGGGGCTGCCACCTCAGCGTTCCTAAATGACCGCCTTACATTGACTCTGATGCATGTGGAAAAGGGCTGAGAAGGGTTGAGAAGGACTGGGACAATCTAGTGGACACAGCCATGGGAGACCACATCAATATAATGCCCATCTCAAGGAAAAGACAGTAAACATTGGCGCCCCTGGTACAAATTTTGGAACCCCGGTAAAAATTACTATTATTGTGAACAGTTAATCAAGTTGAAGCTGAAATTATCTCTAAAAGGCCTAAAGGTAAATATTACACATTTCTTTCTATTTTAAGAAAAAAAAAAATATATATATATACAGTTGTGCTTAAAAATGTACATACCCTGGCAAAAAATTTTATTTCTTTGCCTCTTTTGAGAGAATATGAATGATAACACCAAAACTTTTTCTCCACTCATGGATAGTGGTTGGATAAAGCCATTTATTGTCAAACTACTGTGTTTTCTATTTTTAAATAATAATGACAACCCCAAACATCCAAATGACCATGATCAAAAGTTTACATACCCTGGTGATTTTGGCCTGAAAACATGCACAGAAGTTTGAATAGCTTCTAAAGGTAACATCCTCACCTGTGACCTGTTTGCTTGTAATCAGAGTATGTGCATAAAAGCTCAGTGAGTTTCTGGGATCCAGACACACTCTTGCATCTTTCATCCAGCCACTGACGTTTCTGGATTGTGAGTCATAAAACATGAAAGGGATACAAAAAGATATCCAAGGAATTGATAATGCCAGTAAGCAGCTTTGAAACTGTGAGTAACAAATGGAAAATCAGGGGCTCTGTAAAAACAAAACCACAGTCAGGTAGACTAACCAAAGTTTCATCCACAACTGCCATGAAAATTGTTCGGGATGAAATGAAAAACCCACAAATAACATCAGTTGAAATACTGGACTCTCTGAAAACTAGCGGTGTGGCTGTTTCAAGATGCACAATAAGGAGGCATTTGAAGAAAAATGGGCTGCATGGTCGAGTCACCAGAAAAAAGCCATTACTGCGCAAATGCCACAAAGTATCTCGCCTACAATATGCAAAACAGCACAGAGTTACACCTCAAAACCTCAGGAACAAGGTAATTTAGGTGATGAGACCAAAATTGAACTTTTTGGCCACAACCATAAATGTTAAATTTGGAGAGAGGTCAACAAGGCCTATGATGAAAGGAACACCTCTAAAGCATGGAGGTAGATCACTGATGTTTTGGGGATGTGTGAGCTATGAAGCACAGGAAACTTAGTCAAAGTTGGTCAAAGTTGAAGGAAGGATGAATGCAGCATGTTATCAGCAAATACTGAAGGCAAATTTGCAATCATCAGCACAGAAGCTGCGCATGGCACATACTTGGACACTACAACATGATAACCATCCATCGCCCTGTCATTGGCTACAGCAGAACAAAGTGAAGGTTCTGCAATGGCCATCTCGGTCTCCTGACCTCAATATCATTGAGCCACTCTGGGGAGATCTCAAGCATGCAGTTCATGCTAGACAGCCCAGGAATTTACAGGAACTGGAGGCTTTTTGCCAAGAAGAGTGGTCAGTTTTACCAATTGAGAAAATAAAGAACCTCATCCACAACTACCACAAAAGACTTCAAGCTGTCATTAATGTTAGAGGGGGCAATACACGGTGTTAAGAAATGGGGCATGTAAACTTTTGATCAGGGTAATTTTGATGTTTTGGATTGTCATTATGATTTAAAAAGAGTAAACACAGTAGTCTGACAATAAATGGCTTCCCTCAACCACTAAACATAAGTGGAGAAAAAGTTTTGGTGTTATCATTCATTTTCTCTGAAAAAAGGCTAAGAAAGCAAAAATTCTGCCGGGGTATGTAAACTGTACATATATTTTTACCAGGGGTTCCCAAACTTTTACATGCCATTGTATGCATTACACTCTAACCACCGATGGCAACCCTGAAGTGTGATATTAGCTGATAGCCTCTCTACCATCTGTAACCTAGGTTTGCAACTTTGATACATCGACCCTAGTAGGTACATTCCATGTCCTCAGTGAGTGGTCACACTTCCTCAATAGGTTTTTTTTTAAGGGTGCAGCACAGGGAATGATCATAGCTTTGTAGGTACTTTGATGTAATCTGTGTGAGAGGGTACTTATAGAGACATTGCAAATCTAAAGACACTGATTTTTCACACATTGGCATTGATATCAGCACACTTTGCTCATTTGAACATTGCCAATGCTCCTGAACATATCTGTCTCCCTTTGGCCTCAGCAGAAGCCCTTGTTCCCATTCTCTATTTTAATGCTGATTTATGAGGCAACATTTCACTACCTTATGTAGAAAAATAAGTCAGTGTTATGGAAATTATATAGTTAAATTGTAATTTTAAAATCTGTTTGGTAAAAAATAAGGAGATAAAGCTTCATGCATAAAGAAAGTCTTTTTTTTATCTTTTCAAGCATAAACTGAAATACAGGAAGCTTGGATTATAATGCTGAGGATAATATGGGTGACGGTTTCCTCTAAATTCACAATAGCACACATGCAATACCTGTTGTTAGGGGTCGAGTTCCCGCTTCTGCACAGGGGGAATCTCGAGCCACCTCCGCTGCGGTCTCCCATTCTTATCCAGCCGCAGTGGAGTCTGCTCAGCAAAGACGTCGGTCCCAGCGTCTTGCTCATTCTCACTCTGTTCTGAGAGTTACTGCTGTTTCTCCAGTCTCTGCCATTAAAGCCAGTACTGGTCAGCAGCGAGCGGACTTCTCTGGGACTAAGTCCTTGTCTGCGCATACTGAGCATGCCCAGGGTAAGATCTCCCGTTGGAGATCGAGGGTCATGTGCTCAGGCTCTGCGGCACATTCCATTGGTCCTCTTGACAGGTCTTGGAAGGGCAAAAGTCCTGTGGCCACTTCCTGTGCTGCAACTATATAAACTGCGCATGACCGCACGGCCATGCGCTAGTATTGTCTTGTAAATATGTGTGTGTGTTGTGAGTGAAAGTCGCTCTTTAAATAACCTCCCTATTGAATGTCTGTTCGCGGAAGGTGTATGTTTGCTATCTAGCGCCCGACTTGTCCAACAGCACGAAACACACATTGCAGCGTCCTCTTGCTGTGTCCGCCTGTACGGCGCCGTGCGCTTGCCTTGCGCTTTCCATACCCAAGCCAGTGTGGTTGGTGGCGTCCGTCAGTGCGGCATTGCTTGCACTCCTGTGCATATATATATTTATTCTTAGTTTCCTTACACACCCAGTTGTGGTGTAGTGCCAGCGAGGGTCTAATCGGACTTCAATCCCAGTTGGGGTTAAGTACGCTGACTGCTCGCTCGTGCTTTAGGTGCGGTGCCGCGATCCTGTGACGCAGCAGGATTGCTCCCTTCACGCTGGGTGAGGTTGAACCCACGTGTATATACTTTAGTGTACCGCCATATAGTCTGCTATTTACTAGCAGCAGGGTTTCTCCTGCACGGTGGACCCCGGACTGCGAACGCATCTATAACATCTTTCTTGGTGCGTTCCGCCAGTCCTAACAGAATACTAGCGCCAGGGTCTGGCTAGTAAATGGTGGACGACCAGCATTTACAGAGGTACATCCAGCAGCTGGAGGGAAGGTTGGCAGCTCTTGAGCGTACAACCTCAGCTGTGGATGTCACTGCTGTAGCTGTTCAGGCTGCTAGTGTAGCCGCAGCCAGTTAGTCCGCTGCCACCCCTGCTCCGACTTTATCCCGTCTCCCGCTTCCTGACAAGTTTGCTGGCGACAGTAAACAATGTCGCGGATTCGTGAGCCAGTGCTCCATACATCTTGAGCTCCTGGCGTCACGTTTCCCTATGGAACGGGCGAGAGTGGGATTTATTCTATCTCTCTTGTCGGGCAGGGCGTTGGAGTGGGCAACGCCACTTTGGGAGCGAGATGATCGTGTGGTACAGAGTGCTCCTCTCTTCTTGGACACTCTGAAGCAGGTCTTTTTAGGACCTCGTGTTACCCACGATACCATGCTCCAGTTGTTGACTATTATTCAGGGCACGTCCGTGGTCAGCCAGTTTGCCATCCAGTTCCGGACTCTAGCTTCTGAGTTAGAGTGGCCAGACAAAGTTCTTATTCCGGTGTTCTGGAGGGGACTGGCAGACCATGTGAAGGACGCCTTGGCCACCAGGGAGATACCCGCCACACTGGAGGAACTTATTTCAGTATCTACCCGCATCGACCTCCGTTTTCACGAGCGGAGGTTGGAGCGGACCCAGTGTAGGCAGAGGTTTCGGCTGGCTCCTACCTTCACCAGACCTCTTGATTCTCCTGTCTTGGTGTCAGATTCCCATGAGGCCATGGAGGTTTCTCGAGCGGGACCTAAGTCTCAGGCCGCTCGAGTACCCGTGGTTTGTAAAAACTGTCATCAACTTGGACATTACGCCAATAAATGTCCGCGGCGGTCGGGAAGACGATCGCGTCTAGTAACCATTGGGGGAGGTTCACTAGACACAGCAGCATTTTCCTCCAAACTGTCCTTTAAAGGGACAATCCTGTTAGGCTCCTCCACTCTAACAGTCGAGCTTTGTGTGGATTCAGGAGCAGAGGGAAACTTCATGTCCTCTGCTTTTGCTCTACGCCATGCTATACCACTAGTCATGCTCGCCAAACCAGTTACAGTTAGAGTTGTGAATGGGGCGACACTTCCACTGCAGATCACACACCAGACAGTTCCGTTCACGCTGTCCATGTCCCCTTCCCACCAGGAGATTATTTCCCTTCTTGTTCTTCCCGAGGGAATGGATGAGATTTTGCTGGGAATACCTTGGCTCCGTTTCCACTCTCCACATATTGAGTGGTCCTCAGGGAGAATATTGGGTTGGAGTAAGTCTTGTATGGGCAGGTGTGTGAGTGAGTGTCTACAGGTTTCTACTACTGAGGTACCCGCAGACCTTTCATCTCTTCCTAGGTGCTATTGGTGCTATGCAGACGTATTCTCTAAGAAGGCTGCTGAGACCCTACCGCCTCATCGCCCCTAC
The DNA here is from genome assembly GCF_032444005.1 of Ranitomeya imitator. Classification (NCBI taxonomy): domain Eukaryota; kingdom Metazoa; phylum Chordata; class Amphibia; order Anura; family Dendrobatidae; genus Ranitomeya; species Ranitomeya imitator. The sequence goes on from NC_091284.1 coordinate 385,074,635, forward strand.
GACTGTCCTATAGACCTCTTGCCTGGAGCTGAACCTCCTCGGGGAAGAGTATATCCCCTCTCTCTCCCAGAGACGGAGGCTATGTCTCAATACATTCAGGAGAATTTGGCAAGAGGGTTTATAAGGAAGTCGGTGTCTCCGGCAGGGGCGGGATTCTTCTTCGTACAGAAGAAGAACGGGGAGTTACGTCCTTGCATCGATTACAGGGGTCTCAATGCTATCACCATTAAAAATAAATACCCGTTGCCCCTGATATCGGAGCTCTTTGACAGGCTAAGGGGAGCTAAGATATTCACCAAATTAGATCTGCGGGGTGCCTATAATCTGATTCGTATCCGTGAGGGGGACGAATGGAAAACGGCTTTCAATACCAGGGATGGGCACTATGAGTACCTGGTGATGCCCTTCAGGCTCTGTAATGCCCCAGCCGTTTTTCAGGACTTTGTCAACGATATCTTCCGGGATATGCTTTCCACCTCGGTTGTAGTCTATCTGGATGATATTCTCATCTTCTCTCCAGATATTGACTCCCACCGGAGAGATGTTGGCAGAGTCTTCGAACTCCTACGGGCGAATTCCTTATATGCAAAGTTGGAGAAGTGTGTGTTTGAGCAGGAGTCCTTACCTTTCCTGGGCTATATCATCTCAGCCCAGGGATTGGCTATGGATCCTGCCAAACTACAGGCAGTAATGGACTGGCAGGAACCCCATTCTCTTAAAGCGGTGCAGCGCTTTATGGGGTTCATAAATTACTATCGCCAGTTCATCCCCCACTTCTCAACTTTGGTAGCTCTCTTGGTATCCCTCACCAAGAAGGGAGCGAATCCCAAATTGTGGTCCGAAGGGGTCTCCAAGGCCTTCGCTTCTATAAAGTCCCATTTTGCTAGCGCTCCCATCTTACATAGTTCCGATGTTGATAAGTCATTCCTTATGGAGGTGGATGCCTCATCCGTTGGTGCTGGAGCAGTCCTCTATCAAAAGGATGCTCAAGGTCGGAAGCACCCATGCTTCTTCTTCTCAAAGACCTTCACACCAGCGGAGAGAAATTACTCCATCGGGGATAGGGAGTTGCTGGCAATGAAGTTGGCCTTTTCGGAGTGGAGACATCTCTTGGAGGGTGCTCGGTTCCCATTCCAAGTCTTCACGGACCACAAGAATTTGGTCTATTTGCAGACAGCCCAGCGGCTGAATTCTCGTCAGGCCAGATGGTCCTTGTTTTTCTCCCGGTTCCACTTTACTCTACATTATCTCGCCGGAGAGAAGAACATTCGTGCTGACGCTCTCTCTCGCTCCCTTGTGTCAACTGAGGAGGAGGAGGACGAGCCTCGGCTCATTGTCCCTTCGGAGAGTCTGAGAACCGTAGCTCCGGTTTCGCTTGAGTCTGTGCCTCCGGGCAATACTTTTGTTCCCATCAATTTGCGACCGGAGGTTCTCTCCTGGGCTCATTCGTCCAGAGTGGGTGGACACTTTGGGGCAAAGAGGACATCAGAGTTGCTGGCGAGAATGTACTGGTGGCCACATATGGTTCGTGACGTCGGAGACTACGTTCGGGCATGTGTCTCTTGTGCCAAGAATAAGTCTCTCCGTCAACGGCCAGCTGGGTTGTTATACCCTCTGCCGGTGGCAGACAGGCCCTGGGAGATGGTCGGGATGGACTTTGTGGTGGGTCTGCCCAAGTCTCGTGGCTGTACCATTATTTGGGTAATCACCGACCATTTTTCTAAAATGGTGCATTTGGTGCCGCTTCCTCGGCTACCTTCTGCACGGGCCTTGGCAGCGTTGTTTATTAAACACATCTTCCGTCTTCACGGTATGCCAGACAAAATTGTCAGTGATCGGGGTCCCCAGTATGCGTCTCGGTTCTGGAGAGAGCTTTGTCATCTTCTCACTATTGAGTTAAATCTCTCTTCGGCATATCATCCCGAGACGAATGGGTTGGTGGAGAGAGCCAACCAGACCTTGGTCACATATCTGCGACATTTTGTCTCTGCTAAGCAAGATGACTGGGCATCTTTGCTACCGTGGGCGGAGTTTGCTCTTAACAATGCTGTAGCTGACTCCACTGGACAGACCCCATTCCTCCTTAACTATGGTCAGCATCCGCGGGTACCTGTGCCCATGCCCGTGTCTTCCGCCGATTCCAGGGTGGCAGACTGGGCTGTGGAGGCACGGGACATTTGGGATCGCACTCAGGATGCCATTCGGGCTTCCAAGGAGAGAATGAGGCCCTCCGCCGACGCACATCGGCGCCCCGCTCCAACCTTTGCTCCTGGCGATTTGGTGTGGCTCTCCGCCCGTAACATCAGGCTGCGAGTTGAGTCTACCAAGTTTGCACCTCGCTACTTAGGTCCTTTTAAGGTCCTCGAACAGGTTAATCCTGTGGTTTACCGTCTGGCCCTTCCTCCACACCTTGGTATCACCAACACCTTTCATGTGTCCCTCCTTAAGCCCGTCTACATGTCCCGGTTTTCTGAGTCTTCTACTGGGACGTCGGGTTCGTCTACGGACGATTACGAGGTGAACGCTATCTTGGGGTTCAAGGTGGTTCATGGCAAAAAATTTTATTTGGTGGACTGGAGGGGTTACGGTCCTGAGGATAGATCCTGGGAGCCTGCTGAGCACATCCGGGCTCCGCAGCTCATTGCTGCCTTCGAACGTAGCGAGGCCCAAGTAGGGGGGGGCCCTAGGAGGGGGGGTAATGTTAGGGGTCGAGTTCCCGCTTCTGCACAGGGGGAATCTCGAGCCACCTCCGCTGCGGTCTCCCATTCTTATCCAGCCGCAGTGGAGTCTGCTCAGCAAAGACGTCGGTCCCAGCGTCTTGCTCATTCTCACTCTGTTCTGAGAGTTACTGCTGTTTCTCCAGTCTCTGCCATTAAAGCCAGTACTGGTCAGCAGCGAGCGGACTTCTCTGGGACTAAGTCCTTGTCTGCGCATACTGAGCATGCCCAGGGTAAGATCTCCCGTTGGAGATCGAGGGTCATGTGCTCAGGCTCTGCGGCACATTCCATTGGTCCTCTTGACAGGTCTTGGAAGGGCAAAAGTCCTGTGGCCACTTCCTGTGCTGCAACTATATAAACTGCGCATGACCGCACGGCCATGCGCTAGTATTGTCTTCTAAATATGTGTGTGTGTTGTGAGTGAAAGTCGCTCTTTAAATAACCCTCCCTATTGAATGTCTGTTCGCGGAAGGTGTATGTTTGCTATCTAGCGCCCGACTTGTCCAACAGCACGAAACACACATTGCAGCGTCCTCTTGCTGTGTCCGCCTGTACGGCGCCGTGCGCTTGCCTTGCGCTTTCCATACCCAAGCCAGTGTGGTTGGTGGCGTCCATCAGTGCGGCATTGCTCGCACTCCTGTGCATTTATATATTTATTCTTAGTTTCCTTACACACCCAGTTGTGGTGTAGTGCCAGCGAGGGTCTAATCGGACTTCAATCCCAGTTGGGGTTAAGTACGCTGACTGCTCGCTCGTGCTTTAGGTGCGGTGCCGCGATCCTGTGACGCAGCAGGATTGCTCCCTTCACGCTGGGTGAGGTTGAACCCACGTGTATATACTTTAGTGTACCGCCATATAGTCTGCTATTTACTAGCAGCAGGGTTTCTCCTGCACGGTGGACCCCGGACTGCGAACGCATCTATAACATCTTTCTTGGTGCGTTCCGCCAGTCCTAACACCTGTGATCACAGTCTTCTTATTTATACTTGTAGAAGAGAGACCAACAGAGCATGGAAGAAAATAATCATTCTATCTCATTACAGATTGTCATTGTAATAGGATTCACAATTATTTCTAAAGTGTACCTGAACCCCAGATTGCATGGTAACCACTTGGAATATGCAAAGATGACTTACACATTTTTCAATATGTAGCATGTTTTAGGATATGTAATGGAATAAGGCAGGAGCTTTAGAATATAACTGGCACAGTAGCTTCCCAGGGTTATCCATTCCCAAAGAGGCCCCATGCCAGTGGCAAGCTTTTAATGAAGTCAAACCACAAAGTTGCTGCATGACTGGTGGGTTTGGAATAATAACTTACCTGGATTAGCCTGAAGCATCTATGAATCAGCAACAGATTCCTTCTGCTTAAAGGGAAGTTATCATCAGAAAACGACTTATTGTTTAAGTCAGGTTTGTGTATTACAAGAAGTTAGTAGTTAAACAAAATAGCATTTTTTTCATATCTCGATCTTTATCAAAAAAACAAATAAGTAGTCTTTCAGCTTTCACACCAACCATTGGGTCTACTTCAGACTCATATTTCCTTTTCAGCAGGCTCCTTATCAGTATACGCAGGAATACAATGACAGGTAACTACTGTGCTCGCCACTACTCGTTACTCGTCTGAGTATCACTGTATTTCCGGGATTTCTCGGCGGGAGCTCGGGTCTCCGCCCTGCATTTTTGGTGGTCTTTAAAGACCCAATCAACATGCAAGGATTGTCTGCCAGGCACTGTAATGCTGCAGCCATCCTTGTTGTGGTCTTGCAGTGATTGGCTGACCGCACAAAATCATCGGTGTGGGGTCTACCATTTTAAACTAGCCAAATCCAGCTAAACCAACAGTCCTTTTAAGGACTAATTCTGGAGTATATACAGTTAGGTCCATATATATTTGGACAGAGACAACATTTTTCTAATTTTGGTTATAGACATTACCATAATGAATTTTAAACAAAACAATTCAGGTGCAGTTGAAGTTCAGACTTTCAGCTTTCATTTGAGGGCATCCACATTAAAATTGGATGAAGGGTTTAGGAGTTTCAGCTCCTTAACATGTGCCACCCTGTTTTTAAAGGGACCAAAAGTAATTGGACAATTGACTACAAGGCTATTTCATGGACAGGTGTGGGCAATCCATTCGTCATGTCATTCTCAATAAAGCAGATAAAAGGCCTGGAGTTGATTTGAGGTGTGGTGCTTGCAGTTGGAAGGTTTTGCTGTGAAGTAAACATGCGGTCAAAGAAGCTCTCTATGCAGGTGAAACAAGCCATCCTTACGCTGCAAAAACAGAAAAAAACCCATCCGAGAAACTGCTAATATATTAGGAGTGGCAAAATCTACAGTTTGGTACATCCTGAGAAAGAAAGCACTGGTGAACTCATCAATGCAAAAAGACATGGGCGCCCACGGAAGACAACAGTTGTGGATGATCGCAGAATAATCTCCATGGTGAAGAGAAACCCCTTCACAACAGCCAACCAAGTGACCAACACTTTCCAGGGTGTAGGCATATCAATATCCAAATCTACCATAAAGAGAAGACTGCATGAAAGTAAATACAGAGGGTTCACTGCACGGTGCAAGCCACTCATAGGCATCAAGAATAAAAAGGCTAGACTGGACTTTGCTAAAAACATCTAAAAAAGTCAGCACAGTTCTGGAATAACATTCTTTGGACAGATGTAACCAAGATCAACCTCTACCAGAATGATGGAAAGAGAAAAGTATGGCGAAGGCGAGGTACAGCTCATGATCCAAAGCATACCACATCATCTGTAAAACACGGCAGAGGCAGTGTGATGGCTTTGGCATGCATGGCTGCCAGTGGCACTGGGTCACTAGTGTTTATTGATGATGTGACACAGGACCGAAGCAGCCGAATTAATTCTGAGGTATTCAGAGCCATAATGTGTGCTCAGAACCAGCTCTGCAGCCAAACTGATTGGTCGTCATTTCATACTACAGATGGACAATGACCCAAAACATAAAGTCAAAGCAACCCAGGAGTTTATTAAAGCAAAGAAGTGGAATATTCTTGAATGGCCAAGTCAGTCAGTGGATCTCAACCCAATTGAGCATGCATTTCACTTGTTAAAGACTAAACTTCAGACAGAAAGGCCCACAAACAAACAGCAACTGTTTCACCGCAGTGAAGACCTGGCAGAGCATCAAAAAGGAGGAAACACAGCGTCTGGTGATGTCCATGAGTTCAAGACTTCAGGCAGTCATTGCCAAGAAAGGGTTTTCAACCAAGTACTAAAAATGAACATTTTATTTAAAATTATTGAATCTGTCCAATTATTTTTGGTCCCTTTAAAAACAGGGTGGCACATCTTAAGGAGCTGAAACTCCTAAACCCTTCACCCAATTTTAATGTGGATATGCTCAAATGAAAGCTGAAAGTCTGAACTTCAACTGCACCTGAATTGTTTTGTTTAAAATTCATTGTGGTAATGTCTATAACCAAAATTAGAAAATTGTTGTCTCTGTCCAAATATATATGGACCTAACTGTAGATTGCAGTTTTTGGTAGGCAGGGGAGTGTACGTCGCTCTACATATATCAGTGCAAGACGTACAGGCACTGTAAGTGTATATAGATATCATTGCATACATCAAGAGGGTCCATTCCATTACTGTCTGCTGCTGCTACCTATACTATATATTGACCATATATACCTAGCCCCAGGTATACTGTAATTGGCTAGGAAAATTTTAGCCAGGTTAATAGAGATTATTTTATTTGCAAAGCAATCCTGAGCCCTTTTTTTTCTCCATTTGCTTTTTGGCACTGCACAATACAGCCAGATACTTTTCCTAGCACAGCGTGAAAATCCTGCAATTTTAAAGGGGTCACAAAAATCACTTATTAGTACGCAGAAAAATCTTTCATTTTTTTGTGGTATGGTAGAGTAGAAATTTTTTTCAGTGTCTTACACAATTCCTTGACACCATTTTGCTGAACCCCCCAAAAAATACATACAGGCCACATATTTTACAGTGTGGTATATCTGTAACACGCCTCATACATCCGTGTGCTAAAAATGTGGGCATTTTATGCCTGCAATCCATTTTCTTGCTGTCTGTTACTCTACTTATAAACAGCACTGTTAAGCATTAAAAAAAAACACAGGCAACATATTTGGCAGTGCGGTATTTCCGTGACAGGCCTCAAATATTTGTGTGCTCCAAGTTTGGGCATTTTAGGTCGTTATTCCAGTTTTTTTCCTGTCTGTTACTCTACTTATTTACAGCACTATTTGGCATTTAAAAAAAATACAGGCCACATATTTGGTGGTGTGGTATTTCTCTGACAGGCCTCAAATATCTTCGTGCTCCAAGTTTGGGTATTTGTCGGCCATTATTCGAGTTTTTTTCTTTTCTGTTATTCTACTTGTATACAGCACTATTTGGCATTTAAAAAAATAAAAAATACAGGCCACAAATTTGGCAATGTGGTATTTCCGTGACAGGCCTCATATATCTGCGTTATCCAAGTTTGAGCATTTTAGGCCGTTATTCTAGTTTTATTTCCTTTTTTACTCTGTCTCTGGATTATGAAGGCAAAATCTTCTAGATTAAATCATGACTGGAAGGGCCAGAGCAGGAGCACGTGGAAGAGCACGAGGTCAGGACTTGCAACTACTGAAGCCTGGTGTTCCTGGGCCGGATTCTGACAATCCATCACCTACTAATACTGAACTAGTTGGACGAGGACATGAAAAAGGAACCCCTGTATTTTCTATAACAGAAGCTAGATATTTTGACATTTTGGCTGTCTATTGGAGAGCATCGTGGTCATGGATGTGACTTCTACACCCCCCCCCGAGCTGCCGCCTCACCACCACCTGAGCTGCTGCACCCCCGACCTTCTGTCTCTTCCTCATTATCCGGTAGAATGTAAGTCCGCAAGGACAGAGTCCTCTCCCTTCTTTACCAGTCTTTCATTGGAAATTTTTTTTACTAAAAACAAAATATATTACTGTGCATGTAACCCGTTCTCATGTACAGCAGCATGGAATTAATGGCGCTATATAACTAAATAATTATAATACTACTATATAGGTGTTTCCACTAGACCAGTGTTTCTCAACTCAATTCCTCAAGGGTATGTTTCCACGTTCAGGAAACACTGCGTTTTTGACGCTGCGTTGAGCCGCAGCATCAAAAACGCAGCGTCCAGATGTTACAACATAGTGGAGGGGATTTAATGAAATCCCGTCTCTACTATGCAGGAAAAAACGCATGCGGCATAGCCGCGAAAACGCACATGCGGCACGTCTTTTCAGAACGCAACATGTCGTTAAAATGAGCAAAACACGCAAGAACACCGCAGGTGACCTGCCAGTGACCTCAGGTGCAGATTTGGTCAGGATTTTACCTGCATAAAATCCTGACCAAATCGTGAAGCAAGCCTGAATGTGGACACATACCCCAAGACCGACAAACAGGTCATGTTTTCAGGATTCCCTTAGTATTGCACAGGTGATAATTTCATTACCTGCTCAAGCATTAATTCCATCACCTGGGCAATACTAATGACATCCTGAAAACATGACCTGTTGGTGGGTCTTGAGGATTGGAGTTGAGAAACACTGCACTAGACAATCCATCCAACATGTTATTGAATCAAAATCTTGCTTTTCTGACAACTCTGTTCAGCTGTGCACAAACTATGTCAATTGTTAGCTAGTCCCCAGTGGATTTTGTCACAGTGTCATGTTGACTACAGTCCACAGATGTTATCTACATAATAATCTTTATTTTTATATAGCACTAACATTAGGGTTGAGCGACTTTTAGTTTTTCAGGGTCGAGTCGGGCTTCACGAAACCCGACTTTCTCAAAAGTCGGGTCGAGTGAAATCGGCCGATCCTATTGAAAAGTCGGGGTCGGGGATCGGCCGAAACTCGAAACCCAATGTAAGTCTATGGGGGTTTTAGTATTTTTTTACATTTCCTTCAGGGCGATACAGCAGAAAAGCCGGTAATTCAATTACCGGCTTTACATTTCTCCTGCCAAAACCCGACATGATATGAGACATGGTTTACATACAGTAAACCATGTCATATCCTCCTTTTTTTGCATATTCCACACTACTAATGTTAGTAGTGTGTATATGCAACATTTCGGCGCTCTAGCTCTTAAATTTAAGGGTTAAATCGCGGAAAAAATTGGCGTGGGCTCCCGTGCAATTTTCTCCGCCAGAGTATCCCAATGGGGAAATATTTGTCAGCCCATACACTTAGTGTATGGGCATTCCATGTCTAGGAGACCCGATCTTTTAAATTGGGCCTATTTTTTTAATGAGGCCTTCCTCAACATCTCATCATCCACCGCCACTACATCACCAGGGTTAATGTGTTCTCTGCAGCTACAGCCACTGTAGTTTTTTGCAAGTGTGTTTATGATGCCGTAAACTATTTTTTTTTTAAATTGGCTCCCCCATAGGGAAATGTTTGTCAGCCCATACACTTAGGGTATGGGCATTGCAAGTCTAGGAGACCTGCTCCTTAAAATTTGGCCTATTTTTTAATGAGGCCTTCCTCCTCGTCTCATCATCTACTGCCACTAGATCACCAGGGTTAACATGTTCCGTGCTGCTACAGCCACTGTAGTTTTTTGTAAGGGTGTTTATGATGCCCATAATAAAAATATTTACACAGTATGTTGATGTGTACCCCCAGGAGAAAATGTTTGTCATATGGGCATTACGAGTCTAGGAGACCCGCTCTTTTTAAAATGGGACAGTTTTTATGAGGTCCTCCTCCATGTTTCTTGCAAGGGAGGATTGAGGTGCGTGTAAATTTGTGTCAAGTTGGCCCTTGCATTCAATACAGAAGTAAACAGTATGGCAGGACCAACTGAAGAATGTGAAGTGGGTTTTCCTGTGGCCATCCAGTAGCTGGGTTCAAAGGCTTCTTGGTGTGTATATGACTTGGTATCAGAGCAGGCCTTTCAGTCAATGCATAAGAAAACAGTATGGGAGTACAAAATGAATAATGTGAAGTGGGTTTTCCTGTGGCCATCCAGTACGTGGGTTCAAAGTCTTCTTGGGGTGCATATGACTTGGTAGCAGGGCAGGTCTTGCAGTCAATGCATAAGAAAACAGTATGGGAGTACAAAATGAATAATGTGAAGTGGGTTTCCTGTGGCCATCCAGTACCTGGGTTCAAAGTCTTCTTGGGGTGCAAATGACCTGGTAGCAGGGCAGGCCTTGCAGTCAATGCATAAGAAAACAGTATGTGAGTACAAAATGAATAATGTGAAGTGGGTTTTACTGTGGCCATCCAGTTCCTGGGTTCAAAGGCTTCTTGGGGTGCAAATGACTTGATAGCAGGGCAGGCCTTGCATTCAATGCAACATTTTTTCAGGAAGCCCTTCTGTACCTCTCAGGAAAGGCGTATCAGGGTGCGTCATCATTCTTGGTAGCCCAGCCACTCACTGCCTAAACAATAACAGAATAGGAGACCCACTGTTTAATAATGGTCTGTAAGAATATTAATGCCTCCTGATGCCCTTCTAAAAATAGGCTTTGTTACTTTAAGAGTCCCTCCTTCATAAATTGCACAAGATGTGTCTGCTTATGTGTCACACACCACAGGGTTGTTAAATGTTACAATGACTTTTCCCAGAGAATGCATTTGTATTGGTTGAAAGCAATGTTAAAGTTGAAAAATGCATCAAAAACACTGCGTGTGAATATAGCCCAAGTGGTGGAGGAACATTTTGGTCTGGGGTAAATTATATTGCCTTATATACAAGTCATAACCCTGGAAAGGATGTACCTTAGCATATTTCCCAGCAAAATCCATTTTGGATTCATTTTTGTATGTTTTTGGTGCACCTGTAAAAATGGTGTGAAACTCTGACAACATTGTTTACAGCTGTGACCTAGGAGTCAGAAATGCTTCCAGGGACGATCCCTATGATGTTCCCGTGTGATGTGAGCAGTGTTTCCATTATTTTCGGGCATTTATAGACCTTTAAAGGACCCCCGGGGGGATCACGGTAAAAATGCTCTGGTCTCCCATAGACTTACATTGTGCTCGTTGTTCTGTCTGAGTAACCGAGTATTCCAATTTGCTCGACTCGTGCAATGAGCACTTGGTCATTTTAGTGCTCGCTTATCACTACTCATCACTCATCACTACTGCTTTGATCGTGAGACTCATCACTACTGCAATGAACGTGAGACTACCATCATCTTGACTATCTAATACATAAATTTAATTTGTAACTATTTAGCATATGAAACACACCTAATAATATCCCTAAACAGGGTCATGAAGATAAATATATCACCAAAACCGAAAAAAGACCTTCACAGAAAGACCAAATAATAAAAGAAAAACATAATCTTTATTGAAAACACATATAAAAGTATACAACTACTGGGGCAGTGGCCACTGGTACAAGAACAGAAACACAGTGGGACCCACCTATAGGCCAACCTCACAGAGAACAGTATAGTAATCGTAACAGTATAATAATAACAGTAGGCTAGTCATGAATAGTGCATATGTACGTTTCAATAATGTACAGGTACATAATAAAGGCTAATTAACAAAGTGTTAATAAATATACATAAAGATAAACACCTAAGAAATAGCGTCATAAAATGCAAGCCATCAAGATGGAACAGCCTAACAATGCAGATATACAGTACTGTAAAAATGATGGTATAGTTACCAGGAGGAGGAACCTGGGGACCCACCACACCCGACGCGCGTTTCGCAATGAAATGCTTCGTCCAGGGGTGGTTGGGTACTGGCCAGAAAGCAGTTTAAATAGGGGTCATGACCAATCAGATACAAGGATCGAGACAGACAAAGTAGCATCACCTGTGGTAGAGACCTGGAAAAGCCGGAAATAATCCGAGCGGTGGTGCAAAAGTGAAAGTAAAACGGACCGGAAGTGACATAAATTACCCATACACACTGCGGCTGGACAACCATTGACATAGCAACCAAGAACAATAATGCGGTTGAAAAGAGAAACAGAAATAGCATATGTACATATAATTACAAGGACAATGAGTGATGAATAACTCGGTACCGATATAAAATAGAAAGCCAAAGAGCAAAAGACAAGCGCGTGCGCGGCGGTACCATGGAAACCAAGACGTAACAAGATACTATGATAAAAACATCAATAGCGCTTGCGCGTAAACGTGGATAATATACTTAGTGCAAACCCAGTTATTGAGAGTGTACCCCAGCCACAACAACAATATAGCATGTAAACATAAATGAAAAACGATAAAATGATAAAAAGCTACAGTGCCGATGTGAAACAGAAAGCCGGAGAACAAAAGACGGGCGCATGCGCAGCGGTATCATGGAAGCCAAGACGTAATGAAATACGATGCTAAAGATATAAGCAGCGCAGGCGCTTAAACTTAAGTAATAAGCTTGGGGCAAATTTAATGACAAGCGCAAGTGTAATGGTCCATGGAAACACAGACGCCGAGAGACAGAGTAATACACTGAAGTGGTAAGCGACGCGTGCGCACAGAATGGATAAAATACTTAGTACAAACCCAGTGATTAAAGGAATATAGCGACAGTAGCATGATTAATGCTCGCATACTAAGGCTAAAAAGCCACAGATGTGACAAGAGCTCCAAAGTTAAAAAATGTGAATCGGCATAAACAAAAAGAATGCCAATATTAAAAGTGTGAACACCAATAGAACACCAGACAGGTGTCAAAATAACAACACTACTACAAAAATAATAAACCTAAAAATCAAATACAAGTTACACAACAACATAACAATGTAGACAGTTCTATATATTAATATGAACAAAGATATACATAATGATGTGGACGCATATATAATATGGATCCATACATAAACCAAAAACACACAGAATAGAAGTGTAGACACTGATATAAATATAAATATTGTAATAAATACATGTGAGTAACAAACACTATAAACAACTAGATCCTAAAAAAGAACATTATCCACGATATCTGACGAAAAGATAACCGGCTCCAGGCATGGTGCAGATTGATAAGTGATCCAAGAGTCTAAAAAGGAGAAGAAGTCATCGAACCATAAAGGTAGGGACATAAGATAAGTCCCGGTCATGAACCCTAAGAAATAAAAAATAATAAAATGAGTAAAAATATACACAACAATAGACACAAACTTTATTAAAAAACAGCCAGATTAAACGAACAGCCAGAAAACAGCACTAAGAAACTACAATGGTGGAAAAATATATACTACTACTCAAACAGGTAAGAAAGGCACAAAGCTATTATGGTCATTGAGACCATGGGGTACAATAGTATTGAGTCTGTGTATCCACCTGGTCTCCTTTTGTGCCAAAAGCCTCTTCCAATTACCTCCACGAGGCCCAATGAAAACCCGGTCAATGCCGCGAATCAGCAAACCAGTGGGGTCACAGTTGTGGAACGTCTTAAAGTGACGTGGTATTGGTTTTAACTTGTGAACATCATCCTCAGTGGACGCATTGCCAATATCGAGGACGTGCTCACGTACCCTATGTCAAAATTCTCGTGACGTCATCCCCACATATATGAGGCCACAAGGGCATGTGGTGTGGTAGATGACTGCCTTGGTGGTGCAAGTGATGGTGTGGGTGATCTTAAAAATCCTATCACTAGATGAGTTTGAAAATTCTGTTGTTTCACAGACATTTTTACAGGCCACACATTTACCACATCTAGTACAGCCCCATCTTGGACCTTTGGAACCAAAAATAAACCCTTGGTTGGGGCCTCTATGATAACTGTGGACAAGGAGGTCCTTAAGATTCTGTGATCGCCTAAAGGTGACACATGGAGTATCACCAATGAACTTAGAAACTGTCTCGTCCAAATGTAGAATATGCCAATGTTTGGACATAATTTCCTGGACCTGCTTACTCCTTGAGTGGTAATCCAACACGCAACGTACCTGGTCCTGAACAACTTTTTGTTTTTGCTGTAGAAGGTCAACTCGTCGACTCCAAAAGGCCCTCTGATACGACCGACAAATAGTCCGTTTTCCATATCCTCTATCTTTAAATCGTCTCGATAGATCAGATGCCTGCTTTTCAAAAAAATCATCATTAGAGCAGATTCTTCTTGCCCGTAAGTATTGTCCTGTCGGGATGTTCCTGATAAGGTGACGGGGGTGCTGGGAGGAGGCATGTAAGACCGAATTAACTGATGTACTCTTACGAAAAAGATCAGTTTGTAAAAAGCCACAGTCATCAACAGAAATAGAAATATCAAGAAATTCAATGGAACTAATACTATGTTTGTACGTAAGCTTGATATTTTTGGAGTTATTATTGAGGATTGAGAGAAATGACTCCAAATGCTCGTGTGTGCCTTGCCAAACCATCAGCACATCATCAATGTACCTCCACCAAGAGACCACCCCCGTACTCAATTGGCGTGGCTGAGTTTGAAAAATTTTGCGTTCCCAATACCCCAAAAAAAGGTTCGCATATGAGGGCTCACAAGACGCCCCCATTGCGGTACCTTGTACCTGAAGAAAAAAAGAATCACGGTAAATGAAAAAATTATGTGTAAGGACAAATTGTAATGCCTGTATCAAAAAAACACAAAGAGATTCATGGAGACCACTATTACTAAGAAAAAATGTCACTGCTTCCAAACCATCCTCGTGACGTATAGAAGTATACAACGATTCAACGTCGCACGTCACGAGGAGCATATTGGGTTCCAATTGGATCCCATCCAATTTCTTCAGAGTGTCCGTGGTGTCCTTCAAATAGGACGGTAAGACTTCTACCAAAGGTTTCAGGTAAAAGTCGATCAACTTGGAAATAGGCTCAGATATATTATTAGAACCCGAGACTATGGGCCTACCTGGGGGTGTTGTGGAGTCTTTATGAATTTTTGAAAGTAAGTAGATGCTTGAACGGTAGGATCATCAATCCAAAGGCCATCCATCTGTTTCGCCGTTAGAGTACCATGATCTACTGCTTCTTGAAGAAGTTGATGCAGTTCATCCCTAAACTTGGATAAAGGATTGAAGGTTAACCTCCGGTAGCATGATGTATTCCTTAATTGTCACATCATTTCCTTCTCATAAGCAGAAACAGACCACACCACAACATTGCCCCCTTTGTCGGAGGGTTTGATAATCACCTCACGGAGATTTCTCAATTCCTTCAATGCAATTCGTTCTAAATTAGTGAGGTTATCACACGTGATCACACGTGATGCTACTTTGTCTGTCTCGTTCCTTGTATCTGATTGGTCATGACCACTATTTAAACTGCTTTCTGGCCAGTACCCAACCACCCCTGGACGAAGCATTTCATTGCGAAACGCGCGTCGGGTGTGGTGGGTCCCCAGGTTCCTCCTCCTGGTAACTATACCGTCATTTTTACAGTACTGTATATCTGCATTGTTAGGCTGTTCCATCTTGATGGCTTGCATTTTATGACGCTATTTCTTAGGTGTTTATCTTTATGTATATTTATTAACACTTTGTTAATTAGCCTTTATTATGTACCTGTACATTATTGAAACGTACATATGCACTATTCATGACTAGCCTACTGTTATTATTATTATACTGTTACGATTACTATACTGTTCTCTGTGAGGTTGGCCTATAGGTGGGTCCCACTGTGTTTCTGTTCTTGTACCAGTGGCCACTGCCCCAGTAGTTGTATACTTTTATATGTGTTTTCAATAAAGATTATGTTTTTCTTTTATTATTTGGTCTTTCTGTGAAGGTCTTTTTTCGGTTTTGGTGATATATTTATCTTCATGACCCTGTTTAGGGATATTATTAGGTGTGTTTTGTATTGTTTTGTTCTTTCAGAGTTCAACAATATCCCAATCCATTATGGATTTTAGAAGCAGAGATGCTTCTTTTACCATTCATGCTCAGAATGTTTTCTGTGATGGTGGCCCGGTGGTGCAGGAACCAGTTCAGAAGACAGCACTCAAGAAAACCTTTAAGAATCTACTTAACCGTCGTATCAGAATATGGTGGAATAAGATATCACTAGAAAATTATATCTCTAAAGGCCTCATTCCCAGGGGTCTACGTGTGCAGATCTTCCCATCATTCCCAGTCAACGACATGTCTATGCGGGTGAGATGGGAGTCAGCATGCCATTCGTGTTCTTCTATGTTTATGAATATCTTAATTGACATTAATACCAAGACGATCACGGAGTTGGGGTGTGAGATTGATGAGATCTATAAAAAGTTACAAACAGAGTGCACAACGGAAGAATTTGATATTTTTTAAAAAGAAATGGATGATCTGTGTGATACATGGGAAAAGGATATCTCCACCTTGAAAAATAAAAAATTCTTGCGTGATCAAAAAGATAAAATGGACAATAAAATGTAAAAATGGCACCATGTGGACCACGGTAGCAAAACAGGCCCTACACCTGAATCAGCGAGTGTCTCAAGTGTCAATTCCTCCACGACATCGATTGATTCCACAGTCGATAGACACCAGCGTTTCAATCAGAGACGTAAGGATGACCGATTCCGTGGTTACAATACTAGGAGACTTGTCAAGAATTTGGATTTGGACCACGAGGATATTACTCCGAACACCTCTATGAAGGTAATTAACCTCTCTGATATTCAATTGTCACCTGCTCAAATTTCTGTGCTTAGCAAGGGTCTCACTTTTTCTCCTTCTTCAGCCCTTGATCAATTCTCGGTACTGAAGGATTTGCAACTCTTTACTAGGAAATTATTTTTCAAGAGGTTGTTTTTCCAGGATACATCAGGGGTTTTGTCTCCAACAGAAACCGAGGCGGAAACAATCCAGATACTAGAGGAACTGGCGGAGGAGGCTGATGGACAAACCACGAGGACTTTTCCCAGATATCTCCTTCCTAAATCCAAGAAGTTCCCTCAAATTAATTCTGTACCTGTTTTGGACCTCTTTATACGATCAGTTATGCAAGAGGTGAGAATGATTCCTGAGAGGATCACGTGTGATAACCTCACTAATTTAAAACGAATTGCATTGAAGGAATTGAGAAATCTCCGTGAGGTGATTATCAAACCCTCCGACAAAGGGGGCAATGTTGTGGTGTGGTCTGTTTCTGCTTATGAGAAGGAAATGATGCGACAATTAAGGAATACATCATGCTATCGGAGGTTAACCTTCAATCCTTTATCCAAGTTTAGGGATGAACTGCATCAACTTCTTCAAGAAGCAGTAGATCATGGTACTCTAACGGCGAAACAGATGGATGGCCTTTGGATTGATGATCCTACCGTAGCAAGCATCTACTTACTTCCAAAAATTCATAAAGACTCCACAACACCCCCAGGTAGGCCCATAGTCTCGGGTTCTAATAATATATCTGAGCCTATTTCCAAGTTGATCGACTTTTACCTGAAACCTTTGGTAGAAGTCTTACCGTCCTATTTGAAGGACACCACGGACACTCTGAAGAAATTGGATGGGATCCAATTGGAACCCAATATGCTCCTCGTGACGTGCGACGTTGAATCGTTGTATACTTCTATACGTCACGAGGATGGTTTGGAAGCAGTGACATTTTTTCTTAGTAATAGTGGTCTCCATGAATCTCTTTGTGTTTTTTTGATACAGGCATTACAATTTGTCCTTACACATAATTTTTTCATTTACCGTGATTCTTTTTTTCTTCAGGTACAAGGTACCGAAATGGGGGCGTCTTGTGCGCCCTCATATGCGAACCTTTTTTTGGGGTACTGGAAACGCGAAATTTTTCAAACTCAGCCACACCAATTGAGTACAGGGGTGGTCTCTTGGTGGAGGTACATTGATGATGTGCTGATGGTTTGGCAAGGCACACACGAGGATTTGGAGTCATTTCTCTCAATCCTCAATAATAACTCCAAAAATATCAAGCTTACGTACAAACATAGTATTAGTTCCATTGAATTTCTTGATATTTCTATTTCTGTTGATGACTGTGGCTTTTTACAAACTGATCTTTTTCGTAAGAGTACATCAGTTAATTCGGTCTTACATGCCTCCTCCCAGCACCCCCGTCATCTTATCAGGAACATCCCGACAGGACAATACTTACGGGCAAGAAGAATCTGCTCTAATGATGATTTTTTTGAAAAGCAGGCATCTGATCTATCGAGACGATTTAAAGATAGAGGATATGGAAAACGGACTATTTGTCGGTCGTATCAGAGGGCCTTTCGGAGTCGACGAGTTGACCTTCTACAGCAAAAACAAAAAGTTGTTCAGGACCAGGTACGTTGCATGTTGGATTACCACTCAAGGAGTAAGCAGGTCCAGGAAATTATGTCCAAACATTGGCATATTCTACATTTGGACGAGACAGTTTCTAAGTTCATTGGTGATACTCCATGTGTCACCTTTAGGCGATCACAGAATCTTAAGGACCTCCTTGTCCACAGTTATCATAGAGGCCCCAACCAAGGGTTTATTTTTGGTTCCAAAGGTCCAAGATGGGGCTGTACTAGATGTGGTAAATGTGTGGCCTGTAAAAATGTCTGTGAAACAACAGAATTTTCAAACTCATCTAGTGATAGGATTTTTAAGATCACCCACACCATCACTTGCACCACCAAGGCAGTCATCTACCACGCCACATGCCCTTGTGGCCTCATATATGTGGGGATGACGTCACGAGAATTTCGACGTAGGGTACGTGAGCACGTCCTCGATATTGGCAATGCGTCCACTGAGGATGATGTTCACAAGTTAAAACCAATACCACGTCACTTTAAGACGTTCCACAACTGTGACCCCACTGGTTTGCTGATTCGCGGCATTGACCGGGTTTTCATTGGGCCTCGTGGAGGTAATTGGAAGAGGCTTTTGGCACAAAAGGAGACCAGGTGGATACACAGACTCAATACTATTGTACCCCATGGTCTCAATGACCATAATAGCTTTGTGCCTTTCTTACCTGTTTGAGTAGTAGTATATATTTTTCCACCATTGTAGTTTCTTAGTGCTGTTTTCTGGCTGTTCGTTTAATCTGGCTGTTTTTTAATAAAGTTTGTGTCTATTGTTGTGTATATTTTTACTCATTTTATTATTTTTTATTTCTTAGGGTTCATGACCGGGACTTATCTTATGTCCCTACCTTTATGGTTCGATGACTTCTTCTCCTTTTTAGACTCTTGGATCACTTATCAATCTGCACCATGCCTGGAGCCGGTTATCTTTTCGTCAGATATCGTGGATAATGTTCTTTTTTAGGATCTAGTTGTTTATAGTGTTTGTTACTCACATGTATTTATTACAATATTTATATTTATATCAGTGTCTACACTTCTATTCTGTGTGTTTTTGGTTTATGTATGGATCCATATTATATATGTGTCCACATCATTATGTATATCTTTGTTCATATTAATATATAGAACTGTCTACATTGTTATGTTGTTGTGTAACTTGTATTTGATTTTTAGGTTTATTATTTTTGTGGTAGTGTTGTTATTTTGACACCTGTCTGGTGTTCTATTGGTGTTCACACTTTTAATATTGGCATTCTTTTTGTTTATGCCGATTCACATTTTTTAACTTTGGAGCTCTTGTCACATCTGTGGCTTTTTAGCCTTAGTATGCGAGAATTAATCATGCTACTGTCGCTATATTCCTTTAATCACTATGTTTGTACTAAGTATTTTATCCATTCTGTGCGCACGCGTCGCTTACCACTTCAGTGTATTACTCTGTCTCTCGGCGTCTGTGTTTCCATGGACCATTACGCTTGCGCTTGTCATTAAATTTGCCCCAAGCTTATTACTTACGTTTAAGCGCCTGCGCTGCTTATATCTTTAGCATCGTATTTCATTACGTCTTGGCTTCCATGATACCGCTGCGCATGCGCCCGTCTTTTGTTCTCCGGCTTTCTGTTTCACATCGGCACTGTAGCTTTTTATCATTTTATCGTTTTTCATTTATGTTTACATGCTATATTGTTGTTGTGGCTGGGGTACA
Organism: Ranitomeya imitator; assembly: GCF_032444005.1. Lineage (NCBI taxonomy): Eukaryota > Metazoa > Chordata > Amphibia > Anura > Dendrobatidae > Ranitomeya > Ranitomeya imitator. The sequence continues at coordinate 385,094,312 of NC_091284.1, forward strand.
CTCTCAATAACTGGGTTTGCACTAAGTATATTATCCACGTTTACGCGCATGCGCTGTTGATGTTTTTATCATAGTATTTTGTTACGTCTTGGTTTCCATGGTACCGCCGCGCACGCGCTTGTCTTTTGCTCTTTGGCTTTCTATTTTATATCGGTACCGAGTTATTCATCACTCTTATTGTCCTTGTAATTATATGTACATATGCTATTTCTGTTTCTCTTTTCAACCGCATTATTGTTCTTGGTTGCTATGGCAATGGTTGTCCAGCCGCAGTGTGTATGGGTAATTTATGTCACTTCCGGTCCGTTTTACTTTCACTTTTTCACCACCGCTCGGATTATTTCCGGCTTTTCCAGGTCTCTACCACAGGTGATGCTACTTTGTCTGTCTCGTTCCTTGTATCTGATTGGTCATGACCCCTATTTAAACTGCTTTCTGGCCAGTACCCAACCATCCCTGGACGAAGCATTTCATTGCGAAATGCGCGTCGGGTGTGGTGGGTCCCCAGGTTCCTCCTCCTGGTAACTATACAATCATTTTTACAGTACTGTATATCTGCATTGTTAGGCTGTTCCATCTTGATGGCTTGCATTTTATGACGCTATTTCTTAGGTGTTTATCTTTATGTATATTTATTAACACTTTGTTAATTAGCCTTTATTATGTACCTGTACATTATTGAAACGTACATATGCACTATTCATGACTAGCCTACTGTTATTATTATTATACTGTTACGATTACTATACTGTTCTCTGTGAGGTTGGCCTATAGGTGGGTCCCACTGTGTTTCTGTTCTTGTACCAGTGGCCACTGCCCCAGTAGTTGTATACTTTTATATGTGTTTTCAATAAAGATTATGTTTTTCTTTTATTATTTGGTCTTTCTGTGAAGGTCTTTTTTCGGTTTTGGTGATATATTTAGCATATGATTAGTTATGCAGATTCTTGTTATGTCACTGCATTGCTCCTGGTACTGGAAAAACATTTTTACTTCCTGAATATGACAAAATACAACCTGTTCTCACATTTCCTAATAGCTAAGAGTATTATTAGGTTAATTTCCAAGGGAAAAGTAATTTGTTTGATTCGAGGAGCAGCCATGAAAACGATTTCTCAAGAATAGAGAAACAGCATCATCCAGCACATCGATACCGGTCTCCTGGCCAAGAAAATTGCATAATGTGAGGGCCATGACAATTGGAAGAATACGAAATGAAGTCTATTCATCCATTCAGAAGCCAAAAGGTGGACATCCAGGCAAAATTTTGGAGTTAACAAGTCAGCTCTTCCCAAGGTGTATCAGTTCTGGCGTGACAAACTTGACAGTGGAGGTGGATCATATCCTTCACAAAAGTGAGATCACAGATATCGATGCAAGCAACATACAACACACGTTACACAAGTCTACAGTCAGTGCTCTACAAGCTCTCTATTTCTTTATTATTTATCTGTTGATGATCCATGGAGGGGAAGGGCACATGCTTGACCTCTGCTAAAATTCAGGCAGGGGTGTACAAGTTTTCATGTTCACTGGGGATCCCAGCAGTCGGACTCCCAGTAAATTATAATCTTCAGTTTTGGAAAAAACCTAAAACTTTTATCAGTTAATTAGTGTTGAACGATACCTTCCGATATCCAGAAGTATCGGTATCGGATTGGATCGGCCGATATTAAAAAAAAATCGGATACTGCAGATACCGATACCCGATACCAATGCAAGTCAATGGGACAAAAATATCGGAATTAAAATAAACCCTTTCTTTCCTTGTAGGTTAATTGTACATGAAGGAAAACAACTAAGAATAATGTAGGATGTATTGGGGGAGGTGGAGGAGACATTAAAGGCATAGAGGTTTAGGCCAATCAAATGGAATAGCAGGAATTGATTTTTTTTAAGACGTTCGGAGTTACAAAGATATTGACTACGTTAAGGTTCTTTATATTTTGTCAGATATTTATGTTTCACTAATTCCATGCTCTTCACCTTCTTTTTTACTTCTCCCAAACTTTCTTCTTCATCACCCTCAGCAGCAGCATCTTTTTCATCAACTTCTCCTTCACCTTATTCATCTTCTTCTTCTTCACATTCTTCCTATTATTATTTTTTTTACATTCTTCATATTTTTTTTATTCAACTATTATTCTTCTTCATATTCAACTTCTTCATCTTCTTCATATTCTTCTTCTTAATCATATTCTTATTTGTGACAGTCCTTCCTGTAGTTGTTATCTATAAAAGTTTGAAGATTACACCTTTCATTCTGCCTATCACAAAAGATTTACAACAGGATTTGTCTGCATTCAGTTTGGCCTGCAGCAGCAGGTTTTTTCCAGGGGCACCACGAGGAGGAACGGACTCACCCCCATACACTGCTTAGTCTTCTTCTGCTTTATAATTTAGATAATATCTTTTGCTCTGATTTTTAGTCTTATGCTTAATGTTCTTCTGCTTTTTGTTCTGCAGCTTCTTGTTCTTCTGCTTCTCGGTCATCAGGGTTGTCGTCTCCAGGGTTGTCGTCTCCAGGGTCGTTGTCTCCGAGGTCGTCATATTCTTCGGGGTGGTCTTCAGGGTCGTTGTCTCCAGGGTCGTCGTCTCAGGGGTCGTTGTCTCCAGGGTCATCATCGTCGTCTTTGGGGTGGTCTTCAGGGTTGTCGTCTTTAGGGTCTTGAACTTGGAAATATAGCAGAAGGAACAAGAAGCTGAGGAACTGCCGAGAACCAGCTGACGGTACTGGAACCCGGATGGCTACCAGAAGGTACAAGAGCCAATGGAACTACCGAGGACCAGTTGACAGTACAGGAACCTGGTTACTAAGCAGGAGGTATCTGTGCCAGAAAGGACTACCAAGGACCACCAGGCGTTGGTGGAACTCGGATACCCAGAAGGAGGCACCTAAGCCAAAGGCTCTGCCTGGAACCAGCTGACAGTAGTGGAACCAGGATGGGGAGCAGAAGGTACAAGAGCAAAAGACACTGCCGAGAACAAGCTGACAGTACTGGAACCCAGATGGGTAGCCGAAGGTACAAGAGCCAATGGAACTACCGAGGACTAGCTGATGGTACGGGAACCCGGTTACTAAGCAGGAGGTACCCGTGCCAGAAAGCACTACCAAGGACCACCAGACGTTGGTGGAACTCGGATACCCAGAAGGAAGCACCTAAGCCAAAGGCTCTGCCTGGAACCAGCTGGCGGTACTGGAACCAGGATGGGGAGCAGAAGGTACAAGCGCAAAAGACACTGCCAAGAACCAGCTGACGGTACTAGAACCCGGATAGGTAGCCAAAGGTAAAAGAGCCAATGGAATTACCGAGGACCAGCTGATGGTACTGGATCCCGGTTACTAAGCAGGAGGCACCTGTGCCAGAAAGCACTACCAAGGACCACCAGACGTTGGTGGAACTCGGATACCCAGAAGGAGGCACCTAAGCCAAAGGCTCTGCCTGGAACCAGCTGATGGTACTGGAACCAGGGGGACCTATTCAAGATTGTCTTCCTAAGAACCAGCTAATGGTGCTGGAACTCAGATAGGCAGCAGAAGGTCCACAGGAAAAAAAAATTGCTAGGCCGCCAGCAGGCCGTAGTTACCGAAAACCCACAGTACTACAGGGGGAGCTTGTCCTATTGGCACTACGGAACCAGCCTTGATTGCCAGTTCCCGCAGCCCACATAGGAAGCACCTAAACTGCAGGCACCACAGAGTTGGCTAACCTGACCGCAACCCGACAGGACAACGTAATAGCGGCAAAGTGACCTTGACTCTACCCGGAAACAGCTGGCGTGCTGGAACCGGTCTGGGCAGGAGGGAGTACCCATGCCAAAGACACTTCTGAGCAGCAACTGGTGGTGTAGGATCCCAGGGATTACATGAGAAACAGAGTGTAGGCTGTGCCCTAATTGGAGCAAGATGAAAGGGAACCTTAAACCCCCCAGGCATTTGCAACTAAAAGAGCCATCTTGTGCAGCTCTAATGCTGCACATAGAAAAGGTGGCTCTTTTTCTTATGCATCTCGCACACGCTGAAGTTAACACTTATAAAATGTGGCCGCTCATACCGTGAAACCATCCCGGAGGCGGGACTTTCCATCTTAATGAGACGCAGCACAGTCGTCATTCAAAACCCATGGCGCTGGGCGCCGCCTCCTTAGCATTGGTTGAATCTGTCCCGGAGCCTGAACTGTTACGTTATCCCTTGGCCATGCACAGTTACCGCTGCCCATCTTCTGACATCATTTGTTGTCAGGCTGGCTGCGCCTGTGCGGCTGCCATGCCTGAGATCCCGCCCAGCAGAGTTTTCTGATTTATTCACACTGCGGGGCTGGGATTCATGGGCATGCGCAGAGCATAACTTCGCCTCTCACTCATCTCCTTCCGCCTTCTTTAGACTGTGCGGCGTCAACTGATCCCTAAGTGCATGACACGGTGATTAGGGATCAGCTGACAGCACACAGTCTGAAGAAGGGGGAGGGAGATGAGTGAGAGGCGAAGATATGCACTGCGCATGCCCATGAATCCCAGCCCCGCAGTGTGAATAAATCAGAAGACACTGTGGGGCGGGATCTAGGGCAGCGCGACCGCACAGGTGCAGTCAGCCTGACATCAAATGATGTCAGAAGACGAGCAGCGCTAACTGCGCATGGCCAAGGAATAACATAACAGCGCAGGCTCCGGGACAGATTCAAGCAACGCTCACTCATGCAGACCCGTTGAAGCGCAAGGACCGCGCGAAACGGCCGTCGTCTCCCCTGCTTGCACGAGCTCCTTTTCTTCTTCCCTGGCCATGAAGTTTTAATTGTGAAGACTCAATAAAATTTGCTACTTTGAAGATTGGTGAGTGCATCCTGCTTTTTTCTTTTGCTACCTGGGACACATATGTTATTTATGGTTTTGCACCCGATATCTTTTTCGCCATGGCTGTTGCTGACATGATATAGCTTTTTAGTACCGGCTTTCCTGAAGATTATGGATTTAGTTGGGGCAGTGCCGTCCATATGCTATTTTTTCTCTTTTATGCAGTTATGTCAAACCTTGGGCAGTTTGAATAAATCAGAAGACACTGATCTCGGGCAGTCAGCCTGACAACAAATGATGTCAGAAGATGGGCAGCATTAACTGCGCATGCCCAAGGTTTAACATAACAGCGCAGGCTCCGGGACAGATTCAAACAATGCTGAGGAGGCAGCGCCCGGCACCAAAGGGGTATGAATGATGGCTGTACTGCATCTCATTACGAAGGAAAGTCCCACCTCTGGGACGGTTTCACATTTTGTAAGTGTTTAGTTCAGCGTGTGCAAGGAGCAAAACTAAAAGAGCCACCTTTTCCTTGTGCAGCATTAGTGCTGCACAAGGTGGCTCTTTCAGTTACAAACGCTGGAGGGGTACAGGTTTCCTTTCATTTCTGTAGTAATATGAGTGTGGAGGTAGCAGGAGCAATTGCCGAATGCACAGCTGGGGATCAACTGACGTTACTGAAACCCAATAGCACAGCAGCAAGTGTTGACTGTGCAGATGGCACTTCTGAGCAGCAACTGGCAGTGTTGGAGCCCAGGGAATCCAGGAGAAGCAGAGTGTAGGCTGAGGCCTGCACTCGAGGCAGTTTAATATCTGTTGTTGTGTCAGCATGGAGGTAGCAGAACAAATTGCCGGATACACAGCTGGGGAGCAGCTTACGTTACTGAACCCCACTAACACAGGAGCGAGTGTTTTTCTCTGTGCAAATGGCACTTCCGAGCAGAAACTGGCGGTGTTGGAGCCCAGGGTCAATCAGGGTGTAGGCCGAGGCCTAATTGAGCAAATTTAATATCTGAAGTAGTGTGAGTGTGGAGATAGCAGGAGCAATTGCTGGATACACAGCAGGGGAGCAGCTGACGTTACTGAACCCCACTAACACAGGAGCAAGTGTTTTTCTCTCTGCAAACGGCACTTCCGAGCAGCAACTGGTGGTGTTGGAGCCCAGGGAATCCAGGAGAAGCCGAGTGTAGGCCGAGGCCTGCACTCGAGGCAGTTTAATATCTGTTGTTGTGTCAGCGTGGAGGTAGCTGGACAAATTGCCGGAAACACAGCTGGGGAGCAGCTGACGTTACTGAAACCCAATAACACGGCAGCAAGTGTTGACTGTGCAGACGGCACTTCTGAGCAACACCTGGTGGTGTTGGAGCCCAGGGAATATAGGAGAAACAGAGTGTAGGCGGAGGACTACACTCGAGGCAGTTTAATATCTGTTGTAGTGTGAGTGTTGATGGAGCAGGAGAAATTGCCAGATACACAGCAGGAGATCAGCTGACGTTACTGAAACCCAATAACACTAGGTCATGTGTTGACTGTGCAGACGGCACTTCTGAGCAGCAACTGTTGTTGTTGGAGGCCAGGGATTACAGTTCAGGTGGTAGAAACATGAACACAACAGGAGACCTGGATACTGTTGCCAACCAATTATTTAATCTGGAAGTGGAGTGGCAAATTTCTCTGAGATCCAGACCTTGTTCATTTTCAGAAAAGTAAGCCAGTCAACGTTATCGAGGGATAGTCGCATGCGACGGTCTGTTAGTACACCACCTGCGGCACTAAAGACGCGTTCCGATAACACACTAGCAGCAGGGCAAGCCAGCACCTCCAATGCATACTGGTTAAGCTCTGGCCATGTATCCAGCTTAGAGACCCAAAACTTGAAGGGGGAAGAGCCATCTGGGAATACACTGAGAGGGCAAGACATGTAGTCTGTCACCATCTGACGGAAATGTTGCCTCCTGCTGACTGGAGCCATCTGTGATGGTGTAGACATTTGTGGTGGGGACACAAAATTTTGCCACAGTTGGGCCATACTGGTCTTGCCTTGTGCTGAGGCACTGCTTTTGCTCCCTCTTTGTGCAAAGCTTCCTCCACTGCCTCAACGCATTGAGCTGCTTTGTAAAGCACTAGAAGCACTGCTCTCGATTGGACTGGAGAAGATGATGGACTGCACCAGTGTGACTTGGTACTCACTAATTTTACACTCCCGGTTCAACGGTGTTATGAGGCTTTGAAAGTTATCCCAGCAGAGAGGATCTAGGAGGGTGTACACCCAATAATCAGCCGTGTTGAGAATGTGGGCGAAGCGGTGGTCGTTTCTCAGGCACTGCAGCATGATATCAACCATGTGCTGAAGACTGCCAACTGGCCAAGAAACGCTGTCCCCTGCTTGAGGTGTGGTCTCTGCCTGCTCTGCATAACCCCACCCTCGCTCTACATACTGACTACTGGAGAATTGTGTAACTCCCTCCTCTGGACAGATGTCTTCCTCCTCCATTGACTCCTCCTCATCCTCCTTACAAAGTGTCCCCTGCCTAGGCCTTTGTGAGGAACCACGTCGCGCAGACTGTCCAGAAGCAGATGGCATTTGGGACTCCTCATCCTCCACCACTTCCACAACCTCATCCCTTAGCGCTTGCAGTATTTTTTCAAACAGGCAGATAATGGGGACAGTCATGCTGACTAGTGCATCATCTGCACTTGCCATCTGCTTAGAATCATCGAAGGCACGCAAAACCTGGCAGATGTCCTTCATAGTGGCCCACTCAGTGGTTGTGAAGTCTGAACGGCGTGAAGTGCGACTTCTTGCGCCTGATGCAGCTGGTACTCCATTACTGTTGGCTGCTGCTCACACAAGCACTCCAACATATGTAACGTTGAATTCCACCTGGTGGGTAGGTCACATATGATGCGATGTTCTGGAAGGCGGAATCGGTGCTGCAGAGCTGCAATGTGCGATCTTGCCATGCTGGAATACCGCAAGTGAGCACACTCTAGGCGGACCTTGTGTAGCAGTGCTTCAAGATCCGGATAGTCCCTCAAAAAACTCTGCATGACCAAGTTGAGCACATGTGCCAGACATGGGATGTGAGTGAGGTTGCCTAGGCCCAGAGCTGTCACCAGATTTCGGCCATTGTCACACACTACCATGCCTGGCTGGAGATTCGCTGGCACAAACCACACATCGCTCTCCTGCTTGATGGCATTCCAGAGCTCCTGCGCTGTGTGGCTTCGATTCCCCAAAGAAATTAATTTCAATTTGGCCTGTTGACGTTTGGCCACGGCTGTGCTCATATCGGTCATAACAGGTAAGCGTTCACGGGTCCATGTGAAGGTGGACTGTGACGGCTCCTGCAGTGCTGATTCAGAGGAACTGGAGTATGAGGAGGAGTCAATGTGTACAGACTGGATTCCTGCAATCCTTGGAGTTGGCAGAACACATACAGCGCCACTCTCACAATCTGTACCCAGCTTCACAACATTTACCCAATGGGCAGTGAGGAAAAGGTATCGTCCCTGTCCATGGTGACTGGTCCACGCATCGGTGGTGAGTTGGACCTTGCTACTGATGGTGTTTAGTAGCGCATGTTTAATATTTCCCTCTGCATGCTTTTGCAGGGCAGGGACGGCTTGCCTGCTGAAATAAAAGCGTCTGGGCACGTTGTATTGTGGGATTGCCAATGCCATCGAGTTACGGAAGGTGTCAGTCTCCACCAGCCTGAATGACAGCATTTCAAGGGACAGTAGTTTTGCAATGCCAGCATTCAGAGCCTGTGCTCGGGGGTGGTTTGCCTAGAATGGCCGCCTTTTATCCCATGCCTGTGCTACCGATGGCTGTAGACTGGGCTGGGAGTGTGAGGATGACTGGGAATGTGGTGCTGTGGGTGGAATTACACTGGGTCTCTGGACAATAGTGCCAGAGGTTCTTCCATGGTGATCCTGTGAAGAAGCCGAACCAGCTGTGTGTGAGCGGGAGGAAGAGGCTGCAACATGAGCTGAAGAGGTGGTAGGTGTTGCTGTAGGTTGGCCTAGGTCGTCAGTGTGTTTTTGTAACTCCACCACGTGCTTGGTCCGCACATGTTTCCACATATTTGTGGTATTAAGGTTGCTGACACTTTTCCCTCTTTTGACTTTCTGATGACACAACTTGAATTTGACAAAGCAAATGTCATCTGCAACTGTGTCAAAAAAGGACCAGGCACTGCAAGTCTTGGGAGCACCCGTTTTGGCTTTTGGAAGAGGCATGCTCCTAATGGGTGCCGAAGTGGAGGCTACAGGCAACGCAGTCTTCCCCCTCCCTCTCCCTCTTTCAGCCGTTCGGGGAAACTGTTCCTCAGAGCTGCTCCCACCACCTTCCTCTACCTCACGCCATGATGGGTCAAGGACCTCATCATCTACACTACCCTCTTCCACCAACTGCTTCTCCTGGGTAGTCTCGGCAGCACAGTACGCACCAGAAAATGGCACCTGAGTCTCATCATCAGATACGTACTGAGGTGTGCTGACCGTAGGCACTGTCCCACCCTCCTCTTCAGATTTAGAGAGACAAAGCTGTTGGGCATCACTGCATACTGCCTCTTCTTCCATTTCTCGAATGCTGCTTGGCTGGCCCCCTCTTTCCAAGCCAAGAGATTCAGAGAACAGGAGTAGAGATGGCTCCTTTCCTGGGCTCTCTGACTGCCTGGGCAATTTGGCAGGTGGTGAAGAGACAGATGGGTGCTCTTCAGTCCTATGTGCCTGACAGGATGTGGCACTAATTGAAGTTGATGCATTAGCTGCCATCCATCCGACAACGGCTTCAATTTGTTCGTCCCGCAGCAGCGGGGTGTGACGAGCTCCTACAAAGCTGCGCATGAAGGACTGTTCCCTGCTAAAACTGGGGGATGATGAGTCACCGGTTCCCGCAGCAGGCACAGAATCCCCACATCCTCTCCCTGCTCCACCTCCACACCCACGACCACGTGCCTTACTCCCTGCCTTCTTCATCTTGGTAGACTGATAAAGATAGGCAGAAAAGTAATAAGGGCTTAGTGTGCTTATTACTGAACAGCTGCTAACAGGTATAAGAAACACTAATTTTATAAAGTGTGGACTAGACTTTAATATGAGCTAATGTCACCTAAACAAATGTAAAGGGGAGTGTTTGGTGCACTTTATTCATTTTTTTTTCGCAAAACAGACTACAGAGTGAGCTGCACTCACACACAGACCGTGCAGACAGCCGTGAACGGCGCTGCAAGGCCAAAAAAAGCTCCTCTTTGTACTCCTATGTAGTGTTTTTCCACAATCCAGCAGGATACGGATGGAAACCCACTAATAGGATAAATTTGAAAAAATGTGCAGCAGGCAGCACTAATTGAAAAAAGGACAATGGAGCAGTATGAGACAGTGACGCACCCTGAGCTGACTACAACCGGCTGTGGCGGCAGAACAGACTACAGAGTGAGCTGCACTCACACACAGACCGTGCACACAGCCGTGAACGGCGCTGTAAGGCCAAAAAAAAGCTCCTCTATGTAATCCTATATAGTGTTTTTCCACAATCTAGCAGGATACGGATGGAAACCCACTAATAGGATAAATTTGAAAAAATGTGCAGCAGGCAGCACTAATTGAAAAATGGACAATGGAACAGTATGAGGCAGTGACGCACCCTGAGCTGACTACAACCAGCTGTGGCGGCAGAACAGACTATAGAGTGAGCTGCACTCACACAGACACCTCGCAGACAGCCGTGAACAGCGCTGCAAGGCAAAAACAAGTTTCTCACACAGCGGTTGCTAAATTAGCCTGGGTAAAGCACAATGAAACAAATCGCTATTTTAAAACTGGCCCTCAGTCAGAACACAGTGTTCTGTCCATAACTGAATTCACAGCAGAGTGAACCCAAAATGGCGGCGGCGACTTTTATAGTGCACCATGACATCATTTCAGCAGCCAATCACAGCCATGTCAGTAGTTACATGCCTAACAACCAGAACAGGATGTGCCAACACTTCAAATGATTCCTCATTTGCTGAAATAAATGAAACTGGCTCTTTGCATTATGGGAACTTCCGATTCCGGTATCCGATATTGCAAAAGTATCGGAACTCGGTATCGGAATTCCGATACCGCAAATATCGGCCAATACCCGATATTTGCAGTATCGGAATGCTCAACACTACAGTTAATGTAATTTTGAAAGATTTTTGCTTGCAAAAAATGTATTTGGAAGGCTGTACTTTAGAGATTATAACAAGATGCACTTTAGTGAGGCACAGATATGTCACAAATATGAGAAAAATTATCCACCAGTTATATTACATTTTATTTGGTTTTGTCTCACACGTACACAATGCACCTATACATAGGCACACATAAGCAATATTGACAACAGTTGACACTGCAAATCTTACATTTTCTGACAAGCACCCGGATTATCTCTGATCAATAAAGTGTGACTACAGAGATTTATGGGTACACTGGCATTTTACAATGGATTAGTGTAATATCCTTCCCTATCAAATATATCCCCATGACAAGACTGTCACTAACTCACAGTCTATGTTTTCCCCATTGTATTTTGTCAGGGCCAAGCAAACAGACACAACATCCCATGACAGACTAGCTGTAATATCACTGCTTGCTGCATGAATACATTAGCATACATGTTATGCTTTATTTTTAGGGGGATTTCTAGAGACCTTTACTAAAAATATGATTTCTTGTCTAGAAAAAAATAAGATTTAGAAACACACGGCACTTAAAGATCCTAGTTGGTGGTGCACAATTCAGGTTTCCAGCCCATCAAATAGTAATCACAAAAAACTTGGCACTCGTTGTATTGAAGAAAAAGTAGAACATTCCTTTGATTGTGCATCCAGTTCAAGGATTAGTTATTTGAACGTTTTCGGTCTGATTATAAGACCTTCATCAGAATAATCTTTAACAAAACTGCTGGATCCTGGAATAAAAAACTGCATGAGGGAGCATACGAGGAGCGGTGAATCACTGTCTGAAGTGCGCTGAGACTCCAGGTCAGAAGTGCAGAGGTACCGTCTGTCCCGAGGAATCTCAATTTGCTCTGCCTGTAAAGCCTCCTCTTTTAATGTGAGCAGCGAGTGTTTCAGTAAACAGAGAAGTTGGATGGTTGTGCTGATTATGGTGTTATTGCCAGACTCCAACTTGGTCAAGTCTTGAAAGTTTCATCAGATCTTATGTGCGGATGAGTGTATCCAGAAAACTGATGGCATGTTGTAGTCAGTATTCAACTTCAGCCTTCTGCTACTCACAAAGTCTTGCCAACATATGTCACATTGTGTTCCAAATCGTGTTGAAATCGCAGACTAGAGGGTGAGCTGGAAATTGCAAACCCTACTGCACAGTGGCAGTTGTAGCTGACTTGCAGAAATGAGCACACATGGCTTATTTTCATAAGTAGCTAGGGCAGATCTGGGTTGGATTTGAAAAATCGCTGGACTACTAAGTTGAAATAGAACATATCATGACTAATGGTGATTGGTCACCGGAAACGCATTGATATTGCATTTTATTCTCTGTAATTGCTGATGTTTTTATCCTCCACTGAATACATTTTTTAAGTGAATAAAGAAAAGAGTTTTTTCACTATCTTGATGAGCTGGATTCCTCATCATTTTCCTGACTACTAAGTTGAGCACGTATGCCAGTCATGGTACATGTGCGAGCTTAAAAAGCTTCAGAGCCGCCTCCAGGCTATGGCAATTGTCACGCACGACCAATGCCTGGTTATAGGTTCATGGGTAAGAGCCACAGATCATTCTGGTGGGATATACCTTTTTTACAACTCTGCGGTGGTGTGCAATTTGTCACCTAAGCAGATTACAAGGTAGTGCTGAAGTGATTGCAGCTTGTGACAAATGTTGATGTTTTGGAGATGGAGGGTGAGGAGGAGGAGGAGGTGCAGGAACTGCTTTAGTAGGTGGGGGAAACCTTGATTAACCCCTTAGCGACCGCCGATACGCCTTTTAACGGCGGCCGCTAAGGGTACTTAAACCACAGCGCCGTTAATTAACGGCGCTGTGGAAAAAGTCCATAGCGCCCCCCAGAGGCCGATTTTCTCCGGGGTCTCGGCTGCCGAGGGTAGCCGAGACCCCAGAGAACATGATTCGGGGGGTTTTTAACCCACCCCGCATTTGCGATCGCCGGTAATTAACCGTTTACCGGCGATCGCAAAAAAAAAAAAAAAAAGCGATCTCTTTTTAATTTCTCTGTCCTCCGATGTGATCGCACATCGGAGGACAGAGAAAAGGGGTCCCAGGAGGCCCCCCAATACTCACCTAGCTCCCCCGATGCTCCTCGTGTCTCCCGGTGGGCGCCGCCATCTTCAAAATGGCGGGCGCATGCGCAGTGCGCCCGCCGGCCGGCACCGGGAGAATCTTTGGGTATCGGCTGCCGGGGGTAGCCGAGACCCCAAAGAGCACGATCGGGGTCGGTATTACCGACCCCTGTTTTGCGATCGCCGGTAATTAACTGTTTACCGGCGACCGCAAAAAAAAAAAAAAAGTAAAGTGTAATTCTCTGTCCTCTGATGTGATCGCACATCAGAGGACAGAGAAATAGGGGGATTCGGGGACCCTAGCATACTCACCTAGGTCCCTGGATCCTCTTGCTGCTCCTCCTGGCCGCCGGCAGCAGAACATGGCGGACGCATGCCCAGTGCGCCCGCCATCTGTCTCCATCTGCCGGCCGGCAGGAGAACAGCAGTTGGGGCTAAAATTAGGGGTAGGGTTAGGGTTAGGGGTAGGGTTAGGGTTAGGGTTAGGGGTAGGGTTAGGTTAGGGTTAGGTTAGGGGTAGGGTTAGGGGTAGGGTTAGGGGTAGGGTTAGGTTAGGGTTAGGGGTAGGGTTAGGTTAGGGGTAGGGTTAGGGGTAGGGTTAGGGTTAGGTTAGGGGTAGGGTTAGGTTAGGGGTAGGGTTAGGGGTAGGGTTAGGTTAGGGTTAGGGGTAGGGTTAGGGGTAGGGTTAGGGTTAGGGTTAGGGTTAGGTTAGGGGTAGGGTTAGGGGTAGGGTTAGGTTAGGGGTAGGGTTAGGTTAGGGGTAGGGTTAGGGGTAGGGTTAGGGTTAGGGGTAGGGTTAGGGTTAGGGGTAGGGTTAGGGGTAGGGTTAGGGTTAGGTTAGGGTTAGGGGTAGGGTTAGGGGTAGGGTTAGGTTAGGGGTAGGGGTAGGGTTAGGTTAGGGGTAGGGCTAGGGTTGGGGCTAAATTTAGGGTTAGGGTTGGGGCTAAATTTAGGGTTAGGGTTGGGGCTAAACTTAGGGTTAGGCTTCTTTCACACTTACGTCAGTACGGGGCCGTCGCAATGCGTCAGCCCGACATACCGACGCACGTTGTGAAAATTGTGCACAATGTGGGCAGCAGCTGTAGTTTTTCAACACATCCGCTGCCCAATCTATGTCCTGGGGAGGAGGGGGCGGAGTTACGGCCACGCATGCGCGGTCAGAAATGGCGGATGCGACGTACAAAAAAACGTTTCATTGAACGTTTTTTTGTGCCGACGCTCCGCCAAAACACAACTGATCCAGTGCACGACGGACGCGACGTGTGGCCATCCGTCACGATCCGTCGGCAATACAAGTCTATGGGCAAAAAACGTATCCTGCGGGCACATTTGCAGGATCCGTTTCTTGTCCAAAACGACGGATTGCGACGGAATGCCAAACGATGCAAGTGTGAAAGTAGCCCTAGGGCTAGGGTTAGGGTTGAGGCTAAAGTTAGGGCTAGGGTTGGGGCTAAAGTTAGGGTTAGAGCTGGGATTAGGGTTAGGGTTTGGATTAGGGTTCGTATTAGGGTTAGGGTTGGCATTAGGGTTACGCTTGGGATTAGGGTTAGGTTTGGGATTAGGGTTAAGGTTAGGGTTGTGATTAGGGCTGTATTGGGATTAGGGTTAGGTTTGAGGTTAGGGTTGAGATTAGGATTAGGGGTGTGTTGGATTTAGGGTTTTGATTAGGGTTATGGTTAGGGTTGACATTAGGGTTGTTTTGGGGTAAGGGTTGTGATTATGGTTAGGGTTAGTGATTAGGATTATGGATGAGGTTGGGATTAGGGTTAGGGGTGTGTTGGGGTTAGGGTTGGAGCTAGAATTGGGGGGTTTCCACTGTTTAGGTACATCAGGGGGTCTCCAAACACGACAGCCAATTTTGCGCTCAAAAAGTCAAATGGTGCTCCCTCCCTTCTGAGGTCTGCCGTGCGCCCAAACAGTGGGTTACCCCCACATATGGGGCATCAGCGTACTCGGGATAAATTGGACAACAACTTCTGGGGTCCAATTTCTCTTGTTACCCTTGTGAAAATAAAAACTTGGGGGCTACAAAATCTTTTTTGTGAAAAAAAAAATATTTTTTATTTTCACGACTCTGCATTCTAAACTTCTGTGAAGCACTTGGGCATTCAAAGTTCTCACCACACATCTAGATAAGTTCCTTGGGGGGTCTAGTTTCCAAAATGGGGTCACTTGTGGGGGGTTACTACAGTTTAGGTACATCAGGGGCTCTGCAATCGCAACATAATGCCCACAGACCATTCTATCAAAGTCTGCATTCCAAAAAGGCGCTCCTTCCCTTCCGAGCTCTGCCGTGTGCCCAAACAGTGGTTTATCGCCACATATGGCACATCAGCGTACTCGGGATAAATTGGACAACAACTATTGCAGTCCAATTTCTCCTGTTACCCTTGTGAAAATAAAAACTTGGGGGCTACAATATCTTTTTTGTGGAAAAAAAAATATTTTTTATTTTCACGACTCTGCATTCTAAACTTCTGTGAAGCACTTGGGCATTCAAAGTTCTCACCACACATCTAGATAAGTTCCTTGGGGGGTCTAGTTTCCAAAATGGGGTCACTTGTGGAGGGTTTCTACTGGTTAGGTACATCAGGGGCTCTGCAAACGCAACATAATACCCGCAGACCATTCTATCAAAGTCTGCATTCCAAAACGGCGCTCCTTCCTTCCGAGCTCTGCCGTGTGCCCAAACAGTGGTTTACCCCCACATATGGGGTACCAGCATACTCAGGACAAATTGGACAACAACTTTTGGGGTCCAGTTTCTCTTGTTACCCTTGTGAAAATAAAAATTTGGTGGCTAAAAAATCTTTTTTGTGGAAAAAAAAATATTTTTTATTTTCACGGCTCTGCATTATAAACTTCTGTGAAGCACTTGGGCATTCAAGGTTCTCACCACACATCTAGATAAGTTCCATGGGGGGTCTAGTTTCCAAAATGGGGTCACTTGTGGGGGATTTCTACTGTTTAGGCACATCAGGGGCTCTCCAAACGCGACATGGCGTCCGATCTCAATTCCAGCCAATTCTACATTGAAAAAGTAAAACGGCACTCCTTCTCTTCCAAGCTCTGCGGTGCGCCCAAACAGTGGTTTACCCCCACATATTGGGTATCGACGTACTCAGGAGAAATTGCACAACAACTTTTGTGGTCTAATTTCTCCTGTTACCCTTGTGAAAATAAAAATTTGTGGGCAAAAAGATCATGTTGGTAGAAAAAATGCAATTTTTTTTTTTCACGGCTCTACGTTATAAACTTCTGTGAAGCACATGGGGGTTCAAAGTGCTCGCCACACATCTAGATAAGTTCCTTAAGGGGTCTAGTTTCCAAAATGGTGTCACTTGTGGGGGGTTTCCACTGTTTAGGCACATCAGGGGCTCTCCAAACGCGACATGGCGTCCAATCTCAATTCCAGCCAATTCTACATTGAAAAAGTAAAACGGCACTCCTTCTCTTCCAAGCTCTGCGGTGCGCCCTAACAGTTGTTTACCCCCACATATTGGGTATCAGCGTACTCAGGAGAAATTGCACAACAACTTTTGTGGTCTAATTTCTCCTGTTACCCTTGTGAAAATAAGAATTTGTGGGCAAAAAGATCATTTTTGTGTAAACAAAAGCGATTTTTTATTTTCACGGCTCTACGTTATAAACTTCTGTGAAGCACTTGGGGGTTCAAAGTGCTCACCACACATCTAGATAAGTTCCTTAAGGGGTCTAGTTTCCAAAATGGTGTCACTTGTGGGGAGTTTCCACTGTTTAGGTACATCAGGGGCTCTCTAAATGTGACATGGTGTCCGATCTCAATTCCAGCCAATTCTGCATTGAAAAAGTCAAACGGCGCTCCTTCACTTCTAAGTTCTGCGGTGCGCCCTAACAGTGGTTTACCCCCACATATGGGGTATTGTCGTATTCAGGAGAAATTGCATAACAAAATTTATGGTTACATTTCTGTTTTTACACTAGTGAAAATAAAAAAAATGGTTCTGAATTAAGATGTTTGCAAAAAAAAGTTAAATGTTCATTTTTTCCTTCCACATTGTTTCAGTTCCTGTGAAGCACGTAAAGGGTTAATAAACTTCTTGAATGTGGTTTTGAGAACCTTGAGGGGTGCAGTTTTTAGAATGGTGTCACACTTCATTATTTTCTATCATATAGACCCCTCAAAATGACTTCAAATGTGATGTGGTCCCTAAAAAAAATGATGTTGTAAAAATGAGAAATTGCTGGTCAACTTTTAACCCTTATAACTCCCTAACAAAAAAAAATTTTGTTTCCAAAATTGTGCTGATGTAAAGTAGACATGTGGGAAATGTTATTTATTAACTATTTTTTATGACATATCTCTCTGATTTAAGGGCATAAAAATACAAAGTTTGAAAACTGCAAAATTTTAAAAATTTTCGCCATATTTCCATTTTTTTCATAAATAATCGCAAGTAATATCGAAGAAATGTTACCACTAACATGAAGTACAATATGTCACGAAAAAACAATCTCAGAATCAGCGGGATCCGTTGAAGCGTTCCAGAGTTATAACCTCATAAAGTGACAGTGGTCAGAATTGCAAAAATTGGCCTGGTCATTAAGTACCAAATTGGCTCTGTCACTAAGGGGTTAAACCAGTGTCCGCAATCCTTGGTGTCGGTAGGACCTTTTCGGTCCCAGGCTCTGACTGGGTCTCAGCTTCCACAATGCTCACCTAGTGTGCCATCAGGAAATGTAGCGTCCCAAGTCACTAGCAGTTGTCCACGTGTTTGTGGTTAAATGGACCTTCCCAGTAACAGTATTGGACAGGACATGGCTGTTGTTATGAGACACGTGCTTATTTAAGGCAGGGACGGCACACTGGGAGAAATAGTGGAGGCTGGGTTTCGAGTTCCAAGGGATGGCTGCTGCCATGAGGTTGCAGAAAGGTTCCATATCCACAAGCCTAAACAGCAACATTTCCAGGGCAAGAAGTATGGAAATGTGGCCATTTAGTATTGTGGCCTGTGGGTGGGTATCTGCATATTTAAGCTTTTTTTCCAGGGACTAGGGTGGGAACAAATGAACCCTGCACTGGGACAAGGACGTGGATGTGGTTGCTGATGGTGGTTGCAAGTGTGCAATGAAAGGTGCAGGGTGGGAGGCATCTTTGCCTGCATCATGGGCAGGATTGGCATGCACGTAAAACAGGGGAAGAGGCACTGGTGTCACCTGCTGAAACTATTTCTGGACCATGGCATTTTGCCAAACTTGTTGGGTGTTTTGCTGTCATGTGCCTGAGCATACTGGGTGTGTTCAGGCTGGTAGTTTTGCTGACACTGCTGATGCTGGCATGGCAGATGATGCATATGGCCTTTTTGTGTCAACTGCCATGTCTTAAAAAAGCACCAGCCTCGGGAACACTTAACTCTTGACCTGGCATCTTCGCCTGTGTTGGTGCTCTGGGGAACAGTTGCCAGGATTGCATCTCTGACCATCCTACTGACTCTGCTTTTTGTGGTGGTGCGGATCCATCCCCCTCTGCACTGCTGTCCTTACTCGGCATGTCACCTTCCCAGGTTGGGTCAGTGATTTCATTGTCCACCACATTGTCTTTCACTTCCACACCCTGGTCCTCATCCTGACTTGCTGACCTAATATCATCACTTGTTGGCAAATGTGTCTCATCGTGATCCACCTCTTTCGACAATAATTGCGTTTTTCCACTGTCGCCTTCTTGTGACCATGGCTGCTCAAATATTTGGGCATCGCTACCTGCGATCTCCTAATGTCTGGCTTGAAACGGCCAGGGTGAGAGGCCAGAATCTATGAATGGAAAGGGAACAGCTCTTTGGAGTATCCAAGTGTAGGATCACTTGTCTCTGGGCACTCGGCATGGTGGGAGGAAAGAGGATTATGTGTTCCAGAATCATGGCTACTGAGACTGGACGATGTGGAAAACAGGGTGGTGCTGGCAAAGTGACTGTAAGCATTATCTGCTATCCACCCAATAACCTTTTCACACTAGTCTAGCTTCAAGAATGGTGTTCTACCCCCCTACAAAGTGGGACAGGAAGCTAGGTTGACATGATGTGTATATTTGCTGTGCCCATGGACCAGACACAGTTTGACCTTGCCCACGGCTTCAGCCTCTGAGCTCACCTTCAGTATCACGTCTACTTCACTCTCCTTTACCACGTGCCTTGCCCATTAAAATTATGTATGATATATACCTACCGTGAAAACTTTGCAGGATTAGTATCAAAGGAGATTTTGCACACCTCAGTTGGACTTGTTACACTACAGTAGCAATATAACGATGCTATTGCTAACCAACCAAGTCTGTCTGTAAGCTTTTGACACACAACTGGAACAGTATAAATGGCGCATAATATTTCCAAGCTGAAAAATCTAAACAGGATTACTATCGCAGGAAAATTTGCCCTTCTCAGATGGGCTTTTCCACTGCTTGCGCTATATAGCACTGCTATAACAACCAACAAAGTCTGGCTGTATGCTTTTGATGCACAACTCGCACAGTATAAATGGCGTATAAGATTTAATTGATGAAAAAAATTTGCAGGACTAATATTACAGGAAAATTTTCACACCTCAGATGGACTTGTTTCATTGCTTGCGCTATATAGCGACGCTATTGCAACCAACCTAGACTGGCTGTAAGCTTTTGATTCACAACTGGCGCAGTATAAATGGCATATAATATTTCCCTGCTCAAAACAAAGGATAAAGAGCAAAAAGAATATTGTTAGCCCTGAGAAGGTCTTTTGGCATGAGATGCAGCAGAAAGGAAGTGCAATTATGCCTATCCTCTCCTACATTATCTCTTCAGCACAATCTCTTCCTCAGTGCTGCTAACAGCAGTATTAATATTGATTATAATTAGCGCTAATAAGGGGAGTTGTTGCAGTTGAAAGAAATATAAATGGTGTCTAATCCCTTCCTATACACAGCTAAAACTCTGTCAATAGTTCAGCTGCACATCTCCTTGCTCTGCCTGTTTCCATTGGTAGACTGTGCTGATCATCGCGCCCAGGGTCTTATATAGACTCGATGAAGCTATGCAGCCCAAAAATCATATTAATGCCACTACCAACTTTACAGGTACTGGCAGGCAATCCCTGCATGTTTATTTGCTGTCTAACAAGCACCACACCTGGGGGGACTTGAGCTTTCGCGCAAGCATACAAAATTATTTGCCAAGTAATGAACATCTTGAACACCATGATACTCAAGTGAGTAGCAAGCAGTGAAGAGCATCCTCGCTCATCACTAGTTCCTACTACTATTTGTTTTACAGAGTCTTCAAAGTTTTCAGTCATTGTTCTGAAGTTCAATATTTTTAGCTAATTAGTTTCACAATATGACTAGAGATGGGAGAACCCAAATGGTAAAGTTTGTGCACGGACCCCAAACATGGACTTCTTTCAGAAGTCCAGGTTTTTGTTCAGGTTCAGCAGCCCGGACGAAGCATGTTGAAAGCCTGCAGCGCAGCCAATCAACAAGGTTTTCCTGTGTGGTCATTTCCAGCCCCATCATAGCCATGCCAAGTATTGGCAAAGCTGTGAGTGACAGGCAAATTATGGGAAAAAATGAATGAATAAATAAAAAAGACATACCATTCCTTCTATTCTTGATAACCAGAAATGGTAAAGCTGACAGCTGAAAGCAAAAAAATGCTTTATTTGAACAAAACACTCCGCACAATAACTTACTTTTACTCATTTATTAATGTGAAAATAAAAATTAAAAATGAAAGCTACACTCACCTTTACATCGATAATCCATAATTCTGATGTCCCACAACAATCCAAACTCTACTACATCTGGTTGCATTGCTGAGTGGAGACAAACGTTACCGCTCAGTCCTGCAGTAAGAATGTGCCTGCATGTGACTGGCAGAGACATGATTGAGGTTACTGGTGGTCCAACGCAGTCGTGTTCTCACGCTCAGCTTAGTGTTAGCTGATTGCCGGGCTGAGCAGTAATATTTGTCACCACTCAGTAATGCAACCAGATGTCGCAGAGTTGGGGATCGTGGTGGGATATCAGCATTGTGGATTATTAGCGGAGAGAGGTGAGCATAAATTTCATGTTTTATTTGATTTTTTACTAGTAGAATACTAGTTTGCTCGCTGAAAATATGTTAAATTGTTGGTTATGGAAGCTAAAGTAAAATTTTCAGTGTCACCTGAAGGAGCTCACATCTCAATAATGAAAACCGCTTCACAGGCAGACTTGTCTAGTTGCCCATAACAACCAATTGGAGCTCTGCTTTCACTTTACCTCAGCAGCTTCAGTGATGAAAGCACCCTGTATTGTAAGCAATAACGACAATCTTACTATGAGGCATTTTTCGCCTGACCAATATATTGCTGCTCAGTAATGTTTGTCCGTGTGCGTAAGGTTCATCCATCTGAGTGTGTTTGCATGCGTTTGTGGTCCTTGCGTGCGCATATGTGTGTGGTGTGCATGTGGTATTTATGGGGTGGTGTTGTGGTATTTGTGGGGTGGTGTTTGTGTTGTGTGTGTCTAGAGTGGTCTGGTGTTAGTGTGGCGTGTTGTGGCATTTGTGTGGTGTTGTGCTTGTGGGTTGGTGTATGTGTGCTGTCTGTGTGATGTTTGCATGGTGTTTGTGAAATGTTTCTGCATTGTGTGTGGTGGTGCTGCCTCTTTAGCAGCGACTCTGTGGCGCCGTCACTATAATCCGTCTCTGTCAGTCACAACTATTGTTTTCCCCTCAGCACTTTTACTTTCACCTTCACATTTCTCCATTATACGTATAGGGCATAACTTCTGGGTCCCTATTCTCATGATGGGGGGAAGATAGATTTAATGTGCGCACTTGAGGACTAATATAGGAATATAGGGGTTCAGCTAGGTGACATATTTGCTAATCCAAATCATTTGTGATTAAACTGTGTTGCAGTGAGGAATCAGGAGGCCACATTTCCTATTAAAAATCGTGAGGCCTAATATTGGGGTTCAGTCAGGAGGCCTTATTAGCTAATACAAATTGTTTGTTAAGTTTAAGAGTGTTGTTCAGGCACACTATCTAAGAAAATAAATAGTGATTGCTCATTTTGTGACAGGTGACTGACAGATATGGGCCTAAGGTTGTGAAACAGCAGGTTACAAAAGGAGAAGGGTACATACAGCATGAGTGGGAAAAAGCGAGGTCTTTGTGGAAGGGGGAATAGGCTTGGTATGCTTGGTGTTCGACGTGCATGTGGGTAAGCTGTTAATGTTAATGAAAGCTGAACTGAACAAACACTGCCTCATCCTATTGAAAGACCACTGACAACATCTGTTACTGGACAGGCTTCTCAACTCCCTTTCTTTGACAGCCGCACAGCGGTACGCCTTGTAGATGAGACTCAGAAAGAACATGTGCTCCATTGGATGGCAAATGCTGCATCTCCTCCTTTTTCCTCCACCTTAACACCACATACAGTACAATCCTCAGTGGTGGCACCCCAATCACTCTTGCATCACAAATTTACAAACAATCTGACTGTGGGGACCTACAGATGGGCCTATTTCTTCAGAGCTGTCCACACATTTTATTCCATGGGCATTGGAGGTCTGCTTCAAAGATTCCCAGAATTTAGAGGAGAAAAGCATCTGCAATGATGCCCAATTTTTTGTTCACGTTTGATGCAGAGCCGGACAAAGTAGAGCAGAGTCCAGATCCTTGTCACCAGACATTAACCCCGGGTGTGGAGGTGATCCTGATAAGACTCAGATACCAGAGGTACATGCGAACTGTACTGTGGTGTCAGGGCAGGAAAAGGAGGAGGGTGACTATCAGGGCAAAGAGCTGGATGACAGAGGATGACAATAAGGTTGTAGATACCCCTTTGTGAAAACCCATAGGCACGCAGCTCAGTAAGTCAGTAGAGGAGGAGGAGTACAAGGATGCAACATTGCAGCCTCCTGAACAGAAACGGAGTGATTCAACCATGGCAGGCACTAATATTAGAATCTGTTTTGTTTTTGACAATCTGCCATCTTGTTGTGGTTTTCTGGATGCTGGTCTTTTTCCCCTGGGTTGTCTTAGGTCAGGTGATTGTATCACCCTTTATTACCCAGAACCTGCCTCCCAGCCCTTGCTGGACAGCAGTGTTAATCTGCTAGAGTTCTGGCTAGGTGCTTTGACAGCTTTCTGTGTTGGATTTTATGCAGTTCTGGGACCTCTGGTTCTGCTATCCTTAGTTTCTGTTTTAAGTTGATTTCTGCAGCCTTTCTATTAGGAGGTGACCTGTTTTTTATACCCAGTCCTTAGATCTTTTAGGGGCCTCTGTTGTGAATTCTGTGGCAGAGCTCCCTCCTGTGGTCACAAGTGGTACTTCGGCTGATTCTCTCTGTGAGCTTCCGTTGGTGGAGGAGAGTGGTACTGCGGCTTCTGAGTTTCCTTCCTCAGGTGATGTGGTGAAGTCGTTAGGTGCTGCTCTATTTAACTCCACCTAGTGCTTTGATCCTGGCCTCCAGTCAATGTTCTAGTATTGGACCTGTTTCCTCCTGGATCGTTCCTGTGGCCTGCTGCTCTGCATAGCTAAGTTCCGCTTTTGCTATTTTGTTTGCTGTTTTTTCTGTCCAGCTTGCTTATTTGTTTTTTCTTGCTTGCTGGAAGCTCTGGGACGCAGAGGGTGTACCTCCGTGCCGTTAGTTCGGTACGGAGGGTATTTTTGCCCCCTTTGCGTGGTTTTTTGTAGGGTTTTGTGTTGACCGCAAAGTTACCTTTCCTATCCTCGCTCTGTTCAGAAAGTCGGGCCTCACTTTGCTAAATCTATTTCATCTCTACGTTTGTCTTTTCATCTTAACTCACAGTCATTATATGTGGGGGCTGCCTTTTCCTTTGGGGTATTTCTCTGAGGCAAGGTAGACTTATTTTCTATCTTCAGGCTAGCTAGTTTCTCAGGCTGTGCCGAGTTGCATAGGGAGCGTTAGGCGCAATCCACGGCTGCCTCTAGTGTGGTTGGAGAGGATTAGGGATTGCGGTCAGCAGAGTTCCCACGTCTCAGAGCTCGTTCTATGTTTTGGGTTATTGTCAGGTCACTGTATGTGCTGTGACTTCTATGTCCATTGTGGTACTGAATTACCTTATCATAACAGTACTGGAGGCCTGAAGTACTAATGATTCTCAATAGAGGGAAAAAAGAAGTTCTGAGACCATTTTTTTTTCTCTGCACTGTGTTTTGCCTTTTTTTTCCCCTAGACATTTGGGTGGTTCAGGACACAGGTGTAGCGATGGACATTAAAGGTCTGTCTTCATGTGTGGATCAGCTCACGGCAAGAGTACAAAATATTCAAGACTTTGTGTTTCAGAATTCTATGTTAGAACCAAGAATTCCTATTCCTGATTTGTTTTTTGGAGATAGAACTAAATTTCTGAGTTTCAAAAATAATTGTAAACTATTTCTGGCTTTGAAACCTCGCTCCTCTGGTGACCCAGTTCAACAAGTTAGGATCATTATTTCTTTTTTACGTGGCGACCCTCAGGACTGGGCATTTTCTCTTGCATCAGGAGATCCTGCATTAAGTAATATCGATGCGTTTTTCCTGGCGCTCGGATTGCTGTACGATGAACCTAATTCAGTGGATCAGGCAGAGAAAAATTTGCTGGCTCTGTGTCAGGGTCAGGATGAGATAGAGGTATATTGTCAGAAATGTAGAAAGTGGTCCGTACTCACTCAATGGAATGAAGGTGCGCTTGCAGCTATTTTCAGAAAGGGTCTCTCTGAAGCCCTTAAGGATGTCATGGTGGGATTTCCTATGCCTGCTGGTCTGAATGAGTCTATGTCTTTGGCCATTCAGATCGGTCGACGCTTGCGTGAGCGTAAATCTGTGCACCATTTGGCGGTATTATCTGAGCATAAACCTGAGCCTATGCAGTGCGATAGGACTTTGACCAGAGTTGAACGGCAAGAACACAGACGTCTGAATGGGCTGTGTTTCTACTGTGGTGATTCCACTCATGCTATCTCTGATTGTCCTAAGCGCACTAAGTGGTTCGCTAGGTCTGGCACAATTGGTACGATACAGTCAAAATTTCTTTTGTCCGTTACCTTGATCTGCTCTTTGTCATCTTATTCTGTCATGGCATTTGTGGATTCAGGCGCTGCCCTGAATTTGATGGACTTGGAGTATGCTAGGCATTGTGGGTTTTTCTTGGAGCCCTTGCAGTGTCCAATTCCATTGAGAGGAATTGATGCTACGCCTTTAGCCAAGAATAAGCCTCAGTACTGGACCCAGCTGACCATGTGCATGGCTCCTGCACATCAGGAGGTTATTCGCTTTCTGGTGTTGCATAATCTGCATGATGTGGTCGTGTTGGGGTTGCCATGGCTACAAGTCCATAATCCAGTATTAGATTGGAAATCCATGTCTGTGTCCAGCTGTGGTTGTCAGTGGGTACATGGTGATGTCCCATTTCTGTCTATTTCGTCATCCACCCCTTCTGAGGTTCCAGAGTTCTTGTCTGATTACCGGGATGTATTTGATGAGCCCAAGTCCGATACCCTACCTCCGCATAGGGATTGTGATTGTGCTATCGATTTGATTCCTGGTAGTAAATTCCCAAAAGGTCGACTGTTTAATTTATCTGTGCCTGAGCACGCCGCTGTGCGGAGTTATGTGAAGGAGTCCTTGGAGAAGGGGCATATTCGCCTGTCATCGTCGCCATTAGGAGCAGGGTTCTTTTTTGTAGCCAAGAAGGATGGTTCGCTGAGACCTTGTATAGATTACCGCCTTCTAAATAAGATCACGGTTAAATTTCAGTACCTCTTGCCGTTATTATCTGATTTGTTTGCTCGGATTAAGGGGGCTAGTTGGTTCACCAAGATAGATCTTCGTGGTGCGTATAATCTTGTGCGTATTAAGCGAGGCGATGAATGGAAAACTGCATTTAATACACCCGAGGGCCATTTTGATTATCTAGTAATGCCATTCGGACTTGCCAATGCTCCATCAATGTTTCAGTCCTTTATGCATGACATCTTCCAAGAGTACCTGGATAAATTCCTGATTGTGTACTTGGATGACATTTTGATCTTCTCGGATGATTGGGAGTCTCATGTGAAGCAGGTCAGAACAGTGTTTCAGGTCCTGCGTGCTAATTCTTTGTTTGTGAAGGGATCAAAGTGTCTCTTTGGTGTTCAGAAGGTTTCATTTTTGGGGTTCATCTTTTCCCCTTCTACTATCGAGATGGACCCTGTTAAGGTCCAAGCCATCCATGATTGGACTCAGCCGACATCTCTGAAAAGTCTGCAAAAGTTCCTGGGCTTTGCTAATTTTTATCGTCGCTTCATCTGCAATTTTTCTAGTATTGCTAAACCATTGACCGATTTGACCAAGAAGGGTGCTGATGTGGTCAATTGGTCTTCTGCTGCTGTGGAAGCTTTTCAAGAGTTGAAGCGTCGTTTTTCTTCTGCCCCTGTGTTGTGTCAACCAGATATTTCGCTTCCATTCCAGGTCGAGGTTGATGCTTCTGAGATTGGAGCAGGGGCTGTTTTGTCGCAGAGAAGTTCTGATTGCTCGGTGATGAAACCATGCGCCTTCTTTTCCAGGAAGTTTTCGCCTGCTGAGCGAAATTATGATGTGGGCAATCGAGAGTTGCTGGCCATGAAGTGGGCATTCGAGGAGTGGCGTCATTGGCTTGAAGGAGCTAAGCATCGCGTGGTGGTCTTGACTGATCATAAGAACTTGACTTATCTCGAGTCTGCCAAGCGGTTGAATCCTAGACAGGCTCGTTGGTCGCTGTTTTTTGCCCGTTTTGACTTTGTGATTTCGTACCTTCCGGGCTCTAAAAATGTGAAGGCGGATGCTCTGTCTAGGAGTTTTGTGCCCGACTCTCTGGGTTTATCTGAGCCGGCGGGCATTCTCAAAGAGGGAGTAATTGTGTCTGCCATCTCCCCTGATTTGCGGCGGGTGCTGCAAAAATTTCAGGCTAATAAACCTGATCGTTGCCCAGCGGAGAAACTGTTTGTCCCTGATAGGTGGACGAATAAAGTTATCTCTGAGGTTCATTGTTCGGTGTTGGCTGGTCTTCCTGGAATCTTTGGTACCAGAGAGTTAGTGGCTAGATCCTTTTGGTGGCCATCTCTGTCGCGGGATGTGCGTTCTTTTGTGCAGTCCAGTGGGATTTGTGCTCGGGCTAAGCCCTGCTGTTCTCGTGCCAGTGGGTTGCTTTTGCCCTTGCCGGTCCCGAAGAGGCCTTGGACACATATCTCTATGGATTTTATTTCAGATCTTCCCGTCTCTCAAAAGATGTCAGTCATTTGGGTGGTCTGTGATCGCTTCTCTAAGATGGTCCATTTGGTACCCTTGTCTAAATTACCTTCCTCCTCTGATTTGGTGCCATTGTTCTTCCAGCATGTGGTTCGTTTACATGGCATTCCAGAGAATATAGCGTTTCTGACAGAGGTTCCCAGTTTGTTTCGAGGTTTTGGCGAGCCTTTTGTGCTAGGATGGGCATTGACTTGTCTATTTCCTCGGCTTTCCATCCTCAGACTAATGGCCAGACCGAACGAACCAATCAGACATTGGAAACATATCTGAGATGCTTTGTTTCTGCTGATCAGGATGACTGGGTGTCCTTTTTGCCTTTGGCTGAGTTCGCCCTTAATAATCGGGCCAGCTCGGCTACCTTGGTTTCGCCGTTTTTCTGCAACTCTGGGTTCCATCCTCGTTTCTCTTCGGGGCAGGTTGAGTCTTCGGACTGTCCTGGTGTGGATACTGTGGTGGACAGGTTGCAGCAGATTTGGACTCATGTAGTGGACAATTTGACCTTGTCCCAGGAGAAGGCTCAACGTTTCGCTAATCGCAGACGCTGTGTGGGTCCCTGACTTCGTGTTGGGGATTTGGTTTGGTTATCTTCTCGTCATATTCCTATGAAGGTTTCCTCTCCTAAGTTTAAACCTCGTTTCATTGGTCCGTATAGGATTTCTGAGGTTCTTAATCCTGTGTCTTTTCGTCTGACCCTTCCAGATTCTTTTTCCATACATAACGTATTCCATAGGTCATTGTTGCGGAGATACGTGGCACCTATGGTTCCATCTGTTGATCCTCCTGCCCCGGTTTTGGTGGAGGGGGAGTTGGAGTATATTGTGGAGAAGATTTTGGATTCTCGTGTTTCAAGACGGAAACTCCAGTATCTGGTTAAGTGGAAGGGTTATGCTCAGGAAGATAATTCCTGGGTCTTTGCCTCTGATGTCCATGCTCCTGATCTTGTTCGTGCCTTTCATATGGCTCATCCTGGTCGTCCTGGGGGCTCTGGTGAGGGTTCGGTGACCCCTCTTCAAGGGGGGGGTACTGTTGTGAATTCTGTGGCAGAGCTCCCTCCTGTGGTCACAAGTGGTACTTCGGCTGATTCTCTCTGTGAGCTTCCGTTGGTGGAGGAGAGTGGTACTGCGGCTTCTGAGTTTCCTTCCTCAGGTGATGTGGTGAAGTCGTTAGGTGCTGCTCTATTTAACTCCACCTAGTGCTTTGATCCTGGCCTCCAGTCAATGTTCTAGTATTGGACCTGTTTCCTCCTGGATCGTTCCTGTGGCCTGCTGCTCTGCATAGCTAAGTTCCGCTTTTGCTATTTTGTTTGCTGTTTTTCCTGTCCAGCTTGCTTATTTGTTTTTTCTTGCTTGCTGGAAGCTCTGGGACGCAGAGGGTGTACCTCCGTGCCGTTAGTTCGGTACGGAGGGTCTTTTTGCCCCCTTTGCGTGGTTTTTTGTAGGGTTTTGTGTTGACCGCAAAGTTACCTTCCCTATCCTCGCTCTGTTCAGAAAGTCGGGCCTCACTTTGCTAAATCTATTTTAAATCTCTACGTTTGTCTTTTCATCTTAACTCACAGTCATTATATGTGGGGGCTGCCTTTTCCTTTGGGGTATTTCCCTGAGGCAAGGTAGGCTTATTTTCTATCTTCAGGCTAGCTAGTTTCTCAGGCTGTGTCGAGTTGCATAAGGAGCGTTAGGCGCAATCCACGGCTGCCTCTAGTGTGGTTGGAGAGGATTAGGGATTGCGGTCAGCAGAGTTCCCACGTCTCAGAGCTCATTCTATGTTTTGGGTTATTGTCAGGTCACTGTATGTGCTCTGACTTCTATGTCCATTGTGGTACTGAATTACCTTATCATAACAGGCCTCCTTCCACCTATCTATAGGTCTTCGCTGAGATGAACCCAGGATCGTCGGTGGGTCTATTTGCAAGGAATGGGTCGCCCACTCCATCATAGGGTATCAGCCTAGTCTCAGTGCAGGGTCAGTTTTCCCCCTTCTACCCTAGTTCTGTGTTGCAGTTTTGTAACAACTACATTCTCAGCAACAACTGTGGCCTTGGCCAGCACCAGTCGCAAGTCTGCAGTTTCCAGGGATGGCAAGGGTTGCCTAGCCTGCATCTTTTTTAAATTGAAAAGGATGAACCAATTCACAATATCTGCCAAATTTGCAAAAAACGACTCAGTAGAGCTAAAAAATGCAATTAATTGACTACTACATGCATGAGTCGGCACAAGCACGATCAGCATGCCTTAGTCTGGGAAGTTCACCCACTAAAATGCTGACTAGTGGACCTCACCAACCACTGTCCATCCCATTAACTACATCTGCTGCTTCTTCCTCTTCCATCACCGTGTCAAGTGTTCTCACACAGGGCTCCAGTCCCACAAACACCACTTGTTTACCCCTTGAGTGAGAGCCCGTCATCTGTTAGGGAAGTTGAGATGCCTGCTGTTTTTGTTTTCACAACTATAACACATCTTCCTCAATCCACCAAAACATCTAGTAACATAGTAACATAGTAACATAGTTAGTAAGGCCGAAAAAAGACATTTGTCCATCCAGTTCAGCCTATATTCCATCATAATAAATACCCAGATCTACGTCCTTCTACAGAACCTAATAATTGTATGATACAATATTGTTCTGCTCCAGGAAGACATCCAGGCCTCTCTTGAACCCCTCGACTGAGTTCGCCATCACCACCTCCTCAGGCAAGCAATTCCAGATTCTCACTGCCCTAACAGTAAAGAATCCTCTTCTATGTTGGTGGAACAACCTTCTCTCCTCCAGACGCAAAGAATGCCCCCTTGTGCCCGTCACCTTCCTTGGTATAAACAGATCCTCAGCGAGATATTTGTATTGTCCCCTTATATACTTATACATGGTTATTAGATCGCCCCTCAGTCGTCTTTTTTCTAGACTAAATAATCCTAATTTCGCTAATCTATCTGGGTATTGTAGTTCTCCCATCCCCTTTATTAATTTTGTTGCCCTCCTTTGTACTCTCTCTAGTTCCATTATATCCTTCCTGAGCACCGGTGCCCAAAACTGGACACAGTACTCCATGTGCGGTCTAACTAGGGATTTGTACAGAGGCAGTATAATGCTCTCATCATGTGTATCCAGACCTCTTTTAATGCACCCCATGATCCTGTTTGCCTTGGCAGCTGCTGCCTGGCACTGGCTGCTCCAGGTAAGTTTATCATTAACTAGGATCCCCAAGTCCTTCTCCCTGTCAGATTTACCCAGTGGTTTCCCATTCAGTGTGTAATGGTGATATTGATTCCTTCTTCCCATGTGTATAACCTTACATTTATCATTGTTAAACCTCATCTGCCACCTTTCAGCCCAAGTTTCCAACTTATCCAGATCCATCTGTAGCAGAATACTATCTTCTCTTGTATTAACTGCTTTACATAGTTTTGTATCATCTGCAAATATCGATATTTTACTGTGTAAACCTTCTACCAGATCATTAATGAATATGTTGAAGAGAACAGGTCCCAATACTGACCCCTGCGGTACCCCACTGGTCACAGCGACCCAGTTAGAGACTATACCATTTATAACCACCCTCTGCTTTCTATCACTTAGCCAGTTACTAACCCATTTACACACATTTTCCCCCAGACCAAGCATTCTCATTTTGTGTACCAACCTCTTGTGCGGCACGGTATCAAACGCTTTGGAAAAATCGAGATATACCACGTCCAATGACTCACCGTGGTCCAGCCTATAGCTTACCTCTTCATAAAAACTGATTAGATTGGTTTGACAGGAGCGATTTCTCATAAACCCATGCTGATATGGAGTTAAACAGTTATTCTCATTGAGATAATCCAGAATAACATCCCTCAGAAACCCTTCAAATATTTTACCAACAATAGAGGTTAGACTTACTGGCCTATAATTTCCAGGTTCACTTTTAGAGCCCTTTTTGAATATTGGCACCACATTTGCTATGCGCCAATCCTGCGGAACAGACCCTGTCTCTATAGAGTCACTAAAAATAAGAAATAATGGTTTATCTATTACATTACTTAGTTCTCTTAGTACTCGTGGGTGTATGCCATCCGGACCCGGAGATTTATCTATTTTAATCTTATTTAGCCGGTTTCGCACCTCTTCTTGGGTTAGATTGGTGACCCTTAATATAGGGTTTTCATTGTTTCTTGGGATTTCACCTAGCATTTCATTTTCCACCGTGAATACCGTGGAGAAGAAGGTGTTTAATATGTTAGCTTTTTCCTCGTCATCTACAACCATTCTTTCCTCACTATTTTTTAAGGGGCCTACATTTTCAGTTTTTATTCTTTTACTATTGATATAGTTGAAGAACAGTTTGGGATTAGTTTTACTCTCCTTAGCAATGTGCTTCTCTGTTTCCTTTTTGGCAGCTTTAATTAGTTTTTTAGATAAAGTATTTTTCTCCCTATAGTTTTTTAGAGCTTCAGCGGTGCCATCCTGCTTTAGTAGTGCAAATGCTTTCTTTTTACTGTTAATTGCCTGTCTTACTTCTTTGTTTAGCCACATTGGGTTTTTCATATTTCTAGTCCTTTTATTCCCACAAGGTATAAACCGCTTACACTGCCTATTTAGGATGTTCTTAAACATTTCCCATTTATTATCTGTATTCTTATTTCTGAGGATATTGTCCCAGTCTACCAGATTAAGGGCATCTCTAAGCTGTTCAAACTTTGCCTTCCTAAAGTTCAGTGTTTTTGTGACTCCCTGACAAGTCCCCCTAGTGAAAGACAGGTGAAACTGTACAATATTGTGGTCGCTATTTGCCCAACCACCTGCAGATTTGTTATTCTGTCAGGTCTATTAGATAGTATTAGGTCTAAAAGTGCTCCTCCTCTGGTTGGATTCTGCACCAATTGTGAAAGATAATTTTTCTTGGTTATTAGCAGAAACCTGTTGCCTTTATGGGTTTCACAGGTTTCTGTTTCCCAGTTAATATCCGGGTAGTTAAAGTCCCCCATAACCAGGACCTCATTATGGGTTGCAGCTTCATCTATCTGCTTTAGAAGTAGACTTTCCATGGTTTCTTTTATATTTGGGGGTTTGTAACAGACCCCAATGAGAATTTTGTTACAATTTTTCCCTCCATGAATTTCGACCCATATGGACTCGACATCTTCATTTCCTTCGCTAATATCCTCCCTTAAAGTGGACTTTAGACAAGACTTTACATAGAGACAAACCCCTCCTCCTCTCCGATTTTTACGATCCTTTCTAAACAGACTGTAACCCTGTAAGTTAACTGCCCAGTCATAGCTTTCATCTAACCATGTCTCGGTTATTCCCACTATGTCAAAGTTACCTGTAGATATTTCTGCTTCTAGTTCTTCCATCTTGTTTGTCAGGCTTCTGGCGTTTGCGAGCATGCAGTTTAGAGGATTTTGTTTTGTTCCAATCTCCTCGCTGTGGATTGTTTTAGAAATGTTCTTACCTCCCTTCTGAGTATGTTTTCCTGGGTCTTCTTTGTTCAAGTCTAATGTTTTTCTTCCCGTCCCCTCTTCTTCTAGTTTAACGCCCTCCTGATGAGTGTAGCGAGTCTTCTGGCGAATGTGTGTTTCCCAGGTTTGTTGAGGTGTAGTCCGTCTCTGGCGAGGAGTCCATCGTACAAGTAATTCACACCGTGGTCCAGGAATCCGAATCCTTGTTGTCTGCACCATCGTCTTAGCCAGTTGTTTGCATCAAGGATCCTGTTCCATCTCCTGGTGCCATGCCCGTCTACTGGAAGGATAGAAGAAAAAACTACCTGTGCATCCAGTTCCTTTACTTTCTTCCCCAACTCTTCAAAGTCCTTGCAGATTGTCGGTAGGTCCTTCCTTGCCGTGTCATTGGTGCCAACATGTATCAGAAGAAATGGGTGGACGTCCTTGGAGCTGAAGAGCTTTGGTATCCTATCGGTCACATCCTTGATCATCGCACCTGGAAGGCAGCATACTTCTCTTGCGGTTATGTCCGGTCTGCAGATGGTTGCTTCTGTGCCTCTCAGTAGTGAGTCTCCCACCACCACCACTCTTCGTTGCTTCTTGGCTGTACTTTTTGCTGTCACTTGTTGCTGTGTGCCCTTTTCTTTTTTGCTTGCTGGTATTGCTTCATCCTTAGGTGTGCCATCTTCATCCTCTACAAAGATTTGATATCGGTTCTTCAGTTGTGTGGTTGGTGATTTCTCCATGGTCTTCTTGCTTCTTTTGGTCACATGCTTCCACTCATCTGCTTTTGGAGGTTCTCTGAAACTTTTTTCACCTTCTGTGACCAGTAGAGATGCTTCTGTTCTGTCTAGAAAGTCTTCATTCTCTTTGATGAGTTTCAAAGTTGCTATTCTTTCTTCCAGACCCCGCACCTTTTCTTCTAAAAGGGCCACTAGTCTACACTTCTGACAGGTGAAATTTGATTCTTCTTCTGGTCGATCTGTGAACATGTAGCACATGCTGCAGCTCACCATGTAGGTTGTCACATCTGCCATGTTGCTCCTAGATCCTGCTGACTTGCTGTGTGTTTTCCTTCTTGTGTAATCTACTCAGCCAAGCTCTCTTGCAATAATGTCCTACAGGCAAAAATTCGCGCGCCGTAAGGCACGCGGTTTGGTGATGCTTTCCAAGCAGCTGGTCCCGGCTGTACCCAACGATCTTCTAGCTTAGGGAGACTCCTTGCTTTTCCCAGAAGGCTCCTGGAATATGCAAATTAGCCTCCTCTAGCTTGAATCCCTGGTTTCATCTCTGCCTGCACTTCACTCACAGTCCAACAGTTTTTCCTGTTCACCCTACTCCACCCTCTCTCAGCACAGAAGGCTGTCCTCGTTCACATCAAATAATATTTCCTCCTAAACATGCCAAGGCAAAGAGCTTCAACTCCACCATCTCCAATCTGTTGGCCAAAGAAATGCTGCAATTCTTCCTGGTGGATACAGACTGTTTCCGAAAGTTGATGGCCATCACAGTCCCCCAGTATCAGTTGCCTAATCGCAATTATTGCTCTAAGAAATCTGTGCTTGTACTACACCAGCATGTCACAGACAACATCACCTGTCTCTTGAAACAATCTCTGTCTGCCAGGGTGCATTTCACCACTGACACCTAGATGAGCAATCATGGGCAGGGGCATTATATTTCGCTGACTGGGCACTAGGTGACTGTAGTGGCTGTGGGGGAGGTGGTCAAGGGGCAGGTTTGTCCCATATAAGATAATACCACCACCTTTCAGCCTTAATATATAGCATTCTAATATGCTGTATATATGCCACCAATCTGGCCTGTAGGGCAAGAAAAAGACTTTCTATAATACTCACCTGTAGGGTGCTTGGGTCCAATGGGCATCACTGTCTTCGTCTAGTGCCCCCCTTGTTCTGGTGATGTCATTCTCCTTCTGTGATTCATGTGAATGATGTGCCCTTGATCAGCCACACAGTGTCCCTTGCATCACGCTCCTGTGCAGGCGTACTTCTCTGCCTTGCTCTTTGACTGCGGAGCATACGCACTGCAGTGCTTTGCGCTGCCCTCAATAGTTCATAGAAAAGTACGCCTGTGCAAGAATGCAATGCCAGAGACATTGTGTGGATGATATAGGACTCATAATCCACACAAAGCAAGAAGAGAGGATGCACCGGGCCAAGACAACAACGCCCTTTGGACCATATGAGAATGCTGTATATCAGATCTGAAAGGTGGTGGTCTTATGGGACAAACCCGGTGACAGGTTCCTTTTAAGCTGTTTATATTCAAATTTAAACACATTTTTTCTAGATGAGAACTAGTCATTTAGAGTCATGGTGTTTCAATTATAATGCAGACTCTAAACCACACTACATTACAACTTTCCAAAAAAGACCTCAATGTGACTCGCTATGTACATTCGCAAACTTTCATTTGTATAGGTTCAGCGTGATTTACTCAATTAATGCAGGACAAGTAAGAAAGTTGTGTTTGTAGTTGGCTGTTATCCATGAGTTCAGTTTATTATGCAGCAGTTTGTATAGTCATATTAATAATGTCACCATTATGCATCACTTCACAGTCACCTATGTCTACATGCATAATGGCTATTTCAGCAACATTAGTAGTGATTCACCACTGAATCACAGCTCATCAGCAACAACCGTTCTGGGATTAGTCAATTGAGCAATATTCTGTGCTGATTTGTTTTTTAATTGAAAGTGACATCATTCTGTGACACCTGTAAGCATTTAATCTGCTCATTTGCACAATCAATGAAGTTGATAAATGATGATCACATTTTCTCACAGCTAAATTATTTTACAACTTTTCCATGAGTAATGCTAAATGTATTGGAAGATTACATGGAAAGATTCGTAATATTTGGGAAGACAATTCTCATATTAATTAGTGGGAAAGGTTAAAAAATCAATAGAAAGAAGGAATTTAAACACTAAACTAAATATCCAAAGCTCTTGAAAGTCACAACTGATTGAAATCCTTTAAAATGAAGTAATTTGAGAAACTAAAAGTTTCCTTTACAATCAACAACAGTTTACCGTAAATTCAAGCTTAGGACTGAAGATTGTCTTGTAGCAGAACTACAGCATAAACTAAATAAACCATAATTAACTTCTATCATTTAAGTATCGGGACAAGAGTAGGGCAAATTAAAGTCAAACTGAATTCTACATAGTACGGATTTTTTGTAGTTTGTTCTACTTTAGCTAGTTGCCATTTTGCAAACTGAAGAGGGCTGGCAAAATGTAAAAAAATAAAATTGGCTCATCGCTCACTTCTCTGGGTGTCCCCACTGCTTGGAGTCTAGTTCTCGGTGCCTCTTCATAATGCTGGTGGGTGCTGACACCCTGGGACTCTTCATGCTATGATAGGACTTCATGCTGTGACCGGGCCTGGGATGTTCCTGAGCATATATGTCGCAAGCTGTTATGTGCAACGCTAGGCTGGGACCTCTGATAACCACCAGGACATTAATGTGCATGTGCCTCACAAGGTTGCGATGTTGTAACATCTGGACATGCATTGTAACCTAAAGATGCCCATATATGGGTCATCCCAAACCAGGTTGCAGCTGGAAGTCATGGCCTAGGGTAAAGAGGCCTCAGGGTTTCAGGGTCTGGTGGCAGTAAAAAGAAGCACAGAGGATCAGACAGCAGACATCAGGAGGTGGCTGGGCAGGGGGGAGAGGTGAGCAATGAGATATTAGTTATCTTTTTATTTCTACATCTTACAATTATTATGCTTTCAGGTCTGGAGAGACTCTGGAGCATAATAAGGCATTTTCAATTAGATAAGAATACATTTATTGCTAATTGAATTTCCTGGTAAAATCCATGTAATATCTAGTGCTTAGAAAGTTTTAAAATTAGGTAAATACAATGTAAAATGAACAATGCAAGACAGAATACACTGTGTCATTCAGGGCCCGGAAAAAGAGTAGGCAGTAAAGATGGGAGGACCGGCTGGTTGTTCTGGTCCGGCTGAACAGTTAAAAAAAAGTTTGCTTTTATGTGCCAGAACAGTACCCAGACCAGAACTAGGAGCCCATTCACTTGAATGGGGGTCCCGAACATCCAGTGTTAAAAGCGCAGCAAACACTGCTTCTCATAGGCAGTTCCCACGCTGTCAAATGCCCAAAGCAGTGATCGGAGGTATAACGTTTACCTCTGGTCACTGGCATCAGCTGATGGGACTACTGCTCCCATCAGATGATGCTTGCTGCTGCTAATAACAGTGAGAGCAGGAGCGACTAATGGGAGTATTCATCAGCTGGTGCCTGCTTTCTAATTAAATAGTAAACAAAAAAAACGGCGTGGGCTCCTCTGTATTTTTGATAGCCAGCCACGCAAAACTGACAGCTTGGGGCTGCAATCCTCAGCTGTCAGCTTTAGCAAGGTTCGTTATCAAGAATAGAGTGGTTCCCACATGTTTTTTTTTCTTTTCCAGTGATTTTTCATTTTAATTAAATTTTTTTAACACAAATCATATATGCAAGGTGGTGTTATTACCAAGTAAAACACAGAAAGAGATGCGTAACAGACAAACAAAATCATATAACGTTGTATAACATTTTGTAACATTGTATATGAAACAATGTCAATTGAGAAGTGTAAAGTCGAGGTATAAGATATGCATTAAACAAGATTTGAGGTACAAATAACTAATGGTTAAAGGTTAAGGATAGATATTGTCCCAGTGAGACCATTATTTTGTAAATTTAACTAGCTGGTTATTCGCCAAAGCAAAAGATAACTCATATGACCTATGAAGAGAAATCTTTTCTATTACATTTGAAAGAGAAGGGGGAGTGTGATTTTTTCCAAGTAAAAGCTATACTATTTTTGACCACAAGTGATATGTGTATAATCATATTTATTTTGTCCGGACTGAGACCCTCAAGGCCGAAACAGAGCAATCCCATTTGGGGGGGTAAAGGCCTGATATTTTATGGATAAGGGCAGATATCTGTGACCAAAGAGATTTGAATTTCAGGCAATGCCAAAACATGTGTAGGAGGTCACCCTTAAGGCCACAGTTCCTCCAGCATGTTGATCCTGGTTAAAATGTGCCAACCTTGTGGGGCCAAATAATGTTGCACACCCCACTTTTCAGTTTTTGAATTTCCATAAAAATTTAAAATAACCAATAAATTTTGTTCAACTTCACAATTGTGTTCCACTTGTTGATTCTTCACCAAAAATTTACATTTGGCATCTTTGTGTTTGAAGCATAATATGTGGGAAAAGGTTGAAAAGCTACAGGGGGCCGAATACTTTCGCAAGTCACTGTATACTCACCTAACACCCATTCCAATGAATCCCTTGTCTCCTGCAATAAAACAAAAAATAAAAAACAACAATATCCCTCAACTGTCCGACATTCTGTCCCACACCGTAATCCATGTCTGGCAATTAATAGTTTTTAACCTGGACAGTGCGAATATGCGACTGTCCAGGGTGAGAACCATTGATGAATGAGCTGCTGCGAGCGCAGCATCATTTAGCAGTGGTGACCTCATTGAAGTTACTGCAGGTCACTGAGGCTGTGTTCCCCCTAAATGGTTGTTATTAGTGGCAGCAGGCATTGGCTGATGGGAACAGTAGTCCCATCAGCTGACACCAGTGACCAGAACACAGCTGCAGGCTCACTCTGTCATTTGACAGTGTGGGACCGCAGTTCTCTAACCTGCAGTAATGGTTTTGCTGCCAATAAGAAGCAGTGTTTGCCGCACTGTCATGCACATGACAGCGCAACAAAAACATGCAATGTTCGGGGGGCCAGAACCCGAACAGTATCGCGGACTTCCTGGTGAAATCCATGTTTGGTGTCTGTGTCCAAACAGTAGGTGTTCTGTACGGATGCTGAACTTTACTGTTCGGCTTCACCCATTTCTAGTGGGCAGGGTAGGCACCCGTCTCAGGTTCTAGCTCTTGCCTACCCAAGGGAGGAGCACTTTAGAAAAAATTGCTGAATGTTAGGGGCCACCTGGCATTTCCCTCTTTCTGCCTATGCCCCTGTTGTCACTTCCTCCCTCCACTCAATTGTATTCACATCAATAGGACAACAGAGGAGCTGTAATCAGCCACCTGCTTCTCCGCAAACTCCAGCAGAATGCAGACCACTTCCGGCCTGCACCATTTTGGAGGCAGCGCATGCAGTGTACGTCAGATGGTGTGATGCAGTGGTGTCATTGCACTATCCAGCACCCACTGCTGTACAAGATAGAAGTGGAGTTGGTGGATGGGGAGCACAGATAACGAGAGTATGAGTATAAGAATTTTGTTTTTCTTTAAGTTATGTCATTTGGTCAGGAAATGAGTGGCTGTGTGGGGGCCATGAGATTAGATGCCCTGCAGGGGGCCAAGAAATAAGGGGCCATGCGGGGGCCATAAAATGTGAGGCTGTATGGGGTGGCCATGAAATGAGAGGCTGTGTGGGGGGGGGGGTCAGGAGACATGGAGCTGTTCAGGGAGGTCATGAAATAAGGGGATACTGTATGTGTGGGGCCATGAAATGAGGAGCTGTACAGTGGGCAAGATAATGAGGAGTTGTGTGGCGGGCAATTTAATGATGGGCTGTACAAGGGGCCAACAAATGATGGGCTCTGTAGGGGAGCCATTTAATAAGGGTCTGTACAGGGGGCCATGAAATGAGGGGCTGTGTGGGAGGACAATTTAATAAGGGCCTGTGTGAGAGGCCATGAAATTAGGGGCTGTGTGGAAGCGCCATGAAATAAAGGGCTTTGTGGGGGGCCATAAAATAAGAGACTGTATGAGGGGCTTTGGCATGAGAGGCTGTGCGGGAGCCATGAAATGAGAGTCTGTGCAGGAGGCAATGAAATGAGGAGCTCTGTGGGGGCAATGAAATGAGGAGTTGTGTTGGTGGGCCATATATTGAGGGGCTGTATGAGGTGGCCATGAAATGAGAGGATGTGCAAAGGACCATAAGGTGAGGGGCTGTGCAGGGTGACATTATTCATTGCATCCCACAAAGCCCCTCATTTCCTGAGCTCCCACACATCCTATCATTTCATGGTCC
The DNA here is from genome assembly GCF_032444005.1 of Ranitomeya imitator. Classification (NCBI taxonomy): domain Eukaryota; kingdom Metazoa; phylum Chordata; class Amphibia; order Anura; family Dendrobatidae; genus Ranitomeya; species Ranitomeya imitator. The sequence continues at coordinate 385,134,155 of NC_091284.1, forward strand.
CATGCACAGTCCCTCATTTCAAGTACTATGCACAATCTCTCATTTCATGGTGCCCGACAAAAGCCCTTCATTTCATGGCCCTTTCACGCAGCCCCTCATTTCATTACCTCTCGCACAGCCCCTTTTTATGTTGCTCCCCAGACAGCCCATCATTTCATGGCTCCCTGTACAGCTCCTCATTAAATGGCTCCCCCACACAGCCCTTGATTTCTTGGCCCCCTGCACAGTTCCTCATTTCATTTCCCTCCATAGAGCCCCTCATTTCATGGTCTCCCACACAGCTCCTCATTTCATGGTTCAATGCACAGTCCCTCATTTCATGTACTATGCACAGCACCTCACTTCATGGCCCCCCACAAAGCCCTTCATTTCATGACCCTTCCACACAGCCCCTCATTTCATGGCTCCCTTGTACAGCCCCTCATTTTACAGCTCACTTATATAGCTGTTCATTTCATGGCTCCGTGCACAGCCTCTCATCTCATGGTCCTTCGCACAGACTCTCATTTCATGGCCTCCACATACAACCCCTCATTTCATGGCCCCTCTGCACAGCCCCTCATTCCATTGCCCCTCAAAGAGCATCTCATATCATGGCCTCCCACACATCTTTTCATTTCATAGTCCCATGCACAGTCCCTCTTTTCATGTACTATGCATAGTCTCTCATTTCATGAAGCCCAGCACAGCCCCTAATTTCATAGCCCTTTCACACAGCCACTCATTTTATGGCCTCTCACACAGCCCCTTATATTGCCCCACACAGTCCATCATTTCATGGCCTCCAGTACAGCCCCTCATTAAGTGGCTCCCCAACACATGGAATGAGGGGCTGTGCATGGGAGTCATGAAATGAATGACTGTAGTGGGCCATTTAATGAGGGGCTGTGTGGGTGGCCATGAAAAAAAGGGCTTTGCAGGGGGCCATGAAATGAGGGACTGTGTGTGGGGCCTTCAAATGAGGAGCTGTGTGGGAGCCATGAAATGAAGTGCTGTGCATAGTACATGAAATGAGGGGCTCTGCATGAGACCATGAAATGATATGATGTGCAGGAGGCCATAAAATGAGGGGTCATGCAGGGGCCAATGAAATGAGGGGGTGTGTGAGAGGCCATGAAAAAGGGGCTATGTGGGGGTGAAATGATGGTCTGTACAGACGATCCTGAGATGAGGGGCTGTGCAGGGGGGCATGAAATGAGTGGCTGCCCGTGAGCCATGAAATGAAGGGCTGTGAAAAAGGCTACAAAATAAGGGGCTGTGCTGGGTGCAATGAAATGAAGGGCTGTGTAAAGGGCCATGATATGAGAAGCTGTGCAGGGGGGCTTGAAACGAGCGGCTGTGAGGGGGCTATAAAATGATGGGCTATGCAGGGGGATCATAAAATGAGGGGCTGTGAATTGGGCCATGATATGAGGGGCTGAGCGTGAGCTATGAAATGAGGGGCTTTGTGGTGTTATAATGAAAATAGGGGCTGTTCATGGGGGCTATGAAATAAGGGGCTGTATGGATGGGCTATGAAATGATAGAATGTGGGGGCAATGATGCAAGGATATCTGTGGAGGGGCTGTAAAATAAGCAGATATGCATGAGGCCAAGAAATGAGGGCCTGTGTGGGGGCCATATAATGATGGACTGTGCAAGAGGCCATAAAATTAGGTGCTGGGGGTTGGCCTTTAAATGAAGGATTGTTCAAGGGTCTTGAATTGAGGGGCTGTGCGGAAGCCATGAAATGAGGTACTGTACATAGTACATGAAAAAGGGGCTGTGCATGGAACCATGAATTGAGGGGCTGTGCAGGGGGCAATGAAATGAGGAGCTGTGTGGACGCAATGAAATGAGTAGCTGTGCTAAGGAACATGAAATGATGGGCTGTGCAGGGGAGTTATGAAATAAGTGGCTGCACGAGAGCCATGAGAGAGAGTTATGGGAGAGTTATGAAGGTAGGCATGAAATGAATAGCTTGCATGGGACTGAGATGAGGTGTTGTGAATTCTGTGGCTGAGTTCACTTCTGTGGTCACAAGTGGTATTGCAGTCTCTGGGCTTCCTCCCTCAGGTGTTTTGGTGAGCTCGTTGGCTGCCTTGCTATTTAGCTCCACCTGAGTCTGTCTTCCTTGCTCCTTGTCAATGTTCCAGTGTTGGATCTGAGCTACTGCATCTTTCCTTGGGCCTGCTGCTCTGCTAGATAAGTGCTTCTAGTTTGTTTTCTGTTTTTTCTGTCCAGCTTGCTATTAACTTTTGCTGGAAGCTCTGAGAAGCAAAGGGGTGCACCGCCGTGCTGTTAGTTCGGCACGGTGGGTCTTTTTGCCCCTTTGCGTGGTTTTCGTTTTAGGGTTTTTTGTAGACTGCATAGTTCTCTTTGCTATCCTCGCTCTGTCTAGAATATCGGGCCTCACTTTGCTGAATCTATTTCATTCCTACGTTTGTCTTTTCATCTTGCTAACAGTTATTATATGTGGGGGCTGCCTATTCCTTTGGGGTATTTCTCTGAGGTAAGTCAGGCTTGTATTTCTATCTTCAGGCTAGTCAGCTCCTCAGGCAGTGCCGAGTTGCATAGGTAGTTGTTAGGCGCAATCCACTGCTGCTTATAGTTGTGTGAGGATAGATTAGGTACTGCAGTCTACAGAGATTCCACATCTCAGAGCTCGTCCTATTGTTTTTGGTTATTGCCAGATCTCTGTATGTGCGCTGATTACTGCACGCTGTGTTGCCTGATTGCCGGCCATAACAGTACAAGGAGCCACACCAATGATTCCCAATAGAGGGAAAAAAGAAATCCTGACATCATTTTTTTTTCTTAGCTCTGTTTTTCAGTCTTTTATGTTGCTGGCCATGAAGTGGGCATTCGAGGAGTGGCGTCATTGGCTTGAGGGTGCTAAGCATCGCGTGGTGGTTTTGACTGATCATAAGAACCTTACTTATCTTGAGTCTGCCAAGCGCTTGAATCCTAGACAGGCCCGTTGGTCGTTATTTTTTGCTCGTTTTGATTTTGTGATTTCATACCTTCCGGGCTCTAAAAATGTGAAGGCGGATGCTCTGTCTAGGAGTTTTGTGCCCGACTCTCCGGGGTTATCTGAGCCGGCGAGTATCCTCAAGGAGGGAGTCATTGTGTCTGCCATCTCCCCTGATTTGCGGAGAGTGTTGCAGAAATTTCAGGCTAATAAACCTGATCGTTGTCCGGCCGAGAAACTGTTCGTCCCTGTTAGGTGGACTAGTAAAGTTATCTCTGAACTTCATTGTTCGGTGCTGGCCGGTCATCCAGGAATCTTTGGTACCAGGGAGTTGGTTGCTAGATCCTTCTGGTGGCCATCTCTGTCACGGGATGTGCGTGCTTTTGTGCAGTCCTGTGGAATTTGTGCTAGGGCTAAGCCCTGCTGTTCACGTGCCAGTGGGTTGCTTTTGCCCTTGCCGGTCCCGAAGAGGCCTTGGACACATATTTCGATGGATTTCATTTCTGACCTTCCCGTTTCTCAAAAAATGTCGGTCATTTGGGTGGTCTGTGATCGCTTTTCTAAAATGGTCCATCTGGTGCCCTTGGTTAAATTGCCTTCCTCCTCTGATTTGGTGCCTTTGTTCTTCCAGCATGTGGTTCGTTTACATGGCATTCCTGAGAATATTGTTTCTGACAGAGGTTCCCAGTTTGTCTCGAGGTTCTGGCGAGCCTTTTGTGGTAGGATGGGCATTGACCTATCTTTCTCCTCGGCCTTCCATCCTCAGACTAATGGCCAGACCGAACGAACCAATCAGACCTTGGAAACATATCTGAGATGTTTTGTTTCCGCTGACCAGGATGATTGGGTGTCATTTTTGCCGTTGGCTGAGTTCGCCCTTAATAATCGGGCCAGCTCGGCTACCTTGGTCTCTCCATTTTTCTGCAATTCTGGGTTCCATCCTCGTTTCTCTTCAGGACAGGTTGAGTCTTCGGACTGTCCTGGTGTGGATTCTGTGGTGGACAGGTTGCAGCAGATCTGGACTCAGGTAGTGGACAATTTGACCTTGTCCCAGGAGAAGGCTCAGCTTTTCGCTAATCGCAGACGCCGTGTGGGACCCCGACTTCGTGTTGGGGATCTGGTTTGGTTATCTTCTCGTCATATTCCTATGAAGGTTTCCTCTCCTAAATTTAAACCTCGTTTTATTGGTCCGTATAGGATTTCTGAGATTCTCAATCCGGTGTCTTTTCGTCTGACCCTCCCAGACTCCTTTTCCATACATAATGTATTCCATAGGTCGTTGTTGAGGAGATACGTGGCACCTATGGTTCCATCTGTGGAGCCTCCTGCCCCTGTTTTGGTGGAGGGGGAATTGGAGTATATTGTGGAGAAGATTTTGGATTCTCGTGTCTCTAGACGGAAACTCCAGTATCTGGTCAAATGGAAGGGTTATGCTCAGGAAGATAATTCCTGGGTTTTTGCCTCTGATGTCCATGCCCCAGATCTTGTTCGTGCCTTTCATGTGGCTCATCCTGGTCGGCCTGGGGGTTCTGGTGAGGGTTCGGTGACCCCTCCTCAAGGGGGGGGTACTGTTGTGAATTCTGTGGCTGAGTTCACTTCTGTGGTCACAAGTGGTATTGCAGTCTCTGGGCTTCCTCCCTCAGGTGTTTTGGTGAGCTCGTTGGCTGCCTTGCTATTTAGCTCCACCTGAGTCTGTCTTCCTTGCTCCTTGTCAATGTTCCAGTGTTGGATCTGAGCTACTGCATCTTTCCTTGGGCCTGCTGCTCTGCTAGATAAGTGCTTCTAGTTTGTTTTCTGTTTTTTCTGTCCAGCTTGCTATTAACTTTTGCTGGAAGCTCTGAGAAGCAAAGGGGTGCACCGCCGTGCTGTTAGTTCGGCACGGTGGGTCTTTTTGCCCCTTTGCGTGGTTTTCGTTTTAGGGTTTTTTGTAGACTGCATAGTTCTCTTTGCTATCCTCGCTCTGTCTAGAATATCGGGCCTCACTTTGCTGAATCTATTTCATTCCTACGTTTGTCTTTTCATCTTGCTAACAGTTATTATATGTGGGGGCTGCCTATTCCTTTGGGGTATTTCTCTGAGGTAAGTCAGGCTTGTATTTCTATCTTCAGGCTAGTCAGCTCCTCAGGCAGTGCCGAGTTGCATAGGTAGTTGTTAGGCGCAATCCACTGCTGCTTATAGTTGTGTGAGGATAGATTAGGTACTGCAGTCTACAGAGATTCCACATCTCAGAGCTCGTCCTATTGTTTTTGGTTATTGCCAGATCTCTGTATGTGCGCTGATTACTGCACGCTGTGTTGCCTGATTGCCGGCCATAACAATGAGGGTCTGGTGCAGGGGAACATGAAATTATGTGCTGTGCATGGAATCATGAAATGAGTGGCTGTGCAGAGGGCCTTGAAATGAGGGGCTGTGCGATAGTTATGAAATGAGGGGCTTTGTGGAATGCCATAAAATGAGGCTCTGTTCAGGGGGCCATGAAAAGAGGAGCTGTGTGTGGGAGGCAATTAGATAACCAGCTGTGCAGTGGGGCCATGAAATGAGTGGCTGTACAGAGGGGCAAGAAATGAGAGGCTGTGCAGGAGAAATTTAATGAGGGGCTGTACAGAGGGCCATGAAAGGAGAAGCTGTGCATTGGGCCATGAAATGAGGGATTATGTAGGGGGCCATAAGATGAGGGCCTGTGTGGGATGTCATGAAATGAGGGGCTATGTGGGGGGCAATGAAATGAAAGGCTGTACAAAGGACCCTGAGATGAGGGTCTGTGCAGGAGGCCGGGAAATGAGAGGCTGTGCAAAGGGCCATGAGTTGAGATGTGCACAATGACATAAAATGATCGGCTATGTGGGGCTACGAACTTAAGGGCTGTGCAGAGGGGCCATGATAAGAGTGGCTTTGTGAGAAATGAGGGGCTTTGTGTGGTGTCATGAAATGAGATGTTGTTCGGGGGGGTCATTAAATGAGGGACTGTATGGGGGGCATGAAAAGAAGGGCTGTGTGAGGGGGCAATTAGACAAGTAGCTGTGCGGTAGGGCTACAAAATGATGGGCTGCACAAAGGTTGATAAAATGAGGGTCTGTTTGGGTGGGGCATTTAATGAGGGACTGTGCTAGAGGACATGAAATGAGTGGCTGTACGGGGGGCAAGAAATGAGGGGCTGTGTGTGGGTGACATTTAATGAGGGGCTGTGCGAAACACCAAGAAATGAGGGGTTGTACAACAGACTCCGAGATGAGGGGCTGTGCCGGAGACCATGAAATGAGTAGTTGTGCAAAGGGCCATGAGATGAGGAGCTGTAGAGAATGCAATGAAACAACAGGCATTGTTGGGGCTGTGAAATGAGGGGCTGTGCTGAGGGGCCATGAAAACAGTGACTGTGCAGATGCTGTAAAGGTAGGGACTGTGCTGGGAGACCTTGAAATGAGGGGCTGTGCACGGGACCATAATATGAGGTGCTCTGTGGGAGCTATGAAACTAAGGGCTGTGTGGGGGCAATGAAATATGAGGTTATGCAGGAAGCCATAAAATGAGGGGCAGTGTGGAGGGCAATGAAATGAGAGAATGTGCGAAGGGCCATGAGATGAGCTGTGCAGTGTGCCATGAAATGACCAGCAGCGTGGGGGCTATGAAAAGAGGGACTGTGCAGAGAGGCCATGAAATGAGTGGCATTGCAGTTGCTATAAAGGGAGGGACTGTGCGGGGTGACCATGAAATAAGGGGATGTGCAAGGGGCCATAAAATTTGGGGCTGTGGGGCAGCTATGAAACTAGGGGCATTGTGGGGGACCATGAAATGAGAGACTATGTGGAGGGGCAATGAGACAAGAAGCTGTGCCATAGGACCATGAAATAAAGGGATATGACTGAGGCAATTAAATGAGGGGCTGCACAGGGAGAGATAAAATGTGGGAGGGCCATGAAATAAAGGGCTTTGCAGTAGGCCTTCAAATGAGTAGCTGTGTGGGAGCGATGTAATGTGGTTCTGTGCTTACTACATTAAATGAGGTCCTGTGCATGGAACCATGAAATAATGGATTGCGCAGGAGGCCATAAAATGAGCGGCTGTGCTTAAGGCCACAAAATGAGGGGCTTTGTGGGGGTAATGAAATGAGGGGCTGTGCAAAGAACCATGAGATGATTGTTGTGAATTCTGTGGCAGAGCTCCCTCCTGTGGTCACAAGTGGTACTTCGGCTGATTCTCTCTGTGAGCTTCCGTTGGTGGAGGAGAGTGGTACTGCGGCTTCTGAGTTTCCTTCCTCAGGTGATGTGGTGAAGCCGTTAGGTGCTGCTCTATTTAACTCCACCTAGTGCTTTGATCCTGGCCTCCAGTCAATGTTCTAGTATTGGACCTGTTTCCTCCTGGATCGTTCCTGTGGCCTGCTGCTCTACATAGCTAAGTTCCGCTTTGCTATTTTGTTTGCTGTTTTTTTCTATCCAGCTTGTCTATTTGTTTTTTCTTGCTTGCTGGAAGCTCTGGGACGCAGACGGTGTACCTCCGTGCCGTTAGTTCGGTACGGAGGGTCTTTTTGCCCCCTTTGCGTGGTTTTTGTAGGGTTTTGTGTTGACCGCAAAGTTACCTTTCCTATCCTCGCTCTGTTCAGAAAGTCGGGCCTCACTTTGCTAAATCTATTTCATCTCTACGTTTGTCTTTTCATCTTAACTCACAGTCATTATATGTGGGGGCTGCCTTTTCCTTTGGGGTATTTCTCTGAGGCAAGGTAGGCTTATTTTCTATCTTCAGGCTAGCTAGTTTCTCAGGCTGTGCCGAGTTGCATAGGGAGCGTTAGGCGCAATCCACGGCTGCCTCTAGTGTGGTTGGAGAGGATTAGGGATTGCGGTCAGCAGAGTTCCCACGTCTCAGAGCTCGTTCTTTGTTTTTGGATTATTGTCAGGTCACTGTATGTGCTCTGACCTCTATGTCCATTGTGGTACTGAATTACCTTATCACAACAGTACTGGAGGCCCAAAGTACTAGTGATTCTCAATAGAGGGAAAAAAGAAGTTCTGAGACCATTTTTTTTTCTCTGCACTGTGTTTTGCCTTTTTTTTTCCCTAGACATTTGGGTGGTTCAGGACACAGGTGTAGCGATGGACATTAAAGGTCTGTCTTCATGTGTGGATCAGCTCACGGCAAGAGTACAAAATATTCAAGACTTTGTGGTTCAGAATTCTATGTTAGAACCGAGAATTCCTATTCCTGATTTGTTTTTTGGAGATAGAACTAAATTTCTGAGTTTCAAAAAAAATTGTAAACTATTTCTGGCTTTGAAACCTCGCTCCTCTGGTGACCCAGTTCAACAAGTTAGGATCATTATTTCTTTTTCACGTGGCGACCCTCAGGACTGGGCATTTTCTCTTGCGTCAGGAGATCCTGCATTAAGTAATATCGATGCTTAATATCGATGCTTACCAGGGATTCAAGCTTCAGGAGGCTAATTTGCATATTCCAGGTGCCTTCTGGGAGAAGCGAAGTCTCCCTAAGCTAGAAGATCGTTGGGTACAGCCGGGACCAGCTGCTTCGAAAGCATCACCAAACCAGGGATTCAAGCTTCAGGAGGCTAATTTGCATATTCCAGGTGCCTTCTGGGAGAAGCGAAGTCTCCCTAAGCTAGAAGATCGTTGGGTACAGCCGGGACCAGCTGCTTCGAAAGCATCACCAAACCAGGGATTCAAGCTTCAGGAGGCTAATTTGCATATTCCAGGTGCCTTCTGGGAGAAGCGAAGTCTCCCTAAGCTAGAAGATCGTTGGGTACAGCCGGGACCAGCTGCTTCGAAAGCATCACCAAACTAGGGATTCAAGCTTCAGGAGGCTAATTTGCATATTCCAGGTGCCTTCTGGGAGAAGCGAAGTCTCCCTAAGCTAGAAGATCGTTGGGTACAGCCGGGACCAGCTGCTTCGAAAGCATCACCAAACCGCGCGCCTTACGGCACGCGAATTTTTGCCTGTAGGACATTATTGCAAGAGAGCTTGGCTGAGTAGATTACACAAGAAGGAAAACACACAGCAAGTCAGCAGGATCTAGGAGCAACATGGCAGATGTGACAACCTACATGGTGAGCTGCAGCATGTGCTACATGTTCACAGATCGACCAGAAGAAGAATTAAATTTCACCTGTCAGAAGTGTAGACTAGTGGCCCTTTTAGAAGAAAAGGTGCGGGGTCTGGAAGAAAGAATAGCAACTTTGAAACTCATCAAAGAGAATGAAGACTTTCTAGACAGAACAGAAGCATCTCTACTGGTCACAGAAGGTGCAAAAAGTGTCGGAGAACCTCCAAAAGCAGATGAGTGGAAGCTTGTGACCAAAAGAAGCAAGAAGACCATGGAGAAATCACCAACCACACAACTGAAGAACCGATATCAAATCTTTGTAGAGGATGAAGATGGCACACCTAAGAATGAAGCAATACCAGCAAGCAAAAAAGAAAAGGGCACACAGCAACAAGTGACAGCAAAAAGTACAGCCAAGAAGCAACGAAGAGTGGTGGTGGTGGGAGACTCACTACTGAGAGGCACCGAAGCAGCCATCTGCAGACCGGACATAACTGCAAGAGAAGTATGCTGCCTTCCAGGTGCGATGATCAAGGATGTGACCGATAGGATACCAAAGCTCTTCAGCTCCAAGGACGTCCACCCATTTCTTCTGATACATGTTGGCACCAATGACACGGCAAGAAAGGACCTACCGACAATCTGCAAGGACTTTGAAGAGTTGGGGAAGAAAGTAAAGGAACTGGATGCACAGGTAGTTTTTTCTTCTATCCTTCCAGTAGACGGGCATGGCACCAGGAGATGGAACAGGATCCTTGATGCAAACAACTGGCTAAGACGATGGTGCAGACAACAAGGATTTGGATTCCTGGACCACGGTGTGAATTACTGGTATGATGGACTCCTCGCCAGAGACGGACTACACCTCAACAAACCTGGGAAACACACATTCGCCAGAAGACTCGCTACACTCATCAGGAGGGCGTTAAACTAGAAGAAGAGGGGACGGGAAGAAAAACATTAGACTCGAACAAAGACGACCCAGGAAAACATACTCAGAAGGGAGGTAAGAACATTTCTAAAACAATCCACAGTGAGGAGATTGGAACAAAACAAAATCCTCTAAACTGCATGCTCGCAAACGCCAGAAGCCTGACAAACAAGATGGAAGAACTAGAAGCAGAAATATCTACAGGTAACTTTGACATAGTGGGAATAACCGAGACATGGTTAGATGAAAGCTATGACTGGGCAGTTAACTTACAGGGTTACAGTCTGTTTAGAAAGGATCGTGAAAATCGGAGAGAAGGAGGGGTTTGTCTCTATGTAAAGTCTTGTCTAAAGTCCACTTTAAGGGAGGATATTAGCGAAGGGAATGAGGATGTCGAGTCCATATGGGTTGAAATTCATGGAGGGAAAAATGGTAACAAAATTCTCATTGGGGTCTGTTACAAACCCCCAAATATAACAGAAAGCATGGAAAGTCTACTTCTAAAGCAGATAGATGAAGCTGCAACCCATAATGAGGTCCTGGTTATGGGGGACTTTAACTACCCGGATATTAACTGGGAAACAGAAACCTGTGAAACCCATAAAGGCAACAGGTTTCTGCTAATAACCAAGAAAAATTATCTTTCACAATTGGTGCAGAATCCAACCAGAGGAGCAGCACTTTTAGACCTAATACTATCTAATAGACCTGACAGAATAACAAATCTGCAGGTGGTTGGGCATTTAGGAAATAGCGACCACAATATTGTGCAGTTTCACCTGTCTTTCACTAGGGGGACTTGTCAGGGAGTCACAAAAACATTGAACTTTAGGAAGGCAAAGTTTGAACAGCTTAGAGATGCCCTTAATCTGGTAGACTGGGACAATATCCTCAGAAATGACAATACAGATAATAAATGGGAAATGTTTAAGAACATCCTAAATAGGCAGTGTAAGCGGTTTATACCTTGTGGGAATAAAAGGACTAGAAATAGGAAAAACCCAATGTGGCTAAACAAAGAAGTAAGACAGGCAATTAACAGTAAAAAGAAAGCATTTGCACTACTAAAGCAGGATGGCACCATTGAAGCTCTAAAAAACTATAGGGAGAAAAATACTTTATCTAAAAAACTAATTAAAGCTGCCAAAAAGGAAACAGAGAAGCACATTGCTAAGGAGAGTAAAACTAATCCCAAACTGTTCTTCAACTATATCAATAGTAAACGAATAAAAACTGAAAATGTAGGCCCCTTAAAAAATAGTGAGGAAAGAATGGTTGTAGATGACGAGGAAAAAGCTAACATATTAAACACCTTCTTCTCCACGGTATTCACGGTGGAAAATGAAATGCTAGGTGAAATCCCAAGAAACAATGAAAACCCTATATTAAGGGTCACCAATCTAACCCAAGAAGAGGTGCGAAACCGGCTAAATAAGATTAAAATAGATAAATCTCCGGGTCCGGATGGCATACACCCACGAGTACTAAGAGAACTAAGTAATGTAATAGATAAACCATTATTTCTTATTTTTAGGGACTCTATAGAGACAGGGTCTGTTCCGCAGGATTGGCGCATAGCAAATGTGGTGCCAATATTCAAAAAGGGCTCTAAAAGTGAACCTGGAAATTATAGGCCAGTAAGTCTAACCTCTATTGTTGGTAAAATATTTGAAGGGTTTCTGAGGGATGTTATTCTGGATTATCTCAATGAGAATAACTGTTTAACTCCATATCAGCATGGGTTTATGAGAAATCGCTCCTGTCAAACCAATCTAATCAGTTTTTATGAAGAGGTAAGCTATAGACTGGACCACGGTGAGTCATTGGACGTGGTATATCTCGATTTTTCCAAAGCGTTTGATACCGTGCCGCACAAGAGGTTGGTACACAAAATGAGAATGCTTGGTCTGGGGGAAAATGTGTGTAAATGGGTTAGTAACTGGCTTAGTGATAGAAAGCAGAGGGTGGTTATAAATGGTATAGTCTCTAACTGGGTCGCTGTGACCAGTGGGGTACGGCAGGGGTCAGTATTGGGACCTGTTCTCTTCAACATATTCATTAATGATCTGGTAGAAGGTTTACACAGTAAAATATCGATATTTGCAGATGATACAAAACTATGTAAAGCAGTTAATACAAGAGAAGATAGTATTCTGCTACAGATGGATCTGGATAAGTTGGAAACTTGGGCTGAAAGGTGGCAGATGAGGTTTAACAATGATAAATGTAAGGTTATACACATGGGAAGAGGGAATCAATATCACCATTACACACTGAACGGGAAACCACTGGGTAAATCTGACAGGGAGAAGGACTTGGGGATCCTAGTTAATGATAAACTTACCTGGAGCAGCCAGTGCCAGGCAGCAGCTGCCAAGGCAAACAGGATCATGGGGTGCATTAAAAGAGGTCTGGATACACATGATGAGAGCATTATACTGCCTCTGTACAAATCCCTAGTTAGACCGCACATGGAGTACTGTGTCCAGTTTTGGGCACCGGTGCTCAGGAAGGATATAATGGAACTAGAGAGAGTACAAAGGAGGGCAACAAAATTAATAAAGGGGATGGAAGAACTACAATACCCAGATAGATTAGCGAAATTAGGATTAGTTAGTCTAGAAAAAAGACGACTGAGGGGCGATCTAATAACCATGTATAAGTATATAAGGGGACAATACAAATATCTCGCTGAGGATCTGTTTATACCAAGGAAGGTGACGGGCACAAGGGGGCATTCTTTGCGTCTGGAGGAGAGAAGGTTTTTCCACCAACATAGAAGAGGATTCTTTACTGTTAGGGCAGTGAGAATCTGGAATTGCTTGCCTGAGGAGGTGGTGATGGCGAACTCAGTCGAGGGGTTCAAGAGAGGCCTGGATGTCTTCCTGGAGCAGAACAATATTGTATCATACAATTATTAGGTTCTGTAGAAGGACGTAGATCTGGGTATTTATTATGATGGAATATAGGCTGAACTGGATGGACAAATGTCTTTTTTCGGCTTTACTAACTATGTTACTATGTTACTATGATGCGTTTTTCCTGGCGCTCGGATTGCTGTACGATGAACCTAATTCAGTGGATCAGGCAGAGAAAAATTTGCTGGCTCTGTGTCAGGGTCAGGATGAGATAGAGGTATATTGTCAGAAATGTAGAAAGTGGTCCGTACTCACTCAATGGAATGAAGGTGCGCTCGCAGCTATTTTCAGAAAGGGTCTCTCTGAAGCCCTTAAGGATGTCATGGTGGGATTTCCTATGCCTGCTGGTCTGAATGAGTCTATGTCTTTGGCCATTCAGATCGGTCGAAGCTTGCGTGAGCGTAAATCTGTGCACCATTTGGCGGTATTACCTGAGCTTAAACCTGAGCATATGCAGTGCGATAGGACTTTGACCAGAGTTGAACGGCAAGAACACAGACGTCTGAATGGGCTGTGTTTCTACTGTGGTGATTCCACTCATGCTATCTCTGATTGTCCTAAGCGCACTAAGCGGTTCGCTAGGTCTGCCACCATTGGTACGGTACAGTCAAAATTTCTTCTGTCCGTTACCTTGATCTGCTCTTTGTAATTGTATTCTGTCATGGCATTTGTGGATTCAGGCGCTGCCCTGAATTTGATGGACTTGGAGTATGCTAGGCGTTGTGGGTTTTTCTTGGAGCCCTTGCAGTGTCCTATTCCATTGAGAGGAATTGATGCTACGCCTTTGGCCAAGAATAAGCCTCAGTACTGGACCCAGCTGACCATGTGCATGGCTCCTGCACATCAGGAGGTTATTCGCTTTCTGGTGTTGCATAATCTGCATGATGTGGTCGTGTTGGGGTTGCCATGGCTACAAGTCCATAATCCAGTATTAGATTGGAAATCCATGTCTGTGTCCAGCTGTGGTAGTCAGGGGGTACATGCTGATGTCCCATTTCTGTCAATTTCGTCATCCACCCCTTCTGAGGTTCCAGAGTTCTTGTCTGATTACCGGGATGTATTTGATGAGCCCAAGTCCGATACCCTACCTCCGCATAGGGATTGTGATTGTGCTATTGATTTGATTCCTGGTAGTAAATTCTCAAAAGGTCGACTGTTTAATTTATCTGTGCCTGAGTACGCCGCTATGCGGAGTTATGTGAAGGAGTCCTTGGAGAAGGGGCATATTCGCCCGTCATCGTCGCCAGGGTTCTTTTTTGTAGCCAAGAAGGATGGTTCGCTGAGTCCTTGTATAGATTACCGCCTTCTAAATAAGATCACGGTTAAATTTCAGTACCTCTTGCCGTTATTATCTGATTTGTTTGCTCGGATTAAGGGGGCTAGTTGGTTCACCAAGATAGATCTTCGTGGTGCGTATAATCTTGTGCGTATTAAGCGAGGCGATGAATGGAAAACTGCATTTAATACGCCCGAGGGCCATTTTGAGTATCTAGTAATGCCATTCGGACTTGCCAATGCTCCATCAGTGTTTCAGTCCTTTATGCATGACATCTTCCGAGAGTACCTGGATAAATTCCTGATTGTGTACTTGGATGACATTTTGATCTTCTCGGATGATTGGGAGTCTCATGTGAAGCAGGTCAGAACGGTGTTTCAGGTCCTGCGTGCTAATTCTTTGTTTGTGAAGGGATCAAAGTGTCTCTTTGGTGTTCAGAAGGTTTCATTTTTGGGGTTCATCTTTTCCCCTTCTACTATCGAGATGGACCCTGTTAAGGTCCAAGCCATCCATGATTGGACTCAGCCGACATCTCTGAAAAGTCTGCAAAAGTTCCTGGGCTTTGCTAATTTTTATCGTCGCTTCATCTGCAATTTTTCTAGTATTGCTAAACCATTGACCGATTTGACCAAGAAGGGTGCTGATGTGGTCAATTGGTCTTCTGCTGCTGTGGAAGCTTTTCAAGAGTTGAAGCGTCGTTTTTCTTCTGCCCCTGTGTTGTGTCAACCAGATGTTTCGCTTCCATTCCAGGTCGAGGTTGATGCTTCTGAGATTGGAGCAGGGGCTGTTTTGTCGCAGAGAAGTTCTGATTGCTCGGTGATGAAACCATGCGCCTTCTTTTCCAGGAAGTTTTCGCCTGCTGAGCGAAATTATGATGTGGGCAATCGAGAGTTGCTGGCCATGAAGTGGGCATTCGAGGAGTGGCGTCATTGGCTTGAAGGAGCTAAGCATCGCGTGGTGGTCTTGACTGATCATAAGAACTTGACTTATCTCGAGTCTGCCAAGCGGTTGAATCCTAGACAGGCTCGTTGGTCGTTGTTTTTTGCCCATTTTGACTTTGTGATTTCGTACCTTCCGGGCTCTAAAAATGTGAAGGCGGATGCTCTGTCTAGGAGTTTTGTGCCCGACTCTCCGGGTTTATCTGAGCCGGCGGGTATCCTCAAAGAGGGAGTAATTGTGTCTGCCATCTCCCCTGATTTGCGGCGGGTGCTGCAAAAATTTCAGGCTAATAAACCTGATCGTTGCCCAGCGGAGAAACTGTTTGTCCCTGATAGGTGGACGAATAAAGTTATCTCTGAGGTTCATTGTTCGGTGTTGGCTGGTCATCCTGGAATCTTTGGTACCAGAGAGTTAGTGGCTAGATCCTTTTGGTGGCCATCTCTGTCGCGGGATGTGCGTTCTTTTGTGCAGTCCTGTGGGATTTGTGCTCGGGCTAAGCCCTGCTGTTCTCGTGCCAGTGGGTTGCTTTTGCCCTTGCCGGTCCCGAAGAGGCCTTGGACACATATCTCTATGGATTTTATTTCAGATCTTCCCGTCTCTCAAAAGATGTCAGTCATTTGGGTGGTCTGTGATCGCTTCTCTAAGATGGTCCATTTGGTACCCTTGTCTAAATTACCTTTCTCCTCTGATTTGGTGCCATTGTTCTTCCAGCATGTGGTTCGTTTACATGGCATTCCAGAGAATATAGCGTTTCTGACAGAGGTTCCCAGTTTGTTTCGAGGTTTTGGCGAGCCTTTTGTGCTAGGATGGGCATTGACTTGTCTTTTTCCTCGGCTTTCCATCCTCAGACTAATGGCCAGACCGAACGAACCAATCAGACCTTGGAAACATATCTGAGATGCTTTGTTTCTGCTGATCAGGATGACTGGGTGTCCTTTTTGCCTTTGGCTGAGTTCGCCCTTAATAATCGGGCCAGCTCGGCTACCTTGGTTTCGCCGTTTTTCTGCAACTCTGGGTTCCATCCTCGTTTCTCTTCAGGGCAGGTTGAGTTTTCGGACTGTCCTGGTGTGGATACTGTGGTGGACAGGTTGCAGCAGATTTGGACTCATGTAGTGGACAATTTGACCTTGTCCCAGGAGAAGGCTCAACATTTCGCTAATCGCAGACACTGTGTGGGTCCCCGACTTCGTGTTGGGGATTTGGTTTGGTTATCTTCTCGTCATATTCCTATGAAGATTTCCTCTCCTAAGTTTAAACCTCGTTTCATTGGTCCGTATAGGATTTATGAGGTTCTTAATCCTGTGTCTTTTCGTCTGACCCTTCCAGATTCTTTTTCCATACATAACGTATTCCATAGGTCATTGTTGCGGAGATACGTGGCACCTATGGTTCCATCTGTTGATCCTCCTGCCCCGGTTTTGGTGGAGGGGGAGTTGGAGTATATTGTGGAGAAGATTTTGGATTCTCGTGTTTCAAGACGGAAACTCCAGTATCTGGTTAAGTGGAAGGGTTATGCTCAGGAAGATAATTCCTGGGTCTTTGCTTCTGATGTCCATGCTCCCGATCTTGTACGTGCCTTTCATATGGCTCATCCTGGTCGTCCTGGGGGCTCTGGTGAGGGTTCGGTGACCCCTCCTCAAGGGGGGGTACTGTTGTGAATTCTGTGGCAGAGCTCCCTCCTGTGGTCACAAGTGGTACTTCGGCTGATTCTCTCTGTGAGCTTCCGTTGGTGGAGGAGAGTGATACTGCGGCTTCTGAGTTTCCTTCCTCAGGTGATGTGGTGAAGTCGTTAGGTGCTGCTCTATTTAACTCCACCTAGTGCCTTGATCCTGGCCTCCAGTCAATGTTCTAGTATTGGACCTGTTTCCTCCTGGATCGTTCCTGTGGCCTGCTGCTCTGCATAGCTAAGTTCCGCTTTGCTATTTTGTTTGCTGTTTTTTTCTGTCCAGCTTGTCTATTTGTTTTTTCTTGCTTGCTGGAAGCTCTGGGACGCAGAGGGTGTACCTTCGTGCCGTTAGTTCGGTACGGAGGGTCTTTTTGCCCCCTTTGCGTGGTTTTTGTAGGGTTTTGTGTTGACCGCAAAGTTACCTTTCCTATCCTCGCTCTGTTCAGAAAGTCGGGCCTCACTTTGCTAAATCTATTTCATCTCTACGTTTGTCTTTTCATCTTAACTCACAGTCATTATATGTGGGGGCTGCCTTTTCCTTTGGGGTATTTCTCTGAGGCAAGGTAGGCTTATTTTCTATCTTCAGGCTAGCTAGTTTCTCAGGCTGTGTCGAGTTGCATAGGGAGCATTAGGCGCAATCCACGGTTGCCTCTAATGTGGTTGGAGAGGATTAGGGATTGCAGTCAGCAGAGTTCCCATGTCTCAGAGCTCGTTCTTTGTTTTTGGATTATTGTCAGGTCACTGTATGTGCTCTGACCTCTATGTCCATTGTGGTACTGAATTACCTTATCACAACAGATGATGGGCTGTGCATAGGGCAATGAAATGAGCAGCTGTGTAGGGGCTAGGGAATGAGGGGCTGGGCAGGGAGATATGAAATTAATAGCTTTGTATGAGACTGTGAAATGACAGGCTGGGTGGGGGGAATATGAAATGAGGTTCTGTGCATGGGATCATGAAATGAGAGGCTATGAATGGGCCCATGATATGAGGGGATGTGCGCAGGGCCATGAAACGAGTGGTTGGGCGGGTGTCATGAAATAAGTAGCTGCGTGGGGTGGCAATTTGATGAGGGACTGTGTGATAGACCATCAAAGAGGGGCTGTGTATGAGGGCTATGAAATGAAGGGTTATGCGGGGGACCATGAAACAAAAGACTGTGTGGGAGCCATGAATTGAGGTGCGGTGTGGTTGACATCTTATGATATGTAAGTGGCTGTGGTGACCATACTAAATATTGGGGGGTTGTTGCCGATATCATACCATATGGGTGGCTGGGGTGGTGACCATTATAATGTGTAGGGTGACAGTTTGAGGAGTGGTTACAGTTTAAAAAGGGTAGCATGGTGTGCAATATGAGGAGATAGTGAGCGTGAAATGGGCACACAATATGGAGAGGTTAGCGTGACAGTGGCACAGTGTGAAGATGAACAGTAGAAAATGTAATGGAAAAATAGAGAGAGGACAGCCATGGTACAGGCCATGATTTATAATGTGAGACGGTGTGTCGTTTATAGGTGGTTTTGATTACATATTTGCACTGATGAGCAAAAGGATAACAATGTTAGGCAGTGTTGAAAGCTTGGATTTGCAAAATACTAACAAAATAATAATAATTAAAATTTAGATTTTTTGTGAGCAAATCAGTAACAATGCAGTGACATGATAAGAATCTGCATAACTTGTCATGCACAAAATAGTTGCCAGTCAAATTTATGTATGAGATAGCCAAGATGAT
The DNA here is from genome assembly GCF_032444005.1 of Ranitomeya imitator. Taxonomy (NCBI): domain Eukaryota; kingdom Metazoa; phylum Chordata; class Amphibia; order Anura; family Dendrobatidae; genus Ranitomeya; species Ranitomeya imitator. Next base: position 385,152,619 of record NC_091284.1, read on the forward strand.
TGTCTATGAAATGATGGACTTTTGACAGAGCATCAGCATGCGTGTTCTTAGATTTGGACCGGTAGGAGATCTTATACTGATGTACGCCATCCCTGCCAAATGGTGGCCAAAGTGAGAACAACCAATAGTCCGGAGATTGCTTCTTCTCCATCTATAGGCTCAAATTGGACCTCCACCCCTTCTAAGTTAACTGGTTGATGTTAACTGGTTGATGTGTATATTGTACAGATGTAGTTTATCGCGTCCACTTGTTTTATATTTAGGTGGTTATGTCTAACATCAATTATATGGATGTGACATCTCTTTATACAGTTAAAGACAAAACACACGGCACTCAAGGATCCTGTGTGGTGCCCAAGTCAGGTTTCCAGCCCGTCAATCCAATAGTAATAAATCACTTGGCACTCAAATGGTTTCTTTCAGATGAAAAATATCAAAATATATAAAAAAAAAAAAAAATATATATATATATATATATATATATAAAGGCAGGGTTGGATTGGCCAACTAGAGAATCGGAGAATCCTCTGGTGGGCCCTGGCTTCTCCTTCAGAAGAGCTCATAGTGGAAACCATGCAGTTCCTATGGGGCTCTTCATTGGGGGAGAAATGTGGGCCCTCAGAATCAAATCCTCCGGTGGGCCCAATGTCCTCCAGGCTGACACTGTATAAAGGGATAGTAATAAATCACTTGGCACTCAAATGGTTTCTTTCAGATGAAAAAGTGAACATCCCATTTATTTGTGCATCCAGTTCAAAGATTATTTAAACGTTTTAGGTCAAATCACAAGACCTTCATCAGAAATATCTTTAACAAAACTGAAATACAGACAAAAATCAAATACAGATTAGCGACAATCCTTCATAAGATGCACAAAGGAGAATAACGGATTCATGGTGTATGTAATGACGAATACATCCATCACGTGATGCAGAGAAAGTGAACAACCGTGGCGGTCAAAGTAAATCCAGGATGGTGTTCCGTGAGTCGTGAAGGTATCTGAATCAAAGGCTGACACTGTGAAAATTGGTAAGGAAAAATGGCTAGAGAAAGACAAAACATGGTGACAAATAGCTTGAGCCCTGTAGAAGGACTCCAGATGTGGCCGTGGCCAATATGGCCTGAAGGATACTGGGTACAATAGTGATCCGGGTGCTGGAGTACAGTGCTGTACACAAAGGTACCTAATAGCGACCTATAATGAAGATGTGATATATAGGTTAATACCGTGTCCATAAGTAGCACTGGAAAACATGTGTGAGCCCCGGATGCTTATAGAGAGCCAAAAGACAGGTATCTCTTACACCCCCTAATGCAACTATCATGGATACTGGAGAATGTGAACATAAAAGACCAACATAGAACAAGTTCAGAAAAGGTAGAAAACTAGAGGCAGAAAAATGAGAGGAAAATGCCTATTTTTAACCACCGAGCCAGCTGTCCAGTCACTCCCAAGAGTTTTGATAAAGCGCTGTGTACCATCTAACTATGGCTGAACTATAATACGGACATGAGTCAATAAACAGGGATAAAATGAGAAAAGACGGACAATACCTGGAAGCATAGGACAATGGGGTATATGAGCCTAGGCAACCCGGGATGGAAAGCGCACCTGGAACGTCTGCGGAAAATTATACAGGTGTGTTGGACCATAAAAAAAAAAAACAACCCTAAGCTAGTGACGCACTGGGTCTGGGCAAAACAAATTACCTCACAGATCCTGAAGGGAGAAGGAGGGCGTGTATCCGCCGCTGCATATGGCGCTGAGGAGAGAAGCATAAAGGCTCCCATTAGTATCCTGCTGGCGGTGTGCAGGCTGGGGCCAGAGATAAAAGGTGCTGCCATTACCTCATAGACGTCCGGTCCGTCGCGCTGTGTGGAGTAGTCCCGGGGGCCGCTGTCTAATGCCAGTACTTCCGGGTTTATGAAGCCCTGTGAGAGGGTCATGTGACCCTGAGCACTGGAGCTTGGACGAGCTCAAAGGAAAGTAACTCAGAGGGGGAGACTAGATAATGGAACGCTCCAGAGGAGGAAAGAGCTGTTCATACAGAGCTCACCGAGCAAAGCCAGATAAGAAGCTAACTGTGGCTGTAACTGGTAGAGGGAATATGAATGAATTAACCCCTTAAATGGAGGGAGGTGTAAGGAGGAAAAAAGGGGATAGCCCCACAGGTAAAGAAAGTGAAAGCAAGAAAAGAACAATAGACATAGATGCCAATAGAGCTTTAATGTAATGGTCCTATAGAAGTGCATCTATACTACATAGTAACATAGTAACATAGTTAGTAAGGCCGAAAAAAGACATTTGTCCATCCAGTTCAGCCTATATTCCATCATAATAAATACCCAGATCTACGTCCTTCTACAGAACCTAATAATTGTATGATACAATATTGTTCTGCTCCAGGAAGACATCCAGGCCTCTCTTGAACCCCTCGACTGAGTTCGCCATCACCACCTCCTCAGGCAAGCAATTCCAGATTCTCACTGCCCTAACAGTAAAGAATCCTCTTCTATGTTGGTGGAAAAACCTTCTCTCCTCCAGACGCAAAGAATGCCCCCTTGTGCCCGTCACCTTCCTTGGTATAAACAGATCCTCAGCCAGATATTTGTATTGTCCCCTTATATACTTATACATGGTTATTAGATCGCCCCTCAGTCGTCTTTTTTCTAGACTAAATAATCCTAATTTCGCTAATCTATCTGGGTATTGTAGTTCTCCCATCCCCTTTATTAATTTTGTTGCCCTCCTTTGTACTCTCTCTAGTTCCATTATATCCTTCCTGAGCACCGGTGCCCAAAACTGGACACAGTACTCCATGTGCGGTCTAACTAGGGATTTGTACAGAGGCAGTATAATGCTCTCATCATGTGTATCCAGACCTCTTTTAATGCACCCCATGATCCTGTTTGCCTTGGCAGCTGCTGCCTGGCACTGGCTGCTCCAGGTAAGTTTATCATTAACTAGGATCCCCAAGTCCTTCTCCCTGTCAGATTTACCCAGTGGTTTCCCGTTCAGTGTGTAATGGTGATATTGATTCCCTCTTCCCATGTGTATAACCTTACATTTATCATTGTTAAATCATTGTTAAACCTGTACCAGAAAATAGTTCTCTTTTAGTACCATGTCAAGAAGGTCAACGCAAAAATGTCGGATTTTAATATCAACCCCGGCTTCACTCAGAAGCCTATCTGTGGCCTGCAACCCTTTCTCATGCGTTATGGACGTATGCAAACTGTTGACATCCCAAGTGATCAACAGGCATGTTGGAGATAGCGGACCCAGAGATCTGATGATTCTAATGAAGTCATTAGTATCAAGAAGAAATGATTGGATGTTTTTTACCAAGGGTGTGAGCATTTTCTCTAAAACAATAGCCAATGGTGAAAGGACCGAGTCTGTCAGGGACACAATAGGCCGGCCTCAATAGGGATTTTGATGTAGCAGCTTTTCTATAATATGTACCAATATGCGTCTTTAGATTATATAGGGTTACATGTATGAATATGTAATATTTTCAAAACTGTAATTATGTTGTTCTTTCTCATAGAATCGTTAGCTTCATGGCACGCACGTGACACGGGTGACGTAGCATGGCACTTTTTTATGGTACAGTATAGATGCACTTCTATAGGACCATTACCATGTTTTATTGCTCTATTGGCATCTATGTCTATTGTTCTTTTCTTGCTTTCACTTTCTTTACCTGTGGGGCTATCCCCTTTTTTCCTCCTTACACCTCCCTCCATTTAAGGGGTTAATTCATTCATATTCCCTCTACCAGTTACAGCCACAGTTAGCTTCTTATCTGGCTTTGCTCGGTGAGCTCTGTATGAACAGCTCTTTCCTCCTCTGGAGCGTTCCATTATCTAGTCTCCCCCTCTGAGTTACTTTCCTTTGAGCTCGTCCAAGCTCCAGTGCTCAGGGTCACATGACCCTCTCACAGGGCTTCATAAACCCGGAAGTACTGGCATTAGACAGCGGCCCCCGGGACTACTCCACACAGCACGACGGACCGGACGTCTATGAGGTAATGGCAGCACCTTTTATCTCTGGCCCCAGCCTGCACACCGCCAGCAGGATACTAATGGGAGCCTTTATGCTTCTCTCCTCAGCGCCATATGCAGCGGCGGATACACGCCCTCCTTCTCCCTTCAGGATCTGTGAGGTAATTTGTTTTGCCCAGACCCAGTGCGTCACTAGCTTAGGGTTGTTTTTTTTTTTTTTTTTATGGTCCAACACACCTGTATAATTTTCCGCAGACGTTCCAGGTGCGCTTTCCATCCCAGGTTGCCTAGGCTCATATACCCCATTGTCCTATGCTTCCAGGTATTGTCCGTCTTTTCTCATTTTATCCCTGCTTATTGACTCATGTCCGTATTATAGTTCAGCCATAGTTAGATGGTACACAGCGCTTTATCAAGACTCTTGGGAGTGACTGGACAGCTGGCTCGGTGGTTAAAAATAGGCATTTTCCTCTCATTTTTCTGCCTCTAGTTTTCTACCTTTTCTGAACTTGTTCTATGTTGGTCTTTTATGTTCACATTCTCCAGTGTCTGTTAGGGCTAGCGGAACGCACCGAGTAAATAGAGATGTTTATTGATATTGGTGCGTTCACAGCCCGGGGTCCACCGTGCAGGAGTACCTGCTGCTAGCAAACGGCGGAGCTATATGGCGGTATAAACTAACTCAGTTAATTCACTGAGTAGCCGTGAAAGGAAAGCACTGTGCCCTGTTAGACTTCACAGAGGCACAGGCTAACTGCCCAAACAGAGAGCAGTCAGTGGTCACACAAACACACAAAACTCCTCGCCGGAGGAGCCAGCATTCTAGCGGCTTATTTCAGCCAGGTCCCTGAATACACTCAGACTCAATCTCCTCGCCGGAGGAGCCAGCATTCTAGGGGCTTATTTCAGCCGGGTCCCTGAACACACATACATGTGACCACACTGGCGCAAAGCACATAACATAAGACAATACTAGCGCATGGCCGTGCGGTCATGCACAGTTTATATAGTTGCAGCACAGGAAACTGCTACTGAAGCTTTTGCCCTTTCAGGACCTTCCAGAAGGACCAATGGAAAGTGCTGCAGTACCTGAGCATGTTTTGCCCTTTCAGGACCTTCCAGAAGGACCAATGGAATGTACTGCAGCACCTGAGCATGTGACCGAACATGTGGCCCTCGACCTCCAATGGGAGACCCTGCCCTGGGCATGCTCAGTGTGAGTAAACAAGGACTTAGTCCCAGAGAGGCTCGCTCGCCGCAGATCAGTGCAGGGTACCATAGGAAAGCCAGAAAAGGCAGTAGTTACCCTATGCACCGAATCAGCCCCAGCGAGACGCTGGGAGCGACGTCTCTGCTGAGCAGAGCCCACTGCGGCCGATACCGAATGGGAAACCGCAGCAGACACGGATCGAGATTCCCGCTGTGCAGCAGAGGAAACTCGACTCCTAATATTACCCCCCCTCCTAGGGCCCCCCCTCCTTGAGCCTCACTACGCTCAAAAGCTGCGATAAGCAGCGGAGCCCGAATGTGCTCCACAGGCTCCCAGGTTCTATCCTCTGGGCCGTGACCCTTCCAGTCCACCAGATAAAATTTCTTGCCACGTACCACCTTGCACCCCACAATAGCATTCACCTCAAACTCATCCGTGGATGAACCAGATGTCCCAGCAGATGACTCGGAAAACCGGGACAAATGAACGGGCTTTAAGAGGGAAACGTGGAAAGTATCGGTGATATCAAGGCGTGGAGGAATAGCCAAACGGTAGACCACAGGGTTGACCTGTTCCAGAACCTTAAACGGGCCAATGTAGCGAGGAGCAAACTTAGTGGACTCAACTCGCAGCCTGATGTTACGGGCGGAGAGCCACACTAAGTCGCCAGGAGCAAAGACCGGAGCGGGGCGCCGGTATGTATCAGCCGAAACCCTCATTCTCTCCTTGGAGGCCCGGATGGCATCCTGTGTGCGGTCCCAGATGTCACGTGCCTTCACCGCCCAGTCTGCCACCCTAGAATCGGTGGATGACACGGGCATGGGCACAGGGACACGCGGATGCTGGCCGTAATTAAGGAGAAAAGGAGTTTGACCAGTGGAATCGGCTACGGCGTTGTTCAGGGCAAATTCCGCCCAAGGTAGCAAAGATGCCCAGTCATCCTGCCTAGCAGAGACAAAATGTCGCAAATATGTCACCAGAGTCTGGTTGGTTCTCTCCACCAACCCATTCGTCTCGGGATGATATGCAGAGGAGAGGTTTAACTCTATGCTGAGTAAACGGCAGAGCTCTCTCCAAAACCGAGATGCGAACTGGGGACCCCGATCGCTGACAATCTTATCAGGCATACCATGCAAACGGAAAACGTGTTTAATGAACAACACCGCCAAGGCCCGTGCTGAGGGTAACCGAGGAAGTGGCACCAAATGCACCATCTTGGAGAAATGGTCGGTGACAACCCAAATAATGGAGCAGCCACGCGACTTGGGTAGACCCACCACAAAGTCCATCCCGACCATCTCCCAGGGCCTGTCTGCCACCGGTAGAGGGTAAAGCAACCCAGCAGGCCGTTGCCGAGGAGACCAATTCTGGGCGCAAGAAACGCACGCCTGAATATAGTCCTTGACATCTCGGGCCATATGCGGCCATAAGTATGTTCTCGCCAGAAGCTCAGATGTCCTCTTGGTCCCAAAATGCCCACCCACTCTGGAGGAGTGAGCCCAAGAGAGAACCTCAGGTCGCAAGTTACCTGGTACGAAAGTCTTGCCCGGGGGCACAGACTCTAGCGAAACCGGAGCTACAGTTCTCAGGCTCTCAGAAGGGACAATAAGCCGAGGCTCCTCCTCCTCCTCCGATGACACCACGGAGCGGGAGAGAGCATCAGCACGAACGTTCTTCTCCCCGGAGAGGAAATGGAGAGTAAAATGGAAGCGGGAGAAGAACAGGGACCATCTAGCCTGGCGAGAATTCAGCTGTATCCAAGCATATTAATGGAAAGTTGAGTAGAAGGAAAAAGTGTGGTAGAAAAAGGTGCAGAGGCAACCGGGATAACCACAGTCTTGATAGGATTGTTAAGAACAGGCCATTCACAAATTTGAGAGGGATTCACAAGGAGTGGACTGCTGCCGGAGTCATTGTTTAAAGAACTATCATACACAAACGTATCCAGGACATGGCTACAAGTGTAGCATTACTTGTGTCAAACCACTCATGACCAATAGACAATGCCAGAAGCATCTTACTTGGGCCAATGAGAAAAAGAACTGGATTGATGCTCAGTGATCCAAGGTGTTGTTTTCAGATGAAAGAAAAATTTTGCATTTCATTTGGAAATCAAGGTCCCAGAGTCTGGAGGAAGAGGGAAGATGAACACAATCCAAGCTGGTTGCGGTCTACTGTGAAGTTTCCACAATCAGTGATGGTTTGGGGAGCCATGTCATCTGCTGGTGTAGGTCCACTGTGTTTTATCAAGACCAAAGTGAGCTCAGCCATCTACCAAGATGGCAGAAAGGGGAGATGGCAAAAAGAATCACCCCTTCCTTCAAAATGCCGACCGGCTCAAGAACCCCAGGGGAATCAGGAAAAAAACTCCTAGAGAGGGCATCCGCCTTAACATTCTTAGTACCAGGAATGTACGAGACCACAAAATCAAAACGGGAGAAAAACAGGGACCATCGAGCCTGTCTAGGATTTAACCGTTTGGCAGACTCGAGGTAAATCAGATTCTTATGATCGGTTAGGACCACAATACGGTGCTTGGCCCCCTCAAGCCAATGTCGCCACTCCTCAAATGCCCACTTCATAGCCAACAACTCCCTATTGCCGACATCATAATTGTGTTCCGCAGGCGAAAACTTCCGAGAAAAGAAGGCACACGGTTTCATCAAGGAACCATCAGAATTCCTCTGAGACAAAACGGCCCCTGCCCCAATCTCAGACACGTCAACCTCAACCTGAAATGGAAGAGAAACATCTGGCTGATGCAACACAGGGGCAGAAGTAAATCGGCGTTTAAGCTCCTGAAAGGCAGAAACAGCCGCGGAGGACCAATTCGTCACATCAGCGCCTTTCTTGGTCAAATCGGTTAGAGGTTTAACCACACTGGAGAAGTTGGCAATGAAACGACGATAAAAATTAGCAAAGCCCAAGAATTTCTGAAGGCTCTTCACAGATGTGGGCTGAATCCAATCATGAATGGCCTGAACCTTAACCGGATCCATTTATATAGATGAGGGAGAAAAAATGAAACCCAAAAAAGAAACCTTCTGCACTCCAAAGAGGCACTTTGACCCCTTCACAAACAAAGCATTATTACGGAGGATCTGAAATACCATCCTGACCTGTTTCACATGAGACTCCCAATCATTGGAAAAAATCAAAATATCATCCAAATATACAACCATGAATTTATCAAGATAACTCCGGAAGATATCATGCAGGAAGGATTGGAACACAGATGGGGCATTAGAGAGTCCGAATGGCATCACAAGGTATTCAAAATGGCCTTTGGGCGTATTAAATGCAGTTTTCCATTCGTCACCCTTCTTGATACGAATAAGATTATATGCCCCTCGAAGGTCAATCTTAGTAAACCAGCTAGACCCCTTAATCCTAGCAAACAAATCAGTAAGCAAAGGCAAGGGATATTGAAATTTAACCGTGATCTTATTCAAGAGCCGATAATCAATACAGGGTCTCAAGGATCCATCCTTCTTGACAACAAAAAAGAACCCCGCTCCCAACGGTGGAGAAGATGGCCGAATATGCCCTTTCTCCAAAGACTCCTTAATATAGCTCCGCATGGCGGCATGTTCAGGCACAGACAGGTTGAAAAGTCGACCCTTAGGGAACTTACAACCTGGAATCAAGTCAATAGCACAATCACAGTCCCTATGCGGTGGAAGGGAACTGGACTTGGGCTCATCGAATACATCCTGAAAGTCTGACAAAAACTCAGGAACTTCAGCAGAGGGGGAAGAGGAAATTGATATCAAAGGAACCTGATCATGAACCCCCTGACAACCCCAACTAGTCACAGACATGGATTTCCAGTCTAACACCGGATTATGTAGCTGTAACCATGGAAAACCCAGCACAATATCATTATGCAAATTATGCAACACCAGAAAACGACAATCTTCCTGATGGGCTGGTGCCATGCGCATGGTCAGCTGCGTCCAAAACTGAGTTTTATTTTTAGCCAACGGTGTAGCATCAATGCCCCTCAAAGGAATAGGGTTCTGCAAAGGCTGCAAGGGAAAACCACAACGTCTGGCAAATTCTAAGTCCATTAAGTTCAGAGCGGCGCCTGAATCCACAAATGCCATGACAGAAAATGATGATAATGAGCAGATCAAGGTCACAGATAACATAAATTTTGGATGCATAGTACTGATGGCAACAGAACTAGCGATTCTCTTAGTACGCTTAGGGCAATCAGAAATAACATGAGCAGAATCGCCGTAGTAAAAACACAACCTATTCTGACGCCGGAATGTTTGACGTTCAGCTCTAGACAAAATCCTGTCACACTGCATAGGCTCAGGGCTCCGCTCAGAGGGCAACGCCACAGTGTGCACAATTCTGCGCTTGCGCAAGCGCCGATCAGTCTGAATGGCCAGAGACATAGAATCACTCAGACCAGCAGGCGTGGGGAACCCCACCATAACGTCTTTAACGGATTCCGAAAGACCCTTTCTGAAAATTGCTGTCAAGGCATCCTCATTCCATTTAGTCAGTACAGACCATTTTCTAAATTTCTGGCAATACGATTCTGCCGCTTCTTGACCTTGACACAGGGCTAACAAAATGTTCTCAGCCTGATCCGCAGAATTAGGCTCATCATACAACAACCCCAATGCCTGAAAGAACGAATCAACATCAAGCAAAGCAGGATTGCCAGTTTTCAGGGAAAATGCCCAATCCTGTGGGTCACCACGCAGCAGAGATATGATGATTTTAACCTGCTGAATAGGATCACCAGAAGACCGGGGTCTTAATGCAAAAAACAGTTTACAGTTATTTTTGAAACTCAAAAATTTGGCCCTGTCACCAAAGAATGAATCAGGAGTGGGAATCTTAGGTTCTAAGGTAGGAGTTTGAACAAGCTGAGCCACCCAAGAAACCAATTCCCGAACATTCATCTTAATACAAGACTCCGTAGCCACCCAGAGGTAAAGAGGGAGGAACAGACCAAACAGGCTAAGGAAAAAAAATGGCTCAAAATCTTTCCACCCTTCTTCTGAGATGCAATTACCTCATTGTTGGCCAGTTGTACTGTTATGATCTGGTGGCCTTGGAGCAGCATGAGATGTACTCTGGAGAAGGTGGTCCCTGTACTGACCGCAAACCCTGAACCTAGCAGCGCAACTAAAAGCATCCGTGGGGGGTACCTAACTCAGCACAGCCTAAGATCTAACTACCCCTAAAGACAGAAACAGGAAACCTATCTTGCCTCAGAGAAAATCCCCAAAGGATAGATAGCCCCCCACAAATATTGACTGTGAGAGGAGAGGGAAAAAACATACGCAGATATGAAATCAGATTTTAGCATAGGAGGCCATACTAGCTAAAAAGAAAGAATAGAACAGAGTACTATGCGGTCAGTACAAAAACACTAGAAAATATCCACCGCAGAAAATACGGATCACCACATCTGACTAAAGACATGGGAGGTATATCTGCATCTCCAGAGTAATAGCTAAGCTGCAAAAAATCCTTCACAGACCAAGCTGGACAAGACAAAAACATGAAAATGCACAGAACTGTAAGGTCCACTGCAGGTGGACAGAAAAAACAAAGCCAGGACTTATCTTTGTAGAAAAACACAGCAAACTGGAGAGACCAGCAGGGAAGTGACTCCTTCAAGAACAATGGACAACTGGCACTGATTAAAGGATCCTGCAAAGCTATATACCCCAGTCCGTCCTGCAATTAGTAGATACACATGTCTACTCCTGCAATCCAGACACAACTGCATTACCCTCTACAACCATCGGAGGGAGCCCAAAAGCTGAATTCACAACAAGCCACATAGTATATAGCTCAGCCCACGTAGTATATATCACAGCCACATAGTATATAGCACAGCCACATAGTATATAACACAGTACACGTAGTGTATAGCACAGCCACATAGTATATAGCACAGCCAATTAGCATATAGCACAGCCACAAAGTATATTACACAGCCCACGTAGCATATAGCCAGCCATGTAGTATAAAGCATAAGAGAAGAAAATGTCCAGCTTCATCGAATCCATAAAAAAAAGTTTTCTTTATTCACAAACTTAAACATGGAGGATACAAACTTCAGCACAAACCATATGGGTAAGAATCTCAACACGTTTCTCCCTTAATCAAGCTTAGTCTCCAGAAACGCGTTGAGATTCTTACCCATATGGTTTGTGCTGAATTTTGTATCCTCCATGTTTAAGTTTGTGAATTAAGAAAACTTTTTTTTTTACGGATTCGGTGAAGCTGGACATTTTCTTCTCTTGGATTCTACACGCCTGGACACAGCGGGTCCGTGCCTCCGAAACTCAGCTTATGCATCACGGGTGAGCTGGTTTATATTCCTTCTTTTCAAAGTATATAGCACAGCCACGTAACACAGCCCACATAGCATATAGCACAGCCATGTAGTATAAAGCACAGCCTGCATCTCCGCCACCTCCGAGAATCGCCCCACAGTCCAGTACTTACTGTTATAGTAAAAGGAAAAAAAATACATACACTCCTCATCTCTCCTCATGCCCGCACTGCTCCCTGCTCCTGTCTCAGTGGTTGCACTGCCTGGCACACAGTAAGTGTGCGATGACGTCATCGCGCACCCGCAGTGTTAGAGGCAGAGCGGATAATGATGGGAGATGGAGCATTAGTTGACATTTTCTCCTCCATCATTGCTTTGAACTGTACCGGCAGACGCCAGTATAGTTAATTGCGGCGGTTGTGGAGGAGTCGGCGCTGGCGTCAGGTGGGCCCCCTTCCTCACCTGGACCCCTTAGCGGCTGCATGATGTGCCACTAGCTGAGGGCCCCTGGGGGTGCCGGGGCCCTAGGCAGCTGCCTGCCCTTAACACCGACCGTGCATGCAGGGGCCCCTTGGAGCCTCAGTGTACCATACCGTGAATGGGCCCCCCGTCTTGCCAGGGCCCCGGCACTTGCCCGGGTGCATCGGGTGCTGATGCCGGCCCTGCTCCTCTAACATCATTGCTCGTGCTGAAGGGCGGAGTGTGGGCGCTGACACCAGGCCCTCCCGCTCATGGGCCCCATAGCAGTTGAGAGGTCTGCCGCAATTGGTGGTAAAAAACTGCCTTAGGCCATGTTCACACAGTGTGTTTTTTACTGCGGAACCGCAGCGGTTTTGCCGCTGCGGTTCCGCAGCTGTTTTCCATGCAGGGTACATAACAATGTAACCCTATGGAAAACAGTCACTGCTGTGCACATGATCCGGAATTTCGTTTAAAAAGCCGCGCAGAATAGCTGCGGCAAAAAAGAAGGAGCATGTCACTTCTTTTTCCTGAACCGCAGCGGTTCTGCACCCATAGACCTCCATTGTGAGGTCAAAACCGCAGTAAAACCCGCAGATCAAAAATATATCTGCGGGTTTTACTGCGATTTGATGTGCAGAACCGCTGCAGCAGGAAGTGCGGGGGAGCGGGCGGAAGTGCGTGGGCGGAGTGTGGCTGCCCCCCCGTGCTCCGATCCCGCCCCCCGTGCTCCGATGCCCCCCCCGTGCTCCGATGCCCCCCCCCGTGCTCCGATGCCCCCCCCAGTGCTCCGATGCCCCCCCCGTGCCCTAATCTCCCCCCCTTATACTTACCCGGCGTCCCGGTGTCCGTCCGGCCGTCTTCTCCCTGGGCGCCGCCATCTTGCAAAATGGCGGGCGCATGCGCAGTGCGCCCGCCGAATCTGCCGGCCGGCAGATTCGCTCCAAAGTGCATTTTGATCACTGAGATATAACCAATCTGAGTGATCAAAATAAAAAAATAGTAAATGACACCCCCCCCACTTTGTCACCCCCATTGATAGGGACAATAAAAAAATTAAGAATTTTTTTTTTTTTTTTCACAAAAGGTACCTTCACACATAACGATATCGTTAACGATATCGTTGCTATTTGTGACGTAGCAACGATATCGTTAATGAAATCGTTATGTGTGACAGCGACCAACGATCAGGCCCCTGCTGGGAGATCGTTGGTCGCTGAATAAAGTCCAGAACTTTATTTCGTCGCTGGACTCCTGCTGACATCGCTGGATCGGCGTGTGTGACACCGATCCAGCGAGGTCTTCACTGGTAACCAGGGTAAACATCGGGTAACTAAGCGCAGGGCCGCGCTTAGTAACCCGATGTTTACCCTGGTTACCATGCTAAAAGTAAAAAAAAAAACAAACACTACATACTTACCTACAGCTGTCTGTCCTCCAGCGCTGTGCTCTGCTCTCCTCCTGCTCTGGCTGTGAGCCGGAAAGCAGAGCGGTGACGTCACCGCTCTGCTTTCCGGCTCACAGACAGTACAGGAGGAGAGCAGAGAAGCAGAGCGCAGCGCCGGAGGACAGACGGCTGTAGGTAAGTATGTAGTGTTTGTTTTTTTTTACTTTTAGCATGGTAACCAGGGTAAACATCGGGTTACTAAGCGCGGCCCTGCGCTTAGTTACCCGATGTTTACCCTGGTTACCGGCATCGTTGGTCGCTGGAGAGCGGTCTGTGTGACAGCTCTCCAGCGACCAAACAGCAACGCTGCAGCGATCCGGATCGTTGTCGGTATCGCTGCAGCGTCGCTTAATGTGAAGGGGCCTTAAGGTTAGAATAGGGGTAGGGGTAGGGTTAGGGTTAGGGGTAGGGTTAGGGTTAGGGTTAGAAAACTGCATTAAAAAAAAGGATCAAAAAACGCATCAAAAGACGCATCAAAAAAGGACAAAAAAGGACCAAAAAAAGGACCTGCGTTTTCTGCCAAGAGCTGCAGTTTTTTAAAAAAACAGTCCTGAAAAAAAAAGGATGGAAATCCTGAACGTGTGAACATACCCTTACAGTAAAGTGAGTCAAGTGACTCCATGGAATGGTAATTAATGATTTTGTGAGTTAATTTTCTATATCATATTGGGGTTGCTAGTTTAACAAGGGGAATGTTAAGAGGAAATTGTCAGTAACATTACATTCCCCCTTTTAAATCACATATATGGGCATGGAGCCCTTTAAAATGTGAATTCATTGACACCTTTATATCTTCCACCTGTTGCTATATTCCTGAGGAAATAGCATTTTCACTCACATGAAAATGAGATAGTAAGTGCTCTAGGTATGAAAGAGCACTTCCCGAGTCTCTGCCTGCCAAGATTGGTGTATCAAATCACTGAAACAGTGAGCTAACAATCAAGCTATAGAGTTTGGTTCCGATCAGAGTAAGCAAGCTCAGGAGGCTGAGGCTTGGAAAGTGCTCTTTCACTCCCAAAGCACTTAGCACTGAATTTGCATATTAATTAAAATGCTAATTACTTGAGAAAGTAGCAACATATAACAGATATAAAGATTTTGATGGATTACTCTCCAAAAATCTGCATGCCAATGCATGCAGTTAACCCATTACTTGCCAAATTAGAAATTTTCATTTTACAGATTTTTCAGAAAATGGCGTCCCAATATTCAATTAAAAATGACAATGACATAATTTCCTATTTTAAAAACGTTCATTTTACAAACACAACACAAAAAATTGGACCTAATTATAAAAATGATACAATCTTAGTTGCTAGAAGCAAAAGATTAGGCGTCCCAAAAAAAGGACATTGGTAGATAATGTGGTAAAGAGGGGGAAGGTTGATCTTGCTGACAGATTCCTTTTGAGCACTCTATTAACATATTGGCATGCCCTTGGCTTAGATTGTTACATTGGACTGACAGGTTACCTTTAATGGATAGGTGCTACTTTACATCTGATACTACCACGGGGCTAATGATTAGCAAAACCATTGCATGTATGGATTTATCCACTAGTAGTCAGAATGCCACCCAATAAATCCATTCTTACAAACCATCCTGAAACATCTACAAGGCCTCCACATAAACAGAGAGACCTCTAGGAATTCTTGGACATGATGCTTGGACACTATCATTTAATGGAGCCTCAGCATCCAATCTCACATATGTAACGCATTTCCAGTCAGTGCTACTAAATATTTATGTGTGTGATTTATTGTTTGCTGAAGAGAAGTTTGGTCAGGGTAAGGGGGCAAAATTTTCACCAATTTTCATTTCAAGCAGGATTTGTCACTGAGTATTCATCCAACTAAGCATGCACAACAGTTCACAAAGGTTGTATGGCTCTGTACAGTACTAAGGATATGTGTATAAAGTATAAAAGGTATGTAATTCAGCTTTCTAAATAGCTCTCAAGTACTTCTCAGAGCAAGAACCTTGCAAGTTCGATAAAGATGTGACATTCCGCTCTCAATAATACAACATCACTTTGTTATTCCTGCATTAAGGAGGATCAGAGTTATAATAAGGGATTTGTTTCAATCAGCAAGCAGGACATGTATATTCAAAGTGACCCTATTATCCAAAGTTAAACAATTCACTGGAAATCCTATGAATGGCCAATCTTTTGAATATTTATTAGGAGTCGTGGGGTTTCTGGCTGACCTAGAGGTCAGAATTAGTTTGTCACTTTTAGAAGGTTGGAATTAAATTTCGACATGGGATATATGACTATCAGTCTGAGCTGCTGCACAAGAGTCCCTTTGCAATTAAAGGTTCTGCTTTGAAATGTCATAACCCTCTTGAACCCTTGAAATGAACTGTTTGTTCCGAAATGTTATTTACCTAAATCTATGTAATGAAAACGACAAAACGACTGCAGCATGTAATACCTGATCTGCACATGCCATAGCGGCGGTGTAAGCTAAGCTGGCTCTCCTTAATCAATCCGCAGCTCTGCTTTATCAAAAGAAAATGTTATTAGTGTAATAAAATGTTGCACAGACATCAAAACAAAATAATTGTTGAGCGTTCGGCAAATGATGTCCCTGTGTTTTATTTGCTATTTATCCCATATCTAGCATGATAATATCCAAGCTTAAAGAGTTACCGTTGTTTTAATTTCCTAGATCAATAGTACACATGAAAATAAGAAACTTTGTAATATACTTTATCAGAGAAATCTTCTTCTTTCACATCCTGAATTGATCTTTCGCTGTCAGATCATGAGTATAAGCGGTATAATCTGTACTCAGTGAAGACAGATTTTCTCATTTCTGAGATAGGACATAACTGGAGATGATTTGCTATTCATGGGTGGGAGGAGGAAGGAGGTAGACACAGGCATTCTACTGGACGTTTCCCAGAAATTACAGTTTCAGTTCTGCATAGAAACCTATGAGCACAAGCAGTGCGACGCAATCTGATTTAGGACTTTTTCTGTCCCTATACAGAAGAGCTGTGTGCTGCTCTATCTCTATCCCTACACTGTAAAAGCAAAAAATGCTGCTTGGCCCACCTACATCTTTCATACTGGCAGTGACAGTCCACCCTGATTACTGGTTGTACTAGACCATGTGATCTGATACCTGCAGGGCATTATGGGACAGCCCAACTGGCCATATGTCATTAGTTTGCTCTGCGAGTTCAGCACTATGTGAAATGGCGCCGTGCATTTTTTGTAGAAAGCGACCCATGCAAATCGAAAAGGCAAACTGTTCAAATTCGTAGGAACTTGCAAATTTCCGGAGGTTCGACTAGAATTCAACTGTCCATGGATCCATTAGATCGTCATCAAAATCAGATCTGTTGAGTTCTAACACTGAGACCCCGACAGTTTTCGCTTCACAGGTGGCCAGAAATAAACACTATAAGGCCACATTCACATGTTCAGTATTTGGTCAGTTTTTTACCTCAGTAGCCAAAACCAGGAGTGGAACAATCAGAGGAAAAGTATAATAGAAACATAGCACAACTTCTGCATTTATCACCCACTCCTGGTTTTGGCTACAAATACTGAGGTACAATACTGACCAAATACTGATAGTGTGATCTTAGCCTAAAGAGCTGAACAGCACAGCTACATTCACTATGTAATGGATGCTCCCTTACAGCTCAACTCACATTGAAGTAAATAGGAGCTCAGCTGCAGTACACAAGAATCACCACTATACAGTGTACAAGGCTGTGCTCTTTCAGCTCTCTACACTGTTTACATCTAGACAATGTGGGATCTGATAACAGCAGATCTCTGGTGGTGGAGGCTGTAAAACCCATACTGACATGATATAATATAAACAGTTCATCTATCCATCTGGATAAGATGACTGAATGAGCAAATATTTGGCAAACAATGTTTAATGTAGATAAATGTAAAGTAATGCACCTAGGATGGAGTAATCCTATAGAGCAGGAGAAGGACTTGGGTATTCTGGTTACAAGTAAGCTGAGCAGCAGTACTCAATGTCAAGCAGCAGCCCCTAAAGCAAACAAGATATTAGGATGTATAAAAAGAGATAAAATCCCGAGATCCCAACGTATTGTTACCCCTTTATAAATCACTTGTAAGGACACATTTAGAATTTGGGATCCAGTTTAGGGCTCCACATTTTAAAAAGGATATTCAGAAGTTATAGTCAGTTCAAAGGCAGACAACTAGATTATTATAATGGATATAAGGCCTCTCATATGAGGGGTTGGAAAAGTTGGGCTTGTTTAGCTTAGAAAAAAGACATCTCAGAGGGAATCTCATTTTCATGCATAAATATATGTGTGACCAATAGAAAGGACTGGCGCATAACTTATTCCTTCCAAACACCATACTGAGGAGTAGGGTTGAGCGAAACGGGTCGGCCATTCTCAGAAGTCACCGACTTTTGGCAAAGTCGGGTTTCATGAAACCCGACCCCTGTGTGGGGTCGGCCATGAGGTCGGCGATCTTCTGAATCTGGTATCGGAATTCCGATACCGAGTTCCGATATGTTTGCAATATTGGAAATCGGTATCAGAATCCATATTTAAGTGTAAAATAAAGAATTAAAATAAAAAATATTGCTATACTCACCCTCTGACGCGCCCTGGTACTAACCGGCAGCCTTCCTTCCTTAGAATCAGCGCGTGAAGGGCCTTAGATGACGTCGCGGCTTGTGATTGGTCGCGTGACCGCCCATGTGACCGCTCGCGCGACCAATCAGAAGCCGCGACATCACCGATGGTCCTTCAAGCGCTGATTCTTAGGAAGGAAGGCTGCCGGAAAGAAGCAGGGTGCGTCCGAGGGTGAATATATACCTAATAGGAATATACTCACCCTCGGACGCGCCCTGCTTCTTTCCGGCAGCCTTCCTTCCTAAGAATCAGCGCTTGAAGGCCCTTCGGTGACGTTGCGGCTTCTGATTGGTCGCGTGAGCGGTCACATGGGCGGTCGCGCGACCAATCACAAGCCGCGACGTCATCTAAGGCCCTTCTCGCGCTGATTCTAAGGAAGGAAGGCTGCCGGTTAGTACCAGGGCGCGTCAGAGGGTGAGTATAGCAATATTTTTTATTTTAATTCTTTATTTTACTCTTAAATATGGATCCCAGGGCATGAAGGAGAGTTTCCTCTCCTTCAGACCCTGGGAACCATTGGAAACCCAATGCACTGCATTGGTTTCGTGTTTCGGCCGACCCCGACTTTTTTATAGGATCGGCCGATTTCACCCGACCCGACTTTTGAAAAAGTCGGGTTTCGTGAAACCCGACCCGATCCTATAAAAGTAAAAGTTGCTCAACCCTACTGAGGAGTAGGAGGCACTCATTACGGGTGGAAGAAAGGCGATTCCGGCAGCTGAATAGGAAAGGGTTCTTTACAGTTAGAGCAGTCAGACTGTGGAATGCCCTACCACAAGAGGTAGTAATGGCAGACACAATAATAAAATTTAAAAAAGGGCTGGACGATTTCCTCAGTACACATAACATTATAAGTTATAGTTAATTTAATTAGAAAATGTACAATTGTTGGAGAAAGGTGGAACTCGATGGACCTTGGTCTTTTTTCAACCTGTGTAACTATGTAATTCCTGGATAATGCCTTTAAGATACAGTATGTTGCTTGTTCAGCTTACATTATGAATGGCAAACACTTAGGTCTCATTCAGATGTCTTTTTTTCACGTACAAGAAAAGCAGTCGTAGTTTCATGACTGATTTTGTTCAGAATTTCATCAGACTTTCATTAGAGTTTCATCTGAGTTTGGTCTGAGTTTCAACAGTTTTTCTCAGATGGGAAATAAAAAAAAGTTTATCTACCTTCTCTTATCTAGCATTCCACGAAAAATGGACAGCAATTAGATGACATCCGGGGGCAGTCTGATTTTTTTCATGGACCCATAGATTTGCATTGATGATTTTGATCCTACACTCGGATCAATATCGGACATGTCATCACGAGTTTGTGCAAAAAAAATCAGACATATAAACAACCCCATAGACTGTACTGGACACAATTTCTATCCATGAAAAACGTGGATGTCTGAATGAGCCCTTATAGGATAGCATTTGAGAGATTAATTTATTTTTTTTCTGAAAGATATTTTCAAACTTTTTCCCACTTGGAGCATAAAATCTCATAGTCCTACGGTCTCATTAGGCCAAGCTCAGATGGGCCCATTTCATTGTCCATGTATAGACTGCAATGCCCAGTCTTCCAACATGAATTTATACCTTCATATGTCTATGAGGCTGTACGATCAGGTCAGGAGAAGTACAGTTCACACACAACATATACTGACCTTCAAATACACACATCGAAATTTGACCTTGAGGAGAGTCAGTGCCCCCCATTTCATTAATTATTTCAAGATTTATAACATTTAAGGTAATTTAAACTGAACAACAGTTTTAGGTCTGAAACAGTAAAAGGACATGGGTCCTGTTGTGTTAAATTCTGTATGAGCAGTCCTAACACTGAAGGAATCGGTACCATTAATGGTACCATTAACGAACATGACACAAACGCTGAGTAGTATGAATGTTACAATTTTTCAATTAAACTTTACAAGTCCCTCACTAATGGTATAATATATTTCTATAAGTATTTAAAAACAAATTAATATTCATGTAATTATTTCATACTACATACATACATGTAAATGAGCTCAAACATAATATTAAAATTTGCAAGTGTGGAAGTTCAAGCATTCAGTAATGTTCTCAGCTTTTTTCACAATTAACATGGAAATTGACCTATAATTCATTCCACAGTCATAATTCTAAACAAGAAATGACTGGGACAAAAGACTCTGATTTTCTGTGTCCTTCCCCTGGGTAATCGTTGTAATGTTTATTGGTCATGCAGTGATATGAAAGATAATCAGCAGTATTACTTGTTGATTTTGTTCTACATTTTAACATGAAAAATGATAACTTGATATTGTATATGGTTACTTAATCAACCCTTTTCTTCTAAAGTAATTTTATATATTATTCACTAATTCCTAGTTTGTCATCTTTATCCAAAGCACAGAAAATAAATGAAGAAGATTGGGTGCTTTATTCTGTTTATTAAATTTGGAATACTTTAGCAGGTTGTTAGTCTACGGGAGACAAAACAGATTTAATATACAATTGGTGGATATACATCAAGCTTTGTTAGGCATTATGCTCTCTGATTTCCAAGGGCTTTTTGTTTCCAGAAAACTGTTTAATATATTGTTACATATAAAGGATTTTCTGGAAAGAAAAGCTCTGGAATGTTACATTTTTTTTTACCATGAGCTAAATTTATGCCTATCCAACAAAAATGCCATAAATGTCATCTGGATGGCAGCCAAACTTCTGGTCTCCAAAAAGGGGCTTCATAGCACCACAAGGAAATTGCAGCAAGGCAATTTTTGGAACTTCTGTACAAATGACAAGATAAAATTCCTTTTATAATTTGGGCCTAGTTATGTCATCTATACCATTGACTTATCTGATATTGTGAATCTAAGGGTACCGTCACACAGTGCCATTTTGATCGCTACGACGGTACAATTCGTGACGTTCCAGCGATATCCATACGATATCGCTGTGTCTGACACGCAGCAGCGATCAGGGATCCTGCTGAGAATCGTATGTCGTAGCAGATCGTTTGGAACATTCTTTCGTTGCTGGATCTCCCGCTGTTATCGCTGAATCGGCGTGTGTGACACCGATCTAGCGATGCGTTCACTTGTAACCAGGGTAAACATCGGGTTACTAAGCGCAGGGCCGCGCTTAGTAACCCGATTTTTACCCTGGTTACCAGCGTAAATGTAAAAAAAACCAAACAGTACATACTTACATTCCGGTGTCCATCAGGTCCCTTGCCGTCTGCTTCCCGCACTCACTGACTGCCGGCCGTAAAGTGAAAGCAGAGCACAGCGGTGACGTCACTGCTGTGCTGTGCTTTCACTTTACGGCCGGCGCTCAGTCAGTGCGGGAAGCAGACGGCAAGGGACAGACCCCGGAATGTAAGTATGTACTGTTTGTTTTTTTAACGCTGGTAACCAGGGTAAACATCGGGTTACTAAGCGCGGTCCTGCGCTTAGTAACCCGATGTTTACCCTGGTTACCCGGGGACCTCAGCATCGTTGGTCGCTGGAGAGCTGTCTGTGTGACAGCTCTCCAGTGACCACACTACGACTTACCAACGATCACGGCCAGGTCGTATCGCTGGTGGTGATCGTTGGTAAATCGTATAGTGTGATGGTACCCTTAGAAGTAAAGTCTATTTTATGCACATAATGAACTTTGATTTTTACTACACTGTCAAAGAGATCAACCTAAATTTAAGACAGCTCATCTACAAATGGAAATTAGCTCTACATATAAATATTTCATAGATTATCTGGAAACAAGACATATAAAAAAATGAAAGGTGTTTTCCCACCAACAAAACCTGACCTTTCATTCACCCCCCACATTCGATCACTGGCTCGCTCTTCTTACCTGCATCTCAAAAACATTTCTAGAATTCGCCCTTTTCTTACTTTCGACTCGGCAAAAACTCTTACTGTTTCACTTATTCATTCTCGTCTGGACTATTGTAACTCTCTACTAATCGGCCTCCCTCTTACCAAACTTTCCCCGCACCAATCTGTCCTGAATGCTGCTGCCAGGATCATATTCCTCACCAACCGTTACACCGATGCCTCTACCTTGTGCCAGTCATTACACTGGCTACCCATCCACTCCAGAATCCAGTACAAAACTACTACCCTCATCCACAAAGCACTCCATGGCTCTGCACCACCCTACATCTCCTCTCTGGTCTCAGTCTACCACTTTACCCGTGCCCTCTGCTCCGCTAATGACCTCAGGTTAGCATCCTCAATAATCAGAACCTCCCACTCCCGTCTCCAAGACTTTACACGTGCTGCGCCGATTCTTTGGAATGCACTACCCAGGTTAATACGATTAATCCCCAATCCCCACAGTTTTAAGCGTACCCTAAAAACTCACTTGTTCAGACTGGCCTACCGCCTCAATGCATTAACCTAACGATCCCTGTGTGGCCTATTTATATATAAAAAAAAAAAAAAAACAGGTTCCTCGCATCATGTTCTCATTCACTTTATGCAGTTAATAGCCCTCTGTGTCTGTACTGCTACATACTTAGGCAGTTAACTGGTTCATGCAGCTTTACATGAACACCCGAGCCTTACACTATGGCCGGTCTGAATAACTAAAGCAATTGTTACCATCCACCTCTCGTGTCTCCCATTTTCCTCATAGTCTGTAAGCTTGCGAGCAGGGCCCTTATTCCTCCTGGTATCTGTTTTGAACTGTATTTCTGTTATGCTGTAATGTCTATTGTCTGTACAAGTCCCCTCTATAATTTGTAAAGCGCTGCGGAATATGTTGGCGCTATATAAATAAAAAAATTATTATTATATTATTATTATAGTATGCACTTCTGGTCAAAACGCGTTGGTTTTGCTGACTGATCTATTCTGCCATATATTTACTCATTAGTTCAGCCATTGGTCAGATGTGAGGCATGATTTCTAATGAGGGAGGAGCTTAACATTGAAGGTCAAGGGAATTTTGATGCTCACTAAATCATAATGGCAGAGTCTGAGTGCAGATGCAGATGGCTCTGGAGCAAGGTTACTATGTTGTTTTGAATTTCACATAATTTTGGCCTCGTTATTTATTTAACATCATTCAACATTATTATTAGAGGGTTCCATGCTCGTTTTTTCTTTTACAGATTTCCAAACTTCCTCCTTTCCCTTACACAGCCATATGGTTAAATAAAAAATTCAGATAGCCTACAATCATCACTAGGGACAGCTTACTTAAGATGGATTCGTTCAAGTACCATTGGTTGCATTAGTGGATTTGTCTCCTTGCTCTTCTCTTGGTGGTGGCTGCCAGCAGCTACAGTTTTATTATTTAACTTTATGGCTCTAAGAAGTAAAGACGTGTTATGAAAAGAATCAGCAGAAACAATTTTTTATTAGGAATTTACCAAATCTATAGGCGCAAACTTAATAAAATAAATCTCTTTAGATACATATTCAAAACTTTACTGGCAGAGAACTTTATAATCACCTTGTATGCCTCAACCACTCACAAACCTTTATGTTCTTGTATTTTCAGTACTATCGCTATCAATACTTCTTCACTGTTTCTTTCTGAAAAATGCACTGAAAATGCAGGTTGCCTAGGAGAGCAGATAACAAGTTTCAGCACAAGCTGAGCTCTCCATTCACATCAGCAGTAACCCAGCTCCAACCAGCAGCTAAATAGCCTTCCAGATAGATCCGTGCAGTGTTAAAATGACAAAATAAGGACTGACGGTAGATGCTGCTAATAAATCTATGACGAGGATTTGGTTCATGTTCTTTTTGCTTGAAACATTCAGCAAATGCACAGATTTCTGTTTCCAAGATACACACGGCGTCCTTGTACCTGTCGTACCTGCCTTGCCTCCATCATACAAGCATTGTGCGAATGCAATATTTTCAAGGTGAACTTCATAGGAAATATGCTGTCGTAAATTTGCTTATTGGTAAGTATGTAAAACAACAAGAGCCCTCAGCAAAGATTATGGCTGCAAACATTGGTACAAACTTTATTCAAGCAATGCAAAATACAACATAATAATAATCTTTATTTGTATAGCGCTAACATATTCAGCAGAATTTTACAATATATCCAATGTTGAAGAAACAAAGGAGGACTAGGAGTACATGATGTTATCCAATTAAATCAATATTCAGTTTAATTAATCAATATATAGAGTTAAAACTTAGTAATACAATATAACAGGAAAGTGGCAATCCAATGCAGATGAAATGAATTCCCTGCACCTCCCTCCAAAAAAAAACAACCCCAAAAAACACCTCCGGTAAGTCCCATGTACAAATCAAATGGTACATAGGGGGGTAATAATAAGCTCCAAATTAGTTCATGGGAGGCAATGTAAGCTGGATATGTGACCATAAGTATTCCTCAATGGAGACTCAAAATGAAAAAAAAAAACAGGGATACTACCAGAGCAAGTAGCATTGATAAGCGGAGCTCACCTGTAGATATATGGGGAGGAGAGGGGCCAGACCAGGTACCCTCAATGTGCATTTCGCGGCGACACGAGGCCACTTTCTCAAAGGAAAGGGATATATCCTACGTAGTAATAAATGTTTAGATATCCAGTCAAGGTAGCAAATAGATTTTTTTTTCTCATACTAGGAAACTCAAGTAAGTTAAAAAAATTTCTTAAATTCAGTTGGTAAGTCTTAATACAGTCCCAGACTTGTTCACATCTCAGTATTTTTGATTAGTGTTTAATCAGTATTTGTATTTTAAAACTTGTATTTTCTTCAGGAGTCAATCTTTCAATTAGAATTTTTTTCTGTAAGATCCTCTCCTGGTGTTAGCATACAAACACTGATGTCAAATACAGATGTGTGAATAAACCCTAAGAGACTATCCACACTCTGATTTTCAGTGTCTTCACATGGGGTTCACATAGTGTACAATATTCTTATGAAGGAAGTAATCCAGCTCATCGTTGCGTGTAAGTGCTGTGGTCCAGAGTACAAAGAGTGTATCGGCTTGTATGACATAATCAGAGGAGGAAATGAGGTAGTCCAGTTTCATGGTAAAGCCAATCTTTAATTAGGTGTGCTCTCAGCACCAGAAACACATAGATGTTCGCATTTTAATATGTCACCAGTTTGTATGCAGGTATGTATTTGTATATGCATTCTAAAAAAAGAAAATGTATCCTTTCTTCCTACAATATTCTTATCCCTGTCTGAAAAAAAGAACACTACTCAAAAGAAGTGTGAATGGAGCCAAAAGTTTCATAACTTATATTCTGTTTACCATGCTCAATATAATGGCTCCATCAGAGGCACATCCAAATCCCATTTATCAGCGATTCAGACAGAAGCCACAGAGCGAGACATAAACACATTGATGTGTGAACTGTTCATGTTCTAGATCTCAATGACAGGGATTAGCTGAAGTTTGTGTCACTCAAAATTTGACTAAAATATATATATAATAGCTGAAGAGCCCGGTGTTGCCTGGACATAGTAAATATCTGTGGTTAGTTATAGCACCTCACTACTCTTATTTTCCCATCACGCCTCTCATATTCCCCCTCACATCTTTAATTTCCCCCCTCACATCTCTCATTTTCTCCCTCACACCTCTCTTTATCCCCCTCACTTCTCTTATTATCCCCCTCACTCCTCTCATTCCCCCCTAACACTTGTCATTTCAACCTCACATCTGTCATTTTCCAATCACTCCACTAATTTCCCTCACTCCTCTCATTTTGCACTCACACCTTTTCATTTTCACCTCACACCTCACATTTTCACCTCACACGTCTCATTTTCCCCTCAGTATATACATGTTTGTCATCTCCCTTATATATAGTATACACCTGTATGTCATCTCTTGTATATAGTATATACCTGTATGTCATCTCCCCTGTAAATATTATATACCTGCTGTATGTCATCTCCTCCTGTATATTGTATATATCTATGTGTCATCTCCTCCTATATATAGTATATACCTGTATGTGTGGCGACATGCGTGTAGCAACTTTTTGTGTGTCGAGTTGAATGTGACAGGTTAGTGTAGCAAGTTGTGTGCAGCAAGATTTGCGCATGGCGAGTTTTGCACGTGGCGAGTTTTATATGTGGTGCGTTTTGAGTATGTGCAAATTTTGTGTGAGGCAACTTTTGCATGTGTTGCAACTTTTGCGCATGTGGCAATTTTTCCGCGTGTGCAAGTTTTGCATGTGGCGAGTTTTCCATGACGTGAGTTTTGCACGTGTGGTGAGTTTTGCATGAGCCTAGTTTTGCATGTGGCGAATTTTGCGCGTTGCGAGTTTTGAGCGGTGACTTTTGTGTTTCGACTTTTATGTGGCGAGGTTGGTGTATGTGTGGTGAAATGTGTGCTGAGGGTAGTATATGTGTTCAAGCACTTGGTAGTGTGTGGCGCATTGTGTGTGTGTGTTCTTATAATAATAATAATAATAATCTTTATTTTTATATAGCACTAACATATTCCGCAGCGCTTTACAGTTTGCACACATTAACATCACTGTCCCTGATGGGGCTCACAATCTAAATTCCCTAACAGTATGTCTTTGGAATGTGGGAGGAAACCGGAGAACCCAGAGGAAACCCACGCAAACACAGAGAGAACATACAAACTCTTTGCAGATGTTGTCTTTCGTGGGGTTTGAACACAGGACTCCAGTGCTGCAAGGCTGCTGTGCTAACCACTGCGCCACCGTTCTTATCCCCGTGTGTGGTGAGTATCCCATGTCGGGGCCCTACCTTAGCAAATATACGGTATATACTCTTTGGCGCCATCGCTCTCATTCTTTAAGTCCCTCTTGTTCACATCTGGCAGCTGTCAATTTGCCTCCAACACTTTTCCTTTCACTTTTTCCCCATTATGTAGATAGGGGCAAAATTATTTGGTGAATTGGAAAGCGCAGGGTTAAAATTTCACCTCACAACATAACCTATGACACTTTCGGGGTCCAGACGTGTAGCTGTTAAAAAATTTTGTGGCTCTAGCTGCGATGATGCAGATGCCAATCCCGGACATACACACATACATACACACACACACACACACACACACACATTCAGCTTTATATATTAGATATATAGATATATCAGTATGCTGATATGTATACCGTTATAGATAAATCGAGAGGGCATGCGGATAGTTTGTATGTCAAGCAATGGCGTCCTACCAGATTTGTACAACATGCTATACCAACTACAATCTTGCTTCTGTATATGTATTTCAGCAGTGCAAACATAAGTCTGATCTAGACTATAAAAACAAGTACCACAAAGGCAGAGCATTTTGCTACCAGTAGAGTAGGTCATATGTACTAAGGGCACTTACTATAAATGGGTTGTTCCAAAATCAGTAATGAAAAGCAACCAATTCATGTAGATTTTAAGTATTTTTTTCTTTATTGCATAAGATTCAACTTGTCTTTTCCACATGCATACTTTTTCACCTATTCACATGATATGGAATGAGTTGTTGATCTATGGAGGTCCCACCAATCATGAGAATGGGGGTACTGTGATCAGTAGCAGTCCCAGAGACCACAAAGATCACACATTGTTATAAAAAGTTTTGACAAATTAAATGAAAATTACATAAAAGTTTATGGAAGAAAAGGTTTATCCCTTTCAACTAGAAGATACTTTTGGCAAAAGAGCAGAGATTGAGAATCTACCATCTTGGAAGTATCATCATCTTAAGGAAGGCCTCGGAAGCCATCACATTTGCTAATTACTACAACTTACTTATATCAGTGCATTTCTTGAGTTACTTTCCTTCTAGCTTACCTTTCTGGAAATTATACTCTATGCATATTGCTAAATAACGAGTTTTTTTGTGTTAGATCTATAGTTGGAGGCTTATTTTTGACTCTTTTATTCTTCTTTCCCACAAGCTGCTTACAAGCACCTTTAGCTGTAAATCCTCTTGTTACAAAGGTCGATGAATCTCACTTCTGCGATTAATCTTGCATGAAATGCACAAAATTGAAGCTTAGAAGAAAACATTGTACAACACTCACTGGTAAAAATGTATTCATAATTAGTTATTATTTTCAGCAGAAGACCCAGATTACAGCTGCTACAAGTGTATGTTGGGCATCAAACAAATGCATGAGGTTTTAGGCATTATTGTCATCAACATGAAACAGAAAGCATTGTGGAATTATTACATCTTTCAGCAGAAAATTAAATTTAATGTTGTATTTACGAATTTGCTTGTCCTAAATAGTGTAATCCACAACCAGAATAATTTCAAGTACAGTAATTTATAATTACATAAATAGCATTCAATAGTTAGTTTTGTGTTTTCCTACAAAACAAGCCAATAGAAAAGAAAACAGAGGGAATATGGACGATCTTTAATTTTATTAAAATATCTTGGACATAATTTTTTGACCTACGGTTAAAAAAATAGATATCCTTATTGAAAAAAAAATATTTTAGGGCCAATTTAATTTACAAAAATGCAGTATAAATAAAAAATGTGTCCACAGTGGGAAGTTTATTAATACAGATTTAAAAGATAAGTACAGCTTCCCGCTGTGATTTTTTTTTTAGAAACTCTTTTAATCTGCAGCTTAACTTTTCTATTGCACCAATCTTGAAAATTTGCTAGCACAGTACCTGAGGGCATGCTCACTGACTCTGGAGGGAAGAGGGAAATGGAAGTATTTAATTGATCCTACAGACATTCCAGCAGATATACAAGCAAACACATCTTATAGAAGGTAGTAATCTAAAACGACCAGCCTTCTGACTCAAATATGACTAACACATTGTATGGAAAAAGGGCTGGTCTTCACAAGACGTCCATTAAAGCTATAGGATCTTTTCAACTCCCATTTAGAAAAATAGTTTGAAAAAAAGATACAACTGGCTGAATAAAATTTTTGAAAACTTGGAAAAGATATTTAAAGTGTGGAATGTTGTTGACAATTTCGGAGTTTCGTATAATATAGTGGGTACGGAAAGTATTCAGACCCCTTTAATTTTTTCACTCTTTGTTTCATTGCAGCCATTTGGCAAACTCAAAAAAGTTTATTTTGCTTCTCATTGATGTACACTCTGCACCCTATCTTGACTGAAAAAAAACAGAAATGTAGAAATTTTTGCAAATTTATTACAAAAGAAAAACAGAAATGTTACATGGTCATAAGTATTCAGACCCTTTGCTCAGTATTGAGTAGAAGCACCCTTTTGAGCTAGTACAGCCATGAGTCTTCTTGGGAATGATGCAACAGGTTTTTCACAGCTGCATTTGGGGATCCTCTGCCATTCTTTCTTGCAGATCCTCTCCAGTTCCATCAGGTTGAATGGTGATCGCTGGTGGACAGCCATTTTCAGGTCTCTCCAGAGATGCTCAATTGGTTTCAGGTCAGGGCTCTGGCTGGGCCAGTCAAGAATGGTCACAGAGTTGTTCAGAAGTCAATCCTCTTTTAGCTGTGTTCTTAGGGTCATTGCCTAGTTGGAAGGTGAACATTGGGCCAAATCTGAAGTCCAGAGAACTCTGGAAGAGGTTTTCATCCATGATATCTCTATTCTTGGCCGCATTCATCTTTCCTTCAATGGCAACAACTCGTCCTGTCCCTGCAGCTGAAAACACCCCCATAGCATGATGCTTCCACCACCATGTTTCACTGTTGGGATTGTATTGGCAGGTGATGAGCAGTGCCCGGTTTTCTCCACACATACTGCTTAGAATTATCACCAAAAAGGTATATATTTGTCTCATCAGACCAGAGAATCTTATTTCTCATAGTCTGGGAGTCCTTAATGTGTTTTTAGCAAACTCTATGCAGGCTTTCATATGAGGAGAGGCTTCAGTCGGGCCACTCTGTCATAAAGGCCCAACTGGTGGAGGGCTGCAGTGATAGTTGACTTTGTGGAACTTCCTCCCATCTCCCTACTGCATCTCTGGAGGTTCTGATCTTGGGGTTCTTCTTTACCTCTCTCACCAAGGCTCTTCTCCTACGATTGCTCAGTTTGGCTGGATGGCCAGGTATAAGAAGACTTCTGGTGGTCCCAAACTTCTTCCATTTAAGGATTATGGAGGCCACTGTGATCTTAGGAACCTTGAGTACTGCAGAAATTCTGTTGTAACCTTGGCCAGATCTGTACCTTACCACAATTCTGTCTCTGAGTTCCTTGGCCAGTTCCTTTGACCACATGATTCTCATTTGGTTTGACATGCACTATGAGCTGTGAGGTTTATATAGACAGGTAAGTGCATTTCCAAATCAAGTCCTATCAGTTTAATTAAGCACAGCTGAACTCTAATGAAGCAATAGAACCATCTCAAGGAGGATCACAAGGAAATGGACAGCATGTGACTTAAATATGAGCGTCTGAGCAAAGGGCCTGGATATTTATGACCATGTGATATTTCAGTTTTTCTCTTTTAATAAATATGCAAACATATATACTTTTCTGTTTTTTTTGTCAGTCAAGATGGGGTGCAGCATGTACATTAATGAGAAAAAAATGAACTTTTTGAATTTACCAAATGGCTGCAATGAAACAAAGAGTGAAAAATTTAAAGGAGTCTGAATACTTTCCACACTCTCTCTCTCTCTCTCTCTCTCTCTCTATATATATATATATATACAGTGGGGCAAAAAAGTATTTAGTCAGTCAGCAATAGTGCAAGTTCCACCACTTAAAAAGATGAGAGGCGTCTGTAATTTACATCATAGGTAGACCTCAACTATGGGAGACAAACTGAGAAAAAAAATCCAGAAAATCACATTGTCTGTTTTTTTAACATTTTATTTGCATATTATGGTGGAAAATAAGTATTTGGTCAGAAACAAAATTTCATCTCAATACTTTGTAATATATCCTTTGTTGGCAATGACAGAGGTCAAACGTTTTCTGTAAGTCTTCACAAGGTTGCCACACACTGTTGATGGTATGTTGGCCCATTCCTCCATGCAGATCTCCTCTAGAGCAGTGATGTTTTTGGCTTTTCGCTTGGCAACACGGACTTTGAACTCCCTCCAAAGGTTTTCTATAGGGTTGAGATCTGGAGACTGGCTATGCCACTCCAGGACCTTGAAATGCTTCTTACAAAGCCACTCCTTCGTTGCCCTGGCGGTGTGCTTTGGATCATTGTCATGTTGAAAGACCCAGCCACGTTTCATCTTCAATGCCATTGCTGATGGAAGGAGGTTTGCACTCAAAATCTCACGATACATGGCCCCATTCATTCTTTCATGTACCCGGATCAGTCGTCCTGGCCCCTTTGCAGAGAAACAGCCCCAAAGCATGATGTTTCCACCACCATGCTTTACAGTAGGTATGGTGTTTGATGGATGCAACTCAGTATTCTTTTTCCTCCAAACACGACAAGTTGTGTTTCTACCAAACAGTTCCAGGTTGGTTTCATCAGACCATAGGACATTCTCCCAAAACTACTCTGGATCATCCAAATGCTCTCTAGCAAACTTCAGACGGGCCCGGACATGTACTGGCTTAAGCAGTGGGAGACGTCTGGCACTGCAGGATCTGAGTCCATGGTGGCGTAGTGTGTTACTTATGGTAGGCCTTGTTACATTGGTCCCAGCTCTCTGCAGTTCATTCACTAGGTCCCCCCGCGTGGTTCTGGGATTTTTGCTCACCGTTCTTGTGATCATTCTGACCCAACGGGGTGGGATTTTGCGGGGAGCCCCAGATCGAGGGAGATTATCAGTGGTCTTGTATGTCTTCCATTTTCTAATTATTGCTCCCACTGTTGATTTCTTCACTCCAAGCTGGTTGGCTATTGCAGATTCAGTCTTCCCAGACTGGTGCAGGGCTACCATTTTGTTTCTGGTGTCCTTTGACAGCTCTTTGGTCTTCACCATAGTGGAGTTTGGAGTCAGACTGTTTGAGGGTGTGCACAGGTGTCTTTTTATACTGATAACAAGTTTAAACAGGTGCCATTACTACAGGTAATGAGTGGAGGAAAGAGGAGACTCTTAAAGAAGTTACAGGTCTGTGAGAGCCAGAAATCTTGATTGTTTGTTTCTGACCAAATACTTATTTTCCACCATAATATGCAAAGAAAATGATAAAAAAACAGACAATGTGATTTTCTGGATTTTTTTTCTCAGTTTGTCTCCCATAGTTGAGGTCTACCTATGATGTAAATTACAGACGCATCTCATCTTTTTAAGTGGTGGAACTTGCACTATTGCTGACTGACTAAATACTTTTTTGCCCCACTGTATATATATATATATATATATATCCCAACATTTTTTAAATACAATCTAGATCTGTGGCATTTCCGTAATAATTATTACACCAAAAATAAGAAAAAGGAAGCAGAAAATGCCATAAAATTGAATTGTAAAGTTTATTAATTAAAAGTAATATAGGAACACAAATGCAAAGAAAGCCTCTTTTTACAGGAATACACCAATTGTAGTAACAGTATTAAGAATTCACCTAAGGTGCTAAATCCATTCAATCTCTATTAAATCATTATTAAAACACCAGAAGAAAAAGAGTATAAGTACCATAGAAAATTTTATGAAATATACAATTAAAAATACCATAAGAATAAAATTAAATTTCAGAGTCTGCAATAACCGTAACCAGAGAAAGGGAGGCCAACAGATTGCATATATTATGTCCTGAATAAGGCTCATTTACATGTCCACAAGTAAGAATAGTGCACTAAAGTGCTGCCTCAAAAAAGTGCATATAGTGCAAAAAAAGCTGCCAAATATAGCGTGCAAAATAAGGGCAGAAAATAATATAAAGAACTTACATTAGTGGACAGAGTGTAGTAAAGACGCTCCCATCGCCCCAACTATATGCACTTTTTGCTATAAATAATAGACCCTGTATGTGTATGTGTATAGACTATCCTGAGGAAGTGGTGTGATCACCACGAAATGCGTAGAAGTAAAGTCTATTCTCTACTACAACTACTTGGACTTCTCTGGTACATTATCCTGACAGGCGAGCAGCACAGTCTGATGCTCCATTCTCTTCATCTAGCCAAGGGTCATCACATCGGGGCTTGCAGCAGCTGCCAATGCTAAGTCCAGTGGTTGTGTCTCACATAACCATAATAGGTGAGTGAATTTGTATTATCTCTCCCGAATATTCCCTTTATCTCGGATAAGACCCTATGTGTGTTCTATACTCCTTCAAGCTACCTCGAAGCCGGTGACAGTCAGGGGTCTGTCAGCCGCTCCCAGGTAATACAGCAGGCTTATTTGAATCATCTGCATCTTTTTAACGTCCACTTCTTTGGTTTCTTGTAATTATTATTGGAACTTCCACATGTTACTTTAAAGCTGCCTGCTTGATTCACAGGTCTGCAAAAAAAAATTTTCTAGAGCTGTTTTGGTTATTCCACGTAATCTTTATGTTTTTAAGTGCGCTGAATCCGAAAATGACCTCCGTTTTTTCATAGGACATCACATTTTCTGACAATTTAAGTAACTATGTTAAATAAGACAATACCTCAAACTAAATGAAAATAGACTCATAAAATTAATTTTTTATTACAAATGTTTCCTGAAAATCATTTTGAACTGCAATGAGCTCACTAACACACGCTAAAATCGATTCTTATTCCCAGTGAGTCTTCTCTTGGTACATTTACGCTTCTGAGTAGCATCTGGAATGTCTCTCTGAAGCGCCCAACAGTAGTCTGCCATCATTGTAAAGGTACCTTCACACATAACGATATCGCTAACGATATCGTTGCTTTTTGTGACGTAGCAACGATATCGTTAAGGAAATTGTTATGTGTGACAGCGACCAACGATCAGGCCCCTGCTGGGAGATCGTTGGTCGCTGAACAAAGTCCAGAACTTTATTTCGTCGCTGGATCTCCCGTGGACATCGCTGGATCGGCGTGTGTGACACCGATCCAGCGATGTCTTCACTGGTAACCAGGGTAAACATCGGGTTACTAAGCGCAGGGCCGTGCTTAGTAACCCGATGTTTACCCTGGTTACCAGCGTAAAAGTAAAAAAAAAAAAAACACTACATACTTACCTACCGCTGTCTGTCCCCGGCTCTGCACTCCTCCTGTACTGGCTGTGAGCGTCGGTCAGCCGGAAAGCAGAGCGGTGACGTCACCGCTCTGCTTTCCGGCCGCTGTGCTCACAGTCAGTGCAGGAGGAGTGCAGAGAAGCAGAGCGCCGTGGACAGACAGCGGTAGGTAAGTATGTAGTGTTTTTTTTTTTTTACTTTTACGCTGGTAACCAGGGTAAACATCGGGTTACTAAGCGTGGCCCTGCGCTTAGTAACCCGATGTTTACCCTGGTTACCGGCATCGTTGGTCGCTGGAGAGCGGTCTGTGTGACAGCTCTCCAGTGACCAACAGCGACGCTGCAGCGATCCGGATCGTTGTCGGTATCGCTGCAGCGTCGCTTAATGTGAAGGGGCCTTTATGCTCCATCTTCCCTGGTATCTTCTTTCCATCTCTTTAATGTCCTGGTGGAATTGTTCACCTTGCTCTTCACTCATAGCTCCCAAATTTTCAGGAAAGTTGTCAAGGTGGGAATGGAGGAAAAGCAGTTTCAAACTCATCAGGCAACCTAAAGCTTGAAATGCTTTCAGCATTCGCCCGACGATTTTTTTGTAGTCAGGGTCTTGTATATCTTCAATGCATTGATGTGATTTAATTAATAGTAATTTTTACTTTCAAAACCCTAAGATAAAAAAAATACCAAAAATTGAGAAAAATATACTAAATTTGAAGAGAATTTAGCATTTTGTGACAAATCCTGATGCCCAGGATTTTTTTCAATATTTTTTTAGTTTTCAGCACACCAAAATACATGGAAATTAGATGAAAATAATCAAACAGCTTTTTAGTCGCAGACCTGTGTTATTTGTGATGTATACACTCTAAATATTACTTCATTTACTGGGTCATTTGATTATGACATTTAAAGGAGACTTACCCTAATAATAATAATAATAATAATAATAATCTTTATTTATATATCTCGACAACATATTCCGCAGCGCTTTACAGTTTAATAGTTTTAAACACAACAGTCATAAGTAACAACGTTAACAATACAATAATTAAAGCACAATAAGACGACCCTGCTCGTGAGAGCTTACAATCTACAATGCGGTGGGGGAGATACAAAGTACAGGTGTGTATTTACAATGATGTATTTACAATGATGGTCCAGCCATCTTCATGGGGTGGGCGATAGATGGAGATAGTGAATGGGTTACACACACAAACATAAAATGACTTTGATTAGTGAACGTGGTAGGCCGCTCTGAACAAATGTGTTTTGAGGGAGCGCCGAAAACTATGCAAATTGTGGATGGTCCTAATATCTTGGGGTAGAGCATTCCAGAGGATTGGCGCAGCACGGGAGAAGTCTTGTAGTCGGGAGTGGGAGGTACGGATTAGGGGAGAGGTTAGTCGAAAGTCATTTGCAGAGGTTGGTTAGGCTGATAGACCGAAATGAGGGAGTAGATGTAAGGGGGTGCTGCACTGTGAAGAGCTTTGTGGGTGAGATCAAGTACTTTGAATTGTATCCTGTAATTGACACACGTATGGAAATATGGGACTTCATTGAATTGTGATTTTTTTTGTGTATTTTTGAGTGTGGTTCTTTACATGATATACCAGTGAAACCTGTCACTTGAGTGTAGGGTAATGCAGTATATGCTGTTTATTTACTTAAAAGTGCAGATTGTACATATCTTTTTTCTTGTTTTTTTTCCTGTGGGTGGAACCGCATTTGTATGCTTTTCATTGGTTAAAGTTGTATGTCAACTCCATATATGCCTGAATATTTTTGTGTTTATATACAATAATCTAATAGAGCCTGAATGGATTTAGCACCTTAGGTGAATTCTTAATAGTGTTACTACAATTGTTGTATTCCTGTAAAAAGTGGTGACTTTCTTTGCATTTGTGTCCCCTTACAATTTTATGGCATTTTTTTGCTTCCTTTTTCTAATTTTGGTTTAAATTTTGTATATAGATATAGATATATATATATATATATATATATATATATATATATATATATATATATATATATATATATATATATATATATATATATAGTGGAAAGTCAGTTTGCTTAGCTGTTCCTTGAGGTAGACACAGGTCTCTGGGTGGTTTATGGTATCCTAAACCAAAAATGCAAAAAGGTAACAGAAAAACACCCTGTCCAGCTCAAAAGAAAATAAACAGTTCATACACAGTCCTGCCCAGTACTGTTGGAACAACACATATGGCAGCTCTCACATGAGCTTCAGTATGGAAATCTCTTTGCCTTCACACAACACAGACAGAGGAAAAAAAAAGTGGCTGGACATTTATTTCCCCAGCAATACCATTGAGGTGGAGATATGGTGATTAAGCATTCCGTCCATCTCTTTACCTACTCACCTAAAAACCCGCCCATAACATGGCCTCTTAAATCCTTCAGCACATAGCGTCATGGAGGAAAGCAATCTCCATGACACATATCTCCCTCCATTGCGGCCACTCTTGAATCGCCTGAATCTTGTTTATATGCAGCTTAATGTTGTCTCTCCCAAAGACATAGCCTAGGTACTTGGCCTCTTCCTTCCCTATGGCACATTTCTTTGGATTTATCGTGAACCCCCCATTTCTTAAGGCATCCAGAACTGCCTGTACCTTAGCCAGATGACTAGCCCAGTCGGAGCTAAATTCATCCACATGAGGCAACGGGTAAGCATCAAAACTAGAAACTTAATTCAGCTTGTGGTAGTTGTTGCAGAACCGCCACTCACCATCAGTCTTCGGTATGAGGACGATGGGACTCGATCATCCACTTTTTTACTTCTCTATCACCCCGAGGTCTAGCATCCTCTTCACCTCATTGGATATCACCAGTCAAAGTGCTTCCAGAAATCTATAGGGCTTGAGATTTACCCTTACGTGCAGTTCTGTCAACATGTCATGCTCGACCAGCTGCGTATGCCCTGGCAACTCTGAATATATGTCCCAGTTCCTCTGCAACAGCTCCTGACACTGTTGTCTCTGGGCAAGCATCAAAGTCTCTGCAAAGGTGACATCATCCACAGTAACTTTGGGATTGACTCCCAGGCAAGGGGTGTCCAGCAATTCTCGGTCTTGCCAGGGTTTGAGCAACTTCACATGATAGAAGTTCATTCTCCTTCCTTCTCCCCAGCAGGAGTACCTTGTAATTAACATCAGTGAAAAAATTAGAAAGAAAAGTCAGCTCACCTTGTTGTAGGAATACAGATGAGAATCCACACGGATGGCCTGGAGCAAGGCAAAATCTTCTGCATTCAATATGAAAGGGATTAGAAAACCAGCAAGGCATATGTGGTAAAATTCAGAAAAAACTTTATTATCAAAAATGAATACAATTCGAAAACAGAGATGGAATCACCAGCGGCCCATTGACCAATGCGTTTCGGCTAAGGAGCCCTTATTCATTTTATTGTGGTGAGTAGGCGTGCCGCACATCTCTTTACCTACTCACTTAAAAACCCTCCTATAATATGGTCGCTTAACTACTTCAGCACATAGCATGCTAAAAAGAAATTTATGGGTTTCTAGATCAAGGAGGAAAGCAATCTCTGTGACACATATCTTCCCTCACATACAGTACCAGTGACCCTGTCACAATATATATACAGGGTGGGCCATTTATATGGATACACCTAACTAAAATGAGAATGGTTGGTGATATCAACTTCTTATTTCTGGCACATTAGTATATCGGAGGGGAAAACTTTTCAAGATGGGTGATGAACATGGCGGCCTTTTTGAAGTCGGCCATTTTGGATCCAACTTTATTTTTTCCAATGTGACACAAACTTATTGAGAATTTCACAAGAAAAACAATGGTGCACTTGGTTTTAACGTAACTTTATTCTTTCATGAGTTATTTACAAGTTTATGACCACTTATAAAATGTGTTCAAAGTGCTGCAAATTGTGTTGGATTGTCAATGCAACCCTTTTCTCCTACTCTTGACACACTGATATCAACACCACAGAAGAAATGCTAGCACAGGCTTCCAATATCTGTTGTTTCAGATGCTGCACATCTCGTATCTTCATAGCATAGACAATTGCCTTCAGATAACTCCAAAGATAAAAGTCTAAGGGCGTCAGATCGGGGGAACTTGGTGGTCATTCAACTGGTCCATGATGACTATCAGGATAATGTGTTGCCCCCTTTATGCACTGAAGATGGCACGTTCCCTGAGTTTTTCCATCAAGACGGTGCACCATCACATTATGGGTGTCAGGTCTCAGCAATCCTACATGAACAGTTTCCTGGAAAGTGAATTGGTTGTTGTGGGCCAGTTGAATGGCCACCAAGGTCCCCCAATCTGACCCCCTTAGACTTTTATCTTTGGGGTCATCTGAAGGCAATTGTCTATGCTGTAAAGATATGAGATGTTCAGCATCTGAAACAATGGATACTGGAAGTCTGTGCTAGCATTTCTTCTACGGTGTTGCTATCAGTGTCTTAAGAGTATGAGAACAGGGTTGCATTGACAATCCAACACAATGGGCAGCACTTTGAACACATTTCATAAGTGGTCATAAACTTGTAAATAACTCATCAAAGAATAAAGTTATGTTACAACAAAGCACACCATTGTTTTTTTTGTGAAATTCTCAAAAAGTTTGATGAGTCACATGACCCTCTTCCCATTGGAAAAAATAAAGTTGGATCCAAAATGGCCGACTTCAAAATGACTGCCATGGTTACTACCCATCTTGAAACGTTTTTCCCCTCCCATAAACTAATGTGCCACAAATAGGAATTTGATATCACCAACCATTCTCATTTTATTTAGGTGTATTAATAAAAATGGCCCACCTTGTATATTTGAAACCAGAAGTTTGCATACACTATATATATACACTATATAAAAATACACATATGCCTGTTTTTCTCTATATCTGACATGTAATTGGTATAAACTTTTCCCGTTTTAGGTCAATTAGGATTACCATAATTATTAATATTTGCCAAATGTCAGAATGATGAGAGAGAATGTTTTAATATATTTTTATTACTTACTTCAAAGTCAAAAGTTAACATACAGTAAGATTACTATGCCTTTAAACAATTGTGGACTGCCCATATGATGATGTCATGTGTTTGGAAGCTTCTGATGTTTTTTGACAGCATTTGAGTAAATTAGAGACACAGCTGTGGATGTATTTTAATGCACCCCTGAAAAACACTGCTTCTTGTGTGACATCATGGGAAAGTCTCAAGAAATCAACCAAGATATCAGGAAGAGAATTATTGATTTGCACAAGTCTGGCTCATCTATGGGTACAATTTCAAAATACCTGAAGGTGCCTCGTTATTCTGTACAAGCAATTATACGCAAGTACAAACAAGATGGGAATATTCAGCCATCATCCCGCTCAGGAAGGAGACAGGTTCTGTGTGCGAGAGATGAATGTGCTTTGGTCCGACATGTGCATATCAACCCAAGGACAAAAGCAAAATACCTTGTGAAGATGATGGCAGAAGCTCGTAAGATTGTATCAATATCCACAGTGAAACGAGTACTGTATCCACATGGGCTGAAAGGCTACTCTGCCAGGAATAAGCCATTACTCCAAAAGAAACATAAAGCCAGATTAATGTTTTCAAATGCACACAGGAGCAAAGACATTAATTTTTTGGAGACATGTCTTGTGGTCTGATGAAACTAAAATTGAACTTTTTGGATATAATGACAATCCTTACGTTTGGAGGGAAAAGGGAGAAGCTTGGAAGCCTAAGAACACCATCTGAACTGTGAAACAAGGGAGTGGCAGCATCATATTGTACG
This sequence comes from Ranitomeya imitator, assembly GCF_032444005.1. NCBI lineage: Eukaryota > Metazoa > Chordata > Amphibia > Anura > Dendrobatidae > Ranitomeya > Ranitomeya imitator. The sequence continues at coordinate 385,192,444 of NC_091284.1, forward strand.
ATTGTTTTGCTGCCGGAGGGACTGGTGCACTTCACAAAATAGATGGCATCATGAGAAATGAAGATTATGTGGCAATACTGAAGCAACATCTCAAGACATCAGCCAGGAAGTTGGCTGAAATAGGTCTTCCAAATAGACAATGACCCAAGCATGCTGCCAAAATGGTAACAAAGTGGCCTAAGGAGAGCACAGTCAATGTTTTAGAGTGGCTATCGCAAAGCCCTGATCTCAATCCAATTGAAAATTTATGGGCAAAGCTGATAAGGCAGGTGCGAGCAAGGCATCCTGCAAACCTGGGTAAGTTACACTAGTTTTGTCAGGAGGAATGGGTCCAAATTCCAACCAACTATTGTGAGAAGCTTGTGGAAGGATATCCCAAATGTTTGACCCAAGTCGTTCAATTTAAGGGTATGGTACCAAATACTAATGAAATGTATGTAATCTTATGACTTTGCAGTAAGTAATACAAAATGCCTTTAAACATTCTCTCTCTCTCTCTCTCTCTCTCACTCATTATTCTGGCATTTGGCAAATATTAATAGTTATGGCAATCCTAATAGACCTAAAACAGGAAAGGTTTATTCTGATTTCATGTCATATATTGAGGAAAACATGCATATGTGTCTTTTTATAAAGTGTATATAGCATATTTTACTTGCAGCTCTATAATACTATCAACTGGTAAACTAAAGAAGTGTCTATTCAACCTGCTTTTCACTAGCCACAGATTTCACAAAATGAAGAGGTTGTGGAGGATCCTAAACTATTTTCTATTCTACCACCTGTGTATAAAGAATCAGATTATGCATGTGGCAAGAAAAATGCTGACAAATAGTGGTGAGCGAGTATACTCGTTGCTCGGGTTTGTAACTGCTCGGAGATTTAGTTTTCAGCGCCGCAGCTGAATGATTTACAGCTATTAGCCAGGCTGAGTACATGTGGGAGTTGCCTGGTTGCTAGGGAATCCCCACATGTAATCAAGCTGGCTAACAGATGTAAATCATTCAGCTGCTGCAAGAAAAACTAAATCTCTGAGCACTAGTGTTGAGCGATACCGTCCGATACTTGAAAGTATCGGTATCGGATAGTATCGGCCGATACCCGAAAAATATCGGATATCGCCGATACCGATATCCGATACCAATACAAGTCAATGGGACATCAAGTATCGGAAGGTATTCTCATGGTTCCCAGGGTCTGAAGGAGAGGAAACTCTCCTTCAGGCCCTGGGATCCATAGGGATGTGTAAAATAAAGACTTAAAATAAAAATATTGATATATTTACCTCTCCGGCGGCCCCTGAACTCAGCGCGGGTAACCGGCAGGCTTCTTTGTTCAAAATCAGCGCTTATAGGACCTGAGAATCACGTCCTGGCTTCTGATTGGTCGCGGGCCGCCCATGTGACCGCCACGCGACCAATCACAAGCCGTGACGTCATTCGCAGGTCCTTAACGCGCTCATTTTTCAAAGACGTAGCGGCTTGTGATTGGTCGCGGCCACGCGACCAATCACAAGCCGCTACGTCTTTGAAAGTCATTAACGCGCTCATTTTTAAAAATGAGCGCGTTAATAGCTTGCGGTGACGTCGCGGCTTGTGATTGGTCGCGTGGCCGCGACCAATCACAAGCCGCTACGTCTTTGAAAGTCATTAACTTGCTCATTTTTAAAAATGAGCGCGTTAATAGCTTGCGGTGACGTCGCGGCTTGCGATTGGTCGCGTGGCGGTCACATGGGCGGCCCGCGACTAATCAGAAGCCGGGACGTGATTCTCAGGTCCTAAAAGCGCTGATTTTGAACAACGAAGCCTGCCGGTTACCCGCGCTGAGTCCAGGGGCCGCCGGAGAGGTAAATATATCAATATTTTTTATTTTAATTCTTTATTTTACACATCTCTATGTATCCGATACCGATACCCGATACCACAAAAGTATCGGATCTCGGTATCGGAATTCCGATACCGCAAGTATCGGCCGATACCCGATACTTGCGGTATCGGAATGCTCAACACTACTTAGCACTAAAAAATGCTCGGAGGACACCCGAGCGTGCTCGGGAAATCTCGAGTAACGAGTATATTCGCTCATCACTACTGACAAACTCCTTCCTCATCCGCCATATGACTGTCCAACTGATCTATTGCCTGTATTAGCTATAGCCTTTGAAAGAAATTACCCAAAGGCAGAGAATTAAAAACCTTCAAAAGATGCATCAATGAAAATTTAGCCTAAGGCTTTATTCGTCCATCCTCATCACCAGCAGGTACGCCTATTTTTTCGTAAAATAAAAGATGTTTCCTTGAGACTCTGCATTCATTACAGAGAATGAGATAACATTACTATAAAGAATCATTCCTTTGTTCCCTGTGTTGCTGGACAGAGTTCGTCATGCAAAGATGTTCAGGAAACTTTGTGAAACGATCTTCGAGGGCATAAAACTTGGTTCATTTTAGACCAGGTGATGAATAAAAGACAGCACTCAGATTACTTTATGGATGTTATGAGTAAGGCTATGTGCCCACAGTGTGTTTTTGACACATTTTCGCAGAATATTTTTCCACGCGGAAATTATCAAAAAACGCAATGGAATCCTTATGCAAGGTAATTCAATGACAATCCTGAAGTGTAGTGCACATGATCAGAAAATTTCCATGCACATTTGCAATGTGCTTTTTTTTCTGCAGCATGTCAATTCTTTTTGCATATCTGCAGCGTTTCTGTACCCATTGACTTCAATTGAGTCAGTTAAATTCGCAGCAAAAGCACAGGTATAAAAATGTTTGGGGATTTGCTGAGTATCTGTTTGCATGTTACCAGCTTCCTATGGTGTTTCCCATGCTGTCATCTTTGTGACAGCGTGGGAAACACTGGCGCGGTAGTTCTTTTTGGCGGTAACACTACCGCTGGTAAGACCGTTGGTCACAGTGCTGTGGGATCATGCTGTCAGATATCAGCGGGACCCCAGAGCTGTGACCGCGACTCGCGGTAATGCTGTTTTCGGTACTATCAGTCATGGCGCTGTGGGATCATGTTGGCAGACGTCAGCATGATCCCGCAGCTGTGACTGTCACCCGTGGTAAAGCTAACATAGAACGTCGGTCAGAGCGCTGCGGGATCATGCTGTGAGATGTCAGCGTGACCCCAGAGCTGTGACTGTGACCCGCAGGCGTAGGCTGATGAGACTACTGCTCTCAACGGACTACGTCTGCTGTCACTGAAAACAGCCGCGGATGAGAAACGTAGTCTCATCTGCCAGTGTCTGTGCTCACAGTTGGAAAAAAAAAGTTAAATTACATATTCATATAAAAATTTAAAAAAAAATTATACTCACCTATTGCCAAATCCCTGTCGCCCTCATCTTCTATAAATAATGTAAAATAATAAGCTAACATATACTCACCTGTCTGCCCTAGTCCACGTAATCCATAGTGTCCCACGGCGATCTCACATGTAGAACAGTCATATCGGTAGATGTGATCGCTCTACCCAGCTACCAGCGATACACTACAGGACCGATTGCCTCCTGTCAGTGTATCACTGAGCTGCCGTGAGAGTTCACCGGAGATCATCAGCTCCGCTGTGCTCACTTACAGCACTGCTGTGTGAAAACTTTCCCACACAGCAGTGGTGCCATAAGGGAGATCACTGGAGCTGATGAGCTGATGAACTCTGATGAAATCTCATGGCAGGTCAGTGATACCCTGTGGGAGTGATTACCTCCTGTCAGTGTATTGTTGGCTGTCTTTGAGAGCAGTCTCATCATTGATGTGACTGCTCTTAAAGTGATCAGGATCATTGTGGGACATTATGGATTATCTTTAGATGTGAGCGAGTGTACTCGATGCTCGGGTTTTCCGGAGCATGCTCGGGTGACCTCCGAGTATTTGTTATTGCTCGGATATATAGTTGTCATCACCTCAGTTGCATGATTTACGGCTTCCAAATACTCTAAATACATGTGAGGAATGCCAGTTTGTTAGGGAATTCCCACATGGATTCAGCTTATCTGAATACTGTTCTGTTAAGCTCCTACATAGGTTGATGGCAATGTGTGCCTAGGTTTGTGTTTATTTATTTGTGTTTATTTATTGGTTTAGTAATGAGGGTGTCAGGCTGACACTTTTTCATTAACCCTTTCACCCCAAAGCCTGTTTTCAACTTCCTGACTAGGCCATTTTTTTTCAATTCTGACCACTGTCACTTTATGAGGTCATAACTCTGAAACACTTCAACAGATCCTGGTGATTCTGAGACTGTTTTCTCGTGACATTGTATTTTATGATAGTGGTAAAATTTCTTCGATTTGACTTGAGTTTATTTGTGAAAAAAATGGAAATTTGGCGAAAATTTAGAAAATGTTGCAATTTTTAAACTTTTAGTTTTTATGCCCTTAAATTAGAGTCATATCATACAAAATACCGTATATACTCGAGTATAAGCCGACCCGAGTATAAGCCGACCCCCCCCTAATTTTGCCACAAAAAACTGGGAAAACTTATTGACTCGAGTATAAGCCTAGGCTAGAAAATGCAGCATTTACCGGTGAATTTCAAAAATAAAAATAGATGCTCCATACCGTTCATTATTGCCCCATAGATGCTCCATATACAACTGTGCTATATAGAATGCTCTGCACCGTTGATTATGGCCCCATAGATGCTCCTTATAATGCTGTGCCATATATGCTCTGCACCTTTGATTATGGCCCCATAGATGCTCCTTATAATGCTGTGCCATATATGCTCTGCACCTTTGATTATGGCCCCATAAATGCTCCTTATGTTGTGCCATATATGCTCTGCACCTTTGATTATGGCCCCATAAATGCTCCTTATAATGCTGTGCCCCATATATGCTCTGCACCTTTGATTATGGCCCCATAAATGCTCCTTATAATGCTGTGCCCCATATATGCTCTGCACCTTTATGGCCCCATAGGTGCTCCTTATAATGCTGTGCCCCATATATGCTCTGCACCTTTATGGCCCCATAGGTGCTCCTTATAATGCTGTGCCCCATATATGCTCTGCACCTTTATGGCCCCATAGGTGCTCCTTATAATGCTGTGCCCCTTATATGCTCTGCACCTTTATGGCCCCATAGGTGCTCCTTAGAATGCTGCTGGTGCTGCCATAAAAAAAAAAAAAATCACATACTCACCTCTCTTCTCAGGACGCTGGCACTTTCAATAATTACCTGCTCCTCGTGCGGCTCCGTCTCCAGCACTGACGCTCAGCAGAGGGCGCACACTGACTACGTCACCGCGCCCTCTAACCTGAGCGTCACTGCTAGAGGACGCTGCAGACAGAGCCGGAGCGAGGAGCAGGTAATTATAGCGCTGCGCACCCCTTACCTGCTGCGGCGCGGTCCCTGCAGTCCCTGGCTTCTTCGGCGCTGCAGCTTCTTCCTGTAATTGAGCGGTCACATGGCACCGATCATTTACAGCAATGAATATGCGGCTCCTCCCCTATGGGGATGGAGCTGCCTATTCATTTCTGTAATGAGCGGTGCCATGTGACCGCTCAGTGCAGGAAGAATCTGCAGCGCCGGAGAAGCCAGGGACTGCAGGGACCGCGCTGGGAGCAGGTAAGTATGATTACACAGCCCCCGCTCCCCCTCACCTGCTGACACCCGGGTATATGACTCGAGTATAAGCCGAGAGGGGGACTTTCAGCCCAAAAAAATGGGCTGAAAATCTCGGCTTATACTCGAGTATATACGGTAGTTAATAAATAACATTACCCACATGTCTGCTTTACATTAGCACAATTTTGGAAACATAAATTTTTTGTTAGGAAGTTATAAAGTTAGGTTCACACTGCGTTTTAGTAGTCCGTTAGACAGACTACGTTACACCGCAGCATAACGCGGTGTAACGCAGTCCATTAACGCCGCCATTAAGCCTTATAGCTGATGCATCGCTAGCGCACTCCCATATTGGGCGTGTGCTAGCGATGTGCCGTCATTGAGTGACGGACCCTGGAACGCAGGCTGCAGCGTTTCTGGGTCCGTCACTGCTAGCGCAGATAGAACATCTGCTAGCTCTATCTGCGCTAGCTGTATGACAAGTCGGCACTTGCATTAACAGCAGCCCGTTAATGCATGTGTTGAATGGGCTGCTGTTAACGCAATGTGAACCTAGCCTAAAGGTTAAGAATTGACCAGCAAATTCTCATTTTTACAACAAAATTTGTAAAACCATTTTTTTAGGGACCACCTCACACTTGAAGTGACTTTAAGTGGTCTATATGACAGAAATTCTGAAAACTGCACCCCTCGAGGTGCTCAAAACCACATTCAAAAAGTTTATTAACCCTTCAGGTGCTTCACAGGAATTTTTGGAAAGTTTAAAAAAAATTGAACATTTAACTTTTTTTCACAAAAAATTTAACTTCAGATCCAATTTGTTTTATTTTACCAAGGGTAACAGGAGAAATTGGACCACAAAAGTCATTGTACAATTTGTCCTGAGTGCGCCGATATCCCATATGTGGGGTTAAACCCCTGCTTGGGCGCATGGCAGAGCTCAGAATGGAAGGAGCGCCATTTGACTTTTCAATGTATAATTCGCTGGAATTGATATCGGATACCATGTCGTGTTTAGAGAGTCTCTGATATGCCTAAACAGTGGAAACCCCAAGAAGTGACACCATTTTGGAAAGTAGACCCCCTAAGGAACTAATCTAGGTTTGTGGTGAGCACTTTGAACCTCCAAGTGCGTCACAGAAGTTTATAATGTAGACCCATAAAAAAAATCATATTTTTTCACAAACAAATTATATTTTCCCCCAAATTTTTTTATTTTTTCAAGGGTAACAGGACAAATTGGACCCCTAAAGTTGTTGTGCAATTTGTTCTGAGTACGCTGATACCCCGTGTGTGGGGGTAAACCACTGTTTGGCAGAGCTCAGAATGGAAGGAGCGCCGTTTGACTTTTCAATGCAAAATTGGCTGGAATTGAGATCGGACCCATGTCGCATTTGGAGAGCCCCTGATGTGCCTAAACAGTAGAAACCCCCCACAAATGACCCCATTTTGGAAAGAAGACCCCCTAAGGAACTTATCTAGATGTGTAGTGAGCACTTTAAACCCACAATTGTTTCACTAAAGTTTAGAATGTAGAGCCGTGAAAATTAAAAAAAAAAATTTTTCCCTCCACAAAATGATCTTTTAGCGCGCAATTTTTTTTCCTAAGGATAACAGGAGAAATTGGACCCCAAAAGTTGTTGTCCAATTTGTCCTGAGTATGCTGATACCCCATATGTTGGGGGGAACCACCATTTCGGTGCAAGGCAGAGCTCGGAAGGGAAGGAGCGCGGTTTGGAATGCAGACTTAGATGGATTGGCCTGCAGGCATCACGTTGCATTTTCAGAGCCCCTGATGTACTGTACCTAAACAGTATAAACCCCATCAAGTGACCCCATTTTGGAAACTAGACCCCCCAAGGAATTTATCTAGATGTGTTGTGAGAAATTTGAACGCCCAAGTGTTTCACTACAGTTTTTAACGCAGAGCCGTGAAAATAAAAAATCTTTTCTTTCCACAAAAATTATTTTGGAGCCCCCAGTTTTGTATTGTCCCAAGGGTAACAGGAGAAATTCGACCCCAAAATTTGTTGTCCAATTTGTCCTGAGTACGCTGATACTCCATATGTTGGAGAGCTCGGAATTGAAGGAGCACTGTTTTAGTTTTTCAACGCAGAATTGGCTGGAATTGAGAACGGACGCCATGTCGTGACGGACGCCATGTCGTGTTTGGAGAGCCACTGATGTGCCTACTTGGTGGAACCCCCCAATTCTAACTGAAACCCTAACCTAAACACACCCCTTACCCTAATACCAACCATAGCCCTAACCACACCGCTAACCCTAATCCCAATCCTAATCCCAACCGTAAATGTAATCCAAACCCTAACTTTAGCCCCAACTCTAACCTCAAACCTAACCTTAACCCTAACCCTAAGGGCTCTTTTCCATTTGCAAGAAACACGTCCGTGTCTCGCATGTGAAAACCAAGCTCTGGCGCCGGCACTCCAGAGCAGAGAATGCGGCCACATAGCAACACATGGAGCTGCATGCTCTGCTCCCAAGTGCCGGCGCCAGAGCTTGGTTTTCACATGCGAGACACGGACATGTTTCTCGCGAATGGAAAAGAGCCCTAATCCCAACCCTAACCCTACCCCCAACCATAACCTTCACCCCAACCCTAAAACTAACTTTAGCCCCAACCCTAACCCTAACCCCAACCCTAACCCCAACCCTAACTTTAGCCCCAACCCTAACCCTAACCCCCAACCCTAACTTTAGCCCCAACCCTAACCCTAACAGGAAAATGAAAATAAATACATTTTTTTTTATTTTATTATTTTTCCCTAACTAAGGGGGTGATGAAGGGTGGTTTGATTTACTTTTTTTACTCCACATTTTTTGGTGGATTTTTATAATTGGCAGCCGTCACACACTAAAAGACGCTGCTGGAGACCTATCTACCAACCCGGGACCCCCACTGCTCATACCTCCCACTACCCCCTCCTATTGCTCCCTATCTAATATGAACTACCGCAAGCTTCACGTGATTCACAACCTTTTTCATTCTCGCAATCTTGCCTTCCTTGGCCTCACAGAAACATGGCTAACACCCTCTGACACCGCCTCCCCTGCTGCGCTGTGTTACAGAGGCCTCCACTTCACCCACACCCCTGGACCCGGCAACAAACATAGTGGAGGAGTGGGTCTTCTTTCTTCTTACTGCACCTTTAACCTAATTCCACCTCTATCCTCCCTTCTCCTCCCCTCTTTTGAAGACCATTCTGTCCGCATCTACTCTCCCTCCAACCTCAAAGTGGCCATCATATACTGACCTCCAGGCCCGGCCATTGCCTTTATTGACCATTTCTCCACCTGGCTTCTTCACTTTCTCTCTTCTGACATTCCCACCATCATCATGGGTGACTTCAACATCCCCATTAATACTCTTCAGTCAACAGCCTCCACACTTCTGTCCCTTACCTCATCCTTTGGACTTACTCAGTGGTCCTCCGCAGCCACCCACACAGACGGACATACATTAGACCTGGTATTCACCCATCTCTGCTCTCTATCTAACTTCACCACCTCCCATCTCCCTCTATCCAACCACCATCTGCTCACCTTCTCATCCCTGTAATCACCGGTCATCCATGTCCAGCAAAATGCGCACCCCCGCAGAAACCTTGCACACCTAGACACCAACACACTCTCTGACTCTATCCTACCACTGTCATCCATATCCTCACTCCACGACACAGAGAGTGCCACTGCTTTCTATAATGCCACTTTTGCATCAGCTATTGACACAGTTGCCCCTCTCATCCATGGTAGAGTGCAACGTATCAATAGACAACCCTGGCACAATAACACCACTAAAAAGCTCTGGCAAGTGTCCAGGGGTGCGGAGCGGCGTTGGAAGAAAAGACACTTGCATGACGACTTCACTGTATTCAAACATGCAACACTCGCTTTTAAATCTGCTCTCACCTCTGCTAAACAAGCTTACTTCACAACCCTCGTATCTTCCCTATCCTACAACCCCAAATAGTTATTCAAAACCTTTAACTCCCTCCTCGGCCCCCCACTGCCCCCTCCAACCTCCCTCATCTCTGCTGAGGACTTTGCCACACACTTTAAATATAAGATCAACCAGACAAGGCAAGTCTTCATTGTTCAACCACCACAACCCCTTTGTATACCAGACCAATGCCCAAACCCCATAACCTCCCTATCCAACATCACTGAAGGGGGGCTTAATTGTCTCCTCTCCAAATCGCACCTCACCACCTGTGTGCTCGACCCCATCCCATCCCACCTCCTCCCCAACCTCACCACCACACTTATCCCATCCCTAATCCACCTCTTCAACCTTGCCACAATCACGCCTATCCTTAAAAAGCCAACCCTCGATCCAACTGCTATATCCAGCTATCGTCCAATATCACTGCTCCCATTCGCTTCAGAACTCCTGGGGCAGCACGTCCACTCTGAACTTTCCTCCCATTTCTCATCTAACTTGCTCTTTGACAATCTACAATCTGGTTTCCGCCCCCATCACTCGACTGAGACCGCCCTGACCAAAATCACTAACGACCTATTTACCGCCAAAGCTAATGGACAATACTCTGTACTCCTCCTTCTAGACATGTCCTCTGCTTTCGACACAGTTGACCACTGCCTCCTACTACAGATCCTCTTCTCCTTTGGCATCAAAGACCTCACCCTATCCTGGATGTCCTCGTACCTTTCCAACCACACAGTCAGCATCTCCCAATCCCACACTACCTCCTCATCCCACCCTCTCTCTGTTGGAGTCCCCCAAGGCTCTGTTCTAGGACCTCTACTCTTCTCAATCTATACACTTGGCTTGGGACAACTCATAAAGTCCCATGGATTTTAGTGCCACCTCTATGCTGATGACACTCAGATCTACCTCTCTGGCCCAGACGCTCTGCTGTCCAGAATCCCAGAGTGCCTATCAGCCATTTCCTCCTTCTTCTCTTCTCGCTTCCTCAAACTCAATGTGGACAAATCTGAAATCAACATCTTTCCTCCATCCCATAGATCTTCCTTACCTATCTATTGCAATCAATGACATCATGCTTTCCCCTGTACCGGAAGTCCGCTGCCACGGAGTAAACTTCGACTCTGCCCTGTCCTTCAAACCGCACATCCAAGCTCTCTCCACCTCCTGTCACCTTCAGCTCAAAAATATCTCCAGAATCCGTCCTTTCCTTAGCCGTCAATCTAATAAAATGCTTGTGCATGCCCTCATCATCTCCCGCCTGGACTACTGCAATATCCTTTTCTACGACCTCCCTGCTAACACCCTTGCACCTCTCCAGTCCATCCTTAACTCTGATGCCCGGCTAATTCATCTCTCTCCTCGCTACTCCTCTGCTTCCCCCCTCTGCAAATCTCTTCACTGGCTCCCATTCCCTCAGCGTATCCAGTTCAAATTACTAATACTGACCTACAAAGCCATCCATAACCTGTCTCCTCCATATATCTCTGAACTAATCTCCTGATATCTTCCCTCACGTAATCTCCGGTCCTCCCAAGACCTCCTTCTCTCCTCCACACTTATTCGCTCCTCATCCAATCGCCTCTAAGACTTCTCCCGAACATCCCCCATCCTCTGGAATTCTTTGCCCCAACACGTCCGACTATCAACCACATTCGGATCCTTCAGATGGAACCTGAAAACCCATCTCTTCAGGAAAGCCTACAGCCTGCACTGACCCCGCTGCCTCCTCATCACTACCGAAATTACCGCCTCACCAACACCGGAGCTCCTGCAACCCTCAACCTACTGTCTCCTTCCCCATAATCCTGTAGAATGTAATCCCGCAAGGGCAGGGTCCTCGCCTATTATGATCTGGTGTCCTAGGAGCAGCATGAGACGGACTCTGGAGAAGGTGGTCCCTGTACTGACCGCAAACCCTGAACCTAGCAGCGCAACTAGAAGTAGCCATGGGGGGGTACCTAACACTCCCCAGACCCCTCGACACAGCCTAAGAACTAACTTCCCCTAAAGACAGAAACAGGAAACCTATCTTGCCTCAGAGAAAATCCCCAAAGGATAGATAGCCCCCCACAAATACTGACTGTGAGAGGAGAGGGAAATAACACACGCAGACATGAAATCAGAATTTAGCATAGGAGGCCATACTAGCTAAAAAGAAAGAATAGAACAGAGTACTATGCGGTCAGTATTAAAACACTAGAAAATATCCACCACAGAAAATACAAATCACCACTTCTGACTAAAGACATGGAGGGTATATCTGCATCTCCAGAGACACAGCTTGGCTGCAAAAAATCCTACACAGACAAAGCTGGACAAGACAAAACATGAAAATGCACAGAACTATAAGGTCCACAGCAGGTGGACAGCAAAAACAAAGCCAGGACTTATCTTTGTAGAATAGCACAGCAAACAGGAGAGACCAGAAGGGAAGTGAATCCTCCAAAAACAATGGACAACTGGCACTGACTAAAGGATCAAGCAGGACTAAATAGCTGAGTCCAAATTGAACACACCTGATGAATGCTGCGATCCACAGACAGCAGCACTACCACTCATAACCACCGGAGGGAGCCCAAGAGCAGAATTCACAACACTTGCCCCTCTGTATCAGTCTGTCATTGTTAGTTTGTTTACTTTAAGTGATATCTGTAACTTGTATGTAACCCCTTCTCATGTACAGCACCATGGAATCAATGGTGCTATATAAATAAATAATATTAATAAAAATAATAATAATCCACAGTTTCCATTGATTGGCATGGATTTAGTCCTATTTGCTATGTTATTATAAAGTGTAAATTGTAAGTCCATAAAATTTCCTCCTGCTCCACAATCTAACATGGCAGAGAATTGGGCTCCCAATTATGATCTGTATGGGAACGGCAAAATGAGATGAAGTTGATTGCTCTTTTCCTTTATCCTGCTTTACAGATGAGATGGTCTGCATAACCGAATCTGGCAGTTCAAAAAGGTCTAAATCACTTTTAGTTTTAGCATTTGTGAAAGCTATGGTCCTTTCATTGGGACAGGGGATGGCAAAATGTCCATTGCCCCCAAAATAGAGGCATACATTTTCTGTATGTCGCCTCTCCTTCTCTACTGCAGAGAGAGGTTTACGGATTACATCAATTTGCATAGGTTCAGTAAAGGAGTAGTTAAGGGTGTTTCCAAATACTCGCAGCCTTTCCTTTTTTCGTTCAGTGAGTCTCTGATCAATTCATATGCATAATTAAATAAAGTCTTCTAAATTATCAAGGGTCTCGACCCTTGCAAGTTCATCTTTTTTAGCTCCGATAATTCTCATTGAAATTGACTCCTCTGGGCAGCTAAATTACATGAGGTTCGCCACCCAGCATCTGAATTCAGAGGTATATTCAGCTACAGAGCACCGCCCTTAAAGTTATGCAACTTGGTTTCAGCTATAGCACAATGATTCAAGTAATCAAACACTTGATCCATAGCGGTGAAGAAGGAAACTAAGTCATTTAGGAGGTCAGAATTCTTTTCCACATAAGGTGAAGCCCATGTAAGAGTTTCATTGGTCAGGAGATTAATGATGGAAAGAACCTTTTTCCTATCATTAGTAAACAGAGAATGTTGCATCTGGAAATAAACATGGCATTGATTAAGGAATCCACGATAATGATAACGATCCCCACTGAAATTTGGGGGCAGTGGTATGCGTGCATTTGATTCCGTGCCTGAGTTCTGCAAATTCAGAAGTTGCCTCTGTAACTCAATAATTTCCTTTTGCTGACCTAACACCTGTTTTTGCAACTTAGAATATTTTTTTTGGTATGTGGCACCAAAATTCTGAAGTTCAGCAACTTGTTGCCTCGGTTGGCCTGTAAAAGACTCCATTTTATGCCCAAGATGAATCTGTTATGGATTGACATGACTTGGAGTAGTGATATTGCAACCAGTAGGGGAAGCACCGGCAGGTAGCATCATCAAGATATACCAGAGGTCGGTACATGGAGCAGCAGTGTCACCGGGAGGATCAGCAGGTAACCTAGTCAGGATATAGCCAGAGGTTGGTACACGAAGCAGCAGTATAGTTGGCAGGATAAAAGCAGTTTACATAGTCAGGATATAGCCAGAGGTCGGTACACAGAGCAGCAGTATGAGCTTGAGGATAAGAAGCAGGTAGGAAGAAGCTAGACTAAAGGCTGGGAGATCCTTAATCTCACAAGAAAGGAAGTGAAGTGCCAGGTTTAAGTAGGGCGTTCAATCAGGAGATCACAGGGTTGAGCCAATCAGGAACCCGGGGTGGAGATAATAAAGTACTCAGGATGCATTCATTCAGGAACCACACAGTTATTAGTATATGGTTTAGCAATCAACTGTCCAGCCAGCTAGGAAGAGCTGCCACCTGGTGCACAAGAGCTACTGGTTTCGAATCCTGACAGCTCCTCTGGGAAATTAAATATGCAAATTGTCTCTTCAGAGAGGAAGAGGACTTGAACTCTAATGCCACCTTTTGGAAGCAGCAATTCTACAAGTAAATACCCTTTAAGGAGTCTTGTAGTCTATTTGTTCTTTGTTTTGCAACATTCTAAAATTCCTAGAGAAACTTTATTTCTCGGAGCAATTCCACAGCTTGCATTCACAGACATCACTACCACATATATCATATGAATCATCAATACTCTATTGCACGTATATCACCTTTCAGCGGTTGTTTCTCGAAATATGTTAACAGTTTCTTCCAGATATCTCAGCCTTGAGCTGGTAATAAATGTTCTAATAGTATGAACATCTTATGCACTTAACCCTAAGCAGAAATCATTAAGAGTACAGTGAAGCACATCAATGAAGCTAAAAACTCAGCACTCAGTATTAGAGAAGAATTTATTTACCTGACTTTGTGACTTCAGGACTATATAATGCATTAGAAAGGTTTTTTGCAATTTTCACAGGAGGAAAACTTCTGGTTGTTTACTGTCGCTCTTGAAATGGGAGGATGGAACCTAAAACATGACAAGTTGTTAGCATATACTATTAAAGTGCCTGTAGCTGTGTCAAACTGCAATAATCTGATGCTTTTAGAGGGCCGTTGGCTCTCAAGGACAGTATTAAAGGTGTTTTTTTTGTCCAACGTAATGATAATAAAACATAAGACCGTTGACCATCTACTATATAATTGTATAAGGGTCACTTCCGTCTGTCTGTCCTTCTGTCTGTCCTTCTGTCTGTCACGGATATTCATTGGTCGCGGCCTCTGTCTGTCAAGGAAATCCAAATCGCTGATTGGTGGCGGCAAAACAGCCACGACCATTCAGCGATGGGCACAGTCTGGAAGAAAATGGCCTGCTCCTTACTTCCCACAGACAGCGCCCGGCGCCCGCATACTCCCCTCCGGTCACCGTTCACACAGGGCTAATGCCGGCGGTAACAGACCGCGTTATGCCGCGGGTAACTCACTCCGTTACTGCCGCTATTAACCCTGTGTGACCAAGTTTTTACTATTGATGCTGCCTATGCATCAATAGTAAAAGGATCTAATGTTAAAAATAATAAAAAAAATAAAAAATCATTATATATGCACCTTCTGCCGCCTTTCCCGCTCCTCGCCACGCTCCGGTAACCGCTCCATGCAAGCGGCAAGTTCCGGTGCCAACTATGGTATGGGAGAAGGACCTGCCATGACGTCATGGTCATGTGACCACGACGTCATCACACCCTGTGACCGGAAGCTTCCGACAGAACTACAATGGGCCCTCGGATCGGAAGGTGAGTATGTTTATTTTTTATTTTTTAACCTGTGGCATACGTGGCTGGGCAATATACTACGTAGCTGGGCAATATACTACGTAGCTCTGTGCTGTATATTACGCCGCTTTGCAATATACTATGTGGCTCTGTGCTGGATACTACATCACTGGGCAATATACTACGTGGCTGGGCAATATTCTACATGGCTGGGCAATATGCTCTCTGCTTTATACTACGTCGCTGGGCAATATACTACGTGGCTGGGCAATATACTACGTGACTGGGCAATATACTACGTGGGCTGTGCAATATACTACGTGGCTCTGTGCTGTATACTACGTGACTGTGCAATATACTACATGGCTCTGTGCTGTATACTACGTCACTGGGAAATATACTATGTAACTGGGCAATATACTATGTGACTGGGCAATATACTACGTGAGCTGTGCAATATACTACGTGACTGGGCAATATACTACGTGGGCTGTGCAATATACTACGTGGCTCTGTGCTGTATACTACGTCACTGGGCAATATACTACATTACTGGGCAATATACTACGTGGCTGGGCAATATACTACGTAGCTGGGCAATATACTACGTAGCTCTGTGCTGTATATTACGCCGCTTTGCAATATACTATGTGGCTCTGTGCTGGATACTACATCACTGGGCAATATACTACGTGGCTGGGCAATATTCTACATGGCTGGGCAATATGCTCTCTGCTTTATACTACGTTGCTGGGCAATATACTACGTGGCTGGGCAATATACTACGTGACTGGGCAATATACTACATGGGCTGTGCAATATACTACGCAGCTCTGTGCTGTATACTACGTGACTGGGCAATATACTACGTGACTGTGCAATATACTACATGGCTCTGTGCTGTATACTATGTCACTGGCAAATATACTACGTAACTGGGCAATATACTATGTGACTGGGCAATATACTACGTGGGCTGTGCAATATACTATGTGGCTCTGTGCTGTATACTACGTCACTGGGCAATATACTACATTACTGGGCAAAATACTACGTGGCTGGGCAATATACTACGTCGCTGGGCAATATACTATGTCGCTGGGCAATATACTACGTGGACATGCATATTCTAGAATACCCGATGCGTTAGAATTGGGCCACCATCTAGTAATTGCATAAGCTCAAACATATTAGAACGACTTGACATATGTGTGCATTGTCTCTTGCCTACACTTATATTTACAAATTCATGGTAGCCTAATAATGTAATCATAGTCAGATTAGCATAGTGTTTTGTGAATAATTCATTTTCTCACGTGCACTTACAGTACTAACAGTTGGATGCTAAAAAGTTGTCTGTGCTCGAAATGCATCTGTGCACTATAGCTGTAACAAATTGCAAATATCCCAATACATTTTCCAAAGTGCTCAAAGCTTTACTTTAGGCAATCTATGCAACAAAGAAAGAAGCTGTAACATTCTAAATAGATTGTATGCAGATGCTTTCTAATTAAGGAAAATTTGTGCCATCTCAATTTTCTACAACAAACATTAAGACTAATGCGAAACAGAATTTTTGACTGTGACATAGATTGCCAACAATCGCTTTGTCGCTCTGCGATGCCTAGGGAAAGGCAATCACATCCAGAAACTCACAAAAAGCCAACTGCTTCTGACTTTTTGCCAATTGATTATGGCAATCACTGTGCAACCCCAACTACCTGCATTACACTGCAAGGGAGAAGTTACACAAAGCAATCGTTGACCCATAAGTTGCATTTTGCAGTAAATGAACTTCCAGGTGTTGATTTAATTTGAATTAATTTTGAAAAAGGAGATTAAGATTTTTACATTTTGTATTCTCCTGTTTTAGCACTTATTATATTTAAGTGCAAAAAAAATGTATCTACAAATCACATTTTGTATGCAATATGTACATTTCCAATTATACATGCTTTTAATGTTCACAAATATTCCATAACGAAAAACCATTAGGAACATTTAATAGAACTCCTCCTTTTTTAATAAATAGGTGTAGGGCACTTACTTAAATTAAATTGTACCTGTGGCACAGACCGTCTTAAAAATGATAGCATTAAAAGGAGACTTTGCAGCTTCTGCGCAGCAGTGACAATGTGCTAGAGCTAGATTATCTCGTGGCAGTCCTTCTACAGCTTACGATCGATAACAAAGCCCTAACACTTAAAAATTTTCAGTGAAGCGGTAAAGTACTCAGTTTAAATTACAAAGATGTGTAAACTTGACCATAGAACATTTCACACTACAGGACAACACTATTGTATATCTGTGTTGTATTGTATATGAAAAAAAACTAATAAGCCTGATTTGTCTAGGCCAAGAGCAGGGAATCAAAACACAATTTTTAATATTTCACTATTCCTCAAAAAAGCTCAAAGAACCACATATACGACAGAAATTTGTAGACTTGTATAAAACATTTGAATACAGCTTTTTCTGGTGAACCTTTTGTATTTCAATTGATCAAAGGTCATGGTCCATGTCTTATTGTTTCTAAAGAAGGCAAAGACTTAACAAAAAATGTCAAGCACAGAATATGCTCTACAGTATATACTTATCTATCTTGATTAGGAGGATTTTACATCCAATAAATATCCAATATTCTAATAAAGGAAAATTTGGAAATTTCAAACTAAAATATCCCAATAATGTTGTTAGAAACCAATGACTAAAACACAATGCCAGCAATAGGTGCTAATGCCGATCACGGGTGTTTAACACCTCTGATGCCACTATCAATACTGACAGCAACATTGATCAATGTACAGAGAAAGGGAGCTCCCTCTCTGCTCCGATCGGTACAGCGCAATAGCGATCACATTATGCCTATTGTCTCCATGGTAACCTCGGGCCAAAAGATTACCTCAAGCTCACCCAGGTAGGTGGCATGTAAGTTCCTGCCCAGAGCAGTAGCTGACATGCCTCCTCCATGTGTTGGATGCACAGATCTAATACAGTGCAATGTAAAAGCATTGCAGACTCTTATATCATTGATCAGGGCAGGGAAAGTTGATGTCCCATACTGAGACAAAGTAAAAAAAAGTAAAAAATAAAGTTTTAAAAAATTTAAAGAATATTTAGAAAAAAATCACAAAATAAAGAACAAAAAAAATTATGAATCCAATATACGTATACATATATTTATTTAAAAACAAAAAACACCTCATCCAGCACAACCCCACCTATAAAACAAACACACTAGTAAACCCCTTCAATGAACACCGTAAAAAATGTGGCAAAATCTATGCTTTTTTCATCATATCACCTAACAAATTATGGAATAAATTGTGATAAGAAAGGAAAAGGTGAATAAAAATTGTATAGCTGGAAACATTATCTTGTCCTGCAAAAAACAAGCTGTGATACAGCTCCATCTGAAGAAAAATTAAAAATCTATAGCTCTGAGAATAAAGAGGTGCAACAGCAATTTTTTATTATACAATTGTTTTTAATGTGTAAAATTCTCATGGTAATATGCTGTGAAGCCACTGAGCTTGTGCTGCGGTGACCTCATCACTGGCATTTCCCACAATCCTAAGGCTACCGCACTTCAGCCCGGCTGGGAAACCAGCCTGAGTGATGTTACTGAGGATGCACTCGCAGCATCTTATTCACCAATGGTTCTCAGCCTGGATGATCACATCTTGGCACCATCCAGGTTGAAAACTAATTATCCCCCAGACATGGATTACGGCGTGAGAGAGAACAGCCGACAGGTATGGTATATTGTTGCTTTTTTTATTTTTGTTTTATTAAAGGAGGACAAGGGCTTCGGTGGAATTAGGTGAGGTTGCAAGTATTGTTTAATTGAGATTATTAAAGGAGTCTGTGTCATTTTTTCATTTAAATGACTATATTTTGGGTGCCTGTGTTTTCATACAATGTGACTATGGGTTTAGTAAAGTGGGTGTCTTATTGATGCCTCTCCATTACTAACCTCGGGGCTTGATGTCACCTGACAATACAAAGGTGACATCAACATCCCAAATATGAACCCCACTTGCCACCATTACAGGGCAATGCTGGTTGTCAAAAATGAGGGGGACCCTACGCCGTTTTTTAAACTATTTATTTAAATAATTAAAAAAACAGCATGGGAACCCCTATATTCTTGATAACTAAGCTTGCTGAAATTGATAATGATTGAAATTGATATTGATTGATCAAAAATATGGGGAACCCACGTCGGGTTTTTCATTAATTTATTTATCTATAACACAGGCCGCGGGTGAGGAACACCCCGATCATCTACACCTGCTGTCACTTTTCTTAGTGGCAGCAGGTGTAGGATGATGGGAGTAATAGTCCCAAAAGCCCCCTGTTGTCATTGTTCTGACTTGAATATAACTCTCATCATTCTCCTCTGCTCACGCTGATCGCTGGCAGAGCAGGGGAGAATGATGAGAGTATCTTCAACACCTGCCACCAGGGAACAGCACTTACTGTGGTGCTTCTTCCCGGGTGCCGATGCAAGCCACATGAATGACATCAATGTGTGTTCTCTGTGTGCAGGACATTTTGCAGCCCGTGCTGACAGTAAAAAATGGACATGTAAGCGCTTTGCTCACAGACACACATTCCGTAGAAACACACTGACATGGGCACAGACTCATTCATTTGAGTGGGTCTACGTGTGTCAGTGTCTCTGGTAGATGTGAAAACTGCCACCACATGTAAGGAGACATGGATGTGTGAAAGAGGCCTTAAACTGTTCAGCCTCTGTGATCTACCTTCATTGAAGATGTGAATACTTTCCCCTCTCTATACTGCTGCCTGCATTTTCTTTTCTTCTCCTATCTCCTGGGGTATGTTCAAATACTTCTGATTTTATGAGATTTTTGGTGCAATTTTTCACTCTAAAATCTGTTTACGTCCTGCAGACATTCTGCACTGCTTGCACTCAAGGTACTGTACATGATAAGGAAAATTTCCACACAGATTTCCGTCTTCCATGGAAAAGCAGTAGGGTTATGCAGGTACAGTTAAGCCCCACTGAATTGGGATAAAAATTGTATCAATTTGTGGCACTGAGTACTGCACATACATGACTGGAATAAGAACATCATCGTTTTGTCGTGGATGCTATAGTAAATGCAATATGCAAATGCAGCAGGGAAAGAACAAAGATAGAGAAATTCCACAGCCAAAAGCAGTGTGTTGTCAGAGGTAGCCAAGAAACCCGTGGAAGAGTTACACAAACTCTATAAAAGTAAAAAAGAGCCAATGAAGTCCACTCATGGTCAAAGTGTTGGTATGTTTCAAATTGCTACAGAAAATAAAGTATTTCTTCCAAAAAATTATTGCAATTACATGTTTTGTTACATACATGTTTATTCTTTTTGCGTGTATTGGAACAACACAAAACAAAACAAAGAAAAAAGGCAAATTGGACATAATTTCACATAAAACAAAAAAAATGGGCTAGAAAAAAATGTTGGCACCTTTCCAAAAATGTGGGTAAACAACTTTGTTTCAAACATATGATGCTCATTCAAACTCACATGTGGCAAGTGACAGGTGTGGGCAAAATGAAAACCACACTTGAAAACAGATAAAAAGGGGAGAAGTTGACTCAATCTTTGTATTGTGTGTCTGTGTGTGTGCCATACAAACATGGAGAACAGAAAGAGAAGAGAACTGTCTGATTATTTGAGAAGCAAAATTATTGAAAAATATAAAAAATCTCAAGGTTACAAGTCCATTTTCCGAGAACTTGATGTTCCTTTATCTACAGTGCACAACATAACGAAGTTCCAATGCCAAGAAAGATAAGCTTTATACAAGGGCCAAAGTTAAAAGGTTACATTTTATAACCGTAAATACATGTAAAAACAATAGAAAGTCATATATAAAAAAGAGAGAAAACCACTGGCAATGCAATAGGTGTCTCTCCCTGGATACAGTAATAATTGGGTATGTGTGTCACAGCAAGAAATTATTTAGAAGTTAACTATTTCATGATGGACCTCTTTTTCGTTTTTGTGTTTCAGTTTTTCACTGCCCTTGCTTCCAGTGCCATAACTTTTTTATTTTTCCATCAAGATGGCCATGTGTGTTTTTTGCGGGACAAGATGTACTTTTGAATGACACCATTGGTTTTACCATATCATGCACATGTATCATGTAAAAACGGAAAACAAATTACAAATGTGGTGAAATTGCAAAAATAAGTCCAATTCCACAACTGTTTTTTGGACTTTTTTTTTTTACCATGTTTACCAAATGCTAAAACTGACCTGCCACAATGATTCTCCAATTCATTTTGAGTTCATTGATATCAAACATGTATAGGTTGTTTTTTATTTAAGTGGTGAAAAAAAAATCCAAAGTTTGTTAAAAAAAAATTGTGTCATATTCCGAGACCCGCAGCGTCACCATTTTTTAAGAACTCGGGTTGAGTGAGGGCTTTTTTTTGTGCATGCCGAGCTGATGTTTTTAATGATACCATTTTGGTGTGAATACTATCTTTTGACCACCCGTTTTTGCATTTTAATGCAATGTTGTGGCGACCAAAAAAATGTAATTCTGGTGTTTTGACTTTTATTTATATATATATATATATATATATATATATATATATATATATATATATATATACAGTATATACAGTCATGGCCAAAAGTATTGACACCCCTGCAATTCTGTCAGATAATACTCATTTTCTTCCTGAAAATGATTGCAAACACAAATTCTTTGGTATTATTATCTTCATTTAGTTTGTCTTAAATGAAAAAACACAAAAGAGAATGAAGCAAAAGCAAAACATTGATCATTTCACACAAAACTCCAAAAATGGGCCAGACAAAAGTATTGGCACCCTCAGCCTAATACTTGGTTGCACAACCTTTAGCCCAAATTAACTGCGACCAACCACTTCCGGTAACAATCACTGAGTTTCTTACAATGCTCTGCTGGAATTTTAGACCATTCTTCTTTGGCAAACTGTTCCAGGTCCCTGATATTTGAAGGGTGCCTTCTCCAATCTGCCATTTTTAGATCTCTCCACAGGTGTTCTATGGGATTCAGGTCTGGATTCATTGCTGGCCACCGTAGAAGTCTCCAGTGCTTTCTCTCAAACCATTTTCTAGTGCTTTTTGAAGTGTGTTTTGGGTCATTGTCCTGCTGGAAGACCCATGACCTCTGAGGGAGACCCAGCTTTCTCACACTGGGCCCTACATTATGCTGTAAAATTTGTTGGTAGTCTTCTGACTTCATAATGCCATGCACACGGTCAAGCAGTCCAGTGCAAGAGGCAGCAAAGCAACCCCAAAACATCAGGGAACCTCCGCCATGTTTGACTGTAGGGACCGTGTTCTTTTCTTTGAATGCCTCTTTTTTTGTCCTGTAAACTCTATGTTGATGCCTTTGCCAAAAAAGCTCTACTTCTGTCTCATCTGGCCAGAGAACATTCTTCCAAAATGTTTTAGGCTTTTTCAGGTAAGTTTTGGCAAACTCCAGTCTGGCTTTTTAATGTATTGGGGTAAGAAGTGGGGTCTTCCTGGGTCTCCTACCATACAGTCCATTTTTATTCAGATGCCGACGGATAGTACGGGTTGACACTGTTGTACCCTCAGACTGCAGGGCAGCTTGAACTTGTTTGGATGTTAGTCGAGGTTCTTTATCCAACATCCACACAATCTTGCTTTGAAATCTTTTGTAAATTTTTCTTTTCCATCCACATCTAGGGAGGTTAGCCTCAGTGCCATGGGCTTTAAACTTTTTGATGACACTGCGCACGGTGGACACAGGAACATTCAGGTCTTTGGAGATGGACTTGTAGCCTTGAGATTGCTCATGCTTCTTCACAATTTGGTTTCTCAAGTCCTCAGACAGTTCTTTGGTCTTCTTTCTTTTCTCCATGCTCAATGTGGTACACACAAGGACACAGGACAGAGGTTGAGTCAACTTTAATACATGTCAACTGGCTGCAAGTGTGATTTAGTTATTGCCAACACCTGTTAGGTGCCACAGGTAAGATACAGGTGCTGTTAATTACACAAATTAGAAAAGCATCACATGATTTTTCGAACAGTGCCAATACATTTGTCCACCCCCTTTTTATGTTTGGTGTGGAATTATATCCAATTTGGCTTCAGGACAATTCTTTTTGTGTTTTTTCATTTAAGACAAATTAAATGAAGATAATAATACCAAATAATTTGTGTTTGCAATCATTTTCAGGAAGAAAATGAGTATTATCTGACAGAATTGTAGGGGTGTCAATACTTTTGGCCATGACTGTATATATATCTACTATATAAAGCTGAATGTGTGTATGTGTGTGTGTGTGTATGTGTGTGTGTGTGTATGTCCGGGATTGGCATCTGCACCGTCGCAGCTACAGCCACAAAATTTTGCACAGTCACACGTCTGGACCCCGAGAGCGCCATAGGCTATGTTGTGAGGCGAAATTTTAACCCCGTGCGTTCCAATTCACCAAACAATTTTGCCCCTATCTACATAATGGGGAAAAAAGTGAGAGGAAAAGTGTTGGAAGCGTCGCAGCTACAGCAACAAAATTTTGCACAGTCACACGTCTGGACCCTGAGAGCGTCATAGGCTACGTTGTGAGGTGAAATTTTAACCCCGCGCTTTCCAATTCACCAAACAATTTTGCCCCTATCTACATAATGGGGAAAAAAGTGAAAGGAAAAGTGTTGGAGGCGTCGCAGCTACAGAAACAAAATTATGCACAGTCACACGTCTGGACCCTGAGAGCGTCATAGGCTACGTTGTGAGGTGAAATTTTAACCCCGCGCTTTCCAATTCACCAAACCATTTTTCCCCTATCTACATAATGGGGAAAAAGTGAAATGAAAAGTGTTGGAGGCGTCGCAGCTACAGCCACAAAATTTTGCACAGTCACACGTCTGGACCCTGAGAGCGTCATAGGCTATGTTGTGAGGTTAAATTTTAACTCCGCGCTTTCCAATTCACCAAACTATTTTTCCCCTATCTACATAATGGGGAAAAGTGAAAGGAAAAGTGTAGGAGGCAAATTGACAGCTGCCAGATGTGAACAAGGGGGACTAAAAGAATGAGAGCGATGGCGTCAAAGAGTATATACCGTACAGTTGCTAAGGTGGGGCCCCGACATGAGATACTCACCACACACGGGGATGTGAACACACACACAAAATGCGCCACACACTACCACGTGCTTGAACACATATACCACCCTCAGCACACATTTCACCACACATACACCAACCTCGCCACATAAAAGTCGAAACACAAAAGTCGCCGCTCAAAACTCACCACGCGCAAAACTCGCCACATGCAAAAACTAGTCTCACGCAAAACTCGCCACAAGTGCAAATCTCACCTCATGGAAAACTCGCCACACGCAAAACTTGCACACGCGGAAAAATTGCCACATGCACAAAATTTGCAACACATGCAAAAGTTGCCTCACACAAAACTTGCACATACTCAAAAGGCACCAGACATAAAACTCACCACGCGCAAAACTCGCCATGCGCAAAACTTGCTGCACACAACTTGCTACACTAACCTGGCACATGCAACTCGACACACAAAAAGTTGCTACACGCATGTTGCCACACAAAACTCATCTCACAAAAGTCGCTACATGCATGTCGCCACACAAAACTCAACACACACAACTTGACAAACGAAACTCGCACTAAAACACACACAAGTCTGGTATTAGCCTTCAAAAATAAAAATCTGATTAATAAGCAGACAAACTACAAGAGCAACAAATGTACCATATAGGAAATACGGCAGCTGTCAGTCACATGACCTGTCTATTATGTGTATGTGTGAGCTAATATATACTGCCAGGGGGGAGGGCTTCCTGTTGGCTGGGGATCAGGCTGCCAATTTATCTTACAAATACTGAGGTAAAAATACTGAGCAAATAACGTGTGAACGAGGTCTAATACAGGAGATCACACAGGTATATACTATATACAGGGGAGATGACACACAGATATATACTATATACAGGAGAGATGACACACAGGTATATACTATATAGAGGAGGAGATGACATACAGGTACATACTATATACAGGAGGCGATGACATACAGGTATATACTATATACAGGAGGAGATGACACACAGGTATATACTATATACAGGAGCAGATTACCTACAGGTATATACTATATACAGGAGGAGATGACATATAGGTATATGGTATATATAGAAGATGACATACAGGTATATACTATATACAGGAGGAGATGACACACAGATATATACTATATACAGGGGAGATGACACACAGGTATATACTATATACAGGAGGAGATGACATACAGGTATATACTATATATAGAAGGAGATGACATACAGGTATATACTATATATAGGAGGAGATGACATACAGGTATATACTATATATAGGAGGAGATGACATACAGGTATATACTATATATAGGAGGAGATGACATACAGGTATATACTATATACAGGGGAGATGACACACAGCAGGTATATACTATGTACAGTGGAGATGACATACAGGTATATACTATATACAGGAGATGACATACAGGTGTATACTATATATAAGGGAGATGACAAACATGTATATACTGAGGTGAAAATGAGAGGTGTGAGGTGAAAATGAAAAGGTGTGAGTGCAACATGAGAGGAGTGAGGGAAAATAGTGTAGTGATTGGAAAATGACAGATGTGAGGTCGAAATGACAAGTGTTAGGCGGGAATGAGAGGAGTGAGGGAGAAAATGAGAGGTGTGAGGGAGAAAATGAGAGATGTGAGGGGGAAAATTAAAGATGTGATTGGGAAAATGAGAGGCGTGATGGGAAAATAAGAGAAGTGACGTGCTATAACTAACCACAGATATTTACTATGCCCAGGCAACGCCGGGCTCTTCAGCTAGTATATATATATATATATATATATATGTATATATATATATATATATATATATATATATATATACAGTGGGGCAAAAAAGTATTTAGTCAGTCAGCAATAGTGCAAGTTCCACCACTTAAAGGGACTCTGTCACCTGAATTTGGCGGGACTGGTTTTGGGTCATATGGGCGGAGTTTTCGGGTGTTTGATTCACCCTTTCCTTACCCGCTGGCTGCATGCTGGCTGCAATATTGGATTGAAGTTCATTCTCTGTCCTCCATAGTACACGCCTGCGCAAAGCAATCTTGCCTTGTGCAGGTGTGTACTATGGAGGACAGAGAATGAACTTCAATCCAATATTGCAGCCAGCATGCAGCCAGCGGGTAAGGAAAGGGTGAATCAAACACCCGAAAACTCCGCCCATATGACCCAAAACCAGTCCCGCCAAATTCAGGTGACAGGTTCCCTTTAAAAAGATGAGAGGCGTCTGTAATTTACATCATAGGTAGACCTCAACTATGGGAGACAAACTGAGAAAAAAAAATCCAGAAAATCACATTGTCTGTTTTTTTAACATTTTAATTTGCATATTATGATGGAAAATAAGTATTTGGTCAGAAACAAAATTTCATCTCAATACTTTGTAATATATCCTTTGTTGGCAATGACAGAGGTCAAACGTTTTCTGTAAGTCTTCACAAGGTTGCCACACACTGTGTTAAGGACTGGCAGAACGCACCAAGTATAGATGGTAAGAAACTAGGTGCGTTCGCAGTCCGAGGTCCACCGTGCAGGTAAAAGACCCTGCAGCTAGCAAGACGGACAATATGGCGGTACACTAAAGGATACACGCGTGGGTTAAACCTCACCCAGCGTGAAGAAAGCGATCCTGTTAATTCACAGGACCGCAGTACCGCACTAGTGCGCGAGCAAGTGGTCAGCGGACTTAACCCCAGAAGGGATTGGAGCCCGATTAGACCCTTGCTGGCGTAACACCGCAACTGGGTGTGTAGAGTACCTTAAGAAATATAAGTGCACAAGAGTGCGAGCGATGCCGCACTAACGGACGCCACTAACCACCCAGACTCGGGTATGGAAAGCGCAAGGCAGGCGCACGGCGCCGTACTGGCAGGCACAGCTACAGGACGCTGAGATGTGTGTTTAGTGCTGTAGGCTAAGTCGGGCGCTAGGTAGCAGCCATACACCTTCCGCGAACAGACATTCAATAGGGTAGGGGTTTCCAAGGACGACTTGCACTCACAACATACACACATTAGCAATTGTTTGACAATACTAGCGCATGGCCGTGCGGTCATGCGCAGTTTATATAGCAGCAGCACAGGAAGTGGCCACAGCACTTTTGCCCTTCTAGGACCTGCCAAGAGGACCAATGGAATGTGCTGCAGAGCCTGAGCACATGACCCTCGATCTCCAACGGGAGACCTTACGCTGGGCATGCTCAGTACATGCAGACAAGGACTTAGTCCCAGAGAAGTCCGCTCGCTGCTGACCAGCACTGACTTTAATGGCAGAGACTGGAGAAGCAGCACTAACTCTCAGAACAGAGTGAGAATGAGCAAGACGCTGGGACCGACGTCCTTGCTGAGCAGGCTCCACTGCGGCTGGACAAGAATGGGAGACCGCAGCGGAAGTGGCTCGAGATTCCCCCTGTGCAGAAGCGGGAACTCGACCCCTAACATTACCCCCCCCTCCTAGGGCCCCCCCCTCCTTGGGCCTCGCTACGTTCGAAGGCAGCAATGAGCTGCGGAGCCCGAATGTGCTCCACAGGCTCCCAGGTTCTATCCTCTGGAACATGACCCTTCCAATCCACCAAATAAAATTTTTTGCCACGTACCACCTTGCTTCCCACAATAGCATTCACCTCAAACTCATCCGTGGATGAACCCGATGTCCCAGCAGATAACTCAGAAAACCGAGACAAACGAACGGGCTTTA
This sequence comes from Ranitomeya imitator, assembly GCF_032444005.1. NCBI lineage: Eukaryota > Metazoa > Chordata > Amphibia > Anura > Dendrobatidae > Ranitomeya > Ranitomeya imitator. The sequence continues at coordinate 385,220,558 of NC_091284.1, forward strand.
AGAGGGAAACGTGAAAGGTATCGGTGATACCAAGGCGTGGAGGAATGGCCAAACGGTAAACCACAGGGTTGACCTGTTCCAGAACTTTAAACGGGCCAATGTAGCGAGGAGCAAACTTAGTGGATTCAACTCGCAGCCTGATGTTACGGGCGGAGAGCCACACTAAGTCGCCGGGAGCAAAGACCGGAGCGGGACGCCGGTGTGTATCAGCCGAAACCCTCATTCTCTCCTTGGAGGCCCGAATGGCATCCTGTGTGCGGTCCCAGATGTCCCGTGCCTCCACCGCCCAGTCTGCCACCCTAGAATCGGTGGATGACACGGGCATGGGCACAGGAACACGCGGATGCTGGCCGTAATTAAGGAGAAAAGGAGTTTGGCCAGTGGAATCGGCTACGGCGTTGTTCAAGGCAAATTCCGCCCAAGGTAGCAAAGATGCCCAGTCATCCTGCCTAGCGGAGACGAAATGTCGCAAATATGTCACCAGAGTCTGGTTGGTTCTCTCCACCAACCCATTCGTCTCGGGATGATATGCAGAGGAGAGGTTTAACTCTATGCTGAGCAAACGGCAGAGCTCTCTCCAAAACCGAGACGCGAACTGGGGACCCCGATCGCTGACAATCTTATCAGGCATACCATGCAATCGGAAAACATGCTTCATGAACAACACCGCCAAGGCCCGTGCTGAGGGTAACCGAGGAAGCGGTACCAAATGTACCATCTTAGAGAAATGGTCGGTGACAACCCAAATAATGGAGCAGCCACGCGACTTGGGTAAGCCCACCACAAAGTCCATTCCGACCATCTCCCAGGGCCTGTCTGCCACCGGTAGAGGGTAAAGCAACCCAGCAGGCCGTTGCCGAGGAGACCGATTCTGGGCGCAAGAAACGCACGCCTGAATATAGTCCTTGACATCTCGGACCATATGCGGCCACCAATATGTTCTCGCCAAAAGCTCAGATGTCCTCTTGGTCCCAAAATGCCCACCCACTCTGGAGGAGTGAGCCCAAGAGAGAACCTCCGGTCGCAAGTTAGCTGGCACGAAAGTCTTGCCCGGGGGCACAGACTCCAGCGAAACCGGAGCTACAGTTCTCAGGCTCTCAGGCGGGACAATAAGCCGAGGCTCCTCCTCCTCCTCCTCCTCAGATGACACTACGGAGCGGGAGAGAGCGTCGGCACGAACGTTCTTCTCCCCGGAGAGAAAATGGAGGGTAAAATGGAACCGGGAGAAAAACAGGGACCATCTAGCCTGGCGAGAATTTAGCCGCTGGGCCGTCTGTATATACACCAAGTTCTTGTGGTCAGTGAAGACTTGGAAGGGAAAGCGAGCTCCCTCCAAGAGGTGTCTCCACTCTGAAAAAGCCAACTTCATGGCTAGCAACTCCCTGTCCCCGATGGAATAATTCCTCTCCGCTGGTGTGAAAGTTTTGGAGAAGAAGAAGCAAGGATGCTTCCGACCTTGAGCATCCTTTTGGAAAAGGACTGCTCCAGCACCAACGGATGAGGCATCCACCTCCAAGATGAATGGTTTATCTACATCGGGGCGATGTAGGATGGGAGCGCTAGCGAAGTGTGACTTAATCGAGAGAAAGGCCTTGGAGACCTCCTCTGACCACAACTTGGGATTTGCTCCCTTCTTGGTGAGGGCGACCAAGGGAGCTACCAAAGTTGAGAAGTGTGGAATGAACTGGCGATAGTAATTAATGAACCCCATAAAGCGCTGCACCGCTTTAAGAGAATGGGGTTCCTGCCAGTCCATTACTGCCTGTAGCTTGGCAGGATCCATAGCCAAACCCTGGGCAGAAATGATATAACCAAGGAAAGGCAAGGACTCCTGCTCAAACACACACTTCTCCAACTTAGCGTAGAGGGAGTTTGCCCGTAAGAGGTCGAAGACTTTGCGAACATCTCTCCGATGGGAGTCTATATCTGGAGAGTAGATGAGAATGTCATCCAGATAGACTACGACCGAGGTGGTGAGCATATCCCGAAAGATGTCGTTCACAAAGTCTTGGAAAACGGCTGGGGCATTACAGAGCCCAAAGGGCATCACTAGATATTCATAGTGCCCATCCCTGGTGTTAAAAGCCGTCTTCCATTCATCCCCCTCACGGATGCGAATCAGGTTGTAAGCACCCCGCAGATCTAACTTTGTAAATACCTTTGCTCCCCGTAGCCTATCAAAGAGCTCAGATATCAGGGGTAATGGGTACTTGTTCTTAACGGTAATGGCGTTAAGACCCCTGTAGTCTATGCATGGACGTAAGTCTCCAGTCTTCTTCTGTACGAAGAAGAACCCAGCCCCTGCCGGTGACACTGACTTCCTAATGAATCCTCTTGCCAGATTCTCCTGAATATACTGGGACATTGCCTCCGTCTCCGGGAGAGATAACGGGTAGACTCGACCCCGGGGAGGCTCAGCACCAGGCAAGAGGTCAATAGGACAGTCATAGGGGCGGTGAGGCGGAAGAGTCTCCGCAGCTCTTTTGGAGAACACGTCTGCATGGGACCAATAGTGCTTGGGGAGAGAGGAAAGATCTGCGGGTACCTGTGTAGTAGCAACCTGAACGCACTCCCTCTGACATCTACCCTCACAGGATTTACTCCATCCCAAAATTCTCCCAGAGGACCACTCAATATGAGGAGAATGGTAGCGAAGCCATGGCATCCCCAACAGGACCTCATCAATTCCCTCAGGAATGACTAATAGGGAGATTATCTCCTGATGTGATGGAGACACAGATAGCGTGAAAGGAATGGTTTGGTGGGTAATCTGTGAAGGTAGTGTTGACCCATTTACCACTCGAACGGTCACTGGCTGGGCGAGCATCACCAAGGGTATTGCGTGACGCTGGGCAAAGGCGGAGGACATAAAGTTACCCTCTGCCCCAGAATCCAAGCATAGCTCGACCGTAAGAGTGGATGGGCCTATGGTAATTGTCCCCTTGAAGGACAACTTTGAGGCAAACGTCGCCGTGTCTAGTGTACCTCCTCCAACTGCCACTAGACGCTGACGTTTCCCCGACCGCTGAGGACTCTTGGAGGCAAGACGTCCTGACTGCTGGCAAACATGACGGACCTTATGTGCACGAGCGGACTGAGACTTAGATCCCGCTCGTGTCACCTCCAAGGTCTCATGTGACTCAGATGCCTGGCCTGGGGATTCCAAAGGTTTGGCGAAGGTAGGAGCCAGCCGAAACCTCTGCCTACACTGGGCTCGTTCCAACCTCCGCTCGTTAAAACGGAGGTCTATACGAGTAGAAATAGATATTAACTCCTCCAGTGTGGCAGGAATCTCCATAGTGGCCAGAGCGTCCTTAACATGGTCAGCCAGGCCCCTCCAGAATATGGGGATAAGGGCTTTATCCGACCACTCCAGCTCGGAAGCTAAAGTACGGAATCGGACGGAAAAATGGCTGACCAAGGACTCACCCTGAGTTAATGCCAGTAGTTGGAGCGCTGTATCATGGGTGAGTTGAGGTCCTAGAAAGACCTTTTTCAGCGTGCCCAGAAACAATGGAGCACTCTGCACCACATGATCATCACGCTCCCACAGCGGCGTAGCCCACTCCAACGCCCTGTCCGACAACAGCGAGACAATAAATCCCACCTTAGCCCGCTCTGTAGGAAAACGTGCAGCCAGGAGCTCGAGGTGGATAGAGCACTGACTCACGAATCCCCTACAAGTTTTGCAATCTCCAGAAAATTTTTCTGGCAACGGGAGGCGGGATAGTGTCGGAACAGGGGTGGCAGTGGACAAGGTTGCTGCCGCCACGCCTGCAGCCTTTACAGCAACTGCGGTAACATCCACAGCTGAGGTTGAGTTCTCGAGAACCTTCAACCTACTCTCCAACTGCTGGATATACCGCAAAGATTGCTGAATGTCCGCCATACTAGCCAGACCTTGGCGCTAGTATTATGTTAAGGACTGGCAGAACGCACCAAGTATAGATGGTAAGAAACTAGGTGCGTTCGCAGTCCGAGGTCCACCGTGCAGGTAAAAGACCCTGCAGCTAGCAAGACGGACAATATGGCGGTACACTAAAGGATACACGCGTGGGTTAAACCTCACCCAGCGTGAAGAAAGCGATCCTGTTAATTCACAGGACCGCAGTACCGCACTAGTGCGCGAGCAAGTGGTCAGCGGACTTAACCCCAGAAGGGATTGGAGCCCGAATAGACCCTTGCTGGCGTAACACCGCAACTGGGTGTGTAGAGTACCTTAAGAAATATAAGTGCACAAGAGTGCGAGCGATGCCGCACTAACGGACGCCACTAACCACCCAGACTCGGGTATGGAAAGCGCAAGGCAGGCGCACGGCGCCGTACTGGCAGGCACAGCTACAGGACGCTGAGATGTGTGTTTAGTGCTGTAGGCTAAGTCGGGCGCTAGGTAGCAGCCATACACCTTCCGCGAACAGACATTCAATAGGGTAGGGGTTTCCAAGGACGACTTGCACTCACAACATACACACATTAGCAATTGTTTGACAATACTAGCGCATGGCCGTGCGGTCATGCGCAGTTTATATAGCAGCAGCACAGGAAGTGGCCACAGCACTTTTGCCCTTCTAGGACCTGCCAAGAGGACCAATGGAATGTGCTGCAGAGCCTGAGCACATGACCCTCGATCTCCAACGGGAGACCTTACGCTGGGCATGCTCAGTACATGCAGACAAGGACTTAGTCCCAGAGAAGTCCGCTCGCTGCTGACCAGCACTGACTTTAATGGCAGAGACTGGAGAAGCAGCACTAACTCTCAGAACAGAGTGAGAATGAGCAAGACGCTGGGACCGACGTCCTTGCTGAGCAGGCTCCACTGCGGCTGGACAAGAATGGGAGACCGCAGCGGAAGTGGCTCGAGATTCCCCCTGTGCAGAAGCGGGAACTCGACCCCTAACACACTGTTGTTGATATGTTGGCCCATTCCTCCATGCAGATCTCCTCTAGAGCAGTGATGTTTTTGGCTTTTCGCTTGGCAACACGGACTTTCAACTCCCTCCAAAGGTTTTCTATAGGGTTGAGATCTGGAGACTGGCTAGGCCACTCCAGGACCTTGAAATGCTACTTACGAAGCCACTCCTTCGTTGCCCTGGCGGTGTGCTTTGGATCATTGTCATGTAGAAAGACCCAGCCACGTTTCATCTTCAATGCCCTTGCTGATGGAAGGAGGTTTGCACTCAAAATCTCACGATACATGGCCCCATTCATTCTTTCATGTACCCGGATCAGTCATCCTGGCCCCTTTGCAGAGAAACAGCTCCAAAGCATGATGTTTCCACCACCATGCTTTACAGTAGGTATGGTGTTTGATGGATGCAACTCAGTATTCTTTTTCCTCCAAACACGACAAGTTTTGTTTCTACCAAACAGTTCCAGTTTGGTTTCATCAGACCATAGGACATTCTCCCAAATCTCCTCTGGATCATCGAAATGCTCTCTAGCAAACTTCAGACGGGCCCGGACATGTACTGGCTTAAGCAGTGGGACATGTCTGGCACTGCAGGATCTGAGTCCATGGTGGCGTAGTGTGTTACTTATGGTAGGCCTTGATGCATTGGTCCCAGCTCTCTGCAGTTCATTCACTAGGTCCCCCCGCGTGGTTCTGGGATTTTTGCTCACCATTCTTGTGATCATTCTGACCCCACGGGGTGGGATTTTGCGTGGAGCCCCAGATCGAGGGAGATTATCAGTGGTCTTGTATGTCTTCCATTTTCTAATTATTGCTCCCACTGTGGATTTCTTCACTCCAAGCTGGTTGGCTATTGCAGATTCAGTCTTCCCAGCCTGGTGCAGGGCTACAATTTTGTTTCTGGTGTCCTTTGACAGCTCTTTGGTCTTCACCATAGTGGAGTTTGGAGTCAGACTGTTTGAGGGTGTGCACAGGTGTCTTTTTATACTGATAACAAGTTTAAACAGGTGCCATTACTACAGGTAATGAGTGGAGGAAAGAGGAGACTCTTAAAGAAGAAGTTACAGGTCTGTGAGAGCCAGAAATCTTGATTGTTTGTTTCTGACCAAATACTTATTTTCCACCATAATATGCAAATAAAATGTTAAAAAAAACAGACAATGTGATTTTCTGGATTTTTTTTTCTCAGTTTGTCTCCCATAGTTGAGGTCTACCTATGATGTAAATTACAGACGCCTCTCATCTTTTTAAGTGGTGGAACTTGCACTATTGCTGACTGACTAAATACTTTTTTGCCCCACTGTATAATATTTTTGAAAACTTTTTTTAATTTTAGCATGCCATAACCCGATCGGCCCTGCTACATACAGGCGATGATCAGATTGCCTGTATGTAGCAGAATTGCTGACTTGTTATGAGCACCAACCATTGGGCGGCGCTCATAGAAATCTGTCAGTGACAACCACAGAGGTCTGCTGGAAACCTCTGGTTGTCACCGATGGGCGGGATTTCTGGCATGCTTGCAGGAAGCACGTGTTAAATGCCGCTGTTAGAGCTTGACAGCGGTATTTAACAGGTTAACAGCGGTGCATGGATCGCAATTCCACCCACGGCTATTAGAGGCACATGTCAGCTGTTCAAAACAGCTGACTAGCTGGGAAAGTTGCGGGCTCAACGCTGAAGCCCACAACAAAGGGGGAGACAAGACATATGCTGTACTAGTACGGCGCATGTCGTGAAGGGGTTAAATACTGCTCATTACCAATGAACAGTTATCTACACATGTGAATCTCATAAAGAATCATGGGTTAATACAAACACAATTAATCATATTTAGCAATTCATAATAACTTGTGGGTATGTAGCAGTAAATATAATGCTAGAAACTATTAAGCACATGTGTTTATACAGTTATTATTTCAAGCAAGACCCATCATAAACAGTAATATCTGGAGCTGTTCTGAGACATCCAGCAGCATACATGTCAAAATAATGAATAATAGTCAAGGAATGGAAAACTAAATTAATAAAGCACATATCATTAACTCGATGATCAAGCCAGGGACCCACCTCACACAACGCACGTTTCACACTGAAATACCCCTGGACGAAGCGTTTCAGTGCACAACTTATAGAAAATAAATCTGTATCCTCTATAACTAGAAGAAATGTAAAAGAAGAATGCAGCACTCCAATAGAGAGTTTGATAATGGAAGGTCTGAAATGTAGCTTGAATTAGGTATATGAGTAAGCAAACAACTTTTGCTGGTGATTATTCATTGGAGTGCTGCTTTCTTCTGTTACATTGTGAACTGCAGCATTAGGTGTCCATTTTCACAACTGCAGCATTATTTTCAATGGGCAATTTTGGCAAAGGAGTACTAGATGCTGCTCTTTGTATTACCTATTTATTACATTTTGTGGGACCCAAGAAAAGTAACAGTTAAAATAACATACTTATTTAGATCAACGAGATAATTAACAACCCTACCTTTCAGCAATAGTGTTTAATTCTATTATTTCCAGAGCACACAGTTTAAAGGGTCAGTGCCAAGTTTATTGTCATCCGAAGTATAAAGTAGACAAGGTATTTTCAACAGCTTAATATTATATTTTTTTCTTAGCCCCAAATAAATATGAAAAAGTTAAAACATTAATTTCTAGTTGAAATTTGCAAAACTTTACAGTTATGGTATAACTTTTACCATATGACTCATCAAAGTGTTTCACAATAAAATTAATATCTGTCAGATGAAAATATCCTCAGCGTAAAGTGCTTTATTTGCAACCGAAATGTGTCACATCAAACAAATTCTGGAAATAACTATGCATCATATTGTGGAATAAAAGCAGTAATTACCATGTCAAGTAAATTATATTAGCTGATTGGCAAATAAAATATCATTATTTGCGCATCTAGTCCATTAAGAAAGCAACTAAACATTGAGTGATATCATAAAACAATAAAAATAATCCATGAATCTGGCAAAAATTACATGAATAGTCAATATGTTGCTTATGAAAAATCATGTTATGCATTAAACAATATTGTATTATTTTACTTATGCATGCATGTTATTTACAGAATACATACATGTTCCAATGTACATAACATACATAAGATGTTAATATTGAAGGATTTGTACCAAGTTAGTAAGTTATCACCTGTGCAGTGGACTGCCAAACATCACGTGTACTATACTCAGCTATCTCCAGCAATCCCATAAACCTGGGGTCCCACACCTGTGCCACATGAGCCACATATGGCTTGCGAGCCCAAGAAGAGTGACTCACAGTTTTCTACCATCTTGGTTTTTTAGCACCTTCAAAGCGTGACTTTTATGAGTAGCCATGTACAGAAGAGTAGATCTGGACGTGCATATACTTTTTAGGTGGAAGGGAGAGAAATATATATGGTAAGCTGGATACAAGAACATACTGTTAGTTAGTTAGAAAGGGGAGTTTGAAGCTGGATGCGATAGTGTGGAGGGTTTGCTTGATACAAGAATACCAAATGAGAGTAAAGTAGGAACCCTGTGATGCAATTGTTCTACTTATTTGGGCAAAAGGTCTCACTGTGTTTTCTGAGAGAAAGCTTTGGCTGTCAACATACTGGTAATAGGGGCTCTGAGTGTCCCTACTCTGTTGGAGGGGGGTGGGGGATGTGGAGCCCGGATGTGGCTCGCGACTATCTCTCAGAGCTGAATGTGGCCATCAAAGTAAAAAAATGTAGGGGACAGCTCCCCTGGACAATGAACAGAGAAATGGTGCATACTATATCATCCATTTTTTCTCACTACAATTCATAATTAACGGTTAGTAACTCACAAGAGAATACATTAGTCTCTTTTTGAGTAAGAATAAAAAGTAATAATTGCCAGGACATAAGGATATATATATATATATATATATATATATATATATATATATTTTTTTTTTTTTAATTTATTTATTTTTTCTTTATTTCCAGAAATAAAGATCAGAATTTGAATGCCTAAATCAGGATCAAGAAATATTTCTGAACTTCATCCAACATCACTTTATACTTGATCCATTCAATATCTTAGTACCATATACTTGACAACAACATTTTGTAAGATTACAGCGCCCCAGGGTCCTGGTCGTTGCAGTAATGTCATTCCTCCACCAGGGGAAGTGATGTTACGCCTGAAGGCAATAAAGGAGATCACTTTACCAGGTATCACAAACCACACACCACACTTCACACTCCAGTCCACCAGGGGTAGCTATGCTCCTATTTAGTAGCGCACTCTTCACAATTAGGTAAAACTGGTGGTCTGGTGTTGTGAATTCTGTTGTCGAACTCCCTCCTGTGGTCGTGAATGGTACTTCGGCGAGTTCTGTCCATGGACTCCCTCTGGTGGCTGTGAGTGGAGCTGCTGCTTCTGAGGTTCCTTACACAGGTGACGTGGTTTATCCTTTGGTTGGCTGCTCTATTTAACTCCACTCAGATCGTTACTCCATGCCAGCTGTCAATGTTACTGCATTGGTTCAGTTCGCTCTTGGATCTTTCTGGTGACCTGTCTACTCCAGCAGAAGTTAAGTTCCTGCTTGTTATTATTTGTTCATTGTTTACTTGTCCAGCTGCATATTATGATTTTGCCTTGCTAGCTGGAAGCTCTGGGATGCAGAGTGGCATCTCCGCACCGTTAGTCGGTGCGGAGGTCTTTTTGCACACTCTGCGTGGTCTTTTGTAGTTTTTTGTGCTGACCGCAAAGATACCTTTCCTATCCTCTGTCTGTTTAGTAAGTCTGGCCTCCCTTTGCTGAAAGCTGTTTCATTTCTGCGTTTGTGACTTTCATCTTTACTCACAGTCAATATATGTGGGGGGCTGCCTTTTCCTTTGGGGAATTTCTCTGAGGCAAGGTAGGCTTTATTTTCTATCTCTAGGGCTAGCTAGCTCTTAGGCTGTGAAGAGGCGTCTAGGGAGAGTCAGGAATGCTCCATGGCTATTTCTAGTTGTGTGATAGGATTAGGGGTTGCGGTCAGCAGAGCTCCCACATCCCAGAGCATGTCCTGTGTGAGTTTAACTAACAGGTCGTGCCGGGTGCTCCTAACCACCAGGTCCATAACAGTCTGGATAGGAAGTTAGGCAGAAGCGAGCTGCTATCTGAGCTCCATTCAGGTAGTGGGTCTCTGACAGGGGTGGGATCCTGTCAGAGGCCTAGACAGAAGGCCACGGGAGCTGCGTCGGCCCGACGTGTGGCAGCATCCTAAGAAAGAGACATTGAAGGAGAATTGTGTTGCAGAGAGTGAGAAACGAAGTCATAGCAAAAGGAGAGGAAACCAGAAGGAGTTCTGCCGTGTAAAAGGCTGCCTCCTTTCTGAGGCACAGGATCCGGTAGCCAGAACACCGAGGGAGTCATTGTCTCCAAGCCTGGCTCCAGAGACCGATAGGACAGCTAATTCCATATTAGTTGCCCGACCTTTACCCAGGAGGCATGGTGGCAACTGTGGAGGCCGGGTTATCCTAGAGCTCCTGTAAAACGCCTCAGGCCACCAGTCATACGGGTTGTTCCTATCCATCTGGGGGACAGAGAGAAAGACATAACATCTAGAACACCAACATCAGTTGTGAGGACCTTATGAGAGGCTCAGCAGTAAGGTACTACAACAATCAGGCGCTAGAGGAAGGCTACTGATTTCCACCTGGATAAAGGGACTCTGGATTTGCCTTGAGACTGGCCGGACTCTGTCTGCCCTGTGATCTGGAGCTCTGGACTGTGGATTCTGACATCTACAGCAAAAAGGTAAAGAGACTGCAACCTTGTGTCCTCATTCTTCACTGTGCCTCACACCATCCACCATCTATACTCTGGGAAGCCCTGGGGACACACTTCACCTGTGGGAAGGTATACCATCTAGCTGCCATACCATCACCCCAGCGGACCCCTAAGCAGCGTCGGTCACCATGACCGAATACCACAGGTGGCATCACGAACATTATCCCTTTAAAGACCTTTTCCCCTTTTTCAAAGGAGCTCCGAGGGCCACGGACCGGGTCAGCCACCGTGACATCCCCCTTGAGAACCGAAGGGCCCGGTGCTGAGTACCCCACTGCCCTACTGGGGGCGCTCCAAGATGATAGGAAGTTTAAGCATGGTAAGCATACAAATCAAGTGTTCAGGATTACTTGGTCATTAATCCTAACCTAACCTACATTTTGCACAGGGGTACATGTGAGGAGCGTCTGAAGACAGATGTTTGGAAAGGGGATCATGCCTATTATGTAGCACTAAAACCATGGTTTCCCTTTTCCCATTTAATTACTATGAAAATAGAAAATAAAATAATATGAACATTATTACTATTTAATGTACATAATATAAACAGAATATTAATATGAAGAGGAATAACCTCATGACCCAGTATCAGCACGGGTTTACTAGGGACCGTTCATGTCAGACTAATCTGATCAGCTTCTATGAAGAGGTAAGTTCCGGACTGGACCAAGGGAACCCAGTGGACGTAGTGTATATGGACTTTTCAAAAGCTTTTGATACGGTGCCACAGAAAAGGTTGATACATAAAATGAGAATAATGGGGAAAATATGTGTAAGTGCGTTAGGAGCTGGCTCAGGGATAGGAAACAAAGGGTGGTTATTAATGGAGCACACTCGGACTGGGTCGCGGTTAGCAGTGGGGTACCACAGGGGTCAGTATTGGGCCCTCTTCTTTTTAACATATTTATTAATGACCTTGTAGGGGTCATTCAGAGCAGAATTTCAATATTTGCAGATGACACTAAACTCTGCAGGGTAATCAATACAGAGGAGGACAATTTTATATAACAGGATAATTTATGTAAACTAGAAGCTTGGGCTGATAAATGGCAAATGAGCTTTAATGGGGATAAATGTAAGGTCATGCACTTGGGTAGAAGTAATAAGATTTAAACATAGCGACCCTTCTGTGGTTTCAGAGCATTAGGATCAAGAAGTGTTTCCAAACACAACTTTTTGTAAAAAATACAACAATTTATTTATTTAAATACAAATAGCCAAACATTAAAATCAGATAGTGCCTCAGACCAAAAAATTGTGTTTGGAAACACTTCTTGATCCTAATGCTGTGAAACCACAGAAGGGTAGTTATGTTTAAATCTTGTTATGAAGTGTGGCCCATTCCCGTGTAGGGTTTAAAGGTTGGGGTAGTATGTTTATCATGGAAGTAATAAGATGTATAACTATGTGCTTAATTCTAAAACTCTGGGCAAAACAGTCAATGAAAAAGACCTGGGTGTATGGGTGGATGACAAACTCATATTCAGTGGCCAGTGTCAGGCAGCTGCTACAAAGGCAAATAAAATAATGGGATGCATTAAAAGAGGCATAGATGCTCATGAGGAGAACATAATTTTACCTCTACACAAGTCACTAGTTCAACCACACTTAGAATCCTGTGCACAGTTCTGGTCTCAGGTGTATAAGAAAGACATAGCTGAACTAGAGCGGGTGCAGAGAAGAGCGACCAAGGTTATTAGAGGACTGGGGGTCTGCAATACCAAGATAGGTTATTACATTTGGGGCTATTTAGTTTGGAAAAACGAAGACTATGGGGTGATTTTATTTTAATGTATAAATATATGAGGGGACAGTACAAAGACCTTTCTGATGATCTTTTTTATCATAGACCTGAGGCAGGGACAAAGGGGCATCCTCTACGCCTGGAGGAAAGAAGGCTTAGGCGTAATAACAGATGAGGGTTCTTTATTGTAAGAGCAGTGAGACTATGGAACTCTCTGCCGTAAGATGTTGTAATGAGTGATTCATTACTTAAATTTAAGAGGGGATTGGATACCTTTCTTGAAAAGTATAATGTTACAGGGTATATATACTAGATTCCTTGTTAGGGCGTTGATCCAGGGAACTAGTCTGATTGCCGTATGTGGAGTCGGGAAGGAATTTTTTTCCCCAAAGTGGAGCTTACTATTTGCCACATGGTTTTTTTTGCCTTCCTCTGGATCGATATGTTAGGGCATGTTAGGTTAGGCTATGGGTTGAACTAGATGGACTTAAAGTCTTCCTTCAACCTTAATAACTATGTTACTATGTTACTATGTTAATGGGACAAGGGGACAGAGTACTAACTGGGATAAGCATAGATAACAAGCCCATTATGATCATTATTACTGAGTTGCCCTGCCTTACAGCGTATCTATGACTTTGCAAAATTAGATGCCAGGTGTGCATAAGTAATCAACCTATTTCTGATCATTTATGACATATATCATGCATACTTACAAGTTTACCCCAGCTCCATTTCTAATTTTAAGTTGTCTTGAGTTCCTGCTCTCCTATATTTATGTTGCACGTGTGTCACATAGTGACAAGGGACTATGGGAACTTACCTGATTCCTCAAACTAGAGGCGCCCTAGTCTATCCCTGTCCCCAAGATGGTTTAGATCCCGGGGTCTCAGACCTAGCTATGCTCCTAACTTAACCCTTATCTGATCCCTCCCACACCCAGGGAGGTAAGGAGCCAAAGTGTACAGGAAAGCACTAACCAGACAGAGGTAAACAGGGATAAAAGAAATCTACCATCATACAAACGCACTCACAAAACAACAGAGTTTCAAACAGGGGAAGTATAGGAAGGGAAAACCAAATTTGAGAGGATAAGGATAAACATGCAAAGCAACACCACACAGAAATCTCCTAAAAAAACCTCCAACTGCTAACTCCAAACACTGAACTTTCTCCTTCACCACCAAACCATGAAGTAGAACTATCACTAACAACTCCCAAGTGCCAGTGAAGAGAATATATACCAGAGGAGAGTGGCCAACACAGAACAGCTGAGTCAATTCAGGATGGAGAGCTCCAGGAGGTCTACTCAAATGATCAAGGTTTGCCATGACAAAGAAAGGAAAACATACACTGTTTAATAGGATGGTGAAGGAATTCAAATAAGTGTCAGAATTCGTGTTACCAAATGCTGCAATCTTCTGGCCCCTCCCTGCCACTGTATCCCAATGACAATATGTTTATAAGCAGCTGCAGCATGGCCTATGTCTTATAGCAGTCCTAAGATATGTAGATGTGAATCCAGCTCTGTTTTCTCACTGTTCTCCTCCTTTCAACTTCACCATTCACTCTCCACATACATAAATATGCCTCTGCAATCCGATACTTCAGTGAGCTGTTTTGTTTTTACCAAGTTGGAATTCAGTTTTTTCAGAGTGAAAGGCTCAGTGACAAGATATATTACACAAATTCGTACATTAATATTTTTATTTTACTATATTAAAAAGTGAAAGAAAATAATTACCAGTAAGGATAAGGTAAGCGGTATTGTGGTCCATCGCCTGCCAATCTAGGACTAGGATGTTCTCTAGTAGTTGGGTAGCGATTTGGAAACCCTCTCATCTGGTAATATGGATACATGTATGGCATGTAATGCATCATCGGAAGGTATGGTAAATAAAAAATAGGTCGACCAGTTTGCTGTGGGTTTAAAAAATGAAATTAGCATATAGACAGTATGTTAAAAAAGGTAAATAATCCTATATTTGGTAAAATATACTTTTGCGGTGCACTGATAAAACAGATAATAAAAATGTGCTATGAGAACTTAACAAAAATAAAGGAAAAATTGTTAGCACTGCCATTAGGATGGCTGAAAAGCTGTTGTACACTTCCAATTAATATACTATTTAACATAGTATATAATAACAGGAATTCCGAAGTCATATCCAGAAAAAATCTAGGTAGGGATAGGGAAGTCAATATAAGTATATACCCAGACAATCTATATCCGCTCCATATAATACATGCAAAAAAATGAGACAGGTCCTGCTGACCTAACCTCATATCCCCTTGAGAAAGCGGTGCAGTAATGCCGCGAAACGCGCGTCGGGGCCATCTCACCGGCGGGACTCCCCTCCTCTACTTCTCTCCTATATCGGTAAGCTCACTCTTCTTAGTTATTGCTGCTGTATGGAATGTCCATCATTGCCACTTTGGGATTGTGCACTTGCCGGACATGTATGTGGATTATCAGGTTAAGCAGTGACTGCCTCTGGGCTTATCTCACCTTAATTACCTTACACATGGAATTTTTCCCATTTTCCCTCTGTGTAAGCTGGACTGTAGTACTAGGGTGGTGGAGGGGTGGTATTCCCCCTTTTCTGCATTTTTCTGGAACATACACATTTATCTGATTACTGATGTCCGTTTTTAATGTTTGTATTAATAAAGATTCTGTTTGGATACATCTTTACTATATGCTCCCTGTTCTCATTTTTTTGCATATTTAACATAGTAATATATAACTAAAGCAATATTTAATTTGTAAAAATAGTAAAACTAATTAAAAAGAAAAAAAAAAAAAAACACAAAATTGAGCTTAACTTAAGTTGGTATACATGCAGAGGTAAAACGCATGTTAAAAATGGCCACAAAACATAAAACCTACAAGAGAAAAAAACTGTCCCGATCAGAGTTACCGTGACGAGGTGGGATGGCTTTTGTGCTATTTTTTTATCAAAAAACAGTATTACTAAAAACTCTGTGTTATTTAAATGCATTTTTGCTTTTTTTACTTAGTTATTTCAGGGTTTTCATTTACTTTTTTCTCTTGTAGGTTTTATGTTTTGTGGCCATTTTTAACATGCGTTTTACCTCTGCATGTATACCAACTTAAGTTAAGCTCAATTTTGTGTTTTTTTTCTGTGTATTGTTGCATTCTGTGCAATCCGGGGTGTGGCCTCCCTGTTTCTGAGCTAAAAACTATATAAGGCTTCCCTAGTCTAGTGTTTCACTGTTTGAGCGCAGTCCTTTCATCTGCCCTTATTCACACTGAGGTCCACATTGACACATGGTAAGGTTTTAATATTAGATAGTTTAGGACTGTCCCGATCAGAGTTACCGTGACGAGGTGGGATGGCTTTTGTGCTATTTTTTGATCAAAAAACAGTATTGCTAAAAATTCTGTGTTATTTAAATGCATTTTTGCTTTTTTTACTTAGTTATTTCAGGGTTTTCATTTAATTAAAAAGAAGCAGATAAATACATAAAACTTAACGAAAGATCCCAATAAATCTCTATATACAGTACATTATTCAGATATTCAAACATAAAGAAAAGATAAACACTTTGCCCTTTTTACTTTGTACAGTAAAATGTGAATTGGGAATGTCCATTCTAATTCTTTTAAAGGGAATTTGTCATGTCAAATAATACTATTAACTTGCAGATTTAGGGCTGATCTAAAGTGCGGAACACCGGAAAAATAAACATTATTTCACCCAGGAACTGCCAGCTTTCAACCATGCAGAGTGTCCAGATCAATCACAGCACTAAAAGTGGTGACTGAAAACGCACCCTACTGCAGAGCGGGCTGTCAGTCAGCGCTAGGAAATGCTTACATCTGCTGCTGACAGTGCAGTGAATGGTTACTACAATTGCTCCTGCCCGACCAGGCACCTTTGTATCCATACTAATTGCAAACTAACGCTATATCTGCAGGTTAATAACGTTATCGGACATGAAAGTACCCTTTAATAACTATTTTTGTCCTTTTATTTAATGAAAGAAGTACGGCAAACCTTTCATGGTTTTCAGGTGCATGGATATGGTCCCATCCCTTTGATATATTCAACACAGAACCCGGCACTGAAAATGAGACAAATTATTCAAACTATGAACTGTGAACAGGCAAGTTGTGATGTTTCGGTCTCACCGACCTTCATCAGATTACACATATAGTCTAAAAGACCTGATCCAGCATAATATAAGGCAAGGCAGCAGAGGAGTAATGGGGAGAGATATGCATAGCATAGGCCCTAAATTTCTCTCTAGGTCACCTGCATCACGTTTACTGCCTTGCTTTACATTATGCTGGATCAGGTCTTTAGATTATTTGTAAATAGCTGATGAAGGTCGGTGAGAAAGAAGCATCACAACTTGTCTGTTCACAGTCCACGGTTTCAATAAATTGCATCATTTTCATTTTGAGTGCTGAATTCCTTGTTAAATAGGTTTGTCCTGTTATCATCTTAAAGATGTTCTTCTGTAATAGACTACACAATTTCTGGTAAGTATATAGATTTGCAAATTAAGACTGGAATATTGAAGAGCACTATGATTTTTTTTTTTAAATTGAGAACCGTTCCTAATGAACAGAGGTTATGAAGTATGTTGTTATAGGAGAATGTTTTAAACAGGCACCATTTACTGAGAGAGGAGAATGGGATTGCTTGAAATGTGTAAAACATAACCAGTCTCTTGGCCCAAGAAAAGACCCCGAGATGGACAGAGTTAGATGACATGCTAAAGTAAAGGTACCTTCACACTAAACGACGCTGCAGCGATCCAGACAACGATCCGGATCGCTGCAGCGTCGCTGTTTGGTCGCTGGAGAGCTGTCACACAGACAGCTCTCCAGCGACCAACGATGCCGGTAACCAGAGTAAACATCGGGTTACTAAGCGCCGGGCCGCTGGTTTACCCTGGTTACCATCCTAAAAGCAAAAAAAAACAAACACTACATACTTACCTTCAGCTGTCTGTCCCCGGCGCTCTGCTTCCTGCACTGGCTGTGAGCGCCGGTCAGCCGGAAAGCAGAGCGGTGACGTCACCGCTGTGCTTTCCGGCCGCTGTGCTCACAGTGAGTACAGAGAAGCAGAGCGCCGGGGACAGACAGCTGAAGGTAAGTATGAAGTGTTTTTTTTTTTTACTTTTAGGATGGTAACCAGGGTAAACATCGGGTTACTAAGCGCGGCCCTGCGCTTAGTAACCCGATGTTTACCCTGGTTACCAGCGAAGACATCGCTCAATCGGCGTCACACATGCCGATTCAGCGATGTCAGCAGGGAGTCCAGCGACCAAATAAAATTCTGGCCTTCTAGCCCCGACCAACGACATCACAGCAGGATCCTGATCGCTGCTGCCTGTCACACTGAACGATATTGCTAGCCAGGACGTGCAACGTCACGGATCGCTAGCGATATCGTTTAGTGTGAAGGTACCTTTAGAGCAACATGTGCATCTTTTTTCCAAAGCTAGTCATCTCACTTCATTCATCTCAGGATATCTGAAGACAAAGGAAAAGATAAGAAAGGACACCCCTCTATTTCAGTCTAGAAGGTAACTTAATATCTTGCGTGCAAGTGCATCCTATTTTGAAATGAGATTCTATAGTGGTGTGAGCTGGGCTATAATGGTTTTCAGCTTCTCAACAATGATACTGCAGTAACATGAAGGAAAAGTCATGGACTTATTTATGGAAATCACAGGAGCAATATACTGTATATGTTAATGATATTCAAATGGTAACAGAATTTTCAAAATATTCGGTTTATTCGGTATTAAGTGTGAGCGCAAAGCATGTAAATATCCAAACGTACATGCTTTATCTACTATCTATGAAGCTACTTGTATTAATGGTTGTCCGAGCAATGTTCAGCCATGTTAAATGCACTTGGGCAAGCAAATCATCAAGATCCGCTGCAGGCAAGTGCCATTTGCAGTTGGCCACCAATGATGTCTCAGATGTGCGCAATGGGAGACAAGTTCAGAGATGCTGTAGGCCATGGGAGCATGTATAGGCTGCACAGGCTGATCATAGTT
This sequence comes from Ranitomeya imitator, assembly GCF_032444005.1. Lineage (NCBI taxonomy): Eukaryota > Metazoa > Chordata > Amphibia > Anura > Dendrobatidae > Ranitomeya > Ranitomeya imitator. Next base: position 385,239,060 of record NC_091284.1, read on the forward strand.
TCACAAGTAACATGCAGCCTAACAATGTTGAGTTGAAAAATTGTTAAAGAAACACTTAAGAAAAATGACCATACCACTGGTGCCACAACCAAATCAATATAACTTTAAGCTGATATTGTACCTGGAATAAAGACTATAGTGCCTCCATTACATTTAGTTACCCCACATCATAAACCCATGAGTAGGATCGATGTGATGCTCCATCGTGAAGGCCTTTTACTGGCATTGCAAACATGGTTTTCAGTCTAACTATCAGCTATTATTACTTCCAAGACAAGTGCAGTGTGGACATTGTTTAACATCTTAGCCTTGGTATGTGATTTCTACAATCACATGCAGTGCAAAATGGATCAATGATGTAACCAGTGGTATGGAAATTTCTCCAAAGTCACCCAAGAGTAGTTTTTCAACATGAAAACACCAGGACACATGTTTCTTGTGCAACTGTGAGCAGCTTGCATGTTCTAAGAGTGCTACCATGGCCTGTATCATTTGTAGGTTTGACCCTCATCAAATACAGCTGGCTAGGGTTGAGCGAAACGGGTCGTTCATTTTCAAAAGTCGCCGACTTTTGGCAAAGTCGGGTTTCATGAAACCCGATCCGACCCCTGTGCGGGGTCGGCCATGCGGTACGCGACTTTCGCGCCAAAGTCGCGTTTCAATGACGCGAAAAGCGCCATTTCTCAGCCAATGAAGGTAAACGCAGAGTGTGGGCAGCGTGATGACATACGTCCTGGTCCCCACCATCTTAGAGAAGGGCATTGCAGTGATTGGCTTGCTGTCTGCGGCGTCACAGGGGCTATAAAGGGGTGTTCCCGCCGACCGCCATGTTACTGCTGCTGATCTGAGCTTAGGGAGAGGTTGCTGCCGCTTCGTCAGAAGCAGGGATAGCGTTAGGCAGGGTCCATTAACCACCAAACCGCTTGTGCTGTAGCGATTTCCACTGCCCAACACCACCTTCGGTGTGCAGGGACAGTGGAAGCTACATTTTTTTTTTTTTCCCCCTCAGCGCTGTAGCTCATTGGGCTGCCCTAGAAGGCTCCCTGATAGCTGCATTGCTGTGTGTACGCCGCTGTGCAAACCAACTGCTTTTTTCAAAGCACAAATCCTCTTGTTCCTTCCTTTCTGCACAGCTATCTTTTTTGTTTGTCCACACTTTTTATTTAATTTGTGCATCAGTCCACTCCTTATTGCTGCCTGCCATACCTGGCTGAGATTACTGCAGGGAGATAGTAATTGAAGGACACTCCCTGTTTTTTTTTGTTTTTTTTGTGGGAGATTAAGATTGACATTTCTGCTAGAGTGCCATCCCTGTCTGTGTCATCTCTCACTCAGTGGGCCATAGAAAGCCTATTTATTTTTTTGCTTGATTTGGGTTATAAAATCTACCTGAAAAAATCACTACATCAATCAGTGGGAGAAAAATATTGGCCTCAGGGCTTGTGTGCCACTCTTGACTCCTGTGTGTGCCATCTCTCACTCAGTGGGCCATAGAAAGCCTATTTATTTTTTTGCTTGATTTTGGTTCTAAAATCTACCTGAAAAAATCACTACATCAATCAGTGGGAGAAAAATATTGGCCTCAGGGCTTGTGTGCCACTCCTGACTCCTGTGTGCATCATCACTCACTCAGTGGGCCATAGAAAGCCCTTTTTTTTTTTTTTTTGCTTTATTTGGGTTCTAAATTCTACCTGAAAAAATCAATAAATCAATCGGTGGGAGATTAATATTGGCCTTTGGGCTTGTGTGCCAGTCCTAAGCGTGCCATCTCTCTCTCTCAGATAGTGGGCCATAGAAAGCCTATTTATTTTTTTGCTTGATTTGGGTTCTAAAATCTACCTGAAAAAATCACTACATCAATCAGTGGGAGAAAAATATTGGCCTCAGGGCTTGTGTGCCACTCCTGACTCCTGTGTGCGTCATCACTCACTCAGTGGGCCATAGAAAGCCCATTTTTTTTTTTTTTTTGCTTTATTTGGGTTCTAAATTCTACCTGAAAAAATCAATAAATCAATCAGTGGGAGATTAATATTGGCCTTTGGGCTTGTGTGCCAGTCCTAAGCGTGCCATCTCTCTCTCTCAGATAGTGGGCCATAGAAAGCCTATTTATTTATTTTTTTTTTTTTATTGGGTTTATAAATTTTCCCTGGAAAAAAAAAAAAAAAGTGGGAGATTAATATTGGCCTCTGGGCTTGTGTGCCAGTCCTGAGCGTGCCATCTCTCTCACAAATAGTGGGCCATAGAAAGCCTATTTATTTATTTTTTTTTGGTTTTATAAATTCTCCCTTAAAAAAAAAAGGGAGATTAATATTGGCCTTTGGGCTTGTGTGCCAGTCCTAAGCGTGCCATCTCTCTCTGTCTCTCAGATAGTGGGCCATAGAAAGCCTATTTATTATTTTTTTTATTGGGTTTATAAATTTTCCCTGGAACAAAAAAATAAAAAAGTGGGAGATAAATATTGGCCTCTGGGCTTGTGTGCCACTCCTGACTCCTGTGTGCGTCATCTCTCACTCAGTGGGCCATAGAAAGCCTTTTTTTGTTTTATTTGTTTTCTAAATTCTCCCTGAAAAAATCATTTTATTTTATTTGGTTTCTAAATTCTTCCTGAAAAAATCATTTTATTCTATTATTTTTTTTTCCTAAAGTCTCCCTGAAAAAAAAAAAAAAAAAAAACAAATCAGTGGGAGATTAACCCCTTTACCCCCAAGGGTGGTTTGCACGTCAATGACCAGGCCAATTTTTACAATTCTGACCACTGTCCCTTTATGAGGTTATAACTCTGGAACGCTTCAACGGATCCTGGTGATTCTGACATTGTTTTCTCGTGACATATGGTACTTCATGATAGTGGTAAAATTTCTTTGATAATACCTGCGTTTATTTGTGAAAAAAACGGAAATTTGGCAAAAATTTTGAAAATTTCGCAATTTTCCAACTTTGAATTTTTATGCAATTAAAGCACAGAGATATGTCACACAAAATACTTAATAAGTAACATTTCTCACATGTCTACTTTACATCAGCACAATTTTGGAACCAAAAATTTTTTTTCTTAGGGAGTTATAAGGGTTAAAAGTTGACCAGCAATTTCTCATTTTTACAACACCATTTTTTTTTAGGGACCACGTCTCATTTGAAGTCATTTTGAGGGGTCTATATGATAGAAAATGCCCAAGTGTGACACCATTCTAAAAACTGCACCCCTCAAGGTGCTCAAAACCACATTCAAGAAGTTTATTAACCCTTCAGGTGTTTAATAGGAATTTTTGGAATGTTTAAATAAAAATGAACATTTAACTTTTTTACACAAAAAATTTACTTCAGCTCCAATTTGTTTTATTTTACCAAGGGTAACAGGAGAAATTGGACCCAAAAAGTTGTTGTCCAATTTGTCCTGAGTACGCCGATACCCCATATGTGGCAGTAAACCACTGTTTGGGCGCATGGGAGAGCTCGGAAGGGAAGGAGCGCTATTTGACTTTTCAATGCAAAATTGACAGGAATTGAGATGGGACGCCATGTTGCGTTTGGAGAGCCACTGATGTGCCTAAACATTGAAACCCCCCACAAGTGACACCATTTTGGAAAGTAGACCCCCTAAGGAACTTATCTGGATGTGTGGTGAGCACTTTGACCCACCAAGTGCTTCACAGAAGTTTATAATGCAGAACCGTAAAAATAAAAAATCATATTTTTTCACAAAAATTATATTTTTGCCCCCAATTTTTTATTTTTCCAAGGGTAAGAGAAGAAATTGGACCTCAAAAGTTGTTGTCCAATTTGTCCTGAGTACGCTGATACCCCATATGTGGCAGTAAACCACTGTTTGGGCGCATGGGAGAGCTCGGAAGGGAAGGAGCGCAGTTTGACTTTTCAATGCAAAATTGACAGAAATTGAGATGGGACGCCATGTTGCGTTTGGAGAGCCACTGATGTGCCTAAACATTGAAACCCCCCACAAGTGACACCATTTTGGAAAGTAGACCCCCTAAGGAACTTATCTAGAGGTGTGGTGAGCACTTTGACCCACCAAGTGCTTCACAGAAGTTTATAATGCAGAACCGTAAAAATAAAAAATCATATTTTTTCACAAAAATTATATTTTTGCCCCCAATTTTTTATTTTTCCAAGGGTAAGAGAAGAAATTGGACCTCAAAAGTTGTTGTCCAATTTGTCCCGAGTACGCTGATACCCCATATGTGGCAGTAAACCACTGTTTGGGCGCATGGGAGAGCTCGGAAGGGAAGGAGCGCCGTTTGACTTTTCAATGCAAAATTGACAGGAATTGAGATGGGACGCCATGTTGCGTTTGGAGAGCCACTGATGTGCCTAAACATTGAAACCCCCCACAAGTGACACCATTTTGGAAAGTAGACCCCCTAAGGAACTTATCTGGATGTGTGGTGAGCACTTTGACCCACCAAGAGCTTCACAGAAGTTTATAATGCAGAGCCATAAAAATAAAACAAAATTTTTTTCCCACAAAAATTATTTTTTAGCCCCCAGTTTTGTATTTTCCCTAGGGTAACAGGAGAAATTGGACCACAAAAGTTGTTGTCCAATTTGTCCTGAGTACGCTGATACCCCATATGTGGGGGGGAACCACCGTTTGGGCGCATGGGAGGGTTCGGAAGGGAAGGAGCGCCATTTGGAATGCAGACTTAGATGGAATGGTCTGCAGGCGTCACATTGCGTTTGCAGAGCCCCTAATGTACCTAAACAGTAGAAACCCCCCACAAGTGACACCATTTTGGAAAGTAGACCCCCTAAGGAACTCATCTTGATGTGTTGTGAGAGCTTTGAACCCCCAAGTATTTCACTACAGTTTATAACGCAGAGCCATGCAAATAAAAAATATTTTTTTTTCCACAAAAATTATATTTTAGCCCCCAGTTTTGTATTTTTCCAAGGTTAGCAGGAGAAATTGGACCCTAAATGTTGTTGTCCAATTTGTCGTGAGTACGCTGATACCCGATATGTGGGGGGGAACCACCGTTTGGGCGCATGGGAGGGCTCGGAAGGGAAGGAGCGCCATTTGGAATGCAGACTTAGATGGATTGGTCTGCAGGCGTCACATTGCGTTTGCAGAGCCCCTAATGTACCTAAACAGTAGAAACCCCCCACAAGTGACCCCATATTGGAAACTAGACCCCTCAATGAACTTATCTAGATGTGTTGTGAGAACTTTGAACCCCCAAGTGTTTCACTACAGTTTATAACGCAGAGCCGTGAAAATAAAAAATCTTTTTGTTTTCCCACAAAAATTATTTTTTAGCCCCCAGTTTTGTATTTTCCCAAGGGTAACAGGAGAAATTGGTCCACAAAAGTTGTTGTCCAATTTGTCCTGAGTACGCTGATACCCCATATGTTGGGGTAAACCCCTGTTTGGGCACACAGGAGAGCTCGGAAGGGAAGGAGCACTGTTTTACTTTTTCAACGCAGAATTGGCTGGAATTGAGATCGGACGCCATGTCGTGTTTGGAGAGCCCCTGATGTGCCGAAACAGTGGAAACCCCCCAATTATAACTGAAACCCTAATCTAAACACACCCCTAACCCTAATTCCAACGGTAACCCTAACCACACCTCTAACCCTGACACACCCCTAACCCTAATCCCAACCCTATTCCCAACTGTAAATGTAATCTAAACCCTAACCCTAACTTTAGCCCCAACCCTAACTGTAGCCCCAACCCTAACCCTAGCCCTAACCCTAACCCTAACCCTAGCCCTAACCCTAGCCCTAACCCTAGCCCTAGCCCTAACCCTAGCCCTAGCCCTAACCCTAGCCCTAACCCTAGCCCTAACCCTAGCCCTAACCCTAACCCTAGCCCTAACCCTAGCCCTAACCCTAACCCTAGCCCTAGCCCTAACCCTAGCCCTAACCCTAACCCTAACCCTAACCCTAGCCCTAACCCTAGCCCTAACCCTAGCCCTAACCCTAGCCCTAACCCTAGCCCTAACCCTAACCCTAGCCCTAACCCTAGCCCTAATGGGAAAATGGAAATAAATACATTTTTTTTATTTTTCCTTAACTAAGGGGGTGATGAAGGGGGGTTTGATTTACTTTTATAGCGAGTTTTTTAGCGGATTTTTATGATTGGCAGCCGTCACACACTGAAAGACCCTTTTTATTGCAAAAAATATTTTTTGCAATACCACATTTTGAGAGCTATAATTTTTCCATATTTTGGTCCACAGAGTCATGTGAGGTCTTGTTTTTTGCGGGACGAGTTGACGTTTTTATTGAAAACATTTTTGGGCACGTGACTTTTTTTATCGCTTTTTATTCCGATTTTTGTGAGGAAGAATGACCAAAAGCCAGCTATTCATGAATTTCTATTGGGGGAGGCGTTTATACCGTTCCGCGTTTGGTAAAATTGATAAATCAGTTTTATTCTTCGGGTCAGTACGATTACAGCGATACCTCATTTATATCATTTTTTTATGGTTTGGTGCTTTTATACGATAAAAACTATTTTACAGAAAAAATAATTATTTTTGCATCGCTTTATTCTCAGGACTATAACTTTTTTATTTTTTTGCTGATGATGCTGTATGGCGGCTCTTTTTTTGCGGGACAATATGACGCTTTCAGCGGTACCATGGTTATTTATATCTGTCCTTTTGATCGCGTGTTATTCCACTTTTTGTTCGGCGGTATGATAATAAAGCGTTGTTTTTTGCCTCGTTTTTTTTTTTTTTTTCTTACGGTGTTTACTGAAGGGGTTAACTAGTGGGACAGTTTTATAGGTCGGGTCGTTACGGACGCGGCGATACTAAATATGTGTACTTTTATTGGTTTTTTTTTTTTATTTAGATGAAGAAATGTATTTATGGGAATAATATTTTTTTTTTTTTTCATTATTTTGAAATTTTTTTTTTTTTTTTTTTTTACACATTTGGAAAATTTTTTTTTTACTTTTTTACTTTGTCCCAGGGGGGGACATCACAGATCAGTGATCTGACAGTTTGCACAGCACTCTGTCAGATCACTGATCTGATATGAGTGCAGGCTGCTTCACAGTGCCTGCTCTGAGCAGGCTCTGTGAAGCCACCTCCCTCCCTGCAGGACCCGGATCCGCGGCCATCTTGGATCCGGGGCTCGAGCAGGGAGGGAGGTGAGGAGACCCTCGCAGCAACGCGATCACATCGCGTTGCTGCGGGGGGCTCAGGGAAGCCCGCAGGGAGCCCCCTCCCTGCGCGGTGCTTCCCTGCACCGCCGGCACATCGCGATCATCTTTGATCGCGGTGTGCCAGGGGTTAATGTGCCGGGGGCGGTCCGTGACCGCTCCTGGCACATAGTGCCGGATGTCAGCTGCGATAAGCAGCTGACACCCGGCCGCGATCGGCCGCGCTCCCCCCGTGAGCGCGGCCGATCGGCTATGACGTACTATCCCGTCCAGGGTCAGATAAGCCCAGGGCACCTCGACGGGATAGTACGTCTAAGGTCACAGAGGGGTTAATATTGCCCTTTCTGCTTGTGTGCCAGTCTTGACTCCTGGGTGTGCCATCTCTCTCTCTCTCTCCAATTGTGGGCCATAGAAAGCCTATTATTTTTTTAGCTTGATTTGGGTTCCAAAATCTACCTGAAAAAATCACTACATCAATCAGTGGGAGATAAATATTGGCCTCTGGGCATGTGTGCCACTCCTGACTCCTGTGTGCGTCATCTCTCACTCAGTGGGCCATAGAAAGCCTTTTTTTGTTTTATTTGTTTTCTAAATTCTCCCTGAAAAAATCATTTTATTTTATTTGGTTTCTAAATTCTTCCTGAAAAAATCATTTTATTCTATTATTTTTTTTTCCTAAAGTCTCCCTGAAAAAAAACAAAACAAAAACAAATCAGTGGGAGATTAATATTGCCCTTTCTGCTTGTGTGCCAGTCTTGACTCCTGGGTGTGCCATCTCTCTCTCTCTCTCTCCAATTGTGGGCCATAGAAAGCTTATTATTTTTTTAGCTTGATTTGGGTTCCAAAATCTACCTGAAAAAATCACTACATCAATCAGTGGGAGATAAATATTGGCCTCTGGGCTTGTGTGCCACTCCTGACTCCTGTGTGCGTCATCTCTCACTCAGTGGGCCATAGAAAGCCTTTTTTTGTTTTATTTGTTTTCTAAATTCTCCCTGAAAAAATCATTTTATTTTATTTGGTTTCTAAATTCTTCCTGAAAAAATCATTTTATTCTATTATTTTTTTTTCCTAAAGTCTCCCTGAAAAAAAAAAAAAAAATCAGTGGGAGATTAATATTGCCCTTTCTGCTTGTGTGCCAGTCTTGACTCCTGGGTGTGCCATCTCTCTCTCTCTCTCCAATTGTGGGCCATAGAAAGCCTATTATTTTTTTAGCTTGATTTGGGTTCCAAAATCTACCTGAAAAAATCACTACATCAATCAGTGGGAGATAAATATTGGCCTCTGGGCTTGTGTGCCACTCCTGACTCCTGTGTGCGTCATCTCTCACTCAGTGGGCCATAGAAAGCCTTTTTTTGTTTTATTTGTTTTCTAAATTCTCCCTGAAAAAATCATTTTATTTTATTTGGTTTCTAAATTCTTCCTGAAAAAATCATTTTATTCTATTATTTTTTTTTCCTAAAGTCTCCCTTAAAAAAAAAAAAAATCAAATCAGTGGGAGATTAATATTTACATTTGTGCTTCAGTGACAGTCCTGCATGTGTGGCATCTCTCTCATTTGTTGCCACCAACAACAGAGTGTGTAACATTGTGCCTGATTTTCGTTGTGGTCTCACTCACCTGTAAAGGGGTAGCTAAATCATACTGAAGTTATAGCTCACCGTGTAATTTGTGTGACAGCAACAAATACCGTTAGTTTGTTTACGTTTTTAAAACAATGAGGAAGTATGGTGGAAGAGGTCGTGGCCGGGGGCGTTCATTGTCAGCTGGTAATGAGGGTAGTGGTAGTGGTGGAGCATCAGCTGGTCGTGGGAAAAAAAATATTGCACCTAAGTCTGGAGCTGTGGAGCCAGGTTCGTCGTCTGGCTACACAAGGCCTCGAACGCTCCCTTTTCTGGGAGTAGGAAAACCGCTTTTAAAGCCGGAGCAGCAAGAGCAAGTTTTGGCTTATCTTGCTGACTCAGCCTCTAGCTCTTTTGCCTCCTCTCGTGAAACTGGTAAATGTCAAAGCAGCGTGTCGTTAGTGGATGTTCACGGTCAGGGACAAGTCGCTTCCTTGTCCTCTTCAGCAAAAACAACAACAGAGAAGAATGCAGCAGGCGACACAACGGGTTACTCCATGGAGCTCTTTACACATACCGTCCCTGGCTTAGAAAGTGAAGCAGTTAACAGTCCATGCCCATTACAAGTTGAATCTGACATGGAGTGCACTGATGCACAGCCACAGCCAGACTACTATGCTGGTCCTTTGACTCAGACCACAACATTGCCCTCGCAGGGTGCTGATCAAGAATCAGACCCTGATGAGACTATGTTGCCCCATCACGAACGCTATACCACCGACCGACACGGTGACACAGACGAAGTTGCACACGAGCTACAAGAAGAGGTAATAGATGACCCAGTTCTTGACCCCGATTGGCAGCCATTGGGGGAACAGGGTGCAGGCGGCAGCAGTTCTGAAGCGGAGGAGGAGGGGCCGCAGCAAGCATCAACATCACAACAGGTTCCATCTGCCGGGCCCGTATCTTGCCCAAAACGCGTGGCAAAGCCAAAACCTGTTGGAGGACAGCGTGGCCATCCGGTTAAAGCTCAGTCTGCAATGCTTTAAAAGGTATACGATGCTAGAAAGAGTGCAGTCTGGCATTTTTTTAAACAACATCCAATTGATCAGCGCAAAGTCATCTGTCAAAAATGTTCAACTACCTTAAGCAGAGGACAGAATCTGAAAAGTCTCAATACAAGTTGCATGCATAGACATTTAACCACCATGCATTTGCAAGCCTGGACTAACTACCAAACGTCCCTTAAGGTTGTAGCACCCTCGGCCAATGAAGCTAGTCAGCAACGCAACATCCCTTTCGGCAGTGTAGGGCCACCATTTTCCGCACCACCTGCAGTATCTGTGCAGGTTTCTTTGCCAGGCCAAAGCAGTCAGGGTCAGGGAATCACCAGTTTCGTAGTAGGAAACACTGCATCTAGGGCACCGGTGGCAACAATACCATCTCCCACCGTCTCTCAGTCTGCCATGTCCACCGGCACCCCCGCTAGTTCCACGATCTCCAGCTCTCCAGTCCAGCTCACCCTACATGAGACTATGGTTAGAAAAAGGAAGTACTTAGCCTCGCATCCGCGTACACAGGGTTTGAACGCACACATAGCTAGACTAATCTCGTTAGAGATGATGCCCTACCGGTTAGTTGAAAGCGAAGCTTTCAAAGCCCTGATGGACTACGCTGTACCACGCTACGAGCTACCCAGTCGACACTTTTTTTCCAGAAAAGCCATCCCAGCTCTCCACCAGCATGTTAAAGAGCGCATCGTCCATGCACTCAGGCAATCTGTGAGCACAAAGGTGCACCTGACAACAGATGCATGGACCAGTAGGCATGGCCAGGGACGTTACGTGTCCATCACGGCACACTGGGTAAATGTGGTGGATGCAGGGTCCACAGGGGACAGCAAGTTTGGGACAGTTCTGCCTAGCCCACGGTCTAGGAAACAATTGGCTGTAGCCGTTCGCACCCCCTCCTCCTCCTCTTCGTCCTCCTGCAGAAGCGAGAGCTCGTCCACAGACCGCAGTCGCACAACCACTCCATCCGCAGCTGCCACTGTTGCACACCAGGTCTCCCATTATGGGGCAGCTACTGGCAAACGTCAGCAGGCTGTATTGGCTATGAAGTGTTTGGGCGACAACAGACACACCGCGGAAGTTCTGTCCGAGTTCTTGCAGAAAGAAACGCAGTCGTGGCTGGGCACTGTAGATCTTGAGGCAGGCAAGGTAGTGAGTGATAACGGAAGGAATTTCATGGCTGCCATCTCCCTTTCCCAACTGAAACACATTCCTTGCCTGGCTCACACCTTAAACCTGGTGGTGCAGTGCTTCCTGAAAAGTTATCCGGGGTTATCCGACCTGCTCCTCAAAGTGCGTGGACTTTGCTCACATATCCGCCGTTCGCCCGTACACTCCAGCCGTATGCAGACCTATCAGCGTTCTTTGAACCTTCCCCAGCATCGCCTAATCATAGACGTTGCAACAAGGTGGAACTCAACACTGCACATGCTTCAGAGACTGTGTGAACAGAGGCGGGCTGTTATGTTTTTGTGGGAGGATACACATACACGGGCAGGCAGTAGGATGGCAGACATGGAGTTGTCAGGTGTGCAGTGGTCGAAGATTCAAGACATGTGTCAAGTCCTTCAGTGTTTTGAGGAATGCACACGGCTGGTTAGTGCAGACAACGCCATAATAAGCATGAGCATCCCCCTAATGCGTCTGCTGATGCAAAGTTTGATGCACATAAAGGATCAGGCGTCTGCAGCTGAGGAAGAGGAAAGCCTTGATGACAGTCAGCCATTGTCTGGCCAGGGCAGTGTACAGGACGAGGTAGCGGGCGAAGAGGAGGAGGAGGACGAGGAGGATGATGGGGATGATTATATTTTTAATGAGGAAGCTTTTCCGGGGCCACTGGAAATTGGTGGCGCGGCAAGGCCGGGTTCTGGTTTTTTGAGGGACACAAGTGACGGGGATTTGCCTGAAACTGCCCCTCAACCAAGCACAACCGCAGATTTGAGAACTGGAACTTTGGCCCACATGGCGGATTATGCCTTACGTATCCTCAAAAGGGACACACGCATAACTAAAATGATGAATGATGACGATTACTGGTTGGCCTGCCTCCTTGATCCTCGCTATAAAGGCAAATTGCAAAGTATAATGCCACATGAGAACTTGGAACTAATATTAGCAACCAAACAATCAACTCTTGTTGACCGTTTGCTTCTGGCATTCCCTGCACACAGCGCCCGTGATCGTTCTCACACGAGCTGCAGGGGCCAGCAGACCAGAGGAGTTAGAGGGGCAGAAATCATAAGTGGCGTTGGCCAGAGGGGTTTTCTGACCAGGTTGTGGAGTGATTTTGCTATGACCGCAGACAGGACAGGTACTGCAGCATCAATTCAAAGTGACAGGAGACAACATTTGTCCAGTATGGTTACAAACTATTTTTCATCCCTTATCGATGTTCTCCCTCAACCGTCATTCCCATTTGATTACTGGGCATCAAAATTAGACACCTGGCCAGAATTGGCAGAATATGCATTGCAGGAGCTTGCTTGCCCGGCAGCTAGTGTCCTATCAGAAAGCGTATTCAGTGCTGCAGGTTCAATACTAACAGAAAAAAGGACTCGTCTGGCTACCCAAAATGTAGATGATCTAACCTTCATTAAAATGAACCACAACTGGATTTCGAAATCTTTTGCCCCACCTTGCCCGGCTGACACCTAGCTTTCCTATGAAAAGGTCTTGACTGTGGACTATTCTGAATGCCTTTTCCAATCTCGTAATTTTCTGCACCTGATTGTCCAGCATACGACATGTTTACACCTCACTAAATGGCCAAACTCCCCACACGGGGCCGTGGTATCGACACTTGGCGACAGCACCCGTGAGAGTGCAGTTTGTCTGAAGAGGTGGGTGAGCCCGCTTTTGGTCGACGGCACTGCCACTGGGTCCCTCCTAGTACAATAAAGTGTCTCTGGCGGTGGTGCTGCGCACCCAACGTCAGACACACCGTTGTAATATGAGGGGCCCTGGGCCTGTACCGCCGGCCACAAGACAGTTTTCCCCCCCCCCAGCTCAAACAGTGCTCTACCACTTGCAAAATTATCTCACAGCTCCACCAATGTTTAGTCTATGCGCTGACATCCCTCAATGCCTGCCACTGACAATACCATTGTATTGACATTTTTGTTATGTTAGGCCTTCGATGCCTGTCTGTGGTCACTCCTTCCACTAGGCCTCCACTGACCACACCACTGCTGCCCGTGTACCCCTGTGACCAATTTAAAATTGCCTACAGCCATGTGTTATTATTTTAGGCCTTCGATGCCTGTCTGCGGTCACTCCTTCCACTAGGCCTCCACTGACCACACCACTGCTGCCCGTGTACCCCTGGAACCAATTTAAAATTGCCTACAGCCATGTGTTATTATTTTAGGCCTTCGATGCCTGTCTGCGGTCACTCCTTCCACTAGGCCTCCACTGACCACACCACTGCTGCCCGTGTACCCCTGGAACCAATTTAAAATTGCCTACAGCCATGTGTTATTATTTTAGGCCTTCGATGCCTGTCTGCGGTCACTCCTTCCACTAGGCCTCCACTGACCACACCACTGCTGCCCGTGTACCCATGGAACCAATTTAAAATTGCCTACAGCCATGTGTTATTATTTTAGGCCTTCGATGCCTGTCTGCGGTGACTCCTTCCACTGGGCCTCCACTGACCACACCACTGCTGCCCGTGTATCCCTGGAAACAATTTAAAATTGCCTACAGCCATGTGTTATTATTTTAGGCCTTCGATGCCTGTCTGCGGTCACTCCTTCCACTAGGCCTCCACTGACCACACCACTGCTGCCCGTGTACCCCTGGAACCAATTTAAAATTGCCTACAGCCATGTGTTATTATTTTAGGCCTTCGATGCCTGTCTGCGGTGACTCCTTCCACTAGGCCTCCACTGACCACACCACTGCTGCCCGTGTACCCCTGGAACCAATTTAAAATTGCCTACAGCCATGTGTTATTATTTTAGGCCTTCGATGCCTGTCTGCGGTCACTCCTTCCACTAGGCCTCCACTGACCACACCACTGCTGCCCGTGTACCCCTGGAACCAATTTAAAATTGCCTACAGCCATGTGTTATTATTTTAGGCCTTCGATGCCTGTCTGCGGTCACTCCTTCCACTAGGCCTCCACTGACCACACCACTGCTGCCCGTGTACCCCTGGAACCAATTTAAAATTGCCTACAGCCATGTGTTATTATTTTAGGCCTTCGATGCCTGTCTGCGGTCACTCCTTCCACTAGGCCTCCACTGACCACACCACTGATGCCCGTGTACCCCTGGAGCCAATTTAAAATTGCCTACAGCCATGTGTTATTATTTTAGGCCTTCGATGCCTGTCTGTGGTCACTCCTTCCACTAGGCCTCCACTGACCACACCACTGCTGCCCGTGTACCCCTGGAACCAATTTAAAATTGCCTACAGCCATGTGTTATTATTTTAGGCCTTCGATGCCTGTCTGCGGTCACTCCTTCCACTAGGCCTCCACTGACCACACCACTGCTGCCCGTGTACCCCTGGAACCAATTTAAAATTGCCTACAGCCATGTGTTATTATTTTAGGCCTTCGATGCCTGTCTGCGGTCACTCCTTCCACTAGGCCTCCACTGACCACACCACTGCTGCCCGTGTACCCCTGGAACCAATTTAAAATTGCCTACAGCCATGTGTTATTATTTTAGGCCTTCGATGCCTGTCTGTGGTCACTCCTTCCACTAGGCCTCCACTGACCACACCACTGCTGCCCGTGTACCCCTGCAACCAATTTAAAATTGCCTACAGCCATGTGTTATTATTTTAGGCCTTCGATGCCTGTCTGCGGTCACTCCTTCCACTAGTCCTCCACTGACCACACCACTGCTGCCCGTGTACCCCTGGAACCAACATCAGAAAATATAAAAATAAGTATTTTGCTTATAAAAAAGAAAATACTGGAGAGATATCAAATGCAGACATTTTAACATTAAAAACAAACACATACAACAAAAATCTGGTACAGTACTAAAAATGGCCACCAGCTACAATAACTTTCTCCTGCAAGTAGTTAACTGAAAAGTTTTTTCAATTTTAAACACAGATATGGCATCCACCGAGTGATGTCCTGTCGCGTCTTCTTTATATTATTGCCAAGAAGATGCAAAACAATGAAAATAATAAAATCATTATTTACCAAAAAAATAGAGTAAGTCAAAACCACATTGCAAATAAACATTCATTACAAATAAAGAAGCAGGACGCGTCCGAGGGTGAGTATATAACTAATAAGAATATAATCACCCTCGGACGCGCCCTGCTTCTTTCCGACAGCCTTCCTTCCTAAGAATCAGCCCTTCCGTGGTGTAGAGAGAGGGTTTGTTACACTCCAAGGTGTTCCCCAGGTTGCCTTTCCTGAGCTTCGATCTTCCGGCTCTCGTTTAGTAGTTGTTGGAAACTACGCTGCATTAGGCCTACAAATTGGTTATGGGGTGTAGAGAGATGGTGTGTTCCACTCCAAGGTGTTCTCCAGGTTGCCTTTCCTGAGCTTCGATCTTCCGGCTCTCGTTTAGTAGTTGTTGGAAACTACGCTGCATTAGGCCTACAAATTGGGTATGGGGTGTAGAGAGATGGTGTGTTCCACTGTAGAGAGATGGTGTGTTCCACTCCAAGGTGTTCCCCAGGTTTCCTCGCCAATGCTTCGATCATCATGCTCTCGTTTAGTAGTTGTTGGAAACTACGCTGCATTAGGCCTACAAATTGGGTATAGGGTGTAGAGAGATGGTGTGTTCCACTCCAAGGTGTTCCCCAGGTTTCCTCGCCAATGCTTCGATCATCATGCTCTTGTTTAGTAGTTGTTGGAAACTACGCTGCATTGGGCCTACAAATTGGGTATGGGGTGTAGAGAGATGGTGTGTTCCACTCCAAGGTGTTCCCCAGGTTGCCTTTCCTGAGCTTCGATCTTCCGGCTCTCGTTTAGTAGTTGTTGGAAACTACGCTGCATTAGGCCTACAAATTGGGTATGGGGTGTAGAGAGATGGTGTGATCCACTCCAAGGTGTTCTCCAGGTTGCCTTTCCTGAGCTTCGATCTTCCGGCTCTCGTTTAGTAGTTGTTGGAAACTACGCTGCATTAGGCCTACAAATTGGGTATGGGGTGTAGAGAGATGGTGTGTTCCACTGTAGAGAGATGGTGTGTTCCACTCCAAGGTGTTCCCCAGGTTTCCTCGCCAATGCTTCGATCATCATGCTCTCGTTTAGTAGTTGTTGGAAACTACGCTGCATTGGGCCTACAAATTGGGTATGGGGTGTAGAGAGATGGTGTGTTCCACTCCAAGGTGTTCCCCAGGTTGCCATTCCTGAGCTTCGATCTTCCGGCTCTCGTTTAGTAGTTGTTGGAAACTACGCTGCATTAGGCCTACAAATTGGGTATGGGGTGTAGAGAGATGGTGTGTTCCACTGTAGAGAGATGGTGTGTTCCACTCCAAGGTGTTCCCCAGGTTTCCTCGCCAATGCTTCGATCATCATGCTCTCGTTTAGTAGTTGTTGGAAACTACGCTGCATTAGGCCTACAAATTGGGTATGGGGTGTAGAGAGATGGTGTGTTCCACTCCAAGGTGTTCCCCAGGTTTCCTCGCCAATGCTTCGATCATCATGCTCTCGTTTAGTAGTTGTTGGAAACTACGCTGCATTAGGCCTACAAATTGGGTATGGGGTGTAGAGAGATGGTGTGTTCCACTCCAAGGTGTTCCCCAGGTTTCCTCGCCAATGCTTCGATCATCATGCTCTTGTTTAGTAGTTGTTGGAAACTACGCTGCATTAGGCCTACAAATTGGGTATGGGGTGTAGAGAGATGGTGTGTTCCACTCCAAGGTGTTCCCCAGGTTGCCTTTCCTGAGCTTCGATCTTCCGGCTCTCGTTTAGTAGTTGTTGGAAACTACGCTGCATTAGGCCTACAAATTGGGTATGGGGTGTAGAGAGCTGGTGTGTTCCACTCCAAGGTGTTCTCCAGGTTGCCTTTCCTGAGCTTCGATCTTCCGGCTCTCGTTTAGTAGTTGTTGGAAACTATGCTGCATTAGGCCTACAAATTGGGTATGGGGTGTAGAGAGATGGTGTGTTCCACTGTAGAGAGATGGTGTGTTCCACTCCAAGGTGTTCCCCAGGTTTCCTCGCCAATGCTTCGATCATCATGCTCTCGTTTAGTAGTTGTTGGAAACTACGCTGCATTGGGCCTACAAATTGGGTATGGGGTGTAGAGAGATGGTGTGTTCCACTCCAAGGTGTTCCCCAGGTTGCCTTTCCTGAGCTTCGATCTTCCGGCTCTCGTTTAGTAGTTGTTGGAAACTACGCTGCATTAGGCCTACAAATTGGGTATGGGGTGTAGAGAGATGGTGTGTTCCACTGTAGAGAGATGGTGTGTTCCACTCCAAGGTGTTCCCCAGGTTTCCTCGCCAATGCCTCGATCATCATGCTCTCGTTTAGTAGTTGTTGGAAACTACGCTGCATTAGGCCTACAAATTGGGTATGGGGTGTAGAGAGATGGTGTGTTCCACTCCAAGGTGTTCCCCAGGTTTCCTCGCCAATGCTTCGATCATCATGCTCTCGTTTAGTAGTTGTTGGAAACTACGCTGCATTAGGCCTACAAATTGGGTATGGGGTGTAGAGAGATGGTGTGTTCCACTCCAAGGTGTTCCCCAGGTTTCCTCGCCAATGCTTCGATCATCATGCTCTTGTTTAGTAGTTGTTGGAAACTACGCTGCATTGGGCCTACAAATTGGGTATGAGGTGTAGAGAGATGGTGTGTTCCACTCCAAGGTGTTCCCCAGGTTGCCTTTCCTGAGCTTCGATCTTCCGGCTCTCGTTTAGTAGTTGTTGGAAACTACGCTGCATTAGGCCTACAAATTGGGTATGGGGTGTAGAGAGATGGTGTGTTCCACTCCAAGGTGTTCTCCAGGTTGCCTTTCCTGAGCTTCGATCTTCCGGCTCTCGTTTAGTAGTTGTTGGAAACTATGCTGCATTAGGCCTACAAATTGGGTATGGGGTGTAGAGAGTTGGTGTGTTCCACTGTAGAGAGATGGTGTGTTCCACTCCAAGGTGTTCCCCAGGTTTCCTCGCCAATGCTTAGATCATCATGCTCTCGTTTAGTAGTTGTTGGAAACTACGCTGCATTAGGCCTACAAATTGGGTATGGGGTGTAGAGAGATGGTGTGTTCCACTCCAAGGTGTTCTCCAGGTTGCCTTTCCTGAGCTTCGATCTTCCGGCTCTCGTTTAGTAGTTGTTGGAAACTATGCTGCATTAGGCCTACAAATTGGGTATGGGGTGTAGAGAGATGGTGTGTTCCACTGTAGAGAGATGGTGTGTTCCACTCCAAGGTGTTCCCCAGGTTTCCTCGCCAATGCTTCGATCATCATTCTCTCGTTTAGTAGTTGTTGGAAACTACGCTGCATTAGGCCTACAAATTGGGTATGGGGTGTAGAGAGATGGTGTGTTCCACTCCAAGGTGTTCCCCAGGTTTCCTCGCCAATGCTTCGATCATCATGCTCTCGTTTAGTAGTTGTTGGAAACTACGCTGCATTGGGCCTACAAATTGGGTATGGGGTGTAGAGAGATGGTGTGTTCCACTCCAAGGTGTTCCCCAGGTTGCCTTTCCTGAGCTTCGATCTTCCTGCTCTCGTTTAGTAGTTGTTGGAAACTACGCTGCATTAGGCCTACAAATTGGGTATGGGGTGTAGAGAGATGGTGTGTTCTACTCCAAGGTGTTCTCCAGGTTGCCTTTCCTGAGCTTCGATCTTCCTGCTCTCGTTTAGTAGTTGTTGGAAACTATGCTGCATTAGGCCTACAAATTGGGTATGGGGTGTAGAGAGATGGTGTGTTCCACTCCAAGGTGTTCCCCAGGTTTCCTCGCCAATGCTTCGATCATCATGCTCTCGTTTAGTAGTTGTTGGAAACTACGCTGCATTAGGCCTACAAATTGGGTATGGGGTGTAGAGAGATGGTGTGTTCCACTGTAGAGAGATGGTGTGTTCCACTCCAAGGTGTTCCCCAGGTTTCCTCGCCAATGCTTCGATCATCATGCTCTCGTTTAGTAGTTGTTGGAAACTACGCTGCATTGGGCCTACAAATTGGGTATGGGGTGTAGAGAGATGGTGTGTTCCACTCCAAGGTGTTCCCCAGGTTGCCTTTCCTGAGCTTCGATCTTCCGGCTCTCGTTTAGTAGTTGTTGGAAACTACGCTGCATTAGGCCTACAAATTGGGTATGGGGTGTAGAGAGATGGTGTGTTCCACTCCAAGGTGTTCCCCAGGTTTCCTCGCCAATGCTTCGATCATCATGCTCTCGTTTAGTAGTTGTTGGAAACTACGCTGCATTAGGCCTACAAATTGGGTATGGGGTGTAGAGAGATGGTGTGTTCCACTCCAAGGTGTTCCCCAGGTTTCCTCGCCAATGCTTCGATCATCATGCTCTTGTTTAGTAGTTGTTGGAAACTACGCTGCATTGGGCCTACAAATTGGGTATGAGGTGTAGAGAGATGGTGTGTTCCACTCCAAGGTGTTCCCCAGGTTGCCTTTCCTGAGCTTCGATCTTCCGGCTCTCGTTTAGTAGTTGTTGGAAACTACGCTGCATTAGGCCTACAAATTGGGTATGGGGTGTAGAGAGATGGTGTGTTCCACTCCAAGGTGTTCTCCAGGTTGCCTTTCCTGAGCTTCGATCTTCCGGCTCTCGTTTAGTAGTTGTTGGAAACTATGCTGCATTAGGCCTACAAATTGGGTATGGGGTGTAGAGAGATGGTGTGTTCCACTGTAGAGAGATGGTGTGTTCCACTCCAAGGTGTTCCCCAGGTTTCCTCGCCAATGCTTCGATCATCATGCTCTCGTTTAGTAGTTGTTGGAAACTACGCTGCATTAGGCCTACAAATTGGGTATGGGGTGTAGAGAGATGGTGTGTTCCACTCCAAGGTGTTCCCCAGGTTTCCTCGCCAATGCTTCGATCATCATGCTCTCGTTTAGTAGTTGTTGGAAACTACGCTGCATTGGGCCTACAAATTGGGTATGGGGTGTAGAGAGATGGTGTGTTCCACTCCAAGGTGTTCCCCAGGTTGCCTTTCCTGAGCTTCGATCTTCCTGCTCTCGTTTAGTAGTTGTTGGAAACTACGCTGCATTAGGCCTACAAATTGGGTATGGGGTGTAGAGAGATGGTGTGTTCTACTCCAAGGTGTTCTCCAGGTTGCCTTTCCTGAGCTTCGATCTTCCGGCTCTCGTTTAGTAGTTGTTGGAAACTATGCTGCATTAGGCCTACAAATTGGGTATGGGGTGTAGAGAGATGGTGTGTTCCACTCCAAGGTGTTCCCCAGGTTTCCTCGCCAATGCTTCGATCATCATGCTCTCGTTTAGTAGTTGTTGGAAACTACGCTGCATTAGGCCTACAAATTGGGTATGGGGTGTAGAGAGATGGTGTGTTCCACTCCAAGGTGTTCTCCAGGTTGCCTTTCCTGAACTTCTATCTTCAGGCTCTCATTAAATTGTGGTTAAACGGAACAACTGCATTTGGCGTACTAGTTGGTTTGGGGCCTACTATCGGTGTCTGCCACTCCTTGCTGTTCTCCTGGTTTCCTGTCCTGAAATTCCGTTTTCAGGCGCTCGTTAAGTAGTTGTTAATGTTAGACTGCATTTGGCCTACTAGTTGGGTTGGGGCCTACTATCGGTGTCTGCCACTCCTTGCTGTTCTCCTCCACTGAACAAAGCTGTGCCGCCTGTTTACTACTGTTGCCAATTTTGAACTGCATTTCGACTACTTACTGATTTGGGCCTACTCTCTGTGTCAGCCTCTCATTCCAGTTGTCCTCCACTGCAATGCCCCCTGATTAGTCCTGTGTTACCAATTTTGAACTGCATTTAGCCCACTTTATTCTTTGGGCCTATATCTGTGTTTCCTCCTCATCCTGCCCATTGCCCAGCCAGTGATAGATGAGTCTGCTGGTACATTGACCCATAACGCAACATTTCCCGTGCACGCTACACTGCAAGATTGTGACCCTGCTGAAAGTCAGGTCCCCCTTCCCGCATACCATACCACCTTACACGGGGACAAACAGGAAGGTGCAGATGAAAGTGCAGGTTCCTTCATCAGGTGGGGGGAGGAATACTAGTTGGCGACGTCACTGGCACAGGGCCTCTCATAGTACGCAAAAGTGTTGCTGCCGGTGGGAGGCGCCCCCGCCGTGCAAACACCGCTGTACTTTGAGGGGCCCTGTGCCAGTGCCAATGCCAACGAGTGGGCCCCCCCTGCTTGCTCAGGTTCACAGCACTTGCAAAGTTGAAATACTTACCTCTCCCTGCTCCACTGCCGTGACGTGGTCCAGATTTCCTGGGCCCACTAATTACTTGAACCAGCCCTACCCACCACAACTTTAGCCAAATGACCCCCAATTTCAAATGCCTTCCAATTATTATAAGGTAAATTACGCTTGACAAGCTTCATTAAGAAGAATGGATGGTTTTGACATTAAAATGGGCACTCTAGGTGTTTTCCTGGCCCCCACTCACTGCCGACTATGCTGCCCCATTGACTTGCATTGGGTTTCGTGTTTCGGTCGATCCCGACTTTACGTCATAATCGGCCGATTTCACTCGACCAGACTTTTGAGATAGTCGGGTTTCGCGAAACCCGGCTCGACTCTAAAAAGGTCAAGGTCGCTCAACTCTACAGCTGGCACATCATTAGTTGGCAATTGTAAATGGAGCTGCCAGCAGTGGATGTTGATGATTTGCCCAAATGCATTCAGCAAGACAGAACATCCCTCATGAAACAATAGTCTAATTGGTAAAATGACAAGGGATGTAAGTGAATGCATGTGGTGCTCACTCTCTATATTGAATAAATTGCGATTTGCTGAAAATTTTGTTTCCATTTTTTCATCGTTTGGATATTATTAGAGTTGAACGAATTTGATCGGGTTCCTGCTTATTTGGCAAGCTATAGCGAATTAACATGTCTAATAATCCTGTGATTTCCTTCCTCATGTTTCAATTTCAATGCTGAGCAATGTACTGTATGTAGCAGTATCATGAATTTAGTATATTAGCCTGCAGTGCACAGTTTAAAGGATACTATGGACATAGGAATGATTAATTTCTAGAGCACTGAACATCACAATATTTGTAATTGATTGCTAGCCTGACAAAGATTTTAATGGCAGGTACCATTGTTTTATCATGCTATGAATCGCAGTGTAATTCAGTTTGGCATGTCCCACTTAGTGTAATATAGATGCCTCGGTGACACAAAACTGCTTGCCTATAATGATGTTCAGAATAAACTATGTGCATTCACTGTCATCTCAGTGAAGGGCTTGTAATGCACTGAATAACAGCTGGAGAAAATTAGGTAACTGACAACAGATCCACATAATATGCCTACTTCTTTTACCCTTGTAACTACTTACTATAACTCTGCTCATTTCTATAGATAAGTACTGTCTGTGTTCACTGCTGTTGTAATCCTTCATTACAAAATTCTTCTTTGTGTTAGTGAACAATAGTCACTATGAAATATTTTATTTTAGACGTCTTAGTCATAGAGATAAACATAGCTACTTTATCATGGATTGACTGGTGAGTGTTGACAATAAGGCTTGGGTTTCTTCACTAACAAAAATTTGCATTTCCTGTCTGACATTCCTGTCTGCATTTCCTGTCTAACAAAAATTTTCATTTCCTGTCTGTATGAAAACCATATACACCCGAAAAATGGGGACTTGCTAGTAGATTCATGACGACAGTTATTTTTCTTTAGATGGGTTCGCTGTGAATAAGAGACCCAATCCTACTGATTCTCAGAATCAAAACACCTTAGGTACGTCTCAGGATTCAGATTTAGTCTGCCCATTAGATTGTGGAGGAAAGATCAGTTATAAAATCCACAGATGAGTCCTTGCTCCACAGGGAATAACCAAAGTTTGCAGAACTGCAGGCATACAAGTATGGGTAGTCTTTGAACGCGTACAAGTACTGCAAGATGAAACATAATCACAAATATCCTGGTGCAACCTTGACCACCAAAAACATGAAAAGTATACTCATGGTAACTTTACTGCCAGGATGTCCTGCAAGAACTAAATCATGATGTTCACTTAAAATTTAATTTACTGGAGATTTACTGGGACAAACAGTTTATCTGGAGGACAAGCGGCAAGAGTGTCTCCCTGGGCTTCTAAGACCTCCTTCTCTAGATCTGAACATATTGCAGCAATTATTACTCCTTTCAGCAAAATGGGTACAGGCTCGCCACCACTTCTTTCCCCCTGGACAATGGATCAGCTTTAACATTTTTATCCTTAGGCCGATAAGTCACAAAAACTTTGATGAAAAACATACACCTCTATGCCTTTCTAGGAGTAAATTGTCTTTTCAGAGAGGAAGAGGACTAGAACTCTAATGCCACATATTGGAAGTAGCAATTCTAACAGTCAATGTCGACCCTCTAATGAGCCTTGTCACATGACTTAGGATAAGAGCCAAACCATGGGACAAGGCTAGTTAAAGGGTCGACATGGACTGTTAGGATTGCTACTTCCAATAGGTGGCAGTAGAGTTCTAGTCCTCGATATGCTTAACATGTCACTCTCCGCAAGGACAAACGATATTTCTAGGAGTAAGTAGTTTATCCAATTCCAAATACAATAAATGTTTATGATCCATCTTGAAAAGTCTGTCCCATGGTCATATCCGTTAGTGGTTTAAACACTATTGAAAAGTCCTTGATGAACCTGCTAAGAGGTGAGCATTTCTACCAAAGGGAAGTGGAGAACTCAGAACAGCAAAGATAACTCAGGAGGGAGACCTCTAGGTAACACTAGTGTTGAGCGATACCTTCCGATATCGGAAAGTATCGGTATCGGATAGGATTGGCCGATATTCAAAAAATATCGGATATCGCCGATACCGATACCCGATCCCAATGCAAGTCAATGGGACCAAAATATCAGAATTAAAATAAACCCTTTCTTTCCTTGTAGGTTCATTCTACATGAAGGAAAACAACTAAGAATAATGCAGGATGTATTTGGGGAGGTGGCGGAGACATTAAAGTCATAGAGGTTTAGCCCAATCAAATAGAATAGCATGTTTTTTGTTTTTTTTTAAAGACGTTCGGAGTGACAAAGATATTGACTATGTAAATTTTTTTTTTATTTTGTCAGATATTGATGTTTCACTATTCCATGCCCTTCCCCTTCTTTTTTTTTAACTTTTCCCACACTTTCATCTTCATCATCATCAGCATCTTTGACATCAACTTCTTCTTCACCTTATTCATCTTCTTCTTCATCCTTTCCCTTTTTTTTTTTAATACATTCTTCATATTCATTTTATTCAACTATTATTATTCTTCCTATTCTACATATTCATTTTATTCAACTGTTATTATTCTTCCTATTCTAGTTCTTTATCATATTCTCATTTGTGACAGGCATTCCCGTAGTTGTTATCTATAAAAGTTGGAAGATTACACCTTCCGTTCTGCCAGTCACAAAAGTTACATTTGTCCGCGTTCAGTTTGGCCTGCAGCATCAGGCTTTATCCAGGGGCACCACGAGGAGGAACGGACTCACCCCCATACACTGCTTAGTCTTCTTCTGCATATAATTTAGATAATATATTTTGCTCTGATATTAAGTGTTATGCTTAATGTTCTTCTGCTCTTTGTTCTGCAGCCTCTTGTTCTTCTGCTTCTCGGTCTTCCATGTCGTCGTCTCCAGGGTCGTCGTCTCCAGTGTCGTCGTCTCCGCCGTCGTCGTCTCCGCCGTCGTCGTCTCCGCCGTCGTCGTCGTCGTCATCGAGGTGGTCTTCCGGGTCGTCGACGTTAGGGTCTTCAACTTGGAAATGTAGCAGAAGGTACAAGAAGGCTGAGAAAATGCCAAGAACCAGCTGATGGAACTGGAACTCGGATGGCTACCCGAAGGTTCAAGAGCCTATGGAACTACCGAGGACCAGCTGACGTTACTGGAACCCGGATACTAAGCAGGAGGTACCCGTGCTAAAAAGCACTACCAAGGACCGCCTGACGTTGGCGGAACTCGGATACCCAGAAGGAGGCACCTAAGCCAAAGGCTCTGCCCAAAGGCACAGCCAGCTCTTCCCTCTCCTAGTGTATCCTCACCCACCCCCTGCAGACTGTGAGCCCTCGCGGGCAGGGTCCTCCCTCCTTATGTACTCGTGTGCCTTGTTATCTGCTCATGTTTAATGTATTTGTCTATATTTGCCCCATATTCACATGTAAAGCGCCATGGAATAAATGGCGCTATAAAAATGTATAATAATAATAATAATAATAATAATAACCAGCTGACGGTACTGGAACCAGGATGGGGAGCAGAAGGTACAAGAGCAAAAGACACTGCCGAGAACCAGCTGACGGTACTGGAACCCGGATGGGTAGCCGAAGGTCCAAGAGCCAATGGAACTACCGAGGACCAGCTGACGTTACTGGAACCCGGTACTAAGCAGGAGGTACCCGTGCCTGATAGCACTACCAAGGACCACCTGACGTTGGTGGAACTTGGATACCCAGAAGGAGGCACCTAAGCCAAAGGCTCTGCCCGGAACCAGCTGACGGTACTGGAACCGGGATGGGGAGCAGAAGGTACAAGAGCAAAAGACACTGCCGAGAACCAGCTGACGGTGCTGGAACCAGGTGGTGGACCCGAAGGCCCACAGGAGAGGAGAGAACAGCTAGGCCGCGAGGCAGCCGCAGTTACCGAACCCCAACAGTCCTACAGGGGGAGCTGGGCCTACTGGCACTACAGAACCAGCCTTGACTACCAATTCACGCAGCCCACATAGGAAGCTCCTAAACTGGAGGCACCCTGGAGTTGGCTAACCCGACCGCAACACAACGGGGCAAGCTTAGGCGTCTCAGCGAGCTTGACACAACCCGGAAACAGCTGACGGTGCTGGAACCAGGCTGGGCACGAGGGAGTACCCGTGACAAAAACACTGCCGAGAACCAGCTAGCGGTGCTGGAACCCAGATGCGTTGCCCCAGTGTGCAAGAGCCAATGGCACGACCGAGGACCAGCTGACGGTGCTGGAACCCGGTTACTAAGCTGTAGGTGCCCGCGCTTAAAAGCACTACCAAGGACCGCCTGGCTTTGGCGGAACTCGGATACCCAGGAGGAGGCACCTAAGCCAAAGGCTCGGCCCGGAACCAGCTGACGGTGCTGTAACCAGGTGGTGGACCCGAAGGTCCACAGGAGAGGAGAGAACAGCTAGGCCGCGAGGCAGCCGCAGTTACCGAACCCCAACAGTCCTACAGGGGGGGCTGGGCCTACTGGCACTACAGAACCAGCCTTGACTACCAATTCATGCAGCCCACATAGGAAGCTCCTAAACTGGAGGCACCCTGGAGTTGGCTAACTCGACCGCAACACGACGGGGCAACACATAGGTGTCTCAGTGAGTTTGACAGTACCCGGAAACAGCTGACGGTGCTGGAACCAGGCTAGGCACGAGGGAGTACCCGTGACAAAAACACTGCCGAGAACCAGCTGGCGGTGCTGGAACCCAGATGCGTTGCCCCAGTGTGCAAGAGCCAATGGCACGACCGAGGACCAGCTGACGGTGCTGGAACCCGGTTACTAAGCTGCAGGTGCCCGCGCTTAAAAGCACTACCAAGGACCGCCTGGCGTTGGTGGAACTCGGATACCCAGGAGGAGGCACCTAAGCCAAAGGCTCGGCCCGAAACCAGCTGACGGTGCTGGAACCAGGTGGTGGACCCGAAGGTCCACAGGAGAGGAGAGAACAGCTAGGCCGCGAGGCAGCCGCAGTTACCGAACCCCAACAGTCCTACAGGGGGAGCTGGGCCTACTTGCACTACAGAACCAACCTTGACTACCAATTCACGCAGCCCACATAGGAAGCTCCTAAACTGGAGGCACCCTGGAGTTGGCTAACCCGACCGCAACACGACGGGGCAAGCATAGGCGTCTCAGCGAGCTTGACACAACCCGGAAACAGCTGACGGTGCTGAAACCAGGTTTGGCACGAGGGAGTCCCTGTGACAAAAACACTGCCGAGAACCAGCTGGCGGTGCTGGAACCCAGATGCGTTGCCTATTAAAGATTGTCTTCCTAGAGCCCCAACTAGCGGTGCTGGAGCAAAGGGTAAGCAGGGGGAGCAGAGTGTAGGCCGAAGCCTGCACTGGTGGCAGCTTTTGGTCAGTTGTGCCAGCGTGGCTTGTGCTGGACACGATGCCGGCTACACAGCAGGGGAACAGCTGGCGTTGCTGAACCCCACTAACACATTGGCTGGTGTTGTTCTCTGTGCAGCTAGCACTTCCGGGCAAAATCTAGCGGTGTTTGAGCCCAGGGGCAGCAGGAGGAGGAGAGGAGCAGTGTGTAGGCCGAAGCCTAGTTGAACCAATTTCAAAAGTTACCTTTAACCCCCCCTCAGGTGTTGCAAGGTACAAGAGCCACACCTTGTGCAGCAGTAATGCTGCACAAGTAAAAGGTTGCTCTATTAATTTTGCTCCTTGCACACGCTGAATAAAACACGTACACTATTTAGCCCATTATACTGTCAAACAGTAGTGGAGTCGTGACTTGTCTTTTTAAGGAGACGCAGCACAGGTGTCCAAATTTACACCTAGGTGCTGGGTGCAGATTCCTGAGCGTTGTTATTTGCTGTACAGGAGTCTGCGCTCTTGTTATCCCTTGGCCATGCGCTGTGAGCGCTGCCTGTCTTCTGACCTCATTTCATGTTGGCCGGTGCGGTTAGTGATGGCCATGAAACCCACACACGCAGTGTCTTTTGTTTAAGTCACACTACGGGGCTGGGATTCGTGACCTTGCGCAGTAAATTTTTTCGCCTGTCACTCATGTCCTTACACCTGCATCAGACTGGGCGGCCACAGCTGATCCCTTCTCGCATGCTGCGGCCATGAGGCCGCACAGTCTGAAGAAGGCGGAAGGAGATGAGTAAAGACAGGCGAAGATATGCACTGCTCGTACCCATCAATCACACCTTCGCAGTCAAAATAAGTAAGACAACGAGGAGCATTGTTTAAGGCAGGGCGGACGCACAGGCGCAGCCAGCCAACCAATGATGTCAGAAGACGGGAAGCGCTACCAAGGGTGGTGCTGCGTATCATTAGAAAGGAAAGTCACACCTCAGGGACAGTGGAATGGTCTCAATGAGACACATTTTGTACGTGTTGAGTTCCACGTGGGCAAGTAGAAAAAGTCAGCCACCTTGTGCAAATGCAGCACAGTACAAGGTGGCTGTTATACATAGAAACACCTGGGGGTGGGGGGCAGGCTCCCTTCAATTTCAGTTCATGTGCCTGCATGGCGTTTGCAGGTCACGTTGCTGGCTACACAGCAGGGGAACAGCTGGCGGTGCTGAACCCCACTAACACATTGGCTGGTGTTCTCTGTGCAGCTAGCATGTCTGGGCAAAAACTGGCGGTGTTTGAGCCCAGGGTCAGCAGGAGGAGGAGAGTAGCAGAGTGTAGGCCGAAGCCTGCACTGGTGGCAGGTTTTGGTCAGTTGTGCCAGCGTGGCTTGTGCTGGACATGATGCCGGCTACACAGCAGGGGAACAGCTGGCGGTGCTGAACCCCACTAACACATTGGCTGGTGTTCTTCTCTGTGCAGCTAGCATGTCTGGGCAAAAACTGGCGGTGTTAGAGCCCAGGGTCAGCAGGAGGAGGAGAGGAGCAAAGTGTAGGCCGAGGCCTGCACTGGTGGCAGCTTTTGGTCTGTTGTGCCAGTGTGGCTTGTGCTGGACACGATGCCGGCTACACAGCAGGGGAACAGCTGGCGGTGCTGAACCCCACTAACACAATGGCGGGTGTTTTTCTCTGTGCAGCTAGCACTTCCGGGCAAAAACTAGCGGTGTTAGAGCCCAGGGTCAGCAGGAGGAGGAGAGGAGCAGAGTGTAGGCCGAAGCCTAGTTGAACCAATTTTAAAGGTACAAGCAAGGTACAAGAGCCACACCTTGTGGCAGCAGGAGGAGGAGAGGAGCAGAGTGTAGGCCGAAGCATTAATGCTGCACAAGTCAAAGGTTGCTCTATTAATTTTGCTCCTTGCACACGCTGAATAAAACACGTACACTATTTAGCCCATTATACTGTCAAACAGTAGTGGAGGCGTGACTTGTCTTTTTAAGGAGACGCAGCACAGGTGTCAAAATTTACACCTAGGTGCTGGGCGCTGAGCGTTGTTATTTGCTGTACAGGAAACTGCACTATTTTGATCCCTTGGCCTTGTGCTGTGAGCGCTGCCTGTCTTCTGACCTCATTTCATGTTGGCCGGTGCGGTTAGCAATGGCCATGAATCCCAGGCCCGCAGTGGGTTTTCAACAAATCACACTGCGTGGCTGGTATTCGTGGCCTTGTGCAGAAAATATGTTTGCCGCTCACACATGTCCTTACACCTGCTTCAGACTGGGTGGCCTCAGCTGATCCCTTATCGCCTACCACGGCCATGAGGCCGCCCAGTCTGAAGAAGGCGGAAGGAGATGAATTAAGACAGGCGAACATATGCACTGCACATGCCCATCAATCATACCCTCGCAGCCAAAATATATGAGACAACGAAGGGGGTTGTGTCGGACAGGGCGGACACCCAGGCACAGGCAGCCAACCAATGATGTCAGAAGACGGGCAGCGCTCCCAAGGGGGGAGATGAGTTAAGACAGGCGAACATATGCACTGCACATGCCCATCAATCACACCCTCGCTGTCCAAAAAAATAAGACAACGAGGGGCGTTGTTTCGAGCAGGGCAGACGCACAGGCGCAGCCAGATAACCAATGATGTCAAAAGACGGGAAGCGCTACCAAGGGTGGTGCTGCGTATCATTAGAAAGGAAAGTCACACCTCAGGGACAGTGGAATGGTCTCAATGAGACACATTTAGTACGTGTTTAATTAAACGTGGGCAAGGAGAAAAAAATCAGCCACCTTGTACAAATGCAGCAGTACTGCTGTACTAGGTGGCTGTTATACACAGAAAGACCTGGGGGGGTGGGGCCAGGTTCCCTTTAATTTCAGTTCAGGTGCCTGCATGGCGTTTGCAGGACACGTTGCCAGCTACACAGCAGGGGAACAGCTGGTGTTGCTGAACCCCACTAACACATTGGCGGGTGGTTTTCTCTGTGCAGCTAGCACTTCCAGGCTACAACTGGCGGTGTTATAGCCCAGGGTCAGCAGGAGGAGGAGAGGAGCAGAGTGTAGGCCGAAGCCTGCACTGGTGGCAGCTTTTAGTCTGTAGTGCCAGCGTGGCTTGTGCTGGACACGATGCCAGCTACACAGCAGGGGAACAGCTGGCGGTGCTGAACCCCACTGACACAATGGTGGGTGTTTTTCTCTGTGCAGCCAGCACTTCCGGGCCCCAACTGGCGTAGTTAGAGCCCAGGGTCTGCAGGAGGAGCAGAGTGTAGGCGGAAGCCTACTTGAACCAATTTCAAAGGTAACCTTTAACCCACCCTCAGGTGTTACAATGTTGAAGAGCCACACCTTGTGCAGCAGTAAAGCTCCACAAGTTAAAGGTTGCTCTTTAAGTTTTGCTCATTGCACACACAGAATGAAAGACGTACACAATTTAGCCCATTGAACAGTAGTTCAGTTCTGTATTGGAGGCGTGACTTGTCTTTTTAAGGAGACGCAGCACAGGTGCACATAAATAACGCCTTGGTGCTGGGCGCAGCCTCCTGAGCGTTGTTATTTGCTGTACAAGAGTCTGCGCTATTGTGATCCCTTGGCCATGCGCTGTGAGCGCTGCCTGTCTTCTCACCTCATTTCATGTTGGCCGGTGCGGTTAGCAATGGCCATGAATCCCAGACCCGCAGTGTGTTTTCAACAAATCACACTGCGTGGCTGGGATTCGTGGCCTTGTGCAGTAAATATGTTTGCCGCTCACACATGTCCTTACACCTGCTTCAGACTGGGTGGCCTCAGCTGATCCCTTATCGCCTACCACGGCCATGAGGCCGCACAGTCTGAAGAAGGCGGAAGGAGATGAGTTAAGACAGGCGAACATATGCACTGCACATGCCCATCAATCATACCCTCGCAGCCAAAATATATGAGACAACGAGGGGGGTTGTGTCGGACAGGGCGGACGCCCAGGCACAGGCAGCCAACCAATGATGTCAGAAGACGGGCAGCGCTCCCAAGGGGGGTGGTGCGTGTCATTAGAAAGGAAAGTCACACTTCAGGGACAGTGGAATGGTCTCAATGAGACACATTTTGTACGTGTTGAGTTCCACGTTGGCAAGGAGAAAAGTCAGCCACCTTGTACAAATGCAGCATTACTGCTGTACAAGGTAGCTGTTATACATAGAAACACCTTGGGGTGGGTGACAGGGTCCCTTTAATTTCAGTTCATGTGCCTGCGTGGCGTTTGCAGGTCACATTGCCGGCTACACAGCAGGGGAACAGCTGGCGTTGCTGAACCCCACTAACACATTGGCTGGTGTTTTTCTCTGTGCAGCTAGCACTTCCGGGCCAAAACTAGCGGTGTTTGAGCCCAGGGGCAGCAGCAGGAGGAGAGGAGCAGAGTGTAGGCCGAAGCCTGCATTGGTGGCAGCTTTTGTTCTGTTGTGCCAGCGTGGCTTGTGCTGGACACGTTGACGACTACACAGCAGGGGAACAGCTGGCGGTGCTGAACCCCACTGACACTTCAGCTAGTGTTTTTTCTGTGTAGACAACACTTCCAGGTGGCAACTGACAGTGTTGATACCCAGGGAATCAAAGAGGAGCAGAGTGTAGGCCGAAGCCTGCAGTGGAGCAAGTTGAAAGGGAACCTTTAACCCCCCCCCCCCAGGCATTTGTTGCTGAAAGAGCCATCTTGTACAGCAGTAATACTGCACATGGAAAATGGTGGCTCCGAAAATTATGCTCCTTGCAAACGCTGAAGTACACACTCATATAATGTGTCCCCTCACACCGTCAAACCGTCCTGGAAGTGGGACTTTCCTTTGTAATGTGACACAGCACAGCCGTCATTCCAACCCCCTTGGTGCCGTGCGCCACCTCCTCAACGTTGTTTGGTTCTGTCACGGAGCCCGCGCTGTAATGTTATCCCTTGGCCATGCACAGTTAGCGGTGCCCGTCTTCTGACATCATTTAGGTGTCAGGCTGGCAGTGCCTGTGCGTCCAAGCTGCCCGAGATCCAACCTCGCAGTGTCATCTAATGTAATCCCACTGCGGGCCAGGGATCCATGGGCATGCGCAGTGCATATCATCGCCTCTCACTCACCTCCTTCCTGCTTCTTCAGACTGTGCGGCGTCACGGCCGTGGCATGCTATTAGGGATCAGCTGACGCCGCCTAGTCTGGAGAAGCGTGAAGAAGGGGAGTGAGAGGCTAGTATATGCACTGCGCATGGCCATGGATACCAGGCCCACTGTGGGATCACATTAGACGACACTGCGAGGTGGGATTTCGGGCAGCGTGGACGCACAGGCGCAGCCAGGATGACAACAAATGATGTCAGAGGACGGGCAGCGCAAACTGTGCATGGCCAAGGGATAACATAACAGCGCAGGGTCCATGATGGAATCAAACAACGCTAAGGAGGCAGCGCACGGTGCCAAGGGGGTAGCAATGACGGCTGTGCTGCGTCACATTACAAAGGAAAGTCCCACCTCCGGGACGGTTGGACGGTGTGAGGGGACACATTACATGAGTGTGTAGTTCAGCGTTTGCAAGGAGCATAATTTCAAGAGCGAGCTTTTCCTTGTGCAGTATTAGTGCTGCACAAGGTGGCTCTTTCAGTAACAAATGCCTAGGGGGGTGGGGGGACAGGTCCCCTTACATTTTAGTTGTGCCAGCGTGGCGGTCGCATGACACGTTGCCGGATACACAGCTGGGGATCAGCTGACGTTACTGAACCCCAATAACACAGGAGCGACTGTTGACTGTGCAGACAGCACTTCCAGGCACCAACTGGCGGTGTTAGAGCCCAGGGACAGCAGGAGGAGCAGATTGGAGGTATTGCCGCACACACAGCTGGGGATCAGCTGACGTTACTGAACCCCAATAACAGAGGAGCGACTGTTGACTGTGCAGACAGCACTTCCAGGCACCAACTGGCGGTGTTAGAGCCCAGGGACAGCAGGAGGAGCAGATTGGAGGTATTGCCGCACACACAGCTGGGGATCAGCTGACGTTACTGAACCCCAATAACAGAGGAGCGACTGTTGACTGTGCAGACAGCACTTCCAGGCACCAACTGGCGGTGTTAGAGCCCAGGGACAGCAGGAGGAGCAGAGGAACAGAGTGTAGGCCGAAGCCTGATTGGAGCAAGTTGAAAGGGAACCTTTAACCCCCCCCCCAAGACGTTTGTAGCTGAAAGAGCCATCTTGTGCAGCACTAAGGATGCAAAAGGAAAAGGTTGCTCTTTTAATTATGCTCCTTGCAAACACAGAAGTAAACACTAAAAATGTGTCCCCTTATACCGTTAAACTGTCCCTGAGGTGCGAATTTCCTTCGTAATGGGACACAGCACAGCTGTCATTCCTATCCCCTTGGTGCCGTGCGCTGCCTCCTCAGCGTTGTTTTAAGCTGTCACGGAGCCTGCGCTGTTCTGTTATCCCTTGGCCATGCCCAATTAGCGCTGCCTGTCTTCTGACATAATTTGGTGTCAGGCTGTCAGTGCCTGTGCGTCCATGCTGCTCCAGATCCCACCTCGCAGTGTCGTCTAACGTAATCCCACTGCGGGCCTTGGATCCATGGGCATGCACAGTGCATATCCTCGACTCTCACTCCCCTCCTTCCCTCTTCTTCAGACTGTGCGGTGTCACGGCCGTGGCATGCTATTAGGGATCAGCTGACGGCGCACAGTCTAAAGAAGGCGGAGGGAGATGAGCGATAGCCCGAGGGGAAGATATGCACTGCGCATGCCCATGGATCCCAGGCCCACAGTATGATTCAATCAGAAGACACTGCGAGGCGGGATCTCGGGCAGCGCGGCCGCACAGGCGCAGCCAGCCTGACACCAAATTATGTCAGAAGACAGGCAGCGCAAATAGGGCATGGCCAAGGGATAACAGAACAGCGCAGGCTCCGTGACAGCTTAAAACAACGCTGAGGAGGCAGCGCATGGCACCAAGGGGGTAGGAATGACGGCTGTGCTGCGTCACATTACGAAGGAAAGTCCCAGCTCCGGGACGGTATAACGGTATCAGTGAACACATTTTATAAGTGTTAAGTTCTGCGTGTGCAAGGAGCTAAACTAAAAGAGCTACCTTTTCCTTGTGCAGCATTACTGCTGCACAAGATGGCTCTTTCAGTAACAAACGACGGGGGGGGGACAGGTTCCCTTACATTTAGGTTGTTGTGCCAGCGTGGCGGTCGCAGGACACATTGCCGGCTACACAGCTGGGGATCAGCTGACGTTACTGAAACCCAATAACACTGGGTCGTATGTTTTTACTGTGCAGCCTGCACTTCTGAGCCGCAACTGGCGGTGTTGGAGCACAGGAATAGCAGTTCAGGTGGTAGAAAGATGAACACAGCAGGAGACCTGGATGACACCCAATTACTTAATCAGGCAGGGGAGTGGCAAATTCCTGCGAGATCCAGGCCTGGTTCATTTTCAGGAAAGTAAGCCGGTCAACGTTATCGGAGGATAGTCACATGCGACGGTCTGTTAGTACACCACCTGCGGCACTAAAGACACGTTCCGATAAGACACTAGCCGCAGGGCAAGCCAGCACCTCCAATGCATACTGGCTTAGCTCTGGCCATGTATCCAGCTTAGAGACCCAAAACTTGAACGGGGAAGAGCCGTCTGGGAGTACAGTAAGAGGGCAAGCCATGTAGTCTGTCACCATCTGACGGAACCGTTGCCTCCTGCTGACTGGAGCCGCCGGTGATGGTGTAGACATTTGGGGCGGGCACACAAAAGTGTGCCAGAGTTGTGCCATACTGGGCTTGCCTTGGGCAGAGGCACTGCTTCTGCTCCCTCTTTGGGCAGAGCCTCCCCCACTGCCTCGACGCACTGAGCTGCTTTGTAAAGCACTAGCAGCACTCCTCTCAGTTGGACTGGAGAAGATGATGGAATTCACCAGTGTGTCGTGGTACTCCCGCAATTTACGCTCCCGGGTCAACGCTGGGATGAGGTTTTGGACGTTGTCCCGGTAGCGAGGATCGAGGAGGGTGAACACCCAATAATCAGGCATGTTGAGAATGTGGTCGATGCGGCTGTCGTTTCTCAGGCACTGCAGCATGAAATCCACCATGTGCTGCAGACTGCCAACTGGCCCAGAAACGCTGTACCCTGCTTGAGACATGATCTCTGCCCGCTCGTCATCACCCCACCCTCGCTGTACACCCTGACCACTGGACAATTGTGTCGCTCCCTCCTCTGGACGGAGCTCTTCCTCCTCCATTGACTCCTCCTCATCCTCCTCACAAAGTGGCCCCTGCGTACCCCTTTGTGAGGAACCACGTGGCGCTGACTCTCCAGAAGCTGATGGAAAAGGTGACTCCTCATCCTCCACCTCTTCCACAACATCATCCCTTAACCCTTGCAAAGTTTGCTGAAGCAGGCAGATAAGGGGGACAGTCATGCTGACTAGTGCATCATCTGCACTTGCCATCCGCGTGGAATAATCAAAAGGACGCAAAACCTGGCAGACGTCCTTCATAGTGGCCCACTCTGTGGTTGTGAAGTCTGATCGGCGCTAACTGCGACTTCTTTGCACCTGATGCAGCTGGTACTCCATAACTGCTTGCTGCTGCTCACACAACCGCTCCAACATATGTAACATGGAATTCCACCGGGTAGGTAGGTCACATATGATGCGGTGTTCCGGAAGGCGGAATCGGCGCTGCAGAGCAGCAATGCGGGATCTTGCCAAGCTGGAACGCCGCAAGTGAGCACACTCTAGGCGGACCTTGTGCAGCAGGGCATCAAGATCCGGATAGTCCCTCAGAAAACTCTGCACAACCAAATTGAGCACATGTGCCAGACATGGGATGTGAGTGAGGTTGCCAAGGGCCAAAGCTGCCACCAGATTTTGGCCATTGTCACACACTACCATGCCTGGCTGGAGATTCGCTGGCAGTAACCACACATCGCTCTCCTGCTTGATGGCATTCCAGAGCTCCTGCGCTGTGTGGCTTCGATTCCCAAATGAAACTAGTTTCAAGACGGCCTGCTGACGTTTGGCCACGGCTGTGCTCATGTCGGTCATAGGTAAACGTTCACGGGTCCATGTGGAGGTGGACTGTGACGGCTCCTGCAGAGATGATTCTGAGGAACTTGTGTAAGAGGAGGAGTCAATGCGTACAGACTGGATTCCTGCAATCCTTGGAGTGGGCAGGACACGTCCTGCGCCACTCGCCCGATCTGTACCTGGCTCAACAACATTAACCCAATGGGCAGTGAGGGAAACGTATCGCCCCTGTCCATGCTGACTGGTCCACGCATCGGTGGTGAGGTGGACCTTGCTACTGACGGCGTTCAGTAGCGCATGTTTTATGTTTCCCTCAACATGCCTGTGCAGGGCAGGGACAGCTTGCCTGCTGAAGTAAAAGCGGCTGGGCACCTTGTACTGTGGGACTGCCAATGCCATCAAGTCACGGAAGCTGTCAGTCTCCACCAGCCTGAATGAGAGCATTTCCAGGGACAACAGTTTGGCAATGCCTGCATTCAGAGCCTGTGCTCGGGGGTGGTTGGCCGAGAATGCCCGCCTTTTCTCCCATGCCTGTACTACCGATGGCTGTAGAGTAGACTGGGAGTGTGAGGATGACTGGGAAGGTGGTGCTGTGGGTGGAATTACACAAGGTCTCTGGACAACAGTGCCAGAGGTTCTTCCATGGCGATCCTGGGAGGAAGCCAAACCAGCTGTGCGTGAGCTGGAGGAAGAGGCAACACGAGCTGAAGAGGTGGTAGCTGCCGCTGTTGGTTGGCCTACATCTTCAGTGTGTTTCTGTAACTCCACCGCGTGCCTGGTCCGCACATGTTTCCACATATTTGTGGTATTGAGGTTGCTGACATTTTTCCCTCTTTTTACTTTCTGATGACACAGCTTGCATTTGACAAAACAAATGTCATCTGCAACTGTGTCAAAAAAGGACCAGGCACTGCAAGTCTTGGGAGCGCCCTTTTTGGCTTTGGAAAGAGACAGGCTCCTAACGGGTGCCAAAGTGGAGGCTACAGGCTCCGCAGTCTTCCCCCTCCCTCTCCCTCTTTGGCCCGTAAGGGGAATCTCTTCCTCAGAGCTGCTCCCACCACCTTCCTGTTCCTCACGCCACGATGGGTCAACGACCTCATCATCTCCACTACCCTCTGCCACCAACTGCTCCTCCTGGGTAGTCTCGGCAGCACAGTACGCACCAGAAAGCGGCACCTGAGTTTCATCATCAGATGCGTACTGCGCTGTGGTCACCTGAGGCACTGGCCCACCCGCCTCTTCAGAGTCAGAGAGACAAAGCTGTTGGGCATCACTGCGCACTGCCTCTTCTTCCATTTCTCCAATGCTGCTTGGCTGGCCCCCTGTTTCCAAGCCAAGAGATTCAGAGAACAGAAGTAGAGACGGCTCCTGTCCTGGGCTCTCTGACTGCCTGGCCAATTTGGCAGGTGGTGAAGAGACAGATGGCTGCTCTCCAGTGCTCTGTGCCTGAGAGGATGTGGCACTAACTGAAGTCGATGCCGAGACGTTAGCTGCCATCCACCCGACAACGGCTTCAATTTGGTCTTCACGCAGCAGCGGTGCACGGCGCTCTCCGACAAAGCTGCGCATGAAGGACTGTTCCCTGCTGAAACTGAGTGACGACGAGTCACCGGCGCCCGCAGCAGGCACAGAATCACCACGTCCTCTCCCTGCTCCTCTCCCTGCTCCGCGCCCACGCCCACGTGCCTTACTCCCTGCCCTCTTCATCTTGGTTGACAGATAAAGATAAGCAGAAAAGTACTAAGGCCTTAGTGTGCTTATTCCTGAAATGCTCCTCCTAACAGGTGTAAGAAACACTAATGTTGTAAAGTGTGTTCTAAACTTTATTATTTTTCAAATGTGGCCTACACAAGTGTTAAGTTGTGTTTGGTGAACTTTCCTTTTTTTTTTTTCTGCAGATCGGACTACAGAGCAAGTTTAACTCACACGGGGACCGTGCAGACAGCCGTAAACGGCGCTGCAAGGCCCAAAAACCCTCCTCTAGGTTATCCTATGTAGTGTTTTTCCACTATTTAGCTGGAGACGGGTGGAAAGACACTAATAGGATTTTTTTTTTTAAATTTTAAACAGGCTGCACTATTTGAAAAAAAGGAAATTATTTTTCAAGGTATGAGGCAGTAACGCACCCTGAGCTGAATCCAACCGGCTATGGCTGCACACAGACTACAGGGCGAGCTGCGCTCACACAGAGACCGTGCAGACAGCCGTAAACGGCGCTGCAAGGCCCAAAAAACCCCCTCTAGGTTATCCTATGTAGTGGTTTTCCACAATTTAGCTGGAGACGGGTGGAAAAACACTAATAGGAAATTTTTTTTTAAAATTTTAAACAGGCTGCACTATTTGAAAAAAAATGAAAATTTTTTTCAAGGTATGAGGCAGTAACGAACCCTGAGCTGAATCCAACCAGCTATGGCTGCACACAGACTACAGGGCGAGCTGGGCTCACACGGAGACCGTGCAGACAGCCGTAAACGGCGCTGCAAGGTCCAAAAACCCCCCTCTAGGTTATCCTATGTAGTATTTTTCCACAATTTAGCTGGATACGGGTGGAAAAACACTAATAGGAAATTTGAGAAAAAATGTGCAGCAGGCTGCACTATGAGCAAAAAAGGACAACTGTGTGAGGCAGTGTGAACCCCCCCTGAGCTGAATACAACCGGGTATATGGCTGCACACAGACTACAGAGTGAGCTGCACACACACACACACAGAGACCTTGCAGAACGCTGTTAAAACAGCGCTGCAAGGCAAGAGCAAGGTGAACAGTGAAGAACACACAGCGTTTTGCTAAATTAGCCTTGGGAAAGGAAAATAAAGCAATTAGCTATCTCAACTGGCCCTCAGTTAGAACACAGCGTCCTGTCCCTAACTGAAATCACAGCAGAGTGAGCGCAAAATGGCGGCAGCGTTTTTTATAGTGCAGAGTGACATCATTTCAGCAGCCAATCACAGCCTTGCCAGTAGTTACATGCCCACCATGCTAAACAGGATTTGCCCACACTTCCAATCATTCCTCATTGGCTGCTGCGTTCAGTTTGAATTCTGGGAACTTCCGATTCCGGTATCCGATACGCGGGAAGTATCGGAATTCGGTATCGGAGTTCCGATACCGCAAATATCGGCCGATACCCGATACTTGCGGTATCGGAATGCTCAACACTATTTAACCCTTGTACAAACAGAGCAAGGGAAATCTACACAGCTTACTGTAACTCTTGCAACACCAGAATAAAATTCATCTGCCCAGCCAACTGGAATGCAAAGCAAATACATCCAGTGCATGTGTACATGTAACCAGATGCCGAGATCTTCTGACCCCTCTCTGTCACAGTATCCATGAGACAGTAGCCCAATTTAAATATTCATTCAAATATGGATTTCTCAGTAAAGGAAGAACAGACTGTCTAGGTAAGTGTATTGTTGGACTTGTCTTTAAATGATCTATATGCACATATAAATACAGTAGTTTGGAGGATGCAATCTTGCTGACAGATTCCTCATCATTATTAAGGCGTTTCTCACTCTGAAGACACTCAATGGGAAGGCTCAAAAGACGTCCAGGAGTATTTTGAGCAGTTTGCCAGCATATTTACTTCACAAACAGCTGCTAATCTCTTCATTATCAAATATCTGTGGAAAAAATAGTAAATAAGCCACTCCAAATGCTGTAAAATCATTCAAAAAATCCTCTTGTGGCCAACAATGTAAAAAAAAGGCTTAGGAAATAATAAAACATTTTTTAGGAAAACAACTGCTAGCATTTCATGAAGTGTTTTCATCTTGAAAAAATCAGTGGGTTTACCTGCCTGAAAAAGACATTGGGCATGAGTCATCAAAGTTGCTAAATTTTGGTGCAACTGGTGACTTCACTGTAGTTAAGGTTAATGTTCTCACACCATTTTTGACCAGCTCTGTCAAATACATTGCAAACTGCATTGTTTGCTGCATTGTTTGCTACACCACAAATCTTATAACAGCAGGAACTAGAGTAAGATTTGTGGCAAGGCGCACACTGAGGTGCATGCCACTCTTCCGGTGCTTCTGATTCGTGAAAAGGTGTATGCCTCTTCATGAATCAGGATAATCTGACTCCAGCCCGTCTCCTCATAAAGACTGGTGTGAACAAAGCTGGTCTTGATTATTGGGCCCATTGTGTGCACAAACCCATAGACGCATTGGTGTTTGTTTTCCTATGGCATTCATTTTTACAAAGTCAGTAGATTTAGCAGGATACAAAACCCCTTATGAAGGGAAACAAACTGATAAACTATAAACTCACACAAAAAGCATTTAGCAATTAATGGATTATTCACACCTAGCCAAATCATTTCTCATGCTTTGCACTGACGAGGGCCAACAGCCCAAAACACCGTGTCTGCGAATTGAGATACTGATTTGGCTTTTATCCTAAGTCATATTGCAAGACTCGTTAAAGGGTTGATTGTGACTTGTAGGATTGCTACTTCCAACAGGTGGCGCTATAGAGTTCAAGTCCTCTCTTTCTCCAAAGAGGCAATTTGCATATTAAGGGTATGTTCACACGTTCAGGATTTCCATCCTTTTTTTTTCAGGACAGTTTTTTTTAAAAACTGCAGCTCTTGGCAGAAAACGCAGGTCCTTTTTTTGGTCATTTTTTTGTCCTCTTTTGATGCGTTTTTTGATGCGTTTTTTGATGCGTTTTTTTATCCTTTTTTTATGCAGTTTTCTATGCAGAGACTGTGTGTTTCCTAGGAAGCTTTTTAGGGCTAAAATGGCTGAAAATACCCTAACCCTACCCCTAACCCTAACCCTACCCCTAACCCTACCCCTAACCCTACCCCTAACCCTAACCCTAACCCTACCCCTAACCCTAACCCTAACCCTACCCCTAACCCTACCCCTAACTCTAACCCTACCCCTAACCCTACCCCTACCCCTATTCTAACCTTAGTGAAAAAAAAAAAAAATTCTTAATTTTTTTATTGTCCCTACCAATGGGGGTGACAAAGTGGGGGGGGTGTCATTTACTATTTTTTTATTTTCATCACTGAGATAGGTTATATCTCAGTGATCAAAATGCACTTTGGAGCGAATCTGCCGGCCGGCAGATTCGGCGGGCGCATGCGCCATTTTGCGCATGTGCCATTTTGCAAGATGGCGGCGCCCAGGGAGAAGACGGCCGGACGGACACCGGGACGCCGGGTAAGTATAAGGGGGGGAGATTAGGGCACGGGGGGGGCATCGGAGCACTGGGGGGGGCATCGGAGCACGGGGGGGGCATCGGAGCACGGGGGGGCGGGATCGGAGCACGGGGGGGCAGCCACACTCCGCCCACGCACTTCCGCCCGCTCCCCCGCACTTCCTGCTGCAGCGGTTCTGCACATCAAATCGCAGTAAAACCCGCAGATATATTTTTGATCTGCGGGTTTTACTGCAATTTTGACCTCACAATGGAGGTCTATGGGTGCAGAACCGCTGCGGTTCAGGAAAAAGAAGTGACATGCTCCTTCTTTTTTGCCGCAGCTATTCTGCGCGGCTTTTTAAACGAAATTACGGATCATGTGCACAGCAGTGACTGTTTTCCATAGGGTTACATTGTTATGTACCCTGCATGGAAAACAGCTGCGGAACCGCAGCGGCAAAACCGCTGCGGTTCCGCAGTAAAAAACGCACTGTGTGAACATGGCCTTAATTTCCCAGAGAGGAGCATCACATGGCGAATAAGCCTCCTTACCTTGACAAGCCAGAGCTAGTATGTTACTCTCCACAAGGAGAAACCTTACCCCTTGGATTATTCACAGAATTTAAAGTTATTATTTATCCATGGTACATTAATGGCTATTTACAATAGTTCCTTTATAGTAAAGAATTCATAAATTCACCTCTACCATACTCAATACAGGGCTCTGTAGAGGCCAGTTGTCTTGATCCAAAGCCCTTTTCTCTTGATTGTTTTGGGACCCAGCATTCAAACCTCCAATGAAAGCTCTCCCTTTCCCATAAGAGATTGCTTTAAATTCTGAATATACCATGAAGACTAAATGTGAAACTCACACCATATAAAGATATTTGCTGCATAAGGCTGTCAAGTTGGCGTCAGTTCTGTGCATCGTGGTCTATACTTGGACTTTGAAACATGGGTGTGTGATTCGAGTCTAAAAATCATTTCTAGAGATGTAAGCTGGAATTGCAAAAATGTATGCACATACTTCAGAATAGCTTCCCAATAACATATATGTAACTGCTCTACAGTCATAAAAATGTTTGAATGAAATTTCCCCTGTGTAAACGTAAACTTAAGTCCAAGATGAGACATATTATCATGTATTACCATAGCATCTGTGGCACCCCTAGGGGTATTTGCCACAAAAAT
The DNA here is from genome assembly GCF_032444005.1 of Ranitomeya imitator. Lineage (NCBI taxonomy): Eukaryota > Metazoa > Chordata > Amphibia > Anura > Dendrobatidae > Ranitomeya > Ranitomeya imitator. The sequence continues at coordinate 385,281,319 of NC_091284.1, forward strand.
AGTTACTGACAGTAAGTACAAATACTAAAATAGCAAGACTGCACTACCACCTCCGGCCAAAAGAGGGAGCTCCAGAGACTCCCCTTGATCCATTCTGGTCTGAGAGAAGAAATGGCAGTTGGGCCAAGGAGCTGATAGTGAGAGGTCATACAGTTGAATCTCTAACAGCCCTATGACGGTTTCCAGGCCTAAATCACCGGCCTGAGGAGAAGAGGGATAGAGAAAAAGGACATTGTGAGAACCGGGTAGCATTAATCACTACCCAGAACAGGCGCAAAGACGGATACCGGATCCGTGGCTGTATTCATTATATATAATACAGCAACCGGAAAAACGTGAGGTGATATCAGCTTCACTAGGGCCGGACGCAGCAACAGACAACAGAGTTCAGCGGTACTCCCAGAGGGGGTAAACCGATAAAAGGACTCGGGTTGCCCGTCGAACCAGGACCCGGAGGGGACAGATTGGGCCGGCAGCCAGTTCACATACAGCAGCAGGGCCACACAGAAATTGCGCACAATAAGAGGCGAAGACCCCGGCAGGGTCAAAGTAACTCAGAGTTCCCATACAGACTCCGGTGACAGGACTGGTTGTAAATCCTTTTATGTTAAAGTAAACTGGTTAAACGTTTCAGTGCCTCAGTCTTTCATTTGGACAATAGCCATCTATCCAGGATCGGGATCGTCACCGCTGGGAGAACCTGCTGCTGATCAAGTAAGTGCCTGTCCCCTCATGATACCCCTTACACTGTGCATTGCCTGAGGCCACAGCACCGGGTCAAGCCACCCGTGACATCCCCCTCAAGAGACAGACTCCATTGGTCCGGTGCTGGGTATCCCGGTCTCCTGGGCGTCACAATTGGCGTCACGAACAGGATCTAGCCAGCCCGTATACCGGGTATTGTGTGCCGTGATTGGAGCCCAAAACTGTGAAAACTGGGATGAAAAATCTTGAAAATTGACTTTATTAAAGAAAAATCCATTCCCCATTGAAAACTATTGAAAGTGACTTTTCCCCATTGGTTATAATGGAGTAAAGATGGCCGCCATCCCCTGAGGTAATCACTTCATAACCGTTAGGCACGAGACTGTTAATTGAGCTACGCCATCACCTGAGCCCCAGTCTAACTGAAAAACTTCAGAATCCGCCATTACAGAGCGCGGTGGGTGGGAGCAGCAGGGGGCGTGTCATTGTGGGCGGCACCAAGCTGAGCGCTCTGACATCAGAGCAAGGGGAAAATCGATCCTGCTGCACAGCGGAACGAATCTACACTATCCCGACGGAAGCGGAGGACCGGAAGGGTCCGGATTAACTAAGGGGGCACAGTATGTCGCAGCACGGAGACGCCGCAGCACCCGGCAACGCTAATGCAGCTGAAAGAGTGTCAATAGAGAGTACGGCAGCGCAGCGGTGCAAGGAGTGGCGCCCATCATGCCGGTGCTGATGCCATATACCCCGGGTGGCCCATGGCTTCCAATGTATGAAGGTGAGCCTAATACCCTTGACGATTTCAGAGAAAAGATGCTGGCCCATTTTGACATGTTCCCTGTGGGTGAAGTTCAGCGTATTAGTCTCCTGATGATGCAGTTAAGTGGCCATGCTAAGCGAGAAGTCACAGCATGGGCAGCTGATCTAAAAGGCACTGTTGAACGCATATTTGCTGGATTAAAAGCTACATTTGAAGCCACGGCCAGCAGCAAAGCTAAAATACGATTCTTTAATTGCAAACAAAAAGCTAATGAGGGCGTGAGAGACTTTGCCTTAAACCTGCAGGAAGCCCTTAAATCACTTACACTGGCTGAACCCATTTTTAACACCGGAGCGGATAAACTGCTAAGAGATCAATTTATTGAGGGACTCTACACCCCTTCTCACCGGGGGCATGTGAGCATGCTTGTTTTTAAGAACCCTGAATTGACATTTGCCCAATTAAAGGAGAGCGCTATACGTCTCCAGCTGGCAGAGGCACCTCGGGATCAGGATCCTGCGCAACCCATGGCAGAGGCACCTCAACAACAGGGAGTGCCAGTGACATCAGCTATGTCTGGGGCCATTGCTAAGCCCCTGGGACCCAGTACTAATGAGGCTCTTCAACAAAAGCTTGACTCTTTAGCTGATGTTGTTGCTTCAATGGCTAAAACCATGCAGGAGATGAGAGGACACAAGATGGAGTTGGCAAACTGTAGAGAGGATGTTCCATGGATGAGACCCCGGAGATTCCCGACATGGAGAGGACGACCCCGCGACCGCTACCAACCGGATGGACAGCCCATTTGCCGCCGTTGCCAGCAGCCGGGCCACTTTGCACGAGATTGTGATTTAAACGGGAATCCCCTGGGAATGCGGGCCGCTTCGCAGGAATGAACTTTCAAGGCCCAACACCCTGGCACGACAGGTACATCGGAGGACGACCCATTATCCCTATCGTGCTGGACGGAATTCCCCTCAACGCTTTGCTGGACACAGGTTCCCAGATTTCATCTATACCGTATATCCTTTATAAGAGGTACTGGGCTGATGCAGATATTGATAAAGGGCCCTCTGATGTTGAACTAGATATATGGGCCAGTAATGGTAAGTTGGTACCGAAACTAGGATTCAGGGAGATGACCATAAAGATTGGTAAAGTAGAACTGAAGAAACAGGGTATAATTGTTGTTGATGTTGACCGGCGGAACTGTGAACCAACTGTATTGATAGGAATGAACGTGTTAGAGAACTGCTTTTCCGAAGTCATTTCTGTCTTACAGCAAATAGCTGAAACTGCCCAATCCTGCCAGCAGAGTTCTCCGGAGGGAAATAAAAGTATTGATGTTAAGGCAACAGGTAGAAGTTGCAGGTTTAGAAATCGGCACTGTGAGGGTAAGTGATCCAACGTCTATTGTAATCCCACCAAAAACAGAAATGCTGGTATGGTGTAGAGCAGCCATTGGTACTAAGGGACGAGATTATCAAGCCTTAATAGAACCAGTGTACACCGACAGCAGGCCCACTATACTCACAGCACGAGGGATAGTCGAGGTACACCGGGGACGAGTGCCGGTACGACTTTTGAACTGTGGAGAGGAAGAGGTCACTTTGCCAAGGTATGCTACAATGGCAAAGCTATATACTGTTGACAACAATGCCATCACAACCATTGAGCCCTTAGAACCAACCTGTCAGGTGGAAGGCAATGGCTCAGATGGAGAAATTGAGGATTGGTGCCAACAGCTACACGTGGGCATAAATTCAACACCTACCCATCAAAAACAAGGGGTGTATAGGCTAGTGACGGAATATGAACAAGTCTTCAGTAAACACCCATTGGACTTCGGACGGATAGAAGGGGTAGAACACACAATCCCCACAGGTGACCATCCCCCAATAAAAGAAAGATATAGACCCATACCGCCCGCTCACTATCAATGTGCAAAAGATATGCTGAGGGAAATGAAACAGGCCGGGGTAATAAGAGACAGCTGTAGCCCCTGGGCGGCCCCTCTAGTGATTGTCAAAAAAAAGGACGGAACCATGAGAATGTGCGTAGACTACCGGAAGATTAATAACATCACCCATAAAGACGCCTACCCCTTGCCTAGGATAGAAGAGTCCTTAACTGCTTTGAAATCTGCTAATTATTTTTCCACCTTAGACTTAACAAGCGGGTATTGGCAAGTCCCTGTGGCTGAGAGAGATAAGGAAAAGACGGCATTCACCACACCAATGGGTCTATGTGAATTTAATCGCATGCCGTTCGGACTCTGCAACGCATCCGGTACCTTCCAGCGGCTGATGGAATGCTGCCTCGGACACAAGAACTTCGAGACCGTCCTCCTGTACCTAGATGATGTGATCGTCTACTGAAAGACTTACGAACAACACTTAATAGACCTGGCAGAAGTGTTCGAAGCCTTATCCAGGTATGGCATGAAAGTCAAGCCATCCAAATGTCACCTTCTCAAGCCAAAGGTACAGTACCTGGGACACATCGTGAGTTCGGAGGGAGTAGCACCAGATCCCGAGAAAATAAGCGCCATAAGGGATTGGCCAAGACCTACCAGCGCAAAAGAAGTGAGACAATTCCTGGGATTGGTGGGTTACTATCGCAGATTTATAAAAGGATTTACCAAGTTGGCAGCACCCTTGCAAGACACCTTGGTAGGGCAGACGAAGAAACCTTCAAACCGAAACCCTCCTTTTCAGTGGAACGACGAAAGGGAAGACTCCTTTGAACAACTAAAGAAGGCACTAACCGGAGAAGAGGTTCTGGCATACCCAGATTACCATAAACCTTTCATCCTCTACACCGATGCCAGTAATGTGGGACTAGGAGCGGTGCTGTCACAAAAGCAAGAAGGTCGGGAGAAAGTCATCGCCTTTGCAAGTAGAAAGCTCCGGCCTACTGAAAGAAATTCAGAAAATTACAGCTCCTTCAAATTGGAACTACTAGCAGTAGTTTGGGCTGTGACGGAGCGTTTCAAACACTATCTGGCCGCTGCAGAATTTATTGTCTATACTGACAACAATCCGTTGACCCACCTGGACACAGCCAAATTAGGTGCGTTAGAACAGCGATGGATAGCCCGGTTATCTAATTACAACTTCATAATCAAGTATCGAGCAGGTCGCAAGAATGGAAATGCCGATGCCCTATCCCGGATGCCACACTTGAGAGATGTAGAAGAGGAAACGGGGGAGGTTGAAGAAATTGAACTACCAGCCTTCCATCGTCCCAAGGCAAAACATCATCAGTCAAGTACCTATCAGAAACAACAAGAGGTGAATTTTAATCCGTTAGCACACCATAGATGGGCTGACACCCAAGACAGCAATCCGGCTGTGAAGTTGGTGAAGGAACTGTTGACTGAGCAAAGTGCATATCCCGATGAGGATGCCCCAGAAGAGACGCATCAACTCTGGAAAGAGAGAGGCAAAATGTTCCTGTATCAAGGGAAGCTCTGTAGAAGATACACCAATCCGAAAACACATGAATTGGTTTGGCAGATTATTGTGCCTAAACAAGATGTGACGATGGTCCTCGAAGCTTACCATAATGGTGCTGGTCACTTCGGTTGGAAAAAGTTAGAAGTACTTCTAAGAGAAAGATTTTATTGGGTCGGGATGAGAAAATCAATCGAACAGTGGTGCAGAAATTGTGGCCCGTGCAACCTCAGAAGAAACGATCAAAAGAACCAAAGAGCACCACTGCAGCCCATAATCACCAAACAACCACTTGAACTTGTAGCCATGGACCACGTGAAGTTGACACCAAGCCGGTCCGGCTATGTCTATGCCTTGACCATCGTGGACCATTATTCACGTTTCTTGGTAGTAGTACCCGTAAAAGATCTGACAGCAAAAATAGCAGCCAAAGCGTTCCAAACGTACTTTTGTAGACCCCATGGATATCCGGAACAGGTTCTCACCGACCAAGGTACAGCCTTTGAATCAGAGATCTTCAGAGAATTCTGTAATATGTATGGTTGCAAAAAGATCCGGACGACGGCCTATCATCCACAAACAAACGGCTTATGCGAGAAGATGAACCATATTGTAATAGACCTACTAAAGACTTTACCTGAGACAGAAAGGAATCAATGGCCAGAGAAATTGCCTGACTTGGTGGATCTGTATAATCATGTCCCGGTGAGCTCCACCAACTGCACCCCAGCTTACCTTATGCGTGCAAGACCCGGCCAATTACCAATCGATCTAGAAATGGGAATTCTGAAACCAGACGCAGAAGTTCAAGACTCCAATTGGGATATCATACGGCAAAAGCAGTATCGCCAAGTGCAAGAGAGTGTGGAAAGAAGCCTTCAGCAAACTAGAGAAAGACAAGAGCGAACTTTCAACCAGAATGCTCTAGCGACCCCATTAAGACCGGGTGACCAAGTGCTCAAGAGAAATCGTCGAACCAATAAACTGGACAATCAGTGGGAAGCCGTACCCTACACAGTTTTACCAACAAGAGTGGATAATCCTAAAATGTGTCTCATTAGCAAAAACGGAGGCTTAACATCTGTACTAGTGTCAAGAGACAATCTTAAATTATGTCCGGAAGCATTGAAAGAGCCAGACGTTGTCCAGCCAGAACCAGAAGTTATTCAACCCATTCAGGTTCAACCAGTAAAGGAAAAAGAAGAGGAAGTGTATCACACCTGTATAGGAGACTTTCCCAAAACCCTACTAACATACCATGGTGCAGTAGTGGTTCCCATGGTGGCCTTTTACCCAACACCGAACCCAATACCAGAAGTCCCAAGACAGGAAGAGGCTGACCCTGTACTACAGGAGGTTCCAGGCCAGGAAGAACAGATTCCTGGTCAGAGTAATCCCATTCACGGTGGACTTGCCAACTCCATAGTCGTGGAATTATCTTTAGCAGAGCGGGCAGATACTACATCCGCAGTAGACAGTAGTACACCACATGAAGAGACACCGCTATTACGTAGATCACAGCGTAGTACCCAGGGTCAATTACCGGCCAGGTATGCAGATTACCAACTATAAAGCTCATAATGTGAATTGTATATATGTTATGCCGTATATAGTTAAACAGAAAATGTAGTATAGTCATTGTTATCAGTCTGCAACGTTTAAGCCCAGTGCCTACAGAGACTTGTCTGTATGAACTTATTGCATATTCTTGAACTTTTTATCAGCCCGGAGGCACTAAATCAAAGCTCTGGAAAGACTGCTTTTTGAACTTTGCTTTTTGCTCTTTTTGAACTTTCTTTAGACTTTATATTGATAACTCCGTTGGAAAAATGGAACTAAATTCCTGGACACTAAGTACAGTGCCTTTCCTAATACCTTCAAGGATAGAACTGTATTAATGGACGCTATTTGAAGTGACTTTTTACAGAACTCTATTTTTGTTTCCTTGAGTGGTTTTTGTAACTTTTCATTTTTAAGACTCTGTACATATTAATTGTTATTTCAAAATGTTATTGTCCCACAGTCCCGGAGTACTGTTCTTAACTAAGGGGGAATGTGGCACCCCTAGGGGTATTTGCCACAAAAATAGTTACTGACAGTAGGTACAAATACTAAAATAGCAAGACTGCACTACCACCTCCGGCCAAAAGAGGGAGCTCCAGAGACTCCCCTTGATCCATTCTGGTCTGAGAGAAGAAATGGCAGTTGGGCTAAGGAGCTGATAGTGAGAGGTCATACAGTTGAATCTCTAACAGCCCTATGACGGTTTCCAGGCCTAAATCACCGGCCTGAGGAGAAGAGGGACAGAGAAAAAGGACATTGTGAGAACCGGGTAGCATTAATCACTACCCAGAACAGGCGCAAAGACGGATACCGGATCCGTGGCTGTATTCATTATATATAATACAGCAACCGGAAAAAAGTGAGGTGATATCAGCTTCACTAGTAACATAGTAACATAGTAACATAGTTAGTAAGGCCGAAAAAAGACATTTGTCCATCCAGTTCAGCCTATATTCCATCATAATAAATCCCCAGATCTACGTCCTTCTACAGAACCTAATAATTGTATGATACAATATTGTTCTGCTCCAGGAAGACATCCAGGCCTCTCTTGAACCCCTCGACTGAGTTCGCCATCACCACCTCCTCAGGCAAGCAATTCCAGATTCTCACTGCCCTAACAGTAAAGAATCCTCTTCTATGTTGGTGTGCTCTGTGTAGGGCCGGACGCAGCAACAGACACAGAGTTCAGCGGTACTCCCAGAGGGGGTAAACCGATAAAAGGACTCGGGTTGCCCGTCGAACCAGGACACGGAGGGGACAGATTGGGCCGGCAGCCAGTCCACATACAGCAGCAGGGCCACACAGAAATTGCGCACAATAAGAGGCGAAGTGTTATGGCCGGCAATCAGGCAACACAGCGTGCAGTAATCAGCGCACATACAGAGATCTGGCAATAACCAAAAACAATAGGACGAGCTCTGAGACGTGAAATCTCTGTAGACTGCAGTACCTGATCTATCCTCACACAACTATAAGCAGCAGTGGATTGCGCCTATCACTACCTATGCAACTCGGCACTGCCTGAGGAGCTGACTAGCCTGAAGATAGAAATACAAGCCTGACATACCTCAGAGAAATACCCCAAAGGAATAGGCAGCCCCCCACATATAATGACTGTTAGCAAGATGAAAAGACAAACGTAGGAATGAAATAGATTCAGCAAAGTGAGGCCCGATATTCTAGACAGAGCGAGGATAGCAAAGAGAACTATGCAGTCTACAAAAAACCCTAAAACGAAAACCACGCAAAGGGGCAAAAAGACCCACCGTGCCGAACTAACAGCACGGCGGTGCACCCCTTTGCTTCTCAGAGCTTCCAGCAAAAGTTAATAGCAAGCTGGACAGAAAAAACAGAAAACAAACTAGAAGCACTTATCTAGCAGAGCAGAAGGCCCAAGGAAAGATGCAGTAGCTCAGATCCAACACTGGAACATTGACAAGGAGCAAGGAAGACAGACTCAGGTGGAGCTAAATAGCAAGGCAGCCAACGAGCTCACCAAAACACCTGAGAGAGGAAGCCCAGAGACTGCAATACCACTTGTGACCACAGAAGTGAACTCAGCCACAGAATTCACAACAGTACCCCCCCCTTGAGGAGGGGTCACCGAACCCTCACCAGAACCCCCAGGCCGACCAGGATGAGCCACATGAAAGGCACGAACAAGATCTGGGGCATGGACATCAGAGGCAAAAACCCAGGAATTATCTTCCTGAGCATAACCCTTCCATTTGACCAGATACTGGAGTTTCCGTCTAGAGACACGAGAATCCAAAATCTTCTCCACAATATACTCCAATTCCCCCTCCACCAAAACAGGGGCAGGAGGCTCCACAGATGGAACCATAGGTGCCACGTATCTCCTCAACAACGACCTATGGAATACATTATGTATGGAAAAGGAGTCTGGGAGGGTCAGACGAAAAGACACCGGATTGAGAATCTCAGAAATCCTATACGGACCAATAAAACGAGGTTTAAATTTAGGAGAGGAAACCTTCATAGGAATATGACGAGAAGATAACCAAACCAGATCCCCAACACGAAGTCGGGGTCCCACACGGCGTCTGCGATTAGCGAAAAGCTGAGCCTTCTCCTGGGACAAGGTCAAATTGTCCACTACCTGAGTCCAGATCTGCTGCAACCTGTCCACCACAGAATCCACACCAGGACAGTCCGAAGACTCAACCTGTCCTGAAGAGAAACGAGGATGGAACCCAGAATTGCAGAAAAATGGAGAGACCAAGGTAGCCGAGCTGGCCCGATTATTAAGGGCGAACTCAGCCAACGGCAAAAATGACACCCAATCATCCTGGTCAGCGGAAACAAAACATCTCAGATATGTTTCCAAGGTCTGATTGGTTCGTTCGGTCTGGCCATTAGTCTGAGGATGGAAGGCCGAGGAGAAAGATAGGTCAATGCCCATCCTACCACAAAAGGCTCGCCAGAACCTCGAGACAAACTGGGAACCTCTGTCAGAAACAATATTCTCAGGAATGCCATGTAAACGAACCACATGCTGGAAGAACAAAGACACCAAATCAGAGGAGGAAGGCAATTTAACCAAGGGCACCAGATGGACCATTTTAGAAAAGCGATCACAGACCACCCAAATGACCGACATTTTTTGAGAAACGGGAAGGTCAGAAATGAAATCCATCGAAATATGTGTCCAAGGCCTCTTCGGGACCGGCAAGGGCAAAAGCAACCCACTGGCACATGAACAGCAGGGCTTAGCCCTAGCACAAATTCCACAGGACTGCACAAAAGCACGCACATCCCGTGACAGAGATGGCCACCAGAAGGATCTAGCAACCAACTCCCTGGTACCAAAGATTCCTGGATGACCGGCCAGCACCGAACAATGAAGTTCAGAGATAACTTTACTAGTCCACCTATCAGGGACGAACAGTTTCTCGGCCGGACAACGATCAGGTTTATTAGCCTGAAATTTCTGCAACACTCTCCGCAAATCAGGGGAGATGGCAGACACAATGACTCCTTCCTTGAGGATACTCGCCGGCTCAGATAACCCCGGAGAGTCGGGCACAAAACTCCTAGACAGAGCATCCGCCTTCACATTTTTAGAGCCCGGAAGGTATGAAATCACAAAATCAAAACGAGCAAAAAATAACGACCAACGGGCCTGTCTAGGATTCAAGCGCTTGGCAGACTCAAGATAAGTAAGGTTCTTATGATCAGTCAATACCACCACGCGATGCTTAGCACCCTCAAGCCAATGACGCCACTCCTCGAATGCCCACTTCATGGCCAGCAACTCTCGGTTGCCCACATCATAATTACGCTCAGCAGCAGAAAATTTCCTGGAAAAGAAAGCACATGGTTTGAACACTGAGCAACCAGAACCTCTCTGTGACAAAACCGCCCCTGCACCAATCTCAGAAGCATCAACCTCGACCTGGAACGGAAGAGAAACATCAGGTTGACACAACACAGGGGCACAGCAAAAACGACGCTTCAACTCCTGAAAAGCTTCCACGGCAGCAGAAGACCAATTAACCAAATCAGCACCCTTCTTGGTCAAATCGGTCAATGGTCTGGCAATGCTAGAAAAATTACAGATGAAGCGACGATAAAAATTAGCAAAGCCCAGGAATTTCTGCAGACTTTTTAGAGATGTCGGCTGAGTCCAATCCTGGATGGCCTGAACCTTAACCGGATCCATCTCGATAGTAGAAGGGGAAAAGATGAACCCCAAAAATGAAACTTTCTGCACACCGAAGAGACACTTTGATCCCTTCACGAACAAGGAACTAGCACGCAGTACCTGGAAAACCATTCTGACTTGCTTCACATGAGACTCCCAATCATCTGAGAAGATCAAAATGTCATCCAAGTAAACAATCAAGAATTTATCCAGATACTCACGGAAAATGTCATGCATAAAAGACTGAAAAACAGATGGAGCATTGGAAAGTCCGAACGGCATCACCAGATACTCAAAATGACCCTCGGGCGTATTAAATGCCGTTTTCCATTCATCTCCCTGCCTGATTCTCACCAGATTATACGCACCACGAAGATCAATCTTAGTAAACCAACTAGCCCCCTTAATCCGAGCAAACAAGTCAGAAATCAATGGCAAGGGATACTGAAACTTAACAGTGATCTTATTAAGAAGGCGGTAATCAATACACGGTCTTAGCGAACCATCCTTCTTGGCTACAAAAAAGAACCCTGCTCCCAATGGTGACGACGATGGGCGAATATGTCCCTTCTCCAGGGACTCCTTCACATAACTGCGCATAGCGGTGTGTTCAGGTACGGACAAATTAAATAAACGACCCTTAGGGAATTTACTACCAGGAATCAAATCGATAGCACAATCACAATTCCTATGCGGAGGTAGGGCATCAGACTTGGACTCTTCAAATACATCCTGAAAGTCCGACAAGAACTCTGGGATGTCAGAAGGAATGGATGACGAAATAGACAAAAATGGAACATCACCATGTACTCCCTGACAACCCCAGCTGGTTACCGACATAGAGTTCCAATCCAATACTGGATTATGGGTTTGTAGCCATGGCAACCCCAACACGACCACATCATGCAAATTATGCAGTACCAGAAAGCGAATAACTTCCTGATGTGCAGGAGCCATGCACATGGTCAGCTGGGCCCAGTACTGAGGCTTATTCTTGGCCAAAGGTGTAGCATCAATTCCTCTCAACGGAATAGGACACCGCAAAGGCTCCAAGAAAAATCCAAAACGTTTAGCATAATCCAAATCCATCAGATTCAGGGCAGCGCCTGAATCCACAAACGCCATGACAGAATACGATGACAAAGAGCACATTAAGGTAATGGACAAAAGGAATTTGGACTGTACAGTACCAATAACGGCAGAGCTATCGAACCGCCTAGTGCGTTTAGGACAATTAGAAATAGCATGAGTAGAATCACCACAATAGAAACACAGTCTGTTCAGACGTCTGTGTTCTTGCCGTTCTACTTTAGTCATAGTCCTGTCGCACTGCATAGGCTCAGGTTTACTCTCAGACAATACCGCCAAATGGTGCACAGATTTACGCTCGCGCAAGCGACGACCGATCTGAATGGCCAAGGACATAGACTCATTCAAACCAGCAGGCATAGGAAATCCCACCATTACATCCTTAAGAGCTTCAGAGAGACCCTTTCTGAACAAAGCCGCTAGTGCAGATTCATTCCACAGAGTGAGTACTGACCACTTCCTAAATTTCTGACAATATACTTCTACATCATCCTGACCCTGGCATAAAGCCAGCAGATTTTTCTCAGCCTGATCCACTGAATTAGGCTCATCGTAAAGCAATCCCAGCGCCTGGAAAAATGCATCAACATTACTCAATGCAGAATCTCCTGGTGCAAGAGAAAACGCCCAGTCCTGTGGGTCGCCGCGCAAAAAAGAAATAATAATCAAAACCTGTTGAATAGGATTACCAGAAGAATGAGGTTTCAAGGCCAAAAATAGCTTACAATTATTTCTGAAGCTCAGGAACTTAGTTCTGTCACCAAAAAACAAATCAGGAATCGGAATTCTTGGTTCTAGCATCGATTTCTGATCAATAGTATCTTGAATCTTTTGTACATTTACAACGAGATTATCCATTGAGGAGCACAGAGCCTGAATATCCATGTCCACAGCTGTGTCCTGAAGCACTCCAATGTCTAGGGGAAAAAAAAGACTGAAGACAGAGCTAAGAAAAAAAAATGATGTCAGGATTTCTTTTTTCCCTCTATTGGGAATCATTGGTGTGGCTCCTTGTACTGTTCTGGCCGGCAATCAGGCAACACAGCGTGCAGTAATCAGCGCACATACAGAGATCTGGCAATAACCAAAAACAATAGGACGAGCTCTGAGACGTGGAATCTCTGTAGACTGCAGTACCTGATCTATCCTCACACAACTATAAGCAGCAGTGGATTGCGCCTATCACTACCTATGCAACTCGGCACTGCCTGAGGAGCTGACTAGCCTGAAGATAGAAATACAAGCCTGACTTACCTCAGAGAAATACCCCAAAGGAATAGGCAGCCCCCCACATATAATGACTGTTAGCAAGATGAAAAGACAAACGTAGGAATGAAATAGATTCAGCAAAGTGAGGCCCGATATTCTAGACAGAGCGAGGATAGCAAAGAGAACTATGCAGTCTACAAAAAACCCTAAAACGAAAACCACGCAAAGGGGCAAATAGACCCACCGTGCCGAACTAACAGCACGGCGGTGCACCCCTTTGCTTCTCAGAGCTTCCAGCAAAAGTTAATAGCAAGCTGGACAGAAAAAACAGAAAACAAACTAGAAGCACTTATCTAGCAGAGCAGAAGGCCCAAGGAAAGATGCAGTAGCTCAGATCCAACACTGGAACATTGACAAGGAGCAAGGAAGACAGACTCAGGTGGAGCTAAATAGCAAGGCAGCCAACGAGCTCACCAAAACACCTGAGGGAGGAAGCCCAGAGACTGCAATACCACTTGTGACCACAGAAGTGAACTCAGCCACAGAATTCACAACAGCGAAGACCCCGGCAGGGTCAAAGTAACTCAGAGTTCCCATACAGACTCCGGTGACAGGACTGGTTGTAAATCCTTTTATGTTAAAGTAAACTGGTTAAACGTTTCAGTGCCTCAGTCTTTCATTTGGACAATAGCCATCTATCCAGGATCGGGATCGTCACCGCTGGGAGAACCTGCTGCTGATCAAGTAAGTGCCTGTCCCCTCATGATACCCCTTACACTGTGCATTGCCTGAGGCCACAGCACCGGGTCAAGCCACCCGTGACATCCCCCTCAAGAGACAGACTCCATTGGTCCGGTGCTGGGTATCCCGGTCTCCTGGGCGTCACACATCCATAATGTGTATTATCAACAAACGGACACCTAACTGCACTCCTATTGTCCTATTGAACAGCAGATGGATCGGAACAAGTAGCATATGAATCCATGGATAGATACATTGAAATAGCTACAGTGAAATCACGCCCCCAAAAAATGATCTTGTACAAGACCTTCCCTTTACGTAGTACAGGATATCTGCAACAGGTTTTGAGTTCCAATATATACTATTGTGCGCATGCTGAATAACCTGTTATCAACAACTAAAAAAGCAAGAATATATCACCGCGCTACTCCATACATGTGTAAAGCCAAATTGTGAAGATGATAAATATGCAAATGAAGAGAAACTTACTGCGGTTATGCCAAAAGGACGGATCTGATGAGTGGCACTTAGTTTAGTGAGGTGATGATCCCAACAATTGGTGGGAGAGGGTATGATCTCCCCTTTGAGAAAAAAAGGGAGTTTTGCTGTCACCCACAAGACTTTTAATATGAACAGTAAAGAGTATTGATGTGTTCGTAGTTGTACTTACTGAATTGCATTGAGGTGGTGTGACCGCTAGAAGATCGATAGTGGTGGATAGTTGGTGGTGAATCCTTTAATAATACGTGAATATGCTGTTATTCAGATGTGGATATAGTATCCTGTTACGTTGCCACTAGTAACAGCACAATAGGTATTTGTCGTGAATTGTCTGTATAAAATATGGTGGACTCAGTGGTTAATAGTCCGTGGGAGGATCTAACAGGGTTTGATGGCAGTAACCTAGTGTGTTTAATCAGGTTTAAGATGGTACTCACTGTGTTGTTCCTGGGTGTGGGGACAACAAGTGGTGTGCCTGCGTCCGGAAGACTAACAGCTGTGCTGCAGAGGGTGACCACAGTCGGTAGTAGTACCCTGACAAAGAGGCCTGCTGTCCCTCGAAACATGTTGGTTTCTTGTTACTTCTGCACACTCGTCCTTCTCTCCATCGGTGACGTCACTCCGAAACCCCGCCCATCCCATTTCCGCCACATACACAGTGTGCTTCCGGCCGGGGCACCTGTGATCATTGTCGGCATCCAGTTCAGCGGTTCCCGCACACCGACTGCGGTCACCCTCTGCAGCACAGTGGTTAGTCTTCCGGACGCAGGCACACCACTTGTCATCCCCACACCCAGGATCAACACAGTGAGTACAACTACAAACACATCAAAACTCTTTACTGTTCATATTAAAAGTATTGTGGGTGACAGGAAAACTCCCTTTTTTTCTCATAGGGGAGATCATACCCTCTCCCACCAATTGTTGGGATCATCACCTCACTAAACTAAGTGCCACTCATCAGATCCGTCCTATTGGCATAACCGCAGTAAGTTTCTCTTCATTTGCATATTTAACATCTTCACAATTTGACTTTACACATGTATAGAGTAGTGCGGTGATATATTCTTGTTTTTTTAGGCTTTGCTTTCTAGCAGGTACACACACAACCTGCATCAATCACCAGCAGCTCTTTATACAAATCTTACCCTTGGGTCAGTCATTTGCTGTGCGCCAGTGTTTACATCTATACTTTTTCATCTTGTTACCAACAACTGCCTTATACTATATGTATGGCAAAAGTTGGATGGTATAGTGAACAGCAGGCTTATGAGTTGTCCAGCTCCATATGCAGTGGGAGCAGGCTATGCTGAAATTTTCAGTGGTTGTCTCGAATAATTTTTACAGTATGTTGCAATCCAGGTCTGCTGTCACAAATACCTTTCACCCTCTTAACTAAATAGGTAACAGATTGAAAGGTAGCAAGTACTAATAAATTGTAACTGAGAATATTTTTACAGGTCTACATTTCCACTATTACATCTAAAGTGCATACATCAAGCATCCAATAGAACCTTCATAATTTATGTAGCAACATATTTAAGGTTCCCCTAACAGCAAGAAAGGAGCAAAATTATATGAAAGTGCTTTGCTCTCTTTACAAACTTTGCCAAGAATAGCATTAAAATAATTAAAAAGCAAAGTTTGGAGCAGACCAAAAGTAGTAGTCATTACCCACTGCTATAACATCTGTTTGAGTGACACAGTGGACATTAGGTGCCCTAAATGTGTACACTAGCAAAACCATGTATGGAATCCAGAAAAATCTAAAAATTAGCATCCTTGAATGTTTTTTCTAAAATGTTATTGTTCTATTTCTTGCTGTTAAAATAATCAGAGTTTTAGTTGTAAAGCTAAATTCTGTTCTCTACATTATATTGTAATGCTAGGTCTGGAGAACAAAGAGTTAGAATTATCTTGATAGTGTTGGATTACAGGTCCGATGTTGCCTACGCTTACATGCTGATTAAGCAGTATTGTAGCTAAAGTTCACTTACAGATATAAATAGCTGTAATGTTTTGGATAGTGATAGTGTATATAATACAGGCTGGAGAATATGCCATATATAACATATAATTTAGCTACCATAATTTGTGCTATGTAGAGAAAAGCAAACTTTTTAGTACTTTAGAGGCTCCAAGATGGACGATTTAAGGATTTCTAGTTTTACTGCTACCAGTAAACAATCAGTTAATCAAGATTTTTTGTTCCATGCTATGTAATGAACGATATTGCTGTACATTACGTGCTTGCACCAATTACAACATAGGGTGTTTGCTTAAAGGGCTTGTCCAGTACTGGAGAATCCCAGCTTAAATCAAATTGCTTTTCTAGCAATAACGGCATTGCTGTTCCCAGAAAGTGACTTGCTGTGACATATTATGTGCAGGAGGAAACAAAAGAAGGAAGAAGTATGCAACGGCTATGGGATCACCATATGAAAAAAATTACTTTATTACAAATTACAAAGAAAAAGTGACACAAGACAAAAAAGTTAAAAACATTAAAAAGCCAATCATCCAAATATATAACAGAGGGAAAGACTATGATAAGGCTGACAGCTATAATCACCAGAGACCCCACGCGTATCGCCACACCAATTGTGGCTTCCTCAGGGGTAAGGATAAAAGGTTATTTGCAGTTACAGTGCTAAGGGCAGGCTGCTGCCAGTGAACGACCACTCTTTGGCTGCAGCTCGTCAATAATCCCTGTTCATTTTGATGAAATTATAAAAGCTGCAGCTGATGAGTGGCTAGGCCTTTGCTGCATCTGCCATTGGAACAACATTTTCATGTCACCATCAGAAACAGACACTCCTACATTTCTTTAACAGTGCTGTTGCAGGAGGTGAGCATATAATGTATTTATTTTAATTAGGTCCTGAATTGATAAAATTGCTACTCTTAAGGTACCGTCTCACTGAACGATATCACTAGCGATCCGTGACGTTGCAGCGTCCTGGCTAGCGATATCGTTCAGTTTGACAGGCAGCAGCGATCTGGATCCTGCTGTGCCATTGTTGGTCGGAGCAGAAAGTCCAGAACTTTATATCGTCGCTAGATCACCCGCAGACATCGCTGAATCGGCGTTTGTGACGCCGATTCAGCGATGTCTTCACTGGTAACCAGGGTAAACATCGGGCCGCGCTTAGTAACCCGATGTTTACCCTGGTTACCAGCGTAAACGTTAAAAAAAACGTACAAAAAAAAAAAACACTACATATTTACATTCCGGTGTCTGTCCCTCGGCGCTGTGCTGTGCTGTGACGTCACCGCTCTGCTTTACGGCTGGCCCGCGCTGACAGTGCAGGAAAGCACAGCGCCGGAGGACAGACACCGGAATGTAAGTATGTAGTGTTTGGGGTTTTTTTACGTTTATGCTGGTAACCAGGGTAAACTTCGGGTTACTAAGCGCAGCCCTGCACTTAGTAACCCGATATTTACCCTGGTTACCAGGGGACCGGCATCATTGGTCGCTGGAGAGCTGTCTGTGTGACAGCTCTCCAGCGACCACACAGCGACGATGCAGTGATCGGGATCGTTGTCTAGATCGCTGCAGCATCGCTAAATGTGACGGTACCTTTAGGTAAGGTACTTATTTATTATTTATTTATCTTCACTGCTAGTTAAAGCGAATGTGTCAGCAGATGTTTGCTACCTAATCTGAGAGCAGCATGATCTAGACAAAGAGACCTTGATTCCAAGGATGTATCCCTTAGTTTACTGAGTGGAGCAGTTTTGACAGAGCTTTTTGTTTTAGCAATGAAGCAGAGCTGAGGAAGCTAACCCCGCCCACACAAGGCTCTGTATATACAATGGGTATAGACAGTGAGGTGCTTCTCACAGAAGAGGGAGGAGTCAGACTGCCATGCACTGACTTTGGACTATGTTTCTGAAAAACGCTGCCTTTCTCTTTTCCCTTTCTGCCCCTTGCTTGAGAAAGGGGGCGATTTCCTGAAACATAGCCTAAGTAATTGCATTTGCAGCTATCTGCTCCTGTGTTTGCTGCATGTCTTGGAGTCTAGATCTTATATTAGAGGCATTTGTGCCAAAAGAAAATGTTCACAATTGCCAAACAAGGCTGGTTTGCATCTGGCTGTCAGTCAGGGCCGAGGGCATGGTGACAGTGGCCGCTGTGTAGACTCAGAGAGGTGACTGAACCGGCGCCGCCACAACCCCATGACTGTATACCAAATGTGTCTGGGAAGAATAAAGATCATTTTATCTCCACTGCATTCAGCTGCGTGCAGGTGCTGGACAGCATTATAACACTGTTAACCTGCAGATTAACCCCATACCTGCAGGTTAACAGAATTATCCCTGGTGACAGGTTCTCTTTAAGGAAGCTATTGCTTTCAGCAGAAAAGGAGTCAAATTACATTAATTGAGAAGCATCTAATGGAAACTAATAAGCAAAGGCTTTGGGAGACATATCTTCCCAAAAGCTGAGGGTCCCAAAAATAGGACCAGCAGCCATCAAGTATAAACAGTAAGTTCTTTAAAAGGGGGACAGGTTCTCTCAAAAGAGCCCTAAATGTACTGATCAAGGGCTATAAAGAACGTGCACTTTTCGGCTGCCATCACACTAGCAGTATTTGGTCAGTATTTTACATCAGTATTTGTAGCCAAAACCAGGAGTGGAACAATTAGAGAAAAAGTAAACATATGCACCACT
Organism: Ranitomeya imitator; assembly: GCF_032444005.1. NCBI lineage: Eukaryota > Metazoa > Chordata > Amphibia > Anura > Dendrobatidae > Ranitomeya > Ranitomeya imitator. The sequence continues at coordinate 385,300,188 of NC_091284.1, forward strand.
TCTGTATTTATCACCCACTCCTGGTTTTGGCTTACAAATACTGATGTAAAATACTGACCAAATACTGCTAGTGTGATGGCAGCCTTCTTCTGTGAGACTTTTCAGCCTTTAAATTGAGCTGAGAGAAGTCGTGTGACAGGTAGTCCCCTGTTCTGGATCCTTTGAAATAGGAAATGCATTTTGGAGGAGTTAGAGTGAGACTTTGATTGGGCATTATATCGACGCCATCTTCTAGAGATGAAGCTTCTACTTGACTCACATGTCCGATAAAGCAAGGTCTTCATTTAAGAAAATCCAATAAGTAGGGGTTTGTTTTATCACAGTCAAGGCATCTGTTTTAGCTGGAATTATCGTGGGATACAGGCTTTTCTCTCTCTGAGTCTTTCCATTTTTAGACTTAATGATTAAATCTCAAAGTCTATTTTAACCTTTCTCTGTTCTGTTACATACTTCTGTTTTGGAGGCCAGCACATCAAGAATACAATCAGCTTCCCAGGGATTTGTTGTATATTGTAACCTTGCTGTATGAATGGTTTGGCATTTGTAGTGCAATTTAAAAGGAGTGAAAAATAGCAGTGGTCTAGTGGTACCATACAGTACTCCCAAAGCAATGTGTTAGAAGAGCTTAGCAAAGCTAGCATTCAGAAACATGTGTAAACATCGGGCAAGGAAAATATCACCGGTACCTTAAAGGAACTTTAATTAATATGTTAAAATGAGCGAACCCAAACTTAAAAGTTCGGTGTTCGTACCGGATAGTTAGTGTCCGGTGCTAATCGCAGAACATGGATGTCTCCAGGAAGTCCGTTGCAATGTTTGTAGTTCTGTGGGAGGATAGAGAGAGAATATTTTCCAGCTCAAAAGTTCATGTCCCCATTGTTTTTAATGGGGTTTAGGTTCTGGTTCAAGTTCGGGTACATTTCTGGTGCACAAATCAAACTTTAACCCCTTAGTGACAGAGCCAATTTGGTACTTAATGACCGAGCCAATTTTGGCAATTCTAACCACTGTCACTTTATGAGGTTATAACTCTGGAACGCTTCAACGGATCCCGCTGATTCTGAGATTATTTTTTCGTGACATATTGTACTTCATGTTAGTGGTAACATTTCTTCGATATTACTTGCGATTGTTTATGAAAAAAATGGAAATATGGCGAAAATTTTTAAAATTTTGCAATTTTCAAACTTTGTATTTTTATGCCCATAAATCAGAGAGATATGTCACGAAAAATAGTTAAGAAATAACATTTCCCACATGTCTACTTTACATCAGCACAATTTTGGAAACAAAATTTTTTTTGTTAAGGAGTTATAAGGGTTAAAAGTTGACCAGCAATTTCTCATTTTTACAACACCATTTTTTTTTAGGGACCACATCACATTTGAAGTCATTTTGAGGGGTCTATATGATAGAAAATAATTAAGTGTGACACCATTCTAAAAACTACACCCCTCAAGGTTCTCAAAACCACATTCAAGAAGTTTGTTAACCCTTTACGTGCTTCACAGGAACTGAAACAATGTGGAAGGAAAAAATGAACATTTAACTTTTTTTTGCAAACATCTTAATTCAGAACCATTTTTTTTATTTTCACAAGTGTAAAAACAGAAATGTAACCATAAATTTTCTTATGCAATTTCTCCTGAATACCCCAATACCCCATATGTGGGGGTAAACCACTTTTTGGGCGCACCGCAGAACTTAGAAGTGAATGAGCGCCGTTTGACTTTTTCAATGCAGAATTGGCTGGAATTGAGATCGGACGCCATGTCACGTTTAGAGAGCCCCTGGTGTGCCTAAACAGGGGAAACCCCCCACAAGTGACCCCATTTTTGAAACTAGACCCCCCCATGGAAGTTATCTAGATGTGTGGTGAGAACTTTGAATGCCTAAGTGCTTCACAGAAGTTTATAATGCAGAGTCGTGAAAATAAAAAATATAATTTTTTTCCACAAAAAAGATTTTTTAGCCCCCAAGTTTTTATTTTCACAAGGGTAACAAGAGAAATTGGACCCCAAAAGTTGTTTTCCAATTTGTCCTGAGTATGCTAGTACCCCATATGTGGGGGTAAACCACTGTTTGGGCGCACGGCAGAGCTCGGAAGGAAGGAGCGCCGTTTTGGAATGCAGACTTTGATAGAATGGTCTGCGGGCATTATGTTGCGTTTGCAGAGCCCCTGATGTACCTAACCAGTAGAAACCCTCCATAATGACCCCATTTTGGAAACTAGACCCCCCAACGAACTTATCTAGATTTGTGGTGAGAACTTTGAATGCCCAAGTGCTTCACAGAAGTTTAGAATGCAGAGTCGTGAAAATAAAAAAAAATTTTTTTTCCACAAAAAAAGATATTGTAGCCCCCAAGTTTTTATTTTCACAAGGGTAACAGTAGAAATTGGACTGCAAAAGTTGTTGTTCAATTTATCCCGAGTACGCTGATGCGCCATATGTGGGGGTAAACCACTGTTTGGGCGCACGGCAGAGCTCGGAAGAGAAGGAGCGCCTTTTTGGAATGCAGACTTTGATAGAATGGTCTGTGGGCATTATGTTGCTATTACAGAGCCCCTGATGTACCTAAACTGTAGTAACCCCCCACAAGTGACCCCATTTTGGAAACTAGAGCCCCCAAGGAACTTATCTAGATGTGTGATGAGAACTTTGAATGCCCAAGTGCTTCACAGAAGTTTAGAATGCAGAGTCGTGAAAATAAAAAATATTTTTTTTTTCACAAAAAAGATATTATAGCCCCCAAGTTTTTATTTTCACAAGGGTAACAGGAGAAATTGGACCCCAGAAGTTGTTGTCAAATTTATCTTGAGTATGCTGATGCCCCATATGTGGGGGTAAACCACTGTTTGGGCGCACGGCAGAGCTCGGAAGGGAAGGAGCGCCGTTTGGAATGCAGACTTAGATAGAATGGTCTGTGGGCATTATGTTGCGTTTGCAGAGCCCCTGATGTACCTAAACAGTAGTAACCCCCCACAAGTGACCCCGTTTTGGAAACTAGACCCCCAAAGGAACTTATATAGATGTGTGGTGAGAACTTTGAATGCCCAAGTGCTTCACAGAAGTTTATAATGCAGAGTCATAAAAAAATATATATTTTTCCACAAAAAAGATTTTGTAGCCCCCAAGTTTTTATTTTCACAAGGGTAACAAGAGAAATTGGACCCCAGAAGTTGTTGTCAAATTTATCCCAAGTACGCTGATGCCCCATATGTGGGGGTAACCCACTGTTTGGGCGCACGACAGAGCTCAGAAGGGAGGGAGCACCATTTGACTTTTTGAGCGCAAAATTGGCTGTCGTGTTTGGAGACCCCCTGATGTACCTAAACAGTGGAAACCCCCCAATTCTAGCTCCAACCCTAACCCCAACACACCCCAAACCCTAATCCCAACCTGATCCATAATCCTAATCACTAACTCTAACCATAATCACAACCCTTACCCCAAAACAACCCTAATGTCAACCCTAACCATAACCCTAATCAAAACCCTAAATCCAACACACCCCTAATACTAATCTCAACCCTAACCTCAAACCTAACCCTAATCCCAATACACCCCTAATCACAACCCTAACCTTAACCCTAATCCCAAACCTAACCCTAATCCCAAGCGTAACCCTAATGCCAACCCTAATACCAACCCTAATCCAAACCCTAACCCTAATCCCAACTCTAACCCTAACTTTAGCCCCAACCCTAGCCCTAACTTTAGCCCCAACCCTAACCCTAGCCCTAAGGCTTCTTTCACACTTGTGTCGTTTGGCATTCTGTCGCAATCCGTCGTTTTGGACAAGAAACGGATCCTGCAAATGTGCCCACAGGATGCGTTTTTTGCCCATAGACTTGTATTGCCGACGGATTGTGACGGATTGCCACACGTCACGTCCGTCGTGCATTGGATCAGTTGTGTTTTGGCGGACCGTCGGCACAAAAAAACGTTCAATGAAACATTTTTTTGTAAGTCGCATCCGCCATTTCTGACCGCACATGCGTGGCCGTAACTCCGCCCCCTCCTCCCCAGGACATAGATTGGGCAGCGGATGCATTGAAAAACTACAGCTGCTGCCCGAAGCATTGCGACGACCCCGTACCGACGTAAGTGTGAAAGAAGCCTAACCCTAAATTTAGCCCCAACCCTAACCCTAAATTTAGCCCCAACCCTAACCCTAAATTTAGCCCCAACCCTAACCCTAGCCCTAGCCCTAACCCTAACCCTAACCCTAGCCATAACCCTAGCCCTAACCCTTGCCCTAACCCTAACCCTAGCCCTAACCCTAACCCTAACCCTAACCCTAACCCTAGCCCTAACCCTAGCCCTAACCCTAGCCCTAGCCCTAACCCTAATTTTAGCCCCAACTGCTGTTCTCCTGTCGGCCAGCAGATGGAGACAGATGGCGGGCGCATTGCGCATGCGCCCACCATTTTCTTTTGCCGGCGGCAAGGAGGAGCAGCAGGAGGATCCAGGGACACAGGTGAGTATGATAGGGTCCCCGAATCCCCCTATTTCTCTGTCCTCTGATGTGCGATCACATCAGAGGACAGAGAATTACACTTTATTTTTTTTTTGCGGTCGCCGGTAAAAAGTTAATTACCGGCGATCACAAAACAGGGGTCGGTAAAACCGACCCCGATCATGCTCTTTGGGGTCTCGGCTACCCCCGGCAGCCGAGACCCCAAAGATTCTCACGGGACCGGCCGGCGGGCGCACTGCGCATGCGCCTGCCATTTTGAAGATGGCGGCGCCCACCGGGAGCCACGAGGAGCACCGGGGGAGACAGGTAAGTATTGGGGGGCTACCTGGGACCCCTTTTCTCTGTCCTCCGATGTGCGATCACATCGGAGGACAGAGAAATTAAAAGGAGATCGCGTTTTTTTTTTGCGATTGCCAGTAAACGGTTAATTACCGGCGATCGCAATTCCAGGGTCGGTACAAAACCCCCCAAATCATGTTCTCTGAGGTCTCGGCTACCCCCGGCAGCCGAGACCCCGGAGAAAATCCAACTCTGGGGGGCGCTATTTACTTTTTCCACAGCGCCGTTAATTAACGGCGCTGTGGTTTAAGTATTCTTAGCGGCTGCCGTTAAAAAGCGTATCGGCGGTCACTAAGGGGTTAAAATAAAGTTTGAGTCGAGTACCTGAAGCCGAACTTCCATGGGTCCACTTATCCCTATTAATATGATACAAAACTGTACATTTTGTAAATCATATATCAAAAGTCTGCAATGAAAAACAGTAAATCCCTTTGCTAGTAGCATATAATATAGACATACAAATATACAAACTTTGTATAGTATTTTATGTAAAGATTAAGCTACACCAGTAGATGACCTTAATAATAGGCAACAAGAAAAGAACATAAAATAATATCAAAATATGACCATCTACTCGACTGATCAAAATATAAAATAGTGGTGCAACCACTGAAAAAAATGGAATTGATTACTAGAATACAGAGCTAATCAGATTCTCTTCATCCATGTACGCATGTCCATACATTGATGGATTGATGGCAAAATGTCCCGTGCGTTGAAACAGATGTAACCAGTCATAATATAAAAGGATAGAAGAATGAAGACTATATTGAAAAAGCAAAAGCTTCAAACTCTGGTACTCTAGCCGGTAGCATTCACAATAGCCTCGTGCATACAGTCAGAAAAATACCAGTTAACGGGTGACAGCACTCACTCAAAGAAAGTCTGCAATTTGGAAATGAACTCAATCCTCAGATGGGACAGCAAAAACCTGGTGACAGTGATTTTTTTTTCAACAGTGTTCTAGATCCAATGTTTATCAGTATTTGCTCAGTGATTCATTTTTGACCATCAGTGTTTCATCAGTGATTTTCTCACATAAAACAATTAAAGTATATTGTAAAGTTCAAATTGTACAGCACACAGATTGATCCCAGATAACAATATGTGCTGTGTTTGATTTTTCTTGGAACCATAAGACCTGTTTGGGTGACTCAGATTCAAATCAATTATGTCTCTATGATTTTTTTTGTATCTGCAAATAAAGACAAACAACTTCAAAGTTTGTAATAGAACACAAATGTGATAAACTGACACTTGAATGAGGCTTAATGAGGTTTGTAGGAAGAGACACACAAACTACATGATTTTTCCCATTTACCACATTACATATAACATTTTTAACATATCACTTCCATCTACTGTAAATATTCCTGTTAATATACAGTAGTGATGAGCGAGAACTAAAATGCTTGGGTGGTCGTTGCTGGAGTTGAGCAATTGTAATGCTGTGATGCCCGACCGGAGTAACGAATATAATGGAAGTCAATGGGAAACTCATGTACTTTTCTGATGCCCCCCCACCCCCCACCAAAGTTCTGGAAGGGGTGTAAAAATTGCTGAAATCAAAGGATACAGCACCAAAATGGCTTAGGAACAGCATGGGGAAGACCCCTGAAAGAAAGTATCTCTGAATCACAGGTCGCTGCTGAGAACAATGTTGTCAGAGTATTACGCCACTTTTACAGACTGACAATAAAGCATAAAAAAATGAAGATAACATGGAGTTTACAGGAAAAATGTTAAGAAACATTATTTCCAGAATAATTACTTACATAAGGCAAAATAAATATGAGAAAAAAAATGCTCCTCCGCACCTATGTTCACACGTAGTGTTTTTGCTGCTTTTTTGCACATTTACATTGCTTTCAATAGTGAAAAAAGCATTCATCAGGAAATGTAATTTCAACATTTTACTACTTTATCTGGCCATTTGATGTGTAAGGCTGGTTTCACATTTGCGTTTTTTTGGGTGCGTTTTTGCGGTAAAAAACGCAAAAAAACGCATGGTGAAAAAACGCATGTAAACGCATGCAAACGCTGCGTTTTTTTGACGCATGCGTTTTTGCATGTGGTGTAAAAAACGCGGCGTTTTACCGCGTTTACATGCGTTTTTTCATGCGTTTGCGTTTTTTAAACGCATGCTGAGAAATGTGTGACAGCTGCCAATCATTAAAAAAAAGTAAAAAACCCACTATAAACAGAAATAGTTAGGGTTAGGGGTAGGGTTAGGGGTAGGGATCATAACCCTAACCCTAAAGAGATCCTAACCCTAACCCTACCCCTAACCCTAACCCTAACCCTACCCCTAACCCTAACCCTAACCCTACCCCTACCCCTAACCCTAAGGGATCCTAACCCTACCCCTAACCCTAACCCTAACCCTACCCCTAACCATAAAGGGGTTAGGGTTAGGGTTAGGGGTAGGGTTAGGGGTAGGGTTAGGATCCCTTAGGGTTAGGGTTAGGGGTAGGGTTAGGGTTAGGGTTAGGGTTAGGGGTAGGGTTAGGGGTAGGGTTAGGATCCCTTTATCACCTTTACGTTGGGTGGTGGCATATTAGTGTGTTTTAAGTGTTTTTAATAAAAAAACGCATGCGTTTTTTAACGCAAAAAACGCATGCACCAAAAAACGCATGCGTCCCCATTGACTCCAATGCATTTTTTGACACAAAAAAACGCATGAAAACGCATGCGTTTTTTTTTGGTCCAAAAAACGCTTCTAAAAATACTACAAGTAGCATTTTAGAAAAAAAACGCATGCAGTAAAAAAACGCATGCGTTGCAAAACGCGACCAAACGCATACACAAAAAAACGCATGCGTTTTCAATGTTAAATATAGGGAAAAAAAACGCATGCGTTTTTTTGAAAAAAAACGCAGCAGACAAAAACGCAAGTGTGAAACCAGCCTAAGACATAATCAGACACATCCTGTTAAATTTATGAAGGAGGGACTCTGAAAGTCAGAAAGCTTTTTTTTCAGAGCCATCAAGTCACCATCACTATTTATAGGGGGCTTTCAGGTGGCCCTTACTATTGTTAGAGGATTTACTATTGTCACAGGGCCATCAAGCAACACTGCCAGCTTTGATGAATTTCTGGGTACAGATCGCGGTAGGAAAAACATGGATCTGTCAATAAGTGTATAGAAAAGAGCTGCAGCAAGGAATATAATTTATAAGGCAATAATTCCTGACTAGATGCCTGTTATACTCTATCCATACTGCCACAGATAACCCTAAACAAATTGTAGATAACAGTGGTATTATTAACCCCTTCCCGACCCATGACGCCACGTAGGCGTCATGAAAGTCGGTGCCAATCCGACCCATGACGCCTATGTGGCGTCATGGAAAGATCGCGTCCCTGCAGGCCGGGTGAAAGGGTTAACTCCCATTTCACCTGATCTGCAGGGACAGGGGGAGTGGTAGTTTAGCCCAGGGGGGGTGGCTTCACCCCCTCGTGGCTACAATCGCTCTGATTGGCTGTTGAAAGTGAAACTGCCAATCAGAGCGATTTGTAATATTTCACCCATTATAACGGGTGAAATATTACAATCCAGCCATGGCCGATGCTGCAATATCATCGGCCATGGCTGGAAATACTAGTGTGCCCCCACCCCACCCCACCGATCGCCCCCCCCAGCCCCCCGATCTGGCCGGTACACTGCTCCGGCTCCCCTCCATCCAGTGCTCCGCTCCCCCCCCGTGCTCTTGTCCGCTCCCCCCGTGCTCCAATCACCCCCCGTGCTCCAATCACCCCCCCTGCACTCCAATCCACCCCCCCGTGCTCCGTTCCACCCCCCCGTGCTCCGTTCCAGCCCCCCGTGCTCCGTTCCAGCCCCCCCGTGCTCCGTTCCACGCCTGCCGCGCTCCAATTCCCCCCCCGTGCTCCGATTCCCCCCCCGTGGTCCCCCCCCACCCCATCATACTTACCGATCCTGCCGGGATCCCGTCCGTCTTCTCCCTGGGCGCCGCCATCTTCCAAAATGGCGGGCGCATGCGCAGTGCGCCCGCCGAATCTGCCGGCCGGCAGATTCGTTCCAAAGTGCATTTTGATCACTGAGATAGATTATATCTCAGTGATCAAAATAAAAAAAATAATAAATGACCCCCCCCTTTGTCACCCCCATAGGTAGGGACAATAAAAAAATAAAGAAATTTTTTTTTTCCACTAATGTTAGAATAGGGTTAGGGTTAGGGGTAGGGTTAGGGTTAGGGGTAGGGTTAGGGTTAGGGGTAGGGTTAGGGTTAGGGGTAGGGGTAGGGCTAGGGGTAGGGTTAGGGCTAGGGTTAGGGGTAGGGTTAGGGGTAGGGTTAGGGTTAGGGGTAGGGTTAGGGTTAGGGCTAGGGTTAGGGTTTCGGTATGTGCACACGTATTCTGGTCCTCTGCGGATTTTTCCGCTGCGGATTTGATAAATCTGCAGTGCTAAACCGCTGCGGATCTATGGCGGATTTACCGCGTGTTTTCTGCACATTTCACTGCGGTTTTACAATTGCGATTTTCTATTGGAGCAGTTGTAAAACCGCTGCGGAATCCGCACAAAGAAGTGACATGCTGCGGAATGTAAACCGCTGCGTTTCCGTGCAGTTTTTCCGCAGCGTGTGTGCAGCGATTTTTGTTTCCCGTAGGTTTACATTGCACTGTAAGCTCATGGGAAACTGCTGCTTTTCCGCAGTGTGCACATACCTTTAGAATTAGGCTATGTGCACACGGTGCGGATTTGGCTGCGGATTGGCCGCTGCGGATTCGCAGCAGTGTTCCATCAGGTCTACAGTACCATGTAAACATATGAAAAACCAAATCCGCTGTGCCCATGGTGCGGAAAATACCGCGCGGAAACGCTGCATTGTATTTTCCGCAGCATGTCAATTCTTTGTGCGGATTCCGCAGCGTTTTACACCTGTTCCTCAATAGGAATCCGCAGGTGAAATCCGCACAAAAAACACTGGAAATCCGCGGAAAATCCGCAGGTAAAACGCAGTGCCTTTTACCCGCGGATTTTTCAAAAATGGTGCGGAAATATCTCACACGAATCCGCAACGTGGGCACATAGCCTTAGGGTTAGGGTTGGGTTGGAATTAGGGTTGTGGTTAGGGGTGTGATTAGGGTTATGGCTACAGTTGGGATTAGGGTTAGGGGTGTGGGGGGGTTAGTGTTGGAGGTAGAATTGAGGGGTTACCACTGTTTAGGCACATCAGGGGTCTCCAAACGCAACATGGCGCCACCATTGATTCCAGCCAATCTCGTATTCAAAAAGTCAAATGGTGCTCCCTCCCTTCCGAGCCCTGACATGTGCCCAAACAGTGGTTTACCCCCACATATGGGGTACCAGCATACTCAGGATAAACTGCGCAACAATTACTGGGGTCCAATTTCTCCTGTTACCCTTGTGAATCTAAAAAAATGCTTGCTAAAACAAAATTTTTGAGGAAAGAAAAATGATTTTTTATTTTCACGGCTCTGCGTTGTAAACGTCTGTGAAGCACTTGGGGGTTCAAAGTGTTCACCACATATCTAGATAAGTTCCTTGGGGGGTCTAGTTTCTAAAATGGGGTCACTTGTGGGGGGTTTCTACTGTTTAGGCACACCAGGGGCTCTGCAAACGCAATGTGACGCCCGCAGACCATTCCATCAAAGTCTGCATTTCAAAAGTCACTACTTCCCTTCTGAGCCCCGACGTGTGCCCAAACAGTGGTTTACCCCCACACATGGGGTATCAGCGTACTCAGGAGAAACTGGACAACAACTTTTGGGGTCCAATTTCTCCTGTAACCCTTGGGAAAATAAAAAATTCTGGGCTAAATAATTATTTTTGAGGAAAGAAAACGTATTTATTATTTTCACGGCTCTGCATTATAAACTTCTATGAAGCACTTGGGGGTTCAAAGTGCTCACCACACATCTAGATAAGTTCCTTTGGGGGTCTAGTTTCCAAAATGGGGTCACTTGTGGGGGGTTTCTACTGTTAAGCCACATCAGGGGCTCTGCAAACGCAACGTGACGCCCACAGAGCATTCCATCAAAGTCTGCATTTCAAAACGTCACTACTTCACTTCCGAGCCCCGGCATGTGCCCAAACACTGATTTACCCCCACATATGGGGTATCAGCGTACTCAGAAGAAACTGGACAACAAATTTTGGGGTCAAATTTCTTCTGTTACCCTTGGAAAAATAAAAAATTGCAGGCTAAAAGATCATTTTTGAGAAAATAATTTTTTTTTTTTATTTTCATGGCTGTGCGTTATAAACTTCTGTGAAGCACTTGGGGGTTCAAAGTCCTCACCACACATCTAGATTAGTTCCTTTGGGGGTCTAGTTTCCAAAATGGGGTCATTTCTGGGGGATCTCCAATGTTTAGGCACACAGGGGCTCTCCAAACGTGACATGGTGTCCGCTAATGATTGGAGCTAATTTTCCATTTAAAAAGCCAAATGGCGTGCCATCCCTTCCGAGCCCTGCCGTGCGCCCAAACAGTGGTTTACCCCCACATATGGGGTACCAACATACTCAGGACAAACTGGGCAACAAATATTGCAGTCCAATTTCTCCTGTTACCCTTGCAAAAATAAAAAAATGCTTACTAAAACATAATTTTTGAGGAAAGAAAAATGATTTTTTATTTTCACGGTTCTGCGTTGTAAACTTCTGTTACGCACTTGGGGGTTGAAAATGCTCACCACATATCTAGATAAGTTCCTTGGGGGGTCTAGTTTCCAAAATTGGGTCACTTGTGGGGGGGTTTCTACTGTTTAGTCACATCAGGGGCTCTGCAAACGCAACGTGACACCCGCAGACCATTCCATCAAAGTCTGCATTTCAAAACGTCACTACTTCCCTTCTGAGCCCCGATGTGTGCCCAAACAGTGGTTTACCTCCACATATGGGATATCAGCGTACTCAGGATAATCTGGGCAGCAACTATTTGGGTCCAATTTCTCCTGCTACCCTTGCAAAAAGAAAAAATTGCTTGCTAAAACATAATTTTTGAGGAAAGAAAAATTATTTTTTATTTTCACGGCTCTGCGTTATAAACTTCTGTGAAGCATTTGGGGGATCAAAGTGCTCACCACACATCTAGGTAAATTCCTTGGGGGGTCTAGCTTCCAAAATGGGGTCACTTGTGGGGGGATTCTACTGTTTAGGCACATCAGGGGCTCTGCAAATGTAACATGATGCCCGCAGACCATTTCATTAAAGTCTGCATTCCAAAACGTCACTACTTCCCTTCCGAGCCCTGACGTGCACGCAAACAGTGGTTTACCCCCACATATGGGGAATTAGCATACTCAGGACAAAATAGGAAACAACTATAGGGGTCCAATTTCTCCTGCTATTCTTGTGAAAATAAAAAATTGCTTGCTAAAACATAATTTTTGAGGAAAGAAAAATTATTTTTTTATTTTCATGGCTCTGCGTTATAAACTTCTGTGAAGCATTTGGGAGTTCAAAGTGCTCACCACACATCTAGATAAGTTCCTTGGGGGGTATAGGTTCCAAAATGGGGTCACTTGTGTGGGGTTTCTACTGTTTAGGCACATCAGGGGCTCTGCAAAGGTAACATGATGCCCGCAGACCATTCCATCAAAGTCGACATTCCAAAACATCACTGCTTCCCTTCCGAGCCCCGACGTGTGCCCAAACAGTGGTTCCCCCCCACATATGGGGTATCAGCGTACTCACGACAAACTGGACAACAACTATTGAGGTCCAATTTCTCCTGTTACCCTTGTGAAAATAAAAAATTGCAGGCTAAAAAATAATTTTTGAGGAAAGAAAAATTATTTTTTATTGTCCCGGCTCTGCATTATAAACTTCTGTGAAGCACTTGGGGGTTAAAAGTGGTCACCACATATCTAGATTAGTTCCATGGGAGGTCTAGTTTCCAAAATGGGGTCACATGTGGGGGAGCTCCAATGTTTAGGCACACCGGGGCTCTCCAAACGTGACATGGTGTCCGCTAATGATTGGAGCTAATTTTTCATTCAAAAAGTCAAATGGCGCTCCTTCCCTTCTGAGCCCTGCCGTGTGCCCAAACAGTGGTTTACCCCCACATGGTATCAGTGTACTCAGAAGAAATTGGCCAATACATTTTAGGATCCATTTTATCCTGGTCCTTGTGTAGAAATGAACAAACTGTGGCTAAAAGAAATTTTTTTTGAAAAAAAAAGTACTTTTTCATTTTTACGGATTAATTTCTGAAGCAACTTGGGGGTCAAAGTGCTCACTATGCATCTAGATAAGTTCCATGGGGGGTATAGATTCTAAAATGGGGTCACTTGTGGGGGGCTCCAATCTTTAGGTACACAGGGGCTCTCCAAACACGATATGGTGTCCGCTAACGATTGGAGCTAATTTTTCATTCAAAAGTCAAATGGCGCTCCTTCCCTTCCGAGCCTTGCCATGTGTACAAACAGAGGTTTGTGACCACACATGAGGTATCGGTGTACTCAGGAGGAATTGACCAACACATTTTAGGATCCATTTTATCCTGTTGCCCATGTGAAAATGAAAAAATTGAGGCTAAAAGAAATTTTTTGTGAAAAAAAGTACTTTTTCATTTTTACAGATCAATTTGTGAAGCACCTGGGGCTTCAAAGTGCTCACTATGCATCTAGATAAGCTCCTTGGGGGGTCTAGTTTCTAAAATGGGGTCACTTGTGGGGGAGCTCCAATGTTTAGGCACACAGGGGCTCTCCAAAAGCGACATGGTGTCCGCTAGAGATTGGAGCCAATTTTTAATTGAAAAAGTCAAATGGCGCTCTTTCCCTTCCGAGCCCTGTCGTGCGCCCAAACAGTGGTTTCCCCCCACATATGGGATATCAGCGTACTCAGGACAAATTGTACAATAACTCCTGTGGTCCAGTTTCTGTTTTTACCCTTGGGAAAATAAAAAAATTGTTGCTAAAACATCATTTTTGTGACTAAAAAGTTAAATGTTCATTTTTTCCTTCCATGTTGCTTCTGCTGCTGTGAAGCACCTGAAGGGTTAATAATTTTTTTGAATGTGGTTTTGAGCAACTTGAGGGGTGCAGTTTTTTGAATGGTGTCACTTTTGGGTATTTTCAGTCACATAGACCCCTCAAACTGACTTCAAATATGAGGTGGTGCCTAAAAAAAATGGTTTTGTAAATTTTGTTGAAAAAATGAGAAATCGCTGGTCAAATTTTAACCCTTATAGCTTCCTAGCAAAAAAAAATTTTGTTTCCAAAATTGTGCTGATGTAAAGTAAACATGTGGGTAATGTTATTCATTAACTATTTTGTGTCACATATCTCTCTCGTTTAACAGAATAAAAATTCAAAATTTGAAAATTGCGAAATTTTCAAAATTTTCGCCAAATATCCATTTTTTTACAAATAAACGCAAAAATTATCGACCTAAATTTACCACTAACATGAAGCCCAATATGTCATGAAAAAATAAACTCAGAACCGCAAGGATGCGTTGAAGCGTTCCTGAGTTATTACATCATAAAGGGACACTGGTCAGAATTGCAAAAAGCGGCCAGGTCATTAAGGTCAAAACAGGCTGGGTCATGAAGGGGTTAAGAAGTGGGTATCCTAATGGATATCCTAGACTTAAAAAGCCAACCCTAGACCCAACCGATATGTCCAGCTATTGCCAAATATCGCTCCCTATCGCTTCCAAACTCCTGAAGCAGCACATCCACTTTGAACTTTCCTCCCATCTCTCCTCTAACTTGCTTTTTGACAATCTACAATCTGGTTTCCGACTCCATCATTCCACTGAGACTGCCTTGACCAAAATTACTAACGACCTACTTACAGCCAAAGCTAATGGACAGTACTCTATACTCCTATTTCTAGACCTGTCCTCTGCTTTCGACACAGTTGACGACTGCCTCCTACTATAGATCCTCTCCTCCTTTGGCATTAAGGACCTCACCCTATCCTGGATCTCCTCATACCTCTCCAACTGCACATTCAGCATCTCCCACTCCGACACTGTCTCCTCATCTCACCCTCTCTCTGTTGGAGTCCCCCAAGGCTCTGTTCTAGGACCCTTACTCTTCTCAATCTATACACTTGGCATGGGACAACTCATAAAGTCCCATAGATTCCACTACCACCTGTATGCTGATGCCACTCAGATCTGCCTTTCTGACCCAGACATCACCTCTCTGGTGTCCAGAATCCCGGAGTGTCTATCAGCCATATCCTCCTTCTTGTCCTCTTACTTCCTCAAACTCAATGTGGACAAATCTGAACTTATCATCTTTCCTCCATCTCACAGATCTTCCTTACCTGATCTATCTATCACCATTAGTGTTGAGCGATACCTTCCGATATTCGGAAATATCGGTATCGGATTGGATCGGCAGACATCCAAAAAATATCGGATATCGCCGATACTGATACCCGATACCAATGCAAGTCAATGGGACAAAAATATCGGAATTAAAATAAACCCTTTCTTTCCTTGTGGGTTATTTCAACATGAAGGAAAACAACTAAGAATAATGTAGGATGTACTGGGGGCGGTGGAGGAGACATTAAAGGCATAGAGGTTTAGCCCAATCAAATGGAATAGCAGGAATTAATTTTTTTAAGATGTTCGGAGTTACAAAGATATTGACTATGTTAAGATTTTTTTATATTTTGTCAGATATTTATGTTTCACTACTTCCATGCTCTTCACCTTCTTTTTTACTTCTCCCACACTTTCTTCTTCATCATCCTCTTTAGGGTTGTCGTCAGGGAGATCCAGAGTGATTAGCAAAAACCATTTCCAAAAGCTTGAACTTGGAAATGCAGCAGAAGGTACAAGAAGGCTGAGGAACTGCCGAGAACCAGCTGACAGTACTGGAACCCGGATGGGTAGCAGAAAGTACAAGAGCCAATGGAACTACCGAGGACCAGCTGACGGTACTGGAACCTGATTACTAATCAGGAGGTACCCGTGCCAGAAAGCACTACCAAGGACCACCAGACGTTGGTGGAACTCGGATACCCAGAAAGAGGCACCTAAGCCAAAGGCTCTGCCTGGAACCAGCTGACGATACTGGAACCAGCATGGGGAGCAGAAGGTACAAGAGCAAAAGACACTGCCGAGGACCAGCTGACGGTACTGGAACCCGGATGGGTAGCAGAAAATACAAGAGCCAATGGAACTACCGATGACCAGCTGACGGTACTGGAACCCGGTTACTAAGCAGGAGGTACCCGTGCCAGAAAGCACTATCTAAGACCACCTGACGTTGGCGGAACTCGGATACCCAGAAGGAGGCACCTAAGCCAAAGGCTCTGCCTGGAACCAGCTGATGGTGCTGGAACCAGGGGGACCTATTCAAGATTGTCTTCCAAAGAACCAGCTAATGGTGCTGGAACTCAGATAGTCAGCAGAAGGTCCACATGAAAAAAATTGCAAGGCCGCGAGCCGACCATAGTTACCGAAAACCTACAGTCCTACAGGGGGAGCTTGTCCTATTGTCACTATGGAACCAGCCTTGATTGCCAGTTCCCGTAGCCCACATAGGAAGCACCTAAACTGCAGGCACCATAGTTGGCTAACCCGACCGCAACCCGACAGGACAATGTATTTGAGGCAAAGTGACCTTGACTCTACCCAGAAACAGCTGGCGTGCTGGAACCAGGCTGGGCAGGAGTGAGTACCTGTGCCAAAGACACTTCTGAGCAGCAACTGGCAGTGTTAGAGCCCAGGGATTACAGGAGAAACAGAGTGTAGGCCGAGGCCTAATTGGAGCTAGTTTCAAATCTGTAGTAGTGTGAGTGTGAAGGTAGCAGGAGCAAATGCCGGATACACAGCTCGGGATCAGCTGATGCTACTGAACCCCAATAACACTGGAGCAGGTGTTGACTGTGCAGACAGCACTTCCGAGCAGCAACTGGTGTGTTGGAGCCCAGGGATTACAGGAGAAACAGAGTGTAGGCTGAGACCTAATTGGAGCAAGTTGAAAAGGAACCGGTAACCCCCCCAGGCACATGTAACTAAAAGAGCCATCTTGTGCAGCACTAATGTTTCACAAGGAAAAGGTGGCTCTTTTACTTATGCTCCTTGCACACGCTGAAGTTAACACTTATAAAATGTGCTCCTTCGTACCGAGAAACCGTCCCAGAGGTGTGACTTTCCTTCGTAATGAGACGCAGCACAGCCGTCATTCATACCCCCTTGGCGCCACCTCCTCAGCGTTGTTTGAATCTGTCCCAGTGCCTGCGCTGTTATGTTATCCCTTGGGCATGCGCAGTTAGCGCTGCCAGTCTTCTGATATCATTTGTTGTCCGAAATCCCGCCCCACATTGTCTTCTGATTTATTCACACTGCGGGGCTGGGATTCATGGGCATGCGCAGTGCATATCTTCGCCTCTCACTCATCTCCTTCTGCCTTCTTTAGACTGTGCGGCGTCAGCTGATCTCTAAGCACATGCGTAGGCCTGCAGTACCACTCCTTTACTGAGTGTGTCTTGATAATTGCCAATAATTTCCATCTGTTGTCTATTCCTTTTGCACAACAGCATGTGAAATTGATTGAGTGTTGCTTCCCAAGTGGACAGTTTGATTTCACAGAAGTTTGATTTACTTGTGTCACGATCAGCTGCAGCCGCAGATGCGGCCCAGCCCATAGACGCCCCCAAGCCGACCAACCATCAAGGGACAGTTCAACTGTAACTCGTCCTTCGTTGTATATTTGATAAAGTGTCCTTGCGGTCTCAGATATGTTGGAGAGACCACCCAACATATCCGAGACCGCATTTCAAAACACAAATCCACCATTAGATATGGTAGGACCCTTCTACCTATTCCGGCTCATTTTCTACAAAACAATCATAATGTGGCCCAACTGAGGTTCCAAATAATAGACCATGTACCGGTTCTGATGAGGGGAAGAGACAGAATTAAGAGACTGAAGGAGCGAGAGTCCTTTTGGATTTATACATTGCAAACTTTGGCCCCGTATGGTTTAAACAGGGAATATGAGGTCTATTGTTGATCATAGTTTATATTATGGTCTTATTCATACTGAATCAATTACGAGAGGCATCATGTCAGATGTCTGATTATCAATCTCATATTATTATGTGCCATGACATTGTGTCATTCTTCATAACCTTCTCTTTATGTATCCAGCTGTCATATATATATGTATTTGAGCCCTCTGTGATTTTTTATTGTATGTATATATGTTTTCCTTGTATTGTATACCTAGAAATAACTTTACATACATTAGTCTGATACATTGTTAACCCGTGCCTTTAATTCATGGTTCTTTCTTTCTATTATTTTGCAGCACTTAGGAGCTATGTGAAGTCCGGGCTCAGGCTCTTCTGCGCAAGCGCACTATTTCGGCCTCCCTCGACTTTCCCTGTCTCTCCCCGGTCCTCTTTGCGCAGGTCCGGCACTTGCACTTTCACCCGGAAGTTCTTTCACGGGCACGAGCGCCGGTACAGCATAAAATGTCGGCCGCACAGTCACTTCTCACTGCCTCCCGTCAGCGGTTTACCTCGTGGTCGCAGTAGCACCTATATGGCAGTCACCATACACTAAGGTAATTAACTTACACTCTTTCTAAGCGGCACGTATATTATAATGGTTCATTCCTCTATTTAAAGCGTTCTATGTATACTTATTCCCACAGTGGGTTTTCCCTATCCGGCTCTCCACATATTGCAAGTATGGACTTTTGCTATTTTAGCTCTTTATATATATAGGGGTCTCTTGAGGGTACGCCAATAGTTTTGAACATAGCAATATAACCTATTTCAGTGCCATTTTACTCCAGTGCGAGCCATTCTTTTCCTTCATGTTATTAGGATCACATGTTATTAGGATCATTAGATATGGGAATTTATTTTAAGGTGTATCTCCTATGAGGACCGTTTATTTAAGGGGTAAACAATCTACAAAAAACCCCATAGTTTGGGATGCTTCCTATTCAAGGTTCACGTTGTATTAGCACTATATGGCATTTAGAAGGTGAATCATGTAGGATTTACATGTTGAAGGGGGTCTCACTACATTTTGTCCCCTTTTATTTTTTGTTTTTTTATGTTTGTCATTTATTTCTTCATTTGTCCAATATCTTGATGTTAATGCATATCTTTCCATGTATGTTACAGAAGGACACTTTTTCTCTTGAAAAAGGCTTCACAGCCGAAACGTTGAGACTAAAAGGATTGATTATTGTGTCCATACAGAGTATAAGAAATGCATATCTAATAAAAAAACCCATGCCTTTCTTTAAAGTATGAGGATATATGGAAATTCACCGTTATTTTGAAACATGATGATATCTTTGATGGAAATTCACCGTTATTTTTGAAATAAATATCAATAATAAGAGACTTTCTGAGTGTCTAGTAGTGTGCCGGAGTTTTTTCATAGTATTGTTACTTGGTCCTGAGCACCTCTTATCGTAGTGAGCACCTTTTCTACCGTTACTTCTAGTCTATTTTTTGAAGGTAGCTCCTAGTTATTTTAATTGTCTTTTTCAACCTTATCGTATAATCAGGAGGAGGTATCCACCATTATTTCTCAAGTTACCACACCTGGGACTTTTTTGCATACTCCTACTGAGGAGTTACGGACCAGAGACTTTGAGAAAGACCTGAAGCGCTTTCCGGCCTTGGATCTTCATAGCATCACTTTAGCAGAATACCATCGGGTCCAACGCATACCCAGAGGCCTAAGGGTTCCCTTGAGACCTACATTGTTCCAAGATAACATTGAGTATTGTGGTAAATTTGAGTAAATTCTCAATAAATGTTCTATGGACTTCATGATATTAACCATTGACTTTTTACAGAAGGAGATTGTGGAATTGAAAAGCAAGATCTCATCTACGGAGCAACAGCTTAGGAGTACATCTTCACCAGAGGACTTCAAAGGGTTGAAGGATAAAGTGGACAAGACAGTCTCTGATTTATGCGACAGTTTACAGATCAGGAAGCGTAAGAAATTTTTGCGCGACACCGAGGACTATAGAAGTAACCAAGTGTATAAATGGCAGTTCACCACCTACTCCAGGAATCGGAGACCGACGAGAAGAGACTACAGTCCATTCTCCACCAGTTCAGAAAGCGACTTTGGTTCAGCACGCTCTTCTTTTTTAGAACAACGTCCGGGCCGAGGCCGCAAAGGAAAACGAGGAGGGGGCAACGGACACGGATCAGAACAACGTCGGATGGCGACCAGATCCCAGGTACGGACATTACCAATAACATCGTATACAACATTTCGTCACAATGTCTATCCCCCGCGGAACTGACTGTCCTACAAAAAGGACTTAGCTTCTGTCCGGTCCCACGATTCAACTCTTTCCAGTTGGATCAAGAACTGTATCGTTTTTTCAGAAACATAAGACTGAAAGCGCATTTTTCTAAAGTATTAACGGAAATTTCTCCTGTATCTGAAACTATTGGCTCGGGATTTACTTTAAAATCTCTAGATCTGCGAACCCACAGTTCTTTTCAACCCCCTCATGTCTACCATCCAGTTGAAACATATATAGAGTTGGTAAAGAATGACGTTAAAAAAGTTTTAGAATCCATTGAGAGGGGTAATCACCATGTGAAACATAATCTTTCTGTCGAGGAGAAGAGGGCTTTGTTAACATTAAGGGATAATAAACAAATTATAATAAAACCAGCGGACAAAGTGGGTTCAATTGTAGTACTAGACCGAGACTACTATATGCAAGAGATTAGGACGCAACTTGGGGACTTGGATACGTATCAAGCCATTGGCAGTAACCCCACCTTTGAGATTAGTAGAGAAATCAGAGATCTGGTGACCTATTACACTACAACGGGTATTATTGATACGAAGTTGGGAGAATTTTTAATTAAACAACATCCTGTAACACCAGTGTTTTACACACTCCCCAAGATTCATAAACACCCTATGAGGCCCCCAGGGCGTCCCATAGTTGCATCTACGGAGTCCTTGTTATCCCCTCTAGCCATTACGCTAGAAAAAATTCTATCCCCCCTGGTACCAAAGATCAGGTCTTACCTTAAGGACACAACCGACTTTTTAACATCTCTTAAAAACGTAGGAAGACTTCCAACAGACTGTCTGTTAGTATCTATGGATGTTAATAGCCTATACACAAGTATAAGACAACAGGATGGCATTAAGTCAGTCATGTCCTTTCTAGCCTCTCATACAAACTTCTCCATTCAACAACAAAAATTTTGTAAGGACTTACTCACGTTAGTACTGACTCGTAATTTTTTCATTTTTGAGGACCAGTTTTTTATACAGCGGAAGGGGACTGCCATGGGGTCCAACATGGCACCCCCTTATGCGAATATTTTTATGGACCATTTCGAACTTACATATGTCTATACACATCCCAGTTTTATGTCTTCCGAGATCTATTGGCGTCGGTATATAGACGACATTTTCCTCATATGGACTGGCGACATACAAACCCTTTGTAACTTTCATACAGACCTTAACTCTAGTTTACCGGGCCTTACTTTTTCTTTGTCTCACGATCCAATTTCCATGAATTTTTTGGACACTAGAGTCATTATTAATGAACATAGAGAGGTTGAGACGTATCTCTTTGTGAAATCCACAGATAGGAACAGTCTCTTGAAATATGACAGCTATCATCCACATCATATAAAAAGAGCTCTTCCGAAATCCCAACATGTCAGTGTTGATAGGATTGTGTCCAATCCTGAGATTAGTCGTATCCGACATCAAGAAATGAATGAGAAATTTCGTATTAGGGGGTACCCGGAACATGTTCTTACATTCAACAGAGACGCAACCAGACCTGACATATGCTCTAAGACCCCTAGGATGGCTTTTGTTAGCACATTTCATCCTTTGAACCACCTTATTAATAAGTGTATCCTTCAACATTGGGATATTTTAAAGAACGCATACCCGCAGGTCAGGGAATTTGATTCCACACCTATAATCTGTAGTAAACGTTGTTCTAACATTAAAGATCATTTAGTTAGGGCTGATGTAGGCCCAAGTAAGAGGGGCCTTACACAAGAGGTCTTGACTTCACCTCGCAATGGCACGTTCCCATGTTTGAGTTGTCAGCAATGCTCTAATGTACTTAAGGGTGACTCTTTTACACATCCACGGTCGGGAAAGAGATTCCCCATTAAGGGACAGTTCAACTGTAACTCGTCCTTCGTTGTATTTTTGATAAAGTGTCCTTGCGGTCTCGGATATGTTGGAGAGACCACCCAACATATCCGAGACCGCATTTCAAAACACAAATCCACCATTAGATGTGGTAGGACCCTTCTGCCTATTCCGGCTCATTTTCTACAAAACAATCATAATGTGGCCCAACTGAGGTTCCAAATAATAGACCATGTACCGGTTCTGAGGAGGGGAGGAGACAGAATTGAGAGACTGAAGGAGCGGGAGTCCTTTTGGATTTATACATTGCAAACTTTGGCCCCGTATGGTTTAAACAGGGAATATGAGGTCTATTGTTGATCATAGTTTATATTATGGTCTTATTCATACTGAATCAATTACGAGAGGCATCATGTCAGATGTCTGATTATCAATCTCATATTATTATGTGCCATGACATTGTGTCATTCTTCATAACCTTCTCTTTATGTATCCAGCTGTCATATATATATGTATTTGAGCCCTCTGTGATTTTTTATTGTATTTATATATGTTTTCCTTGTATTGTATACCTAGAAATAACTTTACATACATTAGTCTGATACATTGTTAACCCGTGCCTTTAATTTATGGTTCTTTCTTTCTATTATTTTGCGGCACTTAGGAGCTATGTGAAGTCCGGGCTCGGGCTCTTCTGCGCAAGCGCACTATTTCGGCCTCCCTGGACTTTTCCTGTCTCTCCCCGGACCTCTTTGCGCAGGTCCGGCACTTGCACTTTCACCCGGAAGTTCTTTCACGGGCACGAGCGCCGGTACAGCATAAAATGTCGGCCGCACAGTCACTTCTCACTGCCTCCCGTCAGCGGTTTACCTCGTGGTCGCAGTAGCACCTATATGGCAGTCACCATACACTAAGGTAATTAACTTACACTCTTTCTAAGCAGCACGTATATTATAATGGTTCATTCCTCTATTTAAAGCTTTCTATGTATACTTATTCCCACAGTGGGTTTTCCCTATCCGGCTCTCCACATATTGCAAGTATGGACTTTTGCTATTTTAGCTCTTTATATATATAGGGGTCTCTTGAGGGTACGCCAATAGTTTTGAACATAGCAATATAACCTATTTCAGTGCCATTTTACTCCAGTGCGAGCCATTCCTTTCCTTCATGTTATTAGGATCACATGTTATTAGGATCATTAGATATGGGAATTTATTTTAAGGTGTATCTCCTATGAGGACCGTTTATTTAAGGGGTAAACAATCTACAAAAAAAACCATAGTTTGGGATGCTTCCTATTCAAGGTTCACGTTGTATTAGCACTATATGGCATTTAGAAGGTGAATCATGTAGGATTTACATGTTGAAGGGGGTTTCACGACATTTTGTCCCCTTTTATTTTTTGTTTTTTTATGTTTGTCATTTATTTCTTCATTTGTCCAATATCTTGATGTTAATGCATATCTTTCCATGTATGTTACAGAAGGACACTTTTTCTCTTGAAAAAGGCTTCACAGCCGAAACGTTGAGACTAAAAGGATTGATTATTGTGTCCATACAGAGTATAAGAGATGCATATCTAATAAAAAAACCCATGCCTTTCTTTGAAGTATGAGGATATATGGAAATTCACCGTTATTTTGAAACATGATGATATCTTTGATGGAAATTCACCGTTATTTTTGAAATAAATATCAATAATAAGAGACTTTCTGAGTGTCTAGTAGTGTGCCGGAGTTTTTTCATAGTAGACCAACCTCAGAAGGCATGGGGCGTGCGTCCCTGGGGACGAAATACGGACCCTTTAAACCACAGAGGGGGACCCAGGCCTACCCGAACTAGGGAAGGGCAGCGACCGGGGTTCTGTGGCAGCTGAGCATGTGGACAAGGAAAGAGACACGTAGGACATGATTACACCGATACTTCAGGTATAGAGAAAGTAAAGTTTACTAAAGCAAAGTCACACAGTACATAAACAAAACATGACGATGTCAGGCTCCCGATTCCACACCTCAGAAGGGTACCACCCAGTGGACCCCAAGGCACCAAAGGATCACCGAGGCACAGATAGGTGGGACATCAGGACCCAGGCAGGATATAAGGGTACATGAGGACATCAGGGTACAGGCAAGACATCAGGATACAAACAGGACATCAGGACATCTGGACTCAGGAAAGACCTCAGGACAACAGGGAAGAGACAGGATATCAGGACATCAGGGTCCATGAAGTCATCATGACACAGGCAGGACATCAGGATACAGACAGGACATCTGGACCTAGGGTCACCGGCAGACATCAGAAAGGAGTCGTTCAGTTCCGGACATCCGACACGACCTACAGGCACCACCAGAGTCATCAGGCTCTAAGCTCCAGACAGCGGTCATCAGGTTCCAGACTGCGGTCGTTAGGCTCCGGGCATAGGATCTAGGAAGGAACTCAAGCATGATGGTGCAGACACCGCCGTACTGGACATGGGCCAGACAGGGTTAACACCGCATGGTAGTCAGAGCACAGAGTAGTAGATGCTCAGCAGAAACACTGGTTTCAAGAGACTCAAAGTCACTGGGAGAGAGGCTCCAGATGCAGAGGGATTCCAGGAACATAATCACAGCAGACACAGTTCAGACAGGTTCAGGTACAGGATCAAGGATTCGGGCCTGGATATACCGGCTCCAGGACAGGCGCCAGAACAGGACAAAACAGTAATCAAGGCAAGAACTTTGGTACCAAAACATAGACAGGAGAGGAGCAGGAACACAAACACACATAGCAAAGTTCAAGAGCTTTGTGAGTGTAGCTCAGGCCCCGCCCATAGGGCAGGGGAGCTTTAAATATGAGCTGCCCCTCAGCAATTGGCTGGGGACAGCATTTGAAGTACACACCCTAACCCTGATAAAAGCAGGGGAGGTGTGGCCGCGCTCTCCCTAAGCACACGCAGAAACCATTACAGCACACACAGTGCAGGATCTGAGGCTCAGGCCACCTGGCTGAGACTGCATGCACTGATCCACATGGAATGTCATGCAGCAGCCGCAAATGACCTCACAACCCCCGGACAGCTTCACAGCAGCAACCAGAGACCGCACATGAGGAAGGTGTGCAGCAGGGCAAATACCTAAATGCCCATGTACGACTGTGCAGCAGAGCAGGGAACTGAGAAGGCTCCATTAAGGTAACAGCCAGCAGTATCCCAGCTCAAATTAGGGGGAAAAGAGTAAAGGGTTAAAGCAAACATATGCATTGTCATGCCAAAAACCAGAGACAGACAGAAAGGCATGATAACTTGTAGTTATATTCTGTTGTTTAAGTGTTCCCTTTATTTTTTTGGGCAGTGAGTTAGGGGTCGAGTTTTTGCCTCTGCACAGGGGGAATCTCGAGCCATCTCCGCTGCGGTCTCCCATTCTTCTCCTGCCACAGTGGAACCTGCTCATTGGAGGCATCGGTCCCAGCGTCATGCTCAGTCTGACACTGTGCAAAGGGTTACTGCTGTCCTTCCAGCTTCTGCCATTGTAGCCAGTACTGGTCAGCAGCGAGCCGACGTCTTTGGGACTAAGTCCTACTTTTCCCCTTCTGAGCATGCCCGGGTAAGATCTCTCATTGGAGATCAAGGATCACATGCTCAGGTACTGCAGCAAATCCTATTGGTCCTCTAGGAAGGTCCTGAAGGTGTTCAACATCTGTGGCAGCCTCTCATTGGTCCTTCTAGGAAGGTCCTGTACTTGCTGCAGCTATAAGAGGTGCGCATGACCGCACGGCCATGCGCTAGTATCAATTTATGTATGAGCTCAGCGCCAGTGTGGTCATGTTTGTATGCAGTCAGGGACCCGGCTGAAATAAGCCCCTAGAATGCTGGCACCTCCGACGAGGAGTTTCGTGTGTGTGTATTCAGGGGCCTGGCTGAAATAAGCCCCTAGAATGCTGGCACCTCTGGCGAGGAGTTTCATGTTTGCATTTGACTGCATGACCCCCATCTGCTCTACCAAGTAGCTGTGATCCTCTGTGAGCCAAACAGGGCACAGCATTATCTTTGCTTACAGACTCTGTGAAGTAACAGAGTCTGTTTATACTACTATATTGTACCGCCATATCTAGCAGCAGGTGCTTTCCTGCATGGTGGATCCTGTGTTGCGAACGCATCAATGTCCTCTAATAAATATATATTCGGTGTGTTCCACCAACCCTAACACAGTGTGTATATATGTATATGAGGGGAGATATGTGTCACAAACATGGCAGGCACGGTACTGATTATGGAATGTGCCTCTGACTGCTGAGCACATAGGGTTAAAGGTAGAAGTAAACTCTATGCAGTGCCCAATTCCACCTCCAACTACTCCCCCAGGTAATGCCATAATTGGGACGCCCAACTGACCAACCGGAAAAAAGAGGAAGGGGCGTCCGGCCACACCCTCAGGGGTTAAATTCAGTTGCCCAGCGTCAGCGCCTTCCTCTTTCTCCCCGGCTGACCCTTGGAAGCTGTTGTACCACCCTCCCTTGTATACTCATGAATATGCTGCGCTACTATTATTAAAATGTAGAAAAAAAATTATTATTATTATTCTGTTATTATGTCACAGTGGTAGTGTAGAGGGGGGCAAAGGTTCGTAACCGCTCATAGGCTTGCTCGCCTTGCAGTCACAGACGGGGCCTTCAGCGATGAGCCCGTTGCAAAATGTAATTGCCCTTCTCTGCTTATCAAATTAATAAACTGTGACCGACCTGTTCAACCCTTCCAGGCCTGTCGGTGTTTTCATTACGGGATTGGTGGGAAGGGGGAAGGCACTGTTTATGACACACAGGTCTCTGCAGTCTTGCTTTCTTCTGTGATCTAGAAACCTATAAGTTTCTCTCCAGGATGCTTTAAACTAAAGTGGTTAACCAGCCATGATAAGGGACTGGATTTTTGATGAGTAGTTGAGAGATAAGCGGAATGCTTACTCACCAAATCTCCACATCAAGGGTGTGGTTGGTGAGTTAAAGGTGCTGCCACTGTTTTCTTCTCTGTGTTGTGCTTGGAGAGGACAATTTTCAGATGTGGCTCCAGGAGGAGCTCTAGATATATGTTGGTCTGAGCGAGCGAATCCCGCAAACATAAGGACTTTGCAGTGACTTATCTTTTGTTTTGCCATTATGTCAGAAAGGCCATACTTATTTTATTAAACCCTGCTACAGTTTATGCTATCCCATAATAAGCCATATATATATATATTATTGTAGATCCTGCCCCACTTATCATATAACCGCTCCTACTTCTCATTACCGAAGCCCCTTAAGGTACCTTCACACATAACGATATTGTTAACGATATCGTTGCTATTTGTGACGTAGCAACGATATCGTTAATGAAATCGTTATGTGTGACAGCGACCAACGATCAGGCCCCTGCTGGGAGATCGTTGGTCGCTGAATAAAGTCCAGAACTTTATTTCGTCGCTGGACTCCCTGCTGACATCGCTGGATCGGCGTGTGTGACACCGATCCAGCGATGTCTTCACTGGTAACCAGGGTAAACATCGGGTAACTAAGCGCAGGGCCGCGCTTAGTAACCCGATGTTTTCCCTGGTTACCATGCTAAAAGTAAAAAAAAACAAACACTAGATACTTACCTACAGCTGTCTGTCCTCCAGCGCTGCGCTCTGCACTCCTCCTGTACTGGCTGTGAGCCGGAAAGCAGAGTGGTGACGTCACCGCTCTGCTTTCCGGCTCCCAGACAGTACAGGAGGAGAGCAGAGAAGCAGAGCGCAGCGCTGGAGGACAGACGGCTGTAGGTAAGTATGTACTGTTTTTTTTTTTTTACTTTTAGCATGGTAACCAGGGTAAACATCGGGTTACTAAGCGCGGCCCTGCGCTTAGTTACCCGATGTTTACCCTGGTTACCGGCATCGTTGGTCGCTGGAGAGCGGTCTGTGTGACAGCTCTCCAGCGACCAAACAGCGACGCTGCAGCGATTCGGATCGTTGTCGGTATCGCTGCAGCGTCGCTAAATGTGAAGGGGCCTTTAGTCCCATTGCCTAAGATAGAGGTCCCCTTTGAGAGGATTGCCATGGACCTAGTAGGTCCCCCAGTTAAATCTGCATGGGGTCCTCAGTACATCCTAGTGGTCATGGACTATGCAACCTGGCACCCTGAAGCGGTGCCACTAAGGAACTCTTCGGCTAAGAGTATTGCCCAGGAGGTTTTACATATCCTTAATAGGGCGGGCCTGCCAAAAGAGATTTTGATGGACCATGGAACCCCTTTATGAGCAAAGTGAAGAAGGAGCTCTGAAGAGTCCTCCAGACTGCCCAGCTGCAAACCTCAGTTTACCATCCGCAGACATACAGGTGTATCTCACAAAATTAAAATATCATCAAAAAGTTAATTTATTTCAGTTCTTCAATACAAAAAGTGAAACTCTTATACTATATAGAGTCATTACAAACAAAGTGGTTTATTTCAAATGTTTGTTTCTGATAATGTTGATGATTATGGCTTACCACCAATAAAAACACAAAAGTCATTGTCTCAGTAAATTAGAACACTTTATAATACCAGCTTGAAAAATAATTTTAAAATCCGAAATATTGGCCTACTGAAATATATATTCAGTAAATGCACTCAATACTTGGTTAGGGCTCTTATGTCATCAATTACTGCATCAATGCGGTGTGCTATGGAGGCAATCAGCCTGTGGCAGTGCTGAGGTGTTATGGAAGCTCAGGTTGCTTTAAGAGCACATTTAGCTCGTCTGCATTGTGGGGTCTGGTGTCTTATATCATCCTCTTGACAATACAAAGAGAATCTATGGGGTTAAGGTCAGGCAAGTTTGCTGGCCAATCAAGCACAGTAATATTGGTGTTTTTAAACCAGGTATTAGTACTTTTGGCAGTTTGGACAGGTGCCAAGTCCTGCTGGAGAATAAAATTTCCATGTCCAAAAAGCTTGTCAGCAGAGGTAAGCATGAAGTGCTCTAAAATTTCCTAGAAGACGCCTGCGCTGACTTTGGTCTTGATAAAACACAGTGGACTTACACCAGCAGATGACATGCCTCCCCAAACCATCATTTTGAGTAAAATTTTAAAGGTAAAAATTAAGAGTCAAATTCAGAATTTTCTTTACCTCCCTATAAAGAGTTAATCAAAGTTAGTTAAAAAGTTTTTAGCTCCAAAATAGTGATGCTTATAAATGCACCTTTTCCCAGAAAAAAAGTCAAGTCCTCATAAAATATTAATTATGGCTCCTGGAATGAAACAAAGAAACAGCAAAAAATAAAAAAATTTAAATGAAAAATCTGTATCTTGATAATGATGAAAACAGAACAGTAAAAACAAGCATTACGGCATACTTTACATTTTTGTTTGGAGTGTGACACAATCTCTTACTAATAAGTTCTTTGAATGTAAGCCATGCTGCTTGTGTGCTGTCTGCCTGAAGCATTTACTGCATGCAGAGTGAACGGCTTGCTCTGTATTTTTTTGTGATATTTCGACATACATGACATATTTACAGTAACTGATGCTACCTCTATCTAACAAAACAAAACACAAAAAGAAATCAAGAAAAAGATCATCATGATCATCAAGTTTCAAAGTATAAAATGCAGGTTTATATCAGATCTAAAAGCCAAGCAAAAAATGCCCCAAAATTTATAGAAAGTGCATATAGCTTTTTCAAATAATAATACTCTACAAAATAAAAGTCTACAACTACAATTTATGCAAATAATGAGCAGTTGCATTGTGAATAAGTGAAAAAGCTTTTTGGCGCCAGGGCATAATCAGCTCCCTCCCCATATAACCATGTGCTATTTAACATAATCATACCTTTTTATCTAGTAGAGGAGCTCTTGGTCTTTCCCCAGGACCGATTATGATTGCTAACCAATACTACCTGCTTACATTATCATTATTACAAATTCACAAGTACAGCGAGTAAAATACATATTGAACACATCACCAGTTTTCTAAGTAAATATAGTTCTATAGGAGCTATTGACATGAAATTCTCACCAGATGTTGGTACCAATCATCCATTCTACACAGGAAATTAATCCATAGCTGTCAATAAATTAAGTTATGTATAATAATGAGAAATGACACATGAAAAAAGTATTGAACACACCTACTAAAATGTATGTAATACTTCGTACAAAAGCCTTTGCTGGTGATGATGACAGCTTCAAGATGTCTCCTTTATGGAGAAACTAGTCACATGCATTGCTCAGGTGTGATTTTGGCTGATTCTTCCACAAATACAGTTCTGCTCAAAAGATTACATACCCCTGCAGAATTTTTGCTTTCTTGGCCTTTTTTCAGAGAATATGAATGATAATTAATGTCTCTGTATATTTGTTCATTCATCTTTCCTTCAAATACATGCAGTTTGCCAGTGCAGTATGCTGAAAAACAGACTCAAACCATGATATTCCCAACTCCACACTTTTCAATTGGCATGGTGTTATTGCATGGTGTGTATTATTGTATCCAAAGAGTTCAATTTTGGTCTCATCTGATCAGGCTATATTCTCCCATTATTGCACAGGCCTGTCAAATGTTGTTGAGCAAACTTCAAAAATGCTTAAACATGCTTTTTGTTCAACAATTGAGTCTTGCTTGGTGACCATACATAGAAGCCATGGAGATTGAGTGCAGTACTTAGGCTAGGTTCACATTAGCGTTTATGTGTGCAGCGTATCATCTGCATGCACAAAAGCATGCCAAAACACATGCAAATGCATGTTTATGCTGCATTATTTTATACGCATGATGGCAAAAAAACACTGCATGTACATGGGTTTGTATGCATTTTTGCATGCGTTTGTGCTGTTTATGCACTTGTGTACGGTATTTCCCAATGGGTGTGGCTTATGGTATTTCTATATAAAGACCCTGCACAGATTAAATCCTTTTCTTTTGATGCTGTATCCTGCTGCAAGATGGATCTTAGCGTGGAGAGCTTTAATCTGAATCTGGATTTATTATTGAAATTGGCTTTAGCTTTTGCTGTGGCTTGTGAGGAAGAAAGGAGTAGAGAAAGATGTCGTCGTCGCTATTGGCAACACCCCATTGTTGAAGTCCGAGAGAGCCCTGGAGCCTACCACTCATTGTTCACTGAGTTTCATGAAAACCCGCAAAAGTGTTTTGAATACACGAGAATGTCGCAACAGAGCTTGGAAGAATTGCTGCATTGTGTGCTAGGATCCATAACCAGGCAGGACACGCAACTATGTAGAGCAATTCCTGCTGAGGAACATCTGTTGATGACCCTAAGGTATGTAATGTAATTTTGAAAAAGAAACACCTGTAATTAATATTCTTGTTATGAAAGTCATGTACTAATTTTTTTCCCATTTTCTATTTTTCCACAGATTCCTGGCTACCAGAGAGACCTTAAGATCTTTACATTTTCAATTTCGGATTGGACTGTCCACCCTTTATGGGATTGCTGGAGACACCTGCCGTGCATTGTGTTATGTTCTGCATGCAGAATTCCTCCCCCAAGCCACAACTGATCTCTGGCTGAAAAATTAAGAAAAATTCAAGGAAATTTGTAGTTTTCCCAAATGTGTGGGGGCTGTGGACGGCAAACACATTCAAATTCTTAAACCTGCTGGAATTGGACCCGAGTACTTCAATAATAAAAAAATACTATTCCATTGTTCTCATGGCAATTGCGGAGGAAGTGGCAGACAATTGGAGGAGTGGGTCGGAAACATTGACAGAGGATACATTGGGGGAAGAGGACACATTAGGAGTAGAAAACAAGTTGGAAGGGATTGACACATTGGATGGGAAAGAACCAAGGGTAGGTGTGGACAGACTAGAAAACAAAGACACATTCAGAGGTGAGGGTGGAGTTGGTTGGTTAATGTATCTTTCCTTTGCACTTCCTGGCCTTTGTTTTGCTGCTTCCTCGGCCTTTTATTTCCTGTTGATCCATGGTGGCAGTAGAAATCTGGGCTGCTGCACTCAGCTGCATGGTAGAAGTGGAAGCCTGTGCTGCTGCACTCAGTTGCATGGTAGAAGTGGAAGCCTGTGCTGCTGCACTCAGCTGCGTGGTTGAAGGGGAAGGCTGGGATGCTGCTCTCGGCTGCATGGTGTATCTGGGTAGTGTTGGAACAGTCCTAATGTCCAGTGGTGGTTGTGTTGGTGGATAGTGCCACTGATGCTGACCTGGAGCTTGTTGCCCTGTAGGGAAAGAACTTGGTGCCTGCTGCTGATATCAGGATTGCTACATGACCTCGGTGTAAGCATCCCGACAGGCCTTCATCACATAGAGCTGGAGATCAGGACTAAGGTTTTCCATCACGCCCCATTCTATAGCGGAAAAAATAGAGCTGCGCCGGTCTATTAAAGTCGGCTTTCAGGCAGTCAAGGCATTTACGGATGTCCTGGAAAAGTGTGATCAAGTGAGTGAACCCACTGTCCATTCTTTTTACAACCGCCTTCATCCCAGCCTGGAAGAGCAAGCTTAAGTGAATAAACTCAGGCATGACTGACCTCTCACAGGCCCTCTGTCACTGGCAAGCAGACTCAAGTATAGTAGTGGCAGTGGGCTGGGAGAGGGGAAAATGTGATGGACCGGCTTCTTGCTCCCCAGCCTGTGAAGCCTGCCTGGTTGCTCCATCGCTCCATTTCAGTCATTGAATTTCCACAAAAATGTAAAATAACCAATAAATTTCGTTCAAATTCACAATTGTGTTCCACTTGTTGTTGATTCTTCACCCAAAATTTACATTTGGTATCTTCATGTTTGAAGCATGATATGTGGGAAAAGGTTGATCAGCAGACAGTCTACAAACAAAAGAAAAAAATTACTACAGAGTATACAGGACAGCAGCAACAGAACCGGAGGAGCAAACAGTCTACAAGGGACCAGAAAAAAATAGTACAGAGTACAGACTGCAAAGAGAAACAGACATTTTCAATGCTTCTACATTTACATTCAGCAGCACCAGGACGGCAGCACCAAAAAGATGGCAGCAACAGGACCGGAGCAGCAGACAGTCTACAAGGAACAGAAAAAAATTAGTACATAGTACAGACTGCAATGACAAAACAGACATTTCAAAAGCTTCTATACTTACATCCAGAGTCTTGTCCTGAGTCTTGTGCTTCCATCCAGAGTCTTGAGAGTAATGGACAACCTGTCTTCAGAACTCCTTTTATACATCAGTGATTTTGCAGGTGGTAACATAGTTTCCTGGACATGATTAGTGTGAAGTATGCATGCGTATCGAATGCATGCATACGCATGTCCTTACGTACCAATGCGTTTCTATAGACCGTAATGTGTTTTTTTATGCAATCATCCGCATGCGGACGATTGCGCAATATTTGACACGTCAAAAAATGCAACATGTTGCATTTGCCGGACACCTCCGCACACCGTGAAACGATGCATGCAAACGCATGTCCCTGTGCATACCATGTTAAAGATATGTACGCATGACGCATGTGGATGAATGCTGATCATACGTTGTGCACAGAAAGACTAATGTGAACCCAGCTTTATTGTTTTCTTTGAAACAATTGTACCTCCTGATTCCATGTCTACCTGTAGCTCTCCACAGGTGGTCCTTTGCTCTTAGACAGCTCTTATGATAATTCTTTTAACTCCGCTGTCAGAAATCTTGCGGGGAGCACCTGCTCATGGACCATTTATGGTGAAATGATGTTCTTTCCAATTTCGGATTATAGCCCCAACAATGCTCACTGGAACCTTCAGTAGTTTAGAAATTCTGCTATAACCAATGCCACCAGTATGTTTTGCAACAATAAGGTTGCAAAGATCTTGCAACAGCTCACTGGTTTTACACATCAAGAGATGTTTCTTGTGTGGCATATCGGTAATGAGACTCCTTTATATAGGCCATCAGTTAAATCAGTTGATATTATTTTTCACTAAGTGGCAGGATTACTTTCTACCTACAGATAGATTTGAGCTGATGTCATGACTTTCCATGTTTTTTTGCACCTTTCTTCATGTGTTCAATACTTTTTCACTGTGTCATTCCTTATTATTTCACATAGCTTAATTTATGGACAACTATAGTTTGATTTCTTTGTCTGTGCGGATTGATTGTCACTGACATCTGGTGAGAATTTCATGTCAATATCACTTTTAGAAATTACTTAGAAAATTGATGACAAGTTCAATACTTATTTCATCTCCTGTATATCATTGCAGGAGCTGCTCTTCTTATCTGCAGGTGTTTTGCAAACAGTAATAGTTTTACTATATGTAAATATAGCCTTCTGTCATCCCATATCGGTCTGTAAAAGTGCTCTTGTAGCTAACACTGTACTCAAAAATATTTGAATGCTTGCAGATTTTTCAATCCATAACTTTTCTTGAAATATGTTAAAGCCTCCAGTTTCTATGCATACAATCTTGGGGTGTGAGTTAAACTTTTATTTTTTTTAATTTTTTTTATATTTTTTAAAACATTTTTTTCTACTTTTGCCATGCTTCAATAGCCTCTATGGGAGGCTAGAAGCTGGCACAACTCGATCGCCTCTGCTACATAGGAGCGAAGCTGTGATCGTTCCTATTTAGTAGAATTGTTGCATTGCTATGAGCGCCGACCACAGGGTGGCGCTCATTGCAATCCGGCATCAAAAACCATAGAAGTCTCAAGGAGACCTTTGGTTGTTATGCTGACGCATCGCTAACCCCCGATCATGTGATGTGCTCATTTTAGGCCCAATGGCCAGATGCGCTAGTTAAATGCTGCTGTCAGCGTTTGACAGCAGCATTTAGCTAGTTAATAGTGGCGGGTGAATCGCGATTCCACCCGCCGCTATTGCGGACATATTTCAGCTATTCAAAACAGCTGACCTGTCCCGGCTTTGATGCGGGCTCATCACCGAAGCCCACATCAAAGCAGGGGATCTGACCTCGGACGTACTATTCCCTCCGAGGTCAGAAAGGGGTAAAAAATATACATTACATTTGCTATAAGAGGCTATGATAGATGAGGAGAAATGGCTGGGATGGCATTGGTTTGAGGCAATCATCACAGAAGTAAACTTTAAAATTAAAAAAACAATATCATCTGCTGAGCCATCATTTGGACATATACTTCCTTTTATCATGAGAGCCTATGTCATCTCAGATCACTAGAGAAAACAAAATACAGGACCTTGGCTCAGGAAATATGTCTATAGTTCAATGCTTCTGTACCAAAGCCATCTGAACCCCCACCCAACCTGTAGCATCACGGTGCCTCTTCTGAGTAGTAGGCCATGCCTGGCTTTATGCATGCATTATGAGTCAAAGATTTCTGTGTGTTACCTTCTGGAGACGCAAGTTGAGGGTAGAAGAAGTTGTGATGCTAGACTGGAGGATGGATGTAGAAAAATAGAGACAATGAGGGCCAGCAATCAGAGAAAATATCACTGACTCCTAGATGGTACACATAGCATTTATGTGCAGCTCATATCTACCAATATACTGGAACTGTATGGTAACTTGCCTAAGCTAGTTGCTAGTGGTCTTAACCATGGACACATAAGGTCCTGCAATGCCTTCACATGAGGAAAGAGACATAGCTTGAATACATGTGGGGATTCCCTAGCAACCAGACAACCGCTACATGTACTCAGCCTGGCTAGTAGCAGTAAATCATTCAGCTGCTGCGATGAAAATTAAATCTCTGAACACAAACAAATACTCGGAGACCAGCTGAGCGTGCTCGGGAAAACCCGAGCAACGAGTATACTCGATCATCACTAATAGCGGTTCATAAAACATATGTTACACTTCTAATTTGAGGTATTTGCTAACATTACACCTACTACATATTGGGATAGGATCTTAGATATGGAAATACCCCTTTAATGATCAGTATGTAGCATTACTTTATCAGTATTTATGGCAATATGTAGTCTAGTCAGGGTAGACTTTTTGAAGCTTGCATTGGTCTGGGCTCCTTTTGCATCAATTTCCCCAAATATTTGAATGGCCTTTTCTTAACAATCCTTTCAAGGCTGCGGGTATCCCGGATGCTTGTGCACCTTTTTCTACCACACTTTTTCCTTCCACTCAACTTTCCATGAAAATGCTTGGATACAGCACTCTATGAACAGCCAGCTTCTTTAGCAATGACCTTTTGTGTTTTACCCTCCTTGTGGAGTGTGTCAATGACTGCCTTCTGGAAATCTGTCAAGTCAGCATTATTCCCCATGATTGAGTATCCTACAGAAACAGACTAAGGGACCTTTTTAAATGCTTAGGAAGTCTTTGCAGGTGTTTTTTGTTATTTATTCTAATTTACTGAGATAATGACTTTTGGGTTTTCATTGGCTGTAAGCCATAATCATCAACATTAACAGAAAGAAACACTTGAAATACATCACACTGTTTGTAATGACCCTATGTAATATATGAGTTTCACGTTTTTTTATTGACAACTGAAATAAATTAACTGCAATAAAACTGAAGGAATAATTTCAGTAAATATACAGGAGGTGCGATTTAATTCTATGTCATAAACTTCCTGAATGCAGTGACACACTGGAATTCAAAAAATCTGAAGCATGTGTACAATACTATACAATACAATACATATTTTGATTTACGAAATCTTGAAGTAAGGGCAGCGACTCAGTGCTTAGTACTGCAGCGCTGGTGTCCTGGGTTCAAATCCCACCAAGGACAACATCTACAAGAAGTTTGTATGTTCTCCCCATGTTTGCGTGGGTTTCCTCCGAGTACTCCGGTTTCCTCCCACATTCCAAAGACATACTGATAGGGAATCTAGATTGTGAGCCCCAGTGGGGACAGTGTTAATAATGTCTGTAAAGTGCTGTTGAATTAATGGTGATATATAAGTGAGTAATATAAATAATAAAGTATTGTAAATCCAATAATTTTGTCAATAAGGGTATGTGCACACATTCAGGTTTTTTTGCATTTTTTTGCTTTTTTTCGCGATAAAAATGCGATAAAAACGCATTAGAAAATGCCTACATATGCATCCTATCATTTAGAATGCATTCTGCAATTTTTGTGCACATGATACATTTTTTTCCGCAAAAAAAAACGCATTGCGGTAAGAAAAAAGCAGCATGTTCATTAATTTTGCGGATTTTCTGCATTTTTCCCGCTATTCTATGCATTTGGGAAAAAACGCACAAAAATGCACCAAAAACGCATCAAAAACGCATCAAAACCGCGGAAAAAAAACACAAAAAAAAACGCATGCGGATTTCTGGCAGAAATGTCAGGTTTTTGTCAGGAAAATTTCTGCCAGAAATCCTGACGTGTGCACAGAGCCTCAGGGCCTGTGCACATATTGCAGTTTTGTGGCTTTTTTTCTGTGCAGATTTGTCACAAAACCTGAAGGATTTTCTTCTACCAGCAAATTGAATGCGAATCCTGAAGTCTTATGTACACATTACTTATTTTTTCCTTGCATATTTGCAGCAGATTTATATCTGCAGCATATCAATTCTTTCAGTATTTTTGATGAAGATTTCATCTATACTGTACTAATGAGTGGGGAAAAATCTGAAAAAGAAATGCAGTTAAAAAAACATGGCAAAACGCACCTATTTTAAGTTGAGTTTTTCCTGCCAATAAATGCAGAAATTGTCCAGAAATTTATACTGCAAAGGTTTAACATGGGCACATAGCCTTGAGGTCCGGCATTGATAACTTCTGTTAAGAATTATACCAAAGTCCCTCAGTTAAAGGCGTTGTCTTGTTTTGACAACACCTGAAAGCCTTAATGTTACAGCATTCACAATACTGTACCTTCCTATAAGTGCCAACTGCTTTTAGGGTACACTCACACAAGCGTATATTCTCTCTTGAGAGAGAATCGGGCCGATTATGCTGACACTCGGCTCAAAGTTTGATCCAAGTGTGACCTTAGTGTGATCCGATTCTCTCGTATGGAAGAATCGCAGCACAGGTGCGGAGAAGACGGAGAACTTAATTTCTCCATCCTCTCCATTGACTATTTTTGTGTATATCGGACTGCACTTGGATGACATCACATTCAGCCATAAATTGTAAGGGTGTGCATGATCCGAGTCTTGCAGCCACTCACAGCATTGTTTTTCTCATGCTGAATTTTTTTCTCATGTTGGTCCAATTTTTTTGCACACCTATAGACTTAGATAACCAAGACTCTTTCGAATTATGGAAAAGACAAGTGCATTCTGTGATTTTTTTTTTCAATCAAGCATTCTGTCAGTGAAAAAAACAGACATCTAAACAGCCTTTCCAAAAAACATCGGTCCAAGTGAGCTCAATTTTTTTCACGCTGCCACATCTCTAATAATACATACATTTAATATCCATCCGGCGACTTTGATGACTTACGCAAGAGTCCATTCCCCTGCAGCTTCTCCCTGCTTTGTTCCCTAGACTGACCGGTGTTCCCGTGTGTTTGTAGTTCTGCAAGTTAGCATTGGCTTGCTGTGTCCTAAAGGTGTGTAATATGCGCTCTATTAGGATTTCGCCCTATTCGAAATAGAGATTTGCTCACTTTATATATTACATTTTTACTAAAAGAGTCTAGCTAAGTG
Source organism: Ranitomeya imitator (assembly GCF_032444005.1). NCBI lineage: Eukaryota > Metazoa > Chordata > Amphibia > Anura > Dendrobatidae > Ranitomeya > Ranitomeya imitator. The sequence continues at coordinate 385,338,625 of NC_091284.1, forward strand.
TAAATAAAAACAACATATACAGTATGTAAACTATAACATAGAAGTTAACATGCCCAGCCTTGGCAAGGGGCTTAGCTCTATTTTTCTGTGTTAATAGAGTCTTTAATAAAAAATTCTTTAGAGCTGCCTGCAATGGTTAAAATGCAACAATGTCTTGGCAGAGCTGATCCCCTTTGTCTATTTTACGTGGAAATCAATACAGACATTTTCATCCTTGACTGAAACAAACCAGCGTATTGTAGTTAAAATCTGCTTTAGAACTCAGTGTCAACCCGTTAATCCCCATCACAGTCAGTTGATTTAAGTGTCGAATACACAGCCTATCGACATTAATTAAACAGTAGGTTGAAAAAAAAACGAGTTTTAAGAGATCCAAATTGAAATAAAACAGAAAAATTAGACTGATGGGAGTAACTAGATGATTAAAGTGGACTGATAGAATGAGCTATACACGTAGTTAGACAAAACTTAATGACCAATCATTAAGCCGATGGTCAATAAGTCAACAAATGCAATTAAATTCCTTACACCGAATGAGAAACCAATGAGCCAGGATCTGCTCCTACAACCAGTAAAATAATTGTCCATCTGGTAAAGAAGGGGTCCATGGATAAGCATTTTAGTCATTCTAGATTTGGAGTGGTGGATCAGAAACAAACACTAATTACTTAATGAGCCACATATAAAAGAGTATGTCTCTATATATCCATCCAGGCCACACAACAAGTAAATTAGCTGTTGACATAGTGAGGATGCCAATACTCTGAAGGCAGAATTCACATACTGAAGAGACATTACGGAAACATTTCTTATTCATGTTCTAGGTAAGGGTAAGGAGTTATGGTTATGTTAATACTACTGCAATCTTAGGGTATGTTCACACTGAGTTTTCTAAGGAGTTTTTGGATCAGAAACTATCGATATGTGCCTAAAAAACCTAAGAGTTTCCATTTAGATTTGCTTCAAAAACTCAGCAAAAAACACTTGGCACATATACTTAGACATGGTAATAATGAATTTTATTTTACTGTATTTTATAGCAGATTCTCTCCAAAATCCTCCTCAAAAACTACTTGGAAAGCTTTTCTTTATTTATTAATTTGTATACGGAATCCACTTTGATGTTCATATGTGGGGCTTTTTTAGTTGTTTTTTTTCCACTAAAGGTTTTGAAAAATGCCTGATGAAAAATAAGAAAGCATGTCACTAGTTTGAAACTGATCCTGAAGAAAATGTCTCCAAAATCTGCATTATCAGTTAAAAAGGCTGCTTCGGAAAGTAAAAAAAAAAAAACAGGTTCCAAAACCTTTCATAACTGCTTCAAACCATTTCAGGAAACTCTTCAAAAAGACAAAAACTCCCCCCAAAACTTTTCAAAAATGGATTTCGTGAAGCAGGGTCCTATTAAAAAACTTGTGGTCTTTGAACGCCTCAAAAAAATTTGAAAATAGCCATAGGCTATTGTCCATAATGTCCACCAATTGTCAGATGTTAGGGCTAGCGGAACGCACCGAGTAATAGGTAGATAGCTACAAGGTGCGTTCGCAGCCCGGGATCCACCGTGCAGAGATATCTGCTGCTAAGTAAAGGTGGATGGATTCTGAGCTCACACGTGGGTTAGGCTTTACCCCGTGTGAACTGGTAGTGAACTCTGTTGCCTCACAGAGTCGCGCTGTACACGGAGCTAATGCCCTAACTAGGCTAATTGCCCCCACTGACGCTAGCTGCCTGCCTGAGTGTACAGTCCCAATGTAACAGCTTCACACCACATAGATCAGAGTGGTATAGTATCCACTGGCATAAGCCAAAACACATATGATATTAGCGCATGGCCGTGCGGCCATGCAAGCCTTAAATAGCTGCAGCACGTACAGGACCCTTCAAAGAAGGACCAATGGAATTGCTGCAGTACCTGAGCATGTGACCCTAGATCTCCACTGAGAGATCTTGTCCTGGGCATGCTCAGAGCAAAGCAGAACTTAGTCCTAGCACCTGCAGGACTTTCCGTGAGAAGGACCAATGGAAGTCGCTGCAGTACCTGAGCATGTGACCCTAGATCTCCACTGAGAGATCTTGCCCTGGGCATGCTCAGTGTGTGCAAAGCAGGACTTAGAACCAGAAAAGCCTTCTCGCCGTAGATCAGTGCAGGGTACAACAGCAGAGCCTGGAGAGGCAGCAGTAACCCTATGAACAGCATCAGTCCCAGTGAGACGCTGGGAGCGACGTCTCCGCTGAGCAGGCGGCACTGCGGCCGATGCAGAATGGGAGACCGCAGCAGACACGGATCGAGATTCCCCGTGTGCAGCAGAGGAAACTCGGCTCCTAACATCAGACATTACAAAATATGGCAACTTTTTCTCCCAGTAATAGAGCTAATCATGTTCATTGGCTATGTGTGGTATGGCATTTCAGCCACACATTCTTTGAACGAGGTTGAGATGCAAGAACAGAAACAATTTATAGACAAAAAGGTCTCCGTGGAAAGAAATAGTAAGCCTGTTTTTCTAATCTTATAAAAGCTTTTTAAAAGGTAACCCTAGAGTTTATTGATTAATTTTAACTGCATGAACTCAGCAACATATCTACTCAATGTGCACTTTTCGCATTTCTATTTCTTGTATATAGTAAGCCTAAATTTTTGTCTGAGTACAATTAGTATAATTAAGTCTGATAACATGCATTTCCAGTATGAAGACGTTGCAAGTTTTGTACGACTTATCAAAGCATATATGAGTGATGGAATATTTCGAGGCTGCTAATGATTCTGATAAAAGCTGATATTTGCAACAAACATTTAATCCCCTCTTCCTACTTCTACATCTGTTTCTGGAGACTCTCAGGACAATTCACCTTTCATATTTGATAATGTTATAAATAATGGTCTGTGAAATGGCCGCAGTGTAAATGTGCTCTTACACATTGCACGTGTTCCAACTTATGCTCCAGCACATTTCTTTGGTTTTGCGGGAGTTTCTTGTATTTTGTACAAACAGGGCATGGTCCCTTTTTTGAGCTGGGTAAGCGTACCCCTCTCTTTCCTTCCTACAGAAAAGTATTGTAATGCGCATGCGTGGTGAAAGGGTAAAGAGTCATGACGCATGTGTACTGCAAAATGTTGCTCTGCCCTCGGCAGAAGAACAATGGGGGACACTGTGCTGAATATGTAGGATGCGTCATCCATTTGAAACAAGAAGGACAAAGGCGATTGCGGGGTAAGAGAGGAGGCACCAGATCAAGACCAACTATGCTTATTGGACCGAAATGTGCAATCTACTGCTTTGACACCTTTGGTCCTGGCATTTATGTGAATGTCACTTTGACAAGTACAAGTGCTTATCTCTAAATTAGAATATCTTCAAAAAGTTAATTTATTTAAGTTTTTCAATAACAAAAGGGGGAACTCATATTATATAGATTCATTAGAAAGAGAGTGATCTATTTCAAGTATTTCTTTCTGTTAATGTTGATGATTATGGCTTACATCCAATAAAAGCCCGAAAGTCATTATTTCAGTAATTTAGAATAATTAACAAAAAACACCTGCAAAGGCTTCCTAAGCATTTAAAAGGTCTCTTAGTCTGTTTCAATAGGCTACACAATCATGTGGAAGACTGCTAAATTGACAGATGTTCAGAAAGCAGTCATTGACACACTCCACAAGAACGGTAAGTCACAAAAGGTCATTGCTAAAAAAGCTGGCTTCTCACAGAGTGCTGTATCCAAGCAAATTAATGGAAAGTTGAGAAGAAGAAAAAAGTGTGGTAGAAAAATGTGCACAAGCAACTGGGATTTCAACAGCCTTGAATGGATTGTTAATAAAAGGAAATTCAAAAATTTGGGGTAGATTTGCAAGGTGTGAACTGATGCTGGAGTCATTGCTTCAAGAGCCACCACACAGAGATGTATCCAGGACATGGGCTACAAGTGTCACATTCAATTGTGTGAAGCCACTCATGACCAATAGACAAACAACAGAAGCATCTTACCTGGACAAAGGAGAAAAAGAACTGGACTGTTGTTCAGTGGTGTAAAGAGCTGTTTTCAGATTAACGTAAATTTTGCATTTCATTTGGAAATCAAGGTCCCAGAGTCTGAAGGATGAGTGGGGAATCACGCAGTCCAAGCTGCTTGAGGTCTAGAGTGAAGTTTCCACAATCAGTGATGGTTTGAGAAGCCATGTCATCTGCTGGTGTAGGTCCACTGTGTTTTATCAAGACCAAAGTCAGCACAGTTATCTACCAGGAAATTTTAGAGCACTTCATGCTTCCCTCTGCCAACAAGCTTTTTGGAGATGGAAATTTCATTCTCCAGCAGGACTTGGCACCTGTCCACACAGCCAAAAGTACCAATACCTGGTCTAAAAACAAACAGTATCACTATGCTTGATTGGCCAGCAAACTCACATGACCTTAACCCCATGGAGAATCTATGGGGTATTGTCAAGAGGAAGAAGAGAGACACCAGACCCAACAATGCTGATGGGCTGAAGTCTGCTATCAAAGTAACCTGGGCTTCTATAACACCTCAGCAGTGCCACAGGCCAATCACCTCCATGCCACCACACATTGATGCAGCAATTGATGCAAAAGGAGGCCCGACCAAGTATTACGGTAAGCGCATTTACTGAACATACATTTCAGTAAGCCAACATTTCAAATTTTAAAATCAACAAAGACACCGCACTAACTAGGTGAAGAAACAAATAATGGGTATGTATAATCCAAGGAGTAGGTAAACTTCTAGTTAAACAATAATAGTAGATAGAAAATGGCCAGCAGTGGGGGCAGCCAATAAGAAAATGGCCGCAACCACCAGCAGAAGAAACGGTAATACGTACAGTGAGGGTGTCACAGGTGTCAATAAATGTCAATAGTATCAGTAAATGTCAGTAAAAAAATGAGCAATTGTTCACAGAGCCAGCAAAATTGCCTATTGTGGCCACGGTATGAAGTATAATGGAGAAATAATAAAGTGTGTGGCAAATGTATATAATGAATAAAAAGACCGCACACTTACTCGATTAGATGTGACTGCCGTGGAGATGCTGGCGCTGTCCTGGGAGATGCTGACGCTGTCCTAGGAAGTGTTGGATCAGAATCACCAGCGGCCCGGGTATATGAAGATGCAGAGTCCATGCTAGAGCTTTAACTTGCATTTGTGGATTGTTTGGCGAACTGGGTTCACATACAATAATTTCTGGAAGTATTCCTGAGCCCTTGAAATTATTTGCAAGATTGAATTTTGCTTGTTTTTAATGCAGTACCACGTAAGGGCCCATAGATCACAAGAATCCATTATTGGCAGTCGACTTTTTCCCTTGTGTACATGGATTTCTCCAGAATCTCTGAATCTTTTGATAATACCATGTACTGTAGATTTTGGGATATACAAAGTCTTTTCAATTTTACACAGAGGAACATTTTTCAGAAATTGGTCATCAATTTTAGTATGCAGTATGTTAGGTGTCGAGTTCCCACCGCTGCACAAGGGGAATCTCGAGCCACCTCCACTGCAGTCTCCCATTCTTCTTCAGCCACAGTGGAGCCTGCTCAGCGGAGACGTCGGTCCCAGGGTCTGGCTCAGGCGCTTGGTTACTGGCTTACTGCTGATCTTCCAGGCTCAGCCATTGTAACCAGCACTGACCTGTGGCAAGCAGATGCTCCTGGGACTAAGTCCTGCTTTCCCGCTACTGAGCATGCCAAGTGGACGACCTCTCATTGGAGGTCGGGGGTCACATGCTCAGGACCTGAAGTGGTTCCTATTGGACCACTATGAAGGTCCTGGAGAGCTCTCTATAAAAAGTTCACATGGCCGCATGGCCATGCGCTAGTATCAACCTATGTTTATAAGCTTAGCTACCTTGTGGTCTGTGTCTGCATGTGTTCAGGGTTGGCTGTATAGCCACTAGAATTCCGTTACCTCCGAGAGGAGTTTGTGTATGTGAATTTAGGGCTAGCATATAGCCACTAGAATTCCGGCACCTCCGGAGAGGAGTTGTTTGTGTGCTATGCTGACTGTATGACCACTGTATGCTACCTGCTCTGTTAGTTAGCTGTGATCCTCTGTGAGGTTAACAGGGCACAGCGTTATCCTAATCCTAGTGACTCTGTGAAGCAACAGAGCTCGCTCCTATATAGACCGGGTGACTGAACCCGTGTCTATTCAGGTGTTGTACCGCCTTATAGTGCCGCCATATACTAGCAGCAGGTTCCACTCCTGAATGGTGGACCCCGGGCTGCGAACTCACCTATATAATCTCAACACAGTAGTTCACAGATTTGTGATCATCTGACCATCTTTGCTTCTGACAGATTCTACCTTTCTAAAAATGCTCTTTTTATACAGTCACGTGATTTAGTTTAAAATTGACCCACCAAATATGTTTCCAGCCTTTTGTTAACCCTGCTCCAACTTTTTTTAAATGTCGTGTTGCCATTAATTTCTATATTGGTCAATTTTTTTTATAATGAAATGGAAAAATGTTGTTCAACTTCTATGTGTTATATGTTCTTTTGTAAAAAAGAAACGACTATAAGAATATTGCATTCTTGATTTCTTAAAATTTTATAGTGTCCCAATATTTTTAAATGGGGTTGTATAAAAAGATGTAATTTTGAAGGCCCCATGAATAACTGTGTAACAGCTGCTAAAATGTCTCTCTCTTGTTCATTCAGTCAAGTATGACTCTTCGTCATTCTATCAATCATCGCTCGGCAGGCAGTTTTATCCAATGTTGCTTCTTTCAGTTCCCCAATAGTCATGCCCATGTTGCTCTTGATGGTGTCGATCCAACGGGTTCTTGGCCATTATCTTCTTCTTCCACTGACCAATCCAAACATGGCATCTTTTTCCAACAACTGACTCCACATACTGTAATGTGGCCAAAATAAGCTAATTTTTGAAGGGTTATCTTAGCACCCAGCAAATGTTTTGGCTTGACTTGGTCTAAGACATCTCCATTGGTGATCCTCCCTGTCCATGGAATCCATAAAAGTCACCTCCAGAACCATAGTTCAAATGCATCAATTTTCTTCCGCCATCTTTAGTATCCAGGTGTTGCATCCATTTGTTGCTATTGGGAAGACAATTGCATTGAACAATTTGCATTTGGTAGCAAGGGTGATGTATCTGCTCTTCCAGAACATGTTCATGCCAACCCTTGCATCCCATGATAGTGTTATGTGTCATGTTACTTCACGTGCGTAGTCGCCATTGCATTTGATCTTGAGCCAAGGACTATGTCATCGTCAGCCACTTTGATCTCTTCGTTTTCAACCTTGCTATTGATGTTAGCTATTTTCGCTATTGTAATGATATTTGTTTTCTTGATGTTCAGATACAACCCAAATTTCTCAATCTCTTCCTTAATCTGCAAAGTAAGTGGCACAACGCAGCTGTCGGGTGACCTGGGACCAGTGGCTCCTTTCCAGTCCCTACCACAAGGAGCAATAAATTGCCCTATTCCCTGGGATACTTCTGAAGGTGAAGATGCTGGGGGCACCACCCTTGCCTTGTATCATGAATAAGCCCTCCATCTGTTCTGTTCCCCCACCCAGTGAAGAAGTGCACTACTGTGCACAGCAGTACACCAACCTGACTAATGAGGCAACGCAAACAAGGGTAAACTGAAAATACCAAGCATACAAATATTCACTCACATCCAACAGAGGAATGCACCGGGGAGTGGAGGACGGGGAATAACCAAAGTAAGAAGAGGGATGGGAATTATCACACTTACAAACCAAGCAACAGTTACAGATAACTCCTCCAAAACGCTGTGGTATTCTGGCTCCTCTCTGTTGCGGTAATCCTGTGACAATAAGTTTATCCAAATCCTTCTTGTTCTCTGCCAGCAGAATTTTGTCGTCTGCATATCGTAGATTGTTGATGTTTCTTCTACCAGTCTTCACTCTGATCTTGCTCTCATCCAAACCTGCATTCCACATGACTAGTTCTGCATATAATTTGAAGGCTGCTGGTGACAGAATGCAGGCTTGTCAGGTGCCTTCACCAATCTCAGCCAGTCCGGGTCTCCATATCTCCATATGTTGTTCATACTGTGGCATTTTGATTTTGACAGAGTAATCTTAGAATATGGAACAGGTGCAGTGGTGTTACCATTTTTTCCAGACACTTCCACAATTTGTCATGTTCAATGCTGTCAAAAGCTTTGACCACATGCATAGCTTCATTTGGTATTCTCTTGATTTTTTCATAATCCACCAGAGATTGGCGATGTGGTGGCTGGTGCCTCTTCCTTTCCTGAACCCAGCTTTCACTTTTAAATGTATTTTCAGCAATTGGCACATCATGAAATAGTGGCTGCAGAGTTGACCAAATAAAGGTTTTTATTTTTTTATTTTCTCCTCTATGTAAACTGTGATTTGAGACAAGTGAAGTGAGCAGAATGTCTGTCATTACATGTCTCACACTGAGAAACTTCCTCTAAACTTTTGTGGGGTGTATTCTTTTGTCACCAGTATGTTGCTGCCTGCCAATGATTGCTCAACTTCATGCAAGGGAAAAAGTGCATGCCTCCCTCCAAAGTGAAAAAATCTCTGGTATTTTCTCACTGGACTTACAACCTAAACTTTATAAGCTAATACATGGTCTAACATGGTCAAATAGGTGAAAGATACACTTTAAAGCATGCAGTTATTGTCTTTTTGAATAAAACAGTATAGAGAATGGGACAAACATTTCTATCAAATTCAATTCTACAACAATGATTCTTGAAATAATTATACAGCTCCAGACCCAAGGGCTTTCATCACCACCATCAGACCTTTATGACCAAGTCAGTTTTTACAAGCCATTATGCAAGTCGGCTCTTAACCTTCTGGTAACAGATTCCTTTCAGGAGTACTATGACAGCAGCGTAATACCTAATCCTTACAGAAATAGTTTACAGCAAAGAAAATTATATTATAGTTTATGTTTTAATACTTAGTTCTGGATCCATACACACAACATTGTAGTCTATTTTTGCAACTTTTGCTAAGAATTCAGAGGCTTTTAATATTTTCTTGTCACTAAAAGGACATATAGTTGTTTATACACAATTGTCTCAATGTATTGATTGCATATTAACCCCTTAATCCCATATGATGTACTATCCAGTCGAGGTGCCCTGGGACTTAATTCTCAGTGACGTCATATGCGATCGGCCGCGCTCACGGGGGGAGCGCGGCCGATCGTGGCCGGGTGTCAGCGGGCTATCGCAGCTGACATCCGGCACTATGTGCCAGGAGTGGTCACGGACCACTCCCGGCACATTAACCCCCGGCACACCACGATCAACGATGATCGCGATGTGCCGGCGGTATAGGGAAGCTTCCCGCAGGGAGGGGGCTCCCTGCGGGCTTCCCTGAGCCCCCCGCAGCAACGCAATGTGATTGCGTTGCTGCGAGGGTCTTACCTCCCTCCCTGCTTCTTCCAGGCCCGGATCCAAGATGGCCGCGGATCCGGGTCCTGCAGGGAGGGAGGTGGCTTCACAGAAGCCTGCTCAGAGCAGGCACTGTGAAGCAGCCTGCACTTCTCTCAGATCGGTGATCTGACAGAGTGCTGTGCAAACTGTCAGATCATCGATCTGTGATGTCCCCACCTGGGGCAAAGTAAAAAAGTTTAAAAAAAAATTTCCAAAAGTGTAAAAAAAAGGGCAAAGTAAAAAAGTTTAAAAAAAAATTTCCAAAAGTGTAAAAAAAAATAAAAAAAAATATTCCAAAATAATGAAAAATAATATATATATATTATTCCCATAAATACATTTCTTTATCTAAATAAATAAAAAAAACAATAAAAGTACACATATTTAGTATCGCCGCGTCCGTAACGACCCGACCTATAAAACTGGCCCACTAGTTAACCCCTTCAGTAAACACCGTAAGAAAAAAAAAAAAAACGAGGCAAAAAACAACACTTTATTATCATACCGCCGAACAAAAAGTAGAATAACACGCGATCAAAAAGACAGATATAAATAACCATGATACCGCTGAAACCGTCATCTTGTCCCGCAAAAAACGAGCCGCCATACAGCATGATCAGCAAAAAATAAAAAAGTTATAGTCCTCAGAATAAAGCGATGCTAAAATAATTATTTTTTCTATAAAATAGTTTTTATCGTATAAAAGCGCCAAAACATAAAAAAAAATATAAATGAGGTATCGCTGTAATCATACTGACCCGAAGAATAAAACTGCTTTATCAATTTTACCAACCGCGAAACGGTATAAACGCCTCTGGTTTTTGGTCATTCTGCCTCACAAAAATCGGAATAAAAAGCGATCAAAAAATGTCACGTGCCCAAAAATTTTACCAATAAAAACGTCAACTCATCCCGCAAAAAACAAGACCTCACATGACTCTGTGGACCAAAATATGGAAAATTTATAGCTCTCAAAATGTGGTAACGCAAAAAATATTTTTTGCAATAAAAAGCGTCTTTCAGTGTGTGATGGCTGCCAATCATAAAAATCCGCTAAAAGACCCGCTATAAAAGTAAATCAAACCCCCCTTCATCACCCCCTTAGTTAGGGAAAAATAAAAAAAATGTATTTATTTCCATTTTCCCATTAGGGCTAGGGTTAGGGCTAGGGTTAGGGTTGGGGCTAGGGTTAGGGCTAGGGTTAGGGTTAGGTCTAGGGTTAGGGCTAGGGTTAGGGTTGGGGCTAGGGTTAGGGTTAGGGTTAGGGCTAGGGCTAGGGTTAGGGCTAGGGCTAGGGTTAGGGCTAGGGTTAGGGTTAGGGCTAGGGTTAGGGCTAGGGTTAGGGCTAGGGTTAAGGTTACCGTTAGGGTTGGGGCTAAAGTTAGGGTTAGGGTTGGGGCTAAAGTTACGGTTAGGGTTTAGATTACATTTACAGTTGGGAATAGGGTTGGGATTGGGGTAAGGGGTGTGTCAGGGCTAGAGGTGTGGTTAAGGTTACTGTTGGGATTAGGGTTAGGGGTGTGTTTGGATTAGGGTTTCAGTTATAATTGGGGGGTTTCCACTGTTTAGGCACATCAGGGGCTCTCCAAACGCGACATGGCGTCCGATCTCAATTCCAGCCAATTCTGCGTTGAAAAAGTAAAACAGTGCTCCTTCCCTTCCGAGCTCTCCCGTGTGCCCAAACAGGGGTTTACCCCAATATATGGGGTATCAGCGTAGTCAGGAAAAATAGGACAACAACCTTTGGGGTCCAATTTCTCCTGTTACCCTTGGGAAAATACAAAACTGGGGGCTAAAAAATAATTTTTGTGGGAAAAAAAAGATTTTTTATTTTCACGGCTCTGCCTTATAAACTGTAATGAAACACTTGGGGGTTCAAAGTTCTTACAACACATCTAGATAAGTTCCTTGGGGGGTCTAGTTTCCAAAATGGGGTCACTTGTGGGGGGCTTCTACTGTTTAGGTACATTAGGGGCTCTGCAAACGCAATGTGACGCCTGCAGACCATTCCATCTAAGTCTGCATTCCAAATAGCGCTCCTTCCCTTCCGAGCCCTCTCATGCATCCAAACGGTGGTTCCCCCCACATATGGGGTATCAGCGCACTCAGGACAAATTGGACAACAACTTTTGGGGTCAAATTTCTCCTGTTACCCTCGGGAAAATACAAAACTGGGGGCAGAAAAATAATTTTTGTGGGAAAAAATTTTTGTTTTATTTTTACAGCTCTGCATTATAAACTTCTGTGAAGCCCTTGGTGGGTCAAAGCGCTCACCACACATCTAGATAAGTTCCTTAGGGGGTCTACTTTCCAACAGGGTGTCACTTGTGGGGGGTTTCTACTGTTTAGGTACATTAGGGGCTCTGCAAACGCAATGTGACGCCTGCAGACAATTCCATCTAAGTCTGCATTCCAAATGGCGCTCCTTCCCTTCCGAGCCCTTCCATGCATCCAAACGGTGGTTCCCCCCCACATATGGGGTATCAGCGCACTCAGGACAAATTGGACAACAACTTTTGGGGTCCAATTTCTCCTGCTACCCTCGGGAAAATACAAAACTGGGGGGTAAAAAATAATTTTTGTGGGAAAAAATTTTTGTTTTATTTTTACGGCTCTGCATTATAAACTTCTGTGAAGCCCTTGGTGGGTCAAAGCGCCCAAAACACATCTAGATAAGTTCCTTAGGGGGTCTACTTTCCAAAATGGTGTCACTTGTGGGGGTTTCAATGTTTAGGCACATCAGTGGCTCTCCAAACGCAACATGGGGTCCCATCTCAATTCCTGTCAATTTTACATTGAAAAGTCAAACGGCGCTACTTTCCTTCTGAGCTCTCCCACGCGCCCAAACAGTGGTTTACCCCCACATATGGGGTATCAGCGTACTCAGGACAAATTGTACAACAACTCTTGGTGTCCAATTTCTTCTCTTACCCTTGGGAAAATAAAAAATTGGGGGTGAAAAGATAATTTTTGTGAAAAAATATGATTTTTTATTTTTACGGTTCTGCATTATAAACTTCTGTGAAGCACTTGGTGGGTCAAAGTGCTCACCACACCTCTAGATAAGTTCCTTAGGCGGTCTACTTTCCAAAATGGTGTCACTTGTGGGGGGTTTCAATGTTTAGGCACATCAGTGGCTCTCCAAACGCAACATGGCGTCCCATCTTAATTCCTGTCAATTTTGCATTGAAAAGTCAAACGGCGCTCCTTCCCTTCCGAGGTCTCCCATGCGCCCAATCAGTGGTTTATCCCCACATATGGGGTATCAGCGTACTCAGGACAAATTGTACAACAACTTTTGGGGTCCAATTTCTTCTCTTACCCTTGGGAAAATAAAAAATTGGAGGCGAAAAGATAATTTTTGTGAAAAAATATGATTTTTTATTTTTACGGTTCTGCATTATAAACTTCTGTGAAGCACTTGGTGGGTCAAAGTGCTCACCACACCTCTAGATAAGTTCCTTAGGCGGTCTACTTTCCAAAATGGTGTCACTTGTGGGGGGTTTCAATGTTTAGGCACATCAGTGGCTCTCCAAACGCAACATGGCGTCCCATCTCAATTCCAGTCAATTTTGCATTGAAAAGTCAAATGGCGCTCCTTCGCTTCCGAGCTCTGTCATGCGCCCAAACAGTGGTTTACCCCCACATATGGGGTATCGGCGTACTCAGGACAAATTGTACAACAACTTTTGGGGTCCATTTTCTCCTGTTACCCTTGGTAAAATAAAACAAATTGGAGCTGAAGTAAATTTTTTGTGAAAAAAAGTTAAATGTTCATTTTTATTTAAACATTCCAAAAATTCCTGTGAAGCACCAGAAGGGTTAATAAACTTCTTGAATATGGTTTTGAGCACCTTGAGGGGTGCAGTTTTTAGAATGGTGTCAAACTTGGGTATTTTCTATCATATACACCCCTCAAAATGACTTCAAATGAGATGTAGTCGCTAAAAAATTTTTTAACCCTTATAACTCCCTAACAAAAAAAAATTTTGGTTCCAAAATTGTGCTGATGTAAAGTAGACATGTGGGAAATGTTACTTATTAAGTATTTTGTGTGACATATCTCTGTGATTTAATTGCATAAAAATTCAAAGTTGGAAAATTGCTAAATTTTCAAAATTTTCGCCAAATTTCCGTTTTTTTCACAAATAAACGCAGGTAATATCAAAGAAATTTTACCACTATCATGAAGTACAATATGTCCTGAGAAAACAATGTCAGAATCACTGGTATCCGTTGAAGCGTTCCAGAGTTATAACCTCATAAAGGGACAGTGGTCAGAAATGTAAAAATTGGCCCGGTCATTAACGTGCAAACCACCCTTGGGGCTTAAGGGGTTAACTGAAGGATAGTTGGTTAAAACTGCACCTTTTTTAAAAGAGAAATGTATTCAGTAAAGTGATTTATGTTTAAAGGTTAAATATTGGAAATTTGGAATATTAGGCATCATTCATGCTAAGGTTACTAGGTCATATAGCTTCTTCTAGCTCAGATGGAATGTGAACAATGCTTTGGCTGTAGTGGCCATCGGATGCACTTTGCCAAAAGAAGTGACCAGGAGACTGACAGACCCCGGCATAGAAATATGAAGGAATGCCAGTGGTTTAGCTCATGGCCATGGGTGTTTTTTATTTTATGGCCACTAGCAGCTCATGTTTAAAGGGACTCTGACAGCACTGAATGACTATTCAAACCAAGTACAGGCAATTGGGGCATCGTGGAATGGCTAAATACTTAACTGCACCTTCCTATATGCTTGTTTTCCATCTACCTATGCTCTTTTCTGGCTCTATTAAGCCAGCGCTGTCAATTTTTACTTGGAAAAGACGTTGGCACGGCATTGAAATGCGTTCTGAATAAAAAGCATTGTCCTCATCATTTGCAAAGAATTCATTCACTCCAGCAGCACAGCTGACCTACGTGTTTATCCAACTGGCTCCAATCAACGAAGAGAGTAGTGGAAAAAGAAGGAAAAAAAAGCAGGTGGGAAGGTATGGATAATTGCTTGGCCAAGCCATGATGCACCAAGTGACTGTACTTGGATAGAAAAGTCCTTCTGTGCTGACCGACTCCTGTTAACTCATTCATCTCCAGCCTATTTTCACATTCCTGACAAAGCCAATTTTTTTTTGAGTAGTTCATGTTAGTGGTATATTTTGGTGGATAAAATTTTAGGTTATATAGGAAAACTAAAAAAATAAAAATGTTGCAATTTTCAAACTTGTATTTTTTGTGCCATGAAACTAGATAGCTATATCACACAAAATAGTTAATAAATAGCATTTACCACGTGTCTACTTCACATCAGCATTTTTAAACATACCGTACATGCTAGAATATAATTTTACCACAAAAAACAGGGAAAACTGATTGACTCGAGTATAAGCCGGGTATCCATTGTCCTCTTATCCCCATCATAGTATTCATGACTCTTCATCCCTATCATGTGTGCATGGCCTCCTCATCCTTATTCTGGTATACATGACCCCCTCATCACTATCCTAGTATACATGGCCCCCTCATCCCTATTCTGGTATGCATGGCCTCCTCATCCCTATTCTGGTATACATGGCCCCCTCATCCCTTTCCTGGTATAAATAAACGTTTCTATGTATTTCTTTTGGTGCTCTAGAATAGCTTGTTAAAAAATGCCAGAATACAGCCATGTGTATTAGTGTATTGCTTGAATTCGCAAAATGCGTTGACTACTTTGGTGTCAGCAAAGTAGATTCCACAGGGAATTTCGGTAAGGAGGAAGTGAAATTTGCCATAAAATCTGCAGTCAAATCCACAAGTTATACTCATTAAACAGCAAAATCTGCAGAGAAATGTGAAACAGAAAAATCTATCCCATGTGTAAGCAACCTTTGAGAAGTTAGAACTAGACATAACAGGGCAGATTCGTCAAAGCTGTTATGCCACAAAACTGGTGTAAAATGCTTGAATAGTTGCAAAATCTTTTGGAACCCAGAGTTGAATTTTTTTTTTCCATTTTGACGTTTTCATGTTTTGTGTCGGTGAGCTCTGTTTTCATGTTTAGCGTTAGGACTGGCAAATGTAAGGACCCTTGATGCGGGTTGCCAGCTTACGTATTATGGCTTCAATATTAACTAATACCTTACATATTGATTTTTTTTGCACTTTATCTTGCAGTTGAACCAAGATGGCTCTGTAAACTGTGGCTTCTGTTCACACAGTGAAGGGCGGCCTGCCTTTGTGTGTGCGATACTAATGGGCTGTTAGCCAGGTGCTCTGCATTGCCTGTATGAATAACGCCACAAACAGATTATTGTCTTTTATCTTTTGTGCACTAATATACCAAACAGCCAACACTGGATTATTAATGGTTGTTTCATCGGTATTGCTGCACCTGTGTTTCTGCCATCATTAATCGGGTCCTCTGCATCCTGTCAGCGAATTTGTTTGGAGGCCTGAGCAGGTAGTCATCTCTGCTTCTCTGTGATTTTTTCACACCAGCTTGAAGTAGCTCCACCAAAATGAGCAGAATTGGGGTGAAACCAGAAAAAATGGGGTGTCACTATGCCCACCTGTCAAATTCAGCAAAAGTGCTAGCATTTCTTACTCTAGAAATGCTACTCCAATCTACGCTTCTGACAGCAGTAGCATTTCTGACAAGGAGAATGGAGGCGCATGCCACTATTAGTAAATTTTGAGCGCCTTACTCCAGCGATCCTTTAAGTAAGACTTCGCAATGCCACACTTAATTATCTATTAGTACGGATTATTGTATTTTAGAAAACAGTCATTGTGATATATTTTGCGGCATCAATCATCTCAGGGATGACTGTTTTATTGTTTTAATCAAGTAAAACACTTGCTGATCCCAAAGTTACCATGAATATAATGATACAAGTTTGTTGTACATTGATATACTTGTGAGGGCTGCAACGGTGAATTTCAAGAGGTTTTTGCAGCTTTCTCTGTATGAATTTAAACACTCTGTGGGCTATTTATTTCTAAATGTGACTTGCATGTCAGGACTGGAGCCTCTTGCGGAGCTTCTCAAAGAGCCCCAACTTCCTCTCTTCGCTCTTTGATGTCACATCTGCTCTATGCATGGCTGGATATCCTGATGGCGACAAAATCTTAAGCCCCATGCACGGCAGTATACAAAACACACAAGTGTCTGATTAGATAGTAAAACAAAATACTGATTTTTCTGCTTTTCCTCAGAATTGGACACATAATTCTATCTTCAATTTCCCTTTATTTTCCATCAGCTATGTTATTTTTCTAGGGAGCCAGAGAATTTCTAAGTATTTTTTTCAGTCTTCGGAAATGACAAGTAAAATCGTCCAGTCCAGTACTCAGTAATATGCTCAGTGAAGTGCTATGTAGAGTCCTGCTATATTAATTTTTGATAAGTACTCCACATTTTTTTAATAATATATTCTGTTTCCTAGCTTTTCAGATGTCTGGCAGGGCTGTGTTAAGCTAATGGTTTTGAAGTACATGGTTTGTCACTGATGGAAATATAGCTATGATTTGTACCTGTGAGTCAGTCCACCTCCTACTAAAAGTAACTGATTTCATGCAGAGGGGCAGAATTGCTATTCAAGAAATTATTACTACATGCCCAACTGTAAATTCATTTACAAATGTGCACATTATTCATGCCTTTTATAGAGATGGTCTCTACTGGAGGCTATGGTTGAGGCTTTAATATGAGGCAAAGAGACGCTATTTTATCACCACATTGATTGCTACATAAACTATAACTTTCAATGTGGTGTATGTTATCCACCTCTTGGTGCAGGAAATACATTTTACAAATTACAGTCATTATTTTACTTCTTTTTTCATTTCCTAGAATAATTTTTATCATATAAAAAAATAAATAGAATGTCGGTTTTCCTAAAGCATTAAATTTGAATACCAAGCAAAAATATTTCCCCCCAAAAAAGTAATTGGAAAATGTGTTTTTGCTGCATTACAGTCTGTACAGTCTGTATCCTATTCTGATATGTTACCTACTAAAGGTCTTATAAGCCTTATAAGTCATGTGACCGCTCACGTGACCAATCACAAGCCGCGACGTCATCGAAGGCCCTTAACGCGCTCATTCTTCGGAACGAAAGCAAGGCGGTTGCAGCGGTGACGACCAGGGCACGTCAGAGGGTAAGTATATCAATATTTTTTATTTTTATTCTTTATTTTACACATTAATCTTAATCCCGATACCGATTCCCGATATCACAAAAATATCGGAACTCAGTATCGGAATTCCGATACCGCAAATATTGTCCGATACCCGATACTTGCGGTATCAGAATGCTCAACACTACTCATGACCAATAGACAACGCCAGACGCGTCTTACCTGGGCCAAGGAGAAAAAGAACTGGACTGTTGCTCAGTGGTCCAAGGTGTTGTTTTCAGATAAAAGTAAATTTTGCATTTCATTTGGAAATCAAGGTCCCAGAGTCTGAATGAAGAGTGAAGAGGCACACAATCCAAGCCGCTTGAGGTCTAGTGTGAAATTTCCACAATCAGTGATGGTTTGGGGAGCCATGTCATCTGCTGGTGTAGGTCCACTGTGTTTTATCTAGACCCAAATCAGTGCAACCATCTACCAGGAAAGTTTAGAGCACTTCATGCTTTCCTTTGCTGACAAGCTTTTTGGACATGGAAATTTTATTCTCCAGCAGGACTTGGCACCTGTCCACACTGCCAAAATTACTAATACCTGGTTTAAAAACAACAGTGTTCTTGATTGGCCAGCAAACTCATCTGACCTTAACCCCTTAGAGAATCTATGGGGTATTGTCAAGATGAAGATGAGAAACACCAGACCCAACAATGTAGAAGGGCTGAAGGCTGCTATCAAAGCAACCTGGGATTTCATAACACCTCAGCAGTGCCACAGGCTGATTGCCTCCATTCCACGCCGCATTGATGAACTAAATGATGCAAAAGGAGCCCCGGCCAAGTATTGAATGCATTAACTGAACAAACATTTCAGTAGGCCAAAACTTTGGATTTTAAAATTATTTTTCAAGCTGGTATTATAAAGTATACTAATTTACTGAGATAATGACTTTTGGGTTTGCATGGTCTGCAAGCCATAATCATCAACATTAACAGAAATAAACGCTTGAAATAGATCACTCGGTTTGTAATGACTCTATATAATATTCGAGTTTCACTATTTGTATTGAAGAACTGAAATAAAATAACTTTTTGATATTATTCTAATTTTGTGAGAAGCACCTGTATGATAGATAGAAAGCTCTTCCGCAATTTATAAAGAACATAGAGTGGATTTTAGGGTGCCAGTACACATTGATACTACTTTGTGCTGTAAATGTGCTGCTGAACTGCTGAGAAAACTAGCAAGTAGGCTGGGCAGCAGATGAAGAGGACAGGCAGGGTTGAAGAAGAGTAAGTTTATGAGAACTCCAGAAATCTTTGGATCTTAGGATACCAATCTTGGAAAATTAACTTTTTGCCTGCTATTTTACTTTAAGTATTGTTTTACCAAGCAGTCATTGATCAAACATGTTTTGTGAACATTACTGAAAAAGCGTTCCATCCAAAAGCAGAATCTGATTACTGCCCAAAATCTTGACTTTTTGTCCATCCCAGTTTTCCTACACAATAAGAGAACTTATGAGTTAAAGTCTTTGTCTAGTTTAGATAATCAATTCCAAATATCATATTAGTGGGTGTGAGTAAATAGGATCTTCCAATATGGACTATCATTTATTAGCCATAGAAGAGTATCTGTTCATGGAATCAAAATAAGGATTCATTTTCTTTCAACAGGGGTATTTCAGGAAACTTGAACACTTGCTTCCAGATTTTTCTATTGGTTAGAGCTGATTGCTGGCATTCAGTCTGTTATTGGCCCTAATATTAACAACAAATTCTAATAATGAGTCATTGAAGTAGGGTTGTCCAAAACCAAAAGTGAATTTCATACTACATATCCATATATTTAATAATATAACCACTTTTCTAATATAATTCAATTAATAATTCCCTAATATTCTCGCTCTACTCTAACTTTCTGGGATTTTTTTTTTTTACTTCTTTTGGCATTTTTATTTGAGTATCCCAGCATGCACTGAGGATTCTCAAATAGGATTGAGAATTCCCAGACTATTGGTGGTTTTAGTGACTGCAGGGCAACAGTCACATTGCTATTTGCTCATTGCTACTTGTTACTAGCAGCCCAGCTTGGCTTTCACGTGTTTTTTGCAACTTAGGCAGAATTGCACACTCTATCTGCCAGGGTGCCAGCGGCTTTTAACATATATATATAAAAATCTAGGTTAACGCTAGTGTGGTTTTTACAATACTAATGTAATATTGTTTGTTGCCTGTGCCACAAGCAAGGGAAGCATTACATGCCCCTAACATAAACATTAGCATTTCCTGAGTCCGATCCCATAGATTAATATTGAGCCAATTATCCCCCAAGCACATGTATTGCTTTTTAACCCCTTTACCCCCAAGGGTGGTTTGCACGTTAATGACCGGGACAATTTTTACAATTCTGACCACTGTCCCTTTATGAGGCTATAACTCTGGAACGCTTCAATGGATCCAGACTATTCTGACATTGTTTTCTCATGACATATTGTACTTCATGTTAGTGGTAAAATTTGTTTGATATTACCTGCATTTATTTGTGAAAAAAATGGAAATTTAGCAAAAATTTTAAAAATGTTGCAGTTTTCCAACTTTGAATTTTTATGCCCTTAAATCACAGAGTTATGTCACACAAAATACTTAATAAGTAACATTTCCCACATGTCTACTTTACATGAGCACAATTTTGGAACCAAAATTTTTTTTTTTATAAGTTGACTACCAATTTGTCATTTTTACAACAACATTTTGTTTAGGGACTACATCACATTTGAAGTCACTTTGAGGGGTCTATATGATAGAAAATACCCAAGTGTGACATCATTCTAAGAACTGCACACCCCAAGGTGCTCAAAACCACATTCAAGAAGTTTATTAACCCTTCAGGTGTTTCACAGGAATTTTTGGAATGTTTAAAAAAATGAACATTTAACTTTTTTTCACAAAAAGATTTACATTAGCTCCATTTTGTTTTATTTTTCCAAGAGTAACAGGAGAAATTGGACCCCAAATGTTGTTGTACAATTTGCTCTGAGTATGCTGATACCCCATATGTGGGGGTAAACCACTGTTTGAGCGCATGCAGAGCTCTGAAGGGAAGGAGCGCCATTTGATTTTTCAATGCAAAATTGACTGGAATTGAGATGTGACGCCATGTCGCGATTGGAGAGCCCCTGATGTGCCTAAATATTGAAACCCCCCCAAAAAAGTGACACCATTTTGGAAAGTAGACCACCTAAGGAACTTATCTAGATGTATGGTGAGCACTTTGACCCACCAAGTGCTTCACCAAAGTTTATAATGTAGAGCTGTAAAAATAAAAAATCATATTTTTTCACAAAAATGATTTTCCCCCACAATTTTTTATTTTCCCAAGGGTAACAGAATAAATTGGACCCCAAAAGTTGTTGTCAAAATTGTCCCGAGTACGCTGATACCCCATATGTGGGGGGAACCACCGTTTGGGCACATTGCAGAGTTCAGAAGGGAAGGCGCGCCATTTGATTTTTCAATGCAAAATTGACTGGAATTGAGACAGGACGCCATGTCGTGTTTGGAGATCCCCTGATGTGCCGAAATATTGAAACCCCCCAAAAAGAGACCCCCTAAGGAATGAAGACCCCCTAAGGAATGGAAGGGAAGGAGCTCCGGTTGGAATGCAGACTTTGATGGAATGGTCTGCAGGCGTCACATTGCGTTTGCAGAGCCCCTGATGTACCTAAACTGTAGAAACCCCCCACAAGTGACCACATATTGGAAACTAGACCCCCCAAGGAACATATCTACAGTGAGGCAAAAAAGTATTTAGTCAGTCAGCAATAGTGCAAGTTCCACCACTTAAAAAGATGAGAGGCGTCTGTAATTTACGTCATAGGTAAACCTCAACTATGGGAGACAAACTGAGAAAAAAAAATCCAGAAAATCACATTGTCTGTTTTTTTATCATTTTATTTGCATATTATGGTGGAAAATAAGTATTTGGTCAGAAACAAAATTTCATCTCAATACTTTGTAATATATCCTTTGTTGGCAATGACAGAGGTCAAACGTTTTCTGTAAGTCTTCACAAGGTTGCCACACACTGTTGTTGGTATGTTGGCCCATTCCTCCATGCAGATCTCCTCTAGAGTAGTGATGTTTTTGGCTTTACGCTTGGCAACACGGACTTTCAACTCCCTCCAAAGGTTTTCTATAGGGTTGAGATCTGGAGACTGGCTAGGCCACTCCAGGACCTTGAAATGCTTCTTACGAAGCCACTCCTTTGTTGCCCTGGCGGTGTGCTTTGGATCATTGTCATGTTGAAAGACCCAGCCACGTTTCATCTTCAATGCCCTTGCTGATGGAAGGAGGTTTGCACTCAAAATCTCACGATACATGGCCCCATTCATTCTTTCATGTACCCGGATCAGTCGTCCTGGCCCCTTTGCAGAGAAACAGCCCCAAAGCATGATGTTTCCACCACCATGCTTTACAGTATGGTGTTTGATGGATGCAACTCAGTATTCTTTTTCCTCCAAACATGACAAGTTGTGTTTCTACCAAACAGTTCCAGTTTGGTTTCATCAGACCATAGGACATTCTCCCAAAACTCCTCTGGATCATCCAAATGCTCTCTAGCAAACTTCAGACGGGCCCGGACATGTACTGGCTTAAGCAGTGGGACACGTCTGGCACTGCAGGATCTGAGTCCATGGTGGCGTAGTGTGTTACTTATGGTAGGCCTTGTTACATTGGTCCCAGCTCTCTGCAGTTCATTCACTAGGTCCCCCCGCGTGGTTCTGGGATTTTTGCTCACCGTTCTTGTGATAATTCTGACCCCACGGGGTGGGATTTTGCGTGGAGCCCCAGATCGAGGGAGATTATCAGTGGTCTTGTATGTCTTCCATTTTCTAATTATTGCTCCCACTGTTGATTTCTTCACTCCAAGCTGGTTGGCTATTGCAGATTCAGTCTTCCCAGCCTGGTGCAGGGCTACAATTTTGTTTCTGGTGTCCTTTGACAGCTCTTTGGTCTTCACCATAGTGGAGTTTGGAGTCAGACTGTTTGAGGGTGTGCACAGGTGTCTTTTTATACTGATAACAAGTTTAAACAGGTGCCATTACTACAGGTAATGAGTGAAGGAAAGAGGAGACTCTTAAAGAAGAAGTTACAGGTCTGTGAGAGCCAGAAATCTTGATTGTTTGTTTCTGACCAAATACTTATTTTCCACCATAATATGCAAATAAAATGATAAAAAAACAGACAATGTGATTTTCTGGATTTTTTTTTCTCAGTTTGTCTCCCATAGTTGAGGTCTACCTATGATGTAAATTACAGACGCCTCTCATCTTTTTAAGTGGTGGAACTTGCACTATTGCTGACTGACTAAATACTTTTTTGCCCCACTGTAGATGTGTTGTGAGAACTTTAAACCCCCAAGTGTTTCGCTACAGTTTATAACGCAGAGCCGTGAAAATAAAAAATCATTTTTTTTCCACACAAATTATATTTTAGCCCACAGTTTTGTATTTTCTCAAAGGTAACAGAATAAATTGGACCCCAAAAGTTGTTGTCCAATTTGTCCTGAGTACGCTGATACCCCATATGTGGGGGAGAACCACCGTTTGGGCGCATGGCAGATCTCGGAAGGGAAGGAGCTCTGTTTGGAATGCATACTTAGATGTATTAATGGTATTGTTTGAACTTATCAGTATAAAAGACTCCTGTCCACAACCTCAAACAGTCACACTCCAAACTCCACTATGGTGAAGACCAAAGAGCAGTCGAGGGACAGCAGAAACAAAATTGTAGCCCTGCACCAGGCTGGGAAGACTGGATCTGCAATAGACAAGCAGCTTGGTGTGATAAAATCAACTGTGGGAGCAATAATAAGAAAATGGAAGACATACAAGACCACTGATAATCTCCCTTGATTTTGGGCTCCACACAAGATCTCACCCTTTGAGGTCAAAATGATCGCAAGAACGGTGAGCAAAAATCCCCGGACCACACGGTGAGACCAAGTGAATGACCTTCATATAGCTGGGACCACCGTAACAAAGGCTACCATCAGTAAAACACTACACTGCCAGGGACTCAGATCCTGCAGTGCCAGACATGTACCCCTGCTTAACCAAGTACATGTTCGGGCCCAAATCAAGTTTTCTATAGAACATTTGGATTATCCAGAAGAGTATTGGGAGAATGTCATATGGTCGGATCAAACCAAAATAGAACTGTTTGGTAGAAACAAAACTTGTCATGTTTGGTGGAGATAGAATGCCATACTTACTGTAAAGCATGGCGGCGGCAATATCATGCTTTGGGGCTGTTTTTCTGCAAATGGACCACGACGACTGATCCGTGTGCATGAAAGAATGAAGGGGGCTATGTATTGTGAGATTTCGAGTGCAAACCTCCTTCCATCAGCAAGGGCATTGAAGATGAAACGTGGATGGGTCTTTCAGCATGATAATGATCCCAAGCAAACCACCAGGGCAATGAAGGAGTGGCTTCGTAACAAGCAAATGAAGGTTCTGGAGAGGCCTAGCCAGTCTCCAGATCTCAACTCCATAAAAAAAACTTTGGAGGGAGTTGAAAGGCCATGTTGTCCAGCGACAGGCCCAAAACATCACTGCTCTAGAGGAGATCTGCATGGAGGAATGGGCCAATATACCAACAACAGTGTGTGCCAACCTTGTGAAGACTTACAGAAAACGTTTGTCCGCTATCATAGCCAACAAAGGCTATATAACAAAATATTGAGATGAACTTTTGTTAATAACCAGAAATCTTGCATGTTTTTAGGTGACCAAATACTTATTTTCCACCATAATTTGCAAAATAAATCTTGCCAAATCGGACAAGGTGATTTTCTGGATTTGTTTTCTCATTTTGACTCTCATAGTTGTGGTCTACCTATGATGTCAATTACAGGCCTCTCTCATCTTTTTAAGTGGGAGAACTTGCACAATTGGTGGCTGACTAAATGCTTTTTGCCCACTGTGTTTTCATTGTGTATATTCAACTATAATAACAGGTGTAAAACCTGAGCTTTTACTTTTTTTTACCACCCTCTCATTCCACCTTAAACAAACAATGTAATGTAACCCCAAAACGCTATGTTGCCAAGTAAACACATGTAGGTTTATGACTGGAAAATATGTAGCATCAGCATGCAGTATGGACTTGGGGTATATAGATGATAAATTGGACTATTAAATATGGTATTCACAAAATTGCATCCCTTCAAAAAAAATTACACCCCAATACCTTCCAATAAAGAATGAAACAAGAAAAAGACTTTGTGTCTTGTCACGTTTTGCTAATGATTTTATTAGCCCATACTGTAAGCCCTAAGCACTGTACAAACTTTTTTTATTAAATCGAGTTGCAAACTCTTCAACTTTGTGGGGACCTGTGAATTTCAGGAAATTTGATTCAAATTTGACTTTCTGCTGATCCATCCAATCATCTCTATTTTAAAAATTTGGGAGAGCCTTTCCAATTAGTCTCTGTCTCTCTCTTCTCACAAAATTACAAGTGAGAGCAGATGTGGGGAGCTATGCTAGAGCATAATGAATCCTTTGTCATCTCAATTGCTGACTCTGAGATAAATTTTCCATCCACAGATAAGCTCTTCATGGGCAGGAACCAGGATAACAAAGCTCGCGTCAGTATACTGAGAGTTAAATCTTGGTAATCTCAGTTGCTGCCGATGTAGAGTGTGGCAAACTGTTCTTGACTGCTGCTGTCTGCGTTTGAACCAGAGTCTCACCAAGAATGATGTCAAAGCAGCCACTAGCTGCTTTACTTGCCAAGAATACAAGCCTCCAGGCAGGCAATCACTAATTTTCTGAAAAGCTTAAAGAAGAATTGGCAGTGGAGGAGGAGGATTGAAAGAACTCCAGGCGGGCAATCACTGATTTTCTGAAAAGCTTAAAGAAGAATCGGCAGTGGAGGAGGAGGATTGAATATTGTGCTCCCATATAATTTCAAACCCGAGGCAATAGCCCCTGTGATCCCACACAAAACGTTTGTATGAGGCAGAGAGGTAAAGAGACAAACTAATTGTTAGCAAATATAATACATATTATTTTACAAAAAAAGCATGTACAGTAATATAAAATCCACATACATTCTACAAAAATGAAACAGCTGTTGATCCTCAAAGGCTGAGATGAAAAATCAAAACCGTTTATGTGTCCCTAAATGCCAAAATGGTTTATTCCATAAAGGGTTAATACAGTATAATATGAGTTTTGTGGGTTTTACACATTTGCAATGAAAAGGCATCAGAAGAGTAAAAACTAGTTAAATAAACTCAACTTTTTGACGAGTGACAACAAGTATATCAAAGCACCCTCTAAGCATTGTTGGATGCTTTTTATATCTCCGGTTACTGGTAATCTGCAATGGGATTGCTTACTTCTGTACTTTAAATCCTAAAGAATTGTTATATTACTCCGGGGTGATTTTGATTTAGAAATGTCAAGCAGTCACCGCTTACTAGAAATGTCCAAAAGACCATTCCAAGTCAATTTCATAGCTAATTATGTGTGAACTGACCTGTTATTTTTCAGATCAGAATCTTATCCCCTGGAACATGTGTTGAGAGACTCCTCTGTAGTTCAAGAGCATAATCCCACTTTCTCAACAATTGTCAAATTCTTGTGAAGCTAAACATATAGACTGGCCTCAGGCCACCATTCAAAGTGAGCTTCAAATCCATTGCCATTGATTTTATATTAAAGGCTACTGGCACTTTAGCATAGAAACATGAGTGTTATTAATATGAAAATCAATATAAACAGATTTGCTGTATATCTTGATTAGCTGCACTTTTCTTTTTGCCTATGGCTTATTTAAAACTTTGAAAAATTGAAATATTGTCAACATGTTTGATTTATTTTTTAAACAATCAAAACTCTGTTTCATAAACATCATAATTTATGTTGGTTTTATAGTAATTGTAAAATAGCTTTGTAGGGACTACCTCTGCATTTCTCTAACACAAATGTACAATTGTGAACTAGAGATGAGCAAATATTTCAATGTTTGGTTCGGATTGCCATCGCCGAATTTGCAATATTTGCCAATTTATTCGTCAAATATTCATTGAACATAACCGAACTCCCAAGGCAATGGGAGGTAAAAAAAAAACATGCACAACACCTTATAACGGCCCCAAAAGCTGCCAAAACACATCAAATTATGGGTAGACACCAGGAAAGTGTCCTCAATTCACCGACAGTACAAATTGTGGCAAAGTACTGCTGCAATCAGCCAGGCATGAGGTATCAGGGTCTGGGCCAGCATTTACAGCTTTCTAATGAATGTCACAGTAAGACGAGGTGGGTGAGGAATCGGTGTAGACATCCTTGGCTGGGAGTCCTGATACCACATGCAACACCTTTATCTGCTTTCATGCTGAGCCACACTCAGGTGGCACAAATATCATATAAATTTCGTAGACTACTATTGTCAGAAAACTCTAAGGATAGTAACACGGGTAGTTGACTCCAAGGAAGTGGAGGACTGATGGTCTCAGAGACCTACTGCTACAGGCAACACGCATGAAGAAGACCCAACCAGTAGTGTTCACATTTCCAAAAATTATTGGCAGACAGCACAAAGTGGCATCATTTTGACCACAGTATAGATAGCAGTATAGATAGTATAATATGGTCTGACAGGTCTTCCACTACACTCAATCCAGCAGATGGACACCCAACCAGGAGTGTTCACATTTAAACAGAGGGCCTTACACCACAGAAGCGGCATCAATTTCACGAGAGTAGAAATAGTATAACAGGGACCAACATGTCTTTCACTACAGCCAACCCAACAGATATAGACCAAACATGACTGTTCACATTTCCACAAATTTGTGTTAATATCTGCAGCAGAATCAGCAGCAGCAACAGCAGGCGCAGAAGCCACACTAGAGATATCACAGAATGTAGTTATGCAACATTAATACATCACACTAAAAATGCAATATCTCCAGTCTGCAATTGGGGTGCAAAAGTCCTTGGAGATCATAACTTGTTCATCTTGATTAAATTTAGGCGGTCTACACTTTCAGGAGACAACCTGCTGCGCTTATCTGTCAGGATACTACCAGCAGCACTGAACACATGTTCTGAGAGGACACTAGCTGCGGGGCATGATAAAACCTCCAAGCCATGTGAGGCGAGCTCAGGCCACTCATCCATTTTGGAAGACCAAAATGAGAAAGGGTCCAAACCCTCCCTGATGGTATTCATATTCAGTTCTACATTTTCCTGCACCATCCTTTCTATACGTTCACCACGTGTAAGACTTGGACTCTTGTGCTGGTGTACGATTTGGTCTAAAAAAAAGTGTCAAACGACTCACAGAAATTGCTTTTTCCACTTACACTACTGCTGCTGCTGCTCATGTTTTGGCTTTGACAAATTCATGTGCCGGAGGTTGGAAGTCTAGTGCTGCGATTAGAACTGTGTGATTCACTGCTGTCATGAAGAAAAGCTCTCTTAAGGTTGTGTAAAAGCGTGTTTCAATACTCCAGCATTCGCGGGACCCTTTCCAGGGCAGGAAGCATCTGGCAAAATTTGGTTTCATAACGTGGGTCTAACAGAGTGGCAACCCAGTAGTCAGCATTATTTCAAATCATAACTCTACTGGGATCATGTTGCAGATAGTGAAGCAAGAAGGCACTCGTATGTCGGGCTCTACCATGAGGTCCAAGCCCATGCTGTGCTAGTGGCTGGATAGCACTGACACATCACTAACAGTTTGTCTGCTAATACCTGCCCCCCTCGATCACAGTAATCCACCCTCCCATGGTACCTGTCTGTGTGACGACAGTCTGGAACTTAGAGACAATGTTATCCCTTCCACATCTTCCTCTGCTTCCTCCTCTTCTTCTGCAACCACTATCATCTCCCACAGGCTATTCAAAATCTGCTCCATCATATAGATGACCAGAACTTTAATGTTGATGACGGTGTCATCAGTGCTAATTTAGTTGCCATTTCAAGACTGTGCCACTGTGTCGCATGCCCTAATATCGAACGTATTGATGTTTTCTCGAACTCGGATGGATCTCGCCAATTTACAATCAGGCAGCGGATCACTTGCTCTAGTAAGAACGTTATTTATTACGCTGTCTGTCCATGCAATAAAATATATGTGGGCATGACGACAAGGCAATTAAAGATACGTGTGAGAGAGCACGTATTGGGTATCGGTGCAGCGGTCAGCGTGGACGACATCTCCTTGTTAAAGACGTTGCCGCATCATTTCAAGAAATTTCATGACTGCGTTGCCAGTCTTCTGAGAGTGAGAGGTATTGACTTACTGGAAGTGGGAATTCGGAGTGGTGGTACTTTTCAACGCCTCTCTCAAATGGAATCAAGGTGGATCTGGACCTTAAAAACAGTTCATCCAGCGGGACTGAATGACAATATCAGTTATGCCACATTTTTGTAATCACGTAGGTCCTGCAGCGTATCAGAACGTCGTCCTGAGAGTGCTGTTTTAGATATTGTGTTTTTATTCTTTGTTTTTAACTGTTGTACTTTCTCTTCTAGTTTCGGTAATGGTTTGACCCTGTGGTTAGTGTTTCTGATGGAAGTTATCTGCCTGATGTCTGTCCTTTGCTGGGCCAATGCCGAAGATCCAGAGTGAATTTTTGTTTGATATGGACTATATTTACCGAACCTGATGGATACCGCTCTTTGATTGCGCTAGTATTAATGCAATGTTAGACCTATGTGTTATACTCTAGTGTATTTCTATGTATTATTCATCCCATATCATATATAGTGTAAATATACCTGAGTTTACATGTTGGCAATTACCAAGTGTCTTATTGGGGTATTATTTCCTACTCATAATTGGAGGGACAGAGAATGGTGGATGTAATTGCTATTTGTGTACACTCAGGTATATGTTCCCAGATTTATATATATATCTTTATTGTAGTTTGTTACTATATTTTGGTGAATATTGTACCCCAAGAATATGGCTATTCTCTTCCGTGGGTGGCGGTTTCCTGAGCGGGCACTTACTGGTGTGACCGATAATTGGTAATTCCCAGTATTGTATGATAATAGTTGTAGTGAATTGTGTTCCAAATCAAACTTTATTGTACTGGCGGTGCATGGATTGGTATATTTTGGCCGACACACTTACACATTCCCTTATCTGTAGTAATCGGCCCTTTGCGCCTGCGCGGCCTGGGTCTCGGCTGGGTGGTTGGCAGTCACGTGGGGCCCCCATGATCGCTCTCCTCTGGCCGCAGTATCTGTGTGCGCGCAAGCGTTCTCGGTCGTCATGACAGCGCCGTGTCATTTCCGGGTCAGTTTTGGCAAGCACTTCCAGGTTCAAACCTTTTTAGGACACATTTCAGCATCGTTTCGATGTCCCCTGACGAAGGTTGTTTTGCCGAAACGCGCGTTGGGGCTGAGGCGTGTTGTGGGATGGGCCATCTACACTGCGGTGGGTACATGCTGACAATTGCCATATCTCTGTATCTTTAATCTTTGGGAGGACTATTAGTAGCATTATAGCGGTTGCACATAGTGAGGAGTTATTATTATCTACAGCCCCCTCTGTCATAGTAACATAGTAACATAGTAACATAGTTAGTAAGGCCGAAAAAAGACATTTGTCCATCCAGTTCAGCCTATATTCCATCATAATAAATCCCCAGATCTACGTCTTTCTACAGAACCTAATTGTATGATACAATATTGTTCTGCTCCAGGAAGACATCCAGGCCTCTCTTGAACCCCTCGACTGAGTTCGCCATCACCACCTCCTCAGGCAAGCAATTCCAGATTCTCACTGCCCTAACAGTAAAGAATCCTCTTCTATGTTGGTGGAAAAACCTTCTCTCCTCCAGACGCAAAGAATGCCCCCTTGTGCCCGTCACCTTCCTTGGTATAAACAGATCCTCAGCGAGATATTTGTATTGTCCCCTTATATACTTATACATGGTTATTAGATCGCCCCTCAGTCGTCTTTTTTCTAGACTAAATAATCCTAATTTCGCTAATCTATCTGGGTATTGTAGTTCTCCCATCCCCTTTATTAATTTTGTTGCCCTCCTTTGTACTCTCTCTGTCAGCAAGTTGTAATAATTGTTGGTTAACCCCTGATTTGTAGTGAACCCAGTTTGGAGATTTATGTGTCCAAGCTAATTTCATGGTTCCAAATCAGCGCAGTATGATTATTGCAAATTATTTATGTGCCTTTGATTATATCCTGATAGAATGACCTTCTGCTTACATGCCTCTTGCTAATTTGTTTTTCACAGCACTGTTTTAGATTTTGCTGCTTTTCACCTCTGTACACCTATGGTCATTGTTTTAATCATAAAGTGTAGATGTTTTATACCGTATATCTTTACCTAGTATCATCTTTTCTTTTGGGCATATGGGTGCGATGTTCAGGTGGAGAAAGAGGAGGAGAGGCCACCTGAAGCTGCGTTTGCTATCCATTCGAGCACATGCTCTTTCTGGGCCTCATCATTAAGGCGTACCACTGTACATCTGCTAAAGAAAGTTAGTGGGGTAGCTTGTCCAGTAACTGAAGTTGTCAGTTGTCTTTGCATAGAACGTGACCTTGTTGGTTCTCTTGTGCTTTCACAAACATTACCACCTACCTCACATACACCTCAAACACGAAGCCTTAAGGTACCTTCACACTAAACGATATCGCTAGCGATCCGTGATGTTGCAGCGTCCTTGCTAGCGATATCGTTCAGTTTGACACGCAGCAGCGATCAGAATCCTGCTGTGATGTCGTTGGTCGGGGCTAGAAGGCCAGAACTTTATTTGGTCGCTGGCTCTCCCGCTGACATCGCTGAATCGGCGTGTGTGACACGGATTCAGCTATGTCTTCGCTGGTAACCAGGGTAAACATCAGGTTACTAAGCGCAGGGCCGCGCTTAGTAACCTGATGTTTACCCTGGTTACCAGCGTAAAAGTAAAAAAAATAAACGCTTCATACTTACCTTCCGCTGTCTGTCCCCGGCGCTGTGCTTTCCTGCACTCACTGTGAGCACAGCGGCCGGAAAGCAGAGCGGTGACGTCACCGCTCTGCTTTCCGGCCGCTGTGCTCACAGCCAGCACAGAGAAGCACAGCACCGGGGACAGACAGCGGAAGGTAAGTATGAAGCGTTTGTTTTTTTTTACTTTTAGGATGGTAACCAGGGTAAACATTGGGTTACTAAGCGTGGCCCTGCGCTTAGTAACCCGATGTTTACCCTGGTTACCGGCATCGTTGGTCGCTGGAGAGCTGTCTGTGTGACAGCTCTCCAGCGACCAAACAGCGACGCTGCAGCAATCCGGATCGTTGTCTGGATCGCTGCAGCGTCGTTTAGTGTGAAGGTACCTTAATCGCCCTTCCTCTATGGCCTCGCTTTTTCCCAGTCATGTGGCTCAGATAGTGTGGTAGGAGCATAGTAGTAGCCACAAAAATTAGATTTTAAACTCTGCACCTGCTCTGCAAAATAGCTGAATTACAGCGGCAGTAAATGACAAGGTGAAATATGGTGTGCTGAATCATAGTCTCAGAAGAAAGAATTGAGTGTGTATGAGGCTTGTATGACAAAAAAAGATATGTTACAAACAATTTGAAAGTGAGATGTCCCCTACTATATGATGTTAGTAACAGAAGAATCTTCTGGGGGCCTCTGGAACAGGCCTCTATAACACACTAGATACTACAAACAATTTGAAAGTGAGATGAACCCTACTGTATGACGTTAGTAACAGAATAATATTTTGGTGTCCTCTGGATCAGGCCTCTATAACACACTAGTTGTTACAAACAATTTTAAAGTCAGGTCCCCTACTGTATAACGTTTAGCAACAGAAAACAGAAAAAAATTTTGGTTATGTCCGTGAGATCTGCAGAGAGCTTAATTTCAACCCAAAAAAAGTGGGATACGGAGGACTGAATAACGTTTTGCAACAGAAAAATTATACATATTTAATGTGCGTTAATTCTGCAGATAGTTTGATATCACCACAGCACTAAATGACAAGGTGGGATACAGCATTATTTAGAACTAGATGGCAGCCCGATTCTAAAGAATCGGGAGTCTAGAATCCATATATACTTTATTTATTCAAATGTAAGAATAATACAATTAATAAATAATAGTAAGAAAGAACAAAAATAATAGGCAGTATATGGAGAAAACACCAAACAAAAGTTCAAAATTGGTGTGAAAATGTCACTGAACCACTTCACAACTAAATATATATAGTTTTGGTAAATGGTATTATCATTTTTTTGACGAAATTCGGCAGGAGCTTGAAGAGCAACGTCACTGGGCCCGCCTCCACGCAGTAGAAACTTGCTGTGAGGTAAAAATTCAAAAATCACACCAAAATGGCGGGCGGAGTGTGTCACAGTACGGCACGTTTCTGATTGGTCGCTCGCAGCAGGCGGCAACCAATCAGACACTGGACACTGTTGACGTCACTTATCTCCGGACATTAGCTCCGGACATTAGCTCTGGACATTAGCTCCGGACAAAGCCACGGAAGTTGGCACAAATTGCAGGAAGTAGTATTCTAGGCAATTATATATTAGATGCTATACTCGTGCATGGACCACAATAGAAGCAGTGCCCAAAACACTTGTATGACATGCCCTGCTGGCTTTGTCTGTGGACCTCCGTAATGGCAAAAAAATGCTGGATGGTCAATTTCACAGCCACACTGGAGAGTAGGTATCTAGACTATCTTACTGATATATAGCCACCTAGCTATCAAGCAAAAATCTTGATGTTAACAGTGCTATTGTCAGGAGCAGCCTCCCTGCCCTGTTATAGTGTCAAAATGGCGCTAAAGCAACATGTCTGCTCTTTATATGACAAGGGACATGTGATTTCAGCAACCAATGAGGCAAGCCATTGTGTTAGGACATTATGGTTAGCTGCAATGTGCATAAAAAGTTAGGGGAAATAATTTACTGATTGCAAGAACGCCGCACCTCTGAGCTCTGCAAACTCACTCCACTCATCAAACACGTGCCAAACGCTCATGATACCACCACCATTATCATTGCTAAAGTACTGAAAATACTTTTGTTGCAAATATTTTTCTGCACTTTTTACAGAATGTTACAGATTTTTTTGGATTTGATAAAATTTTGCTTGTGTTTTCAATCACGAATCCGAATGTGCCATATTTGTGCTGAATTTATGTTTGGCGATCAATTTCCAAACAAATTCGCTCATCACTACTGTGGACTAAACTTCTTCAATCTAATCAGCCCCTTATTAAACCCCATAATTAGCCCTGAACAAATGGAGTTCTTCACCTGGTCCAGTTTGCCAGGTCTAAGCATGTCCTCCTTATTTTACGGCCTACATAAAGAAAACAATTTAAGAGAATTTAAAAAATTACAACAATTTGACTTCCTAGATGAAATCATAACTGCTATATAATTATACATATTTACAAGCACAGGCCATATCCATAATAGTAGTATTTTCTTTGATACATTTGACATTTCCACTAGAACGGGACAAGGTTTCCCCTTATCCCCGTCACTTTTTGTTTTAGCAGTGGAAACCTTAATCTGGCATTTCCAAAAAAAATCCTGATATAAAAGGCCTTAAAATTAACAACGCTTAACACAGAACAGCTGCTTCTTTAGATGACCTTTTCATTCTAGTCCCAAACCCTGAAACAACTATTCCTAGTCTACTTGATTCCTTTTAACTGTTCAACTATATGTCTAACTTCAGAATCAATTACTTCAAATCTGAATTACTAAATATTTTTATTCTGTTAACAGAAGATGCCCAGCTAACATATATCACCCACATTGCCTAGGATTCTGGCTTGAATTACTCTCTCACTTCAACATTTTTTCAAATATATCTACATTTGCCTATTGAAATGGTAAGAAGTCTCTAAACAAATATGACACAATAATAAGTGAATCCTTTTACATTTCAATTCTACACATTTGCTGAACCTTTTCCCAAAATCTGATTTGTGGTTAATCAATTCAACCAAAGCTCAAGTACTGCAAATCCTTTAGTTGCTCTGAAAATACAGTGTGTTATAACACACTGAGGTTTCACATTCAAGCCCTTTCAAGAAATATAACCTTATTCATGTAAAAATTATCCCAGCTTATATGACTATGGGTAAATGAGCGATGACCAACAGGTTGTTTACTAACACGCTACACTGAACCACTTTTTATGGTTTTTAAAATTAAGTGAAATTTTAAAAATAATTCTTAAAAATCAAGCTGTGCATGAAAGTCTGGCAACTGTTAATGTAGTTTCCACTTTGCCCTAGCAGCTTCGTTTAGAAGGTCCTAGATGAATGGCCTTCACCATTTAATCACTACACAGAGATTTCGACTGACCCAGGGTCTGTTGGGTTACATCCATGAAGTGTCTGGCCAATGGTGAAGCTAGCTGACAGAAGAGGACTGTATAGCCAGGTCAAAACCAGAGAGGACAAATACAGTGGTAAATCATAAAACAGTGATGAGGTCAGTAAATTGTCATAGTCAAAAAAGGAGGATAGATTCAGAGTCAGGGTCGATAGACGAAGGGAGGGCTGAGTCAGTCCAACTATGCAACGGGTATCAAAAGCTAAATAAGGCAGCAGGCTATCACCAGGACAGACTAATGTCAAAATATACTAATAGTTGGTAGCTTGTAGCTAGTTGCTGTGGGTTTAAATAGCGTGTGGCCCTCTCCAAGGCTCTCAGCAAGCAGCTATTTATTTTAAAAGTTACTAACACTAAGTACTACAGAAAAGCTACCTGACTGGGTAGAACTCCAAGACTCAGTAATATTAAATATTCACTGAAGCATGCTGATGTAGTTCAGCAGCATCTGCAGTGTAAATGTGGCACCATTTAGCAATGGAGGCAGTAGAGACATGTTCAGACATAAATGTAACATCCTTTTTTCAGGGTAGATACCTAGCTTGTCAATGTTAATACACACATGTGTATGTAAGACAGAAGCCTTGGCTTTTAGACAATGCTGGTCCCAAAATTAACCCTTTTGGGGGAGTAGCAACTTTTTTTTGTTTGGAATATGAAAAAGTAATAACTTTTCAAAAAGTCTTCCAAAAATGAAACATTTTTTGGATCATTAACAGATTTGCTAATTCTAAAGTGATTTTTCCCAAGTCATCCAATAATTATTCTTTTTTGCGGAACAACCACAAGAAGAAAGGAATTGCCTTTTAAAAGCCTTCCACAAATTATCACTTTTTGGGGAGTAGTTTAAGGTTTATTTACCATGTCCAGGGTTGTGTTCTCATCAGTATAGTATACATATAGAACACAATGGAGAGGCAGATGTGTTGGTGACTGGTAGGACCAGCCCTGGCAGCACCAGCAGCAGCATAGTGTAGATAGAAGATCATGTACATGAAAGAGATGCCAAGCTGTGTGGGTGCGTTGGCAGTGGCGGAAGCAGAGAATATACAGCACTGCAGACAGATGCTATGGCTGATGTAATTATTGTCATCAGCAGTAAAAAGATGAAAATCTGCACTTATCCATCCCTGACTTGCCTGAATAATTTTGACAAACGCAAAGTTTTCTACTCTTGTAGAGGACAATCTGGTTACACTCAATACACCCTTCGACAGAACACTAGAATCTGGACAAGACAGTATGCCATGCAAAACTGGGCCAGTTCTTCCCACTAGTCTAATCTCCTGACCCAGAAATCTATGGGTGATAGGTCAGGGCATCAGCCAGAGAAAGGATCACAGCTTAATATGGCAATGTGCCAACTTTTACTCCCCTCCAGAAGCAGCTTAACATGGCAATGTGCCAATTTTTACTCCCCTCCAGAAGCAAGAAAAATGTCACCTATTTTGCTGTTATAGTGATACGATAAAGTGATTATGTTACAACTATCAGTCGACAAGCAATTAAGCAAGCAGCTTCCCATGTTCACCAGCATGATTGAGAATAACTTTACATCTCCTGAGGAAAAATCAAAATCAAGATCAAATTTAGGCAATGAGTTACACAGGAGCATATTTGAATTTGCCCAAAAGTAGTACAACATAACGTTCTAGGCATTGTCGCCTACTACAATGCCCAATTGTAGTTTACCAGGAACCATCCAGCATGATATTTGTTGCTTGACGCAGAGGAGTAGCACGTCCTCTGTATGGCTTTTGTCACCCATGCTCATAAGTAGGGTTGAGCGAAACGGGTCGTTCATTTTCAAAAGTCGCCGACTTTTGGCAAAGTCGGGTTTCATGAAACCCGATCCGACCCCTGTGCGGGGTCAGCCATGCGGTACGCGACTTTCGCGCCAAAGTCGCGTTTCAATGACGCGAAAAGCGCCATTTCTCAGCCAATGAAGGTAAACGCAGAGTGTGGGCAGCGTGATGACATAGGTCCTGGTCCCCACCATCTTAGAGAAGGGCATTGCAGTGATTGGCTTGCTGTCTGCGGCGTCACAGGGGCTATAAAGGGGAGTTCCCGCCGACCGCCATGTTACTGCTGCTGATCTGAGCTTAGGGAGAGGTTGCTGCCGCTTCGTCAGAAGCAGGGATAGCGTTAGGCAGGGTCCATTAACCACCAAACCGCTTGTGCTGTAGCGATTTCCACTGCCCAACACCACCTTCGGTGTGCAGGGACAGTGGAAGCTACATTTTTTTTTTTTTCCCCTCAGCGCTGTAGCTCATTGGGCTGCCCTAGAAGGCTCCCTGATAGCTGCATTGCTGTGTGTACGCCGCTGTGCAAACCAACTGCTTTTTTCAAAGCACAAATCCTCTTGTTCCTTCCTTTCTGCACAGCTATCTTTTTGGTTTGTACACACTTTTTATTTAATTTGTGCATCAGTCCACTCCTTATTGCTGCCTGCCATACCTGGCTGAGATTACTGCAGGGAGATAGTAATTGAAGGACACTCCCTGTTTTTTTTTTTTTTTTGTGGGAGATTAAGATTGATATTTCTGCTAGAGTGC
This sequence comes from Ranitomeya imitator, assembly GCF_032444005.1. NCBI lineage: Eukaryota > Metazoa > Chordata > Amphibia > Anura > Dendrobatidae > Ranitomeya > Ranitomeya imitator. The sequence goes on from NC_091284.1 coordinate 385,376,121, forward strand.
CATCCCTGTCTGTGTCATCTCTCACTCAGTGGGCCATAGAAAGCCTATTTATTTCTTTGCTTGATTTGGGTTATAAAATCTACCTGAAAAAATCACTACATCAATCAGTGGGAGAAAAATATTGGCCTCAGGGCTTGTGTGCCACTCTTGACTCCTGTGTGCATCATCACTCACTCAGTGGGCCATAGAAAGCCTATTTATTTTTTTTGCTTGATTTTGGTTCTAAAATCTACCTGAAAAAATCACTACATCAATCAGTGGGAGAAAAATATTGGCCTCAGGGCTTGTGTGCCACTCCTGACTCCTGTGTGCATCATCACTCACTCAGTGGGCCATAGAAAGGCCATTTTTTTTTTTTTTTGCTTTATTTGGGTTCTAAATTCTACCTGAAAAAATCAATAAATCAATCAGTGGGAGATTAATATTGGCCTTTGGGCTTGTGTGCCAGTCCTAAGCGTGCCATCTCTCTCTCTCAGATAGTGGGCCATAGAAAGCCTATTTATTTATTTTTTTTTTTATTGGGTTTATAAATTTTCCCTGGAAAAAAAAAAAAAGTGGGAGATTAATATTGGCCTCTGGGCTTGTGTGCCAGTCCTGAGCGTGCCATCTCTCTCACAAATAGTGGGCCATAGAAAGCCTATTTATTTATTTTTTTTTGGTTTTAAAAATTCTCCCTTAAAAAAAAAAGGGAGATTAATATTGGCCTTTGGGCTTGTGTGCCAGTCCTAAGCGTGCCATCTCTCTCTGTCTCTCAGATAGTGGGCCATAGAAAGCCTATTTATTATTTTTTTTATTGGGTTTATAAATTTTCCCTGGAACAAAAAAAAAAAAGTGGGAGATAAATATTGGCCTCTGGGCTTGTGTGCCACTCCTGACTCCTGTGTGCGTCATCTCTCACTTAGTGGGCCATAGAAAGCCTTTTTTTGTTTTATTTGTTTTCTAAATTCTCCCTGAAAAAATCATTTTATTTTATTTGGTTTCTAAATTCTTCCTGAAAAAATCATTTTATTCTATTATTTTTTTTTCCTAAAGTCTCCCTGAAAAAAAAAAAAAAAAAACAAATCAGTGGGAGATTAATATTGCCCTTTCTGCTTGTGTGCCAGTCTTGACTCCTGGGTGTGCCTTCTCTCTCTCTCTCTCCAATTGTGGGCCATAGAAAGCCTATTATTTTTTTAGCTTGATTTGGGTTCCAAAATCTACCTGAAAAAATCACTACATCAATCAGTGGGAGATAAATATTGGCCTCTGGGCTTGTGTGCCACTCCTGACTCCTGTGTGCGTCATCTCTCACTCAGTGGGCCATAGAAAGCCTTTTTTTGTTTTATTTGTTTTCTAAATTCTCCCTGAAAAAATCATTTTATTTTCTTTGGTTTCTAAATTCTTCCTGAAAAAATCATTTTATTCTATTTTTTTTTTTCCTAAAGTCTCCCTGAAAAAAAAAAAAAAAATTAAATCAGTGGGAGATTAATATTTACATTTGTGCTTCAGTGACAGTCCTGCGTGTGTGGCATCTCTCTCATTTGTTGCCACCAACAACAGAGTGTGTAACATTGTGCCTGATTTTCGTTGTGGTCTCACTCACCTGTAAAGGGGTAGCTAAATCATACTGAAGTTATAGCTCACCGTGTAATTTGTGTGACAGCAACAAATACCGTTAGTTTGTTTACGTTTTTAAAACAATGAGGAAGTATGGTGGAAGAGGTCGTGGCCGGGGGCGTTCATTGTCAGCTGGTAATGAGGGTAGTGGTAGTGGTGGAGCATCAGCTGGTCGTGGGAAAAAAAATATTGCACCTAAGTCTGGAGCTGTGGAGCCAGGTTCGTCGTCTGGCTACACAAGGCCTCGAACGCTCCCTTTTCTGGGAGTAGGAAAACCGCTTTTAAAGCCGGAGCAGCAAGAGCAAGTTTTGGCTTATCTTGCTGACTCAGCCTCTAGCTCTTTTGCCTCCTCTCGTGAAACTGGTAAATGTCAAAGCAGCGCGTCGTTAGTGGATGTTCACGGTCAGGGACAAGTCGCTTCCTTGTCCTCTTCAGCAAAAACAACAACAGAGAAGAATGCAGCAGGCGACACAACGGGTTACTCCATGGAGCTCTTTACACATACCGTCCCTGGCTTAGAAAGTGAAGCAGTTAACAGTCCATGCCCATTACAAGTTGAATCTGACATGGAGTGCACTGATGCACAGCCACAGCCAGACTACTATGCTGGTCCTTTGACTCAGACCACAACATTGCCCTCGCAGGGTGCTGATCAAGAATCAGACCCTGATGAGACTATGTTGCCCCATCACGAACGCTATACCACCGACCGACACGGTGACACAGACGAAGTTGCACACGAGCTACAAGAAGAGGTAATAGATGACCCAGTTCTTGACCCCGATTGGCAGCCATTGGGGGAACAGGGTGCAGGCGGTAGCAGTTCTGAAGCGGAGGAGGAGGGGCCGCAGCAGGCATCAACATCGCAACAGGTTCCATCTGCCGGGCCCGTATCTTGCCCAAAACGCGTGGCAAAGCTAAAACCTGTTGGAGGACAGCGTGGCCATCCGGTTAAAGCTCAGTCTGCAATGCCTGAAAAGGTATCCGATGCTAGAAAGAGTGCAGTCTGGCATTTTTTTAAACAACATCCAATTGATCAGCGCAAAGTCATCTGTCAAAAATGTTCAACTACCTTAAGCAGAGGACAGAATCTGAAAAGTCTCAATACAAGTTGCATGCATAGACATTTAACCACCATGCATTTGCAAGCCTGGACTAACTACCAAACGTCCCTTAAGGTTGTAGCACCCTCGGCCAATGAAGCTAGTCAGCAACGCAACATCCCTTCCGGCAGTGTAGGGCCACCATTTTCCGCACCACCTGCAGTATCTGTGCAGGTTTCTTTGCCAGGCCAAAGCCGTCAGGGTCAGGGAATCACCAGTTTCGTAGTAGGAAACACTGCATCTAGGGCACCGGTGGCAACAATACCATCTCCCACCGTCTCTCAGTCTGCCATGTCCACCGGCACCCCCGCTAGTTCCACGATCTCCAGCTCTCCAGTCCAGCTCACCCTACATGAGACTATGGTTAGAAAAAGGAAGTACTTAGCCTCGCATCCGCGTACACAGGGTTTGAACGCACACATAGCTAGACTAATCTCGTTAGAGATGATGCCCTACCGGTTAGTTGAAAGCGAAGCTTTCAAAGCCCTGATGGACTACGCTGTACCACGCTACGAGCTACCCAGTCGACACTTTTTTTCCAGAAAAGCCATCCCAGCCCTCCACCAGCATGTTAAAGAGCGCATCGTCCATGCACTCAGGCAATCTGTGAGCACAAAGGTGCACCTGACAACAGATGCATGGACCAGTAGGCATGGCCAGGGACGTTACGTGTCCATCACGGCACACTGGGTAAATGTGGTGGATGCAGGGTCCACAGGGGACAGCAAGTTTGGGACAGTTCTGCCTAGCCCACGGTCTAGGAAACAATTGGCTGTAGCCGTTCGCACCCCCTCCTCCTCCTCTTCGTCCTCCTGCAGAAGCGAGAGCTCGTCCACAGACCGCAGTCGCACAACCACTCCATCCGCAGCTGCCACTGTTGCACACCAGGTCTCCCATTATGGGGCAGCTACTGGCAAACGTCAGCAGGCTGTATTGGCTATGAAGTGTTTGGGCGACAACAGACACACCGCAGAAGTTCTGTCCGAGTTCTTGCAGAAAGAAACGCAGTCGTGGCTGGGCACTGTAGATCTTGAGGCAGGCAAGGTAGTGAGTGATAACGGAAGGAATTTCATGGCTGCCATCTCCCTTTCCCAACTGAAACACATTCCTTGCCTGGCTCACACCTTAAACCTGGTGGTGCAGTGCTTCCTGAAAAGTTATCCGGGGTTATCCGACCTGCTCCTCAAAGTGCGTGGACTTTGCTCACATATCCGCCGTTCGCCCGTACACTCCAGCCGTATGCAGACCTATCAGCGTTCTTTGAACCTTCCCCAGCATCGCCTAATCATAGACGTTGCAACAAGGTGGAACTCAACACTGCACATGCTTCAGAGACTGTGTGAACAGAGGCGGGCTGTTATGTTTTTGTGGGAGGATACACATACACGGGCAGGCAGTAGGATGGCAGACATGGAGTTGTCAGGTGTGCAGTGGTCGAAGATTCAAGACATGTGTCAAGTCCTTCAGTGTTTTGAGGAATGCACACGGCTGGTTAGTGCAGACAACGCCATAATAAGCATGAGCATCCCCCTAATGCGTCTGCTGATGCAAAGTTTGACGCACATAAAGGATCAGGCGTTTGCAGCTGAGGAAGAGGAAAGCCTTGATGACAGTCAGCCATTGTCTGGCCAGGGCAGTGTACAGGACGAGGTAGCGGGCAAAGAGGAGGAGGAGGACGAGTAGGATGATGGGGATGATTATATTTTTAATGAGGAAGCTTTTCCGGGGCCACTGGAAATTGGTGGCGTGGCAAGGCCGGGTTCTGGTTTTTTGAGGGACACAAGTGACGTGGATTTGCCTGAAACTGCCCCTCAACCAAGCACAACCGCAGATTTGAGAACTGGAACTTTGGCCCACATGGCGGATTATGCCTTACGTATCCTCAAAAGGGACACACGCATAACTAAAATGATGAATGTTGACGATTACTGCTTGGCCTGCCTCTTTGATCCTCGCTATAAAGGCAAATTGCAAAATATAATGCCACATGAGAACTTGGAACTAATATTAGCAACCAAACAATCAACTCTTGTTGACCGTTTGCTTCTGGCATTCCCTGCACACAGCGCCCGTGATCGTTCTCACACGAGCTGCAGGGGCCAGCAGACCAGAGGAGTTAGAGGGGCAGAAATCAGAAGTGGCGTTGGCCAGAGGGGTTTTCTGACCAGGTTGTGGAGTGATTTTGCTATGACCGCAGACAGGACAGGTACTGCAGCATCAATTCAAAGTGACAGGAGACAACATTTGTCCAGTATGGTTACAAACTATTTTTCATCCCTTATCGATGTTCTCCCTCAACCGTCATTCCCATTTGATTACTGGGCATCAAAATTAGACACCTGGCCAGAATTGGCAGAATATGCATTGCAGGAGCTTGCTTGCCCGGCAGCTAGTGTCCTATCAGAAAGAGTATTCAGTGCTGCAGGTTCAATACTAACAGAAAAAAGGACTCGTCTGGCTACCCAAAATGTAGATGATCTAACCTTCATTAAAATGAACCACAACTGGATTTCGAAATCTTTTGCCCCACCTTGCCCGGCTGACCCCTAGCTTTCCTATGAAAAGGTCTTGCCTGTGGACTATTCTGAATGCCTTTTCCAATCTCGTAATTTTCTGCACCTGATTGTCCAGCATACGACATGTTTACACCTCACTAAATGGCCAAACTCCCCACACGGGGCCGTGGTATCGACACTTGGCGACAGCACCCGTGAGAGTGCAGTTTGTCTGAAGAGGTGGGTGAGCCCACTTTTGGTCGACGGCACTGCCACTGGGTCCCTCCTAGTACAATAAAGTGTCTCTGGCGGTGGTGGTGCGCACCCAACGTCAGACACACCGTTGTAATATGAGGGGCCCTGGGCCTGTACCGCCGGCCACAAGACAGTTTCCCCCCACCCCAGCTCAAACAGTGCTCTACCACTTTCAAAATAATCTCACAGCTCCACCAATGTTTAGTCTATGCACTGACATCCTTCAATGCCTGCCACTGACAATACCATTGTATTAACATTTTTGTTATGTTAGGCCTTCGATGCCTGTCTGTGGTCACTCCTTCCACTAGGCCTCCACTGACCACACCACTGCTGCCCGTGTACCCCTGTAACCAATTTAAAATTGCCTACAGCCATGTGTTATTATTTTAGGCCTTCGATGCCTGTCTGCGGTCACTCCTTCCACTAGGCCTCCACTGACCACACCACTGCTGCTCGTGTACCCCTGGAACCAATTTAAAATTGCCTACAGCCATGTGTTATTATTTTAGGCCTTCGATGCCTGTCTGCGGTCACTCCTTCCACTAGGCCTCCACTGACCACACCACTGCTGCCCGTGTACCCCTGGAACCAATTTAAAATTGCCTACAGCCATGTGTTATTATTTTAGGCCTTCGATGCCTGTCTGCGGTCACTCCTTCCACTAGGCCTCCACTGACCACACCACTGCTGCCCGTGTACCCCTGGAACCAATTTAAAATTGCCTACAGCCATGTGTTATTATTTTAGGCCTTCGATGCCTGTCTGCGGTCACTCCTTCCACTAGGCCTCCACTGACCACACCACTGCTGCCCGTGTACCCCTGGAACCAATTTAAAATTGCCTACAGCCATGTGTTATTATTTTAGGCCTTCGATGCCTGTCTGCGGTCACTCCTTCCACTAGGCCTCCACTGACCACACCACTGCTGCCCGTGTACCCCTGGAACCAATTTAAAATTGCCTACAGCCATGTGTTATTATTTTAGGCCTTCGATGCCTGTCTGCGGTCACTCCTTCCACTAGGCCTCCACTGACCACACCACTGCTGCCCGTGTACCCCTGGAACCAATTTAAAATTGCCTACAGCCATGTGTTATTATTTTAGGCCTTCGATGCCTGTCTGCGGTCACTCCTTCCACTAGGCCTCCACTGACCACACCACTGCTGCCCGTGTACCCCTGTAACCAATTTAAAATTGCCTACAGCCATGTGTTATTATTTTAGGCCTTCGATGCCTGTCTGCGGTCACTCCTTCCACTAGGCCTCCACTGACCACACCACTGCTGCCCGTGTACCCCTGGAACCAACATCAGAAAATATAAAAATAAGTATTTTGCTTATAAAAAAGAAAATACTGGAGAGATATCAAATGCAGACATTTTAACATTAAAAACAAACACATACAACAAAAATCTGGTACAGTACTAAAAATGGCCACCAGCTACAATAACTTTCTCCTGCAAGTAGTTAACTGAAAGGTTTTTTCAATTTTAAACACAGATATGGCATCCACCGAGTGTTGTCCTGTCGCGTCTTCTTTATATTATTGCCAAGAAGATGCAAAACAATGAAAATAATAAAATCATTATTTACCAAAAAAATAGAGTAAGTCAAAACCACATTGCAAATAAACATTCATTACAAATAAAGAAGCAGGGCGCGTCCGAGGGTGAGTATATACCTAATAAGAATATAATCACCCTCGGACGCGCCCTGCTTCTTTCCGACAGCCTTCCTTCCTAAGAATCAGCCCTTCCGTGGTGTAGAGAGAGGGTTTGTTACACTCCAAGGTGTTCCCCAGGTTGCCTTTCCTGAGCTTCGATCTTCCGGCTCTCGTTTAGTAGTTGTTGGAAACTACGCTGCATTGGGCCTACAAATTGGGTATGGGGTGTAGAGAGATGGTGTGTTCCACTCCAAGGTGTTCCCCAGGTTGCCTTTCCTGAGCTTCGATCTTCCGGCTCTCGTTTAGTAGTTGTTGGAAACTACGCTGCATTAGGCCTACAAATTGGGTATGGGGTGTAGAGAGATGGTGTGTTCCACTGTAGAGAGATGGTGTGTTCCACTCCAAGGTGTTCCCCAGGTTTCCTCTCCATTGCTTCGATCTTCCGGCTCTCGTTTAGTAGTTGTTGGAAACTAAGCTGCATTAGGCCTACAAATTGGGTATGGGGTGTAGAGAGATGGTGTGTTACACTCCAAGGTGTTCCCCAGGTTTCCTCTCCATTGCTTCGATCTTCCGGCTCTCGTTTAGTAGTTGTTGGAAACTACGCTGCATTGGGCCTACAAATTGGGTATGGGGTGTAGAGAGATGGTGTGTTCCACTCGAAGGTGTTCTCCAGGTTGCCTTTCCTGAGCTTCGATCTTCCGGCTCTCGTTTAGTAGTTGTTGGAAACTACGCTGCATTAGGCCTACAAATTGGGTATGGGGTGTAGAGAGATGGTGTGTTACACTCCAAGGTGTTCCCCAGGTTTCCTCTCCATTGCTTCGATCTTCCGGCTCTCGTTTAGTAGTTGTTGGAAACTACGCTGCATTAGGCCTACATATTGGGTATGGGGTGTAGAGAGATGGTGTGTTCCACTGTAGAGAGATGGTGTGTTCCACTCCAAGGTGTTCCCCAGGTTTCCTCACCAATGCTTCGATCATCATGCTCTCGTTTAGTAGTTGTTGGAAACTACGCTGCATTAGGCCTACAAATTGGGTATGGGGTGTAGAGAGATGGTGTGTTCCACTCCAAGGTGTTCTCCAGGTTGCCTTTCCTGAACTTCTATCTTCAGGCTCTCATTAAATTGTGGTTAAACGGAACAACTGCATTTGGCGTACTAGTTGGTTTGGGGCCTACTATCGGTGTCTGCCGCTCCTTGCTGTTCTCCTGGTTTCCTGTCCTGAAATTCCGTTTTCAGGCGCTCGTTAAGTAGTTGTTAATGTTAGACTGCATTTGGCCTACTAGTTGGGTTGGGGCCTACTATCGGTGTCTGCCACTCCTTGCTGTTCTCCTCCACTGAACAAAGCTGTGCCGCCTGTTTACTACTGTTGCCAATTTTGAACTGCATTTCGACTACTTACTGATTTGGGCCTACTCTCTGTGTCAGCCTCTCATTCCAGTTGTCCTCCACTGCAATGCCCCCTGATTAGTCCTGTGTTACCAATTTTGAACTGCATTTAGCCCACTTTATTCTTTGGGCCTATATCTGTGTTTCCTCCTCATCCTGCCCATTGCCCAGCCAGTGATAGATGAGTCTGCTGGTACATTGACCCATAACGCAACATTTCCCGTGCACGCTACCCTGCAAGATTGTGACCCTGCTGAAAGTCAGGTCCCCCTTCCCGCATACCATACCACCTTACATGGGGACAAACAGGAAGGTGCAGATGAAAGTGCAGGTTCCTTCATCAGGTGGGGGGAGGAATACTAGTTGGCGACGTCACTGGCACAGGGCCTCTCATGGTACGCAAAAGTGTTGCTGCCGGTGGGAGGCGCCCCCACCGTGCAAACACACCGCTGTACTTTGAGGGGCCCTGTGCCAGTGCCAATGCCAATGAGTGGGCCCCCCCTGCTTGCTCAGGTTCACAGCACTTGCAAAGTTGAAATACTTACCTCTCCCTGCTCCACTGCCGTGACGTGGTCCAGATTTCCTGGGCCCACTAATTACTTGAACCAGCCCTACCCACCACAACTTTAGCCAAATGACCCCCAATTTCAAATGCCTTCCAATTATTATAAGGTAAATTACGCTTGACAAGCTTCATTAAGAAGAATGGATGGTTTTGACATTAAAATGGGCACTCTAGGTGTTTTCCTGGCCCCCACTCACTGCCGACTATGCTGCCCCATTGACTTGCATTGGGTTTCGTGTTTCGGTCGATCCCAACTTTACGTCATAATCGGCCGATTTCACTCGACCCGACTTTTGAGATAGTCGGGTTTCGCGAAACCCGGCTCGACTCTAAAAAGGTCAAGGTCGCTCAACTCTACTCATAAGTTTATTAGAACAAAAAGAATGAAAGCAGTGAGCAGAAGCCACATTTTACCTTGCTCATTTTGAGGATGGGGTGGTATTCATTGACAGATTGACATAGTGACCCTTGAAATGCATATACTGTCCTAGTCCATAAATCAATTATGCTCAATGACAAATCAAAGGAGCAGCCCACATTCTCCAGCACTTGAGAGCACAGGGGAACACCATTTTCTGTGAGAAATAATGGTACTAGAGTTATTCCAGTGAGGCTGTACATACGCCATAATTTCGTGAAAGGTAGTGGAATCCATTAAATTGTACAATAACAAATGCATGACAAGCAACTTGACCATTTGGTGCTTGAATTGACACACAAGTAGATAATAGGGCATGCAATGTACTTAGGGCAACACATTGGCTCAGTGGCACTGCAGCCTTTCAGCACTGGGGTCCTGGGTTCAAATTCCACCAAGGAAAACATTTGCAAGGCTTTTTTCTGTTTTCCTTATGCTTGTGTGACTTTCTTCCAGCATCCTCCTATACTTTAAAGACATACTAATAAGGAATTTAGATTGTGAGCTCATTTGGGAAAAGTGAAAATGATGTCTATAAAGAGCTGTGAAATTAATGGAGCTATATAAGTGAGTAAAACAAATAAATGTCGATTCCTGGTCACACAATTAAGTATGGATACCTGACAATGCAATGGAGAAGGAAAAATAATCGAAGTACAGCAAGCATTAGATAATGAAGATGATGACCCCGAACAAGTCGAAGTACAGCAAGCAGTAGATAATGAAGATGATGACCTCGAATACGTACTGCTTAAGAGTGTGGCCAGATTATCAGAAAGACAAGCATGAGGAGAGGGGTGAAGGTAACCAGGCCACATGTGCGCTACATTTGTCGAAAATGAGTGTGATATCTGTATCATGTTTCTAATGTGTAAATGCTATGTATACAATATGTGTCTACTAAGTAAGTAGCTTTAGCTGCATGTGTATAATGTGTGTACTGTATGTGTCTATTATGTGAGTGATATGTGATGCACCCAGGGCTGCATTCGTCTGCAGGCAAAATTAGCATCTCGCTTCAGATGGTAGTCTATGGCATCTCTTCTACTGGGTAGCAGAACCGTCCTGCTAATTATTCTAGGTAGCCAGCTGCAGCGTCATGATGTTCTCTTAAGATGGCACAATTCTGAAGCAGGAGGATTGTGCTACCTCCTGAAAGGTATCACTCAGTGTCTGACTGCCCAGTGATGTTGGGGTGATGGTTGGCGACAGAATCAGATCAGGAGTGACGTATAGCTATGATCCAGCTCTCTCATTTACAACTAGTCTTCCAATGGACTATCTCAGCTAGGAGCTGATATATATATATATATATATATATATATATATATATTATATATATATATAATATATAAAGCTGAATGTGTGTGTGTGTGTGTGTGTGTGTGTGTGTGTGTGTGTGTGTGTGTGTGTGTGTGTGTGTGTGTGTGTGTATGTCCGGGATTGGCATCTGCACCGTCGCAGCTACGGCCACAAAATTTTGCACAGTCACACGTCTGGACCCCGAGAGCGTCATAGGCTATGTTGTGAGGCGAAATTTTAACCCCGCGCGTTCCAATTCACCAAACAATTTTGCCCCTATCTACATAATGGGGGAAAAAGTGAAAGGAAAAGTGTTGGAGGCGTCGCAGCTACAGCCACAAAATTTTGCACAGTCACACGTCTGGACCCCGAGAGTGTCATAGGCTGTGTTGTGAGGTGAAATTTTAACCCCGCGCTTTCTAATTCACCAAACAATTTTGCCCCTATCTACATAATGGGGAAAAATGAAAGGAAAAGTGTAGGAGGCAAATTGACAGCTGCCAGATGTGAACAAGGGGGACCTAAAGAATGAGAGCGATGGCGCCAAAGAGTATATACCGTACAGTTGCTAAGGTGGGGCCCCGACATGGGATACTCACCACACACGGGGATATGAACACACACAAAATGCGCCACACACTACCACATGCTTGAACACATATTACCCTCAGCACACATTTCACCACAAATACACCAACCTCGCCACATAAAAGTCGAAACACAAAAGTCGCCACTCAAAACTCGCCACGCGCAGAACTCGCCACATGCAAAAACTAGGCAATTGCAAAACTCGCCACAAGTGCAAAACTCACCTCATGGAAAACTCGCCACACGCAAAACTTGCACACGTGGAAAAATTGCCACATGCACAAAAGTTGCAACACATGCAAAAGTTGCCTCACACAAAACTTGCACATACTCAAAAGGCACCACACATAAAACTCGCCACGCGCAAAACTCGCCATGCGCAAAACTTGATGCACACAACTTGCTACACTAACCTGTCACATGCAACTCGACACACAAAAAGTTGCTACACGCATGTTGCCACACAAAACTCATCTCACAAAAGTCGCTACATGCATGTCGTCACACGCAACTCAACACACACAACTTGACAAACGAAACTCGCCCTAAAACACACACAAGTCTGGTATTATCCTTCAAAAATAAAAATCTGATTAATAAGTAGACAAACTACAACAAATGTACCATATAGGAAATACGGCAGCTGTCAGTCACATGACCTGTCTATTATGTGTATGTGTGAGCTAATATATACTGCCAGGGGGAGGGCTTCCTGTTGGCTGGGGATATATCAGGCTGCCAATTTAGCTTACAAATACTGAGGTAAAAATACTGAGCAAATAACGTGTGAACGAGGTCTAATACAGGAGGAGATGACACACAGGTATATATTATATACAGGGGAGATGACACACAGATATATACTATATACAGGAGAGATGACACACAGGTATATACTATATAGTGGAGGAGATGACATACAGGTACATATATATACAGGAGGAGATGACATACAGGTATATACTATATACAGGAGGAGATGACATACAGGTATATGCTATATATAGAAGATGACATGCAGGTATATACTATATACAGGAGGAGATGACACACAGATATATACTATATACAGGGGAGATGACACACAGGTATATACTATATACAGGAGGAGATGACATACAGGTATATGCTATATATAGAAGATGACATGCAGGTATATACTATATACAGGAGGAGATGACACACAGATATATACTATATACAGGGGAGATGACACACAGGTATATAATATATACAGGAGGAAATGACATACAGGTATATACTATATATAGAAGGAGATGACATTCAGGTATATACTATATATAGGGGAGATGACACACAGCAGGTAAATACTATATACAGGGGAGATGACATACAGGTATATACTATATACAGGAGATGACATACAGATGTATACTATATATAAGGGAGATGACAAACATGTATATACTGAGGTGATGAGGTGAAAATGAGAGGTGTGAGGTGAAAATGAAAAGGTGTGAGTGCAAAATGAGAGGAGTGAGGAAAAATAGTGGAGTGATCAGAAAATGACAGATGTGAGGTTGAAATGACAAGTGTTGGGGGGAATGAGAGGAGTGAGGGAGAAAATGAAAGGTGTGAGGGAGAAAATGAGAGATGTGAGGGGGAAAATGAAAGATGTGATTGGGAAAATGAGAGGCGTGATGGGAAAATAAGAGAAGTGAGGTGCTATAACTAACCACAGATATTTACTATGCCCAGGCAACGCCGGGCTCTTCAGCTAGTATATATATATATATATATATATATATATATATATATGTTATTCTCTGAAAACTTTTACTCCTAGTTTTAAAATAAGACCAACTTTATATTAAAATTTGCTGCCTTTTATTCTGAGATACAGCCAGTTTAAGTGACATACCTTCTGCCATCAGTCAGTGTAAGGCATTGGGGTCCAACAAACTGAGTGAGAGCATGTGGGAGCCATAATATTGAGTGAAGAGCGGTGGGGGTCATCATACTGAGTAGAGTGGGCTGTGAGAGCTTTCACACTGAGTGAGAGGCTGTGTGAGCCATCATACTGAGGGACCATGATGTTGTTTGAAGGGCTGTTGGGGCCATAATACTTTGTGGGGGGCTGTGTATGAATCAAACTGAGTAAGGGCTATCATACATAGTTGGGAATGTGAGGGCCAGTATTCTGACATGCCATGACGGTGTGTGGGGGATCTATGGGGCCACCATATTGTAATGGGAGGCACTTAAGGATCATCATGCTGTTGGGGCATTACACTGTGTTGGTGGCATGTGTTGGGGCAGTAATCTGTATTTCTGGAGATATGAAGCTTTGTGTCTGGGTGGGGGCCTAGTCATTAAAAACTATTAATATTGTATTGTCCAGAACATGAAAACGAGAAATTTCATCAATTCTCAAGTCTGTTTGGACAAAATGAATCATTTAATTTGTACAGTTTTATTATCATTATTTATGGGCTTAAAGCCCATTGTGTTGTGCCATCACGTTTGTTTTTTGCCTGCCTTTTACTAAATTCTTAATCTGTCAAGATGAATCCCAGCAGAAAAGTCTAAGAAAGTATTGTAAAACAGATATGTGCATGTCTTTCACGGAAACATTCTTATAAAATCAAATGTCCAAATTAGATTCATTGGAATGAGAATGCTACCCTTTTTATTTTATTTATAAAATTATAAATTCTTCTTAAATTAACCCTTTGTAAAACACCTAGAATAGTAATGTAAGAGAGATTTGTTAATGTCGTTCATTAAAACGTACTTATAAAAGTAAGGTTTAGACTTAGCAAGCGTGATTGGTAAAGTCACTTAAAGATATTGTCAGTGAGTCATTACCGCAGAAAATGATCTCAATATCGGATAGGGAAGAAATATCACCAGAAGGATAATGTGCCTGTCATTGTAAACGCTATTAATTAGGGTCTAAGGAATTTAGCATTCCACATAGCAGTGTTGCCTGCTTGGGTCGTATGTGCACAGGCGGTAATCTTTGAATAATTAACAGGCGGTCTATTGGATGTGGATAACTTGTTATACCTGCAATCAGTTTTCATGCACAGACCAGCGATGCATATTAAAAGTGACAAATAGAAGTGGATAGGCGCAACCAAGCAAACAGTATTTCTGATGACTTTACCACAAAGGAAATACTAAATATTACAGAACTTAATAGGTCGCTGTTATAATTCTTTGACACGGCAGGCTTGTGTGTGTGAAAGTATGTGCTTCTCTCCATTTGCATATAAAAGTAGTTTGCCAATAAAATGGAAATAATTGATTCATGTATAAATGTGTGTCATAATCTTAGGACATGTGGCAAGAATCAGGCCATAAGTAAATTCTAGATGACGGTATGTAATAAAGTCAGAACTTGTATGTGACCCCTAGAACTTTGCCATAGCTCCCAGATCAATGGTAGTGCAATCACAAAAGCCAGTGTCTACCAACACTGGAACAAGCTTATAGGTTACACAATCTTGTTGGTTGTACATCACAATTGAGGCCTTGAGTTACAGATACTGTATGTGTTTGTGGTACAAAATGATCAGTCTATGAGATTGGAGGTTACACTTCAATAACAAAGCAGTATAATACAAAGAGGCAAAGGCTTTCTGGTAATAGTTGTAATACCCCTTTAAGCCACCTGAGTGGGCAGGATATCCAGTTGTTCTCACCTTGGTATGATGCAGTGCCTCTGCCCGAATCTTGCTAGCAGCTCTAGGGGAATGTACGAGGGTCTTCCACTTCTGCCAGAGGTTGACTCATGAAACCTCTGTCTACGCTCAGTACACACTCACAAGAGATGAGAATGAAACACTTAACAGGTTTATATATGGGGCATAAATGGTGGAAATGCAGGGGACATAACAAGAAGCAGAAAAACAATTAGTATTACACAATCTGAGATACAGTTACAAGATGTGCTTTGCAATAGACCTAAATGTGACCCTTTCCCTTTAAATGACAGAAGATAGACTCCTAACTAATCACATATAACCCACAAATAGCTGCAGATATGCAAATAATGCAGCATAATGCTGGGCTCTAGTTGGCGCGCTTACATGAGCTGTTGGCGCACTTTAAGATCACAATCAAAGCAAAATACCTTCAGTAACACTTATGAACTTCTTAGAAGCAAAACAATAAGTCCCAGTAAGATCTACTCAACAACAGTTCCCTTTTAGATTCCTTATTAGCGGAACCCACTGTACCAGCAGGATGTACTCATTCCTTGATGCAGCAACTTTCTGATTACCTTGGAGCTGCAGAGCCCACACATCTGGAAAAACATGGAGTACTGATAGCATCCTTTTTTGAGGTAGACCAAGAGGCGATGGACATGTCCTAGTAACATAGCTGGTCTGCATATGTGGTTCAGCTCCAGGATTATCATCTATCACACATTGAGCGGCTGAGTTATCAGCACCATATCTGTGTCTCTGTTCTCGAGTGTTAGACTCTCCACAGTCTGCTATTGAGGAACACACATCTCTCTGAGTCCAGCTAGCTCCACCCTTCTTCCATCTGCTCTGGCATTCAATGTCGGCTGGGAGCTGTAGACCAGGGCAGTGCAAAAATAGAAGCATTAATGTCTGCTGTGAATGTGTGTGTAATCCTAGCAGCAGTCTCACTGCAGGTGATATACAGTATAAAGGGAAAAGACACTTATTGGAGCAGCAGGTGATTATCACCTCCAGAGATGATTCAGTCTGCAATGAATTTCTTGAAATTTGCAGATTATTGTGAATTTGAACAATTTGAGATTCAGCTTGCCTGGATCTGGCAAATAGTAAAAAATGCTGGACACCATTTCACACACTGCTCAAGAGTCACAAATGGCCTAAAGACGACAGCAGTGGCCAAGTGGGCTTTCCCATAATGCTCTACAAAAAGTGAGGGAAGACCAAGCAGTGTCATATTATGGTTTTACAGCATAGGGATAGAAAAAGGCGATATTGTTGATGAATATTTAGCTGCCTTAATAGAGAGAGATATGGCGGGTGCTAACAGTGTAACTGATTATTGTATTCTAGTTACACACATTTATCATCCTTCTTGCAATACAAAGGTTCTCTCTTTCCCCTAAACCAATATTAACAATAAAACAGATTAGATACAGTATTGGAGCATGGCAAAATATTCTACACACCATTACAAGGCAATTGAAATACTTTTGGGGAAAAATGTTGCCAAATCTGGAGAATTCAAATATCAAAAGGTTCAATCATCATTACTCACCTCTAATAATCTTATCCCAACTACTCTGATGTTTCAGTAACAATCACAGCACACCACAAAGGCAGAGGGTAGCATGTTATGGAGGTGCATAGTATCTCATTGGAAACCTTTCAATGCTGACATCAGTCTCTTTTTGCTCTCTAAAGCTTCAGAAGACTCACAGGCCAAAGAACGACATACTCCCTTACATAAGGCGTGCCTGAACTTATCACAGTTTCTGCTATAGATTCTTTCATAGAATATGGGATAACTTACTGTTTAATGGGGATTCGATCACTGGGATCACTTGCAATCTCAAGATTAGGGCTCGAGAACTTGAATCTAGAATGGAGCTGGGGGATGGGGTGGGACACCTGCTCTATCCCTACATTCATTGTCTGTGGGACTGCTGGAGAAAGCAGGGCAGACAACTAAATGATACACCAACAACTAAAGGATGTATTCTCAAGAATTTAAATATCATCTTCAATTATCATCTTTACATGGCAATTAATTGGCATCAATTGTTTTAAAATATTTGATGCACAATAACATTTTTTTAAAAAAAATTAAGTTAGGATGAGTATTCTTTGAGGTACCTTGGTTTGCACACAACAAGGTACATGAAGACCGCTCAAAAAATAACCCCATATGACACTGAATTTACAGCTAATTAATGACAGCTACTTTGTAAAGTTTCTTGGGTTTACTCACAAATATTGTAATCTAAAAGCAGTTATAGTTCAATTGATCTATGTAGGCCACAATAGCACCATATGCAACAGACCTGCATCAGTTTTCCAAGGTAGTGAATACGAACCTGTTGAGGTGGCTATAATTCAAGCATTTTCTTTTCTATTTCTTCTTTTACTTTTTCAGGACCACTTCCCTTTGATATGCATCTGCCTCGACTCAGCAAGGCGGCATCAACAACCCCTATTGCTGCTACTCATGACAGTAGTCCATGCCGGGTTTTACAAGTGCCTGGCATGCTCCTATGTGTTTATTATTATTATTATTATTATTATTATTATTATACATTTTTATAGCGCCATTTATTCCATGGCGCTTTGCATGTGAATACGAGGCAAATATAGACAAATACATTAAACATGTTTATTTGACTAGGCCTATATAAGGCAAAGCAAGACACATACCTGTGTCTTAGTATTATGACTACTAGTTCCATTTGTTTGACTGTGCGCAGCTACCTTCCTGTTTAATGTTTGCCTGCGGCCTCCAGTGCTTCAAGTATTTGCTTCATACATGCCTTTCTGCTTCTGCATCAACACCCAGGATCCGTGTGCCTGCCTGGGCTTAGAGGATCCACCTCACAAGGTGAGCCCTATACCAGCTTACCAAGACCAAGGATCCCAAAAGTGTAGTGACTAAAACAGTTGCTATTGTGCTATTGGATACAGATGATTTGTCAGAACTGGTTTTGCAATTTACTGCGAGTCAACGAGAGCTGTGCAGGATCTCACAACACTACAGTTTCACCACCAGCTCCTCAACACCTGCAGTAGTATAATACTCACCTGCAACACTCTGCCTGGGAGACATTTCCAGATTTGCCCATTACTGCATGTTTTGATGGAGACATTTAGGCCTGTCAGGCTTGTGAACCAATGCACTGTACATTTTGAGTTATGTCCCCAGCAGTTTTTTCTGACAAATCTAAAGTGGCATATATTTTTTCTTTGCTGTTTGGTGACACGTTGGTGTAGGCTTCGCCATTATGGGAGTGGGATGGCCCTATGATATAATCTCAACCATCATTCTGTTTGCCTTCTGTAAAGCGTTTGAGAAAGCGGGTCATGCCCACTTCACCGCTGATTCCACACTGAAGCCCTGACAAGGGACTAGCTCTGTGGGACATTATGCCATCCAGTTGCACACCCTGTCTGCTGAATTGACCTGAAACAATGACGTTCTCCTGGCTGTTTTCTATGCTGGCTTATCCAGTTGGTTCCAAGATGAAATCACTAGCAGAGATTTGTCTTTCTCCCTTTTTTTGAGAAAGGCTCAGTGTGAGTCGACACAGTGTGAGCCGAAACGTCACCTTGCTATATGGGTCTGAATAAAGTCCACTTTTTTCACCTTGAACTACATGGAGTGCTGCTATATATAGATACATATGTGTGTGTGTGTGTGTTTTGACGAATTTTTCCTTTCAAAATGAAGTGTAAATGACAGAGAATTTCTTTATGTAAAAGCTCATGTTAAAATCGCATTGCAATAGGATAGCTATCACACTGCATTCAGATGTAAATCGGATGCTAGATGTGAAAAATTGGATTGTACTCGCATGACCCTCGCAAAATTCTCGTGTGACTCTCGGCAGGGAGACTCGGAACGATTTTTCATAAGTTTAGTGTGACTCCGGCCAAAGACAGGTAATGCAGAAGTGGGATATCATAAATCCAAAAAAGTGCAACTTGACACCTAACTTGACATTGGTCAATGGTCACTTTAACCCCTTTACCACCTTACATATATAGTTACATCTAAGGTGGCCTCCCCTTGTCTGCTGCGGGCTTCGGCGATGAGCCTGCAACATTCTGGCACATGTCAGCTGATTTAAATCAGCTGACTTATGCCCCTAACAACTGTGGGTGGAATCACGATCCACCCGTGGCTGGTAATATGTTAAATGCCACTGTCAATCTCTGACAGGGGCATTTAATGTGATCACATCCGAAGCCCATCACTAATCCCCCCCATCAGCGCCCGTGTCACATGACCGCAAGTCGCTGATGGTTGTCTTTGCTGGATAGCTATGAGCGCCACCCAGCAGCCGTTGCTCATAGCAAGAGAGCATTTCTGCTACATAGAGTGGGCTGAAACCCTGCTCTGTGTAACACAGGCAATCGGATAAGAGCAGCGTCTAGTCTCCCATAGAGACTATTGAAGCAAGTGAAAAAAAAAGTTTTTAAAAAGAATTAAAAATAATTCAAATAGTATAAAAGTTCAAATCACCCCTCCCATTTGCCTCATCCCATTAAAAATAAAAGAATAATTTAAAAAAAAAATACACATATTTGGTAATGCCACATTCATAATCACCCGACCTATCAATAAATAAAAAGAATTAATCCAATCGGCAAAAGGCGTAACAAGAAAAAAGTCAAAATCGACAGAATTACATTTTTTTCTGTAACATTGCATTAAAATGCAATAACAAGCGATCACAACATCATATCTGCACCAAAATGGTATCATTAAAAACATTAGCTTGGCGCACAAGAAAATATGCCCTCATCCAGCCCCAGATCATGAAAAATGGAGACGATACGTGTCTCAGAAAATGGATTATTTTTTTTTTTAGAAACTTTGGATTTGTGTTTCACCACTAAAAAAAAAAAAAACATAGACATGTTTGGTATCTATGAACTCTTAATGACCTGGGGAATCATAATGGCAGATCAGTTTTAGCATTTAGTGACCATGGTATAAAGACAAAACAAAAAACAATTTTGGAATTGCCCTTTTTTTGCAATTTCACCGCACTTTGATTTTTTTTCCCATTTTCTAGTACACAATATGGTAAAACCAATGATGTTGTTCAAAAGTAAAACTTATCCCTCAACTCAAAGAACAAGCCCTCACATGGCCATATTGATGGGAAAAAAAAAAATATTGCTCTGGGAAGAAGGGGAGCAAAAAACGGAAACTCAAAAATGGAAAAACTCAAGGTGTTGAAGGGATTCATTTTTATTACATGAATCAATAGAATATGTGTAAAAAAGAAACTTGGTAATGTATCCTCCTGGACTGATAATTTATTTTCAGAATTTTCACTTCTTGAGTAAAATTTGTATTCAGGGAAGACAGACTTTTATACTACTGAGATAGGAGATGGCAGTTGCTCCTCATATAATTCTATGGAGAAAGAAGGAGCTGGAGAGGGGGAGAGGAGCTAAACCTCAAGTTCCTCCTTCCTCTTCCTTTCTCCCCTCTGTGTAGAATCTTATCAGGAACAACCGCCATCAGCTATCTCTTTAATGTAACAATCTGTCTTCACTGAATACAGATTTTACCCAAGAATTGAGAATTTTGAAAATAAATGATTAGTCCTGGCGGAGAAAGAAGCAGATTTCGCTGATAAAATATATTACAAACTTTCTTAATTTTGCATGCACTATTGATTTATGAAATTAAAATTAAAAGGGCGGTTACACTTTAATCTTCTAATGTAAGATTATGCTATGTGACAAGTTATAAAGATGACATGTTATTTGTCTAGTCAAACTTTGCTACATCTGAAGATAGGAATTAATTTATACTAGAGAATTATGTATGATATGCAATGTGTAAAGTGACAGTGCCATTTAACAGTTTCCGTAGCACAAAATGAAACACAAATTTATGCTAAACTTGAAATTCCTCCTGAGATAACTTTATAATAGATAGGTAGTTCAATCTGATACAATCCGCAAGGTCTCCAGAAATCATAATCCCTAGGTATTTAAACTCCTAAATCCTGAAATATCTTTAATTGTGGTATTAAACCATCTATCAGCAGAAAATAGCAAGAGAATCCTCTAGACATGGGTAGGAGTGCGGTAGATAGTTTTTAGACTGATCAAAATGAGTTTATGGAAGAGTTAATTTCATACTGTACATCAATCTACGCTTTTGAGCTGGAATATTCATATTTGGAGAAAGCAGCAGATAATCGTTAGTGTCACTCGATGAATGAGCAAAATGCTTATTGATCTCAGCAGTACATTATCCTGTGTATACAGAACATGTGCTGCCAGTAATATGATTTCTGTGCACCCAGAATGATAATAGTAATGATGGTTTTGGGTGCATAGAAATAGGAAGTGAAATTGGTGTGTCTTATCAGGTAATTAAAATACTGCATATTGGACTGCAAGTAGCCTATCAGCAGTCACTTACTGGCCATGATTGGCTGCTGTGAGGGTTCATTCAGACACCTGTGCCATTCAGTCTGAGCAGAGATCGCTAATACACGGACTGGCCTAGTGACCCCCTCATATGTCTGTGAGACTGTAATGCTCAGGTCAGGAGAGTTGTAGCCAGTATGTGCACTGTGGTTCAATCTCGACAGATTTGCATGGATGTCAACATGAGCCTTAATCGGTCCTCACTTTACAGCAAATAGCCCTTTTTTAGAAAATACTCTGAGTAATCAGGGAGCCAAGTAGGCAATCGTTATGTTAACGATTTTCCTATTGATCTTAAACAGTTAATTAATGATATTCTCCCATTTTTATTCAAAATTTATAATTCTGGACGTTTAAAAGAAGCTATGTGAGAGTTTTTGATGACCAGTAGATAAAAAGTCATTGGTAAGATTGTAGACTCATACTCTAATTTCATTGTTAAATCCAAATCCTAAACGTCCATCTCTGGTAATAAGGCAGCAGTAGTTTCACTAAAAATGTCAAACATTTTATCGCATGAAGTAAACATTTATGTGGGCTGTGTTAGGTGAAATTGGTTTTGGTGAGAAATATGTCATCTGGATTCACAGCCTGTATGCAACTTTTTGGTGAGACTAAAGCACGACATACACATTAGATGGCTGTTGACCATGCGCGTTCTCTATGAGGGAGCCATCACCAGACATATCCATTAGCAGTTTATCTCCATGAGAACATATACATTAGAGTTTTGGCTGAACCTATCAATATTGGTCTTATGTGTTAGGGGTCGAGCTCCCGCCACTGCACAGGGGGAATCTCGAGCCATGTCTGTTGCGGTCTCCCATTCTGCATCAACCGCAATGGAGCCTGCTCGGCGGAGACGTTGGTCCCAGTGTCTCGCTCAGCCTGATACTGTGCAAAGGGTTACTGCTGCCTTTCCAGGCTCTGCTTTTGTAGCCAGCACTGGTCAGCCGCGACCAGGCTTTTCTGGGACTAAGTCCTGCTTTGTACACACTGAGCATGCCCATGGGAGGACCTCTCATTGAAGGTGGGGGTCACATGCTCAGGTCCTGTAACAGCTCCAATTGGACCACTAGGAAGGTCCTTGTCTGCTGCAGCTATAGAAGGTTCGCATGGCCGCACGGCCATGCGCTAGTATCAACCTATGTTATGAGCTTTGCTACTTGGTGGTCATGTCTGCATGTGGTCAGGGTTGGCTAAAATAAGCCCTTAGAATACCGGCACCTCTGGTGAAGAGTTTTGTATGCTTGGATTCAGGGACCGGCTGAAATAAGCCCCTAGAATACTGGCACCTCCAGTGAGGAGCTGTGTGCTATGCAGTCTGCATGACCACTCTTTGCTTTGCTCAGTTAGGTAGCTGTGATCCTCTGTGAGGTTTACAGGGCACAGCATTTTCATTGCTTTGCGATTCTGTGAAGTTAACAGAGTTCGCTTATTCCGCCATATAGTGCCGCTAATTACTTTGCAGCAGATATTTCTGCACGGTGGACCCCGGTCTGCAAAAGCACCTTTCTGTTTCCTTCCTACGCTCGGTGCATTCCGCTAGCCCAAACATTATGTGTATGGTGGCCTTAAGTATAAATGGAAGAACAACATTATTTCCATTACCAATCACCATGATTGGTCCTCAAGCTATTGTTTTCCTCTAGATGACAAATATAGTCCAAATTTATACTGGTAGACTAAACGATAGGCAAAAAAACAGTTGACAACATGTGCTAAAAAGTTGACGTGAAACACCCCATAATGTTTGGTTAGCTGACGACTGTACAATGGTTTTTCAAACTGTTTCATGGGCAGCTATCTCGACAAACTCTCCCATACATAGGAGCACTTGCTCTGACTATGAAAAAGTTGTTGCCAGACATTTCTTATCTCAGGGAGAACAAAATGATTGGCAGCCCAAAGTCAGACATGCCAGATGATTACCTCCCTCGAATATTATTTGTCAGGGGGCCCATACACATTAGACCATTAAAGCATCAATATTGGTGGCTTCGGCTGACATTAATGTGTACTAATACTAATGTGTAAGGAGGATTAGGTTTTACCCCATTCAGCTAAAAGGATCACATATTTCCTTTCCTTCAAATTTCATGAAATGGGGTAAGACACAGAATACAGGCAATCATGGAAGTTTCTCTTATAGAACAGATTTGCATGCAGAGAAGGTGAGAATTAAATTTGACAGTTAGACTTGCAGTAATATTAGGCATGTATTCGTGTAGGCTCATTGTGTTGTCTTGTTAACTAAGTAATATATTCTTCACATGGTTATACATCATTGTGTTGACTAAAAACGTGAAAGGGTATGTGCAGAACAGACTTATGCAGGAAATATACTGATAAGGTTTACATAAATTGTAAACTATGGAAACACATTACTTGTATTGCTTATCTTGAACTGGTACTGAATTACAGCTTGTGTTCACAACTCTGCTGTTTGCTAGTGGAAATAATTGGCTAGCTTATTGATAAACACCACTAACATCTTAGCTGAGTTCATACAATGCACTGTTTAATTAGGTTTTTTCCTACATCAGTTCACAGCCAGTGACTGGTGTAAAGATGACACTTTCCAGAATTATGTACCACTGCACTATGTGCAGTCATTGAACCACCTGGATGATTTTAGCTCTGAAGGCTGTGGAACGGTGAATCTAACCGGAACGCTTTACTATATTTTCAAAACAAGTAATATGATCAGATTGGCCAAAAACCACTACAAAAATTATTCACAGAAAGCAGGACAATCAAAAATATTGTATATTGGAAACAATCCCTCCCATCAGCCCCACTTTTCTTGGAATTCTCCCATGAACACGACAACAAGCGAGGAAGGCTAGTGAACATTAGCATAACATGAATGGGGATAGAAATCTTAGCATTCTTGGAAAAGTAGGCAGCTTAAAATTAACCACAATTTAGAAAACAAATGTTGAAAAGCATGGGAATTTTTATTTAGATGTGAAATGCTCATTGTTAGACACAGTAAATAGAACACGGATACACCCTGGAGCCAATTAATTACCGCTTTACGCCAGAAAATTGGCGTAAAAGCTTTGAACAGTGGAAAACATTTGCACTACTTGGATTTGTGGGAAAAATTTGGTGACTATTTTGTACTTTCATGCCAGATGGAATAATCTCAGCTGAAATAGTCAGAGCTGGGGCGAGCAACTTGTTGTCTAATTCATTGAAAGCATTTTGTACACCAGATATGCTACTCTGACTGGAGTAGCATATCTGACTTTGTGCGTGGAGACACACACCAATGAGAAGAAGCACCGAATTCATGATGTGGCACGCACTTCTTAATGAATTTGGCAAATTGTATGCCAGCAAGACTGGCGTAGAATGAGCGTGCACTATGTCAGTCTTAATGAAACTGTCCCTATGCTTTTTCATCAAAGTTTTAATCATGTATCCTAATCATTGAGAGTTTTTTTCATTCCTTTTCCTAGATGCTATCAAAGCTTCCAAACAGGTTTTCATAAACAGCTGTTGCATCTCTGAACCAGTAATCTGTCTTGCAACTAGTTTTAATTCCTCTACTGCCAGGGAACATTAAAACATTGTTCTGGGATTAACTAGTATTTGGAACACAAAGAGCCAATAATATAAAGTTCTGCAACAAAAGAGGTTATTGATTGTATATTCATGTAATTTACTGCCGCTTTCGCCAATACAAATCACTTAGAAATATTTGCAACACTGCTAAAGGCACGATTTACATAGAGTCGATTGTACCCAGAAGACCATAATAAAAAAGTAGGATATAAAACTACCCTAGATGCTGTAAACAGCTTATAACTGTAAATTCAAATAGCATTCTGCAGCTATCTTATACCTAGTGTGCACATATGAAAAAGAAATAATTAAAAAGCACCAGATACAATTTTTAACATTATTATTACTTATTTTCAGGGAAAGCTATCAAAAAAAGAATTTACTACAGTAGAGAACTCAAAACATAGGCATTGAAGGTGCATCAGTAGGACATGTCATAAATGTTGAATGAGAAGGATTGAGTTCAAGCAAAATTTCCTGAAATTGGCAGTTCCATGAGATTCAATATTTGATTCTCAAAGATCATTTAAAAAAACTCTTCTTTTAGCCATCATGCGTCTCAACAGCCTATTCCGCACTCTAGGCCGGTACTTCCGGCCACGACCAAACTTCTCTGGTCACTGTGAATCATAATTGCAATGTTGTGATGTGATCACATGTGCCGTGACCTCAGAATGCACAGCAACCCCCGAGGCCTGGTTGGGGCCAGAAGTCCCCAGCCTATAGTGAAGAACAAGCAGATTAGGAGCACAAGAGTTGAAAGGAGAGTCCCTGAAGGCCAGATGATGGCCACTGAGCAGTAGGGAGGCCGTAGAGGTAAGTATAAGGTTTTCTTTTGTTTCTTATGTTTATTATTCTCAGCGGTCTCTCTAGACCCAAAAGTATAATACGGAGCACTGAATTCATGGCAAATACCTTCTCAGGAAAATCTGCGCAAACTGGCAAATTCAAATTTCAAACGAGCTGCTCATCACTGGTAATGATTTATAAAGACTTCCTGTCCTAGGACGTAATGTTTTATTTTTCACTATTATTATTATTATTATTATTTATTTATTTATATAGCACCATTGATTCCATGGTGCTGTACATGAGAAGGGGTTACATACAAGTTACAAATATCACATACAGTAAACAAACTAACAATGACGGACTGATACAGAGGGGCGAGGACCCTGCCCTTGCGGGCTTACATTCTACAGGCCTTCTCACTTCTAAATAAATCTCTGGTAGGCCCATTTGGCAATCCAAACTGGCCAGCGATGACAAGCAATGAAGGATACAAAAACCTGGCAAAAAATCTGATCTGATCCTTCAAAGTTTAACTGAGTTGGAGAAATCACTGCATTCAGCTGTTTCCACTACTCACATACATGAATGGACCAAAAAAGCTGCCTCTACAAAGTGTGTTTCTGTAGTGTCATTGTAAGGGTGGAGAAGTCATCCTAACACCCTCTCTAAAGACTTCTTGCATTAATGTATTGCAACAACCTGTTTTATTTGTGATTTCACAGGTACTATGCTATGCAGCAGTTTGTTAGGAGGTGATAGGGTTAACAGTTAGTGTCAGCCCAGGTGGGGAGGATTTACATGGGTGTTTTCAGAAAGCTTGTTCCTAGTTACTGGGCAATTATTTATTGAATAGATTCTGATGAGATAAGAAGAACTGTTGACGAGTAGGCCAGTGGTGGAGAGTATGTAGCGACTGAGGAATTGAAGGGTTAAAGTTCAGAACAGTGTTACAAAAAACAGCTTACCCTCTGCAAGGCTGGAGTGAAGAAACAGAAAGTAAGTCACAGGG
Organism: Ranitomeya imitator; assembly: GCF_032444005.1. Lineage (NCBI taxonomy): Eukaryota > Metazoa > Chordata > Amphibia > Anura > Dendrobatidae > Ranitomeya > Ranitomeya imitator. The sequence continues at coordinate 385,402,990 of NC_091284.1, forward strand.
ACACACTTATGTGTGACCCTTATAAATACAAGAAAGATGCTTCATCAACAGTTAGTACCTGCTGTAGTATAAAGAGAGCTAAGGGAGGTGTAATGTGTCAATCCAGTCCTGGAGATCTAGAGTGAAGTTTATTCTGACCAGGAAGGAGCACAGTGTGCTGCACTGTAGTGGAGGATACGCTCAATGGGAAAATAGAGCTAGGAATCTCTTGGAAAAAGTACTCTATCATTCTAGAACTGTACCTGAACATTGTTATGTTATGCAGAAGAAATGTTTGAAGAAATGCATGCTGCTTATCAAATGTTGAAGATCTGGTTCAAGAAATAAACTAAACATATTTATAGCCTTTTATAATGATTGCTGGCCTACCTGATTCTTGAAATTTAAGGTCCCAATACAATCAACCCACTTGTGGCCCAAAGAGAAGTGAGCAGAAAACCCTTAAACTACACATGCAGGGCTACCCTAGCAGGGTGTTTAGGGACACAGGTGTGGCCTTCTGCCAGTCTCGGCCCTTACATAATCTCTAAATTATTTATAGGTGTGAATATATCCACATCTTGGAAAATGTTCCAAAAATGGGTTATGCTAAACCACGTTCCCTGAATCTCTTGGTTATACTTCCAAGTGTACTGCATGCACCCATATAACATACTCACAGTACTAGTAGTAGGAATGATCAGATTGATCTGAGGAGGATCGACTTCAAGCCAAGTTTCCTCTAGTTCACAAATCCCATGAATTCAAACATTAACTTCTCCCACAGCACAGGTGCTGTAAGTGAGATCTTAGGGGCTCATCATCTAATGAAATCCGGTGAACTTTCTCACCGCAGCTCAGCGCTACACACTGCAGGTGTGACTATACCCTCTTGTTAGTGTTTTGCCAGATGCCAGGTAGAGCAGTCTCATTATTGACTGCTCTCAAAGTCATCAGGATCGTCGTGGGACATTATGGATTATCTCTTCACTTCGGAAAGTTTGAGGAACATTGTTGTTTATTATTTTAATTCATTTGCAGCGGACATTGGCTTCAGTGGACTGGGCGATGATAATAAATAAATAATATATTATAGATAAAAAGGAGTCTGTGTCATTATTTCAAATAAAGGACTTTATTATGGATGTGTGCTGCTTGTACAATATCAATATGAGGTTAGTAATGAGGGCGTCTTGTAGACGCCTCACAATTACTTACCTCTGGGCTTGATGTCACCGAACAATACGAAGGTGACATCAACCTTACAAATGTGAACCCCACTTGACACCGACACAGGGCAAGTGGGAAGAAGAGTCGGGCAAAACTCTAGAATAGGCCCATCTAATAAATGAGGCATTGCTGGGTGGCTGCAGGCTGCCATTTTTAGGCTGGAGGAGGCAATATCCATGGCCTCTTGTCAGCTTGAGAATACCATGCATTTTTTTAAATTATTTATTTAAATAATTAAAAAAAAAAAAAGTGGGGACCCATCTATTCTTGATAACAAGCCTTGCTAATGCTGGCAGCTGAGGGTTGCAGCCCGCTGCTGTTAGTTTTGCCTGGCTGGTTATCAAAATTACAAGGGAAGCCACTTTTACCTTGTGTCTGCCCAAAATTTGAGCTGTTTTGACAGCTTTTGGGCATCCTGAAGGTGTTGTCTATATGTTTGCAATTGCCTCCCATTGAATTCAGTGATATTTGATGAATATCGGGAAGTTCGGCGAAAATAGCTGAACCAAACCTTAAAGGGTTCACTCATCTCTATTCAAGAAAATCTCAAAAAGAAAATGTTCAGCACCACCATCTGTGTAGAAAAACTAGCAAGGTATTCTCCTTCCCTCAAAAAGCGTTCACTTTTGGACCGTTTTATAAATTAAGTAGTCTAAAAAGTCAGATACTGCAGTGTGTTTTTAAATAGGCAGGTTTTTTTTTTTACCGGATACCGTCAGTTTGTCCTTAGCCAGATAGCATGAGGTTACTTGGACATTATTAAGGCTGATTTTGCACTGGAGAGCTAAAAATGCATTCGGTAGTCTCATTGAAGACCTCAGTGGGTTATACATAATTAAATTTGTCACAAAGCTGGAGAATTTGAATTTCAAATGATCCGCCCAATTCTAATTAGTAGAATAATAAAAAAAAGTCTAAAAACTTTTTCATTTATTCTGGATTGAGGTGAAAATTACATCTGTGTTTCTCCAGCCACGGTCTCCTGAGCTAAACTCCATGCCAAAATAAATGCTTATGAGGCTGTTGATATTAGGAGACCTGCAGCTGTTCCATATATCATGGTCCATACTCAGAACACAAAACACGGATATGTGAATTGGGCCTAAAGGGTGAGTTTTTTGCATTGTACTATGCTTTCTCATGCTTAAAACTTAATTTTTACTTTGCGCTGTGTGAATTTGAAATGTATGTGAGGCACGCAGCACACAATTAATGTGATAAATTAGTGTGGATGACTTTCAATTAGCATGCCATTTCAACAAAATGAACCGGGGATCGTAAAGTGCAATAGGACATAAATAAATGAATTAAAAATGGCCACAAAAATGCATGATAAAACCTAAAGTATAGATATTTTCTGTTTTTAGCACAAAGACATTGCTTAGACTCTATGCTACAGTAGGCTATATTGACGTACCTCAAAAAAATATATTTTAAAATGCATATTTTTTTTAAATTTACAATTTTAACAAACTCTTTTTTTTTTTTAAATCTTCAAGTGAATTAAATACAAACACAACCAGAGCCACATACCGTTTTTTATATTTATAAAAATATCAGAACACCCACACTAGTCTATTGTAATAAAATAAATATCTGGCCATATGGAATAACTGTAGATTAGTCTGTCATATTGATTTACAGAAATATTTATCTATTAATTCACTCATTATCTCTCAAGAATCTCAAGAATGAACAGTTATTATGATTGGTCATCAATATCATAGTAGTGAATGACCCTTTTAAATAAATCCATTTTTTTTTCCAGGAGGTAATCAAATTGCACATTGAAAATTGAACAATTTTGAAAATGCTTCTCAGTAGTTTTAGTAATTGTTATTTTCTACTTAAAGGTCTGGGCAGTGGAATAAAGCTGTGTATGGCCAACGTTATGCGCTCCTTCAGATGAGCGTATTATACAAATGCGCTGTCGAGAAAAAATTGGACAGCACACATTGACAGCTTTTTCACATGGAAAAATTGCAACATGCACTATTGAGTTTTGTATTTCCAATAATACTTACTGCATCTAGGTAATGTATGCAACCTCCTTGAGCTGTGCGTTGCAATAAATGGCCAATATTATTTGTCGCTATAGGTAGTGTATAGAGCCTATCAATTTAGTATATCGTATGGTAAAGAAATATGTTAACCTTAGCTCTATGGGGACAAAAAATCTTAGCTTTCCATTTCTTGCCATTAAGGGATTCACAAACATCTGCATAACAGACTCTCTTTCATAGAACCTTGCGTATTAAGCTATATTTAAAAAGAATAAAAATTAGCAAACTTTTTGGTGAATCTTATAAAACATTACCTGGAATTGTCCATAGTTCATGGCATGGGGCATACAGAAAGCTGGCATTGGAGGAAAATACGAATGGTATGCGGGAGGTTCAGCCCTAGAGGTTGGTGGCATGAATACAGGGCCTGCCTGTTTCACGTTTCTACCATCAGTCTCCTTTCCAGGAATGGATGCGACAGCATGCCTATGCACAGCAATACCTAGAGTCAAGTCAATAGCAAAAGAGAATTATTCTATCATTGGGTCATTCCATTTCTTACAGCAAAGAAAATGTAATTTGGATGTTTTAATAGTTACAGACATTAATTTGTTATTTGGAAAATTCACAAGATCATGATCAGCTATGATTAGTGATGAGCGAATAGCATTGTTGCTCGGGTCTTCCCGAACACGCTCAAGTGATCTCCGAGTATTTGTTAGTGCTCGGAAATTTAGTTTTCGTAACCTCAGCTGCACGATTTAAGGCTGCTGGACAGCCTGAACACATGTGGGAATTCCCTAACAAACAGGCATTCCTCACATGCATTCAGCCTTTCTAGCAGCCATAAATCATGCAGCTGAGGCGACGAAAACTAAATCTCCGAGCATTACAAAATACTCGGAGATCACCCAAGCATGTTCGGGAAAACCCAAGTATCAAGTATACTCGCACATCACTAGCTATGATGTAATAGATAGAGCTCCATTTATTTTATAGTGTACCTTCTGTCCAGAAATGCTGCAACTTGTGTTACTTTTCTGACACCATGTCAAATGGATGTGTCAGTTAATGTTATATATCACCATTTGTGTTGTCTAAATATGTATCTGAAAGTGAGCAGTACCCCACTTTGGAATGCTATATACCCGTCTTGGTGCAAAACTTTCAGATTTATTTTTTCAACAGTGTGGCACAGGCATCTTGGTGGTTAATGTGAGGGCTCGCTCACACGGCGATATAACTCAGGCGAATGCTAACTGATGAGAAAAGGTATTACACTCGGGCCAACGTTATTCATTGAGGCATAAACCAGACGAAGAAAACGGAATCCGTGCGGCACCAGATCAGCGAATCTTCACAGGTAGTACAATAAGCGGAGGCAAAATAGACTTAAAACACTATCCAGGATAAAGCAGTTAGGGGTGGTGCACAACAGGTATCCACAAAGGATCGAAGTCTTCACTTGCAGTAATACTATAAAGAAGATATGGCACTCACCCCAGAAACGCTGTGATTAGAGTCCTAAGAGGACCCGTTGAAGCGCACAGCGCAAAACGGCCGTTGTCCTCACCTGTTTTCCCGCACCCTCTCCTGTTCATTCCCTACCGCCTCTCCATGTGTACCTGAATGCTGCTCGCAGCGAATAAAGGACTCTAATCACAGCGTTTCTGGGGTGTGTGCCATATCTTCTTTATAGTATTATTCATTGAGGCACTGCAGATCTGCAGTTTTTCAGCTGTTTGGCGTAAGAAAAAAAATCGGATGCCACACGGAGCCACAGTATGGCATCCATTTTTACGGATACATTACAATTCTGTAACATAGAAAGCTGTAAAAGATTAATAGCTGCTGATTAAAAAACAGATTGCACATGGGCGACAAGTGAGAAAAAAATTGTCCCACTTTTTTGGATGAAAATCAGACTGATTTTAAAGACTGTCGTGAGACCCCAGCCTAAGTGGTAGAATAGTGTAATCATTACAGTTTCCAGATGAGGTACACTGCTTGTTGGTTACTCTAGTATTAGGTGGGCAAAGTCTCTAGAGCAACAAAACAGCACAATAATTGCAGCTCATAAGACAGTCCTTTGTTATTGTCCAGTGTTCAGGTCACTCCCAAGATGGCTTTCACTTCCGGACCAAAAATTCCAT